>NW_026947586.1:0-1251000 GCF_034190915.1 Cavia porcellus
TAGGAGTGAGAAAAACATCATGGGGTGGTGTGAATCGGAGGGTCTGAATTAGGATAGGCAGTGAGTGGCAATGTAGGATGGAGAAAAGCACCGCGGGTTGGTCAGCATGGGGAGGTCAGGGAACATGCAGTGGCAATGTAGGATAGGTTTCTGAAAAACATCGCGGAGTGGTGCACATTGTATGGGTGTGTGTTACATTACATTCACTACTAGGAGTGAGAAAAACATCACGGGGCGGTGCGCATTTTATGGGTGTGTGTTACATTACATTCACTAGTAGGAGTGAGAAAAACATCACGGTGTGGTGCGCATTGTATGGGTGTGTGTTACATTACATTCACTAGTAGGAGTGAGAAAAACATCACGGGGTGGTGCGCATTGTATGGTTGGGTGTTACATTAGATTCACCAGTAGGAGTGAGAAAAACATCATGGGGTGGTGCGCATTGTATGGGTGTGTGTTACAAAAATTCACTAGTAGGAGTGAGAAAAACATTGCGGGGTGGTGCGCATTGTATGGGTGTGTGTTACATTAGATTCACTAGTAGGAGTGAGAAAAACATCACCGGGTGGAGCGCATTGTATGGGTGTGTGTTACATTACATTCACTAGTAGCAGTGAGAAAAACATCACGGGGTGGTGCGCATTGTATGGGTGTGTGTTACACTACATTCGCTAGTAGGAGTGAGAAAAACATCACGGGGTGGTGCGCATTTTATGGGTGTGTGTTACATTAGATTCACTAGTAGGAGTGAGAAAAACATCGCGTGGTGGTGCGCATTGTATGGGTGTGTGTTACATTACATTCACTAGTAGGAGTGAGAAAAACATCACGTGTTGGTGTGAATCGGAGGGTCTGAATTAGGATAGGCAGTGAGTGGCAATGTAGGATGGAGAAAAGCACCGCGGGGTGGTCAGCATGGGGAGGTCAGGGAACATTCAGTGGCAATGTAGGATAGGTTTCTGAAAAACATCGCGGGGTGCTGCGCATTGTATGGGTGTGTGTTACATTACATTCACTAGTAGGAGTGAGAAAAACATCACGGGGTGGTGCGCATTGTATGGGTGTATGTTACATTATATTCACTAGTAGGAGTGAGAAAAACATCACGGGGTGGTGCGCATTGTATGGGTGTGTGTTACATTACATTCACTAGTAGGAGTGAGAAAAACATCACGGGGTGGTGCGCATTGTATGGGTGTGTGTTAAATTACATTCACTAGTAAGAGTGAGAAAAACATCACGGGGTGGTGCGCATTGTATGGGTGTGTGTTACATTACATTCAATAGTAGCAGTGAGAAAAACATCACAGGGTGGTGCGCATTGTATGGGTGTGTGTTACACTACATTCACTAGTAGCAGTGAGAAAAACATCACGGGGTGGTGCGCATTGTATGGGTGTGTGTTACCTTACATTCACTAGTAGGAGCGAGAAAAACATCACGGGGTGGTGCGCATTGTATGGGTGTGTGTTACATTACATTCACTAGTAGGAGTGAGAAAAACATCACGGGGTGGTGTGCATTGTATCGGTGTGTGTTACATTACATTCACTAGTAGGAGTGAGAAAAACATCACGGGGTGGTGCGCATTGTATGGGTGTGTGTTACATTAGATTCACTAGTAGGAGTGAGAAAAACATCACGGGGTGGTGCGCATTGTATGTGTGTGTGTTACATAAATTCACTAGTAGGAGTGAGAAAAACATCACGGGGTGGTGCGCATTGTATGGGTGTGTGTTACATTAGATTCACTAGTAGGAGTGAGAAAAACATCACGGAGTGGTGCGCATTGTATGGGTGTGTGTTACATTACATTCACTAGTAGCAGTTAGAAAAACATCACGGGGTGGTGCGCATTGTATGGGTGTGTGTTACACTACATTCACTAGTAGGAGTGAGAAAAACATCACGCGGTGGTGCGCATTTTATGGGTGTGTGTTACATTACATTAACTAGTAGGAGTGAGAAAAACATCACGGGGTGGTGCGCATTGTATGGGTGTGTGTTACGTTACATTCACAAGTAGGAGTGAGAAAAACATCACGGGGTGGTGCGCATTGTATGGGTGTGTGTTACGTTACATTCACAAGTAGGAGTGAGAAAAACATCACGGGGTGGTGCGCATTGTATGGGTGTGTGTTACATTACATTCACTAGTAGGAATGAGAAAAACATCACGGGGTGGTGCGCATTGTATGGGTGTGTGTTACATTACATTCACTAGTAGGAGTGAGAAAAACATCACGGAGTGGTGCGCATTGTATGGGTGTCTGTTACATTACATTCACTAGTAGGAGTGAGAAAAACATCACGGGGTGGTGCGCATTGTATGGGTGTGTGTTACATTACATTCACTAGTAGGAGTGAGAAAAACATCAGGGGGTGGTGCGCATTGTATGGGTTTGTGTTACATTACATTCACTAGTAGGAGTGAGAAAAACATCACGGGGGGGTGCGCATTGTATGGGTGTGTGTTACATTACATTCACTAGTAGGAGTGAGAAAAACATCACGTGGTGGTGCGCATTGTATTGGTGTGTGTTACATTACATTCACTAGGAGGAGTGAGAAAAACATCACCGGGTGGTGCGCATTGTATGCGTGTGTGTTACACTACATTCACTAATAGGAGTGAGAAAAACATCACGGGGTGGTGTGAATCGGAGGGTCTGAATTAGGATAGGCAGTGAGTGGCAATGTAGGATGGAGAAAAGCACCGCGGGTTGGTCAGCATGGGGAGGTCAGGGAACATGCAGTGGCAATGTAGGATAGGTTTCTGAAAAACATCGCGGAGTGGTGCGCATTGTATGGGTGTGTGTTACATTACATTCACTACTAGGAGTGAGAAAAACATCACGGGGCGGTGCGCATTGTATGGGTGTGTGTTACATTACATTCACTAGTAGGAGTGAGAAAAACATCACGGGGCAGTGTGCATTGTATGTGTGTGTGTTACATTACATTCACTAGTAGGAATGAGAAAAACATCACGGGGTGGTGCACATTGTTTGGGTGTGTGTTACATTACATTCACTAGTAGGAGTGAGAAAAACATCACGGGGTGGTGCGCATTGTATGGGTGTGTGTTACATTACATTCACTAGTAGGAGTGAGAAAAACATCACGGTGTGGTGCGCATTGTATGGGTGTGTGTTACATTACATTCACTAGTAGGAGTGAGAAAAACATCACGGGGTGGTGCGCATTGTATGGTTGTGTGTTACATTAGATTCACTAGTAGGAGTGAGAAAAACATCATGGGGTGGTGCGCATTGTATGGGTGTGTGTTACAAAAATTCACTAGTAGGAGTGAGAAAAACATTGCGGGGTGGTGCGCATTGTATGGGTGTGTGTTACATTAGATTCACTAGTAGGAGTGAGAAAAACATCACCGGGTGGTGCGCATTGTATGGGTGTGTGTTACATTACATTCACTAGTAGCAGTGAGAAAAACATCACGGGGTGGTGCGCATTGTATGGGTGTGTGTTACACTACATTACCTAGTAGGAGTGAGAAAAACATCACGGGGTGGTGCGCATTTTATGGGTGTGTGTTACATTACATTAACTAGTAGGAGTGAGAAAAACATCACGGGGTGGTGCGCATTGTATGGGTGTGTGTTACATTACATTCACTAGTAGGAGTGAGAAAAACATCAGGGGGTGGTGCGCATTGTATGGGTGTGTGTTTCATTAGATTCACTAGTAGGAGTGAGAAAAACATCACGTGTTGGTGTGAATCGGAGGGTCTGAATTAGGATAGGCAGTGAGTGGCAATGTAGGATGGAGAAAAGCACCGCGGGGTGGTCAGCATGGGGAGGTCAGGGAACATGCAGTGGCAATGTAGGATAGGTTTCTGAAAAACATCGCGGGGTGCTGCGCATTGTATGGGTGTGTGTTACATTACATTCACTAGTAGGAGTGAGAAAAACAACACGGGGTGGTGCGCATTGTATGGAAGTGTGTTACATTACATTCACTAGTAGGAGTGAGAAAAATATCACGGGGTTGTGCGTATTGTATGGGTGTGTGTTACATTATATTCACTAGTAGGAGTGAGAAAAACATCACGGGGTGGTGCGCATTGTATGGGTGTGTGTTACATTAGATTCAGTAGTAGGAGTGAGAAAAACATCACGGGGTTGTGCGCATTGTATGGGTGTATGTTACATTATATACACTAGTAGGAGTGAGAAAAACATCACGGGGTGGTGCGCATTGTATGGGTGTGTGTTACATTACATTCACTAGTAGGAGTGAGAAAAACATCACGGGGTGGTGCGCATTGTATGGGTGTGTGTTAAATTACATTCACTAGTAAGAGTGAGAAAAACATCACGGGGTGGTGCGCATTGTATGGGTGTGTGTTACATTACATTCACTAGTAGCAGTGAGAAAAACATCACGGAGTGGTGCGCATTGTATGGGTGTGTGTTACACTACATTCACTAGTAGCAGTGAGAAAAACATCACGGGGTGGTGCGCATTGTATGGGTGTGTGTTACCTTACATTCACTAGTAGGAGCGAGAAAAACATCACGGGGTGGTGCGCATTGTATGGGTGTGTGTTACATTACATTCACTAGTAGGAGTGAGAAAAACATCACGGGGTGGTGTGCATTGTATGGGTGTGTGTTACATTACATTCACTAGTAGGAGTGAGAAAAACATCACGGGGTGGTGCGCATTGTATGGGTGTGTGTTACATTAGATTCACTAGTAGGAGTGAGAAAAACATCACGGGGTGGTGCGCATTGTATGTGTGTGTGTTACATAAATTCACTAGTAGGAGTGAGAAAAACATCACGGGGTGGTGCGCATTGTATGGGTGTGTGTTACATTAGATTCACTAGTAGGAGTGAGAAAAACATCACGGGGTGGTGCGCATTGTATGGGTGTGTGTTACACTACATTCACTAGTAGCAGTGAGAAAAACATCACGGGGTGGTGCGCATTGTATGGGTGTGTGTTACCTTACATTCACTAGTAGGAGTGAGAAAAACATCACGGGGTGGTGCGCATTGTATGGGTGTGTGTTACATTACATTCACTAATAGGAGTGAGAAAAACATCATGGGGTGGTGCGCATTGTATGGGTGTGTGTCACATTACATTCACTAGTAGGAGTGAGAAAAACATCACGGGGTGGTGCGCATTGTATGGGTGTGTGTTACATTACATTCACTAGTAGGAGTGAGAAAAACATCACGGGTTGGCGCGCATTGTATGTGTGTGTGTTACATTAAATTCACTAGTAGGAGTGAGAAAAACATCACGGGGTGCTGCGCATTGTATGGGTGTGTGTTACATTACATTCACTAGTAGGAATGAGAAAAACATCACGGTGTGGTGCGCATTGTATGGGTGTGTGTTACATTACATTCACAGTAGGAGTGAGAAAAACATCACGGGGTGGTGCGCATTGTATGGGTGTGTGTTACATTACATTCACTAGTAGCAGTGAGAAAAACATCACCGGGTGGTGCGCATTGTATGGTTGTGTGTTACATTACATTCACTAGTAGGAGTGAGAAAAACATCACGGGGTGGTGCGCATTGTATGGGTGTGTGTTACATTACATTCACTAGTAGGAGTGAGAAAAACATCACGTGGTGGTGCGCATTGTATGGGTGTGTGTTACATTACATTCACTAATAGGAGTGAGAAAAACGTCACGGGGTGGTGCGCATTGTATGGGTGTGTGTTACATTAGATTCACTAGTAGGAGTGAGAAAAACATCGCGGGGTGGTGCGCATTTTATGGGTGTGTGTTACATGACATTCACTACTAGGAGTGAGAAAAACATCACGGGGTGGTGCGCATTGTATGGGTGTGTGTTACATTACATTCACTAGTAGGAGTGAGAAAAACATCACGGGGTTGTGCGCATTGTATGGGTGTGTGTTACATTACATTCACTAGTAGGAGTGAGAAAAACATCACGGGGTGGTGTGAATCGGAGGGTCTGAATTAGGATAGGCAGTGAGTGGCAATGTAGGATGGAGAAAAGCACCGCGGGGTGGTCAGCATGGGGAGGTCAGGGAACATGCAGTGGCAATGTAGGATAGGTTTCTGAAAAACATCGCGGGGTGCGGGGCATTGTATGGGTGTGTGTTACATTACATTCACTAGTAGGAGTGAGAAAAACATCAGGGATTCGTGCGCATTGTATGGGAGTGTGTTACATTACATTCACTAGTAGGAGTGAGAAAAACATCACGGGGTTGTGCGCATTGTATGGGTGTGTGTTACATCACATTCACTAGTAGGAGTGAGAAAAACATCACGGGGTGGTGCGCATTGTATGGGTGTGTGTTACATTACATTCACTAGTAGGAGTGAGAAAAACATCACGGGGTGGTGTGCATTGTATGGGTGTGTGTTACATTGCATTCACTAGTAGGAGTGAGAAAAACATCACGGGGTGGTGCGCATTGTATGGGTGTGTGTTACATTACATTCACTAGTAGGAGTGAGAAAAACATCACGGGGTTGTGCGCATTGTATGGGTGTGTGTTACATTACATTCACTAGTAGGAGTGAGAAAAACATCACGGGGTGGTGCGCATTGTATGGGTGTGTGTTACATTAGATTCAGTAGTAGGAGTGAGAAAAACATCACGGGGTGGTGCGCATTGTGTGGGTGTATGTTACATTATATTCACTAGTAGGAGTGAGAAAAACATCACAGGGTGGTGCGCATTGTATGGGTGTGTGTTACATTACATTCACTAGTAGGAGTGAGAAAAACATCACGGGGTGGTGCGCATTGTATGGGTGTGTGTTACATTACATTCACTAGTAGGAGTGAGAAAAACATCACGGGGTGGTGCGCATTGTATGGGTGTGTGTTACATTACATTCACTAGGAGGAGTGAGAAAAACATCACCGGGTGGTGCGCATTGTATGCGTGTGTGTTACACTACATTCACTAATAGGAGTGAGAAAAACATCACGGGGTGGTGTGAATCGGAGGGTCTGAATTAGGATAGGCAGTGAGTGGCAATGTAGGATGGAGAAAAGCACCGCGGGTTGGTCAGCATGGGGAGGTCAGGGAACATGCAGTGGCAATGTAGGATAGGTTTCTGAAAAACATCGCGGAGTGGTGCGCATT
The DNA here is from genome assembly GCF_034190915.1 of Cavia porcellus. Taxonomy (NCBI): domain Eukaryota; kingdom Metazoa; phylum Chordata; class Mammalia; order Rodentia; family Caviidae; genus Cavia; species Cavia porcellus. The sequence goes on from NW_026947586.1 coordinate 7,121, forward strand.
GTATGGGTGTGTGTTACATTACATTCACTACTAGGAGTGAGAAAAACATCACGGGGCGGTGCGCATTGTATGGGTGTGTGTTACATTACATTCACTAGTAGGAGTGAGAAAAACCTCACGGGGCGGTGTGCATTGTATGGGTGTGTGTTACATTACATTCACTAGTAGGAGTGAGAAAAACCTCACGGGGCGGTGTGCATTGTATGTGTGTGTGTTACATTACATTCACTAGTAGGAATGAGAAAAACATCACGGGGTGGTGCACATTGTTTGGGTGTGTGTTACATTACATTCACTAGTAGGAGTGAGAAAAACATCACGGGGTGGTGCGCATTGTATGGGTGTGTGTTACATTACATTCACTAGTAGGAGTGAGAAAAACATCACGGTGTGGTGCGCATTGTATGGGTGTGTGTTACATTACATTCACTAGTAGGAATGAGAAAAACATCACGGGGTGGTGCGCATTGTATGGTTGTGTGTTACATTAGATTCACTAGTAGGAGTGAGAAAAACATCATGGGGTGGTGCGCATTGTATGGGTGTGTGTTACAAAAATTCACTAGTAGGAGTGAGAAAAACATTGCGGGGTGGTGCGCATTGTATGGGTGTGTGTTACATTAGATTCACTAGTAGGAGTGAGAAAAACATCACCGGGTGGTGCGCATTGTATGGGTGTGTGTTACATTACATTCACTAGTAGCAGTGAGAAAAACATCACGGGGTGGTGCATTGTATGGGTGTGTGTTACACTACATTACCTAGTAGGAGTGAGAAAAACATCACGGGGTGGTGCGCATTTTATGGGTGTGTGTTACATTACATTCACTAGTAGGAGTGAGAAAAACATCACGGGGTGGTGTGCATTGTATGGGTGTGTGTTACATTGCATTCACTAGTAGGAGTGAGAAAAACATCACGGGGTGGTGCGCATTGTATGGGTGTGTGTTACATTACATTCACTAGTAGGAGTGAGAAAAACATCACGGGGTTGTGCGCATTGTATGGGTGTGTGTTACATTACATTCACTAGTAGGAGTGAGAAAAACATCACGGGGTGGTGCGCATTGTATGGGTGTGTGTTACATTAGATTCAGTAGTAGGAGTGAGAAAAACATCACGGGGTGGTGCGCATTGTGTGGGTGTATGTTACATTATATTCACTAGTAGGAGTGAGAAAAACATCACAGGGTGGTGCGCATTGTATGGGTGTGTGTTACATTACATTCACTAGTAGGAGTGAGAAAAACATCACGGGGTGGTGCGCATTGTATGGGTGTGTGTTACATTACATTCACTAGTAGGAGTGAGAAAAACATCACGGGGTGGTGCGCATTGTATGGGTGTGTGTTACATTACATTCACTAGGAGGAGTGAGAAAAACATCACCGGGTGGTGCGCATTGTATGCGTGTGTGTTACACTACATTCACTAATAGGAGTGAGAAAAACATCACGGGGTGGTGTGAATCGGAGGGTCTGAATTAGGATAGGCAGTGAGTGGCAATGTAGGATGGAGAAAAGCACCGCGGGTTGGTCAGCATGGGGAGGTCAGGGAACATGCAGTGGCAATGTAGGATAGGTTTCTGAAAAACATCGCGGAGTGGTGCGCATTGTATGGGTGTGTGTTACATTACATTCACTACTAGGAGTGAGAAAAACATCACGGGGCGGTGCGCATTGTATGGGTGTGTGTTACATTACATTCACTAGTAGGAGTGAGAAAAACCTCACGGGGCGGTGTGCATTGTATGGGTGTGTGTTACATTACATTCACTAGTAGGAGTGAGAAAAACCTCACGGGGCGGTGTGCATTGTATGTGTGTGTGTTACATTACATTCACTAGTAGGAATGAGAAAAACATCACGGGGTGGTGCACATTGTTTGGGTGTGTGTTACATTACATTCACTAGTAGGAGTGAGAAAAACATCACGGGGTGGTGCGCATTGTATGGGTGTGTGTTACATTACATTCACTAGTAGGAGTGAGAAAAACATCACGGTGTGGTGCGCATTGTATGGGTGTGTGTTACATTACATTCACTAGTAGGAATGAGAAAAACATCACGGGGTGGTGCGCATTGTATGGTTGTGTGTTACATTAGATTCACTAGTAGGAGTGAGAAAAACATCATGGGGTGGTGCGCATTGTATGGGTGTGTGTTACAAAAATTCACTAGTAGGAGTGAGAAAAACATTGCGGGGTGGTGCGCATTGTATGGGTGTGTGTTACATTAGATTCACTAGTAGGAGTGAGAAAAACATCACCGGGTGGTGCGCATTGTATGGGTGTGTGTTACATTACATTCACTAGTAGCAGTGAGAAAAACATCACGGGGTGGTGCATTGTATGGGTGTGTGTTACACTACATTACCTAGTAGGAGTGAGAAAAACATCACGGGGTGGTGCGCATTTTATGGGTGTGTGTTACATTACATTAACTAGTAGGAGTGAGAAAAACATCACGGGGTGGTGCGCATTGTATGGGTGTGTGTTACATTACATTCACTAGTAGGAGTGAGAAAAACATCACGGGGTGGTGCGCATTGTATGGGTGTGTGTTTCATTAGATTCACTAGTAGGAGTGAGAAAAACATCACGTGTTGGTGTGAATCGGAGGGTCTGAATTAGGATAGGCAGTGAGTGGCAATGTAGGATGGAGAAAAGCACCGCGGGGTGGTCAGCATGGGGAGGTCAGGGAACATGCAGTGGCAATGTAGGATAGGTTTCTGAAAAACATCGCGGGGTGCTGCGCATTGTATGGGTGTGTGTTACATTACATTCACTAGTAGGAGTGAGAAAAACATCACGGGGTGGTGCGCATTGTATGGGAGTGTGTTACATTACATTCACTAGTAGGAGTGAGAAAAATATCACGGGGTTGTGCGCATTGTATGGGTGTGTGTTACATTACATTCACTAGTAGGAGTGAGAAAAACATCACGGGGTGGTGCGCATTGTATGGGTGTGTGTTACATTAGATTCAGTAGTAGGAGTGAGAAAAACATCACGGGGTTGTGCGCATTGTATGGGTGTATGTTACATTATATTCACTAGTAGGAGTGAGAAAAACATCACGGGGTGGTGCGCATTGTATGGGTGTGTGTTACATTACATTCACTAGTAGGAGTGAGAAAAACATCACGGTGTGGTGCGCATTGTATCGGTGTGTGTTAAATTACATTCACTAGTAAGAGTGAGAAAAACATCACGGGGTGGTTCGCATTGTATGGGTGTGTGTTACATTACATTCACTAGTAGCAGTGAGAAAAACATCACGGGGTGGTGCGCATTGTATGGGTGTGTGTTACACTACATTCACTAGTAGCAGTGAGAAAAACATCACGGGGTGGTGCGCATTGTATGGGTGTGTGTTACCTTACATTCACTAGTAGGAGCGAGAAAAACATCACGGGGTGGTGCGCATTGTATGGGTGTGTGTTACATTACATTCACTAGTAGGAGTGAGAAAAACATCACGGGGTGGTGTGCATTGTATGGGTGTGTGTTACATTACATTCACTAGTAGGAGTGAGAAAAACATCACGGGGTGGTGCGCATTTTATGGGTGTGTGTTACATTAGATTCACTACTAGGAGTGAGAAAAACATCACGGGGTGGTGCGCATTGTATGTGTGTGTGTTACATAAATTCACTAGTAGGAGTGAGAAAAACATCACGGGGTGGTGCGCATTGTATGGGTGTGTGTTACATTAGATTCACTAGTAGGAGTGAGAAAAACATCACGGGGTGGTGCGCATTGTATGGGTGTGTGTTACATTACATTCACTAGTAGCAGTGAGAAAAACATCACGGGGTGGTGCGCATTGTATGGGTGTGTGTTACATTACATTCACTAGTAGGAGTGAGAAAAACATCACGGGGTGGTGCGCATTGTATGGGTGTGTGTTACATTACATTCACTAGTAGCAGTGAGAAAAACATCACCGGGTGGTGCGCATTGTATGGTTGTGTGTTACATTACATTCACTAGTAGGTGTTAGAAAAACATCACGGGGTGGTGCGCATTGTATGGGTGTGTGTTACATTACATTCACTTGTAGGAGTGAGAAAAACATCACGGGGTGGTGCGCATTGTATGGGTGTGTGTTACATTATATTTACTAGTAGAAGTGAGAAAAACATCACGGGGTGGTACGCATTGTATGGGTGTGTGTTACATTACATTCTCTAGTAGGAGTGAGAAAAACATCACGGGGTGGTGCGCATTGTATGGGTGTGTGTTACATTACATTCACTAGTAGGAGTGAGAAAAACATCACGGGGTGGTGCGCATTGTATGGGTGTGTGTTACACTACATTCACTAATAGCAGTGAGAAAAACATCACGGGGTGGTGCGCATTGTATGGGTGTGTGTTACCTTACATTCACTAGTAGGAGTGAGAAAAACATCACGGGGTGGTGCGCATTGTATGGGTGTGTGTTACATTACATTCACTAATAGGAGTGAGAAAAACATCATGGGGTGGTGCGCATTGTATGGGTGTGTGTTACATTACATTCACTAGTAGGAGTGAGAAAAACATCACGGGGTGGTGCGCATTGTATGGGTGTGTGTTACATTACATTCACTAGTAGGAGTGAGAAAAACATCACGGGTTGGCGCGCATTGTATGTGTGTGTGTTACATTAAATTCACTAGTAGGAGTGAGAAAAACATCACGGGGTGCTGCGCATTGTATGGGTGTGTGTTACATTACATTCACTAGTAGGAATGAGAAAAACATCACGGTGTGGTGCGCATTGTATGGGTGTGTGTTTCATTACATTCATAGTAGGAGTGAGAAAAACATCACGGGGTGGTGCGCATTGTATGGGTGTGTGTTACATTACATTCACTAGTAGCAGTGAGAAAAACATCACCGGGTGGTGCGCATTGTATGGTTGTGTGTTACATTACATTCACTAGTAGGAGTGAGAAAAACATCACGGGGTGGTGCGCATTGTATGGGTGTGTGTTACATTACATTCACTAGTAGGAGTGAGAAAAACATCACGTGGTGGTGCGCATTGTATGGGTGTGTGTTACATTAGATTCACTAGTAGGAGTGAGAAAAACATCGCGGGGTGGTGCGCATTTTATGGGTGTGTGTTACATGACATTCACTACTAGGAGTGAGAAAAACATCACGGGGTGGTGCGCATTGTATGGGTGTGTGTTACATTACATTCACTAGTAGCAGTGAGAAAAACGTCACGGGGTGGTGCGCATTGTATGGGTGTGTGTTACATTACAATCACTAGTAGGAGTAAGAAAAACATCACGGGGTGGTGCGCATTGTATGGGTGTGTGTTACATTACATTAACTAGTAGGAGTGAGAAAAACATCACGGGGTGGTGCGCATTGTATGGGTGTGTGTTACATTACATTCACTAGTAGGAGTGAGAAAAACATCACGGGGTGGTGCGCATTGTATGGGTGTGTGTTACATTAAATTCACTAGTAGGAGTGAGAAAAACGTCACGGGTTGGTGCGCATTGTATGGGTGTGTGTTACATTACATTCACTACTAGGAGTGAGAAAAACATCACGGGGTGGTGTGAATCGGAGGGTCTGAATTAGGATAGGCAGTGAGTGGCAATGTAGGATGGAGAAAAGCACCGCGGGGTGGTCAGCATGGGGAGGTCAGGGAGCATGCAGTGGCAATGTAGGAGAGGTTTCTGAAAAACATCGCGGGGTGCGGGGCATTGTATGGGTGTGTGTTACATTACATTCACTAGTAGGAGTGAGAAAAACATCACGGATTCGTGCGCATTGTATGGGAGTGTGTTACATTACATTCACTAGTAGGAGTGAGAAAAACATCACGGGGTTGTGCGCATTGTATGGGTGTGTGTTACATCACATTCACTAGTAGGAGTGAGAAAAACATCACGGGGTGGTGCGCATTGTATGGGTGTGTGTTACATCACATTCACTAGTAGGAGTGAGAAAAACATCACGGGGTGGTGTGCATTGTATGGGTGTGTGTTACATTACATTCACTAGTAGGAGTGAGAAAAACATCACGGGGTGGTGCGCATTGTATGGGTGTGTGTTACATTACATTCACTAGTAGGAGTGAGAAAAACATCACGGGGTTGTGCGCATTGTATGGGTGTGTGTTACATTACATTCACTAGTAGGAGTGAGAAAAACATCACGGGGTGGTGCGCATTGTATGGGTGTGTGTTACATTAGATTCAATAGTAGGAGTGAGAAAAACATCACGGGGTGGTGCGCATTGTATGGGTGTATGTTACATTATATTCACTAGTAGGAGTGAGAAAAACATCACAGGGTGGTGCGCATTGTATGGGTGTGTGTTACATTACATTCACTAGTAGGAGTGAGAAAAACATCACGGGGTGGTGCGCATTGTATGGGTGTGTGTTACATTACATTCACTAGTAGGAGTGAGAAAAACATCACGGGGTGGTGCGCATTGTATGGGTGTGTGTTACATTACATTCACTAGTAGCAGTGAGAAAAACATCACGGGGTGGTGCGCATTTTATGGGTGTGTGTTACACTACATTCACTAGTAGCAGTGAGAAAAACATCACGGGGTGGTGCGCATTGTATGGGTGTGTGTTACCTTACATTCACTAGTAGGAGTGAGAAAAATATCACGGGGTGGTGCGCATTGTATGGGTGTGTGTTACATTACATTCACTAGTAGGAGTGAGAAAAACATCACGGGGTGGTGCGCATTGTATGGGTGTGTGTTACATTACATTCACTAGTAGCAGTGAGAAAAACATCACCGGGTGGTGCGCATTGTATGGTTGTGTGTTACATTACATTCACTAGTAGGTGTGAGAAAAACATCATGGGGTGGTGCGCATTCTATGGGTGTGTGTTACATTACATTCACTTGTAGGAGTGAGAAAAACATCACGGGGTGGTGCGCATGGTATGGGTGTGTGTTACATTATATTTACTAGTAGAAGTGAGAAAAACATCACGGGGTGGTACGCATTGTATGGGTGTGTGTTACATTACATTCTCTAGTAGGAGTGAGAAAAACATCACGTGGTGGTGCGCATTGTATGGGTGTGTGTTACATTACATTCACTAGTAGCAGTGAGAAAAACATCACGGGGTGGTGCGCATTTTATGGGTGTGTTACACTACATTCACTAGTAGCAGTGAGAAAAAAATCACGGGGTGGTGCGCATTGTATGGGTTTGTGTTACCTTACATTCACTAGTAGGAGTGAGAAAAACATCACGGGGTAGTGCGCATTGTATGGGTGTGTGTTACATTACATTCACTAATAGGAGTGAGAAAAACATCCTGGGGTGGTGCGCATTGTATGGGTATGTGTTACATTACATTCACTAGTAGGAGTGAGAAAAACATCACGGGGTGGTGCGCATAGTATGGGTGTGTGTTACATTACATTCACTAGTAGGAGTGAGAAAAACATCACGTGTTGGCGCGCATTGTATGGGTGTGTGTTACATTACATTCACTAGTAGGAGTGAGAAAAACATCACGGTGTGGTGCGCATTGTATGGGTGTGTGTTACATTACATTCACTAGTAGGAGTGAGAAAAACATCACGGGGTGGTGCGAATTGTATGGGTGTGTGTTACATTACATTCACTAGTAGCAGTGAGAAAAACATCACCGGGTGGTGCGCATTGTATGGTTGTGTGTTACATTACATTCACTAGTAGGAGTGAGAAAAACATCACGGGGTGGTGCGCATTGTATGGGTGTGTGTTACATTACATTCACTAGTAGGAGTGAGAAAAACATCACGGGGTGGTGCGCATTGTATGGGTGTGTGTTACATTACATTCACTAGTAGGAGTGAGAAAAACATCACGGGGTGGTGCGCTTTGTATGGGTGCGTGTTACATTACATTCACTAATAGGAGTGAGAAAAACGTCACGGGGTGGTGCGCATTGTATGGGTGTGTGTTACATTAGATTCACTAGTAGGAGTGAGAAAAACATCGCGGGGTGGTGCGCATTTTATGGGTGTGTGTTACATGACATTCACTACTAGGAGTGAGAAAAAGATCACGGGGTGGTGCGCATTGTATGGGTGTGTGTTACATTACATTCACTAGTAGCAGTGAGAAAAACGTCACGGGGTGGTGCGCATTGTATGGGTGTGTGTTACATTACAATCACTAGTAGGAGTGAGAAAAACATCACGGGGTGGTGCTCATTGTATGGGTGTGTGTTACATTACATTAAATAGTAGGAGTGAGAAAAACATCACGGGGTGGTGCGCATTGTATGGGTGTGTGTTACATTACATTCACTAGTAGGAGTGAGAAAATTTCACGGGGTGGTGCGCATTGTATGGGTGTGTGTTACATTAAATTCACTAGTAGGAGTGAGAAAAACGTCACGGGGTGGTGCGCATTGTATGGGTGTGTGTTACATTACATTCACTACTAGGAGTGAGAAAAACATCACGGGGTGGTGTGAATCGGAGGGTCTGAATTAGGATAGGCAGTGAGTGGCAATGTAGGATGGAGAAAAGCCCCGCGGGGTGGTCAGCATGGGGATGTCAGGGAACATGCAGTGGAAATGTAGGATAGGTTTCTGAAAAACATCGCGGGGTGCAGGGCATTGTATGGGTGTGTGTTTCATTACATTCACTAGTAGGAGTGAGAAAAACATCACGGATTGGTGCGCATTGTATGGGAGTGTGTTACATTACATTCACTAGTAGGAGTGAGAAAAACATCACGGGGTTGTGCGCATTGTATGGGTGTGTGTTACATTACATTTACTAGTAGGAGTGAGAAAAACATCACGGGGTGGTGCGCATTGTATGGGTGTGTGTTACCTTACATTCACTAGTAGGAGTGAGAAAAACATCACGGGGTGGTGCGCATTGTATGGGTGTGTTTTACATTACATTCACTAGTAGGAGTGAGAAAAACATCACGGGGTGGTGCGCATTGTATGGGTGTGTGTTACATTACATTCACTAGTAGGAGTGAGAAAAACATCACGGGGTGGTGCGCATTGTATGGGTGTGTGTTACATTAGATTCACTAGTAGGAGTGAGAAAAACATCACGGGTTGGCGCGCATTGTATGTGTGTGTGTTACATTAAATTCACTAGTAGGAGTGAGAAAAACATCACGGGGTGCTGCGCATTGTATGGGTGTGTGTTACATTACATTCACTAGTAGGAATGAGAAAAACATCACGGTGTGGTGCGCATTGTATGGGTGTGTGTTTCATTACATTCATAGTAGGAGTGAGAAAAACATCACGGGGTGGTGCGCATTGTATGGGTGTGTGTTACATTACATTCACTAGTAGCAGTGAGAAAAACATCACCGGGTGGTGCGCATTGTATGGTTGTGTGTTACATTACATTCACTAGTAGGAGTGAGAAAAACATCACGGGGTGGTGCGCATTGTATGGGTGTGTGTTACATTACATTCACTAGTAGGAGTGAGAAAAACATCACGTGGTGGTGCGCATTGTATGGGTGTGTGTTACATTAGATTCACTAGTAGGAGTGAGAAAAACATCGCGGGGTGGTGCGCATTTTATGGGTGTGTGTTACATGACATTCACTACTAGGAGTGAGAAAAACATCACGGGGTGGTGCGCATTGTATGGGTGTGTGTTACATTACATTCACTAGTAGCAGTGAGAAAAACGTCACGGGGTGGTGCGCATTGTATGGGTGTGTGTTACATTACAATCACTAGTAGGAGTAAGAAAAACATCACGGGGTGGTGCGCATTGTATGGGTGTGTGTTACATTACATTAACTAGTAGGAGTGAGAAAAACATCACGGGGTGGTGCGCATTGTATGGGTGTGTGTTACATTACATTCACTAGTAGGAGTGAGAAAAACATCACGGGGTGGTGCGCATTGTATGGGTGTGTGTTACATTAAATTCACTAGTAGGAGTGAGAAAAACGTCACGTGTTGGTGCGCATTGTATGGGTGTGTGTTACATTACATTCACTACTAGGAGTGAGAAAAACATCACGGGGTGGTGTGAATCGGAGGGTCTGAATTAGGATAGGCAGTGAGTGGCAATGTAGGATGGAGAAAAGCACCGCGGGGTGGTCAGCATGGGGAGGTCAGGGAACATGCAGTGGCAATGTAGGAGAGGTTTCTGAAAAACATCGCGGGGTGCGGGGCATTGTATGGGTGTGTGTTACATTACATTCACTAGTAGGAGTGAGAAAAACATCACGGATTCGTGCGCATTGTATGGGAGTGTGTTACATTACATTCACTAGTAGGAGTGAGAAAAACATCACGGGGTTGTGCGCATTGTATGGGTGTGTGTTACATCACATTCACTAGTAGGAGTGAGAAAAACATCACGGGGTGGTGCGCATTGTATGGGTGTGTGTTACATCACATTCACTAGTAGGAGTGAGAAAAACATCACGGGGTGGTGTGCATTGTATGGGTGTGTGTTACATTACATTCACTAGTAGCAGTGAGAAAAACATCACGGGGTGGTGCGCATTGTATGGGTGTGTGTTACATTACATTCACTAGTAGGAGTGAGAAAAACATCACGGGGTGGTGCGCATTGTATGGGTGTGTGTTACATTACATTCACTAGTAGGAGTGAGAAAAACATCACGGGGTGGTGCGCATTGTATGGGTGTGTGTTACATTAAATTCACTAGTAGGAGTGAGAAAAACGTCACGTGTTGGTGCGCATTGTATGGGTGTGTGTTACATTACATTCACTACTAGGAGTGAGAAAAACATCACGGGGTGGTGTGAATCGGAGGGTCTGAATTAGGATAGGCAGTGAGTGGCAATGTAGGATGGAGAAAAGCACCGCGGGGTGGTCAGCATGGGGAGGTCAGGGAACATGCAGTGGCAATGTAGGAGAGGTTTCTGAAAAACATCGCGGGGTGCGGGGCATTGTATGGGTGTGTGTTACATTACATTCACTAGTAGGAGTGAGAAAAACATCACGGATTCGTGCGCATTGTATGGGAGTGTGTTACATTACATTCACTAGTAGGAGTGAGAAAAACATCACGGGGTTGTGCGCATTGTATGGGTGTGTGTTACATCACATTCACTAGTAGGAGTGAGAAAAACATCACGGGGTGGTGCGCATTGTATGGGTGTGTGTTACATCACATTCACTAGTAGGAGTGAGAAAAACATCACGGGGTGGTGTGCATTGTATGGGTGTGTGTTACATTACATTCACTAGTAGCAGTGAGAAAAACATCACGGGGTGGTGCGCATTGTATGGGTGTGTGTTACATTACATTCACTAGTAGGAGTGAGAAAAACATCACGGGGTTGTGCGCATTGTATGGGTGTGTGTTACATTACATTCACTAGTAGGAGTGAGAAAAACATCACGGGGTGGTGCGCATTGTATGGGTGTGTGTTACATTAGATTCAGTAGTAGGAGTGAGAAAAACATCACGGGGTGGTGCGCATTGTATGGGTGTATGTTACATTATATTCACTAGTAGGAGTGAGAAAAACATCACAGGGTGGTGCGCATTGTATGGGTGTGTGTTACATTACATTCACTAGTAGGAGTGAGAAAAACATCCTGGGGTGGTGCGCATTGTATGGGTATGTGTTACATTACATTCACTAGTAGGAGTGAGAAAAACATCACGGGGTGGTGCGCATAGTATGGGTGTGTGTTACATTACATTCACTAGTAGGAGTGAGAAAAACATCACGTGTTGGCGCGCATTGTATGGGTGTGTGTTACATTACATTCACTAGTAGGAGTGAGAAAAACATCACGGTGTGGTGCGCATTGTATGGGTGTGTGTTACATTACATTCACTAGTAGGAGTGAGAAAAACATCACGGGGTGGTGCGAATTGTATGGGTGTGTGTTACATTACATTCACTAGTAGCAGTGAGAAAAACATCACCGGGTGGTGCGCATTGTATGGTTGTGTGTTACATTACATTCACTAGTAGGAGTGAGAAAAACATCACGGGGTGGTGCGCATTGTATGGGTGTGTGTTACATTACATTCACTAGTAGGAGTGAGAAAAACATCACGGGGTGGTGCGCATTGTATGGGTGTGTGTTACATTACATTCACTAGTAGGAGTGAGAAAAACATCACGGGGTGGTGCGCTTTGTATGGGTGCGTGTTACATTACATTCACTAATAGGAGTGAGAAAAACGTCACGGGGTGGTGCGCATTGTATGGGTGTGTGTTACATTAGATTCACTAGTAGGAGTGAGAAAAACATCGCGGGGTGGTGCGCATTTTATGGGTGTGTGTTACATGACATTCACTACTAGGAGTGAGAAAAAGATCACGGGGTGGTGCGCATTGTATGGGTGTGTGTTACATTACATTCACTAGTAGCAGTGAGAAAAACGTCACGGGGTGGTGCGCATTGTATGGGTGTGTGTTACATTACAATCACTAGTAGGAGTGAGAAAAACATCACGGGGTGGTGCTCATTGTATGGGTGTGTGTTACATTACATTAAATAGTAGGAGTGAGAAAAACATCACGGGGTGGTGCGCATTGTATGGGTGTGTGTTACATTACATTCACTAGTAGGAGTGAGAAAATTTCACGGGGTGGTGCGCATTGTATGGGTGTGTGTTACATTAAATTCACTAGTAGGAGTGAGAAAAACGTCACGGGGTGGTGCGCATTGTATGGGTGTGTGTTACATTACATTCACTACTAGGAGTGAGAAAAACATCACGGGGTGGTGTGAATCGGAGGGTCTGAATTAGGATAGGCAGTGAGTGGCAATGTAGGATGGAGAAAAGCCCCGCGGGGTGGTCAGCATGGGGATGTCAGGGAACATGCAGTGGAAATGTAGGATAGGTTTCTGAAAAACATCGCGGGGTGCAGGGCATTGTATGGGTGTGTGTTTCATTACATTCACTAGTAGGAGTGAGAAAAACATCACGGATTGGTGCGCATTGTATGGGAGTGTGTTACATTACATTCACTAGTAGGAGTGAGAAAAACATCACGGGGTTGTGCGCATTGTATGGGTGTGTGTTACATTACATTTACTAGTAGGAGTGAGAAAAACATCACGGGGTGGTGCGCATTGTATGGGTGTGTGTTACCTTACATTCACTAGTAGGAGTGAGAAAAACATCACGGGGTGGTGCGCATTGTATGGGTGTGTTTTACATTACATTCACTAGTAGGAGTGAGAAAAACATCACGGGGTGGTGCGCATTGTATGGGTGTGTGTTACATTACATTCACTAGTAGGAGTGAGAAAAACATCACGGGGTGGTGCGCATTGTATGGGTGTGTGTTACATTAGATTCACTAGTAGGAGTGAGAAAAACATCACGGGTTGGCGCGCATTGTATGTGTGTGTGTTACATTAAATTCACTAGTAGGAGTGAGAAAAACATCACGGGGTGCTGCGCATTGTATGGGTGTGTGTTACATTACATTCACTAGTAGGAATGAGAAAAACATCACGGTGTGGTGCGCATTGTATGGGTGTGTGTTTCATTACATTCATAGTAGGAGTGAGAAAAACATCACGGGGTGGTGCGCATTGTATGGGTGTGTGTTACATTACATTCACTAGTAGCAGTGAGAAAAACATCACCGGGTGGTGCGCATTGTATGGTTGTGTGTTACATTACATTCACTAGTAGGAGTGAGAAAAACATCACGGGGTGGTGCGCATTGTATGGGTGTGTGTTACATTACATTCACTAGTAGGAGTGAGAAAAACATCACGTGGTGGTGCGCATTGTATGGGTGTGTGTTACATTAGATTCACTAGTAGGAGTGAGAAAAACATCGCGGGGTGGTGCGCATTTTATGGGTGTGTGTTACATGACATTCACTACTAGGAGTGAGAAAAACATCACGGGGTGGTGCGCATTGTATGGGTGTGTGTTACATTACATTCACTAGTAGCAGTGAGAAAAACGTCACGGGGTGGTGCGCATTGTATGGGTGTGTGTTACATTACAATCACTAGTAGGAGTAAGAAAAACATCACGGGGTGGTGCGCATTGTATGGGTGTGTGTTACATTACATTAACTAGTAGGAGTGAGAAAAACATCACGGGGTGGTGCGCATTGTATGGGTGTGTGTTACATTACATTCACTAGTAGGAGTGAGAAAAACATCACGGGGTGGTGCGCATTGTATGGGTGTGTGTTACATTAAATTCACTAGTAGGAGTGAGAAAAACGTCACGTGTTGGTGCGCATTGTATGGGTGTGTGTTACATTACATTCACTACTAGGAGTGAGAAAAACATCACGGGGTGGTGTGAATCGGAGGGTCTGAATTAGGATAGGCAGTGAGTGGCAATGTAGGATGGAGAAAAGCACCGCGGGGTGGTCAGCATGGGGAGGTCAGGGAACATGCAGTGGCAATGTAGGAGAGGTTTCTGAAAAACATCGCGGGGTGCGGGGCATTGTATGGGTGTGTGTTACATTACATTCACTAGTAGGAGTGAGAAAAACATCACGGATTCGTGCGCATTGTATGGGAGTGTGTTACATTACATTCACTAGTAGGAGTGAGAAAAACATCACGGGGTTGTGCGCATTGTATGGGTGTGTGTTACATCACATTCACTAGTAGGAGTGAGAAAAACATCACGGGGTGGTGCGCATTGTATGGGTGTGTGTTACATCACATTCACTAGTAGGAGTGAGAAAAACATCACGGGGTGGTGTGCATTGTATGGGTGTGTGTTACATTACATTCACTAGTAGCAGTGAGAAAAACATCACGGGGTGGTGCGCATTGTATGGGTGTGTGTTACATTACATTCACTAGTAGGAGTGAGAAAAACATCACGGGGTGGTGCGCATTGTATGGGTGTGTGTTACATTACATTCACTAGTAGGAGTGAGAAAAACATCACGGGGTGGTGCGCATTGTATGGGTGTGTGTTACATTAAATTCACTAGTAGGAGTGAGAAAAACGTCACGTGTTGGTGCGCATTGTATGGGTGTGTGTTACATTACATTCACTACTAGGAGTGAGAAAAACATCACGGGGTGGTGTGAATCGGAGGGTCTGAATTAGGATAGGCAGTGAGTGGCAATGTAGGATGGAGAAAAGCACCGCGGGGTGGTCAGCATGGGGAGGTCAGGGAACATGCAGTGGCAATGTAGGAGAGGTTTCTGAAAAACATCGCGGGGTGCGGGGCATTGTATGGGTGTGTGTTACATTACATTCACTAGTAGGAGTGAGAAAAACATCACGGATTCGTGCGCATTGTATGGGAGTGTGTTACATTACATTCACTAGTAGGAGTGAGAAAAACATCACGGGGTTGTGCGCATTGTATGGGTGTGTGTTACATCACATTCACTAGTAGGAGTGAGAAAAACATCACGGGGTGGTGCGCATTGTATGGGTGTGTGTTACATCACATTCACTAGTAGGAGTGAGAAAAACATCACGGGGTGGTGTGCATTGTATGGGTGTGTGTTACATTACATTCACTAGTAGCAGTGAGAAAAACATCACGGGGTGGTGCGCATTGTATGGGTGTGTGTTACATTACATTCACTAGTAGGAGTGAGAAAAACATCACGGGGTTGTGCGCATTGTATGGGTGTGTGTTACATTACATTCACTAGTAGGAGTGAGAAAAACATCACGGGGTGGTGCGCATTGTATGGGTGTGTGTTACATTAGATTCAGTAGTAGGAGTGAGAAAAACATCACGGGGTGGTGCGCATTGTATGGGTGTATGTTACATTATATTCACTAGTAGGAGTGAGAAAAACATCACAGGGTGGTGCGCATTGTATGGGTGTGTGTTACATTACATTCACTAGTAGGAGTGAGAAAAACATCACGGGGTGGTGCGCATTAAATGGGTGTGTGTTACATTACATTCACTAGTAGGAGTGAGAAAAACATCACGGGGTGGTGCGCATTGTATGGGTGTGTGTTACATTACATTCACTAGTAGCAGTGAGAAAAACATCACGGGGTGGTGCGCATTTTATGGGTGTGTGTTACACTACATTCACTAGTAGCAGTGAGAAAAACATCACGGGGTGGTGCGCATTGTATGGGTGTGTGTTACCTTACATTCACTAGTAGGAGTGAGAAAAATATCTCGGGGTGGTGCGCATTGTATGGGTGTGTGTTACATTACATTCACTAGTAGGAGTGAGAAAAACATCACGGGGTGGTGCGCATTGTATGGGTGTGTGTTACATTACATTCACTAGTAGCAGTGAGAAAAACATCACCGGGTGGTGCGCATTGTATGGTTGCGTGTTACATTACATTCACTAGTAGGTGTGAGAAAAACATCATGGGGTGGTGCGCATTGTATGGGTGTCTGTTACATTACATTCACTTGTAGGAGTGAGAAAAACATCACGGGGTGGTGCGCATTGTATGTTTGTGTGTTACATTATATTTACTAGTAGAAGTGAGAAAAACATCACGGGGTGGTACGCATTGTATGGGTGTGTGTTACATTACATTCTCTAGTAGGAGTGAGAAAAACATCACGTGGTGGTGCGCATTGTATGGGTGTGTGTTACATTACATTCACTAGTAGCAGTGAGAAAAACATCACGGGGTGGTGCGCATTTTATGGGTGTGTGTTACACTACATTCACTAGTAGCAGTGAGAAAAAAATCACGGGGTGGTGCGCATTGTATGGGTGTGTGTTACCTTACATTCACTAGTAGGAGTGAGAAAAACATCACGTGGTGGTGCGCATTGTATGGGTGTGTGTTACATTACATTCACTAATAGGAGTGAGAAAAACATCATGGGGTGGTGCGCATTGTATGGGTATGTGTTACATTACATTCACTAGTAGGAGTGAGAAAAACATCACGGGGTGGTGCGCATAGTATGGGTGTGTGTTACATTACATTCACTAGTAGGAGTAAGAAAAACATCACGGGGTGGTGCGCATTGTATGGGTGTGTGTTACATTACATTCACTAGTAGGAGTGAGAAAAACATCACGGGGTGGTGCGCATTGTATGGGTGTGTGTTACATTACATTCACTAGTAGGAGTGAGAAAAACATCACGGGGTGGTGCGCATTGTATGGGTGCGTGTTACATTACATTCACTAATAGGAGTGAGAAAAACGTCACGGGGTGGTGCGCATTGTATGGGTGTGTGTTACATTAGATTCACTAGTAGGAGTGAGAAAAACATCGCGGGGTGGTGCGCATTTTATGGGTGTGTGTTACATGACATTCACTACTAGGAGTGAGAAAAACATCACGGGGTGGTGCGCATTGTATGGGTGTGTGTTACATTACATTCACTAGTAGCAGTGAGAAAAACGTCACGGGGTGGTGCGCATTGTATGGGTGTGTGTTACATTACAATCACTAGTAGGAGTGAGAAAAACATCACGGGGTGGTGCTCATTGTATGGGTGTGTGTTACATTACATTAAATAGTAGGAGTGAGAAAAACATCACGGGGTGGTGCGCATTGTATGGGTGTGTGTTACATTACATTCACTAGTAGGAGTGAGAAAAACGTCACGGGGTGGTGCGCATTGTATGGGTGTGTGTTACATTACATTCACTACTAGGAGTGAGAAAAACATCACGGGGTGGTGTGAATCGGAGGGTCTGAATTAGGATAGGCAGTGAGTGGCAATGTAGGATGGAGAAAAGCCCCGCGGGGTGGTCAGCATGGGGATGTCAGGGAACATGCAGTGGAAATGTAGGATAGGTTTCTGAAAAACATCGTGGGGTGCAGGGCATTGTATGGGTGTGTGTTTCATTACATTCACTAGTAGGAGTGAGAAAAACATCACGGATTGGTGCGCATTGTATGGGAGTGTGTTACATTACATTCACTAGTAGGAGTGAGAAAAACATCACGGGGTTGTGCGCATTGTATGGGTGTGTGTTACATTACATTTACTAGTAGGAGTGAGAAAAACATCACGGGGTGGTGCGCATTGTATGGGTGTGTGTTACCTTACATTCACTAGTAGGAGTGAGAAAAACATCACGGGGTGGTGCGCATTGTATGGGTGTGTGTTACATTACATTCACTAGTAGGAGTGAGAAAAACATCACGGGGTGGTGCGCATTGTATGGGTGTGTGTTACATTACATTCACTAGTAGGAGTGAGAAAAACATCACGGGGTGGTGCGCATTTTATGGGTGTGTGTTACATTAGATTCATTAGTAGGAGTGAGAAAAACATCACGGGGTGGTGCGCATTGTATGGGTGTGTGTTACATTACATTCACTAGTAGGAGAGAGAAAAACAACACGGGGTGGTGCGCATTGTATGGGTGTGTGTTACATTACATTCACTAGTAGGAGTGAGAAAAACATCACGGGGAGGTGCGCATTGTATGTGTGTGTGTTACATTACATTCACTAGTAGGAGTGAGAAAAACATCACGGGGTGGTGCGCATTGTATGGTTGTGTGTTACATTAGATTCACTAGTAAGAGTGAGAAAAACATCACGTGGTGGTGCGCATTGTATGGGTGTGGTTTACATTACATTCACTAGTAGGAGTGAGAAAAACATCACGTGGTGGTGCGCATTGTATGGGTGTGTGTTACATTACATTCACCACTAGGAGTGAGAAAAACATCACGGTGTGGTGCGCATTGTATGGGTGTGTGTTACAGTACATTCACTAGTAGGAGTGATAAAAACATCACGGGGTGGTGCGCATTGTATGGGTGTGTGTTACATTACATTCACTAGTAGGAGTGAGAAAAACATCACAGGGTGGAGCTCATTGTATGGGTGTGTGTTACATTACATTCACCACTAGGAGTGAGAAAAATATCACGGGGTGGTGCGCATTGTATTGGTGTGTGTTGCATTACATTCACGACTAGGAGTGAGAAAAACATCACGGGGCGGTGCGCATTGTATGGGTGTGTGTTGCATTACATTCACTAGTAGGAGTGAGAAAAACATCACGGGGTGGTGCACATTGTATGGGTGTGTGTTACATTACATTCACTAGTAGGAGTGAGAAAAACATCACGGGGTGGTGTGCATTGTATGGGTGTGTGTTACATTACATTCACTAGTAGGAGTGAGAAAAACATCACGGGGTGGTGCGCATTGTATGGGTGTGTGTTACATTAGATTCACTAGTAGGAGTGAGAAAAACATCACGGGGTGGTGCGCATTGTTTGGGTGTGTGTTACATTAGATTCACTAGTAGGAGTAAGAAAAACATCACGGGGTGGTGCGCATTGTATGGGTGTGTGTTACATTACATTCACTAGTAGGAGTGAGAAAAACATCACGGGGTGGTGCGCATTGTATGGGTGTGTGTTACATTAGATTCACTAGTAGGAGTGAGAAAAACATCACGGGGTGGTGCGCATTGTATGGGTGTGTGTTACATTACATTCACTAGTAGGAGTGAGAAAAACATCACGGGGTGGTGCGCATTGTATGGGTGTGTGTTACATTACATTCACTAGTAGGAGTGAGAAAAACATCACGGGCCGGTGCGCATTGTATGGGTGTGTGTTACATTACATTCACTAGTAGGAGTGAGAAAAACATCACGGGGTGGTGCGCATTGTATGGGTGTGTGTTACATTACATTCACTAGTAGGAGTGAGAAATACATCACGTGGTGGTGCGCATTGTATGGGTGTGTGTTACATTACATTCACTAATAGGAGTGAGAAAAACATCACGGTATGGTGTGAATCGGAGGGTCTGAATTAGGATAGGCAGTGAGTGGCAATGTAGGATGGAGAAAAGCACAGCGGGGTGGTCAGCATGGGGAGGTCAGGGAACATGCAGTGGCAATGTAGGATAAGATTCTGAAAAACATCGCGGGGTGGTGCGCATTGTATGGGTGTGTGTTACATTAGATTCACTAGTAGGAGTGAGAAAAACATCACGGGGTTGTGCGCATTGTATGGGTGTGTGTTACATTACATTCACTAGTAGGAGTGAGAAAAACATCACGGGGTGGTGCGCATTGTATGGGTGTGTGTTACATTACATTCACTAGTAGGAGTGAGAAAAACATCACGGGCCGGTGCGCATTGTATGGGTGTGTGTTACATTACATTCACTAGTAGGAGTGAGAAAAACATCAAGTGGCGGTGCGCATTGTATGGGTGTGTGTTACATTACATTCACTAGTAGGAGTGAGAAAAACATCACGGGGCGGTGCACATTCTATGGGTGTGTGTTACATTACATTCACTAGTAGGAGTGAGAAAAACATCACGGGGGGGTGCGCAGTGTATGGGTGTGTGTTACATTACATTCACTAGTAGCAGTGAGAAAAATATCACGGGGTGGTGCGCATTGTATTGGTGTGTGTTACATTAGATTCACTAGTAGGAGTGAGAAAAACATCACGGGGTGGTGCGCATTGAATGGGTGTGTGTTACATTACATTCACTAGTAGGAGTGAGAAAAACATCACGGGGCGGTGCGCATTGTATGGGTGTGTGTTACATTACATTCACTAGTAGGAGTGAGAAAAACATCACGGGGCGGTGCGCATTGTATGGGTGTGTGTTACATTACATTCACTAGTAGGAGTGAGAAAAACATCACGGGGCAGTGCGCATTGTATGGGTGTGTGTTACATTACATTCACTAGTAGGAGTGAGAAAAACATCACGGGGCGTTGCCATTGTATGGGTGTGTGTTACATTACATTCACTAGTAGGAGTGAGAAAAACATCACGGGCCGGTGCGCATTGTATGGGTGTGTGTTACATTACATTCACTAGTAGGAGTGAGAAAAACATCACGGGCCGGTGCGCATTGTATGGGTGTGTGTTACATTACATTCACTAGTAGGAGTGAGAAAAACATCACGGGCCGGTGCGCATTGTATGGGTGTGTGTTACATTACATTCACTAGTAGGAGTGAGAAAAACATCAAGGGGCGGTGCGCATTGTATGGGTGTGTGTTACATTACATTCACTAGTATGAGTGAGAAAAACATCACGGGGCGGTGCGCATTGTATGGGTGTGTGTTACATTAGATTCACTAGTAGGAGTGAGAAAAACATCACGGGGTGGTGCGCATTGTATGGGTGTGTGTTACATTAGATTCACTAGTAGGAGTGAGAAAAACATCACGGGGTGGTGCGCATTGTTTGGGTGTGTGTTACATTAGATTCACTAGTAGGAGTGAGAAAAACATCACGGGGTGGTGTGCATTGTATGGGTGTGTGTTACATTACATTCACTAGTACGAGTGAGACAAACATCACGGGGTGGTGCGCATTGTATGGGTGTGTGTTACATTAGATTCACTAGTAGGAGTGAGAAAAACATCACGGGGTGGTGCGCATTGTATGGGTGTGTGTTACATTACATTCACTAGTAGGAGTGAGAAAAACATCACGGGGTGGTGCGCATTGTATGGGTGTGTGTTACATTACATTCACTAGTAGGAGTGAGAAAAACATCACGGGGTGGTGCGCATTGTATGGGTGTGTGTTACATTACATTCACTAGTAGGAGTGAGAAAAACATCACGGGGTGGTGCGCATTGTATGGGTGTGTGTTACATTACATTCACTAGTAGGAGTGAGAAATACATCACGGGGTGGTGCGCATTGTATGGGTGTGTGTTACATTACATTCACTAATAGGAGTGAGAAAAACATCACGGTGTGGTGTGAATCGGAGGGTCTGAATTAGGATAGGCAGTGAGTGGCAATGTAGGATGGAGAAAAGCACCGCGGGGTGGTCAGCATGGGGAGGTCAGGGAACATGCAGTGGCAATGTAGGATAAGATTCTGAAAAACAACGCGGGGTGGTGCGCATTGTATGGGTGTGTGTTACATTAGATTCACTAGTAGGAGTGAGAAAAACATCACGGGGTTGTGCGCATTGTATGGGTGTGTGTTACATTACATTCACTAGTAGGAGTGAGAAAAACATCACGGGGTGGTGCGCATTGTATGGGTGTGTGTTACATTACATTCACTAGTAGGAGTGAGAAAAACATCACGGGCCGTTGCGCATTGTATGGGTGTGTGTTACATTACATTCACTAATAGGAGTGAGAAAAACATCAAGTGGCGATGCGCATTGTATGGGTGTGTGTTACATTACATTCACTAGTAGGAGTGAGAAAAACATCACGGGGCGGTGCACATTCTATGGGTGTGTGTTACATTACATTCACTAGTAGGAGTGAGAAAAACATCACGGGGCGGTGCGCATTGTATGGGTGTGTGTTACATTACATTCACTAGTAGGAGTGAGAAAAACATCACGGGACGGTGCGCATTGTATGGGTGTGTGTTACATTACATTCTCTAGTAGCAGTGAGAAAAATATCACGGGGTGGTGCGCATTGTATTGGTGTGTGTCACATTACATTCACTAGTAGGAGTGAGAAAAACATCACGGGGTGGTGCGCATTGTATGGGTGTGTGTTACATTAGATTCACTAGTAGGAGTGAGAAAAACATCACGGGGTGGTGCGCATTGTTTGGGTGTGTGTTACATTAGATTCACTAGTAGGAGTAAGAAAAACATCACGGGCCGGTGCGCATTGTATGGGTGTGTGTTACATTACATTCACTAGTAGGAGTGAGAAAAACATCACGGGCCGGTGCGCATTGTATGGGTGTGTGTTACATTACATTCACTAGTAGGAGTGAGAAAAACATCACGGGCCGGTGCGCATTGTATGGGTGTGTGTTACATTACATTCACTAGTAGGAGTGAGAAAAACATCAAGGGGCGGTGCGCATTGTATGGGTGTGTGTTACATTACATTCACTAGTATGAGTGAGAAAAACATCACGGGGCGGTGCGCATTGTATGGGTGTGTGTTACATTAGATTCACTAGTAGGAGTGAGAAAAACATCACGGGGTGGTGCGCATTGTATGGGTGTGTGTTACATTAGATTCACTAGTAGGAGTGAGAAAAACATCACGGGGTGGTGCGCATTGTTTGGGTGTGTGTTACATTAGATTCACTAGTAGGAGTGAGAAAAACATCACGGGGTGGTGTGCATTGTATGGGTGTGTGTTACATTACATTCACTAGTACGAGTGAGACAAACATCACGGGGTGGTGCGCATTGTATGGGTGTGTGTTACATTAGATTCACTAGTAGGAGTGAGAAAAACATCATGGGGTGGTGCGCATTGTATGGGTGTGTGTTACATTACATTCACTAGTAGGAGTGAGAAAAACATCACGGGGTGGTGCGCATTGTATGGGTGTGTGTTACATTACATTCACTAGTAGGAGTGAGAAAAACATCACGGGGTGGTGCGCATTGTATGGGTGTGTGTTACATTACATTCACTAGTAGGAGTGAGAAAAACATCACGGGGTGGTGCGCATTGTATGGGTGTGTGTTACATTACATTCACTAGTAGGAGTGAGAAATACATCACGGGGTGGTGCGCATTGTATGGGTGTGTGTTACATTACATTCACTAATAGGAGTGAGAAAAACATCACGGTGTGGTGTGAATCGGAGGGTCTGAATTAGGATAGGCAGTGAGTGGCAATGTAGGATGGAGAAAAGCACCGCGGGGTGGTCAGCATGGGGAGGTCAGGGAACATGCAGTGGCAATGTAGGATAAGATTCTGAAAAACAACGCGGGGTGGTGCGCATTGTATGGGTGTGTGTTACATTAGATTCACTAGTAGGAGTGAGAAAAACATCACGGGGTTGTGCGCATTGTATGGGTGTGTGTTACATTACATTCACTAGTAGGAGTGAGAAAAACATCACGGGGTGGTGCGCATTGTATGGGTGTGTGTTACATTACATTCACTAGTAGGAGTGAGAAAAACATCACGGGCCGTTGCGCATTGTATGGGTGTGTGTTACATTACATTCACTAATAGGAGTGAGAAAAACATCAAGTGGCGATGCGCATTGTATGGGTGTGTGTTACATTACATTCACTAGTAGGAGTGAGAAAAACATCACGGGGCGGTGCACATTCTATGGGTGTGTGTTACATTACATTCACTAGTAGGAGTGAGAAAAACATCACGGGGCGGTGCGCATTGTATGGGTGTGTGTTACATTACATTCACTAGTAGGAGTGAGAAAAACATCACGGGGCGGTGCGCATTGTATGGGTGTGTGTTACATTACATTCTCTAGTAGCAGTGAGAAAAATATCACGGGGTGGTGCGCATTGTATTGGTGTGTGTCACATTACATTCACTAGTAGGAGTGAGAAAAACATCACGGGGTGGTGCGCATTGTATGGGTGTGTGTTACATTAGATTCACTAGTAGGAGTGAGAAAAACATCACGGGGTGGTGCGCATTGTTTGGGTGTGTGTTACATTAGATTCACTAGTAGGAGTAAGAAAAACATCACGGGGTGGTGCGCATTGTATGGGTGTGTGTTACATTACATTCACTAGTAGGAGTGAGAAAAACATCACGGGGTGGTGCGCATTGTATGGGTGTGTGTTACATTAGATTCACTAGTAGGAGTGAGAAAAACATCACGGGGTGGTGCGCATTGTATGGGTGTGTGTTACATTACATTCACTAGTAGGAGTGAGAAAAACATCACGGGGTGGTGCGCATTGTATGGGTGTGTGTTACATTACATTCACTAGTAGGAGTGAGAAAAACATCACGGGCCGGTGCGCATTGTATGGGTGTGTGTTACATTACATTCACTAGTAGGAGTGAGAAAAACATCACGGGGTGGTGCGCATTGTATGGGTGTGTGTTACATTACATTCACTAGTAGGAGTGAGAAATACATCACGTGGTGGTGCGCATTGTATGGGTGTGTGTTACATTACATTCACTAATAGGAGTGAGAAAAACATCACGGTATGGTGTGAATCGGAGGGTCTGAATTAGGATAGGCAGTGAGTGGCAATGTAGGATGGAGAAAAGCACCGCGGGGTGGTCAGCATGGTGAGGTCAGGGAACATGCAGTGGCAATGTAGGATAAGATTCTGAAAAACATCGCGGGGTGGTGCGCATTGTATGGGTGTGTGTTACATTAGATTCACTAGTAGGAGTGAGAAAAACATCACGGGGTGGTGCGCATTGAATGGGTGTGTGTTACATTACATTCACTAGTAGGAGTGAGAAAAACATCACGGGGCGGTGCGCATTGTATGGGTGTGTGTTACATTACATTCACTAGTAGGAGTGAGAAAAACATCACGGGGCGGTGCGCATTGTATGGGTGTGTGTTACATTACATTCACTAGTAGGAGTGAGAAAAACATCACGGGGCGGTGCGCATTGTATGGGTGTGTGTTACATTACATTCACTAGTAGGAGTGAGAAAAACATCACGGGGCGTTGCCATTGTATGGGTGTGTGTTACATTACATTCACTAGTAGGAGTGAGAAAAACATCACGGGCCGGTGCGCATTGTATGGGTGTGTGATACATTACATTCACTAGTAGGAGTGAGAAAAACATCACGGGCCGGTGCGCATTGTATGGGTGTGTGTTACATTACATTCACTAGTAGGAGTGAGAAAAACATCACGGGCCGGTGTGCATTGTATGGGTGTGTGTTACATTACATTCACTAGTAGGAGTGAGAAAAACATCAAGGGGCGGTGCGCATTGTATGGGTGTGTGTTACATTACATTCACTAGTATGAGTGAGAAAAACATCACGGGGCGGTGCGCATTGTATGGGTGTGTGTTACATTAGATTCACTAGTAGGAGTGAGAAAAACATCTCGGGGTGGTGCGCATTGTATGGGTGTGTGTTACATTAGATTCACTAGTAGGAGTGAGAAAAACATCACGGGGTGGTGCGCATTGTTTGGGTGTGTGTTACATTAGATTCACTAGTAGGAGTGAGAAAAACATCACGGGGTGGTGTGCATTGTATGGGTGTGTGTTACATTACATTCACTAGTACGAGTGAGACAAACATCACGGGGTGGTGCGCATTGTATGGGTGTGTGTTACATTAGATTCACTAGTAGGAGTGAGAAAAACATCACGGGGTGGTGCGCATTGTATGGGTGTGTGTTACATTACATTCACTAGTAGGAGTGAGAAAAACATCACGGGGTGGTGCGCATTGTATGGGTGTGTGTTACATTACATTCACTAGTAGGAGTGAGAAAAACATCACGGGGTGGTGCGCATTGTATGGGTGTGTGTTACATTACATTCACTAGTAGGAGTGAGAAAAACATCACGGGGTGGTGCGCATTGTATGGGTGTGTGTTACATTAGATTCACTAGTAAGAGTGAGAAAAACATCACGGGGTGGTGCGCATTGTATGGGTGTGTGTTACATTACATTCACTAGTAGGAGTGAGAAAAACATGACGGGGCGGTGTGCATTGTATGGGTGTGTGTTACATTACATTCACTAGTAGGAGTGAGAAAAACATCACGGAGCGGTGCGCATTGAATGGGTGTGTGTTACATTACATTCACTAGTAGGAGTGAGAAAAACATCACGGGGCGGTGCGCATTGTATGGGTGTGTGTTACATTACATTCACTAGTAGGAGTGAGAAAAACATCACGGGGCGGTGCGCATTGTATGGGTGTCTGTTACATTACATTCACTAGTAGGAGTGAGAAAAACATCACGGGCCGGTGCGCATTGTATGGGTGTGTGTTACATTACATTCAGTAGTAGGAGTGAGAAAAACATCACGGGCCGGTGCGCATTGTATGGGTGTGTGTTACATTACATTCACTAGTAGGAGTGAGAAAAACATCAAGGGGCGGTGCGCATTGTATGGGTGTGTGTTACATTACATTCACTAGTAGGAGTGAGAAAAACATCACGGGGCGGTGCGCAATGTATGGGTGTGTGTTACATTACATTCACTAGTAGGAGTGAGAAAAACATCACGGGGCGGTGCGCATTGTATGGGTGTGTGTTACATTACATTCACTAGTAGGAGTGAGAAAACATCACGGGGTGGTGCGCATTGTATGGGTGTGTGTTACATTACATTCACTAGTAGGAGTGAGAAAATCATCACGGGGCGGTAGGCATTGTATGGGTGTGTGTTACATTACATTCACTAGTAGGAGTGAGAAAAATATCACGGGGCGGTGCGCATTGTATTGGTGTGTGTTACATTAGATTCACTAGTAGGAGTGAGAAAAACATCACGGGGTGGTGTGCATTGTATGGGTGTGTGTTACATTAGATTCACTAGTAGGAGTGTGAAAAACATCACGGGGTGGTGCGCATTGTATGGGTGTGTGTTACATTAGATTCACTAGTAGGAGTGAGAAATACATCACGTGGTGGTGCGCATTGTATGGGTGTGTGTTACATTACATTCACTAATAGGAGTGAGAAAAACATCACGGTATGGTGTGAATCGGAGGGTCTGAATTAGGATAGGCAGTGAGTGGCAATGTAGGATGGAGAAAAGCACAGCGGGGTGGTCAGCATGGGGAGGTCAGGGAACATGCAGTGGCAATGTAGGATAAGATTCTGAAAAACATCGCGGGGTGGTGCGCATTGTATGGGTGTGTGTTACATTAGATTCACTAGTAGGAGTGAGAAAAACATCACGGGGTTGTGCGCATTGTATGGGTGTGTGTTACATTACATTCACTAGTAGGAGTGAGAAAAACATCACGGGGTGGTGCGCATTGTATGGGTGTGTGTTACATTACATTCACTAGTAGGAGTGAGAAAAACATCACGGGCCGGTGCGCATTGTATGGGTGTGTGTTACATTACATTCACTAGTAGGAGTGAGAAAAACATCAAGTGGCGGTGCGCATTGTATGGGTGTGTGTTACATTACATTCACTAGTAGGAGTGAGAAAAACATCACGGGGCGGTGCACATTCTATGGGTGTGTGTTACATTACATTCACTAGTAGGAGTGAGAAAAACATCACGGGGCGGTGCGCAGTGTATGGGTGTGTGTTACATTACATTCACTAGTAGCAGTGAGAAAAATATCACGGGGTGGTGCGCATTGTATTGGTGTGTGTTACATTAGATTCTCTAGTAGGAGTGAGAAAAACATCACGGGGTGGTGCGCATTGAATGGGTGTGTGTTACATTACATTCACTAGTAGGAGTGAGAAAAACATCACGGGGCGGTGCGCATTGTATGGGTGTGTGTTACATTACATTCACTAGTAGGAGTGAGAAAAACATCACGGGGCGGTGCGCATTGTATGGGTGTGTGTTACATTACATTCACTAGTAGGAGTGAGAAAAACATCACGGGGCAGTGCGCATTGTATGGGTGTGTGTTACATTACATTCACTAGTAGGAGTGAGAAAAACATCACGGGGCGTTGCCATTGTATGGGTGTGTGTTACATTACATTCACTAGTAGGAGTGAGAAAAACATCACGGGCCGGTGCGCATTGTATGGGTGTGTGTTACATTACATTCACTAGTAGGAGTGAGAAAAACATCACGGGCCGGTGCGCATTGTATGGGTGTGTGTTACATTACATTCACTA
Organism: Cavia porcellus; assembly: GCF_034190915.1. Lineage (NCBI taxonomy): Eukaryota > Metazoa > Chordata > Mammalia > Rodentia > Caviidae > Cavia > Cavia porcellus. The sequence goes on from NW_026947586.1 coordinate 35,475, forward strand.
GTAGGAGTGAGAAAAACATCACGGGCCGGTGCGCATTGTATGGGTGTGTGTTACATTACATTCACTAGTAGGAGTGAGAAAAACATCAAGGGGCGGTGCGCATTGTATGGGTGTGTGTTACATTACATTCACTAGTATGAGTGAGAAAAACATCACGGGGCGGTGCGCATTGTATGGGTGTGTGTTACATTAGATTCACTAGTAGGAGTGAGAAAAACATCACGGGGTGGTGCGCATTGTATGGGTGTGTGTTACATTAGATTCACTAGTAGGAGTGAGAAAAACATCACGGGGTGGTGCGCATTGTTTGGGTGTGTGTTACATTAGATTCACTAGTAGGAGTGAGAAAAACATCACGGGGTGGTGTGCATTGTATGGGTGTGTGTTACATTACATTCACTAGTACGAGTGAGACAAACATCACGGGGTGGTGCGCATTGTATGGGTGTGTGTTACATTAGATTCACTAGTAGGAGTGAGAAAAACATCACGGGGTGGTGCGCATTGTATGGGTGTGTGTTACATTACATTCACTAGTAGGAGTGAGAAAAACATCACGGGGTGGTGCGCATTGTATGGGTGTGTGTTACATTACATTCACTAGTAGGAGTGAGAAAAACATCACGGGGTGGTGCGCATTGTATGGGTGTGTGTTACATTACATTCACTAGTAGGAGTGAGAAAAACATCACGGGGTGGTGCGCATTGTATGGGTGTGTGTTACATTACATTCACTAGTAGGAGTGAGAAATACATCACGGGGTGGTGCGCATTGTATGGGTGTGTGTTACATTACATTCACTAATAGGAGTGAGAAAAACATCACGGTGTGGTGTGAATCGGAGGGTCTGAATTAGGATAGGCAGTGAGTGGCAATGTAGGATGGAGAAAAGCACCGCGGGGTGGTCAGCATGGGGAGGTCAGGGAACATGCAGTGGCAATGTAGGATAAGATTCTGAAAAACAACGCGGGGTGGTGCGCATTGTATGGGTGTGTGTTACATTAGATTCACTAGTAGGAGTGAGAAAAACATCACGGGGTTGTGCGCATTGTATGGGTGTGTGTTACATTACATTCACTAGTAGGAGTGAGAAAAACATCACGGGGTGGTGCGCATTGTATGGGTGTGTGTTACATTACATTCACTAGTAGGAATGAGAAAAACATCACGGGCCGTTGCGCATTGTATGGGTGTGTGTTACATTACATTCACTAATAGGAGTGAGAAAAACATCAAGTGGCGATGCGCATTGTATGGGTGTGTGTTACATTACATTCACTAGTAGGAGTGAGAAAAACATCACGGGGCGGTGCACATTCTATGGGTGTGTGTTACATTACATTCACTAGTAGGAGTGAGAAAAACATCACGGGGCGGTGCGCATTGTATGGGTGTGTGTTACATTACATTCACTAGTAGGAGTGAGAAAAACATCACGGGACGGTGCGCATTGTATGGGTGTGTGTTACATTACATTCTCTAGTAGCAGTGAGAAAAATATCACGGGGTGGTGCGCATTGTATTGGTGTGTGTCACATTACATTCACTAGTAGGAGTGAGAAAAACATCACGGGGTGGTGCGCATTGTATGGGTGTGTGTTACATTAGATTCACTAGTAGGAGTGAGAAAAACATCACGGGGTGGTGCGCATTGTTTGGGTGTGTGTTACATTAGATTCACTAGTAGGAGTAAGAAAAACATCACGGGCCGGTGCGCATTGTATGGGTGTGTGTTACATTACATTCACTAGTAGGAGTGAGAAAAACATCACGGGCCGGTGCGCATTGTATGGGTGTGTGTTACATTACATTCACTAGTAGGAGTGAGAAAAACATCACGGGCCGGTGCGCATTGTATGGGTGTGTGTTACATTACATTCACTAGTAGGAGTGAGAAAAACATCAAGGGGCGGTGCGCATTGTATGGGTGTGTGTTACATTACATTCACTAGTATGAGTGAGAAAAACATCACGGGGCGGTGCGCATTGTATGGGTGTGTGTTACATTAGATTCACTAGTAGGAGTGAGAAAAACATCACGGGGTGGTGCGCATTGTATGGGTGTGTGTTACATTAGATTCACTAGTAGGAGTGAGAAAAACATCACGGGGTGGTGCGCATTGTTTGGGTGTGTGTTACATTAGATTCACTAGTAGGAGTGAGAAAAACATCACGGGGTGGTGTGCATTGTATGGGTGTGTGTTACATTACATTCACTAGTACGAGTGAGACAAACATCACGGGGTGGTGCGCATTGTATGGGTGTGTGTTACATTAGATTCACTAGTAGGAGTGAGAAAAACATCACGGGGTGGTGCGCATTGTATGGGTGTGTGTTACATTACATTCACTAGTAGGAGTGAGAAAAACATCACGGGGTGGTGCGCATTGTATGGGTGTGTGTTACATTACATTCACTAGTAGGAGTGAGAAAAACATCACGGGGTGGTGCGCATTGTATGGGTGTGTGTTACATTACATTCACTAGTAGGAGTGAGAAAAACATCACGGGGTGGTGCGCATTGTATGGGTGTGTGTTACATTACATTCACTAGTAGGAGTGAGAAATACATCACGGGGTGGTGCGCATTGTATGGGTGTGTGTTACATTACATTCACTAATAGGAGTGAGAAAAACATCACGGTGTGGTGTGAATCGGAGGGTCTGAATTAGGATAGGCAGTGAGTGGCAATGTAGGATGGAGAAAAGCACCGCGGGGTGGTCAGCATGGGGAGGTCAGGGAACATGCAGTGGCAATGTAGGATAAGATTCTGAAAAACAACGCGGGGTGGTGCGCATTGTATGGGTGTGTGTTACATTAGATTCACTAGTAGGAGTGAGAAAAACATCACGGGGTTGTGCGCTTTGTATGGGTGTGTGTTACATTACATTCACTAGTAGGAGTGAGAAAAACATCACGGGGTGGTGCGCATTGTATGGGTGTGTGTTACATTACATTCACTAGTAGGAGTGAGAAAAACATCACGGGCCGTTGCGCATTGTATGGGTGTGTGTTACATTACATTCACTAATAGGAGTGAGAAAAACATCAAGTGGCGATGCGCATTGTATGGGTGTGTGTTACATTACATTCACTAGTAGGAGTGAGAAAAACATCACGGGGCGGTGCACATTCTATGGGTGTGTGTTACATTACATTCACTAGTAGGAGTGAGAAAAACATCACGGGGCGGTGCGCATTGTATGGGTGTGTGTTACATTACATTCACTAGTAGGAGTGAGAAAAACATCACGGGGCGGTGCGCATTGTATGGGTGTGTGTTACATTACATTCTCTAGTAGCAGTGAGAAAAATATCACGGGGTGGTGCGCATTGTATTGGTGTGTGTCACATTACATTCACTAGTAGGAGTGAGAAAAACATCACGGGGTGGTGCGCATTGTATGGGTGTGTGTTACATTAGATTCACTAGTAGGAGTGAGAAAAACATCACGGGGTGGTGCGCATTGTTTGGGTGTGTGTTACATTAGATTCACTAGTAGGAGTAAGAAAAACATCACGGGGTGGTGCGCATTGTATGGGTGTGTGTTACATTACATTCACTAGTAGGAGTGAGAAAAACATCACGGGGTGGTGCGCATTGTATGGGTGTGTGTTACATTAGATTCACTAGTAGGAGTGAGAAAAACATCACGGGGTGGTGCGCATTGTATGGGTGTGTGTTACATTACATTCACTAGTAGGAGTGAGAAAAACATCACGGGGTGGTGCGCATTGTATGGGTGTGTGTTACATTACATTCACTAGTAGGAGTGAGAAAAACATCACGGGCCGGTGCGCATTGTATGGGTGTGTGTTACATTACATTCACTAGTAGGAGTGAGAAAAACATCACGGGGTGGTGCGCATTGTATGGGTGTGTGTTACATTACATTCACTAGTAGGAGTGAGAAATACATCACGTGGTGGTGCGCATTGTATGGGTGTGTGTTACATTACATTCACTAATAGGAGTGAGAAAAACATCACGGTATGGTGTGAATCGGAGGGTCTGAATTAGGATAGGCAGTGAGTGGCAATGTAGGATGGAGAAAAGCACCGCGGGGTGGTCAGCATGGTGAGGTCAGGGAACATGCAGTGGCAATGTAGGATAAGATTCTGAAAAACATCGCGGGGTGGTGCGCATTGTATGGGTGTGTGTTACATTAGATTCACTAGTAGGAGTGAGAAAAACATCACGGGGTTGTGCGCATTGTATGGGTGTGTGTTACATTACATTCACTAGTAGGAGTGAGAAAAACATCACGGGGTGGTGCGCATTGTATGGGTGTGTGTTACATTACATTCACTAGTAGGAGTGAGAAAAACATCACGGGCCGGTGCGCATTGTATGGGTGTGTGTTACATTACATTCACTAGTAGGAGTGAGAAAAACATCAAGTGGCGGTGCGCATTGTATGGGTGTGTGTTACATTACATTCACTAGTAGGAGTGAGAAAAACATCACGGGGCGGTGCACATTCTATGGGTGTGTGTTACATTACATTCACTAGTAGGAGTGAGAAAAACATCACGGGGCGGTGCGCATTGTATGGGTGTGTGTTACATTACATTCACTAGTAGGAGTGAGAAAAACATCACGGGGCGGTGCGCATTGTATGGGTGTGTGTTACATTACATTCTCTAGTAGCAGTGAGAAAAATATCACGTGGTGGTGCGCATTGTATTGGTGTGTGTTACATTACATTCACTAGTAGGAGTGAGAAAAACATCACGGGGTGGTGCGCATTGTATGGGTGTGTGTTACATTACATTCACTAGTAGGAGTGAGAAAAACATCACGGGGTGGTGCGCATTGTTTGGGTGTGTGTTACATTACATTCACTAGTAGGAGTGAGAAAAACATCACGGGGTGGTGCGCATTGTATGGGTGTGTGTTACATTACATTCACTAGTAGGAGTGAGAAAAACATCACGGGCCGTTGCGCATTGTATGGGTGTGTGTTACATTACATTCACTAGTAGGAGTGAGAAAATCATCACGGGGCGGTGCGTATTGTATGGGTGTGTGTTACATTACATTCACTAGTAGGAGTGAGAAAAACATCACGGGGTGGTGCGCATTGAATGGGTGTGTGTTACATTACATTCACTAGTAGGAGTGAGAAAAACATCACGGGGCGGTGCGCATTGTATGGGTGTGTGTTACATTACATTCACTAGTAGGAGTGAGAAAAACATCACGGGGCGGTGCGCATTGTATGGGTGTGTGTTACATTACATTCACTAGTAGGAGTGAGAAAAACATCACGGGGCGGTGCGCATTGTATGGGTGTGTGTTACATTACATTCACTAGTAGGAGTGAGAAAAACATCACGGGGCGTTGCCATTGTATGGGTGTGTGTTACATTACATTCACTAGTAGGAGTGAGAAAAACATCACGGGCCGGTGCGCATTGTATGGGTGTGTGATACATTACATTCACTAGTAGGAGTGAGAAAAACATCACGGGCCGGTGCGCATTGTATGGGTGTGTGTTACATTACATTCACTAGTAGGAGTGAGAAAAACATCACGGGCCGGTGCGCATTGTATGGGTGTGTGTTACATTACATTCACTAGTAGGAGTGAGAAAAACATCAAGGGGCGGTGCGCATTGTATGGGTGTGTGTTACATTACATTCACTAGTATGAGTGAGAAAAACATCACGGGGCGGTGCGCATTGTATGGGTGTGTGTTACATTAGATTCACTAGTAGGAGTGAGAAAAACATCACGGGGTGGTGCGCATTGTATGGGTGTGTGTTACATTAGATTCACTAGTAGGAGTGAGAAAAACATCACGGGGTGGTGCGCATTGTTTGGGTGTGTGTTACATTAGATTCACTAGTAGGAGTGAGAAAAACATCACGGGGTGGTGTGCATTGTATGGGTGTGTGTTACATTACATTCACTAGTACGAGTGAGACAAACATCACGGGGTGGTGCGCATTGTATGGGTGTGTGTTACATTAGATTCACTAGTAGGAGTGAGAAAAACATCACGGGGTGGTGCGCATTGTATGGGTGTGTGTTACATTACATTCACTAGTAGGAGTGAGAAAAACATCACGGGGTGGTGCGCATTGTATGGGTGTGTGTTACATTACATTCACTAGTAGGAGTGAGAAAAACATCACGGGGTGGTGCGCATTGTATGGGTGTGTGTTACATTACATTCACTAGTAGGAGTGAGAAAAACATCACGGGGTGGTGCGCATTGTATGGGTGTGTGTTACATTAGATTCACTAGTAAGAGTGAGAAAAACATCACGGGGTGGTGCGCATTGTATGGGTGTGTGTTACATTACATTCACTAGTAGGAGTTAGAAAAACATGACGGGGCGGTGTGCATTGTATGGGTGTGTGTTACATTACATTCACTAGTAGGAGTGAGAAAAACATCACGGAGCGGTGCGCATTGAATGGGTGTGTGTTACATTACATTCACTAGTAGGAGTGAGAAAAACATCACGGGGCGGTGCGCATTGTATGGGTGTGTGTTACATTACATTCACTAGTAGGAGTGAGAAAAACATCACGGGGCGGTGCGCATTGTATGGGTGTCTGTTACATTACATTCACTAGTAGGAGTGAGAAAAACATCACGGGCCGGTGCGCATTGTATGGGTGTGTGTTACATTACATTCAGTAGTAGGAGTGAGAAAAACATCACGGGCCGGTGCGCATTGTATGGGTGTGTGTTACATTACATTCACTAGTAGGAGTGAGAAAAACATCAAGGGGCGGTGCGCATTGTATGGGTGTGTGTTACATTACATTCACTAGTAGGAGTGAGAAAAACATCACGGGGCGGTGCGCAATATATGGGTGTGTGTTACATTACATTCACTAGTAGGAGTGAGAAAAACATCACGGGGCGGTGCGCATTGTATGGGTGTGTGTTACATTACATTCACTAGTAGGAGTGAGAAAAACATCACGGGGTGGTGCGCATTGTATGGGTGTGTGTTACATTACATTCACTAGTAGGAGTGAGAAAATCATCACGGGGCGGTGCGCATTGTATGGGTGTGTGTTACATTACATTCACTAGTAGGAGTGAGAAAAATATCACGGGGCGGTGCGCATTGTATTGGTGTGTGTTACATTAGATTCACTAGTAGGAGTGAGAAAAACATCACGGGGTGGTGTGCATTGTATGGGTGTGTGTTACATTAGATTCACTAGTAGGAGTGTGAAAAACATCACGGGGTGGTGCGCATTGTATGGGTGTGTGTTACATTAGATTCACTAGTAGGAGTGAGAAAAACATCACGGGGTGGTGCGCATTGTTTGGGTGTGTGTTACATTTCATTCAGTAGTAGGAGTGAGAAAAACATCACGGGGTGGTGCGCATTGTATGGGTGTGTGTTACATTACATTCACTAGTAGGAGTGAGAAAAACATCACGGCGTGGTGCGCATTTTATGGGTGTGTGTTACATTACATTCACTAGTAGGAGTGAGAAAAACATCACGGGGTGGTGCGCATTGTATGGGTGTGTGTTACATTACATTCACTAATAGGAGTGAGAAAAACATCACGGGGTGGTGCGCATTGTATGGGTGTGTGTTACATTACATTCACTAGTAGGAGTGAGAAAAACATCACGGGGTGGTGCGCATTGTATGGGTGTGTGTTACATTACATTCACTAGTAGGAGTCAGAAAAACATCACGGGGTGGTGCGCATTGTATGGGTGTGTGTTACATTACATTCACTAGTAGGAGTGACAAAAACATCACGGGGTGGTGCGCATTGTATGGGTGTGTGTTACATTACATTCACTAGTAGGAGTGACCAAAACATCACGGGGTGGTGCGCATTGTATGGGTGTGTGTTACATTACATTCACTAGTAGGAGTGAGAAAAACATCACGGCGTGGTGCGCATTGTATGGGTGTGTGTTACATTACATTCACTAGTAGGATTGAGAAAAACATCACGGGCCGGTGCGCATTGTATGGGTGTGTGTTACATTAGATTCACTAGTAGGAGTGAGAAAAACATCACGGGGTGGTGCGCATTGTATGGGTGTGTGTTACATTACATTCACTAGTAGGAGTGAGAAAAACATCACGGGGTGGTGCGCATTGTATGGGTGTGTGTTACATTAGATTCACTAGTAGGAGTGAGAAAAACATCACGGGGTGGTGCGCATTGTATGGGTGTGTGTTACATTACATTCACTAGTAGGAGTGAGAAAAACATCACGGGGTGGTGCGCATTGTATGGGTGTGTGTTACATTACATTCACTAGTAGGAGTGACAAAAACATCACGGGGTGGTGCGCATTGTATGGGTGTGTGTTACATTAGATTCACTAGTAGGAGTGAGAAAAACATCACGGGGCGGTGCGCATTGTATGGGTGTGTGTTACATTACATTCACTAGTAGGAGTGAGAAAAACATCACGGGCCGGTGCGCATTGTATGGGTGTGTGTTACATTACATTCACTAGTAGGAGTGAGAAAATCATCACGGGCCGGTGCGCATTTAATGGGTGTGTGTTACATTACATTCACTAGTAGGAGTGAGAAAAACATCACGGGGTGGTGCGCATTGTATGGGTGTGTGTTACATTACATTCACTAGTAGGAGTGAGAAAAACATCACGGGGTGGTGCGCATTGTATGGGTGTGTGTTACATTAGATTCACTAGTAGGAGTGAGAAAAACATCACGGGGTGGTGCGCATTGTATGGGTGTGTGTTACATTACATTCACTAGTAGGAGTGAGAAAAACATCACGGGGTGGTGCGCATTGTATGGGTGTGTGTTACATTAGATTCACTAGTAGGAGTGAGAAAAACATCACGGGGTGGTGCGCATTGTATGGGTGTGTGTTACATTACATTCACTAGTAGGAGTGAGAAAAACATCACGGGGTGGTGCGCATTGTATGGGTGTGTGTTACATTACATTCACTAGTAGGAGTGACAAAAACATCACGGGGTGGTGCGCATTGTATGGGTGTGTGTTACATTAGATTCACTAGTAGGAGTGAGAAAAACATCACGGGGTGGTGCGCATTGTATGGGTGTGTGTTACATTACATTCACTAGTAGGAGTGAGAAAAACCTCACGGGGTGGTGCGCGTTTTATGGGTGTGTGTTACATTACATTCACTAGTAGGAGTGAGAAAAATATCACGGGGTGGTGCGCATTGTATGGGTGTGGTTTACATTACATTCACTAGTAGGAGTGAGAAAAACATCACGGGGCGGTGCGCATTGTATGGGTGTGTGTTACATTACATTCACTAGTAGGAGTGAGAAAAACATCACGGGCCGGTGCGCATTGTATGGGTGTGTGTTACATTACATTCACTAGTAGGAGTGAGAAAAACATCACGGGGCGGTGCGCATTGTATGGGTGTGTGTTACATTACATTCACTAGTAGGAGTGAGAAAAACATCACGGGGTGGTGCGCATTGTATGGGTGTGTGTTACATTACATTCACTAGTAGGAGTGAGAAAAACATCACGGGCCGGTGCGCATTGTATGGGTGTGTGTTACATTACATTCACTAGTAGGAGTGAGAAAAACATCACGTGCCGGTGAGCATTGTATGGGTGTGTGTTACATTACATTCACTAGTAGGAGTGAGAAAAACATCACGGGCCGGTGCGCATTGTATGGGTGTGTGTTACATTACATTCACTAGTAGGAGTGAGAAAAACATCACGGGCCGGTGCGCATTGTATGGGTGTGTGTTACATTACATTCACTACTAGGAGTGAGAAAAACATCACGGGGTGGTGCGCATTGTATGGGTGTGTGTTACATTACATTCACTAGTAGGAGTGAGAAAAACATCACGGGGTGGTGCGCATTGTATAGGTGTGAGTTACATTACATTCACTAGTAGGAGTGAGAAAAACATCACGGGGTGGTGCGCATTGTATGGGTGTGTGTTACATTACATTCACTAGTAGGAGTGAGAAAAACATCACGGGGTGGTGCGCATTGTATGGGTGTGTGTTACATTAGATTCACTAGTAGGAGTGAGAAAAACATCACGGGGTGGTGCGCATTGTATGGGTGTGTGTTACATTACATACACTAGTAGGAGTGACAAAAACATTACGGTGTGGTGCGCATTGTATGGGTGTGTGTGACATTAGATTCACTAGTAGGAGTGAGAAAAACATCACGGGGTGGTGCGCATTGTATGGGTGTGTGTTACATTACATTCACTAGTAGGAGTGAGAAAAACATCACGGGCCGGTGCGCATTGTATGGGTGTGTGTTACATTACATTCACTACTAGGAGTGAGAAAAACATCACGGGGTGGTGCGCATTGTATGGGTGTGTGTTACATTACATTCACTAGTAGGAGTGAGAAAAACATCACGGGGCGGTGCGCATTGTATGGGTGTGTGTTACATTACATTCACTAGTAGGAGTGAGAAAAACATCACGGGCCGGTGCGCATTGTATGGGTGTGTGTTACATTACATTCACTACTAGGAGTGAGAAAAACATCACGGGGTGGTGCGCATTGTATGGGTGTGTGTTACATTACATTCACTAGTAGGAGTGAGAAAAACATCATGGGGTGGTGCGCATTGTATGGGTGTGTGTTACATTACATTCACTAGTAGGAGTGAGAAAAACATCACGGGGTGGTGCGCATTGTATGGGTGTGTGTTACATTAGATTCACTAGTAGGAGTCAGAAAAACATCACGGGGTGGTGCGCATTGTATGGGTGTGTGTTACATTACATTCACTAGTAGGAGTGACAAAAACATCACGGGGTGGTGCGCATTGTATGGGTGTGTGTTACATTACATTCACTAGTAGGAGTGACAAAAACATCACGGGGTGGTGCGCATTGTATGGGTGTGTGTTACATTAGATTCACTAGTAGGAGTGAGAAAAACATCACGGGGTGGTGCGCATTGTATGGGTGTGTGTTACATTACATTCACTAGTAGGAGTGAGAAAAACCTCACGGGGTGGTGCGCATTGTATGGGTGTGTGTTACATTACATTCACTAGTAGGAGTGAGAAAAACATCACGGGGCGGTGCGCATTGTATGGGTGTGTGTTACATTACATTCACTAGTAGGAGTGAGAAAAACATCACGGGCCGGTGCGCATTGTATGGGTGTGTGTTACATTACATTCACTAGTAGGAGTGAGAAAAACATCACGGGCCGGTGCGCATTGTATGGGTGTGTGTTACATTACATTCACTAGTAGGAGTGAGAAAAACATCACGGGGTGGTGCGCATTGTATGGGTGTGTGTTACATTACATTCACTAGTAGGAGTGAGAAAAACATCAAGGGGTGGTGCGCATTGTATGGGTGTGTGTTACATTACATTCACTAGTAGGAGTGAGAAAAACATCACGGGGTGGTGCGCATTGTATGGGTGTGTGTTACATTACATTCACTAGTAGGAGTCAGAAAAACATCACGGGGTGGTGCGCATTGTATGGGTGTGTGTTACATTACATTCACTAGTAGGAGTGACAAAAACATCACGGGGTGGTGCGCATTGTATGGGTGTGTGTTACATTACATTCACTAGTAGGAGTGACCAAAACATCACGGGGTGGTGCGCATTGTATGGGTGTGTGTTACATTACATTCACTAGTAGGAGTGAGAAAAACATCACGGCGTGGTGCGCATTGTATGGGTGTGTGTTACATTACATTCACTAGTAGGATTGAGAAAAACATCACGGGCCGGTGCGCATTGTATGGGTGTGTGTTACATTAGATTCACTAGTAGGAGTGAGAAAAACATCACGGGGTGGTGCGCATTGTATGGGTGTGTGTTACATTACATTCACTAGTAGGAGTGAGAAAAACATCACGGGGTGGTGCGCATTGTATGGGTGTGTGTTACATTAGATTCACTAGTAGGAGTGAGAAAAACATCACGGGGTGGTGCGCATTGTATGGGTGTGTGTTACATTACATTCACTAGTAGGAGTGAGAAAAACATCACGGGGTGGTGCGCATTGTATGGGTGTGTGTTACATTACATTCACTAGTAGGAGTGACAAAAACATCACGGGGTGGTGCGCATTGTATGGGTGTGTGTTACATTAGATTCACTAGTAGGAGTGAGAAAAACATCACGGGGCGGTGCGCATTGTATGGGTGTGTGTTACATTACATTCACTAGTAGGAGTGAGAAAAACATCACGGGCCGGTGCGCATTGTATGGGTGTGTGTTACATTACATTCACTAGTAGGAGTGAGAAAATCATCACGGGCCGGTGCGCATTTAATGGGTGTGTGTTACATTACATTCACTAGTAGGAGTGAGAAAAACATCACGGGGTGGTGCGCATTGTATGGGTGTGTGTTACATTACATTCACTAGTAGGAGTGAGAAAAACATCACGGGGTGGTGCGCATTGTATGGGTGTGTGTTACATTAGATTCACTAGTAGGAGTGAGAAAAACATCACGGGGTGGTGCGCATTGTATGGGTGTGTGTTACATTACATTCACTAGTAGGAGTGAGAAAAACATCACGGGGTGGTGCGCATTGTATGGGTGTGTGTTACATTAGATTCACTAGTAGGAGTGAGAAAAACATCACGGGGTGGTGCGCATTGTATGGGTGTGTGTTACATTACATTCACTAGTAGGAGTGACAAAAACATCACGGGGTGGTGCGCATTGTATGGGTGTGTGTTACATTACATTCACTAGTAGGAGTGACAAAAACATCACGGGGTGGTGCGCATTGTATGGGTGTGTGTTACATTAGATTCACTAGTAGGAGTGAGAAAAACATCACGGGGTGGTGCGCATTGTATGGGTGTGTGTTACATTACATTCACTAGTAGGAGTGAGAAAAACCTCACGGGGTGGTGCGCGTTTTATGGGTGTGTGTTACATTACATTCACTAGTAGGAGTGAGAAAAATATCACGGGGTGGTGCGCATTGTATGGGTGTGGTTTACATTACATTCACTAGTAGGAGTGAGAAAAACATCACGGGGCGGTGCGCATTGTATGGGTGTGTGTTACATTACATTCACTAGTAGGAGTGAGAAAAACATCACGGGCCGGTGCGCATTGTATGGGTGTGTGTTACATTACATTCACTAGTAGGAGTGAGAAAAACATCACGGGGCGGTGCGCATTGTATGGGTGTGTGTTACATTACATTCACTAGTAGGAGTGAGAAAAACATCACGGGGTGGTGCGCATTGTATGGGTGTGTGTTACATTACATTCACTAGTAGGAGTGAGAAAAACATCACGGGCCGGTGCGCATTGTATGGGTGTGTGTTACATTACATTCACTAGTAGGAGTGAGAAAAACATCACGTGCCGGTGAGCATTGTATGGGTGTGTGTTACATTACATTCACTAGTAGGAGTGAGAAAAACATCACGGGCCGGTGCGCATTGTATGGGTGTGTGTTACATTACATTCACTAGTAGGAGTGAGAAAAACATCACGGGCCGGTGCGCATTGTATGGGTGTGTGTTACATTACATTCACTACTAGGAGTGAGAAAAACATCACGGGGTGGTGCGCATTGTATGGGTGTGTGTTACATTACATTCACTAGTAGGAGTGAGAAAAACATCACGGGGTGGTGCGCATTGTATAGGTGTGAGTTACATTACATTCACTAGTAGGAGTGAGAAAAACATCACGGGGTGGTGCGCATTGTATGGGTGTGTGTTACATTACATTCACTAGTAGGAGTGAGAAAAACATCACGGGGTGGTGCGCATTGTATGGGTGTGTGTTACATTAGATTCACTAGTAGGAGTGAGAAAAACATCACGGGGTGGTGCGCATTGTATGGGTGTGTGTTACATTACATACACTAGTAGGAGTGACAAAAACATTACGGTGTGGTGCGCATTGTATGGGTGTGTGTGACATTAGATTCACTAGTAGGAGTGAGAAAAACATCACGGGGTGGTGCGCATTGTATGGGTGTGTGTTACATTACATTCACTAGTAGGAGTGAGAAAAACATCACGGGCCGGTGCGCATTGTATGGGTGTGTGTTACATTACATTCACTACTAGGAGTGAGAAAAACATCACGGGGTGGTGCGCATTGTATGGGTGTGTGTTACATTACATTCACTAGTAGGAGTGAGAAAAACATCACGGGGCGGTGCGCATTGTATGGGTGTGTGTTACATTACATTCACTAGTAGGAGTGAGAAAAACATCACGGGCCGGTGCGCATTGTATGGGTGTGTGTTACATTACATTCACTACTAGGAGTGAGAAAAACATCACGGGGTGGTGCGCATTGTATGGGTGTGTGTTACATTACATTCACTAGTAGGAGTGAGAAAAACATCATGGGGTGGTGCGCATTGTATGGGTGTGTGTTACATTACATTCACTAGTAGGAGTGAGAAAAACATCACGGGGTGGTGCGCATTGTATGGGTGTGTGTTACATTAGATTCACTAGTAGGAGTCAGAAAAACATCACGGGGTGGTGCGCATTGTATGGGTGTGTGTTACATTACATTCACTAGTAGGAGTGACAAAAACATCACGGGGTGGTGCGCATTGTATGGGTGTGTGTTACATTACATTCACTAGTAGGAGTGACAAAAACATCACGGGGTGGTGCGCATTGTATGGGTGTGTGTTACATTAGATTCACTAGTAGGAGTGAGAAAAACATCACGGGGTGGTGCGCATTGTATGGGTGTGTGTTACATTACATTCACTAGTAGGAGTGAGAAAAACCTCACGGGGTGGTGCGCATTGTATGGGTGTGTGTTACATTACATTCACTAGTAGGAGTGAGAAAAACATCACGGGGCGGTGCGCATTGTATGGGTGTGTGTTACATTACATTCACTAGTAGGAGTGAGAAAAACATCACGGGCCGGTGCGCATTGTATGGGTGTGTGTTACATTACATTCACTAGTAGGAGTGAGAAAAACATCACGGGCCGGTGCGCATTGTATGGGTGTGTGTTACATTACATTCACTAGTAGGAGTGAGAAAAACATCACGGGGTGGTGCGCATTGTATGGGTGTGTGTTACATTACATTCACTAGTAGGAGTGAGAAAAACATCAAGGGGTGGTGCGCATTGTATGGGTGTGTGTTACATTACATTCACTAGTAGGAGTGAGAAAAACATCACGGGGTGGTGCGCATTGTATGGGTGTGTGTTACATTACATTCACTAGTAGGAGTGAGAAAAACATCACGGGGCGGTGCGCGTTGTATGGGTGTGTGTTACTTTACATTCACTAGTAGGAGTGAGAAAAACCTCACGGGGCGGTGAGCGTTGTATGGGTGTGTGTTACATTACATTCACTAGTAGGAGTGAGAAAAACATCACGGGGTGGTGCGCGTTGTATCGGTGTGTGTTACATTACATTCACTAGTAGGAGTGAGAAAAACATCACGGGGCGGTGCGCATTGTATGGGTGTGTGGTACATTACATTCACTAGTAGCAGTGAGAAAAACATCACGGGCCGGTGTGCATTGTATGGGTGTGTGTTACATTACATTCACTAGTAGGAGTGAGAAAAACATCACGGGGTGGTGCGCATTGTATTTGTGTGTGTTACATTACATTCACTAGTAGGAGTGAGAAAAACATCACGGGGTGGTGCGCATTGTATGGGTGTGTGTTACATTACATTCACTAGTAGGAGTGAGAAAAACATCACAGCGTGGTGCGCATTGTATGGGTGTGTGTTACATTACATTCACTAGTAGGAGTGAGAAAAACATTACGGGGTGGTGCGCATTGTATGGGTGTGTGTTACTTTACATTCACTAGTAGGAGTGAGAAAAACATCACGGGGTGGTGCGCATTGTATGGGTGTGTGTTACATTAGATTCACTAGTAGGAGTGAGAAAAACATCACGGGGTGGTGCGCATGGTATGGGTGTGTGTTACATTACATTCACTAGTAGGAGTGAGAAAAACATCACGGGGTGGTGCGCATTGTATGGGTGTGTGTTACATTACATTCACTAGTAGGAGTGACAAAAACATCACGGGGTGGTGCGCATTGTATGGGTGTCTGTTACATTAGATTCACTAGTAGGAGTGAGAAAAACATCACGGGGTGGTGCGCATTGTATGGATGTGTGTTACTTTACATTCACTAGTAGGAGTGAGAAAAACATCACGTGCCGGTGCGCATTGTATGGGTGTGTGTTACATTACATTCACTAGTAGGAGTGAGAAAAACATCACGGGCCGGTGCGCATTGTATGGGTGTGTGTTACATTACATTCACTAGTAGGAGTGAGAAAAACATCACGGCGTGGTGCGCATTTTATGGGTGTGTGTTACATTACATTCACTAGTAGGAGTGAGAAAAACATCACGGGGTGGTGCGCATTGTATGGGTGTGTGTTACATTACATTCACAAGTAGGAGTGAGAAAAACATCACGGGGTGGTGCGCATTTTATGGGTGTGTGTTACATTACATTCACTAGTAGGAGTGAGAAAAACATTACGGGGTGGTGCGCATTGTATGGGTGTGTGTTACATTACATTCACTAGTAGGAGTGAGAAAAACATCACGGGGTGGTGCGCATTGTATGGGTGTGTGTTACATTACATTCACTAGTAGGAGTGAGAAAAACATCACGGGGTGGTGCGCATTGTATGGGTGTGTGTTACATTACATTCACTAGTAGGAGTGAGAAAAACATTACGGGGTGGTGCGCATTGTATGGGTGTGTGTTACATTACATTCACTAGTAGGAGTGAGAAAAACATCACGGGGTGGTGCGCATTGTATGGGTGTGTGTTACATTAGATTCACTAGTAGGAGTGAGAAAAACATCACGGGGTGGTGCGCATTGTATGGGTGTGTGTTACATTACATTCACTAGTAGGAGTGAGAAAAACATCACGGGGTGGTGCGCATTGTATGGGTGTGTGTTACATTACATTCACTAGTAGGAGTGACAAAAACATCACGGGGTGGTGCGCATTGTATGGGTGTGTGTTACATTAGATTCACTAGTAGGAGTCAGAAAAACATCACGGGGTGGTGCGCATTGTATGGGTGTGTGTTACATTACATTCACTAGTAGGAGTGAGAAAAACCTCACGGGGTGGTGCGCATTTTATGGGTGTGTGTTACATTACATTCACTAGTAGGAGTGAGAAAAACCTCACGGGGTGGTGCGCATTGTATGGGTGTGTGTTACATTACATTCACTAGTAGGAGTGAGAAAAACATCACGGGGCGGTGCGCATTGTATGGGTGTGTGTTACATTACATTCACTAGTAGGAGTGAGAAAATCATCACGGGGCGGTGCGCATTGTATGGGTGAGTGTTACATTACATTCACTAGTAGGAGTGAGAAAAACATCACGGGGTGGTGCGCATTGTATGGGTGTGTGTTACATTACATTCACTAGTAGGAGTGAGAAAAACATCACGGGCCGGTGCGCATTGTATGGGTGTGTGTTACATTACATTCACTAGTAGGAGTGAGAAAAACATCACGTGCCGGTGCACATTGTATGGGTGTGTGTTACATTACATTCACTAGTAGGAGTGAGAAAAACATCACGGGCCGGTGCGCATTGTATGGGTGTGTGTTACATTACATTCACTAGTAGGAGTGAGAAAAACATCACAGGCCGGTGCGCATTGTATGGGTGTGTGTTACATTACATTCACTAGTAGGAGTGAGAAAAACATCACGGGCCGGTGCGCATTGTATGGGTGTGTGTTACATTACATTCACTAGTAGGAGTGAGAAAAACATCACGGGCCGGTGCGCATTGTATGGGTGTGTGTTACATTACATTCACTAGTAGGAGTGAGAAAAACATCACGGGGTGGTGCGCATTGTATGGGTGTGTGTTACATTACATTCACTAGTAGGAGTGAGAAAAACATCACGGGGTGGTGCGCATTGTATGGGTGTGTGTTACATTACATTTACTAGTAGTAGTGAGAAAAACATCACGGTGTGGTGCGCATTGTATGGGTGTGTGTTACATTAGATTCACTAGTAGGAGTGAGAAAAACATCACGGGGTGGTGCGCATTGTATGGGTGTGTGTTACATTACATTCACTAGTAGGAGTGAGAAAAACATCACGGGGTGGTGCGCATTGTATGGGTGTGTGTTACATTACATTCACTAGTAGGAGTGAGAAAAACATCACGGGGTGGTGCGCATTGTATGGGTGTGTGTTACATTAGATTCACTAGTAGGAGTGAGAAAAACATCACGGGTTGGTGCGCATTGTATGGGTGTGTGTTACATTACATTCACTAGTAGGAGTGAGAAAAACATCACGGGGTGGTGCGCATTGTATGGGTGTGTGTTACATTACATTCACTAGTAGGAGTGACAAAAACATCACGGGGTGGTGCGCATTGTATGGGTGTGTGTTACATTACATTCACTAGTAGGAGTGAGAAAAACTTCACGGGGTGGTTCGCATTGTATGGGTGTGTGTTACATTACATTCACTAGTAGGAGTGAGAAAAACATCACGGGGTGGTGCGCATTTTATGGGTGTGTGTTACATTACATTCACTAGTAGGAGTGAGAAAAACCTCACGGGGTGGTGCGCATTGTATGGGTGTGTGTTACATTACATTCACTAGTAGGAGTGAGAAAAACATCACGGGGTGGTGCGCATTGTATGGGTGTGTGTTACATTACATTCACTAGTAGGAGTGAGAAAAACATCACGGGGTGGTGCGCATTGTATGGGTGTGTGTTACATTACATTCACTAGTAGGAGTGAGAAAAACATCACGGGATGGTGCGCATTGTATGGGTGTGTGTTACATTACATTCACTAGTAGGAGTGAGAAAAACTTCACGGGGCGGTGCGCATTGTATGGGTGTGTGTTACATTACATTCACTAGTAGGAGTGAGAAAAACCTCACGGGGCGGTGCGCGTTGTATGGGTGTGTGTTACATTACATTCACTAGTAGGAGTGAGAAAAACATCACGGGGTGGTGCGCATTGTATGGGTGTGTGTTACATTACATTCACTAGTAGGAGTGACAAAAACATCACGCGTTGGTGCGCATTGTATGGGTGTGTGTTACATTACATTCACTAGTAGGAGTGAGAAAAACATCACGGGGTGGTGCGCATTGTATGGGTGTGTGTTACATTACATTCACTAGTAGGAGTGAGAAAAACATCACGGGGCGGTGCGCATTGTATGGGTGTGTGTTACATTACATTCACTAGTAGGAGTGAGAAAAACCTCACGGGGCGGTGCGCATTGTATGGGTGTGTGTTACATTACATTCACTAGTAGGAGTGAGAAAAACCTCACGGGGTGGTGCGCATTGTATGGGTGTGTGTTACATTACATTCACTAGTAGGAGTGAGAAAAACATCACGGGGCGGTGCGCATTGTATGGGTGTGTGTTACATTACATTCACTAGTAGGAGTGAGAAAAACATCACGGGCCGGTGCGCATTGTATGGGTGTGTGTTACATTACATTCACTAGTAGGAGTGAGAAAAACATCACGGGCCGGTGCGCATTGTATGGGTGTGTGTTACATTACATTCACTAGTAGGAGTGAGAAAAACATCACGGGCCGGTGCGCATTGTATGGGTGTGTGTTACATTACAATCACTAGTAGGAGTGAGAAAAACATCACGGGGCGGTGCGCATTGTATGAGTGTGTGTTACATTACATTCACTAGTAGGAGTGAGAAAAACCTCACGGGGCGGTGCGCGTTGTATGGGTGTGTGTTACATTACATTCACTAGTAGGAGTGAGAAAAACATCACGGGGTGGTGCGCGTTGTATCGGTGTGTGTGACATTACATTCACTAGTAGGAGTGAGAAAAACATCACGGGGCGGTGCGCGTTGTATGGGTGTGTGGTACATTACATTCACTAGTAGCAGTGAGAAAAACATCACGGGGTGGTGCGCATTGTATGGGTGTGTGTTACATTACATTCACTAGTAGGAGTGAGAAAAACATCACGGGCCGGTGCGCATTGTATGGGTGTGTGTTACATTGCATTCACTAGTAGGAGTGAGAAATACATCACGGGGTGGTGCGCATTGTATGGGTGTGTGTTACATTACATTCACTAGTAGGAGTGAGAAAAACATCACGGGGTGGTGCGCATTGTATGGGTGTGTGTTACATTACATTCACTAGTAGGAGTGAGAAAAATATCACGGGGTGGTGCGCATTGTATGGGTGTGTGTTACATTACATTCACTAGTAGGAGTGAGAAAAACATCACGGGGTGGTGCGCATGGTATGGGTGTGTGTTACATTACATTCACTAGTAGGAGTGAGAAAAACATCACGGGGTGGTGCGCATGGTATGGGTGTGTGTTACATTACATTCACTAGTAGGAGTGACAAAAACATCACGGGGTGGTGCGCATTGTATGGGTGTCTGTTACATTAGATTCACTAGTAGGAGTGAGAAAAACATCACGGGGTGGTGCGCATTGTATGGGTGTGTGTTACTTTACATTCACTAGTAGGAGTGAGAAAAACATCACGTGCCGGTGCGCATTGTATGGGTGTGTGTTACATTACATTCACTAGTAGGAGTGAGAAAAACATCACGGGCCGGTGCGCATTGTATGGGTGTGTGTTACATTACATTCACTAGTAGGAGTGAGAAAAACATCACGGGCCGGTGCGCATTGTATGGGTGTGTGTTACATTACATTCACTAGTAGGAGTGAGAAAAACATCACGGGGTGGTGCGCATTGTATGGGTGTGTGTTACATTACATTCACTAGTAGGAGTGAGAAAAACATCACGGGGTGGTGCGCATTTTATGGGTGTGTGTTACATTACATTCACTAGTAGGAGTGAGAAAAACATTACGGGGTGGTGCGCATTGTATGGGTGTGTGTTACATTACATTCACTAGTAGGAGTGAGAAAAACATCACGGGGTGGTGCGCATTGTATGGGTGTGTGTTACATTACATTCACTAGTAGGAGTGAGAAAAACATCACGGGGTGGTGCGCATTGTATGGGTGTGTGTTACATTACATTCACTAGTAGGAGTGAGAAAAACATTACGGGGTGGTGCGCATTGTATGGGTGTGTGTTACATTACATTCACTAGTAGGAGTGAGAAAAACATCACGGGGTGGTGCGCATTGTATGGGTGTGTGTTACATTAGATTCACTAGTAGGAGTGAGAAAAACATCACGGGGTGGTGCGCATTGTATGGGTGTGTGTTACATTACATTCACTAGTAGGAGTGAGAAAAACATCACGGGGTGGTGCGCATTGTATGGGTGTGTGTTACATTACATTCACTAGTAGGAGTGACAAAAACATCACGGGGTGGTGCGCATTGTATGGGTGTGTGTTACATTAGATTCACTAGTAGGAGTCAGAAAAACATCACGGGGTGGTGCGCATTGTATGGGTGTGTGTTACATTACATTCACTAGTAGGAGTGAGAAAAACCTCACGGGGTGGTGCGCATTTTATGGGTGTGTGTTACATTACATTCACTAGTAGGAGTGAGAAAAACCTCACGGGGTGGTGCGCATTGTATGGGTGTGTGTTACATTACATTCACTAGTAGGAGTGAGAAAAACATCACGGGGCGGTGCGCATTGTATGGGTGTGTGTTACATTACATTCACTAGTAGGAGTGAGAAAATCATCACGGGGCGGTGCGCATTGTATGGGTGAGTGTTACATTACATTCACTAGTAGGAGTGAGAAAAACATCACGGGGTGGTGCGCATTGTATGGGTGTGTGTTACATTACATTCACTAGTAGGAGTGAGAAAAACATCACGGGCCGGTGCGCATTGTATGGGTGTGTGTTACATTACATTCACTAGTAGGAGTGAGAAAAACATCACGTGCCGGTGCACATTGTATGGGTGTGTGTTACATTACATTCACTAGTAGGAGTGAGAAAAACATCACGGGGTGGTGCGCATTGTATGGGTGTGTGTTACATTACATTCACTAGTAGGAGTGAGAAAAACATCACGGGCCGGTGCGCATTGTATGGGTGTGTGTTACATTACATTCACTAGTAGTAGTGAGAAAAACATCACGGGGTGGTGCGCATTGTATGGGTGTGTGTTACATTAGATTCACTAGTAGGAGTGAGAAAAACATCACGGGGTGGTGCGCATTGTATGGGTGTGTGTTACATTACATTCACTAGTAGGAGTGAGAAAAACATCACGGGGTGGTGCGCATTGTATGGGTGTGTGTTACATTACATTCACTAGTAGGAGTGAGAAAAACATCACGGGGTGGTGCGCATTGTATGGGTGTGTGTTACATTAGATTCACTAGTAGGAGTGAGAAAAACATCACGGGTTGGTGCGCATTGTATGGGTGTGTGTTACATTACATTCACTAGTAGGAGTGAGAAAAACATCACGGGGTGGTGCGCATTGTATGGGTGTGTGTTACATTACATTCACTAGTAGGAGTGACAAAAACATCACGGGGTGGTGCGCATTGTATGGGTGTGTGTTACATTACATTCACTAGTAGGAGTGAGAAAAACTTCACGGGGTGGTTCGCATTGTATGGGTGTGTGTTACATTACATTCACTAGTAGGAGTGAGAAAAACATCACGGGGTGGTGCGCATTTTATGGGTGTGTGTTACATTACATTCACTAGTAGGAGTGAGAAAAACCTCACGGGGTGGTGCGCATTGTATGGGTGTGTGTTACATTACATTCACTAGTAGGAGTGAGAAAAACATCACGGGGTGGTGCGCATTGTATGGGTGTGTGTTACATTACATTCACTAGTAGGAGTGAGAAAAACATCACGGGGTGGTGCGCATTGTATGGGTGTGTGTTACATTACATTCACTAGTAGGAGTGAGAAAAACATCACGGGATGGTGCGCATTGTATGGGTGTGTGTTACATTACATTCACTAGTAGGAGTGAGAAAAACATCACGGGGCGGTGCGCATTGTATGGGTGTGTGTTACATTACATTCACTAGTAGGAGTGAGAAAAACATCACGGGCCGGTGCGCATTGTATGGGTGTGTGTTACATTACATTCACTAGTAGGAGTGAGAAAAACATCACGGGCCGGTGCGCATTGTATGGGTGTGTGTTACATTACATTCACTAGTAGGAGTGAGAAAAACATCACGGGCCGGTGCGCATTGTATGGGTGTGTGTTACATTACATTCACTAGTAGGAGTGAGAAAAACATCACGGGGCGGTGCGCATTGTATGAGTGTGTGTTACATTACATTCACTAGTAGGAGTGAGAAAAACCTCACGGGGCGGTGCGCGTTGTATGGGTGTGTGTTACATTACATTCACTAGTAGGAGTGAGAAAAACCTCACGGGGCGGTGCGCATTGTATGGGTGTGTGTTACATTACATTCACTAGTAGGAGTGAGAAAAACCTCACGGGGTGGTGCGCATTGTATGGGTGTGTGTTACATTACATTCACTAGTAGGAGTGAGAAAAACATCACGGGGCGGTGCGCATTGTATGGGTGTGTGTTACATTACATTCACTAGTAGGAGTGAGAAAAACATCACGGGCCGGTGCGCATTGTATGGGTGTGTGTTACATTACATTCACTAGTAGGAGTGAGAAAAACATCACGGGCCGGTGCGCATTGTATGGGTGTGTGTTACATTACATTCACTAGTAGGAGTGAGAAAAACATCACGGGCCGGTGCGCATTGTATGGGTGTGTGTTACATTACATTCACTAGTAGGAGTGAGAAAAACATCACGGGGCGGTGCGCATTGTATGGGTGTGTGTTACATTACATTCACTAGTAGGAGTGAGAAAAACCTCACGGGGCGGTGCGCGTTGTATGGGTGTGTGTTACATTACATTCACTAGTAGGAGTGAGAAAAACATCACGGGGTGGTGCGCGTTGTATCGGTGTGTGTGACATTACATTCACTAGTAGGAGTGAGAAAAACATCACGGGGCGGTGCGCGTTGTATGGGTGTGTGGTACATTACATTCACTAGTAGCAGTGAGAAAAACATCACGGGGTGGTGCGCGTTGTATGGGTGTGTGTTACATTACATTCACTAGTAGGAGTGAGAAAAACATCACGGGCCGGTGCGCGTTGTATGGGTGTGTGTTACATTGCATTCACTAGTAGGAGTGAGAAAAACATCACGGGGTGGTGCGCATTGTATGGGTGTGTGTTACATTACATTCAATAGTAGGAGTGAGAAAAACATCACGGGGTGGTGCGCATTGTATGGGTGTGTGTTACATTACATTCACTAGTAGGAGTGAGAAAAATATCACGGGGTGGTGCGCATTGTATGGGTGTGTGTTACATTACATTCACTAGTAGGAGTGAGAAAAACATCACGGGGTGGTGCGCATTGTATGGGTGTGTGTTACATTACATTCACTAGTAGGAGTGAGAAAAACATCACGGGGTGGTGCGCATTGTATGGGTGTGTGTTACATTACATTCACTAGTAGGAGTGAGAAAAACATCACGGGGTGGTGCGCATTGTATGGGTGTGTGTTACATTACATTCACTAGTAAGAGTGAGAAAAACATCACGGGGTGGTGCGCATTGTATGGGTGTGTGTTACATTACATTCACTAGTAGGAGTGAGAAAAACATCACGGGGTGGTGCGCATTGTATGGGTGTGTGTTACATTACATTCACTAGTAGGAGTGAGAAAAACATCACGGGGTGGTGCGCATTGTATGGGTGTGTGTTACATTACATTCACTAGTAGGAGTGAGAAAAACATCACGGGGTGGTGCGCATTGTATGGGTGTGTGTTACATTACATTCACTAGTAGGAGTGAGAAAAACATCACGGGGTGGTGCGCATTGTATGGGTGTGTGTTACATTAGATTCACTAGTAGAAGTGAGAAAAACATCACGGGGTGGTGCGCATTGTATGGGTGTGTGTTACATTATATTCACTAGTAGGAGTGAGAAAAACATCACGGGGTGGTGCGCATTGTATGGGTGTGTGTTACATTATATTCACTAGTAGGAGTGAGAAAAACATTACGGGGTGGTGCGCATTGTATGGGTGTGTGTTACATTACATTCACTAGTAGGAGTGAGAAAAACATCACGGGGTGGTGCGCATTGTATGGGTGTGTGTTACATTACATTCACTAGTAGGAGTGACAAAAACATCACGGGGTGGTGCGCATTGTATGGGTGTGTGTTACATTACATTCACTAGTAGGAGTGACAAAAACATCACGGGGTGGTGCGCATTGTATGGGTGTGTGTTACATT
The DNA here is from genome assembly GCF_034190915.1 of Cavia porcellus. NCBI lineage: Eukaryota > Metazoa > Chordata > Mammalia > Rodentia > Caviidae > Cavia > Cavia porcellus. Next base: position 60,683 of record NW_026947586.1, read on the forward strand.
ACATTCACTAGTAGGAGTGACAAAAACATCACGGGGTGGTGCGCATTGTATGGGTGTGTGTTACATTACATTCACTAGTAGGAGTGAGAAAAACATCACGGGGTGGTGCGCATTGTATGGGTGTGTGTTACATTACATTCACTAGTAGGAGTGAGAAAAACCTCACGGGGTGGTGCGCATTTTATGGGTGTGTGTTACATTACATTCACTAGTAGGAGTGAGAAAAACATCACGGGGTGGTGCGCATTGTATGGGTGTGTGTTACATTAGATTCACTATTAGGAGTGAGAAAAACATCACGGGGTGGTGCGCATTGTATGGGTGTGTGTTACATTACATTCACTAGTAGGAGTGAGAAAAACATCACGGGGTGGTGCGCATTGTATGGGTGTGTGTTACATTACATTCACTAGTAGGAGTGAGAAAAACATCACGGGGTGGTGCGCATTGTATGGGTGTGTGTTACATTTCATTCACTAGTAGGAGTGAGAAAAACATCACGGGGCGGTGCGCATTGTATGGGTGTGTGTTACATTACATTCACTAGTAGGAGTGAGAAAAACATCACGGGCCGGTGCGCATTGTATGGGTGTGTGTTACATTACATTCACTAGTAGGAGTGAGAAAAACATCACGGGCCGGTGCGCATTGTATGGGTGTGTGTTACATTACATTCACTAGTAGGAGTGAGAAAAACATCACGGGGTGGTGCGCATTGTATGGGTGTGTGTTACATTACATTCACTAGTAGGAGTGAGAAAAACATCACGGGGTGGTGCGCGTTGTATGGGTGTGTGTTACATTACATTCACTAGTAGGAGTGAGAAAAACATCACGGGGTGGTGCGCGTTGTATGGGTGTGTGTTACATTACATTCACTAGTAGGAGTGAGAAAAACATCACGGGGCGGTGCACGTTGTATGGGTGTGTGTTACATTACATTCACTAGTAGGAGTGAGAAAAACCTCACGGGGCGGTGCGCGTAGTATGGGTGTGTGTTACATTACATTCACTATTAGGAGTGAGAAAAACATCACGGGGAGGTGCGCGTTGTATGGGTGTGTGTTACATTAGATTCACTAGTAGGAGTGAGAAAAACATCACGGGGTGGTGCGCATTGTATGGGTGTGTGTTACATTACATTCACTAGTAGGAGTGAGAAAAACATTACGGGGTGGTGCGCATTGTATGGGTGTGTGTTACATTACATTCACTAGTAGGAGTGAGAAAAACATTACGGGGTGGTGCGCATTGTATGGGTGTGTGTTACATTACATTCACTAGTAGGAGTGACAAAAACATCACGGGGTGGTGCGCATTGTATGGGTGTGTGTTACATTACATTCACTAGTAGGAGTGAGAAAAACCTCACGGGGTGGTGCGCATTGTATGGGTGTGTGTTACATTAGATTCACTATTAGGAGTGAGAAAAACATCACGGGGTGGTGCGCATTGTATGGGTGTGTGTTACATTAAATTCACTAGTAGGAGTGAGAAAAACATCACGGGGTGGTGCGCATTGTATGGGTGTGTGTTACATTACATTCACTAGTAGGAGTGAGAAAAACATCACGGGGTGGTGCGCATTGTATGGGTGTGTGTTACATTACATTCACTAGTAGGAGTGAGAAAAACATCACGGGGCGGTGCGCATTGTATGGGTGTGTGTTACATTACATTCACTAGTAGGAGTGAGAAAAACATCACGGGCCGGTGCGCATTGTATGGGTGTGTGTTACATTACATTCACTAGTAGGAGTGAGAAAAACATCACGGGCCGGTGCGCATTGTATGGGTGTGTGTTACATTACATTCACTAGTAGGAGTGAGAAAAACATCACGGGGTGGTTCGCATTGTATGGGTGTGTGTTACATTACATTCACTAGTAGGAGTGAGAAAAACATCACGGGGTGGTGCGCATTGTATGGGTGTGTGTTACATTACATTCACTAGTAGGAGTGAGAAAAACATCACGGTGTGGTGCGCGTTGTATGGGTGTGTGTTACATTACATTCACTAGTAGGAGTGAGAAAAACATCACGGGGCGGTGCACGTTGTATGGGTGTGTGTTACATTACATTCACTAGTAGGAGTGAGAAAAACCTCACGGGGCGGTGCGCGTAGAATGGGTGTGTGTTACATTACATTCACTAGTAGGAGTGAGAAAAACATCACGGGGTGGTGCGCGTTGTATCGGTGTGTGTTACGTTACATTCACTAGTAGGAGTGAGAAAAACATCACGGGGGAGTGCGCATTGTATGGGTGTGTGTTACATTACATTCACTAGTAGGAGTGAGAAAAACATCACGGGGTGGTGAGCATTGTATGGGTGTGTGTTACATTACATTCACTAGTAGGAGTGAGAAAAACATCACGGGGTGGTGCGCATTGTATGGGTGTGTGTTACATTACATTCACTAGTAGGAGTGAGAAAAACATCACGGGGTGGTGCGCATTGTATGGGTGTGTGTTACATTACATTCACTAGTAGGAGTGAGAAAAACATCACTGGGTGGTGCGCATTGTATGGGTGTGTGTTACATTACATTCACTAGTAGGAGTGAGAAAAACATCACGGGGTGGTGCGCATTGTATGGGTGTGTGTTACATTACATTCACAAGTAGGAGTGAGAAAAACATCACGGGGTGGTGCGCATTGTATGGGTGTGTGTTACATTACATTCACTAGTAGGAGTGAGAAAAACATCACGGGCCGGTGCGTATTGTATGGGTGTGTGTTACATTACATTCACTAGTAGGAGTGAGAAAAACATCACGGGCCGGTGCGCATTGTATGGGTGTGTGTTACATTACATTCACTAGTAGGAGTAAGAAAAACATCACGGGCCGGTGCGCATTGTATGGGTGTGTGTTACATTACATTCACTAGTAGGAGTGAGAAAAACATCACGGGCCGGTGCGCATTGTATGGGTGTGTGTTACATTACATTCACTAGTAGGAGTGAGAAAAACATCACGGGGTGGTGCGCATTGTATGGGTGTGTGTTACATTACATTCACTAGTAGGAGTGAGAAAAACATCACGGGGTGGTGCGCATTGTATGGGTGTGTGTTACATTAGATTCACTAGTAGGAGTGAGAAAAACATCACGGGGTTGTGCGCATTGTATGGGTGTGTGTTACATTACATTCACTAGTAGGAGTGAGAAAAACATCACGGGGTGGTGCGCATTGTATGGGTGTGTGTTACATTACATTCACTAGTAGGAGTGAGAAAAACATCACGGGGTGGTGCGCATTGTATGGGTGTGTGTTACATTACATTCACTAGTAGGAGTGAGAAAAACATCACGGGGTGGTGCGCAATGTATGGGTGTGTGTTACATTAGATTCACTAGTAGGAGTGAGAAAAACATCACGGAGTGGTGCGCATTGTATGGGTGTGTGTTACATTACATTCACTAGTAGGAGTGAGAAAAACATCACGGGGTGGTGCGCATTGTATGGGTGTGTGTTACATTACATTCACTAGTAGGAGTGAGAAAAACATCACGGGGTGGTGCGCATTGTATGGGTGTGTGTTACATTACATTCACTAGTAGGAGTGAGAAAAACATCACGGGGTGGTGCGCATTGTATGGGTGTGTGTTACATTACATTCACTAGTAGGAGTGAGAAAAACCTCACGGGGCGGTGCGCATTGTATGGGTGTGTGTTACATTACATTCACTAGTAGGAGTGAGAAAAACATCACGGGGCGGTGCGCATTGTATGGGTGTGTGTTACATTACATTCACTAGTAGGAGTGAGAAAAACATCACGGGGCGGTGCGCATTGTATGGGTGTGTGTTACATTACATTCACTAGTAGGAGTGAGAAAAACATCACGGGGCGGTGCGTATTGTATGGGTGTGTGTTACATTACATTCACTAGTAGGAGTGAGAAAAACATCACGGGCCGGTGCGCATTGTATGGGTGTGTGTTACATTACATTCACTAGTAGGAGTGAGAAAAACATCACGGGCCGGTGCGTATTGTATGGGTGTGTGTTACATTACATTCACTAGTAGGAGTGAGAAAAACATCACGGGCCGGTGCGCATTGTATGGGTGTGTGTTACATTACATTCACTAGTAGGAGTAAGAAAAACATCACGGGCCGGTGCGCATTGTATGGGTGTGTGTTACATTACATTCACTAGTAGGAGTGAGAAAAACATCACGGGCCGGTGCGCATTGTATGGGTGTGTGTTACATTACATTCACTAGTAGGAGTGAGAAAAACATCACGGGGTGGTGCGCATTGTATGGGTGTGTGTTACATTACATTCACTAGTAGGAGTGAGAAAAACATCACGGGGTGGTGCGCATTGTATGGGTGTGTGTTACATTAGATTCACTAGTAGGAGTGAGAAAAACATCACGGGGTTGTGCGCATTGTATGGGTGTGTGTTACATTACATTCACTAGTAGGAGTGAGAAAAACATCACGGGGTGGTGCGCATTGTATGGGTGTGTGTTACATTACATTCACTAGTAGGAGTGAGAAAAACATCACGGGGTGGTGCGCATTGTATGGGTGTGTGTTACATTACATTCACTAGTAGGAGTGAGAAAAACATCACGGGGTGGTGCGCAATGTATGGGTGTGTGTTACATTAGATTCACTAGTAGGAGTGAGAAAAACATCACGGAGTGGTGCGCATTGTATGGGTGTGTGTTACATTACATTCACTAGTAGGAGTGAGAAAATCATCACGGGGTGGTGCGCATTGTATGGGTGTGTGTTACATTACATTCACTAGTAGGAGTGAGAAAAACATCACGGGGTGGTGCGCATTGTATGGGTGTGTGTTACATTACATTCACTAGTAGGAGTGAGAAAAACCTCACGGGGTGGTGCGCATTTTATGGGTGTGTGTTACATTACATTCACTAGTAGGAGTGAGAAAAACCTCACGGGGAGGTGCGCATTGTATGGGTGTGTGTTACATTACATTCACTAGTAGGAGTGAGAAAAACATCACGGGGCGGTGCGCATTGTAGGGGTGTGTGTTACATTACATTCACTAGTAGGAGTGAGAAAAACATCACGGGGCGGTGCGCATTGTAGGGGTGTGTGTTACATTACATTCACTAGTAGGAGTGAGAAAAACATCACGGGGCGGTGCGCATTGTAGGGGTGTGTGTTACATTACATTCACTAGTAGGAGTGAGAAAAACATCACGGGGCGGTGCGCATTGTATGGGTGTGTGTTACATTACATTCACTAGTAGGAGTGAGAAAAACATCACGGGCCGGTGCGCATTGTATGGGTGTGTGTTACATTACATTCACTAGTAGGAGTGAGAAAAACATCACGGGCCGGTGCGCATTGTATGGGTGTGTATTACATTACATTCACTAGTAGGAGTGAGAAAAACATCACGGGCCGGTGCCCATTGTATGGGTGTGTGTTACATTACATTCACTAGTAGGAGTGAGAAAAACATCACGGGGCGGTGCGCATTGTATGGGTGTGTGTTACATTACATTCACTAGTAGGAGTGAGAAAAACATCACGGGGCGGTGCGCATTGTATGGGTGTGTGTTACATTACATTCACTAGTAGGAGTGAGAAAAACATCACGGGCCGGTGCGCATTGTATGGGTGTGTGTTACATTACATTCACTAGTAGGAGTGAGAAAAACATCACGGGCCGGTGCGCATTGTATGGGTGTGTGTTACATTACATTCACTAGTAGGAGTGAGAAAAACATCACGGGCCGGTGCGCATTGTATGGGTGTGTGTTACATTACATTCACTAGTAGGAGTGAGAAAAACATCACGGGCCGGTGCGCATTGTATGGGTGTGTGTTACATTACATTCACTATTAGGAGTGAGAAAAACATCACGGACCGGTGCGCATTGTATGGGTGTGTGTTACATTACGTTCACTAGTAGGAGTGAGAAAAACATCACGGGCCGGTGCGCATTGTATGGGTGTGTGTTACATTACATTCACTAGTAGGAGTGAGAAAAACATCACGGGCCGGTGCGCAATGTATGGGTGTGTGTTACATTACATTCACTAGTAGGAGTGAGAAAAACATCACGGGCCGGTGCGCATTGTATGAGTGTGTGTTACATTACATTCACTAGTAGGAGTGAGAAAAACATCACGGGCCGGTGCGCATTGTATGGGTGTGTGTTACATTACATTCACTAGTAGGAGTGAGAAAAACATCACGGGGTGGTGCGCATTGTATGGGTGTGTGTTACATTACATTCACTAGTAGGAGTGAGAAAAACATCACGGGGTGGTGCGCATTGTATGGGTGTGTGTTACATTAGATACACTAGTAGGAGTGAGAAAAACATCACGGGGTGGTGCGCATTGTATGGGTGTGTGTTACATTACATTCACTAGTAGGAGTGAGAAAAACATCACGGGGTGGTGCGCATTGTATGGGTGTGTGTTACATTACATTCACTAGTAGGAGTGAGAAAAACCTCACGGGGTGGTGCGCATTGTATGGGTGTGTGTTACATTACATTCACTAGTAGGAGTGAGAAAAACCTCACGGGGTGGTGCGCATTGTATGGGTGTGTGTTACATTACATTCACTAGTAGGAGTGAGAAAAACCTCACGGGGAGGTGCGCATTGTATGGGTGTGTGTTACATTACATTCACTAGTAGGAGTGAGAAAAACATCACGGGGCGGTGCGCATTGTATGGGTGTGTGTTACATTACATTCACTAGTAGGAGTGAGAAAAACATCACGGGGCGGTGCGCATTGTATGGGTGTGTGTTACATTACATTCACTAGTAGGAGTGAGAAAAACATCACGGGGCGGTGCGCATTGTATGGGTGTGTGTTACATTACATTCACTAGTAGGAGTGAGAAAAACATCACGGGCCGGTGCGCATTGTATGGGTGTGTGTTACATTACATTCACTAGTAGGAGTGAGAAAAACATCACGGGCCGGTGCGCATTGTATGGGTGTGTGTTACATTACATTCACTAGTAGGAGTGAGAAAAACATCACGGGCCGGTGCGCATTGTATGGGTGTGTGTTACATTACATTCACTAGTAGGAGTGAGAAAAACATCACGGGCCGGTGCGCATTGTATGGGTGTGTGTTACATTACATTCACTAGTAGGAGTGAGAAAAACATCACGGGCCGGTGCGCATTGTATGGGTGTGTGTTACATTAGATTCACTAGTAGGAGTGAGAAAAACATCACGGGCCGGTGCGCATTGTATGGGTGTGTGTTACATTACATTCACTAGTAGGAGTGAGAAAAACATCACGGGCCGGTGCGCATTGTATGGGTGTGTGTTACATTACATTCACTAGTAGGAGTGAGAAAAACATCACGGGGTGGTGCGCATTGTATTGGTGTGTGTTACATTAAATTCACTAGTAGGAGTGAGAAAAACATCACGGGGTGGTGCGCATTGTATGGGTGTGTGTTACATTACATTCACTAGTAGGAGTGAGAAAAACATCACGGGGTGGTGCGCATTGTATGGGTGTGTGTTACATTACATTCACTAAGAGGAGTGAGAAAAACATCACGGGGTGGTGCGCATTGTATGGGTGTGTGTTACATTACATTCACTAAGAGGAGTGAGAAAAACATCACGGGGTGGTGCGCATTGTATGGGTGTGTGTTACATTACATTCACTAGTAGGAGTGAGAAAAACATCACGGGGTGGTGCGCATTGTATGGGTGTGTGTTACATTAGATTCACTAGTAGGAGTGAGAAAAACATCACGGGGTGGTGTGCATTGTATGGGTGTGTGTTACATTAGATTCACTAGTAGGAGTGAGAAAAACATCACGGGGTGGTGCGCATTGTTTGGGTGTGTGTTACATTACATTCACTAGTAGGAGTGAGAAAAACATCACGGGGTGGTGCGCATTGTATGGGTGTGTGTTACATTACATTCACTAGTAGGAGTGAGAAAAACATCACGGGGTGGTGCGCATTGTATGGGTGTGTGTTACATTACATTCACTAGTAGGAGTGAGAAAAACATCACGGGGTGGTGCGCAATGTATGGGTGTGTGTTACATTAGATTCACTAGTAGGAGTGAGAAAAACATCACGGAGTGGTGCGCATTGTATGGGTGTGTGTTACATTACATTCACTAGTAGGAGTGAGAAATCATCACGGGGTGGTGCGCATTGTATGGGTGTGTGTTACATTACATTCACTAGTAGGAGTGAGAAAAACATCACGGGGTGGTGCGCATTGTATGGGTGTGTGTTACATTACATTCACTAGTAGGAGTGAGAAAAACCTCACGGGGTGGTGCGCATTTTATGGGTGTGTGTTACATTACATTCACTAGTAGGAGTGAGAAAAACCTCACGGGGAGGTGCGCATTGTATGGGTGTGTGTTACATTACATTCACTAGTAGGAGTGAGAAAAACATCACGGGGCGGTGCGCATTGTAGGGGTGTGTGTTACATTACATTCACTAGTAGGAGTGAGAAAAACATCACGGGGCGGTGCGCATTGTAGTGGTGTGTGTTACATTACATTCACTAGTAGGAGTGAGAAAAACATCACGGGGCGGTGCGCATTGTATGGGTGTGTGTTACATTACATTCACTAGTAGGAGTGAGAAAAACATCACGGGGTGGTGCGCATTGTATGGGTGTGTGTTACATTACATTCACTAGTAGGAGTGAGAAAAACATCACGGGGTGGTGCGCATTGTATGGGTGTGTGTTACATTACATTCACTAGTAGGAGTGAGAAAAACATCACGGGGCGGTGCGCATTGTATGGGTGTGTGTTACATTACATTCACTAGTAGGAGTGAGAAAAACATCACGGGGCGGTGCGCATTGTATGGGTGTGTGTTACATTACATTCACTAGTAGGAGTGAGAAAAACATCACGGGGCGGTGCGCATTGTATGGGTGTGTGTTACATTACATTCACTAGTAGGAGTGAGAAAAACATCACGGGCCGGTGCGCATTGTATGGGTGTGTGTTACATTACATTCACTAGTAGGAGTGAGAAAAACATCACGGGCCGGTGCGCATTGTATGTGTGTGTGTTACATTACATTCACTAGTAGGAGTGAGAAAAACATCACGGGGTGGTGCGCATTGTATGGGTGTGTGTTACATTACATTCACTAGTAGGAGTGAGAAAAACATCACGGGGTGGTGCGCATTGTATGGGTGTGTGTTACATTAGATTCACTAGTAGGAGTGAGAAAAACATCACGGGGTGGTGCGCATTGTATGGGTGTGTGTTACATTACATTCACTAGTAGGAGTGAGAAAAACATCACGGGGTGGTGCGCATTGTATGGGTGTGTGTTACATTACATTCACTAGTAGGAGTGAGAAAAACATCACGGGGTGGTGCGCATTGTATGGGTGTGTGTTACATTACATTCACTAGTAGGAGTGAGAAAAACCTCACGGGGTGGTGCGCATTGTATGGGTGTGTGTTACATTACATTCACTAATAGGAGTGAGAAAAACCTCACGGGGAGGTGCGCATTGTATGGGTGTGTGTTACATTACATTCACTAGTAGGAGTGAGAAAAACATCACGGGGCGGTGCGCATTGTATGGGTGTGTGTTACATTACATTCACTAGTAGGAGTGAGAAAAACATCACGGGGCGGTGCGCATTGTATGGGTGTGTGTTACATTACATTCACTAGTAGGAGTGAGAAAAACATCACGGGGCGGTGCGCATTGTATGGGTGTGTGTTGCATTACATTCACTAGTAGGAGTGAGAAAAACATCACGGGCCGGTGCGCATTGTATGGGTGTGTGTTACATTACATTCACTAGTAGGAGTGAGAAAAACATCACGGGCCGGTGCGCATTGTATGGGTGTGTGTTACATTACATTCACTAGTAGGAGTGAGAAAAACATCACGGGCCGGTGCGCATTGTATGGGTGTGTGTTACATTACATTCACTAGTAGGAGTGAGAAAAACATCACGGGCCGGTGCGCATTGTATGGGTGTGTGTTACATTACATTCACTAGTAGGAGTGAGAAAAACATCACGGGCCGGTGCGCATTGTATGGGTGTGTGTTACATTACATTCACTAGTAGGAGTGAGAAAAACATCTCGGGCCGGTGCGCATTGTATGGGTGTGTGTTACATTACATTCACTAGTAGGAGTGAGAAAAACATCACGGGCCGGTGCGCATTGGATGGGTGTGTGTTACATTACATTCACTAGTAGGAGTGAGAAAAACATCACGGGGTGGTGCGCATTGTATTGGTGTGTGTTACATTAAATTCACTAGTAGGAGTGAGAAAAACATCACGGGGTGGTGCGCATTGTATGGGTGTGTGTTACATTACATTCACTAGTAGGAGTGAGAAAAACATCACGGGGTGGTGCGCATTGTATGGGTGTGTGTTACATTACATTCACTAAGAGGAGTGAGAAAAACATCACGGGGTGGTGCGCATTGTATGGGTGTGTGTTACATTACATTCACTAGTAGGAGTGAGAAAAACATCACGGGGTGGTGCGCATTGTATGGGTGTGTGTTACATTACATTCACAAGTAGGAGTGAGAAAAACATCACGGGGTGGTGCGCATTGTATGGGTGTGTGTTACATTACATTCACAAGTAGGAGTGAGAAAAACATCACGGGGTGGTGCGCATTTTATGGGTGTGTGTTACATTACTTTCACTAGTAGGAGTGAGAAAAACATCACGGGGTGGTGCGCAGTGTATGGGTGTGTGTTACATTACATTCACTAGTAGGAGTGAGAAAAACATCACGGGGTGGTGCGCATTGTATGGGTGTGTGTTACATTACATTCACTAGTAGGAGTGAGAAAAACATCACGGGGTGGTGCGCATTGTATGGGTGTGTGTTACATTACATTCACTAGTAGGAGTGAGAAAAACATCACGGGGTGGTGCGCATTGTATGGGTGTGTGTTACATTACATTCACTAGTAGGAGTGAGAAAAACATCACGGGGTGGTGCGCATTGTATGGGTGTGTGTTACATTACATTCACTAGTAGGAGTGAGAAAAACATCACGGGTGGTGCGCATTGTATGGGTGTGTGTTACATTACATTCACTAGTAGGAGTGAGAAAAACATCACGGGGTGGTGCGCATTGTATGGGTGTGTGTTACATTAGATTCACTAGTAGGAGTGAGAAAAACATCACGGGGTGGTGCGCATTGTATGGGTGTGTGTTACATTAGATTCACTAGTAGGAGTGAGAAAAACATCACGGGGTGGTGCGCATTGTTTGGGTGTGTGTTACATTACATTCACTAGTAGGAGTGAGAAAAACATCACGGGGTGGTGCGCATTGTATGGGTGTGTGTTACATTACATTCACTAGTAGGAGTGAGAAAAACATCACGGGGTGGTGCGCATTGTATGGGTGTGTGTTACATTACATTCACTAGTAGGAGTGAGAAAAACATCACGGGGTGGTGCGCATTGTATGGGTGTGTGTTACATTACATTCACTAGTAGGAGTGAGAAAAACATCACGGGGTGGTGCGCATTGTATGGGTGTGTGTTACATTACATTCACTAGTAGGAGTGAGAAAAACATCACGGGGTGGTGCGCATTGTATGGGTGTGTGTTACATTACATTCACTAGTAGGAGTGAGAAAAACATCATTGGGTGGTGCGCATTGTATGGGTGGGTGTTACATTACATTCACTAGTAGGAGTGAGAAAAACATCACGGGGTGGTGCGCGTTGTATGGGCATGTTTTACATTACATTCACTAGTAGGAGTGAGAAAAACCTCACGGGGCGGTGCGCGTTGTATGGGTGTGTGTTACATTACATTCACTAGTAGGAGTGAGAAAAACATCACGGGGTGGTGCGCGTTGTATCGGTGTGTGTTACATTACATTCACTAGTAGGAGTGAGAAAAACATCACGGGGCGGTGCGCATTTTATGGGTGTGTGGTACATTACATTCACTAGTAGCAGTGAGAAAAACATCACGGGCCGGTGCGCATTGTATGGGTGTGTGTTACATTACATTCACTAGTAGGAGTGAGAAAAACATCACGGGCCGGTGCGCATTGTATGGGTGTGTGTTACATTACATTCACTAGTAGGAGTGAGAAAAACATCACGGGGTGGTGCGCATTGTATTGGTGTGTGTTACATTAAATTCACTAGTAGGAGTGAGAAAAACATCACGGGGTGGTGTGCATTGTATGGGTGTGTGTTACATTACATTCACTAAGAGGAGTGAGAAAAACATCACGGGGTGGTGCGCATTGTATGGGTGTGTGTTACATTACATTCACTAAGAGGAGTGAGAAAAACATCACGGGGTGGTGCGCATTGTATGGGTGTGTGTTACATTACATTCACTAGTAGGAGTGAGAAAAACATCACGGGGTGGTGCGCATTGTATGGGTGTGTGTTACATTACATTCACAAGTAGGAGTGAGAAAAACATCACGGGGTGGTGCGCATTGTATGGGTGTGTGTTACATTACATTCACAAGTAGGAGTGAGAAAAACATCACGGGGTGGTGCGCATTTTATGGGTGTGTGTTACATTACTTTCACTAGTAGGAGTGAGAAAAACATCACGGGGTGGTGCGCAGTGTATGGGTGTGTGTTACATTACATTCACTAGTAGGAGTGAGAAAAACATCACGGGGTGGTGTGCATTGTATGGGTGTGTGTTACATTACATTCACTGGTAGGAGTGAGAAAAACATCACGGGGTGGTGCGCATTGTATGGGTGTGTGTTACATTACATTCACTAGTAGGAGTGAGAAAAACATCACGGGGTGGTGCGCATTGTATGGGTGTGTGTTACATTACATTCACTAGTAGGAGTGAGAAAAACATCACGGGGTGGTGCGCATTGTATGGGTGTGTGTTACATTACATTCACTAGTAGGAGTGAGAAAAACATCACGGGTGGTGCGCATTGTATGGGTGTGTGTTACATTACATTCACTAGTAGGAGTGAGAAAAACATCACGGGGTGGTGCGCATTGTATGGGTGTGTGTTACATTAGATTCACTAGTAGGAGTGAGAAAAACATCACGGGGTGGTGCGCATTGTATGGGTGTGTGTTACATTAGATTCACTAGTAGGAGTGAGAAAAACATCACGGGGTGGTGCGCATTGTTTGGGTGTGTGTTACATTACATTCACTAGTAGGAGTGAGAAAAACATCACGGGATGGTGCGCATTGTATGGGTGTGTGTTACATTAGATTCACTAGTAGGAGTGAGAAAAACATCACGGGGTGGTGCGCATTGTATGGGTGTGTGTTACATTACATTCACTAGTAGGAGTGAGAAAAACATCACGGGGTGGTGCGCATTGTATGGGTGTGTGTTACATTACATTCACTAGTAGGAGTGAGAAAAACATCACGGGGTGGTGCGCATTGTATGGGTGTGTGTTACATTACATTCACTAGTAGGTGTGAGAAAAACATCACGGTGTGGTGCGCATTGTATGGGTGTGTGTTACATTACATTCACTAGTAGGAGTGAGAAAAACATCATTGGGTGGTGCGCATTGTATGGGTGTGTGTTACATTACATTCACTAGTAGGAGTGAGAAAAACATCACGGGGTGGTGCGCGTTGTATGGGCGTGTTTTACATTACATTCACTAGTAGGAGTGAGAAAAACCTCACGGGGCGGTGCGCGTTGTATGGGTGTGTGTTACATTACATTCACTAGTAGGAGTGAGAAAAACATCACGGGGTGGTGCGCGTTGTATCGGTGTGTGTTACATTACATTCACTAGTAGGAGTGAGAAAAACATCACGGGGCGGTGCGCATTGTATGGGTGTGTGGTACATTACATTCACTAGTAGCAGTGAGAAAAACATCACGGGCCGGTGCGCATTGTATGAGTGTGTGTTACATTACATTCACTAGTAGGAGTGAGAAAAACATCACGGGCCGGTGCGCATTGTATGGGTGTGTGTTACATTACATTCACTAGTAGGAGTGAGAAAAACATCACGGGGTGGTGCGCATTGTATGGGTGTGTGTTACATTACATTCACTAGTAGGAGTGAGAAAAACATCACGGGGTGGTGCGCATTGTATGGGTGTGTGTTACATTACATTCACTAGTAGGAGTGAGAAAAACATCACGGGGTGGTGCGCATTGTATGGGTGTGTGTTACATTACATTCACTAGTAGGAGCGAGAAAAACATCACGGGGTGGTGCGCATTGTATGGGTGTGTGTTACATTACATTCACTAAGAGGAGTGAGAAAAACATCACGGGGTGGTGCGCATTGTATGGGTGTGTGTTACATTACATTCACTAGTAGGAGTGAGAAAAACATCACGGGGTGGTGCGCATTGTATGGGTGTGTGTTACATTACATTCCCAAGTAGGAGTGAGAAAAACATCACGGGGTGGTGCGCATTGTATGGGTGTGTGTTACATTACATTCACTAGTAGGAGTGAGAAAAACATCACGGGGTGGTGCGCATTTTATGGGTGTGTGTTACATTACATTCACTAGTAGGAGTGAGAAAAACATCACGGGGTGGTGCGCATTGTATGGGTGTGTGTTACATTACATTCACTAGTAGGAGTGAGAAAAACCTCACGGGGTGGTGCGCATTTTATGGGTGTGTGTGACATTACATTCACTAGTAGGAGTGAGAAAAACCTCACGGGGAGGTGCGCATTGTATGGGTGTGTGTTACATTACATTCACTAGTAGGAGTGAGAAAAACATCACGGGACGGTGCGCATTGTAGGGGTGTGTGTTACATTACATACACTAGTAGGAGTGAGAAAAACATCACGGGGCGGTGCGCATTGTAGGGGTGTGTGTTACATTACATTCACTAGTAGGAGTGAGAAAAACATCACGGGGCGGTGCGCATTGTATGGGTGTGTGTTACATTACATTCACTAGTAGGAGTGAGAAAAACATCACGGGCCGGTGCGCATTGTATGGGTGTGTGTTACATTACATTCACTAGTAGGAGTGAGAAAAACATCACGGGCCGGTGCGCATTGTATGGGTGTGTGTTACATTACATTCACTAGTAGGAGTGAGAAAAACTTCACGGGCCGGTGCGCATTGTATGGGTGTGTGTTACATTACATTCACTAGTAGGAGTGAGAAAAACATCACGGGGCGGTGCGCATTGTATGGGTGTGTGTTACATTACATTCACTAGTAGGAGTGAGAAAAACATCACGGGGCGGTGCGCATTGTATGGGTGTGTGTTACATTACATTCACTAGTAGGAGTGAGAAAAACATCACGGGCCGGTGCGCATTGTATGGGTGTGTGTTACATTACATTCACTAGTAGGAGTGAGAAAAACATCACGGGCCGGTGCGCATTGTATGGGTGTGTGTTACATTACATTCACTAGTAGGAGTGAGAAAAACATCACGGGCCGGTGCGCATTGTATGGGTGTGTGTTACATTACATTCACTAGTAGGAGTGAGAAAAACATCACGGGCCGGTGCGCATTGTATGGGTGTGTGTTACATTACATTCACTAGTAGGAGTGAGAAAAACATCACGGACCGGTGCGCATTGTATGGGTGTGTGTTACATTACGTTCACTAGTAGGAGTGAGAAAAACATCACGGGGTGGTGCGCATTGTATGGGTGTGTGTTACATTACATTCACTAGTAGGAGTGAGAAAAACATCACGGGCCGGTGCGCATTGTATGGGTGTGTGTTACATTACATTCACTAGTAGGAGTGAGAAAAACATCACGGGGCGGTGCGCATTGTATGGGTGTGTGTTACATTACATTCACTAGTAGGAGTGAGAAAAACATCACGGGCCGGTGCACATTGTATGGGTGTGTGTTACATTACATTCACTAGTAGGAGTGAGAAAAACATCACGGGGTGGTGCGCATTGTATGGGTGTGTGTTACATTACATTCACTAGTAGGAGTGAGAAAAACATCACGGGGTGGTGCGCATTGTATGGGTGTGTGTTACATTAGATTCACTAGTAGGAGTGAGAAAAACATCACGGGGTGGTGCGCATTGTATGGGTGTGTGTTACATTACATTCACTAGTAGGAGTGAGAAAAACATCACGGGGTGGTGCGCATTGTATGGGTGTGTGTTACATTACATTCACTAGTAGGAGTGAGAAAAACATCACGGGGTGGTGCGCATTGTATGGGTGTGTGTTACATTACATTCACTAGTAGGAGTGAGAAAAACCTCACGGGGTGGTGCGCATTGTATGGGTGTGTGTTACATTACATTCACTAATAGGAGTGAGAAAAACCTCACGGGGAGGTGCGCATTGTATGGGTGTGTGTTACATTACATTCACTAGTAGGAGTGAGAAAAACATCTCGGGGCGGTGCGCATTGTATGGGTGTGTGTTACATTACATTCACTAGTAGGAGTGAGAAAAACATCACGGGGCGGTGCGCATTGTATGGGTGTGTGTTACATTACATTCACTAGTAGGAGTGAGAAAAACATCACGGGGCGGTGCGCATTTTATGGGTGTGTGTTACATTACATTCACTAGTAGGAGTGAGAAAAACATCACGGGCCGGTGCGCATTGTATGGGTGTGTGTTACATTACATTCACTAGTAGGAGTGAGAAAAACATCACAGGCCGGTGCGCATTGTATGGGTGTGTGTTACATTACATTCACTAGTAGGAGTGAGAAAAACATCACGGGCCGGTGCGCATTGTATGGGTGTGTGTTACATTACATTCACTAGTAGGAGTGAGAAAAACATCACGGGGTGGTGCGCATTGTATTGGTGTGTGTTACATTAAATTCACTAGTAGGAGTGAGAAAAACATCACGGGGTGGTGCGCATTGTATGGGTGTGTGTTACATTACATTCACTAGTAGGAGTGAGAAAAACATCACGGGGTGGTGCGCATTGTATGGGTGTGTGTTACATTACATTCACTAAGAGGAGTGAGAAAAACATCACGGGGTGGTGCGCATTGTATGGGTGTGTGTTACATTACATTCACTAGTAGGAGTGAGAAAAACATCACGGGTTGGTGCGCATTGTATGGGTGTGTGTTACATTACATTCACAAGTAGGAGTGAGAAAAACATCACGGGGTGGTGCGCATTGTATGGGTGTGTGTTACATTACATTCACAAGTAGGAGTGATCAAAACATCACGGGGTGGTGCGCATTTTATGGGTGTGTGTTACATTACTTTCACTAGTAGGAGTGAGAAAAACATCACGGGGTGGTGCGCAGTGTATGGGTGTGTGTTACATTACATTCACTAGTAGGAGTGAGAAAAACATCACGGGGTGGTGCGCATTGTATGGGTGTGTGTTACATTACATTCACTAGTAGGAGTGAGAAAAACATCACGGGGTGGTGCGCATTGTATGGGTGTGTGTTACATTACATTCACTAGTAGGAGTGAGAAAAACATCACGGGGTGGTGCGCATTGTATGGGTGTGTGTTACATTACATTCACTAGTAGGAGTGAGAAAAACATCACAGGGTGGTGCGCATTGTATGGGTGTGTGTTACATTACATTCACTAGTAGGAGTGAGAAAAACATCACGGGTGGTGCGCATTGTATGGGTGTGTGTTACATTACATTCACTAGTAGGAGTGAGAAAAACATCACGGGGTGGTGCGCATTGTATGGGTGTGTGTTACATTAGATTCACTAGTAGGAGTGAGAAAAACATCACGGGGTGGTGCGCATTGTATGGGTGTGTGTTACATTAGATTCACTAGTAGGAGTGAGAAAAACATCACGGGGTGGTGCGCATTGTTTGGGTGTGTGTTACATTACATTCACTAGTAGGAGTGAGAAAAACATCACGGGGTGGTGCGCATTGTATGGTTGTGTGTTACATTAGATTCACTAGTAGGAGTGAGAAAAACATCACGGGGTGGTGCGCATTGTATGGGTGTGTGTTACATTACATTCACTAGTAGGAGTGAGAAAAACATCACGGGGTGGTGCGCATTGTATGGGTGTGTGTTACATTACATTCACTAGTAGGAGTGAGAAAAACATCACGGGGTGGTGCGCATTGTATGGGTGTGTGTTACATTACATTCACTAGTAGGAGTGAGAAAAACATCACGGGGTGGTGCGCATTGTATGGGTGTGTGTTACATTACATTCACTAGTAGGAGTGAGAAAAACATCATTGGGTGGTGCGCATTGTATGGGTGTGTGTTACATTACATTCACTAGTAGGAGTGAGAAAAACATCACGGGGTGGTGCGCGTTGTATGGGCGTGTTTTACATTACATTCACTAGTAGGAGTGAGAAAAACCTCACGGGGCGGTGCGCGTTGTATGGGTGTGTGTTACATTACATTCACTAGTAGGAGTGAGAAAAACATCACGGGGTGGTGCGCGTTGTATCGGTGTGTGTTACATTACATTCACTAGTAGGAGTGAGAAAAACATCACGGGGCGGTGCGCATTGTATGGGTGTGTGGTACATTACATTCACTAGTAGCAGTGAGAAAAACATCACGGGCCGGTGCGCATTGTATGAGTGTGTGTTACATTACATTCACTAGTAGGAGTGAGAAAAACATCACGGGCCGGTGCGCATTGTATGGGTGTGTGTTACATTACATTCACTAGTAGGAGTGAGAAAAACATCACGGGGTGGTGCGCATTGTATGGGTGTGTGTTACATTACATTCACTAGTAGGAGTGAGAAAAACATCACGGGGTGGTGCGCATTGTATGGGTGTGTGTTACATTACATTCACTAGTAGGAGCGAGAAAAACATCACGGGGTGGTGCGCATTGTATGGGTGTGTGTTACATTACATTCACTAGTAGGAGCGAGAAAAACATCACGGGGTGGTGCGCATTGTATGGGTGTGTGTTACATTACATTCACTAAGAGGAGTGAGAAAAACATCACGGGGTGGTGCGCATTGTATGGGTGTGTGTTACATTACATTCACTAGTAGGAGTGAGAAAAACATCACGGGGTGGTGCGCATTGTATGGGTGTGTGTTACATTACATTCACAAGTAGGAGTGAGAAAAACATCACGGGGTGGTGCGCATTGTATGGGTGTGTGTTACATTACATTCACTAGTAGGAGTGAGAAAAACATCACGGGGTGGTGCGCATTGTATGGGTGTGTGTTACATTACATTCACTAGTAGGAGTGAGAAAAACATCACGGGGTGGTGCGCATTGTATGGGTGTGTGTTACATTACATTCACTAGTAGGAGTGAGAAAAACATCACGGGGTGGTGCGCATTGTATGGGTGTGTGTTACATTACATTCACTAGTAGGAGTGAGAAAAACATCACGGGGTGGTGCGCATTGTATGGGTGTGTGTTACATTACATTCACTAGTAGGAGTGAGAAAAACATCACGGGGTGGTGCGCATTGTATGGGTGTGTGTTACATTACATTCACTAGTAGGAGTGACAAAAACATCACGGGGTGGTGCGCATTGTATGGGTGTGTGTTACATTACATTCACTAGTAGGAGTGACAAAAACATCACGGGGTGGTGCGCATTGTATGGGTGTGTGTTACATTACATTCACAATAGGAGTGAGAAAAACATCACGGGGTGGTGCGCATTGTATGGGTGTGTGTTACATTACATTCACTAGTAGGAGTGAGAAAAACATCACGGGGTGGTGCGCATTGTATGGGTGTGTGTTACATTACATTCACTAGTAGGAGTGAGAAAAACATCACGGGGCGGTGCGCATTGTATGGGTGTGTGTTACATTACATTCACTAGTAGGAGTGAGAAAAACATCACGGGGCGGTGCGCATTGTATGGGTGTGTGTTACATTACATTCACTAGTAGGAGTGAGAAAAACATCACGGGCCGGTGCGCATTGTATGGGTGTGTGTTACATTACATTCACTAGTAGGAGTGAGAAAAACATCACGGGCCGGTGCGCATTGTATGGGTGTGTGTTACATTACATTCACTAGTAGGAGTGAGAAAAACATCACGGGCCGGTGCGCATTGTATGGGTGTGTGTTACATTACATTCACTACTAGGAGTGAGAAAAACATAACGGGCCGGTGCGCATTGTATGGGTGTGTGTTACATTACTTTCACTAGTAGGAGTGAGAAAAACATCACGGGCCGGTGCGCATTGTATGGGTGTGTGTTATATTACATTCACTAGTAGGAGTGAGAAAAACATCACGGGGTGGTGCGCATTGTATGGGTGTGTGTTACATTACATTCACTAGTAGGAGTGAGAAAAACATCACGGGGTGGTGCGCATTGTATGGGTGTGTGTTACATTACATTCACTTGTAGGAGTGAGAAAAACATCACGGGGTGGTGCGCATTGTATGGGTGTGTGTTACATTAGATTCACTAGTAGGAGTGAGAAAAACATCACGGGGTGGTGCGCATTGTATGGGTGTGTGTTACATTACATTCACTAGTAGGAGTGAGAAAAACATCACGGGGTGGTGCGCATTGTATGGGTGTGTGTTACATTACATTCACTAGTAGGAGTGAGAAAAACATCACGGGGTGGTGCGCATTGTATGGGTGTGTGTTACATTAGATTCACTAGTAGGAGTGAGAAAAACATCACGGGGTGGGACGCATTGTATGGGTGTGTGTTACATTACATTCACTAGTAGGAGTGAGAAAAACATCACGGGGTGGTGCGCATTGTATGGGTGTGTGTTACATTACATTCACTAGTAGGAGTGACAAAAACATCACGGGCTGGTGCGCATTGTATGGGTGTGTGTTACATTACATTCACTAGTAGGAGTGAGAAAAACATCACGGGGTAGTGTGCATTGTATGGGTGTTTGTTACATTACATTCACTAGTAGGAGTGAGAAAAACATCACGGGGTGGTGCGCATTTTATGGGTGTGTGTTACATTACATTCACTAGTAGGAGTGAGAAAAACCTCACGGGGCGGTGCGCATTGTATGTGTGTGTTACATTACATTCACTAGTAGGAGTGAGAAAAATATTACGGGGCGGTGCGCATTGTATGGGTGTGTGTAACATTACATTCACTAGTAGGAGTGAGAAAAACATCACGGGGCGGTGCGCATTGTATGGGTGTGTGGTACATTACATTCACTAGTAGGAGTGAGAAAAACATCACGGGCCGGTGCGCATTGTATGGGTGTGTGTTACATTACATTCACTAGTAGGAGTGAGAAAAACATCACGGGCCGGTGCGCATTGTATGGGTGTGTGTTACATTACATTCACTAGTAGGAGTGAGAAAAACATCACGGGCCGGTGCGCATTGTATGGGTGTGTGTTACATTACATTCACTAGTAGGAGTGAGAAAAACATCACGGGCCGGTGCGCATGGTATGGGTGTGTGTTACATTACATTCACTAGTAGGAGTGAGAAAAACATCACGGGCCGGTGCGCATGGTATGGGTGTGTTTTACATTACATTCACTAGTAGGAGTGAGAAAAACATCACGGGCCGGTGCGCATTGTATGGGTGTGTGTTACATTACATTCACTAGTAGGAGTGAGAAAAACATCACGGGGTGGTGCGCATTGTATGGGTGTGTGTTACATTATATTCACTAGTAGGAGTGAGAAAAACATCACGGGGTGGTGCGCATTGTATGGGTGTGTGTTAAATTACATTCACTAGTAGGAGTGAGAAAAACATCACGGGGTGGTGCGCATTGTATGGGTGTGTGTTACATTACATTCACTAGTAGGAGTGAGAAAAACATCACGGGGTGGTGCGCATTGTATGGGTGTGTGTTACATTACATTCGCTAGTAAGAGTGAGAAAAACATCACGGGGTGGTGCGCATTGTATGGGTGTGTGTTACATTACATTCGCTAGTAGGAGTGAGAAAAACATCACGGGGTGGTGCGCATTGTATGGGTGTGTGTTACATTACATTCACTAAGAGGAGTGAGAAAAACATCACGGGGTGGTGCGCATTGTATGGGTGTGTGTTACATTACATTCACTAGTAGGAGTGAGAAAAACATCACGGGGTGGTGCGCATTGTATGGGTGTGTGTTACATTACATTCACAAGTAGGAGTGAGAAAAACATCACGGGGTGGTGCGCATTGTATGGGTGTGTGTTACATTACATTCACTATTAGGAGTGAGAAAAACATCACGGGGTGGTGCGCATTGTATGGGTGTGTGTTACATTACATTCACTAGTAGGAGTGAGAAAAACATCACGGGGTGGTGCGCATTGTATGGGTGTGTGTTACTTTACATTCGCTAGTAGGAGTGAGAAAAACATCACGGGGTGGTGCGCATTGTATGGGTGTGTGTTACATTACATTCGATAGTAGGAGTGAGAAAATCATCACGGGGTGGTGCGCATTGTATGGGTGTGTGTTACATTACATTCACTAGTAGGAGTGAGAAAAACATCACGGGGTGGTGCGCATTGTATGGGTGTGTGTTACATTACATTCACTAGTAGGAGTGAGAAAAACATCACGGGGTGGTGCGCATTGTATGGGTGTGTGTTACATTAGATTCACTAGTAGGAGTGAGAAAAACATCATGGGGTGGTGCGCATTGTATGGGTGTGTGTTACATTACATTCACTAGTAGGAGTGAGAAAAACATTACGGGTGGTGCGCATTGTATGGGTGTGTGTTACATTACATTCACTAGTAGGAGTGAGAAAAACATCACGGGGTGGTGCGCATTGTATGGGTGTGTGTTACATTAGATTCACTAGTAGGAGTGAGAAAAACATCACGGGGTGGTGCGCATTGTATGGGTGTGTGTTACATTAGATTCACTAGTAGGAGTGAGAAAAACATCATGGGGTGGTGCGCATTGTATGGGTGTGTGTTACATTACATTCACTAGTAGGAGTGAGAAAAACATCACGGGGTGGTGCGCATTGTATGGGTGTGTGTTACATTACATTCACTAGTAGGAGTGAGAAAAACCTCACGGGGTGGTGCGCATTTTATGGGTGTGTGTTACATTACATTCACTAGTAGGAGTGAGAAACACCTCACAGGGTGGTGCACATTGTATGGGTGTGTGTTACATTACATTCACTAGTAGGAGTGAGAAAAACATCACGGGGCGGTGCGCATTGTATGGGTGTGTGTTACATTACATTCACTAGTAGGAGTGAGAAAAACATCACGGGGCTGTGCGCATTGTATGGGTGTGTGTTACATTACATTCACTAGTAGGAGTGAGAAAAACATCACGGGGCGGTGCGCATTGTATGGGTGTGTGTTACATTACATTCACTAGTAGGAGTGAGAAAAACATCAAGGGCCGGTGCGCATTGTATGGGTGTGTGTTACATTACATTCACTAACAGGAGTGAGAAAAACATCACGGGCCGGTGCGCATTGTATGGGTGTGTGTTACATTACATTCACTAGTAGGAGTGAGAAAAACATCACGGGCCGGTGCGCATTGTATGGGTGTGTATTACATTACATTCACTAGTAGGAGTGAGAAAAACCTCAAGGGCCGGTGCGCATTGTATGGGTGTGTGTTACATTACATTCACTAGTAGGAGTGAGAAAAACATCACGGGGTGGTGCGCATTGTATGGGTGTGTGTTACATTACATTCACTAGTAGGAGTGAGAAAAACATCACGGGCCGGTGCGCATTGTATGGGTGTGTGTTACATTACATTCACTAGTAGGAGTGAGAAAAACATCACGGGGTGGTGCGCATTGTATGAGTGTGTGTTACATTACATTCACTAGTAGGAGTGAGAAAAACATCACGGGGTGGTGCGCATTGTATGGGTGTGTGTTACATTACATTCACTAGTAGGAGTGAGAAAAACATCACGGGGTGGTGCGCATTGTATGGGTGTGTGTTACATTACATTCACTAGTAGGAGTGAGAAAAACATCACGGGGTGGTGCGCATTGTATGCGTGTGTGTTACATTACATTCACAAGTAGGAGTGAGAAAAACATCACGGGGTGGTGCGCATTGTATGGGTGTGTGTTACATTACATTCACTAGTAGGAGTGAGAAAAACATCACAGGGTGGTGCGCATTGTATGGGTGTGTGTTACATTACATTCACTAGTAGGAGTGAGAAAAACATCACGGGGTGGTGCGCATTTTATGGGTGTGTGTTACATTACATTCACTAGTAGGAGTGAGAAAAACATCACGGGGCGGTGCGCATTGTATGGGTGTGTGTTACATTACATTCACTAGTAGGAGTGAGCAAAACATCACGGGGCGGTGCACATTGTATGGGTGTGTGTTACATTACATTCACTAGTAGGAGTGAGAAAAACATCACGGGCCGGTGCGCATTGTATGGGTGTGTGTTACATTACATTCACTAGTAGGAGTGAGCAAAACATCACGGGCCGGTGCGCATTGTATGGGTGTGTGTTACATTACATTCACTAGTAGGAGTGAGAAAAATATCGCGGGCCGGTGCGCATTGTATGGGTGTGTGTTACATTACATTCACTACTAGGAGTGAGAAAAACATCACGGGCCGGTGCGCATTGTATGGGTGTGTGTTACATTACATTCACTAGTAGGAGTGAGAAAAACATCACGGGCCGGTGCGCATTGTATGGGTGTGTGTTACATTTCATTCACTAGTAGGAGTGAGAAAAACATCACGGGGTGGTGCGCATTGTATGGGTGTGTGTTACATTACATTCACTAGTAGGAGTGAGAAAAACATCACGGGGTGGTGCGCATTGTATGGGTGTGTGTTACATTACATTCACTAGTAGGAGTGAGAAAAACATCACGGGGTGGTGCGCATTGTATGGGTGTGTGTTACATTAGATTCACTAGTAGGAGTGAGAAAAACATCACGGGGTGGTGCGCATTGTATGGGTGTGTGTTACATTACATTCACTAGTAGGAGTGAGAAAAACATCACGGGGTGGTGCGCATTGTAATGGTGTGTGTTACATTACATTCACTAGTAGGAGTGAGAAAAACATCACGGGGTGGTGCGCATTGTATGGGTGTGTGTTACCTTAGATTCACTAGTAGGAGTGAGAAAAACATCACGGGGTGGTGCGCATTGTATGGGTGTGTGTTACATTACATTCACTAGTAGGAGTGACAAAAACATCACGGGGTGGTGCGCATTGTATGGGTGTGTGTTACATTACATTCACTAGTAGGAGTGACAAAAACATCACGGGGTGGTGCGCATTGTATGGGTTTGTGTTACATTACATTCACTAGTAGGAGTGAGAAAAACATAACGGGGTGGTGCGCATTGTATGGGTGTGTGTTACATTACATTCACTAATCGGAGTGAGAAAAACATCACGGGGTGGTGCGCATTTTATGGGTGTGTGTTACATTACACTCACTAGTAGGAGTGCGAAAAACCTCACGGGGTGGTGCGCATTGTATGGGTGTGTGTTACATTACATTCACTAGTAGGAGTGTGAAAAACATCACGGGGCGGTGCGCATTGTATGGGTGTGTGTAACATTACATTCACTAGTAGGAGTGAGAAAAACATCACGGGCCGGTGCGCATTGTATGGGTGTGTGTTACATTACATTCACTAGTAGGTGTGAGAAAAACATCACGGGCCGGTGCGCATTGTATGGGTGTGTGTTACATTACATTCACTAGTAGGAGTGAGAAAAACATCACGGGCCGGTGCGCATTGTATGGGTGTGTGTTACATTACATTCACTAGTAGGAGTGAGAAAAACATCACGGGCCGGTGCGCATTGTATGGGTGTGTGTTACATTACATTCACTAGTAGGAGTGAGAAAAACATCACGGGCCGGTGCGCATTGTATGGATGTGTGTTACATTACATTCACTAGTAGGAGTGAGAAAAACATCACGGGCCGGTGCGCATTGTATGGGTGTGTTTTACATTACATTCACTAGTAGGAGTGAGAAAAACATCACGGGGTGTTGCGCATTGTATGGGTGTGTGTTACATTACATTCACTAGTAGGAGTGAGAAAAACATCACGGGGTGATGCGCATTGTATGGGTGTGTGTTACATTACATTCACTAGTAGGAGTGAGAAAAACATCACGGGGTGGTGCGCATTGTATGGGTGTGTGTTACATTACATTCACTAAGAGGAGTGAGAAAAACATCACGGGGAGGTGCGCATTGTATGGGTGTGTGTTACATTACATTCACTAGTAGGAGTGAGAAAAACATCACGGGGTGGTGCGCATTGTATGGGTGTGTGTTACATTACATTCACTAGTAGGAGTGAGAAAAACATCACGGGCCGGTGCGCATTGTATGGGTGTGTGTTACATTACATTCACTAGTAGGAGTGAGAAAAACATCACGGGCCGGTGCGCATGGTATGGGTGTGTGTTACATTACATTCACTAGTAGGAGTGAGAAAAACATCACGGGCCGGTGCGCATGGTATGGGTGTGTTTTACATTACATTCACTAGTAGGAGTGAGAAAAACATCACGGGCCGGTGCGCATTGTATGGGTGTGTGTTACATTACATTCACTAGTAGGAGTGAGAAAAACATCACGGGGTGGTGCGCATTGTATGGGTGTGTGTTACATTATATTCACTAGTAGGAGTGAGAAAAACATCACGGGGTGGTGCGCATTGTATGGGTGTGTGTTAAATTACATTCACTAGTAGGAGTGAGAAAAACATCACGGGGTGGTGCGCATTGTATGGGTGTGTGTTACATTACATTCACTAGTAGGAGTGAGAAAAACATCACGGGGTGGTGCGCATTGTATGGGTGTGTGTTACATTACATTCGCTAGTAAGAGTGAGAAAAACATCACGGGGTGGTGCGCATTGTATGGGTGTGTGTTACATTACATTCGCTAGTAGGAGTGAGAAAAACATCACGGGGTGGTGCGCATTGTATGGGTGTGTGTTACATTACATTCACTAAGAGGAGTGAGAAAAACATCACGGGGTGGTGCGCATTGTATGGGTGTGTGTTACATTACATTCACTAGTAGGAGTGAGAAAAACATCACGGGGTGGTGCGCATTGTATGGGTGTGTGTTACATTACATTCACAAGTAGGAGTGAGAAAAACATCACGGGGTGGTGCGCATTGTATGGGTGTGTGTTACATTACATTCACTATTAGGAGTGAGAAAAACATCACGGGGTGGTGCGCATTGTATGGGTGTGTGTTACATTACATTCACTAGTAGGAGTGAGAAAAACATCACGGGGTGGTGCGCATTGTATGGGTGTGTGTTACATTACATTCGCTAGTAGGAGTGAGAAAAACATCACGGGGTGGTGCGCATTGCATGGGTGTGTGTTACATTACATTCGATAGTAGGAGTGAGCAAATCATCACGGGGTGGTGCGCATTGTATGGGTGTGTGTTACATTACATTCACTAGTAGGAGTGAGAAAAACATCACGGGGTGGTGCGCATTGTATGGGTGTGTGTTACATTACATTCACTAGTAGGAGTGAGAAAAACATCACGGGGTGGTGCGCATTGTATGGGTGTGTGTTACATTAGATTCACTAGTAGGAGTGAGAAAAACATCATGGGGTGGTGCGCATTGTATGGGTGTGTGTTACATTACATTCACTAGTAGGAGTGAGAAAAACATTACGGGTGGTGCGCATTGTATGGGTGTGTGTTACATTACATTCACTAGTAGGAGTGAGAAAAACATCACGGGATGGTGCGCATTGTATGGGTGTGTGTTACATTAGATTCACTAGTAGGAGTGAGAAAAACATCACGGGGTGGTGCGCATTGTATGGGTGTGTGTTACATTAGATTCACTAGTAGGAGTGAGAAAAACATCATGGGGTGGTGCGCATTGTATGGGTGTGTGTTACATTACATTCACTAGTAGGAGTGAGAAAAACATCACGGGGTGGTGCGCATTGTATGGGTGTGTGTTACATTACATTCACTAGTAGGAGTGAGAAAAACCTCCCGGGGTGGTGCGCATTTTATGGGTGTGTGTTACATTACATTCACTAGTAGGAGTGAGAAACACCTCACAGGGTGGTGCACATTGTATGGGTGTGTGTTACATTACATTCACTAGTAGGAGTGAGAAAAACATCACGGGGCGGTGCGCATTGTATGGGTGTGTGTTACATTACATTCACTAGTAGGAGTGAGAAAAACATCACGGGGCGGTGCGCATTGTATGGGTGTGTGTTACATTACATTCACTAGTAGGAGTGAGAAAAACATCACGGGGCGGTGCGCATTGTATGGGTGTGTGTTACATTACATTCACTAGTAGGAGTGAGAAAAACATCAAGGGCCGGTGCGCATTGTATGGGTGTGTGTTACATTACATTCACTAATAGGAGTGAGAAAAACATCACGGGCCGGTGCGCATTGTATGGGTGTGTGTTACATTACATTCACTAGTAGGAGTGAGAAAAACATCACGGGCCGGTGCGCATTTTATGGGTGTGTATTACATTACATTCACTAGTAGGAGTGAGAAAAACCTCAAGGGCCGGTGCGCATTGTATGGGTGTGTGTTACATTACATTCACTAGTAGGAGTGAGAAAAACATCACGGGGTGGTGTGCATTGTATGGGTGTGTGTTACATTACATTCACTAGTAGGAGTGAGAAAAACATCACGGGCCGGTGCGCATTGTATGGGTGTGTGTTACATTACATTCACTAGTAGGAGTGAGAAAAACATCACGGGGTGGTGCGCATTGTATGAGTGTGTGTTACATTACATTCACTAGTAGGAGTGAGAAAAACATCACGGGGTGGTGCGCATTGTATGGGTGTGTGTTACATTACATTCACTAGTAGGAGTGAGAAAAACATCACGGGGTGGTGCGCATTGTATGGGTGTGTGTTACATTACATTCACTAGTAGGAGTGAGAAAAACATCACGGGGTGGTGCGCATTGTATGCGTGTGTGTTACATTACATTCACAAGTAGGAGTGAGAAAAACATCACGGGGTGGTGCGCATTGTATGGGTGTGTGTTACATTACATTCACTAGTAGGAGTGAGAAAAACATCACAGGGTGGTGCGCATTGTATGGGTGTGTGTTACATTACATTCACTAGTAGGAGTGAGAAAAACATCACGGGGTGGTGCGCATTTTATGGGTGTGTGTTACATTACATTCACTACTAGGAGTGAGAAAAACATCACGGGGCGGTGCGCATTGTATGGGTGTGTGTTACATTACATTCACTAGTAGGAGTGAGCAAAACATCACGGGGCGGTGCGCATTGTATGGGTGTGTGTTACATTACATTCACTAGTAGGAGTGAGAAAAACATCACGGGCCGGTGCGCATTGTATGGGTGTGTGTTACATTACATTCACTAGTAGGAGTGAGCAAAACATCACGGGCCGGTGCGCATTGTATGGGTGTGTGTTACATTACATTCACTAGTAGGAGTGAGAAAAATATCACGGGCCGGTGCGCATTGTATGGGTGTGTGTTACATTACATTCACTACTAGGAGTGAGAAAAACATCACGGGCCGGTGCGCATTGTATGGGTGTGTGTTACATTACATTCACTAGTAGGAGTGAGAAAAACATCACGGGCCGGTGCGCATTGTATGGGTGTGTGTTACATTACATTCACTAGTAGGAGTGAGAAAAACATCACGGGGTGGTGCGCATTGTATGGGTGTGTGTTACATTACATTCACTAGTAGGAGTGAGAAAAACATCACGGGGTGGTGCGCATTGTATGGGTGTGTGTTACATTACATTCACTAGTAGGAGTGAGAAAAACATCACGGGGTGGTGCGCATTGTATGTGTGTGTGTTACATTAGATTCACTAGTAGGAGTGAGAAAAACATCACGGGGTGGTGCGCATTGTATGGGTGTGTGTTACATTACATTCACTAGTAGGAGTGAGAAAAACATCACGGGGTGGTGCGCATTGTAATGGTGTGTGTTACATTACATTCACTAGTAGGAGTGAGAAAAACATCACGGGGTGGTGCGCATTGTATGGGTGTGTGTTACCTTAGATTCACTAGTAGGAGTGAGAAAAACATCACGGGGTGGTGCGCATTGTATGGGTGTGTGTTACATTACATTCACTAGTAGGAGTGACAAAAACATCACGGGGTGGTGCGCATTGTATGGGTGTGTGTTACATTACATTCACTAGTAGGAGTGACAAAAACATCACGGGGTGGTGCGCATTGTATGGGTGTGTGTTACATTACATTCACTAGTAGGAGTGAGAAAAACATCACGGGGTGGTGCGCATTGTATGGGTGTGTGTTACATTAGATTCACTAGTCGGAGTGAGAAAAACATCACGGGGTGGTGCGCATTTTATGGGTGTGTGTTACATTACACTCACTAGTAGGAGTGCGAAAAACCTCACGGGGTGGTGCGCATTGTATGGGTGTGTGTTACATTACATTCACTAGTAGGAGTGTGAAAAACATCACGGGGCGGTGCGCATTGTATGGGTGTGTGTAACATTACATTCACTAGTAGGAGTGAGAAAAACATCACGGGCCGGTGCGCATTGTATGGGTGTGTGTTACATTACATTCACTAGTAGGTGTGAGAAAAAACATCACGGGCCGGTGCGCATTGTATGGGTGTGTGTTACATTACATTCACTAGTAGGAGTGAGAAAAACATCACGGGCCGGTGCGCATTGTATGGGTGTGTGTTACATTACATTCACTAGTAGGAGTGAGAAAAACATCACGGGCCGGTGCGCATTGTATGGGTGTGTGTTACATTACATTCACTAGTAGGAGTGAGAAAAACATCACGGGCCGGTGCGCATTGTATGGGTGTGTGTTACATTACATTCACTAGTAGCAGTGAGAAAAACATCACGGGCCGGTGCGCATTGTATGGGTGTGTTTTACATTACATTCACTAGTAGGAGTGAGAAAAACATCACGGGGTGGTGCGCATTGTATGGGTGTGTGTTACATTACATTCACTAGTAGGAGTGAGAAAAACATCACGGGGTGATGCGCATTGTATGGGTGTGTGTTACATTACATTCACTAGTAGGAGTGAGAAAAACATCACGGGGTGGTGCGCATTGTATGGGTGTGTGTTACATTACATTCACTAAGAGGAGTGAGAAAAACATCACGGGGAGGTGCGCATTGTATGGGTGTGTGTTACATTACATTCACTAGTAGGAGTGAGAAAAACATCACGGGGTGGTGCGCATTGTATGGGTGTGTGTTACATTACATTCACAAGTAGGAGTGAGAAAAACATCACGGGGTGGTGCGCATTGTATGGGTGTGTGTTACATTACATTCACAAGTAGGAGTGAGAAAAACATCACGGGGTGGTGCGCATTGTATGGGTGTGTGTTACATTACATTCACTAGTAGGAGTGAGAAACACATCACGGGGTGGTGCGCATTGTATGGGTGTGTGTTACATTACATTCACTAGTAGGAGTGAGAAAAACATCACGGGGTGGTGCGCATTGTATGGGTGTGTGTTACATTACATTCACTAGTAGGAGTGAGAAAAACATCACGGGGTGGTGCGCACTGTATGGGTGTGTGTTACATTACATTCACTAGTAGGAGTGAGAAAAACCTCACGGGGTGGTGCGCATTTTATGGGTGTGTGTTACATTACATTCACTAGCAGGAGTGAGAAAAACCTCACGGGGTGGTGCGCATTTTATGGGTGTGTGTTACATTACATTCACTAGCAGGAGTGAGAAAAACCTCACGGGGCGGTGCGCATTGTATGGGTGTGTGTTACATTACATTCACTAGTAGGAGTGAGAAAAACATCACGGGCCGGTGCGCATTGTATGGGTGTGTGTTACATTACATTCACTAGTAGGAGTGAGAAAAACATCACGGGCCGGTGCGCATTGTATGGGTGTGTGTTACATTACATTCACTAGTAGGAGTGAGAAAAACATCACGGGCCGGTGCGCATTGTATGGGTGTGTGTTACATTACATTCACTAGTAGGAGTGAGAAAAACATCACGGGCCGGTGCGCATTGTATGGGTGTGTGTTACATTACATTCACTAGTAGGAGTGAGAAAAACATCACGGGCCGGTGCGCATTGTATGGGTGTGTGTTACATTACATTCACTAGTAGGAGTGAGAAAAACATCACGGGCCGGTGCGCATTGTATGGGTGTGTGTTACGTTACATTCACTAGTAGGAGTGAGAAAAACATCACGGGGTGGTGCGCATTGTATGGGTGTGTGTTACGTTACATTCACTAGTAGGAGTGAGAAAAACATCACGGGGTGGTGCGCATTGTATGGGTGTGTGTTACATTACATTCACTAGTAGGAGTGAGAAAAACATCACGGGGTGGTGCGCATTGTATGGGTGTGTGTTACATTACATTCACTAGTAGGAGTGAGAAAAACATCACGGGGTGGTGCGCATTGTATGGGTGTGTGTTACATTACATTCACTAGTAGGAGTGAGAAAAACATCACGGGGTGGTGCGCATTGTATGGGTGTGTGTTACATTACATTCACTAGTAGGAGTGAGAAAAACATCACGGGGTGGTGCGCATTGTATGGGTGTGTGTTACATTACATTCACTAGTAGGAGTGAGAAAAACATCACGGGGTGGTGCGCATTGTATGGGTGTGTTTTACATTACATTCACTAGTAGGAGTGAGAAAAACATCACGGGGTGGTGCGCATTGTATGGGTGTGTGTTACATTACATTCACTAGTAGGAGTGAGAAAAACATCACGGGGTGGTGCGCATTGTATGGGTGTGTGTTACATTAGATTCACTAGTAGGAGTGAGAAAAACATCACGGGGTGGTGCGCATTGTATGGGTGTGTGTTACATTAGATTCACTAGTAGGAGTGACAAAAACATCACGGGGTGGTGCGCATTGTATGGGTGTGTGTTACATTAGATTCACTAGTAGGAGTGACAAAAACATCACGGTGTGGTGCGCATTGTATGGGTGTGTGTTACATTACATTCACAAGTAGGAGTGAGAAAAACATCACGGGGTGGTGCGCATTGTATGGGTGTGTGTTACATTACATTCACTAGTAGGAGTGAGAAAAACATCACGGGGTGGTGCGCATTGTATGGGTGTGTGTTACATTACATTCACTAGTAGGAGTGAGAAAAACATCACGGGGTGGTGCGCATTGTATGGGTGTGTGTTACATTACATTCACTAGTAGGAGTGAGAAAAACATCACGGGGTGGTGCGCATTGTATGGGTGTGTGTTACATTACATTCACTAGTAGGAGTGAGAAAAACATCACGGGCCGGTGCGCATTGTATGGGTGTGTGTTACATTACATTCACTAGTAGGAGTGAGAAAAACATCACGGGCCGGTGCGCATCGTATGGGTGTGTGTTACATTACATTCACTAGTAGGAGTGAGAAAAACATCACGGGGTGGTGCGCATTGTATGGGTGTGTGTTACATTACATTCACTAGTAGGAGTGAGAAAAACATCACGGGGTGGTGCGCATTGTATGGGTGTGTGTTACATTACATTCACTAGTAGGAGTGAGAAATACATCACGGGGTGGTGCGCATTGTACGGGTGTGTGTTACATTACATTCACTAAGAGGAGTGAGAAAAACATCACGGGGTGGTGCGCATTGTACGGGTGTGTGTTACATTACATTCACTAGTAGGAGTGAGAAAAACATCACGGGGTGGTGCGCATTGTATGGGAGTGTGTTACATTACATTCACAAGTAGGAGTGAGAAAAACATCACGGGGTGGTGCGCATTGTATGGGTGTGTGTTACATTACATTCACAAGTAGGAGTGAGAAAAACATCACGGGGTGGTGCGCATTGTATGGGTGTGTGTTACATTACATTCACTAGTAGGAGTGAGAAAAACATCACTGGGTGGCGCGCATTGTATGGGTGTGTGTTACATTACATTCACTAGTAGGAGTGAGAAAAACATCACGTGGTGGTGCGCATTGTATGGGTGTGTGTTACATTAGATTCACTAGTAGGAGTGAGAAAAACATCACGGGGTGGTGCGCATTGTATGGGTGTGTGTTACCTTAGATTCACTAGTAGGAGTGAGAAAAACATCACGGGGTGGTGTGCATTGTATGGGTGTGTGTTACATTACATTCACTAGTAGGAGTGACAAAAACATCACGGGGTGGTGCGCATTGTATCGGTGTGTGTTACATTACATTCACTAGTAGGAGTGAGAAAAACATCACGGGGTGGTGCGCATTGTATGGGTGTGTGTTACATTACATTCACTAGTCGGAGTGAGAAAAACATCACGGGGTGGTGCGCATTTTATGGGTGTGTGTTACATTACACTCACTAGTAGGAGTGCGAAAAACCTCACGGGGTGGTGCGCATTGTATGGGTGTGTGTTACATTACATTCACTAGTAGGAGTGTGAAAAACATCACGGGGTGGTGCGCATTGTATGGGTGTGTGTAACATTACATTCACTAGTAAGAGTGAGAAAAACATCACGGGCCGGTGCGCATTGTATGGGTGTGTGTTACATTACATTCACTAGTAGGAGTGAGAAAAACATCACGGGCCGGTGCGCATTGTATGGGTGTGTGTTACATTACATTCACTAGTAGGAGTGAGAAAAACATCACGGGCCGGTGCGCATTGTATGGGTGTGTGTTACATTACATTCACTAGTAGGAGTGAGAAAAACATCACGGGCCGGTGCGCATTGTATGGGTGTGTGTTACATTACATTCACTAGTAGGAGTGAGAAAAACATCACGGGCCGGTGCGCATTGTATGGGTGTGTGTTACATTACATTCACTAGTAGGAGTGAGAAAAACATCACGGGCCGGTGCGCATTGTATGGGTGTGTTTTACATTACATTCACTAGTAGGAGTGAGAAAAACATCACGGGGTGGTGCGCATTATATGGGTGTGTGTTACATTACATTCACTAGTAGGAGTGAGAAAAACATCACGGGGTGATGCGCATTGTATGGGTGTGTGTTACATTACATTCACTAGTAGGAGTGAGAAAAACATCACGGGGTGGTGCGCATTGTATGGGTGTGTGTTACATTACATTCACTAAGAGGAGTGAGAAAAACATCACGGGGAGGTGCGCATTGTATGGGTGTGTGTTACATTACATTCACTAGTAGGAGTGAGAAAAACATCACGGGGTGGTGCGCATTGTATGGGTGTGTGTTACATTACATTCACAAGTAGGAGTGAGAAAAACATCACGGGGTGGTGCGCATTGTATGGGTGTGTGTTACATTACATTCACAAGTAGGAGTGAGAAAAACATCACGGGGTGGTGCGCATTGTATGGGTGTGTGTTACATTACATTCACTAGTAGGAGTGAGAAAAACATCACGGGGTGGTGCGCATTGTATGGGTGTGTGTTACATTACATTCACTAGTAGGAGTGAGAAAAACATCACGGGGTGGTGCGCGCTGTATGGGTGTGTGTTACATTACATTCACTAGTAGGAGTGAGAAAAACCTCACGGGGTGGTGCGCATTTTATGGGTGTGTGTTACATTACATTCACTAGCAGGAGTGAGAAAAACCTCACGGGGTGGTGCGCATTTTATGGGTGTGTGTTACATTACATCCACTAGCAGGAGTGAGAAAAACCTCACGGGGCGGTGCGCATTGTATGGGTGTGTGTTACATTACATTCACTAGTAGGAGTGAGAAAAACATCACGGGCCGGTGCGCATTGTATGGGTGTGTGTTACATTACATTCACTAGTAGGAGTGAGAAAAACATCACGGGCCGGTGCGCATTGTATGGGTGTGTGTTACATTACATTCACTAGTAGGAGTGAGAAAAACATCACGGGCCGGTGCGCATTGTATGGGTGTGTGTTACATTACATTCACTAGTAGGAGTGAGAAAAACATCACGGGCCGGTGCGCATTGTATGGGTGTGTGTTACGTTACATTCACTAGTAGGAGTGAGAAAAACATCACGGGCCGGTGCGCATTGTATGGGTGTGTGTTACGTTACATTCACTAGTAGGAGTGAGAAAAACATCACGGGCCGGTGCGCATTGTATGGGTGTGTGTTACGTTACATTCACTAGTAGGAGTGAGAAAAACATCACGGGGTGGTGCGCATTGTATGGGTGTGTGTTACGTTACATTCACTAGTAGGAGTGAGAAAAACATCACGGGGTGGTGCGCATTGTATGGGTGTGTGTTACATTACATTCACTAGTAGGAGTGAGAAAAACATCACGGGGTGGTGCGCATTGTATGGGTGTGTGTTACATTACATTCACTAGTAGGAGTGAGAAAAACATCACGGGGTGGTGCGCATTGTATGGGTGTGTGTTACATTACATTCACTAGTAGGAGTGAGAAAAACATCACGGGGTGGTGCGCATTGTATGGGTGTGTGTTACATTACATTCACTAGTAGGAGTGAGAAAAACATCACGGGGTGGTGCGCATTGTATGGGTGTGTGTTACATTACATTCACTAGTAGGAGTGAGAAAAACATCACGGGGTGGTGCGCATTGTATGGGTGTGTGTTACATTACATTCACTAGTAGGAGTGAGAAAAACATCACGGGGTGGTGCGCATTGTATGGGTGTGTGTTACATTACATTCACTAGTAGGAGTGAGAAAAACATCACGGGGTGGTGCGCATTGTATGGGTGTGTGTTACATTAGATTCACTAGTAGGAGTGACAAAAACATCACGGGGTGGTGCGCATTGTATGGGTGTGTGTTACATTAGATTCACTAGTAGGAGTGACAAAAACATCACGGTGTGGTGCGCATTGTATGGGTGTGTGTTACATTACATTCACAAGTAGGAGTGAGAAAAACATCACGGGGTGGTGCGCATTGTATGGGTGTGTGTTACATTACATTCACTAGTAGGAGTGAGAAAAACATCACGGGGTGGTGCGCATTGTATGGGTGTGTGTTACATTACATTCACTAGTAGGAGTGAGAAAAACATCACGGGGTGGTGCGCATTGTATGGGTGTGTGTTACATTACATTCACTAGTAGGAGTGAGAAAAACATCACTGGGTGGTGCGCATTGTATGGGTGTGTGTTACATTACATTCACTAGTAGGAGTGAGAAAAACATCACGTGGTGGTGCGCATTGTATGGGTGTGTGTTACATTAGATTCACTAGTAGGAGTGAGAAAAACATCACGGGGTGGTGCGCATTGTATGGGTGTGTGTTACATTACATTCACTAGTAGGAGTGAGAAAAACATCACGGGGTGGTGCGCATTGTATGGGTGTGTGTTACATTACATTCACTAAGAGGAGTGAGAAAAACATCACGGGGTGGTGCGCATTGTATGGGTGTGTGTTACATTACATTCACTAGTAGGAGTGAGAAAAACATCACGGGGTGGTGCGCATTGTATGGGTGGGTGTTACATTACAATCACAAGTAGGAGTGAGAAAAACATCACGGGGTGGTGCGCATTGTATGGGTGTGTGTTACATTACATTCACTAGTAGGAGTGAGAAAAACATCACGGGGTGGTGCGCATTGTATGGGTGTGTGTTACATTACATTCACTAGTAGGAGTGAGAAAAACATCACGGGGTGGTGCGCATTGTATGGGTGTGTGTTACATTACATTCACTAGTAGGAGTGAGAAAAACATCACGGGGTGGTGCGCATTGTATGGGTGTGTGTTACATTACATTCACTAGTAGGAGTGAGAAAAACATCACTAGGTGGTGCGCATTGTATGGGTGTGTGTTACATTACATTCACTAGTAGGAGTGAGAAAAACATCACGGGGTGGTGCGCATTGTATGGGTGTGTGTTACATTAGATTCACTAGTAGGAGTGAGAAAAACATCACGGGGTGGTGCGCATTGTATGGGTGTGTGTTACATTAGATTCACTAGTAGGAGTGAGAAAAACATCACGGGGTGGTGCGCATTGTATGGGTGTGTGTTACATTACATTCACTAGTAGGAGTGAGAAAAACATCACGGGGTGGTGCGCATTGTATGGGTGTGTGTTACATTACATTCACTAGTAGGAGTGAGAAAAACATCACGGGGTGGTGCGCATTGTATGGGTGTGTGTTACATTAGATTCACTAGTAGGAGTGAGAAAAACATCACGGGGTGGTGCGCATTGTATGGGTGTGTTTTACATTAGATTCACTAGTAGGAGTGAGAAAAACATTACGGGGTGGTGCGCATTGTATGGGTGTGTGTTACATTACATTCACTAGTAGGAGTGAGAAAAACATCACGGGGTGGTGCGCATTGTATGGGTGTGTGTTACATTACATTCACTAGTAGGAGTGAGAAAAACATCACGGGGTGGTGCGCATTGTATGGGTGTGTGTTACATTACATTCACTAGTAGGAGTGAGAAAAACATCAAGGGGTGGTGCGCATTGGATGGGTGTGTGTTACATTACATTCACTAGTAGGAGTGAGAAAAACATCACGTGGTGGTGCGCATTGTATGGGTGTGTGTTACATTACATTCACTAGTAGGAGTGAGAAAAACATCACGGGGTGGTGCGCATTGTATGGGTGTGTGTTACATTAGATTCACTATTAGGAGTGAGAAAAACATCACGGGCCGGTGCGCATTGTATGGGTGTGTGTTACATTACATTCACTAGTAGGAGTGAGAA
The DNA here is from genome assembly GCF_034190915.1 of Cavia porcellus. Lineage (NCBI taxonomy): Eukaryota > Metazoa > Chordata > Mammalia > Rodentia > Caviidae > Cavia > Cavia porcellus. Next base: position 99,156 of record NW_026947586.1, read on the forward strand.
AAACATCACGGGCCGGTGCGCATTGTATGGGTGTGTGTTACATTACATTCACTAGTAGGAGTGAGAAAAACATCACGGGGTGGTGCGCATTGTATGGGTGTGTGTTACATTACATTCACTAGTAGGAGTGAGAAAAACATCACGGGGTGGTGCGCATTGTATGGGTGTGTGTTACATTACATTCACTAGTAGGAGTGAGAAATACATCACGGGGTGGTGCGCATTGTACGGGTGTGTGTTACATTACATTCACTAAGATTAGTGAGAAAAACATCACGGGGTGGTGCGCATTGTACGGGTGTGTGTTACATTACATTCACTAGTAGGAGTGAGAAAAACATCACGGGGTGGTGCGCATTGTATGGGTGTGTGTTACATTACATTCACAAGTAGGAGTGAGAAAAACATCACGGGGTGGTGCGCATTGTATGGGTGTGTGTTACATTACATTCACAAGTAGGAGTGAGAAAAACATCACGGGGTGGTGCGCATTGTATGGGTGTGTGTTACATTACATTCACTAGTAGGAGTGAGAAAAACATCACTGGGTGGTGCGCATTGTATGGGTGTGTGTTACATTACATTCACTAGTAGGAGTGAGAAAAACATCACGTGGTGGTGCGCATTGTATGGGTGTGTGTTACATTAGATTCACTAGTAGGAGTGAGAAAAACATCACGGGGTGGTGCGCATTGTATGGGTGTGTGTTACATTACATTCACTAGTAGGAGTGAGAAAAACATCACGGGGTGGTGCGCATTGTATGGGTGTGTGTTACATTACATTCACTAGTAGGAGTGACAAAAACATCACGGGGTGGTGCGCATTGTATGGGTGTGTGTTACATTACATTCACTATTAGGAGTGAGAAAAACATCACGGGGTGGTGCGCATTGTATGGGTGTGTGTTACATTACATTCACAATTAGGAGTGAGAAAAACATCACGCGGTGGTGCGCATTTTATGGGTGTGTGTTACATTACATTCACTAGTAGGAGGGAGAAAAACATCACGGGGTGGTGCGCATTGTATGGGTGTGTGTTACATTAGATTCACTAGTAGGAGTGAGAAAAACATCACGGGGTTGTGCGCATTGTATGGGTGTGTGTTACATTACATTCACTACTAGGAGTGAGAAAAACATCACGGGGTGGTGCGCATTGTATGGGTGTGTGTTACATTACATTTACTAGTAGGAGTGAGAAAAACATCACGGGGTGGTGCGCATTGTATGGGTGTGTGTTACATTACATTCACTAGTAGGAGTGAGAAAAACACCACGGGGTGGTGCGCATTGTATGGGTGTGTGTTACATTACATTCACTAGTAGGAGTGAGAAAAACATCACGGGGCGGTGCGCATTGTATGGGTGTGTGTTACATTACATTCACTAGTAGGAGTGAGAAAAACATCACGGGGCGGTGCGCATTGTATGGGTGTGTGTTACATTAGATTCACTACTAGGAGTGAGAAAAACATCACGGGCCGTTGCGCATTTTATGGGTGTGTGTTACATTACATTCACTAGTAGGAGTGAGAAAAACATCACGGGCCGGTGCGCATTGTATCGGTGTGTGTTACATTACATTCACTAGTAGGAGTGAGAAAAACATCACGGGCCGGTGCGCATTGTATGGGTGTGTGTTACATTAGATTCACTAGTAGGAGTGAGAAAAACATCACGGGCCGGTGCGCATTGTATGGGTGTGTGTTACATTACATTCACTAGTAGGAGTGAGAAAAATATCACGGGCCGGTGCGCATTGTATCGGTGTGTGTTACATTACATTCACTAGTAGGAGTGACAAAAACATCACGGGCCGGTGCGCATTGTATGGGTGTGTGTTACATTACATTCACTAGTAGGAGTGAGAAAAACATCACGGGCCGGTGCGCATTGTATGGGTGTGTGTTACATTACATTCACTAGTAGGAGTGAGAAAAACATCACGGGCCAGTGCGCATTGTATGGGTGTGTGTTACATTACATTCACTAGTAGGAGTGAGAAAAACATCACGTGGTGGTGCGCATTGTATGGGTGTGTGTTACATTAGATTCACTAGTAGGAGTGAGAAAAACATCACGGGGTGGTGCGCATTGTATGGGTGTGTGTTACATTACATTCACTAGTAGGAGTGAGAAAAACATCACGGGGTGGTGCGCATTGTATGGGTGTGTGTTACATTACATTCACTAAGAGGAGTGAGAAAAACATCACGGGGTGGTGCGCATTGTATGGGTGTGTGTTACATTACATTCACTAGTAGGAGTGAGAAAAACATCACGGGGTGGTGCGCATTGTATGGGTGTGTGTTACATTACAATCACAAGTAGGAGTGAGAAAAACATCACGGGGTGGTGCGCATTGTATGGGTGTGTGTTACATTACATTCACTAGTAGGAGTGAGAAAAACATCACGGGGTGGTGCGCATTGTATGGGTGTGTGTTACATTACATTCACTAGTAGGAGTGAGAAAAACATCACGGGGTGGTGCGCATTGTATGGGTGTGTGTTACATTACATTCACTAGTAGGAGTGAGAAAAACATCACGGGGTGGTGCGCATTGTATGGGTGTGTGTTACATTACATTCACTAGTAGGAGTGAGAAAAACATCACTAGGTGGTGCGCATTGTATGGGTGTGTGTTACATTACATTCACTAGTAGGAGTGAGAAAAACATCACGGGGTGGTGCGCATTGTATGGGTGTGTGTTACATTAGATTCACTAGTAGGAGTGAGAAAAACATCACGGGGTGGTGCGCATTGTATGGGTGTGTGTTACATTAGATTCACTAGTAGGAGTGAGAAAAACATCACGGGGTGGTGCGCATTGTATGGGTGTGTGTTACATTACATTCACTAGTAGGAGTGAGAAAAACATCACGGGGTGGTGCGCATTGTATGGGTGTGTGTTACATTACATTCACTAGTAGGAGTGAGAAAAACATCACGGGGTGGTGCGCATTGTATGGGTGTGTGTTACATTAGATTCACTAGTAGGAGTGAGAAAAACATCACGGGGTGGTGCGCATTGTATGGGTGTGTTTTACATTAGATTCACTAGTAGGAGTGAGAAAAACATTACGGGGTGGTGCGCATTGTATGGGTGTGTGTTACATTACATTCACTAGTAGGAGTGAGAAAAACATCACGGGGTGGTGCGCATTGTATGGGTGTGTGTTACATTACATTCACTAGTAGGAGTGAGAAAAACATCACGGGGTGGTGCGCATTGTATGGGTGTGTGTTACATTACATTCACTAGTAGGAGTGAGAAAAACATCAAGGGGTGGTGCGCATTGGATGGGTGTGTGTTACATTACATTCACTAGTAGGAGTGAGAAAAACATCACGTGGTGGTGCGCATTGTATGGGTGTGTGTTACATTACATTCACTAGTAGGAGTGACAAAAACATCACGGGGTGGTGCGCATTGTATGGGTGTGTGTTACATTACATTCACTATTAGGAGTGAGAAAAACATCACGGGCCGGTGCGCATTGTATGGGTGTGTGTTACATTACATTCACTAGTAGGAGTGAGAAAAACATCACGGGCCGGTGCGCATTGTATGGGTGTGTGTTACATTACATTCACTAGTAGGAGTGAGAAAAACATCACGGGGTGGTGCGCATTGTATGGGTGTGTGTTACATTACATTCACTAGTAGGAGTGAGAAAAACATCACGGGGTGGTGCGCATTGTATGGGTGTGTGTTACATTACATTCACTAGTAGGAGTGAGAAATACATCACGGGGTGGTGCGCATTGTACGGGTGTGTGTTACATTACATTCACTAAGATTAGTGAGAAAAACATCACGGGGTGGTGCGCATTGTACGGGTGTGTGTTACATTACATTCACTAGTAGGAGTGAGAAAAACATCACGGGGTGGTGCGCATTGTATGGGTGTGTGTTACATTACATTCACAAGTAGGAGTGAGAAAAACATCACGGGGTGGTGCGCATTGTATGGGTGTGTGTTACATTACATTCACAAGTAGGAGTGAGAAAAACATCACGGGGTGGTGCGCATTGTATGGGTGTGTGTTACATTACATTCACTAGTAGGAGTGAGAAAAACATCACTGGGTGGTGCGCATTGTATGGGTGTGTGTTACATTACATTCACTAGTAGGAGTGAGAAAAACATCACGTGGTGGTGCGCATTGTATGGGTGTGTGTTACATTAGATTCACTAGTAGGAGTGAGAAAAACATCACGGGGTGGTGCGCATTGTATGGGTGTGTGTTACATTACATTCACTAGTAGGAGTGAGAAAAACATCACGGGGTGGTGCGCATTGTATGGGTGTGTGTTACATTACATTCACTAGTAGGAGTGACAAAAACATCACGGGGTGGTGCGCATTGTATGGGTGTGTGTTACATTACATTCACTATTAGGAGTGAGAAAAACATCACGGGGTGGTGCGCATTGTATGGGTGTGTGTTACATTACATTCACAATTAGGAGTGAGAAAAACATCACGCGGTGGTGCGCATTTTATGGGTGTGTGTTACATTACATTCACTAGTAGGAGGGAGAAAAACATCACGGGGTGGTGCGCATTGTATGGGTGTGTGTTACATTAGATTCACTAGTAGGAGTGAGAAAAACATCACGGGGTTGTGCGCATTGTATGGGTGTGTGTTACATTACATTCACTACTAGGAGTGAGAAAAACATCACGGGGTGGTGCGCATTGTATGGGTGTGTGTTACATTACATTTACTAGTAGGAGTGAGAAAAACATCACGGGGTGGTGCGCATTGTATGGGTGTGTGTTACATTACATTCACTAGTAGGAGTGAGAAAAACACCACGGGGTGGTGCGCATTGTATGGGTGTGTGTTACATTACATTCACTAGTAGGAGTGAGAAAAACATCACGGGGCGGTGCGCATTGTATGGGTGTGTGTTACATTACATTCACTAGTAGGAGTGAGAAAAACATCACGGGGCGGTGCGCATTGTATGGGTGTGTGTTACATTAGATTCACTACTAGGAGTGAGAAAAACATCACGGGCCGTTGCGCATTTTATGGGTGTGTGTTACATTACATTCACTAGTAGGAGTGAGAAAAACATCACGGGCCGGTGCGCATTGTATCGGTGTGTGTTACATTACATTCACTAGTAGGAGTGAGAAAAACATCACGGGCCGGTGCGCATTGTATGGGTGTGTGTTACATTAGATTCACTAGTAGGAGTGAGAAAAACATCACGGGCCGGTGCGCATTGTATGGGTGTGTGTTACATTACATTCACTAGTAGGAGTGAGAAAAATATCACGGGCCGGTGCGCATTGTATCGGTGTGTGTTACATTACATTCACTAGTAGGAGTGACAAAAACATCACGGGCCGGTGCGCATTGTATGGGTGTGTGTTACATTACATTCACTAGTAGGAGTGAGAAAAACATCACGGGCCGGTGCGCATTGTATGGGTGTGTGTTACATTACATTCACTAGTAGGAGTGAGAAAAACATCACGGGCCAGTGCGCATTGTATGGGTGTGTGTTACATTACATTCACTAGTAGGAGTGAGAAAAACATCACGGGGTGGTGCGCATTGTACGGGTGTGTGTTACATTACATTCACTAGTAGGAGTGAGAAAAACATCACGGGGTGGTGCGCATTGTACGGGTGTGTGTTACATTACATTCACTAGTAGGAGTGAGAAAAACATCACGGGGTGGTGCGCATTGTACAGGTGTGTGTTACATTACATTCACTAGTAGGAGTGAGAAAAACATCACGGGGTGGTGCGCATTGTACGGGTGTGTGTTACATTACATTCACTAGTAGGAGTGAGAAAAACATCACGGGGTGGTGCGCATTGTACGGGTGTGTGTTACATTACATTCACAAGTAGGAGTGAGAAAAACATCACGGGGTGGTGCGCATTTTATGGGTGTGTGTTACATTACATTCACTAGTAGGAGTGAGAAAAACATCACTGGGTTCTGCGCATTGTATGGGTGTGTGTTACATTACATTCACTAGTAGGAGTGAGAAAAACATCACGGGGTGGTGCGCATTGTATGGGTGTGTGTTACATTACATTCGCTAGTAGGAGTGAGAAAAACATCACGGGGTGGTGCGCATTGCATGGGTGTGTGTTACATTACATTCGATAGTAGGAGTGAGAAAATCATCACGGGGTGGTGCGCATTGTATGGGTGTGTGTTACATTACATTCACTAGTAGGAGTGAGAAAAACATCACGGGGTGGTGCGCATTGTATGGGTGTGTGTTACATTACATTCACTAGTAGGAGTGAGAAAAACATCACGGGGTGGTGCGCATTGTATGGGTGTGTGTTACATTAGATTCACTAGTAGGAGTGAGAAAAACATCATGGGGTGGTGCGCATTGTATGGGTGTGTGTTACATTACATTCACTAGTAGGAGTGAGAAAAACATTACGGGTGGTGCGCATTGTATGGGTGTGTGTTACATTACATTCACTAGTAGGAGTGAGAAAAACATCACGGGATGGTGCGCATTGTATGGGTGTGTGTTACATTAGATTCACTAGTAGGAGTGAGAAAAACATCACGGGGTGGTGCGCATTGTATGGGTGTGTGTTACATTAGATTCACTAGTAGGAGTGAGAAAAACATCATGGGGTGGTGCGCATTGTATGGGTGTGTGTTACATTACATTCACTAGTAGGAGTGAGAAAAACATCACGGGGTGGTGCGCATTGTATGGGTGTGTGTTACATTACATTCACTAGTAGGAGTGAGAAAAACCTCCCGGGGTGGTGCGCATTTTATGGGTGTGTGTTACATTACATTCACTAGTAGGAGTGAGAAACACCTCACAGGGTGGTGCACATTGTATGGGTGTGTGTTACATTACATTCACTAGTAGGAGTGAGAAAAACATCACGGGGCGGTGCGCATTGTATGGGTGTGTGTTACATTACATTCACTAGTAGGAGTGAGAAAAACATCACGGGGCGGTGCGCATTGTATGGGTGTGTGTTACATTACATTCACTAGTAGGAGTGAGAAAAACATCACGGGGCGGTGCGCATTGTATGGGTGTGTGTTACATTACATTCACTAGTAGGAGTGAGAAAAACATCAAGGGCCGGTGCGCATTGTATGGGTGTGTGTTACATTACATTCACTAATAGGAGTGAGAAAAACATCACGGGCCGGTGCGCATTGTATGGGTGTGTGTTACATTACATTCACTAGTAGGAGTGAGAAAAACATCACGGGCCGGTGCGCATTTTATGGGTGTGTATTACATTACATTCACTAGTAGGAGTGAGAAAAACCTCAAGGGCCGGTGCGCATTGTATGGGTGTGTGTTACATTACATTCACTAGTAGGAGTGAGAAAAACATCACGGGGTGGTGTGCATTGTATGGGTGTGTGTTACATTACATTCACTAGTAGGAGTGAGAAAAACATCACGGGCCGGTGCGCATTGTATGGGTGTGTGTTACATTACATTCACTAGTAGGAGTGAGAAAAACATCACGGGGTGGTGCGCATTGTATGAGTGTGTGTTACATTACATTCACTAGTAGGAGTGAGAAAAACATCACGGGGTGGTGCGCATTGTATGGGTGTGTGTTACATTACATTCACTAGTAGGAGTGAGAAAAACATCACGGGGTGGTGCGCATTGTATGGGTGTGTGTTACATTACATTCACTAGTAGGAGTGAGAAAAACATCACGGGGTGGTGCGCATTGTATGCGTGTGTGTTACATTACATTCACAAGTAGGAGTGAGAAAAACATCACGGGGTGGTGCGCATTGTATGGGTGTGTGTTACATTACATTCACTAGTAGGAGTGAGAAAAACATCACAGGGTGGTGCGCATTGTATGGGTGTGTGTTACATTACATTCACTAGTAGGAGTGAGAAAAACATCACGGGGTGGTGCGCATTTTATGGGTGTGTGTTACATTACATTCACTACTAGGAGTGAGAAAAACATCACGGGGCGGTGCGCATTGTATGGGTGTGTGTTACATTACATTCACTAGTAGGAGTGAGCAAAACATCACGGGGCGGTGCGCATTGTATGGGTGTGTGTTACATTACATTCACTAGTAGGAGTGAGAAAAACATCACGGGCCGGTGCGCATTGTATGGGTGTGTGTTACATTACATTCACTAGTAGGAGTGAGCAAAACATCACGGGCCGGTGCGCATTGTATGGGTGTGTGTTACATTACATTCACTAGTAGGAGTGAGAAAAATATCACGGGCCGGTGCGCATTGTATGGGTGTGTGTTACATTACATTCACTACTAGGAGTGAGAAAAACATCACGGGCCGGTGCGCATTGTATGGGTGTGTGTTACATTACATTCACTAGTAGGAGTGAGAAAAACATCACGGGCCGGTGCGCATTGTATGGGTGTGTGTTACATTACATTCACTAGTAGGAGTGAGAAAAACATCACGGGGTGGTGCGCATTGTATGGGTGTGTGTTACATTACATTCACTAGTAGGAGTGAGAAAAACATCACGGGGTGGTGCGCATTGTATGGGTGTGTGTTACATTACATTCACTAGTAGGAGTGAGAAAAACATCACGGGGTGGTGCGCATTGTATGTGTGTGTGTTACATTAGATTCACTAGTAGGAGTGAGAAAAACATCACGGGGTGGTGCGCATTGTATGGGTGTGTGTTACATTACATTCACTAGTAGGAGTGAGAAAAACATCACGGGGTGGTGCGCATTGTAATGGTGTGTGTTACATTACATTCACTAGTAGGAGTGAGAAAAACATCACGGGGTGGTGCGCATTGTATGGGTGTGTGTTACCTTAGATTCACTAGTAGGAGTGAGAAAAACATCACGGGGTGGTGCGCATTGTATGGGTGTGTGTTACATTACATTCACTAGTAGGAGTGACAAAAACATCACGGGGTGGTGCGCATTGTATGGGTGTGTGTTACATTACATTCACTAGTAGGAGTGACAAAAACATCACGGGGTGGTGCGCATTGTATGGGTGTGTGTTACATTACATTCACTAGTAGGAGTGAGAAAAACATCACGGGGTGGTGCGCATTGTATGGGTGTGTGTTACATTAGATTCACTAGTCGGAGTGAGAAAAACATCACGGGGTGGTGCGCATTTTATGGGTGTGTGTTACATTACACTCACTAGTAGGAGTGCGAAAAACCTCACGGGGTGGTGCGCATTGTATGGGTGTGTGTTACATTACATTCACTAGTAGGAGTGTGAAAAACATCACGGGGCGGTGCGCATTGTATGGGTGTGTGTAACATTACATTCACTAGTAGGAGTGAGAAAAACATCACGGGCCGGTGCGCATTGTATGGGTGTGTGTTACATTACATTCACTAGTAGGTGTGAGAAAAAACATCACGGGCCGGTGCGCATTGTATGGGTGTGTGTTACATTACATTCACTAGTAGGAGTGAGAAAAACATCACGGGCCGGTGCGCATTGTATGGGTGTGTGTTACATTACATTCACTAGTAGGAGTGAGAAAAACATCACGGGCCGGTGCGCATTGTATGGGTGTGTGTTACATTACATTCACTAGTAGGAGTGAGAAAAACATCACCGGCCGGTGCGCATTGTATGGGTGTGTGTTACATTACATTCACTAGTAGCAGTGAGAAAAACATCACGGGCCGGTGCGCATTGTATGGGTGTGTTTTACATTACATTCACTAGTAGGAGTGAGAAAAACATCACGGGGTGGTGCGCATTGTATGGGTGTGTGTTACATTACATTCACTAGTAGGAGTGAGAAAAACATCACGGGGTGATGCGCATTGTATGGGTGTGTGTTACATTACATTCACTAGTAGGAGTGAGAAAAACATCACGGGGTGGTGCGCATTGTATGGGTGTGTGTTACATTACATTCACTAAGAGGAGTGAGAAAAACATCACGGGGAGGTGCGCATTGTATGGGTGTGTGTTACATTACATTCACTAGTAGGAGTGAGAAAAACATCACGGGGTGGTGCGCATTGTATGGGTGTGTGTTACATTACATTCACAAGTAGGAGTGAGAAAAACATCACGGGGTGGTGCGCATTGTATGGGTGTGTGTTACATTACATTCACAAGTAGGAGTGAGAAAAACATCACGGGGTGGTGCGCATTGTATGGGTGTGTGTTACATTACATTCACTAGTAGGAGTGAGAAACACATCACGGGGTGGTGCGCATTGTATGGGTGTGTGTTACATTACATTCACTAGTAGGAGTGAGAAAAACATCACGGGGTGGTGCGCATTGTATGGGTGTGTGTTACATTACATTCACTAGTAGGAGTGAGAAAAACATCACGGGGTGGTGCGCACTGTATGGGTGTGTGTTACATTACATTCACTAGTAGGAGTGAGAAAAACCTCACGGGGTGGTGCGCATTTTATGGGTGTGTGTTACATTACATTCACTAGCAGGAGTGAGAAAAACCTCACGGGGTGTTGCGCATTTTATGGGTGTGTGTTACATTACATTCACTAGCAGGAGTGAGAAAAACCTCACGGGGCGGTGCGCATTGTATGGGTGTGTGTTACATTACATTCACTAGTAGGAGTGAGAAAAACATCACGGGCCGGTGCGCATTGTATGGGTGTGTGTTACATTACATTCACTAGTAGGAGTGAGAAAAACATCACGGGCCGGTGCGCATTGTATGGGTGTGTGTTACATTACATTCACTAGTAGGAGTGAGAAAAACATCACGGGCCGGTGCGCATTGTATGGGTGTGTGTTACATTACATTCACTAGTAGGAGTGAGAAAAACATCACGGGCCGGTGCGCATTGTATGGGTGTGTGTTACATTACATTCACTAGTAGGAGTGAGAAAAACATCACGGGCCGGTGCGCATTGTATGGGTGTGTGTTACATTACATTCACTAGTAGGAGTGAGAAAAACATCACGGGCCGGTGCGCATTGTATGGGTGTGTGTTACGTTACATTCACTAGTAGGAGTGAGAAAAACATCACGGGGTGGTGCGCATTGTATGGGTGTGTGTTACGTTACATTCACTAGTAGGAGTGAGAAAAACATCACGGGGTGGTGCGCATTGTATGGGTGTGTGTTACATTACATTCACTAGTAGGAGTGAGAAAAACATCACGGGGTGGTGCGCATTGTATGGGTGTGTGTTACATTACATTCACTAGTAGGAGTGAGAAAAACATCACGGGGTGGTGCGCATTGTATGGGTGTGTGTTACATTACATTCACTAGTAGGAGTGAGAAAAACATCACGGGGTGGTGCGCATTGTATGGGTGTGTGTTACATTACATTCACTAGTAGGAGTGAGAAAAACATCACGGGGTGGTGCGCATTGTATGGGTGTGTGTTACATTACATTCACTAGTAGGAGTGAGAAAAACATCACGGGGTGGTGCGCATTGTATGGGTGTGTTTTACATTACATTCACTAGTAGGAGTGAGAAAAACATCACGGGGTGGTGCGCATTGTATGGGTGTGTGTTACATTACATTCACTAGTAGGAGTGAGAAAAACATCACGGGGTGGTGCGCATTGTATGGGTGTGTGTTACATTAGATTCACTAGTAGGAGTGAGAAAAACATCACGGGGTGGTGCGCATTGTATGGGTGTGTGTTACATTAGATTCACTAGTAGGAGTGACAAAAACATCACGGGGTGGTGCGCATTGTATGGGTGTGTGTTACATTAGATTCACTAGTAGGAGTGACAAAAACATCACGGTGTGGTGCGCATTGTATGGGTGTGTGTTACATTACATTCACAAGTAGGAGTGAGAAAAACATCACGGGGTGGTGCGCATTGTATGGGTGTGTGTTACATTACATTCACTAGTAGGAGTGAGAAAAACATCACGGGGTGGTGCGCATTGTATGGGTGTGTGTTACATTACATTCACTAGTAGGAGTGAGAAAAACATCACGGGGTGGTGCGCATTGTATGGGTGTGTGTTACATTACATTCACTAGTAGGAGTGAGAAAAACATCACGGGGTGGTGCGCATTGTATGGGTGTGTGTTACATTACATTCACTAGTAGGAGTGAGAAAAACATCACGGGCCGGTGCGCATTGTATGGGTGTGTGTTACATTACATTCACTAGTAGGAGTGAGAAAAACATCACGGGCCGGTGCGCATCGTATGGGTGTGTGTTACATTACATTCACTAGTAGGAGTGAGAAAAACATCACGGGGTGGTGCGCATTGTATGGGTGTGTGTTACATTACATTCACTAGTAGGAGTGAGAAAAACATCACGGGGTGGTGCGCATTGTATGGGTGTGTGTTACATTACATTCACTAGTAGGAGTGAGAAATACATCACGGGGTGGTGCGCATTGTACGGGTGTGTGTTACATTACATTCACTAAGAGGAGTGAGAAAAACATCACGGGGTGGTGCGCATTGTACGGGTGTGTGTTACATTACATTCACTAGTAGGAGTGAGAAAAACATCACGGGGTGGTGCGCATTGTATGGGTGTGTGTTACATTACATTCACAAGTAGGAGTGAGAAAAACATCACGGGGTGGTGCGCATTGTATGGGTGTGTGTTACATTACATTCACAAGTAGGAGTGAGAAAAACATCACGGGGTGGTGCGCATTGTATGGGTGTGTGTTACATTACATTCACTAGTAGGAGTGAGAAAAACATCACTGGGTGGCGCGCATTGTATGGGTGTGTGTTACATTACATTCACTAGTAGGAGTGAGAAAAACATCACGTGGTGGTGCGCATTGTATGGGTGTGTGTTACATTAGATTCACTAGTAGGAGTGAGAAAAACATCACGGGGTGGTGCGCATTGTATGGGTGTGTGTTACCTTAGATTCACTAGTAGGAGTGAGAAAAACATCACGGGGTGGTGTGCATTGTATGGGTGTGTGTTACATTACATTCACTAGTAGGAGTGACAAAAACATCACGGGGTGGTGCGCATTGTATCGGTGTGTGTTACATTACATTCACTAGTAGGAGTGAGAAAAACATCACGGGGTGGTGCGCATTGTATGGGTGTGTGTTACATTACATTCACTAGTCGGAGTGAGAAAAACATCACGGGGTGGTGCGCATTTTATGGGTGTGTGTTACATTACACTCACTAGTAGGAGTGCGAAAAACCTCACGGGGTGGTGCGCATTGTATGGGTGTGTGTTACATTACATTCACTAGTAGGAGTGTGAAAAACATCACGGGGTGGTGCGCATTGTATGGGTGTGTGTAACATTACATTCACTAGTAAGAGTGAGAAAAACATCACGGGCCGGTGCGCATTGTATGGGTGTGTGTTACATTACATTCACTAGTAGGAGTGAGAAAAACATCACGGGCCGGTGCGCATTGTATGGGTGTGTGTTACATTACATTCACTAGTAGGAGTGAGAAAAACATCACGGGCCGGTGCGCATTGTATGGGTGTGTGTTACATTACATTCACTAGTAGGAGTGAGAAAAACATCACGGGCCGGTGCGCATTGTATGGGTGTGTGTTACATTACATTCACTAGTAGGAGTGAGAAAAACATCACGGGCCGGTGCGCATTGTATGGGTGTGTGTTACATTACATTCACTAGTAGGAGTGAGAAAAACATCACGGGCCGGTGCGCATTGTATGGGTGTGTTTTACATTACATTCACTAGTAGGAGTGAGAAAAACATCACGGGGTGATGCGCATTGTATGGGTGTGTGTTACATTACATTCACTAGTAGGAGTGAGAAAAACATCACGGGGTGGTGCGCATTGTATGGGTGTGTGTTACATTACATTCACTAAGAGGAGTGAGAAAAACATCACGGGGAGGTGCGCATTGTATGGGTGTGTGTTACATTACATTCACTAGTAGGAGTGAGAAAAACATCACGGGGTGGTGCGCATTGTATGGGTGTGTGTTACATTACATTCACAAGTAGGAGTGAGAAAAACATCACGGGGTGGTGCGCATTGTATGGGTGTGTGTTACATTACATTCACAAGTAGGAGTGAGAAAAACATCACGGGGTGGTGCGCATTGTATGGGTGTGTGTTACATTACATTCACTAGTAGGAGTGAGAAAAACATCACGGGGTGGTGCGCATTGTATGGGTGTGTGTTACATTACATTCACTAGTAGGAGTGAGAAAAACATCACGGGGTGGTGCGCGCTGTATGGGTGTGTGTTACATTACATTCACTAGTAGGAGTGAGAAAAACATCACGGGGTGGTGCGCGCTGTATGGGTGTGTGTTACATTACATTCACTAGTAGGAGTGAGAAAAACCTCACGGGGTGGTGCGCATTTTATGGGTGTGTGTTACATTACATTCACTAGCAGGAGTGAGAAAAACCTCACGGGGTGGTGCGCATTTTATGGGTGTGTGTTACATTACATCCACTAGCAGGAGTGAGAAAAACCTCACGGGGCGGTGCGCATTGTATGGGTGTGTGTTACATTACATTCACTAGTAGGAGTGAGAAAAACATCACGGGCCGGTGCGCATTGTATGGGTGTGTGTTACATTACATTCACTAGTAGGAGTGAGAAAAACATCACGGGCCGGTGCGCATTGTATGGGTGTGTGTTACATTACATTCACTAGTAGGAGTGAGAAAAACATCACGGGCCGGTGCGCATTGTATGGGTGTGTGTTACATTACATTCACTAGTAGGAGTGAGAAAAACATCACGGGCCGGTGCGCATTGTATGGGTGTGTGTTACGTTACATTCACTAGTAGGAGTGAGAAAAACATCACGGGCCGGTGCGCATTGTATGGGTGTGTGTTACGTTACATTCACTAGTAGGAGTGAGAAAAACATCACGGGCCGGTGCGCATTGTATGGGTGTGTGTTACGTTACATTCACTAGTAGGAGTGAGAAAAACATCACGGGGTGGTGCGCATTGTATGGGTGTGTGTTACGTTACATTCACTAGTAGGAGTGAGAAAAACATCACGGGGTGGTGCGCATTGTATGGGTGTGTGTTACATTACATTCACTAGTAGGAGTGAGAAAAACATCACGGGGTGGTGCGCATTGTATGGGTGTGTGTTACATTACATTCACTAGTAGGAGTGAGAAAAACATCACGGGGTGGTGCGCATTGTATGGGTGTGTGTTACATTACATTCACTAGTAGGAGTGAGAAAAACATCACGGGGTGGTGCGCATTGTATGGGTGTGTGTTACATTACATTCACTAGTAGGAGTGAGAAAAACATCACGGGGTGGTGCGCATTGTATGGGTGTGTGTTACATTACATTCACTAGTAGGAGTGAGAAAAACATCACGGGGTGGTGCGCATTGTATGGGTGTGTGTTACATTACATTCACTAGTAGGAGTGAGAAAAACATCACGGGGTGGTGCGCATTGTATGGGTGTGTGTTACATTACATTCACTAGTAGGAGTGAGAAAAACATCACGGGGTGGTGCGCATTGTATGGGTGTGTGTTACATTAGATTCACTAGTAGGAGTGACAAAAACATCACGGGGTGGTGCGCATTGTATGGGTGTGTGTTACATTAGATTCACTAGTAGGAGTGACAAAAACATCACGGTGTGGTGCGCATTGTATGGGTGTGTGTTACATTACATTCACAAGTAGGAGTGAGAAAAACATCACGGGGTGGTGCGCATTGTATGGGTGTGTGTTACATTACATTCACTAGTAGGAGTGAGAAAAACATCACGGGGTGGTGCGCATTGTATGGGTGTGTGTTACATTACATTCACTAGTAGGAGTGAGAAAAACATCACGGGGTGGTGCGCATTGTATGGGTGTGTGTTACATTACATTCACTAGTAGGAGTGAGAAAAACATCACTGGGTGGTGCGCATTGTATGGGTGTGTGTTACATTACATTCACTAGTAGGAGTGAGAAAAACATCACGTGGTGGTGCGCATTGTATGGGTGTGTGTTACATTAGATTCACTAGTAGGAGTGAGAAAAACATCACGGGGTGGTGCGCATTGTATGGGTGTGTGTTACATTACATTCACTAGTAGGAGTGAGAAAAACATCACGGGGTGGTGCGCATTGTATGGGTGTGTGTTACATTACATTCACTAAGAGGAGTGAGAAAAACATCACGGGGTGGTGCGCATTGTATGGGTGTGTGTTACATTACATTCACTAGTAGGAGTGAGAAAAACATCACGGGGTGGTGCGCATTGTATGGGTGTGTGTTACATTACAATCACAAGTAGGAGTGAGAAAAACATCACGGGGTGGTGCGCATTGTATGGGTGTGTGTTACATTACATTCACTAGTAGGAGTGAGAAAAACATCACGGGGTGGTGCGCATTGTATGGGTGTGTGTTACATTACATTCACTAGTAGGAGTGAGAAAAACATCACGGGGTGGTGCGCATTGTATGGGTGTGTGTTACATTACATTCACTAGTAGGAGTGAGAAAAACATCACGGGGTGGTGCGCATTGTATGGGTGTGTGTTACATTACATTCACTAGTAGGAGTGAGAAAAACATCACTAGGTGGTGCGCATTGTATGGGTGTGTGTTACATTACATTCACTAGTAGGAGTGAGAAAAACATCACGGGGTGGTGCGCATTGTATGGGTGTGTGTTACATTAGATTCACTAGTAGGAGTGAGAAAAACATCACGGGGTGGTGCGCATTGTATGGGTGTGTGTTACATTAGATTCACTAGTAGGAGTGAGAAAAACATCACGGGGTGGTGCGCATTGTATGGGTGTGTGTTACATTACATTCACTAGTAGGAGTGAGAAAAACATCACGGGGTGGTGCGCATTGTATGGGTGTGTGTTACATTACATTCACTAGTAGGAGTGAGAAAAACATCACGGGGTGGTGCGCATTGTATGGGTGTGTGTTACATTAGATTCACTAGTAGGAGTGAGAAAAACATCACGGGGTGGTGCGCATTGTATGGGTGTGTTTTACATTAGATTCACTAGTAGGAGTGAGAAAAACATTACGGGGTGGTGCGCATTGTATGGGTGTGTGTTACATTACATTCACTAGTAGGAGTGAGAAAAACATCACGGGGTGGTGCGCATTGTATGGGTGTGTGTTACATTACATTCACTAGTAGGAGTGAGAAAAACATCACGGGGTGGTGCGCATTGTATGGGTGTGTGTTACATTACATTCACTAGTAGGAGTGAGAAAAACATCAAGGGGTGGTGCGCATTGGATGGGTGTGTGTTACATTACATTCACTAGTAGGAGTGAGAAAAACATCACGTGGTGGTGCGCATTGTATGGGTGTGTGTTACATTACATTCACTAGTAGGAGTGAGAAAAACATCACGGGGTGGTGCGCATTGTATGGGTGTGTGTTACATTAGATTCACTATTAGGAGTGAGAAAAACATCACGGGCCGGTGCGCATTGTATGGGTGTGTGTTACATTACATTCACTAGTAGGAGTGAGAAAAACATCACGGGCCGGTGCGCATTGTATGGGTGTGTGTTACATTACATTCACTAGTAGGAGTGAGAAAAACATCACGGGGTGGTGCGCATTGTATGGGTGTGTGTTACATTACATTCACTAGTTGGAGTGAGAAAAACATCACGGGGTGGTGCGCATTGTATGGGTGTGTGTTACATTACATTCACTAGTAGGAGTGAGAAATACATCACGGGGTGGTGCGCATTGTACGGGTGTGTGTTACATTACATTCACTAAGATTAGTGAGAAAAACATCACGGGGTGGTGCGCATTGTACGGGTGTGTGTTACATTACATTCACTAGTAGGAGTGAGAAAAACATCACGGGGTGGTGCGCATTGTATGGGTGTGTGTTACATTACATTCACAAGTAGGAGTGAGAAAAACATCACGGGGTGGTGCGCATTGTATGGGTGTGTGTTACATTACATTCACAAGTAGGAGTGAGAAAAACATCACGGGGTGGTGCGCATTGTATGGGTGTGTGTTACATTACATTCACTAGTAGGAGTGAGAAAAACATCACTGGGTGGTGCGCATTGTATGGGTGTGTGTTACATTACATTCACTAGTAGGAGTGAGAAAAACATCACGTGGTGGTGCGCATTGTATGGGTGTGTGTTACATTAGATTCACTAGTAGGAGTGAGAAAAACATCACGGGGTGGTGCGCATTGTATGGGTGTGTGTTACATTACATTCACTAGTAGGAGTGAGAAAAACATCACGGGGTGGTGCGCATTGTATGGGTGTGTGTTACATTACATTCACTAGTAGGAGTGACAAAAACATCACGGGGTGGTGCGCATTGTATGGGTGTGTGTTACATTACATTCACTATTAGGAGTGAGAAAAACATCACGGGGTGGTGCGCATTGTATGGGTGTGTGTTACATTACATTCACAATTAGGAGTGAGAAAAACATCACGCGGTGGTGCGCATTTTATGGGTGTGTGTTACATTACATTCACTAGTAGGAGGGAGAAAAACATCACGGGGTGGTGCGCATTGTATGGGTGTGTGTTACATTAGATTCACTAGTAGGAGTGAGAAAAACATCACGGGGTTGTGCGCATTGTATGGGTGTGTGTTACATTACATTCACTACTAGGAGTGAGAAAAACATCACGGGGTGGTGCGCATTGTATGGGTGTGTGTTACATTACATTTACTAGTAGGAGTGAGAAAAACATCACGGGGTGGTGCGCATTGTATGGGTGTGTGTTACATTACATTCACTAGTAGGAGTGAGAAAAACACCACGGGGTGGTGCGCATTGTATGGGTGTGTGTTACATTACATTCACTAGTAGGAGTGAGAAAAACATCACGGGGCGGTGCGCATTGTATGGGTGTGTGTTACATTACATTCACTAGTAGGAGTGAGAAAAACATCACGGGGCGGTGCGCATTGTATGGGTGTGTGTTACATTAGATTCACTACTAGGAGTGAGAAAAACATCACGGGCCGTTGCGCATTTTATGGGTGTGTGTTACATTACATTCACTAGTAGGAGTGAGAAAAACATCACGGGCCGGTGCGCATTGTATCGGTGTGTGTTACATTACATTCACTAGTAGGAGTGAGAAAAACATCACGGGCCGGTGCGCATTGTATGGGTGTGTGTTACATTAGATTCACTAGTAGGAGTGAGAAAAACATCACGGGCCGGTGCGCATTGTATGGGTGTGTGTTACATTACATTCACTAGTAGGAGTGAGAAAAATATCACGGGCCGGTGCGCATTGTATCGGTGTGTGTTACATTACATTCACTAGTAGGAGTGACAAAAACATCACGGGCCGGTGCGCATTGTATGGGTGTGTGTTACATTACATTCACTAGTAGGAGTGAGAAAAACATCACGGGCCGGTGCGCATTGTATGGGTGTGTGTTACATTACATTCACTAGTAGGAGTGAGAAAAACATCACGGGCCAGTGCGCATTGTATGGGTGTGTGTTACATTACATTCACTAGTAGGAGTGAGAAAAACATCACGGGGTGGTGCGCATTGTACGGGTGTGTGTTACATTACATTCACTAGTAGGAGTGAGAAAAACATCACGGGGTGGTGCGCATTGTACGGGTGTGTGTTACATTACATTCACTAGTAGGAGTGAGAAAAACATCACGGGGTGGTGCGCATTGTACAGGTGTGTGTTACATTACATTCACTAGTAGGAGTGAGAAAAACATCACGGGGTGGTGCGCATTGTACGGGTGTGTGTTACATTACATTCACTAGTAGGAGTGAGAAAAACATCACGGGGTGGTGCGCATTGTACGGGTGTGTGTTACATTACATTCACAAGTAGGAGTGAGAAAAACATCACGGGGTGGTGCGCATTTTATGGGTGTGTGTTACATTACATTCACTAGTAGGAGTGAGAAAAACATCACTGGGTTCTGCGCATTGTATGGGTGTGTGTTACATTACATTCACTAGTAGGAGTGAGAAAAACATCACGGGGTGGTGCGCATTGTATGGGTGTGTGTTACATTAGATTCAATAGTAGGAGTGACAAAAACATCACGGGGTGGTGCGCATTGTATGGGTGTGTGTTACATTACATTCACTAGTAGGAGTGAGAAAAACATCACGGGGTGGTGCGCATTGTATGGGTGTGTGTTACATTACATTCACTAGTAGGAGTGAGAAAAACATCACGGGGTGGTGCGCATTGTATGGGTGTGTGTTACATTACATTCACTAGTAGGAGTGAGAAAAACATCACGGGGTGGTGCGCATTGTATGTGTGTGTTTTACATTACATTCACTAGTAGGAGTGAGAAAAACATCACGGGGTGGTGCGCATTGTATGGGTGTGTGTTACATTACATTCACTAGTAGGAGTGAGAAAAACATCACGGGGTGATGCGCATTGTATGGGTGTGTGTTACATTACATTCACTAGTAGGAGTGAGAAAAACATCACGGTGTGGTGCGCATTGTATGGGTGTGTGTTACATTAGATTCACTAGTAGGAGTGAGAAAAACATCACGGGGTTGTGCGCATTGTATGGGTGTGTGTTACATTACATTCACTAGTAGGAGTGAGAAAAACATCACGGGGTGGTGCGCATTTTATGGGTGTGTGTTACATTACATTCACTAGTAGGAGTGAGAAAAACATCACGGGGTGGTGCGCATTGTATGGGTGTGTGTTACATTACATTCACTAGTAGGAGTGAGAAAAACACCACGGGGTGGTGCGCATTGTATGGGTGTGTGTTACATTACATTCACTAGTAGGAGTGAGAAAAACACCACGGGGCGGTGCGCATTGTATGGGTGTGTGTTACATTGCATTCACTAGTAGGAGTGAGAAAAACATCACGGGGCGGTGCGCATTTTATGGCTGTGTGTTAAATTACATTCACTAGTAGGAGTGAGAAAAACATCACGGGCCGGTGCTCATTGTATGGGTGTGTGTTACATTACATTCACTAGTAGGAGTGAGAAAAACATCACGGGCCGGTGCGCATTGTATGGGTGTGTGTTACATTACATTCACTAGTAGGAGTGAGAAAAACATCACGGGCCGGTGCGCATTGTATGGGTGTTTGTTACATTACATTCACTAGTAGGAGTGAGAAAAACATCACGGGCCGGTGCGCATTGTATGGGTGTGTGTTACATTACATTCACTAGTAGGAGTGAGAAAAACATCACGGGGTGGTGCGCATTGTATGGGTGTGTGTTACATTAGATTCACTAGTAGGAGTGAGAGAAACATCACGGGGTGGTGCGCATTGTATGGGTGTGTGTTACATTACATTCACTAGTAGGAGTGAGAAAAACATCACGGGGTGGTGCGCATTGTATGGGTGTGTGTTACATTACATTCACTAGTAGGAGTGAGAAAAACATCACGGGGTGGTGCGCATTGTATGGGTGTGTGTTACATTACATTCACTAGTAGGAGTGAGAAAAACATCACGGGCCGGTGCGCATTGTATGGGTGTGTGTTACATTACATTCACTAGTACGAGTGAGAAAAACATCACGGGCCGGTGCGCATTATATGGGTGTGTGTTACATTACATTCACTAGTAGGAGTGAGAAAAACATCACGGGGTGGTGCGCATTGTACGGGTGTGTGTTACATTACATTCACTAAGAGGAGTGAGAAAAACATCACGGGTTGGTGCGCATTGTACGGGTGTGTGTTACATTACATTCACTATTAGGAGTGAGAAAAACATCACGGGGTGGTGCGCATTGTACGGGTGTGTGTTACATTACATTAACAAGTAGGAGTGAGAAAAACATCACGGGGTGGTGCGCATTTTATGGGTGTGTGTTACATTACATTCACTAGTAGGAGTGAGAAAAACATCACGGGGTGGTGCGCATTGTATGGGTGTGTGTTACATTAGATTCACTAGTAGGAGTGAGAAAAACATCACGGGGTTGTGCGCATTGTATGGGTGTGTGTTACATTACATTCACTAGTAGGAGTGAGAAAAACATCACGGGGTGGTGCGCATTGTATGGGTGTGTGTTACATTACATTCACTAGTAGGAGTGAGAAAAACACCACGGGGCGGTGCGCATTGTATGGGTGTGTGTTACATTACATTCACTAGTAGGAGTGAGAAAAACATCACGGGGCGGTGCACATTGTATGGCTGTGTGTTACATTACATTCACTAGTAGGAGTGAGAAAAACATCACGGGCCGGTGTGCATTGTATGGCTGTGTGTTACATTACATTCACTAGTAGGAGTGAGAAAAACATCACGGGCCGGTGCGCATTGTATGGGTGTGTGTTACATTACATTCACTAGTAGGAGTGAGAAAAACATCATGGGCCGGTGCGCATTGTATGGGTGTGTGTTACATTACATTCACTAGTAGGAGTGAGAAATACATCACGGGCCGGTGCGCATTGTATGGGTGTGTGTTACATTACATTCACTAGTAGGAGTGAGAAAAACATCACGGGCCGTTGCGCATTGTATGGGTGTGTGTTACATTACATTCAATAGTAGGAGTGAGAAAAACATCACGGGGTGGTGCGCATTGTACGGGTGTGTGTTACATTACATTCACTAGTAGGAGTGAGAAAAACATCACGGGGTGGTGCGCATTGTATGGGTGTGTGTTACATTACATTCACTAGTAGGAGTGAGAAAAACATCACGGGGTGGTGCGCATTGTACGGGTGTGTGTTACATTACATTCACTAGTAGGAGTGAGAAAAACATCACGGGGTGGTGCGCATTGTATGGGTGTGTGTTACATTACATTCACTAGTAGGAGTGAGAAAAACATCACGGGGTGGTGCGCATTGTACGGGTGTGTGTTACATTACATTCACTAAGAGGAGTGAGAAAAACATCACGGGGTGGTGCGCATTGTACGGGTGTGTGTTACATTACATTCACTAGTAGGAGTGAGAAAAACATCACGGGGTGGTGCGCATTGTACGGTTGTCTGTTACATTACATTCACAAGTAGGAGTGAGAAAAACATCACGGGGTGGTGCGCATTTTATGGGTGTGTGTTACATTACATTCACTAGTAGGAGTGAGAAAAACATCACGGGGTGGTGCGCATTGTACGGGTGTGTGTTACATTACATTCACTAGTAGGAGTGAGAAAAACATCACGGGGTGGTGCGCATTGTATGGGTGTGTGTTACATTACATTCACTAGTAGGAGTGAGAAAAACACCACGGGGTGGTGCGCATTGTATGGGTGTGTGTTACATTACATTCACTAGTAGGAGTGAGAAAAACACCACGGGGCGGTGCGCATTGTATGGGTGTGTGTTACATTGCATTCACTAGTAGGAGTGAGAAAAACATCACGGGGCGGTGCGCATTGTATGGCTGTGTGTTACATTACATTCACTAGTAGGAGTGAGAAAAACATCACGGGCCGGTGCTCATTGTATGGGTGTGTGTTACATTACATTCACTAGTAGGAGTGAGAAAAACATCACGGGCCGGTGCGCATTGTATGGGTGTGTGTTACATTACATTCACTAGTAGGAGTGAGAAAAACATCACGGGCCGGTGCGCATTGTATGGGTGTTTGTTACATTACATTCACTAGTAGGAGTGAGAAAAACATCACGGGCCGGTGCGCATTGTATGGGTGTGTGTTACATTACATTCACTAGTAGGAGTGAGAAAAACATCACGGGGTGGTGCGCATTGTATGGGTGTGTGTTACATTAGATTCACTAGTAGGAGTGAGAAAAACATCACGGGGTGGTGCGCATTGTATGGGTGTGTGTTACATTACATTCACTAGTAGGAGTGAGAAAAACATCACGGGGTGGTGCGCATTGTATGGGTGTGTGTTACATTACATTCACTAGTAGGAGTGAGAAAAACATCACGGGGTGGTGCGCATTGTATGGGTGTGTGTTACATTACATTCACTAGTAGGAGTGAGAAAAACATCACGGGCCGGTGCGCATTGTATGGGTGTGTGTTACATTACATTCACTAGTACGAGTGAGAAAAACATCACGGGCCGGTGCGCATTGTATGGGTGTGTGTTACATTACATTCACTAGTAGGAGTGAGAAAAACATCACGGGGTGGTGCGCATTGTACGGGTGTGTGTTACATTACATTCACTAAGAGGAGTGAGAAAAACATCACGGGTTGGTGCGCATTGTACGGGTGTGTGTTGCATTACATTCACTATTAGGAGTGAGAAAAACATCACGGGGTGGTGCGCATTGTACGGGTGTGTGTTACATTACATTAACAAGTAGGAGTGAGAAAAACATCACGGGGTGGTGCGCATTTTATGGGTGTGTGTTACATTACATTCACTAGTAGGAGTGAGAAAAACATCACGGGGTGGTGCGCATTGTATGGGTGTGTGTTACATTAGATTCACTAGTAGGAGTGAGAAAAACATCAAGGGGTTGTGCGCATTGTATGGGTGTGTGTTACATTACATTCACTAGTAGGAGTGAGAAAAACATCACGGGGTGGTGCGCATTGTATGGGTGTGTGTTACATTACATTCACTAGTAGGAGTGAGAAAAACACCACGGGGCGGTGCGCATTGTATGGGTGTGTGTTACATTACATTCACTAGTAGGAGTGAGAAAAACATCACGGGGCGGTGCACATTGTATGGCTTTGTGTTACATTACATTCACTAGTAGGAGTGAGAAAAACATCACGGGCCGGTGTGCATTGTATGGCTGTGTGTTACATTACATTCACTAGTAGGAGTGAGAAAAACATCACGGGCCGGTGCGCATTGTATGGGTGTGTGTTACATTACATTCACTAGTAGGAGTGAGAAAAACATCATGGGCCGGTGCGCATTGTATGGGTGTGTGTTACATTACATTCACTAGTAGGAGTGAGAAATACATCACGGGCCGGTGCGCATTGTATGGGTGTGTGTTACATTACATTCACTAGTAGGAGTGAGAAAAACATCACGGGCCGTTGCGCATTGTATGGGTGTGTGTTACATTACATTCAATAGTAGGAGTGAGAAAAACATCACGGGGTGGTGCGCATTGTACGGGTGTGTGTTACATTACATTCACTAGTAGGAGTGAGAAAAACATCACGGGGTGGTGCGCATTGTATGGGTGTGTGTTACATTACATTCACTAGTAGGAGTGAGAAAAACATCACGGGGTGGTGCGCATTGTACGGGTGTGTGTTACATTACATTCACTAGTAGGAGTGAGAAAAACATCACGGGGTGGTGCGCATTGTATGGGTGTGTGTTACATTACATTCACTAGTAGGAGTGAGAAAAACATCACGGGGTGGTGCGCATTGTACGGGTGTGTGTTACATTACATTCACTAAGAGGAGTGAGAAAAACATCACGGGGTGGTGCGCATTGTACGGGTGTGTGTTACATTACATTCACTAGTAGGAGTGAGAAAAACATCACGGGGTGGTGCGCATTGTACGGTTGTCTGTTACATTACATTCACAAGTAGGAGTGAGAAAAACATCACGGGGTGGTGCGCATTTTATGGGTGTGTGTTACATTACATTCACTAGTAGGAGTGAGAAAAACATCACGGGGTGGTGCGCATTTTATGGGTGTGTGTTACATTACATTCACTAGTAGGAGTGAGAAAAACATCACGGGGTGGTGCGCATTTTATGGGTGTGTGTTACATTACATTCACTAGTAGGAGTGAGAAAAACATCACGGGGTGGTGCGCATTGTATGGGTGTGTGTTACATTACATTCACTAGTAGGAGTGAGAAAAACATCACGGGGTGGTGCGCATTGTATGGGTGTGTGTTACATTACATTCACTAGTAGGAGTGAGAAAAACATCACGGGGTGGTGCGCATTGTATGGGTGTGTGTTACATTACATTCACTAGTAGGAGTGAGAAAAACATCACGGGGTGGTGCGCATTGTATGGGTGTGTGTTACATTACATTCACAAGTAGGAGTGAGTAAAACATCACGGGGTGGTGCGCATTGTATGGGTGTGTGTTACATTACATTCACTAGTAGGAGTGAGAAAAACATAACGGGCCGGTGCGCATTGTATGGGTCTGGGTTACATTACATTCACTAGTAGGAGTGAGAAAAACATCACGGGCCAGTGCGCATTGTATGGGTGTGTGTTACATTACATTCACTAGTAGGAGTGAGAAAAACATCACGGGCCGGTGCGCATTGTATGGGTGTGTGTTACATTACATTCACTAGTAGGAGTGAGAAAAACATCACGGGCCGGTGCGCATTGTATGGGTGTGTGTTACATTACATTCACTAGTAGGAGTGAGAAAAACATCACGGGCCGTTGCGCATTGTATGGGTGTGTGTTACATTACATTAACTAGTAGGAGTGAGAAAAACATCACGGGGTGGTGCGCATTATACGGGTGTGTGTTACATTACATTCACTAGTAGGAGTGAGAAAAACATCACGGGGTGGTGCGCATTGTACGGCTGTGTGTTACATTACATGCACTAAGAGGAGTGAGAAAAACATCACGGGGTGGTGCGCATTGTACGGGTGAGTGTTACATTACATTCACTAGTAGGAGTGAGAAAAACATCACGGGGTGGTGCGCATTGTACGGGTGTGTGTTACATTGCATTCACTAGTAGGAGTGAGAAAAACATCACGGGGTGGTGCGCATTGTATGGGTGTGTGTTACATTACATTCACTAGTAGGAGTGAGAAAAACATCACGGGGTGGTGCGCATTGTATGGGTGTGTGTTACATTACATTCACTAGTAGGAGTGAGAAAAACACCACGGGGTGGTGCGCATTGTATGGGTGTGTGTTACATTACATTCATTAGTAGGAGTGAGAAAAACACCACGGGGCGGTGCGCATTGTATGGGTGTGTGTTACATTACATTCACTAGTAGGAGTGAGAAAAACACCACGGTGCGGTGCGCATTGTATGGGTGTGTGTTACATTACATTCACTAGTAGGAGTGAGAAAAACACCACGGGGCGGTGCGCATTGTATGGGTGTGTGTTACATTACATTCACTAGTAGGAGTGAGAAAAACATCACGGGATGGTGCGCATTGTATGGGTGTGTGTTACATTACATTCACTAGTAGGAGTGAGAAAAACATCACGGGCCGGTGCGCATTGTAAGGGTGTGTGTTACATTACACTCACTAGTAGGAGTGAGAAAAACATCACGGGGTGGTGCGCATTGTATGGGTGTGTGTTACATTACATTCACTAGTAGGAGTGAGAAAAACACCACGGGGTGGTGCGCATTGTATGGGTGTGTGTTACATTACATTCATTAGTAGGAGTGAGAAAAACACCACGGGGCGGTGCGCATTGTATGGGTGTGTTTTACATTACATTCACTAGTAGGAGTGAGAAAAACACCACGGTGCGGTGCGCATTGTATGGGTGTGTGTTACATTACATTCACTAGTAGGAGTGAGAAAAACACCACGGGGCGGTGCGCATTTTATGGGTGTGTGTTACATTACATTCACTAGTAGGAGTGAGAAAAACATCACGGGGTGGTGCGCATTGTATGGGTGTGTGTTACATTACATTCACTAGTAGGAGTGAGAAAAACATCACGGGCCGCTGCGCATTGTATGGGTGTGTGTTACATTACATTCACTAGTAGGAGTGAGAAAAACATCACGGGCCGGTGCGCATTGTATGGGTGTGTGTTACATTACATTCACTAGTAGGAGTGAGAAAAACATCACGGGCCGGCGCGCATTGTATGGGTCTGTGTTACATTACATTCACTAGTAGGAGTGAGAAAAACATCACGGGCCGGTGCGCATTGTATGGGTGTGTGTTACATTACATTCACTAGTAGGAGTGAGAAAAACATCACGGGCCGTTGCGCATTGTATGGGTGTGTGTTACATTACATTCACTAGTAGGAGTGAGAAAAACATCACGGGCCGGTGCGCATTGTATGGGTGTGTGTTACATTACATTCACTAGTAGGAGTGAGAAAAACATCACGGGCCGGTGCGCATTGTATGGGTGTGTGTTACATTACATTCACTAGTAGGAGTGAGAAAAACATCACGGGGTGGTGCGCATTGTATGGGTGTGTGTTACATTACATTCACTAGTAGGAGTGAGAAAAACATCACGGGGTTGTGCGCATTGTATGGGTGTGTGTTACATTACATTCACTAGTAGGAGTGAGAAAAACATCACGGGGTGGTGCGCATTGTATGGGTGTGTGTTACATTACATTCACTAGTAGGAGTGAGAAAAACATCACGGGGTGGTGCGCATTGTATGGGTGTGTGTTACATTACATTCACAAGTAGGAGTGAGAAAAACATCACGGGGTGGTGCGCATTTTATGGGTGTGTGTTACATTACATTCACTAGTAGGAGTGAGAAAAACATCACGGTGTGGTCCGCATTGTATGGGTGTGTGTTACATTACATTCACTAGTAGGAGTGAGAAAAACATCACGGGGTGGTGCGCATTGTATGGGTGTGTGTTACATTACATTCACTAGTAGGAGTGAGAAAAACATCACGGGGTGGTGCGCATTGTATGGGTGTGTGTTACATTACATTCACTAGTAGGAGTGAGAAAAACATCACGGGGTGGTGCGCATTGTATGGGTGTGTGTTACATTACATTCACTACTAGGAGTGAGAAAAACATCACGGGGTGGTGCGCATTGTATTGGTGTGTGTTACATTACATTCACTAAGAGGAGTGAGAAAAACATCACGGGCCGGTGCGCATTGTATGGGTGTGTGTTACATTACATTCACTAGTAGGAGTGAGAAAAACATCACGGGCCGGTGCGCATTGTATGGGTGTGTGTTACATTACATTCACTAGTAGGAGTGAGAAAAACATCACGGGGTGGTGCGCATTGTATGGGTGTGTGTTACATTACATTCACTAGTAGGAGTGAGAAAAACATCACGGGGTGGTGCGCATTGTATGGCTGTGTGTTACATTACATTCACTAGTAGGAGTGAGAAAAACATCACGGGGTGGTGCGCATTGTATGGGTGTGTGTTACATTACATTCACTAGTAGGAGTGAGAAAAACATCACGGGGTGGTGCGCATTGTATGGGTGTGTGTTACATTACATTCACTAGTAGGAGTGAGAAAAACATCACGGGCCGGTGCGCATTGTATGGGTGTGTGTTACATTACATTCACTAGTAGGAGTGAGAAAAACATCACGGGGTGGTGCGCATTGTATGGGTGTGTGTTACATTACATTCACTAGTAGGAGTGAGAAAAACATCACGGCCGGTGCGCATTGTATGGGTGTGTGTTACATTACATTAACTAGTAGGAGTGTGAAAAACATCACGGGCCGGTGCGCATTGTATGGGTGTGTGTTACATTACATTCACTAGTAGGAGTGAGAAAAACATCACGGGCCGGTGCGCATTGTATGGGTGTTTGTTACATTACATTCACTAGTAGGAGTGAGAAAAACATCTCGGGCCGGTGCGCATTGTATGGGTGTGTGTTACATTACATTAACTAGTAGGAGTGAGAAAAACATCACGGGGTGGTGCGCATTTTATGGGTGTGTGTTACATTACATTCACTAGTAGGAGTGAGAAAAACATCACGGGCCGGTGCGCATTGTATGGGTGTGTGTTACATTACATTCACTAGTAGGAGTGAGAAAAACATCACGGGCCGGTGCGCATTGTATGGGTGTGTGTTACATTACATTCACTAGTAGGAGTGAGAAAAACATCACGGGCCGGTGCGCATTGTATGGGTGTGTTTTACATTACATTCACTAGTAGGAGTGAGAAAAACATCACGGGGTGGTGCGCATTGTATGGGTGTGTGTTACATTACATTCAATAGTAGGAGTGAGAAAAACATCACGGGGTGGTGCGCATTGCATGGTTGTGTGTTACATTAGATTCACTAGTAGGAGTGAGAAAATCATCACGGGGTGGTGCGCATTGTATGGGTGTGTGTTACATTAGATTCACTAGTAGGAGTGAGAAAAACATCACGGGGTGGTGCGCATTGTATGGGTGTGTGTTACATTAGATTCACTAGTAGGAGTGAGAAAAACATCACGGGGTGGTGCGCATTGTTTGGGTGTGTGTTACATTAGATTCACTAGAAGGAGTGAGAAAAACATCACGGGGTGGTGCGCATTGTATGGTTGTGTGTTACATTACATTCACTAGTAGGAATGAGAAAAACATCACTGGGTGGTGCGCATTGTATGGGTGTGTGTTACATTACACTCACTAGTAGGAGTGAGAAAAACATCACGGGGTGGTGCGCATTGTATGGGTGTGTATTACATTACATTCACTAGTAGGAGTGAGAAAAACATCACGGGGTGGTGCGCATTGTATGGGTGTGTGTTACATTACATTCACTAGTAGCAGTGAGATAAACATCACGGGGAGGTGCGCATTGTATGGGTGTGTGTTACATTACATTCACTAGTAGGAGTGAGAAAAACATCACGGGGTGGTGCGCATTGTATGGGTGTGTGTTACATTACATTCACTAGTAGGAGTGAGAAAAACATCACGGGGTGGTGCGCATTGTATGGGTGTGTGTTACATTACATTCACTAGTAGGAGTGAGAAAAACATCACGGGGTGGTGCGCATTGTGTGGGTGTGTGTTACATTACATTCACTAGTAGGAGTGAGAAAAACATCACAGGGTGGTGCGCATTGTGTGGGTGTGTGTTACATTACATTCACTAGTAGGAGTGAGAAAAACATCACGGGGTGGTGCGCATTGTATGGGTGTGTGTTACATTAGATTCACTAGTAGGAGTGAGAAAAACATCACGGGGTGGTGCGCATTGTATGGGTGTGTGTTACATTACATTCACTACTAGGAGTGAGAAAAACATCACGGGATGGTGTGAATCGGAGAGTCTGAATTAGGATAGGCAGTGAGTGGCAATGTAGGATCGAGAAAAGCACCGCGGGGTGGTCAGCATGGGGAGGCCAGGGAACATGCAATGGCAATGTAGGATAGGTTTCTGAAAAACATCGCGGGGTGGTGCGCATTGTATGGGTGTGTGTCACATTACATTCACTAGTAGGAGTGAGAAAAACATCACAGGGTGGTGCGCATTGTATGGGTGTGTGTTACATTACATTCACTAGTAGGAGTGAGAAAAACATCACGGGGTGGTGCGCATTGTATGGGTGTGTGTTACATTACATTCACTAGTAGGAGTGAGAAAAACATCACGGGGTGGTGCGCATTGTATGGGTGTGTGTTACATTACATTCACTAGTAGGAGTGAGAAATACATCACGGGGTGGTGCGCATTGTATGGGTGTGTGTTACATTACATTCACTAGTAGCAGTGAGAAAAACATCATGGGGTGGTGCGCATTGTATGGGTGTGTGTTACATTAGATTCACTAGTAGGAGTGAGAAAAACATCACGGGGTGGTTCGCATTGTTTGGGTGTGTGTTACATTACATTCACTAGTAGGAGTGAGAAAAACATCACGGGGTGCTGCGCATTGTATGGGTGTGTGTTATATTACATTCCCTAGTAAAAGGGAGAAAAACATCACGGGGTGATGCGCATTGTATGGGTGTGTGTTACATTACATTCACCAGTAGGAGTGAGAAAAACATCACGGGGTGGTGTGAATCGGAGCGTCTGAATTAGGATAGGCAGTGAGTGGCAATGTAGGATGGAGAAAAGCACCGCGGGGTGGTCAGCATGGGGAGGTCAGGGAACATGCAGTGGCAATGTAGGATAGGTTTCTGAAAAACATCGCGGGGTGGTGCGCATTGTATGGGTGTGTGTTACATTAGATTCATTAGTAGGAGTGAGAAAAATATCACGGGGTGGTGCGCATTGTATGGGTGTGTGTTACATTACATTCACTAATAGGAGTGAGAAAAACATCACGGGGTGGTGCACATTGTATGGGTGTGTGTTACATTACATTCACTAGTAGGAGTGAGAAAAACATCCGGGGTGGTGCGCATTGTATGGGTGTGTGTTACATTACATTCACTAGTAGGAGTGAGAAAAACATCACGGGGTGGTGCGCATTGTATGGGTGTGTGTTACATTACATTCACTAGTAGGAGTGAGAAAAACATCACGGGGTGGTGCGCATTGTATGGGTGTGTGTTACATTACATTCACTAGTAAGAGTGAGAAAAACATCACGGGATGGTTTGAATCGGAGAGTCTGAATTAGAATAGGCAGTTAGTGGCAATGTAGGATCGAGAAAAGCACCGCGGGGTGGTTAGCATGGGGAGGCCAGGGAACATGCATTGGCAAAGTAGGATAGGTTTCTGAAAAACATCGCAGGGTGGTGCGCATTGTATGGGTGTGTGTTACATTAGATTCACTAGTAGGAGTGAGAAAAACATCACGGGGTGGTGCGCATTGTATGGGTGTGTGTTACATTACATTCACTAGTAGGAGTGAGAAAAACATTACGGGGTCGTGCGCATTGTATGGGTGTGTGTTAAATTACATTCACTACTAGGAGTGAGAAAAACATCACGGGGTGGTGCGCATTGTATGGGTGTGTGTTACATTACATTCACTAGTAGGAGTGAGAAAAACATCACGGGGTGGTGCGCATTGTATGAGTGTGTGTTACATTACATTCACTAGTAGGAGTAAGAAAAACATCACGGGGTGGTGCGCATTGTATGGGTGTGTGTTACATTACATTCACTAGTAGGAGTGAGAAAAACATCACGGGGTGGTGCGCATTGTATGGGTGTGTGTTACATTACACTCATTAGTAGGAGTGAGAAAAACATCACGGGGAGGTGCGCATTGTATGGGTGTGTGTTACATTAAATTCACTACTAGGAGTGAGAAAAACATCACGGGGTGGTGCGCATTGTATGGGTGTGTGTTACATTACATTCACTAGTAGGAGTGAGAAAAACATCACGGGGTGGTGCGTATTGTATGGGTGTGTGTTACATTACATTCACTAGTAGGAGTGAGAAAAACATCACGGGGTGGTGCGCATTGTATGGGTGTGTGTTACATTACTTTCACTAGTAGGAGTGAGAAAAACATCACGGGGTGGTGCGCATTGTATGGGTGTGTGTTACATTACATTCACTAAGAGGAGTGAGAAAAACATCACGGGGTGGTGCGCATTGTATGGGTGTGTGTTACATTACATTCACTAGTAGGAGTGAGAAAAACATCACGGGGTGGTGCGCATTGTATGGGTGTGTGTTACATTACATTCACTAGTAGGAGTGAGAAAAACATCACGGGGTGGTGCGCATTGTATGGGTGTGTGTTACATTACATTCACTAGTAGGAGTGAGAAAAACATCACGGGGTGGTGCGCATTGTATGGGTGTGTGTTACATTACATTCACTAGTAGGAGTGAGAAAAACATCACGGGGTGGTGCGCATTGTATGGGTGTGTGTTATATTACATTCACTAGTAGGAGTGAGAAAAACATCACGGTGTGGTGCGCATTGTATGGGTGTGTGTTACATTACATTCACTAGTAGGAGTGAGAAAAACATCACGGGGTGGTGCGCATCGTATGGGTGTGTGTTACATTACATTCACTAGTAGGAGTGAGAAAAACATCACGGGGTGGTGCGCATCGTATGGGTGTGTGTTACATTACATTCACTAGTAGGAGTGAGAAAAACATCACGGGGTGGTGCGCATCGTATGGGTGTGTGTTACATTACATTCACTAGTAGGAGGGAGAAAAACATCACGGGGTGGTGCGCATCGTATGGGTGTGTGTTACATTACATTCACTAGTAGGAGTGAGAAAAACATCACGGGGTGGTGCGCATTGTATGGGTGTGTGTTACATTAGATTCACTATTAGGAGTGAGAAAAACATCACGGGGTGGTGCGCATTGTATGGGTGTGTGTTACATTACATTCAGTAGTAGGAGTGAGAAAAACATCACGGGGTGGTTCGCATTGTATTGGTGTGTGTTACATTACATTCACTAGTAGGAGTGAGAAAAACATCACGGGGTGGTGCGCATTGTATGGGTGTGTGTTACATTACATTCACTAGTAGGAGTGAGAAAAACATCACGGGGTGGTGCGCATTTTATGGGTGTGTGTTACATTACATTCACTAGTAGGAGTGAGAAAAACATCACGGGGTGGTGCGCATTGTATGGGTGTGTGTTACATTACATTCACTAGTAGGAGTGAGAAAAACATCACGGGGTGGTTCGCATTTTTGGGTGTGTGTTACATTACATTCACTAGTAGGAGTGAGAAAAACATCACGGGGTGCTGCGCATTGTATGGGTGTGTGTTATATTACATTCACTAGTAAAAGGGAGAAAAACATCACGGGGTGATGCGCATTGTATGGGTGTGTGTTACATTACATTCACTAGTAGGAGTGAGAAAAACATCACGGGGTGGTGTGAATCGGAGCGTCTGAATTAGGATAGGCAGTGAGTGGCAATGTAGGATGGAGAAAAGCATCGGGGTGGTCAGCATGGGGAGGTCAGGGAACATGCAGTGGCAATGTAGGATAGGTTTCTGAAAAACATCGCCGGGTGGTGCGCATTTTATGGGTTTGTGTTACATTAGATTCATTAGTAGGAGTGAGAAAAATATCACGGGGTGGTGCGCATTGTATGGGTGTGTGTTACATTACATTCACTAATAGGAGTGAGCAAAACATCACGGGGTGGTGCGCATTGTATGGGTGTGTGTTACATTACATTCACTAGTATTAGTGAGAAAAACATCCGGGGTGGTGCGCATTGTATGGGTGTGTGTTACATTACATTCACTATTAGGAGTGAGAAAAACATCACGGGGTGGTGCGCATTGTATGAGTGTGTGTTACATTACATTCACTAGTAGGAGTGAGAAAAACATCACGGGGTGGTGCGCATTGTATGGGTGTGTGTTACATTACATTCACTAGTAGGAGTGAGAAAAACATCACGGGATGGTGTGAATCGGAGAGTCTGAATTAGAATAGGCAGTTAGTGGCAATGTAGGATCGAGAAAAGCACCGCGGAGTGGTCAGCATGGGGAGGCCAGGTAACATGCAGTGGCAATGTAGGATAGGTTTCTGAAAAACATCGCGGGGTGGTGCGCATTGTATGGGTGTGTGTTACATTAGATTCACTAGTAGGAGTGAGAAAAACATCACGGGGTGGTGCGCATTGTATGGGTGTGTGTTACATTACATTCACTAGTAGGAGTGAGAAAAACATCACGGGGTGGTGCGCATTGTATGGGTGTGTGTTACATTACATTCACTAGTAGGAGTGAGAAAAACATCACGGGGTGGTGCGCATTGTATGGGTGTGTGTTACATTACATTCACTAGTAGGAGTGAGAAAAACATCACGGGGTGGTGCGCATTGTATGGGTGTGTGTTACATTACATTCACTAGTAGGAGTGAGAAAAACATCACGGGGTGGTGCGCATTGTATGGTTGTGTGTTACATTACATTCACTAGTAGGAGTGAGAAAAACATCACGGGGTGGTGCGCATTGTATGGGTGTGTGTTACATTACATTCACTAGTAGGAGTGAGAAAAACATCACGGGGTGGTGCGCATTGTATGGGTGTGTGTTACATTACATTCACTAGTAGGAGTGAGAAAAACATCACGGGGTGGTGCGCATTGTATGGGTGTGTGTTACATTACATTCACTAGTAGGAGTGAGAAAAACATCACGGGCCGGTGCGCATTGTATGGGTGTTTGTTACATTACATTCACTAGTAGGAGTGAGAAAAACATCTCCGGCCGGTGCGCATTGTATGGGTGTGTGTTACATTACATTAACTAGTAGGAGTGAGAAAAACATCACGGGGTGGTGCGCATTGTATGGGTGTGTGTTACATTACATTCACTAGTAGGAGTGAGAAAAACATCACGGGCCGGTGCGCATTGTATGGGTGTGTGTTACATTACATTAACTAGTAGGAGTGAGAAAAACATCACGGGCCGGTGCGCATTGTATGGGTGTGTGTTACATTACATTCACTAGTAGGAGTGAGAAAAACATCACGGGCCGGTGCGCATTGTATGGGTGTGTGTTACATTACATTCACTAGTAGGAGTGAGAAAAACATCACGGGCCGGTGCGCATTGTATGGGTGTGTTTTACATTACATTCACTAGTAGGAGTGAGAAAAACATCACGGGGTGGTGCGCATTG
The DNA here is from genome assembly GCF_034190915.1 of Cavia porcellus. Classification (NCBI taxonomy): domain Eukaryota; kingdom Metazoa; phylum Chordata; class Mammalia; order Rodentia; family Caviidae; genus Cavia; species Cavia porcellus. The sequence goes on from NW_026947586.1 coordinate 135,199, forward strand.
TATGGGTGTGTGTTACATTACATTCAATAGTAGGAGTGAGAAAAACATCACGGGGTGGTGCGCATTGCATGGTTGTGTGTTACATTAGATTCACTAGTAGGAGTGAGAAAATCATCACGGGGTGGTGCGCATTGTATGGGTGTGTGTTACATTAGATTCACTAGTAGGAGTGAGAAAAACATCACGGGGTGGTGCGCATTGTATGGGTGTGTGTTACATTAGATTCACTAGTAGGAGTGAGAAAAACATCACGGGGTGGTGCGCATTGTTTGGGTGTGTGTTACATTAGATTCACTAGTAGGAGTGAGAAAAACATCACGGGGTGGTGCGCATTGTATGGTTGTGTGTTACATTACATTCACTAGTAGGAATGAGAAAAACATCACTGGGTGATGCGCATTGTATGGGTGTGTGTTACATTACATTCACTAGTAGGAGTGAGAAAAACATCACGGGGTGGTGTGAATCGGAGCGTCTGAATTAGGATAGGCAGTGAGTGGCAATGTAGGATGGAGAAAAGCACCGCGGGGTGGTCAGCATGGGGAGGTCAGGGAACATGCAGTGGCAAGGTAGGATAGGTTTCTGAAAAACATCGCGGGGTGGTGCGCATTGTATGGGTGTGTGTTACATTAGATTCATTAGTAGGAGTGAGAAAAATATCACGGGGTGGTGCGCATTGTATGGGTGTGTGTTACATTACATTCACTAATAGGAGTGAGAAAAACATCACGGGGTGGTGCGCATTGTATGGGTGTGTGTTACATTACATTCACTAGTAGGAGTAAGAAAAACATCCGGGGTGGTGCGCATTGTATGGGTGTGTGTTACATTACATTCACTATTAGGAGTGAGAAAAACATCACGGGGTGGTGCGCATTGTATGGGTGTGTCTTACATTGCATTCACTAGTAGGAGTGAGAAAAACATCATGGGGTGGTGCGCATTGTATGGGTGTGTGTTACATTACATTCACTAGTAGGAGTGAGAAAAACATCACGGGATGGTTTGAATCGGAGAGTCTGAATTAGAATAGGCAGTTAGTGGCAATGTAGGATCGAGAAAAGCACCGCGGGGTGGTTAGCATGGGGAGGCCAGGGAACATGCATTGGCAATGTAGGATAGGTTTCTCAAAAACATCGCAGGGTGGTGCGCATTGTATGGGTGTGTGTTACATTAGATTCACTAGTAGGAGTGAGAAAAACATCACGGGGTGGTGCGCATTGTATGGGTGTGTGTTACATTACATTCACTAGTAGGAGTGAGAAAAACATCACGGGGTCGTGCGCATTGTATGGGTGTGTGTTAAATTACATTCACTACTAGGATTGAGAAAAACATCACGGGGTGGTGCGCATTGTATGGGTGTGTGTTACATTACATTCACTAGTAGGAGTGAGAAAAACATCACGGGGTGGTGCGCATTGTATGAGTGTGTGTTACATTACATTCACTAGTAGGAGTAAGAGAAACATCACGGGGTGGTGCGCATTGTATGGGTGTGTGTTACATTACATTCACTAGTAGGAGTGAGAAAAACATCACGGGGTGGTGCGCATTGTATGGGTGTGTGTTACATTACACTCATTAGTAGGAGTGAGAAAAACATCACGGGGAGGTGCGCATTGTATGGGTGTGTGTTACATTAAATTCACTACTACGAGTGAGAAAAACATCACGGGGTGGTGCGCATTGTATGGGTGTGTGTTACATTACATTCACTAGTGGGAGTGAGAAAAACATCACGGGGTGGTGCGTATTGTATGGGTGTGTGTTACATTACATTCACTAGTAGGAGTGAGAAAAACATCACGGGGTGGTGCGCATTGTATGGGTGTGTGTTACATTACTTTCACTAGTAGGAGTGAGAAAAACATCACGGGGTGGTGCGCATTGTATGGGTGTGTGTTACATTACATTCACTAAGAGGAGTGAGAAAAACATCACGGGGTGGTGCGCATTGTATGGGTGTGTGTTACATTACATTCACTAGTAGGAGTGAGAAAAACATCACGGGGTGGTGCGCATTGTATGGGTGTGTGTTACATTACATTCACTAGTAGGAGTGAGAAAAACATCACGGGGTGGTGCGCATTGTATGGGTGTGTGTTACATTACATTCACTAGTAGGAGTGAGAAAAACATCACGGGGTGGTGCGCATCGTATGGGTGTGTGTTACATTACATTCACTAGTAGGAGTGAGAAAAACATCACGGGGTGGTGCGCATCGTATGGGTGTGTGTTACATTACATTCACTAGTAGGAGTGAGAAAAACATCACGGGGTGGTGCGCATCGTATGGGTGTGTGTTACATTACATTCACTAGTAGGAGTGAGAAAAACATCACGGGGTGGTGCGCATTGTATGGGTGTGTGTTACATTAGATTCACTATTAGGAGTGAGAAAAACATCACGGGGTGGTGCGCATTGTATGGGTGTGTGTTACATTACATTCAGTAGTAGGAGTGAGAAAAACATCACGGGGTGGTTCGCATTGTATTGGTGTGTGTTACATTACATTCACTAGTAGGAGTGAGAAAAACATCACGGGGTGGTGCGCATTGTATGGGTGTCTGTTACATTACATTCACTAGTAGGAGTGAGAAAAATATCACGGGGTGGTGCGCATTGTATGGGTGTGTGTTACATTACATTCACTAGTAGGAGTGAGAAAAACATCACGGGGTGGTGCGCATTTTATGGGTGTGTGTTACATTACATTCACTAGTAGGAGTGAGAAAAACATCACGGGGTGGTGCGCATTGTATGGGTGTGTGTTACATTACATTCACTAGTAGGAGTGAGAAAAAGCATCACGGGGTGGTTCGCATTGTTTGGGTGTGTGTTACATTACATTCACTAGTAGGAGTGAGAAAAACATCACGGGGTGCTGCGCATTGTATGGGTGTGTGTTATATTACATTCACTAGTAAAAGGGAGAAAAACATCACGGGGTGATGCGCATTGTATGGGTGTGTGTTACATTACATTCACTAGTAGGAGTGAGAAAAACATCACGGGGTGGTGTGAATCGGAGCGTCTGAATTAGGATAGGCAGTGAGTGGAAATGTAGGAGGGAGAAAAGCACCGCGGGGTGGTCAGCATGGGGAGGTCAGGGAACATGCATTGGCAATGTAGGATAGGTTTCTGAAAAACATCGCCGGGTGGTGCGCATTGTATGGGTTTGTGTTACATTACATTCACTAAGAGGAGTGAGAAAAACATCACGGGGTGGTGCGCATTGTATGGGTGTGTGTTACATTACATTCACTAGTAGGAGTGAGAAAAACATCACGGGGTGGTGCGCATTGTATGGGTGTGTGTTACATTACATTCACTAGTAGGAGTGAGAAAAACATCACGGGGTGGTGCGCATTGTATGGGTGTGTGTTACATTACATTCACTAGTAGGAGTGAGAAAAACATCACGGGGTGGTGCGCATTGTATGGGTGTGTGTTACATTACATTCACTAGTAGGAGTGAGAAAAACATCACGGGGTGGTGCGCATTGTATGGGTGTGTGTTATATTACATTCACTAGTAGGAGTGAGAAAAACATCACGGTGTGGTGCGCATTGTATGGGTGTGTGTTACATTACATTCACTAGTAGGAGTGAGAAAAACATCACGGGGTGGTGCGCATCGTATGGGTGTGTGTTACATTACATTCACTAGTAGGAGTGAGAAAAACATCACGGGGTGGTGCGCATCATATGGGTGTGTGTTACATTACATTCACTAGTAGGAGTGAGAAAAACATCACGGGGTGGTGCGCATCGTATGGGTGTGTGTTACATTACATTCACTAGTAGGAGGGAGAAAAACATCACGGGGTGGTGCGCATCGTATGGGTGTGTGTTACATTACATTCACTAGTAGGAGTGAGAAAAACATCACGGGGTGGTGCGCATTGTATGGGTGTGTGTTACATTAGATTCACTATTAGGAGTGAGAAAAACATCACGGGGTGGTGCGCATTGTATGGGTGTGTGTTACATTACATTCAGTAGTAGGAGTGAGAAAAACATCACGGGGTGGTTCGCATTGTATTGGTGTGTGTTACATTACATTCACTAGTAGGAGTGAGAAAAACATCACGGGGTGGTGCGCATTGTATGGGTGTGTGTTACATTACATTCACTAGTAGGAGTGAGAAAAACATCACGGGGTGGTGCGCATTTTATGGGTGTGTGTTACATTACATTCACTAGTAGGAGTGAGAAAAACATCACGGGGTGGTGCGCATTGTATGGGTGTGTGTTACATTACATTCACTAGTAGGAGTGAGAAAAACATCACGGGGTGGTTCGCATTTTTGGGTGTGTGTTACATTACATTCACTAGTAGGAGTGAGAAAAACATCACGGGGTGCTGCGCATTGTATGGGTGTGTGTTATATTACATTCACTAGTAAAAGGGAGAAAAACATCACGGGGTGATGCGCATTGTATGGGTGTGTGTTACATTACATTCACTAGTAGGAGTGAGAAAAACATCACGGGGTGGTGTGAATCGGAGCGTCTGAATTAGGATAGGCAGTGAGTGGCAATGTAGGATGGAGAAAAGCATCGGGGTGGTCAGCATGGGGAGGTCAGGGAACATGCAGTGGCAATGTAGGATAGGTTTCTGAAAAACATCGCCGGGTGGTGCGCATTTTATGGGTTTGTGTTACATTAGATTCATTAGTAGGAGTGAGAAAAATATCACGGGGTGGTGCGCATTGTATGGGTGTGTGTTACATTACATTCACTAATAGGAGTGAGCAAAACATCACGGGGTGGTGCGCATTGTATGGGTGTGTGTTACATTACATTCACTAGTATTAGTGAGAAAAACATCCGGGGTGGTGCGCATTGTATGGGTGTGTGTTACATTACATTCACTATTAGGAGTGAGAAAAACATCACGGGGTGGTGCGCATTGTATGAGTGTGTGTTACATTACATTCACTAGTAGGAGTGAGAAAAACATCACGGGTTGGTGCGCATTGTATGGGTGTGTGTTACATTACATTCACTAGTAGGAGTGAGAAAAACATCACGGGATGGTGTGAATCGGAGAGTCTGAATTAGAATAGGCAGTTAGTGGCAATGTAGGATCGAGAAAAGCACCGCGGAGTGGTCAGCATGGGGAGGCCAGGTAACATGCAGTGGCAATGTAGGATAGGTTTCTGAAAAACATCGCGGGGTGGTGCGCATTGTATGGGTGTGTGTTACATTAGATTCACTAGTAGGAGTGAGAAAAACATCACGGGGTGGTGCGCATTGTATGGGTGTGTGTTAAATTACATTCACTAGTAGGAGTGAGAAAAACATCACGGGGTGGTGCGCATTGTATGGGTGTGTGTTACATTACATTCACTAGTAGGAGTGAGAAAAACATCACGGGGTGGTGCGCATTGTATGGGTGTGTGTTACATTACATTCACTAGTAGGAGTGAGAAAAACATCACGGGGTGGTGCGCATTGTATGGGTGTGTGTTACATTACATTCACTAGTAGGAGTGAGAAAAACATCACGGGGTGGTGCGCATTGTATGGTTGTGTGTTACATTACATTCACTAGTAGGAGTGAGAAAAACATCACGGGGTGGTGCGCATTGTATGGGTGTGTGTTACATTACATTCACTAGTAGGAGTGAGAAAAACATCACGGGGTGGTGCGCATTGTATGGGTGTGTGTTACATTACATTCACTAGTAGGAGTGAGAAAAACATCACGGGGTGGTGCGCATTGTATGGGTGTGTGTTACATTACATTCACTAGTAGGAGTGAGAAAAACATCACGGGCCGGTGCGCATTGTATGGGTGTTTGTTACATTACATTCACTAGTAGGAGTGAGAAAAACATCTCCGGCCGGTGCGCATTGTATGGGTGTGTGTTACATTACATTAACTAGTAGGAGTGAGAAAAACATCACGGGGTGGTGCGCATTGTATGGGTGTGTGTTACATTACATTCACTAGTAGGAGTGAGAAAAACATCACGGGCCGGTGCGCATTGTATGGGTGTGTGTTACATTACATTAACTAGTAGGAGTGAGAAAAACATCACGGGCCGGTGCGCATTGTATGGGTGTGTGTTACATTACATTCACTAGTAGGAGTGAGAAAAACATCACGGGCCGGTGCGCATTGTATGGGTGTGTGTTACATTACATTCACTAGTAGGAGTGAGAAAAACATCACGGGCCGGTGCGCATTGTATGGGTGTGTTTTACATTACATTCACTAGTAGGAGTGAGAAAAACATCACGGGGTGGTGCGCATTGTATGGGTGTGTGTTACATTACATTCAATAGTAGGAGTGAGAAAAACATCACGGGGTGGTGCGCATTGCATGGTTGTGTGTTACATTAGATTCACTAGTAGGAGTGAGAAAATCATCACGGGGTGGTGCGCATTGTATGGGTGTGTGTTACATTAGATTCACTAGTAGGAGTGAGAAAAACATCACGGGGTGGTGCGCATTGTATGGGTGTGTGTTACATTAGATTCACTAGTAGGAGTGAGAAAAACATCACGGGGTGGTGCGCATTGTTTGGGTGTGTGTTACATTAGATTCACTAGTAGGAGTGAGAAAAACATCACGGGGTGGTGCGCATTGTATGGTTGTGTGTTACATTACATTCACTAGTAGGAATGAGAAAAACATCACTGGGTGATGCGCATTGTATGGGTGTGTGTTACATTACATTCACTAGTAGGAGTGAGAAAAACATCACGGGGTGGTGTGAATCGGAGCGTCTGAATTAGGATAGGCAGTGAGTGGCAATGTAGGATGGAGAAAAGCACCGCGGGGTGGTCAGCATGGGGAGGTCAGGGAACATGCAGTGGCAAGGTAGGATAGGTTTCTGAAAAACATCGCGGGGTGGTGCGCATTGTATGGGTGTGTGTTACATTAGATTCATTAGTAGGAGTGAGAAAAATATCACGGGGTGGTGCGCATTGTATGGGTGTGTGTTACATTACATTCACTAATAGGAGTGAGAAAAACATCACGGGGTGGTGCGCATTGTATGGGTGTGTGTTACATTACATTCACTAGTAGGAGTAAGAAAAACATCCGGGGTGGTGCGCATTGTATGGGTGTGTGTTACATTACATTCACTATTAGGAGTGAGAAAAACATCACGGGGTGGTGCGCATTGTATGGGTGTGTCTTACATTGCATTCACTAGTAGGAGTGAGAAAAACATCATGGGGTGGTGCGCATTGTATGGGTGTGTGTTACATTACATTCACTAGTAGGAGTGAGAAAAACATCACGGGATGGTTTGAATCGGAGAGTCTGAATTAGAATAGGCAGTTAGTGGCAATGTAGGATCGAGAAAAGCACCGCGGGGTGGTTAGCATGGGGAGGCCAGGGAACATGCATTGGCAATGTAGGATAGGTTTCTCAAAAACATCGCAGGGTGGTGCGCATTGTATGGGTGTGTGTTACATTAGATTCACTAGTAGGAGTGAGAAAAACATCACGGGGTGGTGCGCATTGTATGGGTGTGTGTTACATTACATTCACTAGTAGGAGTGAGAAAAACATCACGGGGTCGTGCGCATTGTATGGGTGTGTGTTAAATTACATTCACTACTAGGATTGAGAAAAACATCACGGGGTGGTGCGCATTGTATGGGTGTGTGTTACATTACATTCACTAGTAGGAGTGAGAAAAACATCACGGGGTGGTGCGCATTGTATGAGTGTGTGTTACATTACATTCACTAGTAGGAGTAAGAGAAACATCACGGGGTGGTGCGCATTGTATGGGTGTGTGTTACATTAGATTCACTAGTAGGAGTGAGAAAAACATCACGGGGTGGTGCGCATTGTATGGGTGTGTGTTACATTACACTCATTAGTAGGACTGAGAAAAACATCACGGGGAGGTGCGCATTGTATGGGTGTGTGTTACATTAAATTCACTACTAGGAGTGAGAAAAACATCACGGGGTGGTGCGCATTGTATGGGTGTGTGTTACATTACATTCACTAGTGGGAGTGAGAAAAACATCACGGGGTGGTGCGTATTGTATGGGTGTGTGTTACATTACATTCACTAGTAGGAGTGAGAAAAACATCACGGGGTGGTGCGCATTGTATGGGTGTGTGTTACATTACTTTCACTAGTAGGAGTGAGAAAAACATCACGGGGTGGTGCGCATTGTATGGGTGTGTGTTACATTACATTCACTAAGAGGAGTGAGAAAAACATCACGGGGTGGTGCGCATTGTATGGGTGTGTGTTACATTACATTCACTAGTAGGAGTGAGAAAAACATCACGGGGTGGTGCGCATTGTATGGGTGTGTGTTACATTACATTCACTAGTAGGAGTGAGAAAAACATCACGGGGTGGTGTGCATTGTATGGGTGTGTGTTACATTACATTCACTAGTAGGAGTGAGAAAAACATCACGGGGTGGTGCGCATTGTATGGGTGTGTGTTACATTACATTCACTAGTAGGAGTGAGAAAAACATCACGGGGTGGTGCGCATCGTATGGGTGTGTGTTACATTACATTCACTAGTAGGAGTGAGAAAAACATCACGGGGTGGTGCGCATCGTATGGGTGTGTGTTACATTACATTCACTAGTAGGAGTGAGAAAAACATCACGGGGTGGTGCGCATCGTATGGGTGTGTGTTACATTACATTCACTAGTAGGAGTGAGAAAAACATCACGGGGTGGTGCGCATTGTATGGGTGTGTGTTACATTAGATTCACTATTAGGAGTGAGAAAAACATCACGGGGTGGTGCGCATTGTATGGGTGTGTGTTACATTACATTCAGTAGTAGGAGTGAGAAAAACATCACGGGGTGGTTCGCATTGTATTGGTGTGTGTTACATTACATTCACTAGTAGGAGTGAGAAAAACATCACGGGGTGGTGCGCATTGTATGGGTGTCTGTTACATTACATTCACTAGTAGGAGTGAGAAAAATATCACGGGGTGGTGCGCATTGTATGGGTGTGTGTTACATTACATTCACTAGTAGGAGTGAGAAAAACATCACGGGGTGGTGCGCATTTTATGGGTGTGTGTTACATTACATTCACTAGTAGGAGTGAGAAAAACATCACGGGGTGGTGCGCATTGTATGGGTGTGTGTTACATTACATTCACTAGTAGGAGTGAGAAAAAGCATCACGGGGTGGTTCGCATTGTTTGGGTGTGTGTTACATTACATTCACTAGTAGGAGTGAGAAAAACATCACGGGGTGCTGCGCATTGTATGGGTGTGTGTTATATTACATTCACTAGTAAAAGGGAGAAAAACATCACGGGGTGATGCGCATTGTATGGGTGTGTGTTACATTACATTCACTAGTAGGAGTGAGAAAAACATCACGGGGTGGTGTGAATCGGAGCGTCTGAATTAGGATAGGCAGTGAGTGGAAATGTAGGAGGGAGAAAAGCACCGCGGGGTGGTCAGCATGGGGAGGTCAGGGAACATGCATTGGCAATGTAGGATAGGTTTCTGAAAAACATCGCCGGGTGGTGCGCATTGTATGGGTTTGTGTTACATTAGATTCATTAGTAGGAGTGAGAAAAATATCACGGGGTGGTGCGCATTGTATGGGTGTGTGTTACATTACATTCACTAATAGGAGTGAGAAAAACATCACGGGGTGGTGCGCATTGTATGGGTGTGTGTTACATTACATTCACTAGTATTAGTGAGAAAAACATCCGGGGTGGTGCGCATTGTATGGGTGTGTGTTACATTACATTCACTATTAGGAGTGAGAAAAACATCACGGGGTGGTGCGCATTGTATGGGTGTGTGTTACATTACATTCACTAGTAGGAGTGAGAAAAACATCACGGGGTGGTGCGCATTGTATGGGCGTGTGTTACATTACATTCACTAGTAGGAGTGAGAAAAACATCACGGGATGGTGTGAATCGGAGAGTCTGAATTAGAATAGGCAGTTAGTGGCAATGTAGGATCGAGAAAAGCACCGCGGGGTGGTCAGCATGGGGAGGCCAGGTAACATGCAGTGGCAATGTAGGATAGGTTTCTGAAAAACATCGCGGGGTGGTGCGCATTGTATGGGTGTGTGTTACATTAGATTCACTAGTAGGAGTGAGAAAAACATCACGGGGTGGTGCGCATTGTATGGGTGTGTGTTACATTACATTCACTAGTAGGAGTGAGAAAAACATCACGGGGTGGTGCGCATTGTATGGGTGTGTGTTACATTACATTCACTAATAGGAGTGAGAAAAACATCACGGGGTGGTGCGCATTGTATGGGTGTGTGTTACATTACATTCACTAATAGGAGTGAGAAAAACATCACGGGGTGGTGCGCATTGTATGGGTGTGTGTTACATTACATTCACTAGTAGGAGTGAGAAAAACATCACGGGGTGGTGCGCATCGTATGGGTGTGTGTTACATTACATTCACTAGTAGGAGTGAGAAAAACATCACGGGGTGGTGCGCATCGTATGGGTGTGTGTTACATTACATTCACTAGTAGGAGTGAGAAAAACATCCGGGGTGGTGCGCATTGTATGGGTGTGTGTTACATTACATTCACTATTAGGAGTGAGAAAAACATCACGGGGTGGTGCGCATTGTATGGGTGTGTCTTACATTACATTCACTAGTAGGAGTGAGAAAAACATCACGGGGTGGTGCGCATTGTATGGGTGTGTGTTACATTACATTCACTAGTAGGAGTGAGAAAAACATCACGGGATGGTTTGAATCGGAGAGTCTGAATTAGAATAGGCAGTTAGTGGCAATGTAGGATCGAGAAAAGCACCGCGGGGTGGTTAGCATGGGGAGGCCAGGGAACATGCATTGGCAATGTAGGATAGGTTTCTGAAAAACATCGCAGGGTGGTGCGCATTGTATGGGTGTGTGTTACATTAGATTCACTAGTAGGAGTGAGAAAAACATCACGGGGTGGTGCGCATTGTATGGGTGTGTGTTACATTACATTCACTAGTAGGAGTGAGAAAAACATCACGGGGTCGTGCGCATTGTATGGGTGTGTGTTAAATTACATTCACTACTAGGAGTGAGAAAAACATCACGGGGTGGTGCGCATTGTATGGGTGTGTGTTACATTACATTCACTAGTAGGAGTGAGAAAAACATCACGGGGTGGTGCGCATTGTATGAGTGTGTGTTACATTACATTCACTAGTAGGAGTAAGAGAAACATCACGGGGTGGTGCGCATTGTATGGGTGTGTGTTACATTACATTCACTAGTAGGAGTGAGAAAAACATCACGGGGTGGTGCGCATTGTATGGGTGTGTGTTACATTACACTCATTAGGAGGAGTGAGAAAAACATCACGGGGAGGTGCGCATTGTATGGGTGTGTGTTACATTAAATTCACTACTAGGAGTGAGAAAAACATCACGGGGTGGTGCGCATTGTATGGGTGTGTGTTACATTACATTCACTAGTAGGAGTGAGAAAAACATCACGGGGTGGTGCGTATTGTATGGGTGTGTGTTACATTACATTCACTAGTAGGAGTGAGAAAAACATCACGGGGTGGTGCGCATTGTATGGGTGTGTGTTACATTACTTTCACTAGTAGGAGTGAGAAAAACATCACGGGGTGGTGCGCATTGTATGGGTGTGTGTTACATTACATTCACTAAGAGGAGTGAGAAAAACATCACGGGGTGGTGCGCATTGTATGGGTGTGTGTTACATTACATTCACTAGTAGGAGTGAGAAAAACATCACGGGGTGGTGCGCATTGTATGGGTGTGTGTTACATTACATTCACTAGTAGGAGTGAGAAAAACATCACGGGGTGGTGCGCATTGTATGGGTGTGTGTTACATTACATTCACTAGTAGGAGTGAGAAAAACATCACGGGGTGGTGCGCATTGTATGGGTGTGTGTTACATTACATTCACTAGTAGGAGTGAGAAAAACATCACGGGGTGGTGCGCATCGTATGGGTGTGTGTTACATTACATTCACTAGTAGGAGTGACAAAAACATCACGGGGTGGTGCGCATCGTATGGGTGTGTGTTACATTACATTCACTAGTAGGAGTGAGAAAAACATCACGGGGTGGTGCGCATCGTATGGGTGTGTGTTACATTACATTCACTAGTAGGAGTGAGAAAAACATCACGGGGTGGTGCGCATTGTATGGGTGTGTGTTACATTAGATTCACTATTAGGAGTGAGAAAAACATCACGGGGTGGTGCGCATTGTATGGGTGTGTGTTACATTACATTCAGTAGTAGGAGTGAGAAAAACATCACGGGGGGTTCGCATTGTATTGGTGTGTGTTACATTACATTCACTAGTAGGAGTGAGAAAAACATCACGGGGTGGTGCGCATTGTATGGGTGTCTGTTACATTACATTCACTAGTAGGAGTGAGAAAAATATCACGGGGTGGTGCGCATTGTATGGGTGTGTGTTACATTACATTCACTAGTAGGAGTGAGAAAAACATCACGGGGTGGTGCGCATTTTATGGGTGTGTGTTACATTACATTCACTAGTAGGAGTGAGAAAAACATCACGGGGTGGTGCGCATTGTATGGGTGTGTGTTACATTACATTCACTAGTAGGAGTGAGAAAAACATCACGGGGTGGTTCGCATTGTTTGGGTGTGTGTTACATTACATTCACTAGTAGGAGTGAGAAAAACATCACGGGGTGCTGCGCATTTTATGGGTGTGTGTTATATTACATTCACTAGTAAAAGGGAGAAAAACATCACGGGGTGATGCGCATTGTATGGGTGTGTGTTACATTACATTCACTAGTAGGAGTGAGAAAAACATCACGGGGTGGTGTGAATCGGAGCGTCTGAATTAGGATAGGCAGTGAGTGGCAATGTAGGAGGGAGAAAAGCACCGCGGGGTGGTCAGCATGGGGAGGTCAGTTAACATGCATTGGCAATGTAGGATAGGTTTCTGAAAAACATCGCCGGGTGGTGCGCATTGTATGGGTTTGTGTTACATTAGATTCATTAGTAGGAGTGAGAAAAACATCCGGGGTGGTGCGCATTGTATGGGTGTGTGTTACATTACATTCACTAGTAGGAGTGAGAAAAACATCACGGGGTGGTGCGCATCGTATGGGTGTGTGTTACATTACATTCACTAGTAGGAGTGAGAAAAACATCACGGGGTGGTGCGCATCGTATGGGTGTGTGTTACATTACATTCACTAGTAGGAGTGAGAAAAACATCACGGGGTGGTGCGCATTGTATGCGTGTGTGTTACATTAGATTCACTATTAGGAGTGAGAAAAACATCACGGGGTGGTGCGCATTGTATGGGTGTGTGTTACATTACATTCAGTAGTAGGAGTGAGAAAAACATCACGGGGTGGTTCGCATTGTATTGGTGTGTGTTACATTACATTCACTAGTAGGAGTGAGAAAAACATCACGGGATGGTGTGAATCGGAGAGTCTGAATTAGAATAGGCACTTAGTGGCAATGTAGGATCGAGAAAAGCACCGCGGGGTGGTCAGCATGGGGAGGCCAGGGAACATGCAGTGGCAATGTAGGATAGGTTTCTGAAAAACATCGCGGGGTGGTGCGCATTATATGGGTGTGTGTTACATTAGATTCACTAGTAGGAGTGAGAAAAACATCACGGGGTGGTGCGCATTGTATGGGTGTGTGTTACATTACATTCACTAGTAGGAGTGAGAAAAACATCACGGGGTCGTGCGCATTGTATGGGTGTGTGTTACATTACATTCACTACTAGGAGTGAGAAAAACATCACGGGGTGGTGCGCATTGTATGGGTGTGTGTTACATTACATTCACTAGTAGGAGTGAGAAAAACATCACGGGGTGGTGCGCATTGTATGGGTGTGTGTTACATTACATTCACTAGTAGGAGTGAGAAAAGCATCACGGGGTGGTGCGCATTGTATGGGTGTGTGTTACATTACATTCACTAGTAGGTGTGAGAAAAACATCACGGGGTGGTTCGCATTGTTTGGGTGTGTGTTACATTACATTCACTAGTAGGAGTGAGAAAAACATCACGGGGTGCTGCGCATTGTATGGGTGTGTGTTATATTACATTCACTAGTAAAAGGGAGAAAAACATCACGTGGTGATGCGCATTGTATGGGTGTGTGTTACATTACATTCACTAGTAGGAGTGAGAAAAACATCACGGGGTGGTGTGAATCGGAGCGTCTGAATTAGGATAGGCAGTGAGTGGCAATGTAGGATGGAGAAAAGCACCGCGGGGTGGTCAGCATGGGGAGGTCAGGGAACATGCAGTGGCAATGTAGGATAGGTTTCTGAAAAACATCGCGGGGTGGTGCGCATCGTATGGGTGTGTGTTACATTAGATTCATTAGTAGGAGTGAGAAAAATATCACGGGGTGGTGCGCATTGTATGGGTGTGTGTTACATTACATTCACTAATAGGAGTGAGAAAAACATCACGGGGTGGTGCGCATTGTATGGGTGTGTGTTACATTACATTCACTAGTAGGAGTGAGAAAAACATCCGGGGTGGTGCGCATTGTATGGGTGTGTGTTACATTACATTCACTATTAGGAGTGAGAAAAACATCACGGGGTGGTGCGCATTGTATGGGTGTGTGTTACATTACATTCACTAGTAGGAGTGAGAAAAACATCACGGGGTGGTGCGCATTGTATGGGTGTGTGTTACATTACATTCACTAGTAGGAGTGAGAAAAACATCACGGGGTGGTGCGCATCGTATGGGTGTGTGTTACATTACATTCACTAGTAGGAGTGAGAAAAACATCACGGGGTGGTGCGCATTGTATGGGTGTGTGTTACATTAGATTCACTATTAGGAGTGAGAAAAACATCACGGGGTGGTGCGCATTGTATGGGTGTGTGTTACATTACATTCAGTAGTAGGAGTGAGAAAAACATCACGGGGTGGTTCGCATTGTATTGGTGTGTGTTACATTACATTCACTAGTAGGAGTGAGAAAAACATCACGGGGTGGTGCGCATTGTATGGGTGTCTGTTACATTACATTCACTAGTAGGAGTGAGAAAAATATCACGGGGTGGTGCGCATTGTATGGGTGTGTGTTACATTACATTCACTAGTAGGAGTGAGAAAAACATCACGGGGTGGTGCGCATTTTATGGGTGTGTGTTACATTACATTCACTAGTAGGAGTGAGAAAAACATCACGGGGTGGTGCGCATTGTATGGGTGTGTGTTACATTACATTCACTAGTAGGAGTGAGAAAAACATCACGGGGTGGTTCGCATTGTTTGGGTGTGTGTTACATTACATTCACTAGTAGGAGTGAGAAAAACATCACGGGGTGCTGCGCATTTTATGGGTGTGTGTTATATTACATTCACTAGTAAAAGGGAGAAAAACATCACGGGGTGATGCGCATTGTATGGGTGTGTGTTACATTACATTCACTAGTAGGAGTGAGAAAAATATCACGGGGTGGTGTGAATCGGAGCGTCTGAATTAGGATAGGCAGTGAGTGGCAATGTAGGAGGGAGAAAAGCACCGCGGGGTGGTCAGCATGGGGAGGTCAGTTAACATGCATTGGCAATGTAGGATAGGTTTCTGAAAAACATCGCCGGGTGGTGCGCATTGTATGGGTTTGTGTTACATTAGATTCATTAGTAGGAGTGAGAAAAACATCCGGGGTGGTGCGCATTGTATGGGTGTGTGTTACATTACATTCACTAGTAGGAGTGAGAAAAACATCACGGGGTGGTGCGCATCGTATGGGTGTGTGTTACATTACATTCACTAGTAGGAGTGAGAAAAACATCACGGGGTGGTGCGCATCGTATGGGTGTGTGTTACATTACATTCACTAGTAGGAGTGAGAAAAACATCACGGGGTGGTGCGCATTGTATGGGTGTGTGTTACATTAGATTCACTATTAGGAGTGAGAAAAACATCACGGGGTGGTGCGCATTGTATGGGTGTGTGTTACATTACATTCAGTAGTAGGAGTGAGAAAAACATCACGGGGTGGTTCGCATTGTATTGGTGTGTGTTACATTACATTCACTAGTAGGAGTGAGAAAAACATCACGGGTTGGTGTGAATCGGAGAGTCTGAATTAGAATAGGCACTTAGTGGCAATGTAGGATCGAGAAAAGCACCGCGGGGTGGTCAGCATGGGGAGGCCAGGGAACATGCAGTGGCAATGTAGGATAGGTTTCTGAAAAACATCGCGGGGTGGTGCGCATTATATGGGTGTGTGTTACATTAGATTCACTAGTAGGAGTGAGAAAAACATCACGGGGTGGTGCGCATTGTATGGGTGTGTGTTACATTACATTCACTAGTAGGAGTGAGAAAAACATCACGGGGTCGTGCGCATTGTATGGGTGTGTGTTACATTACATTCACTACTAGGAGTGAGAAAAACATCACGGGGTGGTGCGCATTGTATGGGTGTGTGTTACATTACATTCACTAGTAGGAGTGAGAAAAACATCACGGGGTGGTGCGCATTGTATGGGTGTGTGTTACATTACATTCACTAGTAGGAGTGAGAAAAGCATCACGGGGTGGTGCGCATTGTATGGGTGTGTGTTACATTACATTCACTAGTAGGTGTGAGAAAAACATCACGGGGTGGTTCGCATTGTTTGGGTGTGTGTTACATTACATTCACTAGTAGGAGTGAGAAAACATCACGGGGTGGTGCGCATTGTATGGGTGTGTGTTACATTACATTCACTAGTAGGTGTGAGAAAAACATCACGGGGTGGTTCGCATTGTTTGGGTGTGTGTTACATTACATTCACTAGTAGGAGTGAGAAAAACATCACGGGGTGGTGCGCATTGTATGGGTGTGTGTTACATTACATTCATTAGTAGGAGTGAGAAAAATATCACGGGCTGGTGCGCATTGTATGGGTGTGTGTTACATTACATTCACTAATAGGAGTGAGAAAAACATCACGGGTTGGTGCGCATTGTATGGGTGTGTGTTACATTACATTCACTAGTAGGAGTGAGAAAAACATCCGGGGTGGTGCGCATTGTATGGGTGTGTGTTACATTACATTCACTATTAGGAGTGAGAAAAACATCACGGGGTGGTGCGCATTGTATGGGTGTGTGTTACATTACATTCACTAGTAGGAGTGAGAAAAACATCACGGGGTGGTGCGCATTGTATGGGTGTGTGTTACATTACATTCACTAGTAGGAGTGAGAAAAACATCACGGGGTCGTGCGCATTGTATGGGTGTGTGTTACATTACATTCACTACTAGGAGTGAGAAAAACATCACGGGGTGGTGCGCATTGTATGGGTGTGTGTTACATTACATTCACTAGTAGGAGTGAGAAAAACATCACGGGGTGGTGCGCATTGTATGGGTGTGTGTTACATTACATTCACTAGTAGGAGTGAGAAAAACATCACGGGGTGGTGCGCATTGTATGGGTGTGTGTTACATTTCATTCACTAGTTGGAGTGAGAAAAACATCACGGGGTGGTTCGCATTGTTTGGGTGTGTGTTATATTACATTCACTAGTAAAAGGGAGAAAAACATCACGGGGTGATGCGCATTGTATGGGTGTGTGTTACATTACATTCACTAGTAGGAGTGAGAAAAACATCACGGGGTGGTGTGAATCGGAGTGTCTGAATTAGGATAGGCAGTGAGTGGCAATGTAGGATGGAGAAAAGCACAGCGGGGTGGTCAGCATGGGGAGGTCAGGGAACATGCAGTGGCAATGTAGGATAGGTTTCTGAAAAACATCGCGGGGTGGTGCGCATTGTATGGGTGTGTGTTACATTACATTCACTAGTAGGAGTGAGAAAAACATCACGGGGTGGTGCGCATTGTATGGGTGTGTGTTACATTACATTCACTAGTAGGAGTGAGAAAAACATCACGGGGTGGTTCGCATTGTTTGGGTATGTGTTACATTACATTCACTAGTAGGAGTGAGAAAAACATCACGGGGTGCTGCGCATTGTATGGGTGTGTGTTATATTACATTCACTAGTAAAAGGGAGAAAAACATCACGGGGTGATGCGCATTGTATGGGTGTGTGTTACATTACATTCACTAGTAGGAGTGAGAAAAACATCACGGGATGGTGTGAATCGGAGCGTCTGAATTAGGATAGGCAGTGAGTGGCAATGTAGGATGGAGAAAAGCACCGCGGGGTGGTCAGCATGGGGAGGTCAGGGAACATGCAGTGGCAATGTAGGATAGGTTTCTGAAAAACATCGCGGGGTGGTGCGCATTGTATGGGTTTGTGTTACATTAGATTCATTAGTAGGAGTGAGAAAAATATCACGGGCTGGTGCGCATTGTATGGGTGTGTGTTACATTACATTCACTAATAGGAGTGAGAAAAACATCACGGGGTGGTGCGCATTGTATGGGTGTGTGTTACATTACATTCACTAGTAGGAGTGAGAAAAACATCCGGGGTGGTGCGCATTGTATGGGTGTGTGTTACATTACATTCACTATTAGGAGTGAGAAAAACATCACGGGGTGGTGCGCATTGTATGGGTGTGTGTTACATTACATTCACTAGTAGGAGTGAGAAAAACATCACGGGGTGGTGCGCATTGTATGGGTGTGTGTTACATTACATTCACTAGTAGGAGTGAGAAAAACATCACGGGGTGGTGCGCATTGTATGGGTGTGTGTTACATTACATTCACTAGTAGGAGTGAGAAAAACATCACGGGGTCGTGCGCATTGTATGGGTGTGTGTTACATTACATTCACTACTAGGAGTGAGAAAAACATCACGGGGTGGTGCGCATTGTATGGGTGTGTGTTACATTACATTCACTAGTAGGAGTGAGAAAAACATCACGGGGTGGTGCGCATTGTATGGGTGTGTGTTACATTACATTCACTAGTAGGAGTGAGAAAAACATCACGGGGTGGTGCGCATTGTATGGGTGTGTGTTACATTTCATTCACTAGTTGGAGTGAGAAAAACATCACGGGGTGGTTCGCATTGTTTGGGTGTGTGTTATATTACATTCACTAGTAAAAGGGAGAAAAACATCACGGGGTGATGCGCATTGTATGGGTGTGTGTTACATTACATTCACTAGTAGGAGTGAGAAAAACATCACTGGGTGGTGTGAATCGGAGTTTCTGAATTAGGATAGGCAGTGAGTGGCAATGTAGGATGGAGAAAAGCACAGCGGGGTGGTCAGCATTGGGAGGTCAGGGAACATGCAGTGGCAATGTAGGATAGGTTTCTGAAAAACATCGCGGGGTGGTGCGCATTGTATGGGTGTGTGTTACATTAGATTCATTAGTAGGAGTGAGAAAAATATCACGGGGTGGTGTGCATTGTATGGGTGTGTGTTACATTACATTCACTAATAGGAGTGAGAAAAACATCACGGGGTGGTGCGCATTGTATGGGTGTGTGTTACATTACATTCACTAGTAGGAGTGAGAAAAACATCCGGGGTGGTGCGCATTGTATGGGTGTGTGTTACATTACATTCACTATAAGGAGTGAGAAAAACATCACGGGGTGGTGCGCATTGTATGGGTGTGTGTTACATTACATTCACTAGTAGGAGTGAGAAAAACATCACGGGGTGGTGCGCATTGTATGGGTGTGTGTTACATTACACTCACTAGTAGGAGTGAGAAAAACATCACGGGATGGTGTGAATCGGAGAGTCTGAATTAGAATAGGCAGTTATTGGCAAAGTATGATCGAGAAAAGCACCCTGGGTGGTCAGCATGGGGAGGCCAGGGATCATGCAGTGGCAATGTAGGATAGGTTTCTGAAAAACATCGCGGGGTGGTGCGCATTGTATGGGTGTGTGTTACATTAGATTCACTAGTAGGAGTGAGAAAAACATCACGGGGTGGTGCGCATTGTATGGGTGTGTGTTACATTACATTCACTAGTAGGAGTGAGAAAAACATCACGGGGTGGTGCGCATTGTATGGGTGTGTGTTACATTACATTCACTAGTAGGAGTAAGAAAAACATCACGGGGTGGTGCGCATTGTATGGGTGTGTGTTACATTACATTCACTAGTAGGAGTGAGAAAAACATCACTAGGTGGTGCGCATTGTATGGGTGTGTGTTACATTACACTCATTAGTAGGAGTGAGAAAAACATCATGGGGAGGTGCGCATTGTATGGGTGTGTGTTACATTAAATTCACTACTAGGAGTGAGAAAAACATCACGGGGTGGTGCGCATTGTATGGGTGTGTGTTACATTACATTCACTAGTAGGAGTGAGAAAAACATCACGGGGTGGTTCGCATTGTTTGGGTGTGTGTTACATTACATTCACTAGTAGGAGTGAGAAAAACATCACGGGGTGCTGCGCATTGTATGGGTGTGTGTTACATTACATTCACTAGTAGGAGTGAGAAAAATATCACGGGGTGGTGTGAATCGGAGCGTCTGAATTAGGATAGGCAGTGAGTGGCAATGTAGGAGGGAGAAAAGCACCGCGGGGTGGTCAGCATGGGGAGGTCAGTTAACATGCATTGGCAATGTAGGATAGGTTTCTGAAAAACATCGCCGGGTGGTGCGCATTGTATGGGTTTGTGTTACATTAGATTCATTAGTAGGAGTGAGAAAAACATCCGGGGTGGTGCGCATTGTATGGGTGTGTGTTACATTACATTCACTAGTAGGAGTGAGAAAAACATCACGGGGTGGTGCGCATCGTATGGGTGTGTGTTACATTACATTCACTAGTAGGAGTGAGAAAAACATCACGGGGTGGTGCGCATCGTATGGGTGTGTGTTACATTACATTCACTAGTAGGAGTGAGAAAAACATCACGGGGTGGTGCGCATTGTATGGGTGTGTGTTACATTAGATTCACTATTAGGAGTGAGAAAAACATCACGGGGTGGTGCGCATTGTATGGGTGTGTGTTACATTACATTCAGTAGTAGGAGTGAGAAAAACATCACGGGGTGGTTCGCATTGTATTGGTGTGTGTTACATTACATTCACTAGTAGGAGTGAGAAAAACATCACGGGTTGGTGTGAATCGGAGAGTCTGAATTAGAATAGGCACTTAGTGGCAATGTAGGATCGAGAAAAGCACCGCGGGGTGGTCAGCATGGGGAGGCCAGGGAACATGCAGTGGCAATGTAGGATAGGTTTCTGAAAAACATCGCGGGGTGGTGCGCATTATATGGGTGTGTGTTACATTAGATTCACTAGTAGGAGTGAGAAAAACATCACGGGGTGGTGCGCATTGTATGGGTGTGTGTTACATTACATTCACTAGTAGGAGTGAGAAAAACATCACGGGGTCGTGCGCATTGTATGGGTGTGTGTTACATTACATTCACTACTAGGAGTGAGAAAAACATCACGGGGTGGTGCGCATTGTATGGGTGTGTGTTACATTACATTCACTAGTAGGAGTGAGAAAAACATCACGGGGTGGTGCGCATTGTATGGGTGTGTGTTACATTACATTCACTAGTAGGAGTGAGAAAAGCATCACGGGGTGGTGCGCATTGTATGGGTGTGTGTTACATTACATTCACTAGTAGGTGTGAGAAAAACATCACGGGGTGGTTCGCATTGTTTGGGTGTGTGTTACATTACATTCACTAGTAGGAGTGAGAAAACATCACGGGGTGGTGCGCATTGTATGGGTGTGTGTTACATTACATTCACTAGTAGGTGTGAGAAAAACATCACGGGGTGGTTCGCATTGTTTGGGTGTGTGTTACATTACATTCACTAGTAGGAGTGAGAAAAACATCACGGGGTGGTGCGCATTGTATGGGTGTGTGTTACATTACATTCATTAGTAGGAGTGAGAAAAATATCACGGGCTGGTGCGCATTGTATGGGTGTGTGTTACATTACATTCACTAATAGGAGTGAGAAAAACATCACGGGTTGGTGCGCATTGTATGGGTGTGTGTTACATTACATTCACTAGTAGGAGTGAGAAAAACATCCGGGGTGGTGCGCATTGTATGGGTGTGTGTTACATTACATTCACTATTAGGAGTGAGAAAAACATCACGGGGTGGTGCGCATTGTATGGGTGTGTGTTACATTACATTCACTAGTAGGAGTGAGAAAAACATCACGGGGTGGTGCGCATTGTATGGGTGTGTGTTACATTACATTCACTAGTAGGAGTGAGAAAAACATCACGGGGTCGTGCGCATTGTATGGGTGTGTGTTACATTACATTCACTACTAGGAGTGAGAAAAACATCACGGGGTGGTGCGCATTGTATGGGTGTGTGTTACATTACATTCACTAGTAGGAGTGAGAAAAACATCACGGGGTGGTGCGCATTGTATGGGTGTGTGTTACATTACATTCACTAGTAGGAGTGAGAAAAACATCACGGGGTGGTGCGCATTGTATGGGTGTGTGTTACATTTCATTCACTAGTTGGAGTGAGAAAAACATCACGGGGTGGTTCGCATTGTTTGGGTGTGTGTTATATTACATTCACTAGTAAAAGGGAGAAAAACATCACGGGGTGATGCGCATTGTATGGGTGTGTGTTACATTACATTCACTAGTAGGAGTGAGAAAAACATCACGGGGTGGTGTGAATCGGAGTGTCTGAATTAGGATAGGCAGTGAGTGGCAATGTAGGATGGAGAAAAGCACAGCGGGGTGGTCAGCATGGGGAGGTCAGGGAACATGCAGTGGCAATGTAGGATAGGTTTCTGAAAAACATCGCGGGGTGGTGCGCATTGTATGGGTGTGTGTTACATTACATTCACTAGTAGGAGTGAGAAAAACATCACGGGGTGGTGCGCATTGTATGGGTGTGTGTTACATTACATTCACTAGTAGGAGTGAGAAAAACATCACGGGGTGGTTCGCATTGTTTGGGTATGTGTTACATTACATTCACTAGTAGGAGTGAGAAAAACATCACGGGGTGCTGCGCATTGTATGGGTGTGTGTTATATTACATTCACTAGTAAAAGGGAGAAAAACATCACGGGGTGATGCGCATTGTATGGGTGTGTGTTACATTACATTCACTAGTAGGAGTGAGAAAAACATCACGGGATGGTGTGAATCGGAGCGTCTGAATTAGGATAGGCAGTGAGTGGCAATGTAGGATGGAGAAAAGCACCGCGGGGTGGTCAGCATGGGGAGGTCAGGGAACATGCAGTGGCAATGTAGGATAGGTTTCTGAAAAACATCGCGGGGTGGTGCGCATTGTATGGGTTTGTGTTACATTAGATTCATTAGTAGGAGTGAGAAAAATATCACGGGCTGGTGCGCATTGTATGGGTGTGTGTTACATTACATTCACTAATAGGAGTGAGAAAAACATCACGGGGTGGTGCGCATTGTATGGGTGTGTGTTACATTACATTCACTAGTAGGAGTGAGAAAAACATCCGGGGTGGTGCGCATTGTATGGGTGTGTGTTACATTACATTCACTATTAGGAGTGAGAAAAACATCACGGGGTGGTGCGCATTGTATGGGTGTGTGTTACATTACATTCACTAGTAGGAGTGAGAAAAACATCACGGGGTGGTGCGCATTGTATGGGTGTGTGTTACATTACATTCACTAGTAGGAGTGAGAAAAACATCACGGGGTGGTGCGCATTGTATGGGTGTGTGTTACATTACATTCACTAGTAGGAGTGAGAAAAACATCACGGGGTCGTGCGCATTGTATGGGTGTGTGTTACATTACATTCACTACTAGGAGTGAGAAAAACATCACGGGGTGGTGCGCATTGTATGGGTGTGTGTTACATTACATTCACTAGTAGGAGTGAGAAAAACATCACGGGGTGGTGCGCATTGTATGGGTGTGTGTTACATTACATTCACTAGTAGGAGTGAGAAAAACATCACGGGGTGGTGCGCATTGTATGGGTGTGTGTTACATTTCATTCACTAGTTGGAGTGAGAAAAACATCACGGGGTGGTTCGCATTGTTTGGGTGTGTGTTATATTACATTCACTAGTAAAAGGGAGAAAAACATCACGGGGTGATGCGCATTGTATGGGTGTGTGTTACATTACATTCACTAGTAGGAGTGAGAAAAACATCACTGGGTGGTGTGAATCGGAGTTTCTGAATTAGGATAGGCAGTGAGTGGCAATGTAGGATGGAGAAAAGCACAGCGGGGTGGTCAGCATTGGGAGGTCAGGGAACATGCAGTGGCAATGTAGGATAGGTTTCTGAAAAACATCGCGGGGTGGTGCGCATTGTATGGGTGTGTGTTACATTAGATTCATTAGTAGGAGTGAGAAAAATATCACGGGGTGGTGTGCATTGTATGGGTGTGTGTTACATTACATTCACTAATAGGAGTGAGAAAAACATCACGGGGTGGTGCGCATTGTATGGGTGTGTGTTACATTACATTCACTAGTAGGAGTGAGAAAAACATCCGGGGTGGTGCGCATTGTATGGGTGTGTGTTACATTACATTCACTATAAGGAGTGAGAAAAACATCACGGGGTGGTGCGCATTGTATGGGTGTGTGTTACATTACATTCACTAGTAGGAGTGAGAAAAACATCACGGGGTGGTGCGCATTGTATGGGTGTGTGTTACATTACACTCACTAGTAGGAGTGAGAAAAACATCACGGGATGGTGTGAATCGGAGAGTCTGAATTAGAATAGGCAGTTATTGGCAAAGTATGATCGAGAAAAGCACCCTGGGTGGTCAGCATGGGGAGGCCAGGGATCATGCAGTGGCAATGTAGGATAGGTTTCTGAAAAACATCGCGGGGTGGTGCGCATTGTATGGGTGTGTGTTACATTAGATTCACTAGTAGGAGTGAGAAAAACATCACGGGGTGGTGCGCATTGTATGGGTGTGTGTTACATTACATTCACTAGTAGGAGTGAGAAAAACATCACGGGGTGGTGCGCATTGTATGGGTGTGTGTTACATTACATTCACTAGTAGGAGTAAGAAAAACATCACGGGGTGGTGCGCATTGTATGGGTGTGTGTTACATTACATTCACTAGTAGGAGTGAGAAAAACATCACTAGGTGGTGCGCATTGTATGGGTGTGTGTTACATTACACTCATTAGTAGGAGTGAGAAAAACATCATGGGGAGGTGCGCATTGTATGGGTGTGTGTTACATTAAATTCACTACTAGGAGTGAGAAAAACATCACGGGGTGGTGCGCATTGTATGGGTGTGTGTTACATTACATTCACTAGTAGGAGTGAGAAAAACATCACGGGGTGGTGCGCATTATATGGGTGTGTGTTACATTACATTCACTAGTAGGAGTGAGAAAAAAATCACGAGGTGGTGCGCATTGTATGGGTGTGTGTTACATTACTTTCACTAGTAGGAGTGAGAAAAACATCACGGGGTGGTGCGCATTGTATGGGTGTGTGTTACATTACATTCACTAGTAGGAGTGAGAAAACATCACGGGGTGGTGTGAATCGGACCGTCTGAATTAGGATAGGCAGTGAGTGGCAATGTAGGATGGAGAAAAGCACCGCGGGGTGGTCAGCATGGGGAGGTCAGGGAACATGCAGTGGCAATGTAGGATAGGTTTCTGAAAAACATCGCGGGGTGGTGCGCATTGTATGGGTGTGTGTTACATTAGATTCATTAGTAGGAGTGAGAAAAATATCACGGGGTGGTGCGCATTGTATGGGTGTGTGTTACATTACATTCACTAATAGGAGTGAGAAAAACATCACGGGGTGGTGCGCATTGTATGGGTGTGTGTTACATTACATTCACTAGTATTAGTGAGAAAAACATCCGGGGTGGTGCGCATTGTATGGGTGTGTGTTACATTACATTCACCATTAGGAGTGAGAAAAACATCACGGGGTGGTGCGCATTGTATGGGTGTGTGTTACATTACATTCACTAGTAGGAGTGAGAAAAACATCACGGGGTGGTGCGCATTGTATGGGTGTGTGTTACATTACATTCACTAGTAGGAGTGAGAAAAACATCACGGGGTGGTGTGAATCAGAGTGTCTGAATTAGGATAGGCAGTGAGTGGCAATGTAGGATGGAGAAAAGCACAGCGGGGTGGTCAGCATGGGGAGGTCAGGGAACATGCAGTGGCAATGTAGGATAGGTTTCTGAAAAACATCGCGGGGTGGTGCGCATTGTATGGGTGTGTGATACATTAGATTCATTAGTAGGATTGAGAAAAATATCACGGGGTTGTGCGCATTGTATGGGTGTGTGTTACATTACATTCACTAATAGGAGTGAGAAAAACATCACGGGGTGGTGCGCATTGTATGGGTGTGTGTTACATTACATTCACTAGTAGGAGTGAGAAAAACATCACGGGGTGGTGCGCATTGTATGGGTGTGTGTTACATTACATTCACTAGTAGGAGTGAGAAAAACATCACGGGGTGGTGCGCATTGTATGGGTGTGTGTTACATTACATTCACTAGTAGGAGTGAGAAAAACATCACGGGGTGGTGCGCATTGTATGGGTGTGTGTTACATTACATTCACTAGTAGGAGTGAGAAAAACATCACGGGATGGTGTGAATCGGAGAGTCTGAATTAGAATAGGCAGTTATTGGCAATGTAGGATCGAGAAAAGCACCGCGGGGTGGTCAGCATGGGGAGGCCAGGGATCATGCAGTGGCAATGTAGGATAGGTTTCTGAAAAACATCGCGGGGTGGTGCGCATTGTATGGGTGTGTGTTACATTAGATTCACTAGTAGGAGTGAGAAAAACATCACGGGGTGGTGCGCATTGTATGGGTGTGTGTTACATTACATTCACTAGTAGGAGTGAGAAAAACATCACGGGGTCGTGCGCATTGTATGGGTGTGTGTTAAATTACATTCACTACTAGGAGTGAGAAAAACATCACGGGGTGGTGCGCATTGTATGGGTGTGTGTTACATTACATTCACTAGTAGGAGTGAGAAAAACATCACGGGGTGGTGCGCATTGTATGGGTGTGTGTTACATTACATTCACTAGTAGGAGTAAGAAAAACATCACGGGGTGGTGCGCATTGTATGGGTGTGTGTTACATTTCATTCACTAGTTGGAGTGAGAAAAACATCACGGGGTGGTTCGCATTGTTTGGGTGTGTGTTATATTACATTCACTAGTAAAAGGGAGAAAAACATCACGGGGTGGTGCGCATTGTATGGGTGTGTGTTACATTGCATTCACTAGTAGGAGTGAGAAAATCATCACGGGGTGGTGCGCATCGTATGGGTGTGTGTTACATTACATTCACTAGTAGGAGTGAGAAAAACATCACGGGGTGGTGCGCATCGTATGGGTGTCTGTTACATTACATTCACTAGTAGGAGTGAGAAAAACATCACGGGGTGGTGCGCATCGTATGGGTGTGTGTTACATTAGATTCACTATTAGGAGTGAGAAAAACATCACGGGGTGGTGCGCATTGTATGGGTGTGTGTTACATTACATTCAGTAGTAGGAGTGAGAAAAACATCACGGGGTGGTTCGCATTGTATTGGTGTGTGTTACATTACATTCACTAGTAGGAGTGAGAAAAACATCACGGGGTGGTGCGCATTGTATGGGTGTCTGTTACATTACATTCACTAGTAGGAGTGAGAAAAATATCACGGGGTGGTGCACATTGTATGGGTGTGTGTTACATTACATTCACTAGTAGGAGTGAGAAAAACATCACAGGGTGGTGCGCATTGTATGGGTGTGTGTTACATTACATTCACTAGTAGGAGTGAGAAAAACATCACGGGGTGGTGCGCATTGTATGGGTGTGTGTTACATTACATTCACTAGTAGGAGTGAGAAAAACATCACGGGGTGGTTCGCATTGTTTGGGTATGTGTTACATTACATTCACTAGTAGGAGTGAGAAAAACATCACGGGGTGCTGCGCATTGTATGGGTGTGTGTTATATTACATTCAATAGTAAAAGGGAGAAAAACATCACGGGGTGATGCGCATTGTATGGGTGTGTGTTACATTACATTCACTAGTAGGAGTGAGAAAAACATCACGGGATGGTGTGAATCGGAGCGTCTGAATTAGGATAGGCAGTGAGTGGCAATGTAGGATGGAGAAAAGCACCGCGGGGTGGTCAGCATGGGGAGGTCAGGGAACATGCAGTGGCAATGTAGGATAGGTTTCTGAAAAACATCGCGGGGTGGTGCGCATTGTATGGGTTTGTGTTACATTAGATTCATTAGTAGGAGTGAGAAAAATATCACGGGCTGGTGCGCATTGTATGGGTGTGTGTTACATTACATTCACTAATAGGAGTGAGAAAAACATCACGGGGTGGTGCGCATTGTATGGGTGTGTGTTACATTACATTCACTAGTAGGAGTGAGAAAAACATCCGGGGTGGTGCGCATTGTATGGGTGTGTGTTACATTACATTCACTATTAGGAGTGAGAAAAACATCACGGGGTGGTGCGCATTGTATGGGTGTGTGTTACATTACATTCACTAGTAGGAGTGAGAAAAACATCACGGGGTGGTGCGCATTGTATGGGTGTGTGTTACATTACATTCACTAGTAGGAGTGAGAAAAACATCACGGGGTCGTGCGCATTGTATGGGTGTGTGTTACATTACATTCACTACTAGGAGTGAGAAAAACATCACGGGGTGGTGCGCATTGTATGGGTGTGTGTTACATTACATTCACTAGTAGGAGTGAGAAAAACATCACGGGGTGGTGCGCATTGTATGGGTGTGTGTTACATTACATTCACTAGTAGGAGTGAGAAAAACATCACGGGGTGGTGCGCATTGTATGGGTGTGTGTTACATTTCATTCACTAGTTGGAGTGAGAAAAACATCACGGGGTGGTTCGCATTGTTTGGGTGTGCGTTATATTACATTCACTAGTAAAAGGGAGAAAAACATCACGGGGTGATGCGCATTGTATGGGTGTGTGTTACATTACATTCACTAGTAGGAGTGAGAAAAACATCACGGGGTGGTGTGAATCGGAGTGTCTGAATTAGGATAGGCAGTGAGTGGCAATGTAGGATGGAGAAAAGCACAGCGGGGTGGTCAGCATGGGGAGGTCAGGGAACATGCAGTGGCAATGTAGCATAGGTTTCTGAAAAACATCGCGAGGTGGTGCGCATTGTATGGGTGTGTGTTACATTACATTCACTAGTAGGAGTGAGAAAAACATCACGGGGTGGTGCGCATTGTATGGGTGTGTGTTACATTACATTCACTAGTAGGAGTGAGAAAAACATCACGGGGTGGTTCGCATTGTTTGGGTATGTGTTACATTACATTCACTAGTAGGAGTGAGAAAAACATCACGGGGTGCTGCGCATTGTATGGGTGTGTGTTATATTACATTCACTAGTAAAAGGGAGAAAAACATCACGGGGTGATGCGCATTGTATGGGTGTGTGTTACATTACATTCACTAGTAGGAGTGAGAAAAACATCACGGGATGGTGTGAATCGGAGCGTCTGAATTAGGATAGGCAGTGAGTGGCAATGTAGGATGGAGAAAAGCACCGCGGGGTGGTCAGCATGGGGAGGTCAGGGAACATGCAGTGGCAATGTAGGATAGGTTTCTGAAAAACATCGCGGGGTGGTGCGCATTGTATGGGTTTGTGTTACATTAGATTCATTAGTAGGAGTGAGAAAAATATCACGGGCTGGTGCGCATTGTATGGGTGTGTGTTACATTACATTCACTAATAGGAGTGAGAAAAACATCACGGGGTGGTGCGCATTGTATGGGTGTGTGTTACATTACATTCACTAGTAGGAGTGAGAAAAACATCCGGGGTGGTGCGCATTGTATGGGTGTGTGTTACATTACATTCACTATTAGGAGTGAGAAAAACATCACGGGGTGGTGCGCATTGTATGGGTGTGTGTTACATTACATTCACTAGTAGGAGTGAGAAAAACATCACGGGGTGGTGCGCATTGTATGGGTGTGTGTTACATTACATTCACTAGTAGGAGTGAGAAAAACATCACGGGGTCGTGCGCATTGTATGGGTGTGTGTTACATTACATTCACTACTAGGAGTGAGAAAAACATCACGGGGTGGTGCGCATTGTATGGGTGTGTGTTACATTACATTCACTAGTAGGAGTGAGAAAAACATCACGGGGTGGTGCGCATTGTATGGGTGTGTGTTACATTACATTCACTAGTAGGAGTGAGAAAAACATCACGGGGTGGTGCGCATTGTATGGGTGTGTGTTACATTTCATTCACTAGTTGGAGTGAGAAAAACATCACGGGGTGGTTCGCATTGTTTGGGTGTGTGTTATATTACATTCACTAGTAAAAGGGAGAAAAACATCACGGGGTGATGCGCATTGTATGGGTGTGTGTTACATTACATTCACTAAGAGGAGTGAGAAAAACATCACGGGGTGGTGCGCATTGTATGGGTGTGTGTTACATTACATTCACTAGTAGGAGTGAGAAAACATCACGGGGTGGTGTGAATCGGACCGTCTGAATTAGGATAGGCAGTGAGTGGCAATGTAGGATGGAGAAAAGCACCGCGGGGTGGTCAGCATGGGGAGGTCAGGGAACATGCAGTGGCAATGTAGGATAGGTTTCTGAAAAACATCGCGGGGTGGTGCGCATTGTATGGGTGTGTGTTACATTAGATTCATTAGTAGGAGTGAGAAAAATATCACGGGGTGGTGTGCATTGTATGGGTGTGTGTTACATTACATTCACTAATAGGAGTGAGAAAAACATCACGGGGTGGTGCGCATTGTATGGGTGTGTGTTACATTACATTCACTAGTATTAGTGAGAAAAACATCCGGGGTGGTGCGCATTGTATGGGTGTGTGTTACATTACATTCACCATTAGGAGTGAGAAAAACATCACGGGGTGGTGCGCATTGTATGGGTGTGTGTTACATTACATTCACTAGTAGGAGTGAGAAAAACATCACGGGGTGGTGCGCATTGTATGGGTGTGTGTTACATTACATTCACTAGTAGGAGTGAGAAAAACATCACGGGGTGGTGTGAATCAGAGTGTCTGAATTAGGATAGGCAGTGAGTGGCAATGTAGGATGGAGAAAAGCACAGCGGGGTGGTCAGCATGGGGAGGTCAGGGAACATGCAGTGGCAATGTAGGATAGGTTTCTGAAAAACATCGCGGGGTGTTGCGCATTGTATGGGTGTGTGATACATTAGATTCATTAGTAGGATTGAGAAAAATATCACGGGGTTGTGCGCATTGTATGGGTGTGTGTTACATTACATTCACTAATAGGAGTGAGAAAAACATCACGGGGTGGTGCGCATTGTATGGGTGTGTGTTACATTACATTCACTAGTAGGAGTGAGAAAAACATCACGGGGTGGTGCGCATTGTATGGGTGTGTGTTACATTACATTCACTAGTAGGAGTGAGAAAAACATCACGGGGTGGTGCGCATTGTATGGGTGTGTGTTACATTACATTCACTAGTAGGAGTGAGAAAAACATCACGGGGTGGTGCGCATTGTATGGGTGTGTGTTACATTACATTCACTAGTAGAAGTGAGAAAAACATCACGGGATGGTGTGAATCGGAGAGTCTGAATTAGAATAGGCAGTTATTGGCAATGTAGGATCGAGAAAAGCACCGCGGGGTGGTCAGCATGGGGAGGCCAGGGATCATGCAGTGGCAATGTAGGATAGGTTTCTGAAAAACATCGCGGGGTGGTGCACATTGTATGGGTGTGTGTTACATTAGATTCACTAGTAGGAGTGAGAAAAACATCACGGGGTGGTGCGCATTGTATGGGTTTGTGTTACATTACATTCACTAGTAGGAGTGAGAAAAACATCACGGGGTCGTGCGCATTGTATGGCTGTGTGTTAAATTACATTCACTACTAGGAGTGAGAAAAACATCACGGGGTGGTGCGCATTGTATGGGTGTGTGTTACATTACATTCACTAGTAGGAGTGAGAAAAACATCACGGGGTGGTGCGCATTGTATGGGTGTGTGTTACATTACATTCACTAGTAGGAGTGAGAAAAACATCACGGGGTGGTGCGCATTGTATGGGTGTGTGTTAAATTACATTCACTACTAGGAGTGAGAAAAACATCACGGGTGGTGCGCATTGTATGGGTGTGTGTTACATTACATTCACTAGTAGGAGTGAGAAAAACATCACGGGGTGGTGCGCATTGTATGGGTGTGTGTTACATTACATTCACTAGGAGGAGTAAGAAAAACATCACGGGGTGGTGCGCATTGTATGGGTGTGTGTTACATTACATTCACTAGTAGGAGTGAGAAAAACATCACGGGGTGGTGCGCATTGTATGGGTGTGTGTTACATTACACTCACTAGTAGGAGTGAGAAAAACATCACGGGGAGGTGCGCATTGTATGGGTGTGTGTTACATTAAATTCACTAAGAGGAGTGAGAAAAACATCACGGGGTGGTGCGCATTGTATGGGTGTGTGTTACATTACATTCACTAGTAGGAGTGAGAAAAACATCACGGGGTGGTGCGCATTGTATGGGTGTGTGTTACATTACATTCACTAGTAGGAGTGAGAAAAACATCACGGGGTGGTGCGCATTGTATGGGTGTGTGTTACATTACATTCACTAGTAGGAGTGAGAAAAACATCACGGGGTGGTGCGCATTGTATGGGTGTGTGTTACATTACATTCACTAGTAGGAGTGAGAAAAACATCACGGGGTGGTGCGCATTGTATGGGTGTGTGTTACATTACATTCACTAGTAGGAGTGAGAAAAACATCACAGGGTGGTGCGCATTGTATGGGTGTGTGTTACATTACATTCACTAGTAGGAGTGAGAAAATCATCACGGGGTGGTGCGCATTGTATGGGTGTGTGTTACATTACATTCACTAGTAGGAGTGAGAAAAATATCACGGGGTGGTGCGCATCGTATCGGTGTGTGTTACATTACATTCACTAGTAGGAGTAAGAAAAACATCACGGGGTGGTGCGCATCGTATGGGTGTGTGTTACATTACATTCACTAGTAGGAGTGAGAAAAACATCACGGGGTGGTGCGCATCGTATGGGTGTGTGATACATTAGATTCACTATTAGGAGTGAGAAAAACATCACGGGGTGGTGCGCATTGTATGGGTGTGTGTTACATTACATTCAGTAGTAGGAGTGAGAAAAACATCACGGGGTGGTGCGCATTGTATTGGTGTGTGTTACATTACATTCACTAGTAGGAGTGAGAAAAACATCACGGGGTGGTGCGCATTGTATGGGTGTCTGTTACATTACATTCACTAGTAGGAGTGAGAAAAACATCACGGGGTGGTGCGCATTGTATGGGTGTGTGTTACATTACATTCACTAGTAGGAGGGAGAAAAACATCACGGGGTGGTTCGCATTGTTTGGGTGTGTGTTACATTACAATCACTAGTAGGAGTGAGAAAAACATCACGGGGTGGTGCGCATTGTATGGGTGTGTGTTATATTACATTCAGTAGTAAAAGGGAGAAAAACATCACGGGGTGATGCGCATTGTATGGGTGTGTGTTACATTACATTCACTAGTAGGAGTGAGAAAAACATCACGGGGTGGTGTGAATCGGAGCGTCTGAATTAGGATAGGCAGGGAGTGGCAATGTAGGATGGAGAAAAGCACCGCGGGGTGGTCAGCATGGGGAGGTCAGGGAACATGCAGTGGCAATGTAGGATAGGTTTCTGAAAAACATCGCGGGGTGGTGCGCATTGTATGGGTGTGTGTTACATTAGATTCATTAGTAGGAGTGAGAAAAATATCACGGGGTGGTGCGCATTGTATGGGTGTGTGTTACATTACATTCACTAATAGGAGTGAGAAAAACATCACGGGGTGGTGCGCATTGTATGGGTGTGTGTTACATTACATTCAATAGTAGGAGTGAGAAAAACATCCGGGGTGGTGCGCATTGTATGGGTGTGTGTTACATTACATTCACTATTAGGAGTGAGAAAAACATCACGGGGTGGTGCGCATTGTATGGGTGTGTGTTACATTACATTCACTAGTAGGGGTGAGAAAAACATCACGGGGTGGTGCGCATTGTATGGGTGTGTGTTACATTACATTCACTAGTAGGAGTGAGAAAAACATCACGGGATGGTGTGAATCGGAGAGTCTGAATTAGAATAGGCAGTTAGTGGCAATGTAGGATCGAGAAAAGCACCGCGGGGTGGTCAGCATGGGGAGGCCAGGGAACATGCATTGGCAATGTAGGATAGGTTTCTGAAAAACATCGCGGGGTGGTGCGCATTGTATGGGTCTGTGTTACATTACATTCACTAGTAGGAGTGAGAAAAACATCACGGGGTCGTGCGCATTTTATGGGTGTGTGTTAAATTACATTCACTACTAGGAGTGAGAAAAACATCACGGGGTTGTGCGCATTGTATGGGTGTGTGTTACATTACATTCACTAGTAGGAGTGAGAAAAATATCCGGGGTGGTGCGCATTGTATGGGTGTGTGTTACATTACATTCACTATTAGGAGTGAGAAAAACATCACGGGGTGGTGCGCATTGTATGGGTGTGTGTTACATTACATTCACTAGTAGGAGTGAGAAAAACATCACGGGGTGGTGCGCATTGTATGGGTGTGTGTTACATTACATTCACTAGTAGGAGTGAGAAAAACATCACGGGATGGTGTGAATCGGAGAGTCTGAATTAGAATAGGCAGTTAGTGGCAATGTAGGATCGAGAAAAGCACCGTGGGGTGGTCAGCATGGGGAGGCCAGGGAACATGCATTGGCAATGTAGGATAGGTTTCTGAAAAACATCGCGGGGTGGTGCGCATTGTATGGGTGTGTGTTACATTAGATTCACTAGTAGGAGTGAGAAAAACATCACGGGGTGGTGCGCATTGTATGGGTGTGTGTTACATTACATTCACTACTAGGAGTGAGAAAAACATCACGGGGTGGTGCGCATTGTATGGGTGTGTGTTAAATTACATTCACTACTAGGAGTGAGAAAAACATCACGGGTGGTGCGCATTGTATGGGTGTGTGTTACATTACATTCACTAGTAGGAGTGAGAAAAACATCACGGGGTGGTGCGCATTGTATGGGTGTGTGTTACATTACATTCACTAGGAGGAGTAAGAAAAACATCACGGGGTGGTGCGCATTGTATGGGTGTGTGTTACATTACATTCACTAGTAGGAATGAGAAAAACATCACGGGGTGGTGCGCATTGTATGGGTGTGTGTTACATTACACTCACTAGTAGGAGTGAGAAAAACATCATGGGGAGGTGCGCATTGTATGGGTGTGTGTTACATTAAATTCACTAAGAGGAGTGAGAAAAACATCACGGGGTGGTGCGCATTGTATGGGTGTGTGTACATTACATTCACTAGTAGGAGTGAGAAAAACATCACGGGGTGGTGCGCATTGTATGGGTGTGTGTTACATTAGATTCACTAGTAGGAGTGAGAAAAACATCACGGGGTGGTGCGCATTGTATGGGTGTGTGTTACATTACATTCACTAGTAGGAGTGAGAAAAACATCACGGGGTGGTGCGCATTGTATGGGTGTGTGTTACATTACATTCACTAGTAGGAGTGAGAAAAACATCACGGGGTGGTGCGCATTGTATGGGTGTGTGTTACATTACATTCACTAGTAGGAGTGAGAAAAACATCACGGGG
The DNA here is from genome assembly GCF_034190915.1 of Cavia porcellus. NCBI lineage: Eukaryota > Metazoa > Chordata > Mammalia > Rodentia > Caviidae > Cavia > Cavia porcellus. The sequence goes on from NW_026947586.1 coordinate 170,797, forward strand.
TGGTGCGCATTGTATGGGTGTGTGTTACATTACATTCACTAGTAGGAGTGAGAAAATCATCACGGGGTGGTGCGCATTGTATGGGTGTGTGTTACATTACATTCACTAGTAGGAGTGAGAAAAACATCACAGGGTGGTGCGCATCGTATGGGTGTGTGTTACATTACATTCACTAGTAGGAGTGAGAAAAACATCACGGGGTGGTGCGCATCGTATGGGTGTGTGTTACATTAGATTCACTATTAGGAGTGAGAAAAACATCACGGGGTGGTGCGCATTGTATGGGTGTGTGTTACATTACATTCAGTAGTAGGAGTGAGAAAAACATCACGGGGTGGTGCGCATTGTATTGGTGTGTGTTACATTACATTCACTAGTAGGAGTGAGAAAAACATCACGGGGTGGTGCGCATTGTATGGGTGTCTGTTACATTACATTCACTAGTAGGAGTGAGAAAAACATCACGGGGTGGTGCGCATTGTATGGGTGTGTGTTACATTACATTCACTAGTAGGAGTGAGAAAAACATCACAGGGTGGTGTGCATTGTATGGGTGTGTGTTACATTACATTCACTAGTAGGAGTGAGAAAAACATCACGGGGTGGTGCGCATTGCATGGGTGTGTGTTACATTACATTCACTAGTAGGAGTGAGAAAAACATCACGGGGTGGTTCGCATTGTTTGGGTGTGTGTTACATTACAATCACTAGTAGGAGTGAGAAAAACATCACGGGGTGCTGCGCATTGTATGGGTGTGTGTTATATTACATTCACTAGTAAAAGGGAGAAAAACATCACGGGGTGATGCGCATTGTATAGGTGTGTGTTACATTACATTCACTAGTAGGAGTGAGAAAAACATCACGGGGTGGTTCGCATTGTTTGGGTGTGTGTTACATTACAATCACTAGTAGGAGTGAGAAAAACATCACGGGGTGCTGCGCATTGTATGAGTGTGTGTTATATTACATTCACTAGTAAAAGGGAGAAAAACATCACGGGGTGGTGCGCATTGTATGGGTGTGTGTTACATTACATTCACTAGTAGGGGTGAGAAAAACATCACGGGGTGGTGCGCATTGTATGGGTGTGTGTTACATTACATTCACTAGTAGGAGTGAGAAAAACATCACGGGATGGTGTGAATCGGAGAGTCTGAATTAGAATAGGCAGTTAGTGGCAATGTAGGATCGAGAAAAGCACCGCGGGGTGGTCAGCATGGGGAGGCCAGCGAACATGCATTGGCAATGTAGGATAGGTTTCTGAAAAACATCGCGGGGTGGTGCGCATTGTATGGGTGTGTGTTACATTAGATTCACTAGTAGGAGTGAGAAAAACATCACGGGGTGGTGCGCATTGTATGGGTCTGTGTTACATTACATTCACTTGTAGGAGTGAGAAAAACATCACGGGGTCGTGCGCATTTTATGGGTGTGTGTTAAATTACATTCACTACTAGGAGTGAGAAAAACATCACGGGGTGGTGCGCATTGTATGGGTGTGTGTTACATTACATTCACTAGTAGGAGTGAGAAAAACATCACGGGGTGGTGCGCATTGTATGGGTGTGTGTTACATTACATTCACTAGTAGGAGTGAGAAAAACATCACGGGGTGGTGCGCATTGTATGGGTGTGTGTTACATTACATTCACTAGTAGGAGTGAGAAAAACATCACGGGGTGGTTCGCATTGTTTGGGTGTGTGTTACATTACATTCACTAGTAGGAGTGAGAAAAACATCACGGGGTGCTGCGCATTGTATGGGTGTGTGTTATATTACATTCACTAGTAAAAGGGAGAAAAACATCACGGGGTGATGCGCATTGTATGGGTGTGTGTTACATTACATTCACTAGTAGGAGTGAGAAAAACATCACGGGGTGGTGTGAATCGGAGCGTCTGAATTAGGATAGCTAGTAAGTGGCAATGTAGAATGGAGAAAAGCACCGCGGGGTGGTCAGCATGGGGAGGTCAGGGAACATGCAGTGGCAATGTAGGATAGGTTTCTGAAAAACATCGCGGGGTGGTGCGCATTGTATGGGTGTGTGTTACATTAGATTCATTAGTAGGAGTGAGAAAAATATCACGGGGTAGTGCGCATTGTATGGGTGTGTGTTACATTACATTCACTAATAGGAGTGAGAAAAACATCACGGGGTGGTGCGCATTGTATGGGTGTGTGTTACATTACATTCACTAGTAGGAGTGAGAAAAACATCCGGGGTGGTGCGCGTTGTATGGGTGTGTGTTACATTACATTCACTATTAGGAGTGAGAAAAACATCACGGGGTAGTGCGCATTGTATGGGTGTGTGTTACATTACATTCACTAGTAGGAGTGAGAAAAACATCATGGGGTGGTGCGCATTGTATGGGTGTGTGTTACATTACATTCACTAGTAGGAGTGAGAAAATCATCACGGGATGGTGTGAATCGGAGAGTCTGAATTAGAATAGGCAGTTAGTGGCAATGTAGGATCGAGAAAAGCACCGCGGGGTGGTCAGCATGGGGAGGCCAGGGAACATGCAGTGGCAATGTAGGATAGGTTTCTGAAAAACATTGCGCGGTGGTGCGCATTGTATGGGTGTGTGTTACATTAGATTCACTAGTAGGAGTGAGAAAAACATCACGGGGTGGTGCGCATTGTATGGGTGTGTGTTACATTACATTCACTAGTAGGAGTGAGAAAAACATCATGGGGTCGTGCGCATTGTATGGGTGTGTGTTAAATTACATTCATTACTAGGAGTGAGAAAAACATCACGGGGTGGTGCGCATTGTATGGGTGTGTGTTACATTACATTCACTAGTAGGAGTGAGAAAAACATCACGGGGTGGTGCGCATTGTATGGGTGTGTGTTACATTACATTCGCTAGTAGGAGTAAGAAAAACATCACGGGGTGGTGCGCATTGTATGGGTGTGTGTTACATTACATTCACTAGTAGGAGTGAGAAAAACATCACGGGGTGGTGCGCATTGTATGGGTGTGTGTTACATTAGATTCACTAGTAGGAGTGAGAAAAACATCACGGGGTGGTGCGCATTGTATGGGTGTGTGTTACATTACATTCACTAGTAGGAGTGAGAAAAACATCACGGGGTCGTGCGCATTGTATGGGTGTGTGTTAAATTACATTCATTACTAGGAGTGAGAAAAACATCACGGGGTGGTGCGCATTGTATGGGTGTGTGTTACATTACATTCACTAGTAGGAGTGAGAAAAACATCACGGGGTGGTGCGCATTGTATGGGTGTGTGTTACATTACATTCACTAGTAGGAGTAAGAAAAACATCACGGGGTGGTGCGCATTGTATGGGTGTGTGTTACATTACATTCACTAGTAGGAGTGAGAAAAACATCACGGGGTGGTGCGCATTGTATGGGTGTGTGTTACATTACACTCATTAGTAGGAGTGAGAAAAACATCACGGGGAGGTGCGCATTGTATGGGTGTGTGTTACATTAAATTCACTACTAGGAGTGAGAAAAACATCACGGGGTGGTGCGCATTGTATGGGTGTGTGTTACATTACATTCACTAGTAGGAGTGAGAAAAACATCACGGGGTGGTGCGCATTGTATGGGTGTGTGTTACATTACATTCACTAGTAGGAGTGAGAAAAACATCACGGGGTGGTGCGCATTGTATGGGTGTGTGTTACATTACTTTCACTAGTAGGAGTGAGAAAAACATAACGGGGTGGTGCGCATTGTATGGGTGTGTGTTACATTACATTCACTAAGAGGAGTGAGAAAAACATCACGGGGTGGTGCGCATTGTATGGGTGTGTGTTACATTACATTCACTAGTAGGAGTGAGAAAAACATCACGGGGTGGTGCGCATTGTATGGGTGTGTGTTACATTACATTCACTAGTAGGAGTGAGAAAAACATCACGGGGTGGTGCGCATTGTATGGGTGTGTGTTACATTACATTCACTAGTAGGAGTGAGAAAAACATCACGGGGTGGTGCGCATTGTATGGGTGTGTGTTACATTACATTCACTAGTAGGAGTGAGAAAAACATCACGGGGTGGTGCGCATTGTATGGGTGTGTGTTACATTACATTCACTAGTAGGAGTGAGAAAAACATCACGGGGTGGTGCGCATTGTATGGGTGTGTGTTACATTACATTCACTAGTAGGAGTGAGAAAAACATCACGGGGTGGTGCGCATTTTATGGGTGTGTGTTACATTACATTCACTAGTAGGAGTGAGGAAAACTTCACGGGGTTTTGCGCATCGTATGGGTGTGTGTTACATTACATTCACTAGTAGGAGTAAGAAAAACATCACGGGGTGGTGCGCATCGTTTGGGTGTGTGTTACATTACATTCACTAGTAGGAGTGATAAAAACATCACGGGGTGGTGCGCATTGTATGGGTGTGTGTTACATTAGATTCACTATTAGGAGTGAGAAAATCATCACGGGGTGGTGCGCATTGTATGGGTGTGTGTTACATTACATTCAGTAGTAGGAGTGAGAAAAACATCACGGGGTGGTTCGCATTGTATTGGTGTGTGTTACATTACATTCACTAGTAGGAGTGAGAAAAACATCACGGGGTGGTGCGCATTGTATGGGTGTCTGTTACATTACATTCACTAGTAGGAGTGAGAAAAACATCACGGGGTGGTGCGCATTGTATGGGTGTGTGTTACATTACATTCAATAGTAGGAGTGAGAAAAACATCACAGGGTGGTGCACATTGTATGGGTGTGTGTTACATTATATTCACTAGTAGGAGTGAGAAAAACATCACGGGGTGGTGCTCATTGTATGGGTGTGTGTTACATTACATTCACTAGTAGGAGTGAGAAAAACATCACGTGGTGGTGCGCATTGTATTTGTGTGTGTTACATTACATTCACTAGGAGGAGTGAGAAAAACATCACGGAGTGGTGCGCATTGTATGGGTGTGTGTTACACTACATTCACTAATAGGAGTGAGAAAAACATCACGGGGTGGTGTGAATCGGAGGGTCTGAATTAGGATAGGCATTGAGTGGCAATGTAGGATGGAGAAAAGCACCGCGGGGTGGTCAGCATGGGGAGGTCAGGGCACATGCAGTGGCAATGTAGGACTGGTTTCTGAAAAACATCCCAGTTTGCTGCGCATTGTATGGGTGTGTGTTACATTACATTCACTACTAGGAGTGAGAAAAACATCACGGGGTGGTGCGCATTGTATGGGAGTGTGTTACATTACATTCACTAGTAGGAGTGAGAAAAACATCACGGGGTGGTGCGCATTGTATGGGTGTGTGTTACATTACATTCACTAGTAGGAGTGAGAAAAACATCACAGGGTGGTGCGCATTGTATGGGTGTGTGTTACATTAGATTGACTAGTAGGAGTGAGAAAAACATCACGGGGTTGTGCGCATTGTATGGGTGTGTGCTACATTAGATTCACTAGTAGGAGTGAGAAAAACATCACGGGGTGGTGCGCATTGTATGGGTGTGTGTTACATTAGATTCACTAGTAGGAGTGAGAAAAACATCACGGGGTGGTGCACATTGTATGGGTGTGTGTTACATTAGATTCACTAGTAGAAGTGAGAAAAACATCACGGGGTGGTGCGCATTGTATGGGTGTGTGTTACATTAGATTCACTAGTAGGAGTGAGAAAAACATCACGGGGTGGTGCGCATTGTATGGGTGTGTGTTACATTACATTCACTAGTAGGAGTGAGAAAAACATCACGGGGTGGTGCTCATTGTATGGGTGTGTGTTACATTACATTCACTAGTAGGAGTGAGAAAAACATCATGGGGTGGTGCGCATTGTATGGGTGTGTGTTACATTACATTCACTAATAGGAGTGAGAAAAACATCATGGGGTGGTGTGAATCGGAGGGTCTGAATTAGGATAGGCAGTGAGTGGCAATGTAGGATGGAGAAAAGCACCGCGGGGTGGTCAGCATGGGGAGGTCAGGGAACATGCAGTGGCAATGTAGCATAAGATTCTGAAAAACATCGCGGGGTGGTGAGCATTGTATGGGTGTGTGTTACATTACATTCACTAAGAGGAGTGAGAAAAACATCACGGGGTGGTGCGCATTGTATGGGTGTGTGTTACATTACATTCACTAGTAGGAGTGAGAAAAACATCATGGGGTGGTGCGCATTGTATGGGTGTGTGTTACATTACATTCACTAATAGGAGTGAGAAAAACATCACGGGGTGGTGTGAATCGGAGGGTCTGAATTAGGATAGGCAGTGAGTGGCAATGTAGGATGGAGAAAAGCACCGCGGGGTGGTCAGCATGGGGAGGTCAGGGAACATGCAGTGGCAATGTAGGATAAGATTCTGAAAAACATCGCGGGGTGGTGAGCATTGTATGGGTGTGTGTTACATTATATTCACTAAGAGGAGTGAGAAAAACATCACGGGGTGGTGCGCATTGTATGGGTGTGTGTTACATTACATTCACTAGTAGGAGTGAGAAAAACATCACGGGGTGGTGCGCATTGTATGGGTGTGTGTTACATTACATTCACTAGTAGGAGTGAGAAAAACATCACGGGGTGGTGCGCATTGTATGGGTGTGTGTTACATTACATTCACTAGTAGGAGTGAGAAAAACATCACGGGGTGGTGCGCATTGTATGGGTGTGTGTTACATTACATTCAGTAGTAGGAGTGAGAAAAACATCACGGGGTGGTTCGCATTGTATTGGTGTGTGTTACATTACATTCACTAGTAGGAGTGAGAAAAACATCACGGGGTGGTGCGCATTGTATGGGTGTCTGTTACATTACATTCACTAGTAGGAGTGAGAAAAACATCACGGGGTGGTGCGCATTGTATGGGTGTGTGTTACATTACACTCATTAGTAGGAGTGAGAAAAACATCACGGGGTGGTGCGCATTGTATGGGTGTGTGTTACATTAAATTCACTACTAGGAGTTAGAAAAACATCACGGGGTGGTGCGCATTGTATGGGTGTGTGTTACATTACATTCACTAGTAGGAGTGAGAAAAACATCACGGGGTGGTGCACTTTGTATGGGTGTGTGTTACATTACATTCACTAGTAGGAGTGAGAAAAACATCACGGGGTGGTGCGCATTGTATGGGTGTGTGTTACATTACTTTCACTAGTAGGAGTGAGAAAAACATCACGGGGTGTTGCGCATTGTATGGGTGTGTGTTACATTACATTCACTAAGAGGAGTGAGAAAAACATCACGGGGTGGTGCGCATTGTATGGGTGTGTGTTACATTACATTCACTAGTAGGAGTGAGAAAAACATCACGGAGTGCTGCGCATTGTATGGGTGTGTGTTACATTACATACACTAGTAGGAGTGAGAAAAACATCACGGGGTGGTGCGCATTGTATGGGTGTGTGTTACCTTACATTCACTAGTAGGAGTGAGAAAAACATCACGGGGTGGTGCGCATTGTATGGGTGTGTGTTACATTACACTCATTAGTAGGAGTGAGAAAAACATCACGGGGTGGTGCGCATTGTATGGGTGTGTGTTACATTAAATTCACTACTAGGAGTGAGAAAAACATCACGGGGTGGTGTGCATTGTATGGGTGTGTGTTACATTACATTCACTACTGGAGTGAGAAAAACATCACGGGGTGGTGCGCATTGTATGGGTGTGTGTTACATTACATTCACTAGTAGGAGTGAGAAAAACATCACGGGGTGGTGCGCATTGTATGGGTGTGTGTTACATTACATTCACTAGTAGGAGTGAGAAAAACATCACGGGGTGGTGCGCATTGTATTGGTGTGTGTTACATTACTTTCACTAGTAGGAGTGAGAAAAACATCACGGGGTGGTGCGCATTGTATGGGTGTGTGTTACATTACATACACTAGTAGCAGTGATAAAAACATCATGGGGTGGTGCGCATTGTATGGGTGTGTGTTACATTACATTCACTAGTAGGAGTGAGAAAAACATCACGGGGTGGTGCGCATTGTATGCGTGTGTGTTACATTACATTCACTAGTAGGAGTGAGAAATACATCACGGGGTGGTGCGCATTGTATGGGTGTGTGTTACATTACATTCTCTAGTAGGAGTGAGAAAACATCACGGGGTGGTGCGCATTGTATGGGTGTGTGTTACATTTGATTCACTAGTAGGAGTGAGAAAAACATCACGGGGTGGTGCGCATTGTTTGGGTGTGTGTTACATTAGATACACTAGTAGGAGTGAGAAAAACATCACGGGGTGGTGCGCATTGTATGGGTGTGTGTTACATTACATTCACTACTAGGAGTGAGAAAAACATCACGGGATGGTGTGAATCGGAGAGTCTGAATTAGGATAGGCAGTGAGTGGCAATGTAGGATGGAGAAAAGCACCGCGGGGTGGTCAGCATGGGGAGGCCAGGGAACATGCATGGCAATGTAGGATAGGTTTCTGAAAAACATCGCGGGGTGGTGCGCATTGTATGGGTGTGTGTTACATTACATTCACTAGTAGGAGTGAGAAAAACATCACGGGTTGGTGCGCATTGTATGGGTGTGTGTTACATTACATTCACTAGTAGGAGTGAGAAAAACATCACGGGGTGGTGCGCATTGTATGGGTGTGTGTTACATTACATTCACTAGTAGGAGTGAGAAATACATCACGGGGTGGTGCGCATTGTATGGGTGTGTGTTACATTACATTCACTAGTAGGAGTGAGAAAAACATCACGGGGTGGTGCGCATTGTATGGGTGTGTGTTACATTACATTCACTAGTAGGAGTGAGAAAAACATCACGGGGTGGTGCGCATTGTATGGGTGTGTGTTACATTACATTCACTAGTATGAGTGAGAAAAACATCACGAGGTGGTGCGCATTGTATGGGTGTGTGTTACATTACATTCACTAGTAGGAGTTAGAAAAAGATCACGGGGTGGTGCGCATTGTATGGGTGTGTGTTACATTACATACACTAGTAGGAGTGAGAAAAACATCACGGGGTGGTGCGCATTGTATGGGTGTGTGTTACATTACATTCACTAGTAGGAGTGAGAAAAACATCACGGGGTGGTGCGCATTGTATGGGTGTGTGTTACATTACACTCATTAGTAGGAGTGAGAAAAACATCACGGGGTGGTGCGCATTGTATGGGTGTGTGTTACATTAAATTCACTACTAGGAGTTAGAAAAACATCACGGGGTGGTGCGCATTGTATGGGTGTGTGTTACATTACATTCACTAGTAGGAGTGAGAAAAACATCACGGGGTGGTGCGCTTTGTATGGGTGTGTGTTACATTACATTCACTAGTAGGAGTGAGAAAAACATCACGGGGTGGTGCGCATTGTATGGGTGTGTGTTACATTACTTTCACTAGTAGGAGTGAGAAAAACATCACGGGGTGGTGCGCATTGTATGGGTGTGTGTTACATTACATTCACTAAGAGGAGTGAGAAAAACATCACGGGGTGGTGCGCATTGTATGGGTGTGTGTTACATTACATTCACTAGTAGGAGTGAGAAAAACATCACGGAGTGCTGCGCATTGTATGGGTGTGTGTTACATTACATACACTAGTAGGAGTGAGAAAAACATCACGGGGTGGTGCGCATTGCATGGGTGTGTGTTACATTACACTCACTAGTAGGAGTGAGAAAAACATCACGGGGTGGTGCGCATTGTATGGGTGTGTGTTACATTACACTCATTAGTAGGAGTGAGAAAAACATCACGGGGTGGTGCGCATTGTATGGGTGTGTGTTACATTAAATTCACTACTAGGAGTGAGAAAAACATCACGGGGTGGTGCGCATTGTATGGGTGTGTGTTACATTACATTCACTAGTAGGAGTGAGAAAAACATCACGGGGTGGTGCGCATTGTATGGGTGTGTGTTACATTACATTCACTAGTAGGAGTGAGAAAAACATCACGGGGTGGTGCGCATTGTATGGGTGTGTGTTACATTACTTTCACTAGTAGGAGTGAGAAAAACATCACGGGGTGGTGCGCATTGTATGGGTGTGTGTTACATTACATTCACTAAGAGGAGTGAGAAAAACATCAAGGGGTGGTGCGCATTGTATGGGTGTGTGTTACATTACATTCACTAGTAGGAGTGAGAAAAACATCAAGGGGTGGTGCGCATTGTATGGGTGTGTGTTACATTACATTCACTAGTAGGAGTGAGAAATACATCACGGGGTGGTGCGCATTGTATGGGTGTGTGTTACATTGCATTCACTATTAGGAGTGAGAAAAACATCACGGGGTGGTGCGCATTGTATGGGTGTGTGTTACATTACATTCACTAGTAGGAGTGAGAAAAACATCACGGGGTGGTGCGCATTGTATGGGTGTGTGTTACATTACATTCACTAGTAGGAGTGAGAAAAACATCACGGGGTGGTGCGCATTGTATGGGTGTGTGTTACATTACATTCACTAGTAGGAGTGAGAAAAACATCACGGGGTGGTGCGCATTGTATGGGTGTGTGTTACATTACTTTCACTAGTAGGAGTGAGAAAAACATCACGGGGTGGTGCGCATTGTATGGGTGTGTGTTACATTACATTCACTAAGAGGAGTGAGAAAAACATCACGGAGTGGTGCGCATTGTATGGGTGTGTGTTACATTAGATTCACTAGTAGGAGTGAGAAAATCATCACGGGGTGGTGCGAATTTTATGGGTGTGTGTTACATTACATTCACTAGTAGGAGTGAGAAAAACATCACGGGGTGGTGCGCATTGTATGGGTGTGTGTTACATTAGATTCACTAGTAGGAGTGAGAAAAATATCACGGGGTGGTGCGCATTGTATGCGTGTGTGTTACATTACATTCACTAGTAGGAGTGAGAAAAACATCACGGGGTGGTGCGCATTGTATGGGTGTGTGTTACATTACATTCACTAGTAGGAGTGAGAAAAACATCACGGGGTGGTGCGCATTGTATGGGTGTGTGTTACATTACATTCACTAGCATGAGTGAGTTAAACATCACGGGGTGGTGCGCATTGTATGGGTGTGTGTTACATTACATTCACTAGTAGCAGTGATAAAAACATCACGGGGTGGTGTGCATTGTATGGGTGTGTGTTACATTGCATTCACTAGTAGGAGTGAGAAAAACATCACGGGGTGGTGCGCATTGTATGGGTGTGTGTTACATTACATTCACGAGTAGGAGTGAGAAAAACATCACGGGGTGGTGCGCATTGTATGGGTGTGTGTTACATTACATTCACGAGTAGGAGTGAGAAAAACATCACGGGGTGGTGCGCATTGTATGGGTGTGTGTTACATTACATTCACTAGTAGGAGTGAGAAAACATCACGGGGTGGTGCGCATTGTATGGGTGTGTGTTACATTACATTCACTAGTAGGAGTGAGAAAAACATCACGGGGAGGTGCGCATTGTATGGGTGTGTGTTACATTACATTCACTAGTACGAGTGAGAAAAACATCACGGGGTGGTGCGCATTGTATGGGTGTGTGTTACATTACATTCACTAGTAGGAGTGAGAAAAACATCACGGGGTGGTGCGCATTGTATGGGTGTGTGTTACATTACATTCACTAGTATGAGTGAGAAAAACATCACGGGGTGGTGCGCATTGTATGGGTGTGTGTTACATTACATTCACTAGTAGGAGTTAGAAAAACATCACAGGGTGGTGCGCATTGTATGGGTGTGTGTTAGATTACATACACTAGTAGGAGTGAGAAAAACATCACGGGGTGGTGCGCATTGTATGGGTGTGTGTTACATTACATTCACTAGTAGGAGTGAGAAAAACATCACGGGGTGGTGCGCATTGTATGGGTGTGTGTTACATTACACTCATTAGTAGGAGTGAGAAAAACATCACGGGGTGGTGCGCATTGTATGGGTGTGTGTTACATTAAATTCACTACTAGGAGTTAGAAAAACATCACGGGGTGGTGCGCATTGTATGGGTGTGTGTTACATTACATTCACTAGTAGGAGTGAGAAAAACATCACGGGGTGGTGCGCTTTGTATGGGTGTGTGTTACATTACATTCACTAGTAGGAGTGAGAAAAACATCACGGGGTGGTGCGCATGGTATGGGTGTGTTACATTACTTTCACTAGTAGGAGTGAGAAAAACATCACGGGGTGGTGCGCATTGTATGGGTGTGTGTTACATTACATTCACTAAGAGGAGTGAGAAAAACATCACGGGGTGGTGCGCATTGTATGGGTGTGTGTTACATTACATTCACTAGTAGGAGTGAGAAAAACATCACGGAGTGCTGCGCATTGTATGGGTGTGTGTTACATTACATACACTAGTAGGAGTGAGAAAAACATCACGGGGTGGTGCGCATTGTATGGGTGTGTGTTACATTACATTCACTAGTAGGAGTGAGAAAAACATCACGGGGTGGTGCGCATTGTATGGGTGTGTGTTACATTACACTCATTAGTAGGAGTGAGAAAAACATCACGGGGTGGTGCGCATTGTATGGGTGTGTGTTACATTAAATTCACTACTAGGAGTGAGAAAAACATCACGGGGTGGTGTGCATTGTATGGGTGTGTGTTACATTACATTCACTAGTAGGAGTGAGAAAAACATCACGGGGTGGTGCGCATTGTATGGGTGTGTGTTACATTACATTCACTAGTAGGAGTGAGAAAAACATCACGGGGTGGTGCGAATTTTATGGGTGTGTGTTACATTACATTCACTAGTAGGAGTGAGAAAAACATCACGGGGTGGTGCGCATTGTATGGGCGTGTGTTACATTACATTCACTAGTAGGAGTGAGAAAAACATCACGGGGTGGTGCGCATTGTATGGGTGTGTGTTACATTACATTCGCTAGTAGGAGTGAGAAAAACATCACGGGGTGGTGCGCATTGTATGGGTGTGTGTTACATTACATTCACTAGTAGGAGTGAGAAAAACATCACGGGGTGGTGCGCATTGTAAGGGTGTGTGTTACATTACATTCACTAGCAGGAGTGAGAAAAACATCACGGGGTGGTGCGCATTGTATGGGTGTGTGTTACATTACATTCACTAGCAGGAGTGAGAAAAACATCACGGGGTGGTGCGCATTGTATGGGTGTGTGTTACATTACATTCACTAGCATGAGTGAGTTAAACATCACGGGGTGGTGCGCATTGTATGGGTGTGTGTTACATTACATTCACTAGTAGCAGTGATAAAAACATCACGGGGTGGTGCGCATTGTATGGGTGTGTGTTACATTACATTCACTAGTAGGAGTGAGAAAAACATCACGGGGTGGTGCGCATTGTATGCGTGTGTGTTACATTACATTCACTAGTAGGAGTGAGAAATACATCACGGGGTGGTGCGCATTTTATGGGTGTGTGTTGCATTACATTCACTAGTAGGAGTGAGAAAAACATCACGGGGTGGTGCGCATTGTATGGGTGTGTGTTACACTAGATTCACTAGTAGGAGTGAGAAAAACATCACGGGGTGGTGCGCATTGTTTGGGTGTGTGTTACATTAGATACACTAGTAGGAGTGAGAAAAACATCACGGGGTGGTGCCCATTGTATGGGTGTGTGTTACATTACATTCACTACTAGGAGTGAGAAAAACATCACGGGATGGTGTGAATCGCAGAGTCTGAATTAGGATAGGCAGTGAGTGGCAATGTAGGATGGAGAAAAGCACCGCGGGGTGGCCAGCATGGGGAGGCCAGGGAACATGCAGTGGCAATGTAGGATAGGTTTCTGAAAAACATCGCGGGGTGGTGCGCATTGTATGGGTGTGTGTTACATTACATTCACTAGTAGGAGTGAGAAAAACATCACGGGGTGGTGCGCATTGTATGGGTGTGTGTTACATTACATTCACTAGTAGGAGTGAGAAAAACATCACGGGGTGGTGCGCATTGTATGGGTGTGTGTTACATTACATTCACTAGTAGGAGTGAGAAAAACATCACGGGGTGGTGCGCATTGTATGGGTGTGTGTTACATTACATTCACTACTAGGAGTGAGAAAAACATCACGGGATGGTGTGAATCGGAGAGTCTGAATTAGGATAGGAAGTGAGTGGCAATGTAGGATGGAGAAAAGCACCGCGGGGTGGTCAGCATGGGGAGGCCAGGGAACATGCAGTGGCAATGTAGGATAGGTTTCTGAAAAACATCGCGGGGTGGTGCGCATTGTATGGGTGTGTGTTACATTACATTCACTAGTAGGAGTGAGAAAAACATCACGGGGTGGTGCGCATTGTATGGGTGTGTGTTACATTACATTCACTAGTAGGAGTGAGAAAAACATCACGGGGTGGTGCCCATTGTATGGGTGTGTGTTACATTACATTCACTAGTAGGAGTGAGAAAAACATCACGGGGTGGTGCGTTGTATGGGTGTGTGTTACATTACATTCAGTAGTAGGAGTGAGAAATACATCACGGGGTGGTGCGCATTGTATGGGTGTGTGTTACATTACATTCACTAGTAGGAGTGAGAAAAACATCACGGGGTGGTGCGCATTGTATGGGTGTGTGTTACATTACATTCACTAGTAAGAGTGAGAAAAACATCACGGGGTGGTGCGCATTGTATGGGTGTGTGTTACATTACATTCACTAGTAGGAGTGAGAAAAACATCACGGGGTGGTGTGCATTGTATGGGTGTGTGTTACATTACATTCACTAGTAGGAGTGAGAAAAACATCACGGGGTGGTGCGCATTGTATGGGTGTGTGTTATATTACATTCACTAGTAGGAGTGAGAAAAACATCACGGGGAGGTGCGCATTGTATGGGTGTGTGTTACATTACATTCACTAATACGAGTGAGAAAAACATCACGGGGTGGTGCGCATTGTATGGGTGTGTTTTACATTACATTCACTAGTAGGAGTGAGAAAAACATCACGGGGTGGTGCGCATTGTATGGGTGTGTGTTACATTACATACACTAGTAGGAGTGAGAAAAACATCACGGGGTGGTGCGCATTGTATGGGTGTGTGTTACATTACATTCACTAAGAGGAGTGAGAAAAACATCACGGTGTGGTGCGCATTGTATGGGTGTGTGTTACATTATATTCACTATTAGGAGTGAGAAAAACATCACGGAGTGCTGCGCATTGTATGGGTGTGTGTTACATTACATACACTAGTAGGAGTGAGAAAAACATCACGGGGTGGTGCGCATTGTATGGGTGTGTGTTACATTACATTCACTAGTAGGAGTGAGAAAAACATCACGGGGTGGTGCGCATTGTATGGGTGTGTGTTACATTACACTCATTAGTAGGAGTGTGAAAAACATCACGGGGTGGTGCGCATTGTATGGGTGTGTGTTACATTAAATTCACTACTAGGAGTGAGAAAAACATCACGGGGTGGTGTGCATTGTATGGGTGTGTGTTACATTACATTCACTAGTAGGAGTGAGAAAAACATCACGGGGTGGTGCGCATTGTATGGGAGTGTGTTACATTACATTCACTAGTAGGAGTGAGAAAAACATCACGGGGTGGTGCGCATTGTATGGGTGTGTGTTACATTACATTCACTAGTAGGAGTGAGAAAAACATCACGGGGTGGTGCGCATTGTATGGGTGTGTGTTACATTACATTCACTAGTAGGAGTGAGAAAAACATCACGGGGTGGTGCGCATTGTATGCGTGTGTGTTACATTACATTCACTAGTAGGAGTGAGAAATACATCTCGGGGTGGTGCGCATTGTATGGGTGTGTGTTACATTACATTCACTAGTAGGAGTGAGAAAAACATCACGGGGTGGTGCGCATTGTATGGGTGTGTGTTACATTAGATTCACTAGTAGGAGTGAGAAAAACATCACGGGGTGGTGCGCATTGTTTGGGTGTGTGTTACATTAGATACACTAGTAGGAGTGAGAAAAACATCACAGGGTGGTGCTCATTGTATGGGTGTGTGTTACATTACATTCACTACTAGGAGTGAGAAAAACATCACGGGATGGTGTGAATCGGAGAGTCTGAATTAGGATAGGCAGTGAGTGGCAATGTAGGATGGAGAAAAGCACCGCGGGGTGGTCAGCATGGGGAGGCCAGGGAACATGCAGTGGCAATGTAGGATAGGTTTCTGAAAAACATCGCGGGGTGGTGCGCATTGTATGGGTGTGTGTTACATTACATTCACTAGTAGGAGTGAGAAAAACATCACGGGGTGGTGCGCATTGTATGGGTGTGTGTTACATTACATTCACTAGTAGGAGTGAGAAAAACATCACGGGGTGGTGCGCATTGTATGGGTGTGTGTTACATTACATTCACTAGTAGGAGTGAGAAAAACATCACGGGGTGGTGCGCATTGTATGGGTGTGTGTTACATTACTTTCACTAGTAGGAGTGAGAAAAACATCACGGGGTGGTGCGCATTGTATGGGTGTGTGTTACATTACATTCACTAAGAGGAGTGAGAAAAACATCACGGAGTGGTGCGCATTGTATGGGTGTGTGTTACATTACATTCACTAAGAGGAGTGAGAAAAACATCATGGAGTGGTGCGCATTGTATGGGTGTGTGTTACATTACATTCACTAGTAGGAGTGAGAAAAACATCACGGGGTGGTACGCATTGTATGGGCGTGTGTTACATTACATTCACTAGTAGGAGTGAGAAAAACATCACGGGGTGGTGCGCATTGTATGGGTGTGTGTTACATTACATTCGCTAGTAGGAGTGAGAAAAACATCACGGGGTGGTGCGCATTGTATGGGTGTGTGTTACATTACATTCACTAGTAGGAGTGAGAAAAACATCACGGGGTGGTGCGCATTGTATGGGTGTGTGTTACATTACATTCACTAGCAGGAGTGAGAAAAACATCAAGGGGTGGTGCGCATTGTATGGGTGTGTGTTACATTACATTCACGAGTAGGAGTGAGAAAAACATCACGGGGTGGTGCGCTTTGTATGGGTGTGTGTTACATTACATTCACTAGTAGGAGTGAGAAAAACATCACGGGGTGGTGCGCATTGTATGGGTGTGTGTTACATTACTTTCACTAGTAGGAGTGAGAAAAACATCACGGGGTGGTGCGCATTGTATGGGTGTGTGTTACATTACATTCACTAAGAGGAGTGAGAAAAACATCACGGGGTGGTGCGCATTGTATGGGTGTGTGTTACATTACATTCACTAGTAGGAGTGAGAAAAACATCACGGAGTGCTGCGCATTGTATGGGTGTGTGTTACATTACATACACTAGTAGGAGTGAGAAAAACATCACGGAGTGATGCGCATTGTATGGGTGTGTGTTACATTACATTCACTAGTAGGAGTGAGAAAAACATCACGGGGTGGTGCGCATTGTATGGGTGTGTGTTACATTACACTCATTAGTAGGAGTGAGAAAAACATCACGGGGTGGTGCGCATTGTATGGGTGTGTGTTACATTACATTCACTAGTAGGAGTGAGAAAAACATCACGGGGTGGTGCGCATTGTATGGGTGTGTGTTACATTACATTCACTAGTAGGAGTGAGAAAAACATCACGGGGTGGTGCGCATTGTATGGGTGTGTGTTACATTACATTCACTAGTAGGAGTGAGAAAAACATCACGGGGTGGTGCGCATTGTATGGGTGTGTGTTACATTACTTTCACTAGTAGGAGTGAGAAAAACATCACGGGGTGGTGCGCATTGTATGGGTGTGTGTTACATTACATTCACTAAGAGGAGTGAGAAAAACATCACGGAGTGGTGCGCATTGTATGGGTGTGTGTTACATTACATTCACTAAGAGGAGTGAGAAAAACATCATGGAGTGGTGCGCATTGTATGGGTGTGTGTTACATTACATTCACTAGTAGGAGTGAGAAAAACATCACGGGGTGGTACACATTGTATGGGCGTGTGTTACATTACATTCACTAGTAGGAGTGAGAAAAACATCACGGGGTGGTGCGCATTGTATGGGTGTGTGTTACATTACATTCGCTAGTAGGAGTGAGAAAAACATCACGGGGTGGTGCGCATTGTATGGGTGTGTGTTACATTACATTCACTAGTAGGAGTGAGAAAAACATCACGGGGTGGTGCGCATTGTATGGGTGTGTGTTACATTACATTCACTAGCAGGAGTGAGAAAAACATCAAGGGGTGGTGCGCATTGTATGGGTGTGTGTTACATTACATTCACGAGTAGGAGTGAGAAAAACATCACGGGGTGGTGCGCTTTGTATGGGTGTGTGTTACATTACATTCACTAGTAGGAGTGAGAAAAACATCACGGGGTGGTGCACATTGTATGGGTGTGTGTTACATTACTTTCACTAGTAGGAGTGAGAAAAACATCACGGGGTGGTGCGCATTGTATGGGTGTGTGTTACATTACATTCACTAAGAGGAGTGAGAAAAACATCACGGGGTGGTGCGCATTGTATGGGTGTGTGTTACATTACATTCACTAGTAGGAGTGAGAAAAACATCACGGAGTGCTGCGCATTGTATGGGTGTGTGTTACATTACATACACTAGTAGGAGTGAGAAAAACATCACGGGGTGGTGCGCATTGTATGGGTGTGTGTTACATTACATTCACTAGTAGGAGTGAGAAAAACATCACGGGGTGGTGCGCATTGTATGGGTGTGTGTTACATTACACTCATTAGTAGGAGTGAGAAAAACATCACGGGGTGGTGCGCATTGTATGGGTGTGTGTTACATTAAATTCACTACTAGGAGTGAGAAAAACATCACGGGGTGGTGTGCATTGTATGGGTGTGTGTTACATTACATTCACTAGTAGGAGTGAGAAAAACATCACGGGGTGGTGCGCATTGTATGGGTGTGTGTTACATTACATTCACTAGTAGGAGTGAGAAAAACATCACGGGGTGGTGCGCATTGTATGGGTGTGTGTTACATTACACTCATTAGTAGGAGTGAGAAAAACATCACGGGGTGGTGCGCATTGTATGGGTGTGTGTTACATTAAATTCACTACTAGGAGTGAGAAAAACATCACGGGGTGGTGTGCATTGTATGGGTGTGTGTTACATTACATTCACTAGTAGGAGTGAGAAAAACATCACGGGGTGGTGCGCATTGTATGGGTGTGTGTTACATTACATTCACTAGTAGGAGTGAGAAAAACATCACGGGGTGGTGCGCATTGTATGGGTGTGTGTTACATTACTTTCACTAGTAGGAGTGAGAAAAACATCACGGGGTGGTGCGCATTGTATGGGTGTGTGTTACATTACATTCACTAAGAGGAGTGAGAAAAACATCACGGAGTGGTGCGCATTGTATGGGTGTGTGTTACATTACATTCACTAGTAGGAGTGAGAAAAACATCACGGGGTGGTGCGAATTTTATGGGTGTGTGTTACATTACATTCACTAATAGGAGTGAGAAAAACATCACGGGGTGGTGCGCATTGTATGGGCGTGTGTTACATCACATTCACTAGTAGGAGTGAGAAAAACATCACGGGGTGGTGCGCATTGTATGGGTGTGTGTTACATTACATTCGCTAGTAGGAGTGAGAAAAACATCACGGGGTGGTGCGCATTGTATGGGTGTGTGTTACATTACATTCACTAGTAGGAGTGAGAAAAACATCACGGGGTGGTGCGCATTGTATGGGTGTGTGTTACATTACATTCACTAGCAGGAGTGAGAAAAACATCAAGGGGTGGTGCGCATTGTATGGGTGTGTGTTACATTACATTCACTAGCAGGAGTGAGAAAAACATCACGGGGTGGTGCGCATTGTATGGGTGTGTGTTACATTACATTCACTAGCATGAGTGAGTTAAACATCACGGGGTGGTGCGCATTGTATGGGTGTGTGTTACATTACATTCACTAGTAGCAGTGATAAAAACATCACGGGGTGGTGCGCATTGTATGGGTGTGTGTTACATTACATTCACTAGTGGGAGTGAGAAAAACATCACGGGGTGGTGCGCATTGTATGCATGTGTGTTACATTACATTCACTAGTAGGAGTGAGAAATACATCACGGGGTGGTGCGCATTGTATGGGTGTGTGTTACATTACATTCACTAGTAGGAGTGAGAAAAACATCACGGGGTGGTGCGCATTGTATGGGTGTGTGTTACATTACATTCACTAAGAGGAGTGAGAAAAACATCATGGAGTGGTGCGCATTGTATGGGTGTGTGTTACATTACATTCACTAGTAGGAGTGAGAAAAACATCACGGGGTGGTACACATTGTATGGGCGTGTGTTACATTACATTCACTAGTAGGAGTGAGAAAAACATCACGGGGTGGTGCGCATTGTATGGGTGTGTGTTACATTACATTCGCTAGTAGGAGTGAGAAAAACATCACGGGGTGGTGCGCATTGTATGGGTGTGTGTTACATTACATTCACTAGTAGGAGTGAGAAAAACATCACGGGGTGGTGCGCATTGTATGGGTGTGTGTTACATTACATTCACTAGCAGGAGTGAGAAAAACATCAAGGGGTGGTGCGCATTGTATGGGTGTGTGTTACATTACATTCACGAGTAGGAGTGAGAAAAACATCACGGGGTGGTGCGCTTTGTATGGGTGTGTGTTACATTACATTCACTAGTAGGAGTGAGAAAAACATCACGGGGTGGTGCACATTGTATGGGTGTGTGTTACATTACTTTCACTAGTAGGAGTGAGAAAAACATCACGGGGTGGTGCGCATTGTATGGGTGTGTGTTACATTACATTCACTAAGAGGAGTGAGAAAAACATCACGGGGTGGTGCGCATTGTATGGGTGTGTGTTACATTACATTCACTAGTAGGAGTGAGAAAAACATCACGGAGTGCTGCGCATTGTATGGGTGTGTGTTACATTACATACACTAGTAGGAGTGAGAAAAACATCACGGGGTGGTGCGCATTGTATGGGTGTGTGTTACATTACATTCACTAGTAGGAGTGAGAAAAACATCACGGGGTGGTGCGCATTGTATGGGTGTGTGTTACATTACACTCATTAGTAGGAGTGAGAAAAACATCACGGGGTGGTGCGCATTGTATGGGTGTGTGTTACATTAAATTCACTACTAGGAGTGAGAAAAACATCACGGGGTGATGTGCATTGTATGGGTGTGTGTTACATTACATTCACTAGTAGGAGTGAGAAAAACATCACGGGGTGGTGCGCATTGTATGGGTGTGTGTTACATTACATTCACTAGTAGGAGTGAGAAAAACATCACGGGGTGGTGCGCATTGTATGGGTGTGTGTTACATTACACTCATTAGTAGGAGTGAGAAAAACATCACGGGGTGGTGCGCATTGTATGGGTGTGTGTTACATTAAATTCACTACTAGGAGTGAGAAAAACATCACGGGGTGGTGTGCATTGTATGGGTGTGTGTTACATTACATTCACTAGTAGGAGTGAGAAAAACATCACGGGGTGGTGCGCATTGTATGGGTGTGTGTTACATTACATTCACTAGTAGGAGTGAGAAAAACATCACGGGGTGGTGCGCATTGTATGGGTGTGTGTTACATTACTTTCACTAGTAGGAGTGAGAAAAACATCACGGGGTGGTGCGCATTGTATGGGTGTGTGTTACATTACATTCACTAAGAGGAGTGAGAAAAACATCACGGAGTGGTGCGCATTGTATGGGTGTGTGTTACATTACATTCACTAGTAGGAGTGAGAAAAACATCACGGGGTGGTGCGAATTTTATGGGTGTGTGTTACATTACATTCACTAATAGGAGTGAGAAAAACATCACGGGGTGGTGCGCATTGTATGGGCGTGTGTTACATCACATTCACTAGTAGGAGTGAGAAAAACATCACGGGGTGGTGCGCATTGTATGGGTGTGTGTTACATTACATTCGCTAGTAGGAGTGAGAAAAACATCACGGGGTGGTGCGCATTGTATGGGTGTGTGTTACATTACATTCACTAGTAGGAGTGAGAAAAACATCACGGGGTGGTGCGCATTGTATGGGTGTGTGTTACATTACATTCACTAGCAGGAGTGAGAAAAACATCAAGGGGTGGTGCGCATTGTATGGGTGTGTGTTACATTACATTCACTAGCAGGAGTGAGAAAAACATCACGGGGTGGTGCGCATTGTATGGGTGTGAGTTACATTACATTCACTAGCATGAGTGAGTTAAACATCACGGGGTGGTGCGCATTGTATGGGTGTGTGTTACATTACATTCACTAGTAGCAGTGATAAAAACATCACGGGGTGGTGCGCATTGTATGGGTGTGTGTTACATTACATTCACTAGTGGGAGTGAGAAAAACATCACGGGGTGGTGCGCATTGTATGCATGTGTGTTACATTACATTCACTAGTAGGAGTGAGAAATACATCACGGGGTGGTGCGCATTGTATGGGTGTGTGTTACATTACATTCACTAGTAGGAGTGAGAAAAACATCACGGGGTGGTGCGCATTGTATGGGTGTGTGTTACATTAGATTCACTAGTAGGAGTGAGAAAAACATCACGGGGTGGTGCGCATTGTTTGGGTGTGTGTTACATTAGATACACTAGTAGGAGTGAGAAAAACATCACGGGGTGGTGCGCATTGTATGGGTGTGTGTTACATTACATTCACTACTAGGAGTGAGAAAAACATCACGGGATGGTGTGAATCGGAGAGTCTGAATTAGGATAGGAAGTGAGTGGTAATGTAGGATGGAGAAAAGCACCGCGGGGTGGTCAGCATGGGGAGGCCAGGGAACATGCAGTGGCAATGTAGGATAGGTTTCTGAAAAACATCACGGGGTGGTGCGCATTGTATGGGTGTGTGTTACATTACATTCACTAGTAGGAGTGAGAAAAACATCACGGGGTGGTGCGCATTGTATGGGTGTGTGTTACATTACATTCACTAGTAGGAGTGAGAAAAACATCACGGGGTGGTGCGCATTGTATGGGTGTGTGTTACATTACATTCACTAGCAGGAGTGAGAAAAACATCAAGGGGTGGTGCGCATTGTATGGGTGTGTGTTACATTACATTCACTAGCAGGAGTGAGAAAAACATCACGGGGTGGTGTGCATTGTATGGGTGTGTGTTACATTACATTCACTAGCATGAGTGAGTTAAACATCACGGGGTGGTGCGCATTGTATGGGTGTGTGTTACATTACATTCACTAGTAGCAGTGATAAAAACATCACGGGGTGGTGCGCATTGTATGGGTGTGTGTTACATTACATTCACTAGTGGGAGTGAGAAAAACATCACGGGGTGGTGCGCATTGTATGCGTGTGTGTTACATTACATTCACTAGTAGGAGTGAGAAATACATCACGGGGTGGTGCGCATTGTATGGGTGTGTGTTACATTACATTCACTAGTAGGAGTGAGAAAAACATCACGGGGTGGTGCGCATTGTATGGGTGTGTGTTACATTAGATTCACTAGTAGGAGTGAGAAAAACATCACGGGGTGGTGCGCATTGTTTGGGTGTGTGTTACATTAGATACACTAGTAGGAGTGAGAAAAACATCACGGGATGGTGCGCATTGTATGGGTGTGTGTTACATTACATTCACTACTAGGAGTGAGAAAAACATCACGGGATGGTGTGAATCGGAGAGTCTGAATTAGGATAGGAAGTGAGTGGTAATGTAGGATGGAGAAAAGCACCGCGGGGTGGTCAGCATGGGGAGGCCAGGGAACATGCAGTGGCAATGTAGGATAGGTTTCTGAAAAACATCGCGGGGTGGTGCGCATTGTATGGGTGTGTGTTACATTACATTCACTAGTAGGAGTGAGAAAAACATCACGGGGTGGTGCGCATTGTATGGGTGTGTGTTACATTACATTCACTAGTAGGAGTGAGAAAAACATCACGGGGTGGTGCGCATTGTAAGGGTGTGTGTTACATTACATTCACTAGTAGGAGTGAGAAATACATCACGGGGTGGTGCGCATTGTATGGGTGTGTGTTACATTACATTCACTAGTAGGAGTGAGAAAAACATCACGGGGTGGTGCGCATTGTATGGGTGTGTGTTACATTACATTCACTAGTAGGAGTGAGAAAAACATCACGGGGTGGTGCGCATAGTTTGGGTGTGTGTTACATTACATTTACTAGTAGGAGTGAGAAAAACATCACGGGGTGGTGCGCATTGTATGGGTGTGTTTTACATTACATTCACTAGTAGGAGTGAGAAAAACATCACGGGGTGGTTCGCATTGTATGGGTGTGTGTTACATTAGATTCACTAGTAAAAGTGAGAAAAACATCACGGGGTGGTGCGCATTGTATGGGTGTGTGTTACATTAGATTCACTAGTAGGAGTGAGAAAAACATCACGGGGTGGTTCGCATTGTTTGGGTGTGTGTTACATTACATTCACTAGTAGGAGTGAGAAAAACATCACGGGGTGCTGCGCATTGTATGGGTGTGTGTTACATTACATTCACTAGTAGGAGTGAGAAAAACATCACGGGGTGGTGCGCATTGTATGGATGTGTGTTACATTACATTCACTAGTAGGAGTGAGAAAAACATCATGGGGTGGTGTGAATCGGAGCGTCTGAATTAGGATAGGCAGTGAGTGGCAATGTAGGATGGAGAAAAGCACCGCGGGGTGGTCAGCATGGGGAGGTCAGGGAACATGCAGTGGCAATGTAGGATAGGTTTCTGAAAAACATCGCGGGGTGGTGCGCATTGTATGGGTGTGTGTTACATTACATTCACTAGTAGGAGTGAGAAAAACATCACGGGGTGGTGCGCATTGTATGGGTGTGTGTTACATTGCATTCACTAGTAGGAGTGAGAAAATCATCACGGGGTGGTGCGCATTGTATGGGTGTGTGTTACATTACATTCACTAGTAGGAGTGAGAAAAACATCACGGGGTGGTGCGCATTGTATGGGTGTGTGTTACATTACATTCACTAGTAGGAGTGAGAAAAACATCACGGGGTGGTGCGCATTGTATGGGTGTGTGTTACATTACATTCACTAGTAGGAGTGAGAAAAACATCACGGGGTGGTGCGCATTGTATGGGTGTGTGTTACATTACACTCATTAGTAGGAGTGAGAAAAACATCACGGGGTGGTGCGCATTGTATGGGTGTGTGTTACATTAAATTCACTACTAGGAGTTAGAAAAACATCACGGGGTGGTGCGCATTGTATGGGTGTGTGTTACATTACATTCACTAGTAGGAGTGAGAAAAACATCATGGGGTGGTGCGCTTTGTATGGGTGTGTGTTACATTACATTCACTAGTAGGAGTGAGAAAAACATCACGGGGTGGTGCGCATGGTATGGGTGTGTGTTACATTACTTTCACTAGTAGGAGTGAGAAAAACATCACGGGGTGGTGCGCATTGTATCGGTGTGTGTTACATTACATTCACTAAGAGGAGTGAGAAAAACATCACGGTGTGGTGCGCATTGTATGGGTGTGTGTTACATTATATTCACTAGTAGGAGTGAGAAAAACATCACGGAGTGCTGCGCATTGTATGGGTGTGTGTTACATTACATACACTAGTAGGAGTGAGAAAAACATCACGGGGTGGTGCGCATTGTATGGGTGTGTGTTACATTACATTCACTAGTAGGAGTGAGAAAAACATCACGGGGTGGTGCGCATTGTATGGGTGTGTGTTACATTACACTCATTAGTAGGAGTGAGAAAAACATCACAGGGTGGTGCGCATTGTATGGGTGTGTGTTACATTAAATTCACTACTAGGAGTGAGAAAAACATCACGGGGTGGTGTGCATTGTATGGGTGTGTGTTACATTACATTCACTAGTAGGAGTGAGAAAAACATCACGGGGTGGTGCGCATTGTATGGGTGTGTGTTACATTACATTCACTAGTAGGAGTGAGAAAAATATCACGGGGTGGTGCGCATTGTATGGGTGTGTGTTACATTACATTCACTAGTAGGAGTGAGAATAACATCACGGGGTGGTGCGCATTGTATGGGTGTGTGTTACATTACATTCACTAGTAGGAGTGAGAAAAACATCACGGGGTGGTGCGCATTGTATGGGTGTGTGTTACATTACATTCACTAGCAGGAGTGAGAAAAACATCACGGGGTGGTGCGCATTGTATGGGTGTGTGTTACATTACATTCACTAGCATGAGTGAGTTAAACATCACGGGGTGGTGCGCATTGTATGGGTGTGTGTTACATTACATTCACTAGTAGCAGTGATAAAAACATCACGGGGTGGTGCGCATTGTATGGGTGTGTGTTACATTACATTCACTAGTAGGAGTGAGAAAAACATCACGGGGTGGTGCGCATTGTATGCGTGTGTGTTACATTACATTCACTAGTAGGAGTGAGAAATACATCACGGGGTGGTGCGCATTGTATGGGTGTGTGTTACATTACATTCACTAGTAGGAGTGAGAAAAACATCACGGGGTGGTGCGCATTGTATGGGTGTGTGTTACATTAGATTCACTAGTAGGAGTGAGAAAAACATCACGGTGTGGTGCGCATTGTTTGGGTGTGTGTTACATTAGATACACTAGTAGGAGTGAGAAAAACATCACGGGGTGGTGCGCATTGTATGGGTGTGTGTTACATTACATTCACTACTAGGAGTGAGAAAAACATCACGGGATGGTGTGAATCGGAGAGTCTGAATTAGGATAGGCAGTGAGTGGCAATGTAGGATCGAGAAAAGCACCGCGGGGTGGTCAGCATGGGGAGGCCAGGGAACATGCAGTGGCAATGTAGGATAGGTTTCTGAAAAACATCGCGGGGTGGTGCGCATTGTATGGGTGTGTGTTACATTACATTCACTAGTAGGAGTGAGAAAAACATCATGGGGTGGTGCGCATTGTATGGGTGTGTGTTACATTACATTCACTAGTAGGAGTGAGAAATACATCACGGGGTGGTGCGCATTGTATGGGTGTGTGTTACATTGCATTCACTAGTAGGAGTGAGAAAATCATCACGGTGTGGTGCGCATTGTATGGCTGTGTGTTACATTACATTCACTAGTAGGAGTGAGAAAAACATCACGGGGTGGTGCGCATTGTATGGGTGTGTGTTACATTACATTCACTAGTAGGAGTGAGAAAAACATCACGGGGTGGTGCGCATTGTATGGGTGTGTGTTACATTACATTCACTAGTAGGAGTGAGAAAAACATCACGGGGTGGTGCGCATTGTATGGGTGTGTGTTACATTACATTCACTAGTAGGAGTGAGAAAAACATCACGGGGTGGTGCGCATTGTATGGGTGTGTGTTACATTACTTTCACTAGTAGGAGTGAGAAAAACATCATGGGGTGGTGCGCATTGTATGGGTGTGTGTTACATTACATTCACTAGTAGGAGTGAGAAAAACATCACGGGGTGCTGCGCATTGTATGGGTGTGTGTTACATTACATACACTAGTAGGAGTGAGAAAAACATCACGGGGTGGTGCGCATTGTATGGGTGTGTGTTA
Source organism: Cavia porcellus (assembly GCF_034190915.1). Taxonomy (NCBI): domain Eukaryota; kingdom Metazoa; phylum Chordata; class Mammalia; order Rodentia; family Caviidae; genus Cavia; species Cavia porcellus. The sequence continues at coordinate 198,210 of NW_026947586.1, forward strand.
CATTACATTCACTAGTAGGAGTGAGAAAAACATCACGGGGTGCTGCGCATTGTATGGGTGTGTGTTACATTACATTCACTAGTAAAAGTGAGAAAAACATCACGGGGTGGTGCGCATTGTATGGGTGTGTGTTACATTACATTCACTAGTAGGAGTGAGAAAAACATCATGGGGTGGTGTGAATCGGAGCGTCTGAATTAGGATAGGCATTGAGTGACAATGTAGGATGGAGAAAAGCACCGCGGGGTGGTCAGTATGGGGAGGTCAGGGAACATGCAGTGGCAATGTAGGATAGGTTTCTGAAAAACATCGCGGGGTGGTGCGCATTGTATCGGTGTGTGTTACATTAGATTCACTAGTAGGAGTGAGAAAAACATCACGGGGTTGTTGCGCATTGTATGGGTGTTTGTTACATTAGATCCACTAGTAGGAGTGAGAAAAACATCACGTGGTGGTGCGCATTGTATGGGTGTGTGTTACATTAGATTCACTAGTAGGAGTGAGAAAAACATCACGGGGTGGTGCGCATTGTATGGGTGTGTGTTACATTACATTCACTAGTAGGAGTGAGAAAAACATCACGGGGTGGTGCGCATTGTATGGGTGTGTGTTACATTACATTCACTAGTAGCAGTGATAAAAACATCACGGGGTGGTGCGCATTGTATGGGTGTGTGTTACATTACATTCACTAGTGGGAGTGAGAAAAACATCACGGGGTGGTGCGCATTGTATGCGTGTGTGTTACATTACATTCACTAGTAGGAGTGAGAAATACATCACGGGGTGGTGCGCATTGTATGGGTGTGTGTTACATTACATTCACTAGTAGGAGTGAGAAAAACATCACGGGGTGGTGCGCATTGTATGGGTGTGTGTTACATTAGATTCACTAGTAGGAGTGAGAAAAACATCACGGGGTGGTGCGCATTGTTTGGGTGTGTGTTACATTAGATACACTAGTAGGAGTGAGAAAAACATCACGGGGTGGTGCGCATTGTATGGGTGTGTGTTACATTACATTCACTACTAGGAGTGAGAAAAACATCACGGGATGGTGTGAATCGGAGAGTCTGAATTAGGATAGGAAGTGAGTGGTAATGTAGGATGGAGAAAAGCACCGCGGGGTGGTCAGCATGGGGAGGCCAGGGAACATGCAGTGGCAATGTAGGATAGGTTTCTGAAAAACATCGCGGGGTGGTGCGCATTGTATGGGTGTGTGTTACATTACATTCACTAGTAGGAGTGAGAAAAACATCACGGGGTGGTGCGCATTGTATGGGTGTGTGTTACATTACATTCACTAGTAGGAGTGAGAAAAACATCACGGGGTGGTGCGCATTGTAAGGGTGTGTGTTACATTACATTCACTAGTAGGAGTGAGAAATACATCACGGGGTGGTGCGCATTGTATGGGTGTGTGTTACATTACATTCACTAGTAGGAGTGAGAAAAACATCACGGGGTGGTGCGCATTGTATGGGTGTGTGTTACATTACATTCACTAGTAGGAGTGAGAAAAACATCACGGGGTGGTGCGCATAGTTTGGGTGTGTGTTACATTACATTTACTAGTAGGAGTGAGAAAAACATCACGGGGTGGTGCGCATTGTATGGGTGTGTTTTACATTACATTCACTAGTAGGAGTGAGAAAAACATCACGGGGTGGTGCGCATTGTATGGGTGTGTGTTACATTAGATTCACTAGTAAAAGTGAGAAAAACATCACGGGGTGGTGCGCATTGTATGGGTGTGTGTTACATTAGATTCACTAGTAGGAGTGAGAAAAACATCACGGGGTGGTTCGCATTGTTTGGGTGTGTGTTACATTACATTCACTAGTAGGAGTGAGAAAAACATCACGGGGTGCTGCGCATTGTATGGGTGGGTGTTACATTACACTCACTAGTAAAAGTGAGAAAAACATCACGGGGTGGTGCGCATTGTATGGATGTGTGTTACATTACATTCACTAGTAGGAGTGAGAAAAACATCATGGGGTGGTGTGAATCGGAGCGTCTGAATTAGGATAGGCAGTGAGTGGCAATGTAGGATGGAGAAAAGCACCGCGGGGTGGTCAGCATGGGGAGGTCAGGGAACATGCAGTGGCAATGTAGGATAGGTTTCTGAAAAACATCGCGGGGTGGTGCGCATTGTATGGGTGTGTGTTACATTACATTCACTAGTAGGAGTGAGAAAAACATCACGGGGTGGTGCGCATTGTATGGGTGTGTGTTACATTGCATTCACTAGTAGGAGTGAGAAAATCATCACGGGGTGGTGCGCATTGTATGGGTGTGTGTTACATTACATTCACTAGTAGGAGTGAGAAAAACATCACGGGGTGGTGCGCATTGTATGGGTGTGTGTTACATTACATTCACTAGTAGGAGTGAGAAAAACATCACGGGGTGGTGCGCATTGTATGGGTGTGTGTTACATTACATTCACTAGTAGGAGTGAGAAAAACATCACGGGGTGGTGCGCATTGTATGGGTGTGTGTTACATTACACTCATTAGTAGGAGTGAGAAAAACATCACGGGGTGGTGCGCATTGTATGGGTGTGTGTTACATTAAATTCACTACTAGGAGTTAGAAAAACATCACGGGGTGGTGCGCATTGTATGGGTGTGTGTTACATTACATTCACTAGTAGGAGTGAGAAAAACATCATGGGGTGGTGCGCTTTGTATGGGTGTGTGTTACATTACATTCACTAGTAGGAGTGAGAAAAACATCACGGGGTGGTGCGCATGGTATGGGTGTGTGTTACATTACTTTCACTAGTAGGAGTGAGAAAAACATCACGGGGTGGTGCGCATTGTATCGGTGTGTGTTACATTACATTCACTAAGAGGAGTGAGAAAAACATCACGGTGTGGTGCGCATTGTATGGGTGTGTGTTACATTATATTCACTAGTAGGAGTGAGAAAAACATCACGGAGTGCTGCGCATTGTATGGGTGTGTGTTACATTACATACACTAGTAGGAGTGAGAAAAACATCACGGGGTGGTGCGCATTGTATGGGTGTGTGTTACATTACATTCACTAGTAGGAGTGAGAAAAACATCACGGGGTGGTGCGCATTGTATGGGTGTGTGTTACATTACACTCATTAGTAGGAGTGAGAAAAACATCACAGGGTGGTGCGCATTGTATGGGTGTGTGTTACATTAAATTCACTACTAGGAGTGAGAAAAACATCACGGGGTGGTGTGCATTGTATGGGTGTGTGTTACATTACATTCACTAGTAGGAGTGAGAAAAACATCACGGGGTGGTGCGCATTGTATGGGTGTGTGTTACATTACATTCACTAGTAGGAGTGAGAAAAATATCACGGGGTGGTGCGCATTGTATGGGTGTGTGTTACATTACATTCACTAGTAGGAGTGAGAATAACATCACGGGGTGGTGCGCATTGTATGGGTGTGTGTTACATTACATTCACTAGTAGGAGTGAGAAAAACATCACGGGGTGGTGCGCATTGTATGGGTGTGTGTTACATTACATTCACTAGCAGGAGTGAGAAAAACATCACGGGGTGGTGCGCATTGTATGGGTGTGTGTTACATTACATTCACTAGCATGAGTGAGTTAAACATCACGGGGTGGTGCGCATTGTATGGGTGTGTGTTACATTACATTCACTAGTAGCAGTGATAAAAACATCACGGGGTGGTGCGCATTGTATGGGTGTGTGTTACATTACATTCACTAGTAGGAGTGAGAAAAACATCACGGGGTGGTGCGCATTGTATGCGTGTGTGTTACATTACATTCACTAGTAGGAGTGAGAAATACATCACGGGGTGGTGCGCATTGTATGGGTGTGTGTTACATTACATTCACTAGTAGGAGTGAGAAAAACATCACGGGGTGGTGCGCATTGTATGGGTGTGTGTTACATTAGATTCACTAGTAGGAGTGAGAAAAACATCATGGGGTGGTGCGCATTGTATGGGTGTGTGTTACATTACATTCACTAGTAGGAGTGAGAAATACATCACGGGGTGGTGCGCATTGTATGGGTGTGTGTTACATTGCATTCACTAGTAGGAGTGAGAAAATCATCACGGTGTGGTGCGCATTGTATGGCTGTGTGTTACATTACATTCACTAGTAGGAGTGAGAAAAACATCACGGGGTGGTGCGCATTGTATGGGTGTGTGTTACATTACATTCACTAGTAGGAGTGAGAAAAACATCACGGGGTGGTGCGCATTGTATGGGTGTGTGTTACATTACATTCACTAGTAGGAGTGAGAAAAACATCACGGGGTGGTGCGCATTGTATGGGTGTGTGTTACATTACATTCACTAGTAGGAGTGAGAAAAACATCACGGGGTGGTGCGCATTGTATGGGTGTGTGTTACATTACTTTCACTAGTAGGAGTGAGAAAAACATCATGGGGTGGTGCGCATTGTATGGGTGTGTGTTACATTACATTCACTAGTAGGAGTGAGAAAAACATCACGGGGTGCTGCGCATTGTATGGGTGTGTGTTACATTACATACACTAGTAGGAGTGAGAAAACCATCACGGGGTGGTGCGCATTGTATGGGTGTGTGTTACATTACATTCACTAGTAGGAGTGAGAAAAACATCACGGGGTGCTGCGCATTGTATGGGTGTGTGTTACATTACATTCACTAGTAAAAGTGAGAAAAACATCACGGGGTGGTGCGCATTGTATGGGTGTGTGTTACATTACATTCACTAGTAGGAGTGAGAAAAACATCATGGGGTGGTGTGAATCGGAGCGTCTGAATTAGGATAGGCATTGAGTGACAATGTAGGATGGAGAAAAGCACCGCGGGGTGGTCAGTATGGGGAGGTCAGGGAACATGCAGTGGCAATGTAGGATAGGTTTCTGAAAAACATCGCGGGGTGGTGCGCATTGTATCGGTGTGTGTTACATTAGATTCACTAGTAGGAGTGAGAAAAACATCACGGGGTTGTTGCGCATTGTATGGGTGTTTGTTACATTAGATCCACTAGTAGGAGTGAGAAAAACATCACGTGGTGGTGCGCATTGTATGGGTGTGTGTTACATTAGATTCACTAGTAGGAGTGAGAAAAACATCACGGGGTGGTGCGCATTGTATGGGTGTGTGTTATATTACATTCACTAGTAGGAGTGAGAAAAACATCACGGGGTGGTGCGCATTGTATGGGTGTGTGTTACATTACATTCACTAGTAGGAGTGAGAAAAACATCACGGGGTGGTGCGTATTGTATGGGTGTGTGTTACATTACATTCACTAGTAGGAGGGAGAAAAACATCACGGGGTGGTGCGCAATGTAAGGGTGTGTGTTACATTAGATTCACTAGTAGGAGTGCGAAAAACATCACGGGGTGGTGCGCATTGTATGGGTGTGTGTTACATTACATTCACTAGTAGGAGTGAGAAAAACATCACAGGGTGGTGCGCATTGTATGGGTGTGTGTTACATTACATTCAATAATAGGAGTGAGAAAAACATCAAGGGGTGGTGCGCATTGTATGGGTGTGTGTTACATTACATTCACTAGTAGGAGTGATAAATACATCACGGGGTGGTGCGCATTGTATGGGTGTGTGTTATATTACATTCACTAGTAGGAGTGAGAAAAACATCACGGGGTGGTGCGCATTGTATGGCTGTGTGTTACATTACATTCACTAGTAGGAGTGAGAAAAACATCACGGGGTGGTGCGCATTGTATGGGTGTGTTTTACATTACATTCACTAGTAGGAGTGAGAAAAACATCACGGGGTGGTGCGCATTGTATGGGTGTGTGTTACATTACATTCACTAGTAGGAGTGAGAAAAACATCACGGGGTGGTGCACATTGTATGGGTGTGTGTTACATTAGATTCACTAGTAGGAGTGAGAAAAACATCACGGGGTGGTGCGCATTGTTTGGGTGTGTGTTACATTAGATACACTAGTAGGAGTGAGAAAAACATCACGGGGTGGTGCGCATTTTATGGGTGTGTGTTACATTACATTCACTAGTAGGAGTGAGAAAAACATCACGGTGTGGTGCGCATTGTATGGGTGTGTGTTACATTACATTCACTAGTAGGAGTGAGAAAAACATCACGGGGTGGTGCGCATTGTATGGGTGTGTGTTACATTAGATTCACTAGTAGGAGTGAGAAAAACATCACGGGGTGGTGCGCATTGTATGGGTGTGTGTTACATTAGATTCACTAGTAGGAGTGAGAAAAACATCACGGGGTGGTGCGCATTGTATGGGTGTGTGTTACATTACATTCACTACTAGGAGTGAGAAAAACATCACGGGATGGTGTGAATCGGAGAGTTTGAATTAGGATAGGCAGTGAGTGGCAATGTAGGATGGAGAAAAGCACCGCGGGGTGGTCAGCATGGGAGGCCAGGGAACATGCAGTGGCAATGTAGGATAGGTTTCTGAAAAACATCGCGGTGTGGTGCGCATTGTATGGGTGTGTGTTACATTACATTCACTAGTAGGAGTGAGAAAAACATTACGGGGTGGTGCACACTGTATGGGTGTGTGTTACATTACATTCACTAGTAGGAGTGAGAAAAACATCACGGGGTGGTGCGCATTGTATGGGTGTGTGTTACATTACATTCACTACTAGGAGTGAGAAAAACATCACGGGATGGTGTGAATCGGAGAGTCTGAATTAGGATAGGCAGTGAGTGGCAATGTAGGATGGAGAAAAGCACCGCGGGGTGGTCAGCATGGGGAGGCCAGGGAACATGCAGTGGCAATGTAGGATAGGTTTCTGAAAAACATCGCGGGGTGGTGCGCATTGTATGGGTGTGTGTTACATTACATTCACTAGTAGGAGTGAGAAAAACATCACGGGGTGGTGCGCATTGTATGGGTGTGTGTTACATTACATTCACTAGTAGGAGTGAGAAAAACATCACGGGGTGGTGCGCATTGTAAGGGTGTGTGTTACATTACATTCACTAGTAGGAGTGAGAAATACATCACGGGGTGGTGCCCATTGTATGGGTGTGTGTTACATTACATTCACTAGTAGGAGTGAGAAAAACATCACGGGGTGGTGCGCATTGTATGGGTGTGTGTTACATTACATTCACTAGTAGGAGTGAGAAAAACATCACGGGGTGGTGCGCATAGTTTGGGTGTGTGTTACATTACATTCACTAGTAGGAGTGAGAAAAACATCACGGGGTGGTGCGCATTGTATGGGTGTGTTTTACATTACATTCACTAGTAGGAGTGAGAAAAACATCACGGGGTGGTGCGCATTGTATGGGTGTGTGTTACATTAGATTCACTAGTAAAAGTGAGAAAAACATCACGGGGTGGTGCGCATTGTATGGGTGTGTGTTACATTAGATTCACTAGTAGGAGTGAGAAAAACATCACGGGGTGGTTCGCATTGTTTGGGTGTGTGTTACATTACATTCACTAGTAGGAGAGAGAAAAACATCACGGGGTGCTGCGCATTGTATGGGTGTGTGTTACATTACATTCACTAGTAAAAGTGAGAAAAACATCACGGGGTGGTGCGCATTGTAAGGGTGTGTGTTACATTACATTCACTAGTAGGAGTGAGAAAAACATCATGGGGTGGTGTGAATCGGAGCGTCTGGATTAGGATAGGCAGTGAGTGGCAATGTAGGATGGAGAAAAGCACCGCGGGGTGGTCAGCATGAGGAGGTCAGGGAACATGCAGTGGCAATGTAGGATAGGTTTCTGAAAAACATTGCGGGGTGGTGCGCATTGTATGGGTGTGTGTTACATTACATTCACTAGTAGGAGTGAGAAAAACATCACGGGGTGGTGCGCATTGTATGGGTGTGTGTTACATTGCATTCACTAGTAGGAGTGAGAAAATCATCACGGGGTGGTGCGCATTGTATGGGTGTGTGTTACATTACATTCACTAGTAGGAGTGAGAAAAACATCACGGGGTGGTGCGCATTGTATGGGTGTGTGTTACATTACATTCACTAGTAGGAGTGAGAAAAACATCACGGGGTGGTGCGCATTGTATGGGTGTGTGTTACATTACATTCACTAGTAGGAGTGAGAAAAACATCACGGGGTGGTGCGCATTGTATGGGTGTGTGTTACATTACACTCATTAGTAGGAGTGAGAAAAACATCACGGGGTGGTGCGCATTGTATGGGTGTGTGTTACATTAAATTCACTACTAGGAGTTAGAAAAACATCACGGGGTGGTGCGCATGGTATGGGTGTGTGTTACATTACTTTCACTAGTAGGAGTGAGAAAAACATCACGGGGTGGTGCGCATTGTATCGGTGTGTGTTACATTACATTCACTAAGAGGAGTGAGAAAAACATCACGGTGTGGTGCGCATTGTATGGGTGTGTGTTACATTATATTCACTAGTAGGAGTGAGAAAAACATCACGGAGTGCTGCGCATTGTATGGGTGTGTGTTACATTACATACACTAGTAGGAGTGAGAAAAACATCACGGGGTGGTGCGCATTGTATGGGTGTGTGTTACATTACATTCACTAGTAGGAGTGAGAAAAACATCACGGGGTGGTGCACATTGTATGGGTGTGTGTTACATTACACTCATTAGTAGGAGTGAGAAAAACATCACAGGGTGGTGCGCATTGTATGGGTGTGTGTTACATTAAATTCACTACTAGGAGTGAGAAAAACATCACGGGGTGGTGTGCATTGTATGGGTGTGTGTTACATTACATTCACTAGAAGGAGTGAGAAAAACATCACGGGGTGGTGCGCATTGTATGGGTGTGTGTTACATTACATTCACTAGTAGGAGTGAGAAAAATATCACGGGGTGGTGCGCATTGTATGGGTGTGTGTTACATTACATTCACTAGTAGGAGTGAGAAAAACATCACGGGGTGGTGCGCATTGTATGGGTGTGTGTTACATTACATTCACTAGTAGGAGTGAGAAAAACATCACGGGGTGGTGCGCATTGTATGGGTGTGTGTTACATTACATTCACTAGCATGAGTGAGTTAAACATCACGGGGTGGTGCGCATTGTATGGGTGTGTGTTACATTACATTCACTAGTAGCAGTGATAAAAACATCACGGGGTGGTGCGCATTGTATGGGTGTGTGTTACATTACATTCACTAGTAGGAGTGAGAAAAACATTACGGGGTGGTGCGCATTGTATGCGTGTGTGTTACATTACATTCACTAGTAGGAGTGAGAAATACATCACGGGGTGGTGCGCATTGTATGGGTGTGTGTTACATTACATTCACTAGTAGGAGTGAGAAAAACATCACGGGGTGGTGCGCATTGTATGGGTGTGTGTTACATTAGATTCACTAGTAGGAGTGAGAAAAACATCACGGGGTGGTGCGCATTGTTTGGGTGTGTGTTACATTAGATACACTAGTAGGAGTGAGAAAAACATCACGGGGTGGTGCGCATTGTATGGGTGTGTGTTACATTACATTCACTACTAGGAGTGAGAAAAACATCACGGGATGGTGTGAATCGGAGAGTCTGAATTAGGATAGGCAGTGAGTGGCAATGTAGGATGGAGAAAAGCACCGCGGGGTGGTCAGAATGGGGAGGCCAGGGAACATGCAGTGGCAATGTAGGATAGGTTTCTGAAAAACATCGCGGGGTGGTGCGCATTGTATGGGTGTGTGTTACATTACATTCACTAGTAGGAGTGAGAAAAACATCACGGGGTGGTGCGCATTGTATGGGTGTGTGTTACATTAGATTCACTAGTAGGAGTGAGAAAAACATCATGGGGTGGTGCGCATTGTATGGGTGTGTGTTACATTACATTCACTAGTAGGAGTGAGAAATACATCACGGGGTGGTGCGCATTGTATGGGTGTGTGTTACATTGCATTCACTAGTAGGAGTGAGAAAATCATCACGGTGTGGTGCGCATTGTATGGGTGTGTGTTACATTACATTCACTAGTAGGAGTGAGAAAAACATCACGGGGTGGTGCGCATTGTATGGGTGTGTGTTACATTACATTCACTAGTAGGAGTGAGAAAAACATCACGGGGTGGTGCGCATTGTATGGGTTTGTGTTACATTACATTCACTAGTAGGAGTGAGAAATACATCACGGGGTGGTGCGCATTGTATGGGTGTGTGTTACATTACATTCACTAGTAGGAGTGAGAAAAACATCACGGGGTGGTGCGCATTGTATGGGTGTGTGTTACATTACACTCATTAGTAGGAGTGAGAAAAACATCACGGGGTGGTGCGCATTGTATGGGTGTGTGTTACATTAAATTCACTACTAGGAGTGAGAAAAACATCACGGGGTGGTGTGCATTGTATGGGTGTGTGTTACATTACATTCACTAGTAGGAGTGAGAAAAACATCACGGGGTGGTGCGCATTGTATGGGTGTGTGTTACATTACATTCACTAGTAGGAGTGAGAAAAACATCACGGGGTGGTGCGCATAGTTTGGGTGTGTGTTACATTAGATTCACTAGTAGGAGTGAGAAAAACATCACGGGGTGGTGCGCATTGTATGGGTGTGTGTTACATTAGATTCACTAGTAGGAGTGAGAAAAACATCACGGGGTGGTTCGCATTGTTTGGGTGTGTGTTACATTACATTCACTAGTAGGAGTGAGAAAAACATCACGGGGTGCTGCGCATTGTATGGGTGTGTGTTACATTACATTCACTAGTAAAAGTGAGAAAAACATCACGGGGTGGTGCGCATTGTATGGGTGTGTGTTACATTACATTCACTAGTAGGAGTGAGAAAAACATCATGGGGTGGTGTGAATCGGAGCGTCTGAATTAGGATAGGCAGTGAGTGGCAATGTAGGATGGAGAAAAGCACCGCGGGGTGGTCAGTATGGGGAGGTCAGGGAACATGCAGTGGCAATGTAGGATAGGTTTCTGAAAAACATCGCGGGGTGGTGCGCATTGTATCGGTGTGTGTTACATTAGATTCACTAGTAGGAGTGAGAAAAACATCACGGGGTTGTTGCGCATTGTATGGGTGTTTGTTACATTAGATACACTAGTAGGAGTGAGAAAAACATCACGTGGTGGTGCGCATTGTATGGGTGTGTGTTACATTAGATTCACTAGTAGGAGTGAGAAAAACATCACGGGGTGGTGTGCATTGTATGGGTGTGTGTTACATTACATTCACTAGTAGGAGTGAGAAAAACATCACGGGGTGGTGCGCATTGTATGGGTGTGTGTTACATTACATTCACTAGTAGGAGTGAGAAAAACATCACGGGGTGGTGCGTATTGTATGGGTGTGTGTTACATTACATTCACTAGTAGGAGTGAGAAAAACATCACGGGGTGGTGCGCAATGTAAGGGTGTGTGTTACATTAGATTCACTAGTAGGAGTGCGAAAAACATCACGGGGTGGTGCGCATTGTATGGGTGTGTGTTACATTACATTCACTAGTAGGAGTGAGAAAAACATCACAGGGTGGTGCGCATTGTATGGGTGTGTGTTACATTACATTCACTAGTAGGAGTGAGAAAAACATCACGGGGTGGTGCGCATTGTATGGGTGTGTGTTACTTTACATTCACTAGTAGGAGTGAGAAATACATCACGGGGTGGTGCGCATTGTATGGGTGTGTGTTATATTACATTCACTAGTAGGAGTGAGAAAAACATCACGGGGTGGTGCGCATTGTATGGCTGTGTGTTACATTATATTCACTAGTAGGAGTGAGAAAAACATCACGGGGTGGTGCGCATTGTATGGGTGTGTTTTACATTACATTCACTAGTAGGAGTGAGAAAAACATCACGGGGTGGTGCGCATTGTATGGGTGTGTGTTACATTACATTCACTAGTAGGAGTGAGAAAAACATCACGGGGTGGTGCACATTGTATGGGTGTGTGTTACATTAGATTCACTAGTAGGAGTGAGAAAAACATCACGGGGTGGTGCGCATTGTTTGGGTGTGTGTTACATTAGATACACTAGTAGGAGTGCGAAAAACATCACGGGGTGGTGCGCATTTTATGGGTGTGTGTTACATTACATTCACTAGTAGGAGTGAGAAAAACATCACGGTGTGGTGCGCATTGTATGGGTGTGTGTTACATTACATTCACTAGTAGGAGTGAGAAAAACATCACGGGGTGGTGCGCATTGTATGGGTGTGTGTTACATTAGATTCACTAGTAGGAGTGAGAAAAACATCACGGGGTGGTGCGCATTGTATGGGTGTGTGTTACATTAGATTCACTAGTAGGAGTGAGAAAAACATCACGGGGTGGTGCGCATTGTATGGGTGTGTGTTACGTTACATTCACTACTAGGAGTGAGAAAAACATCACGGGATGGTGTGAATCGGAGAGTTTGAATTAGGATAGGCAGTGAGTGGCAATGTAGGATGGAGAAAAGCACCGCGGGGTGGTCAGCATGGGAGGCCAGGGAACATGCAGTGGCAATGTAGGATAGGTTTCTGAAAAACATCGCGGTGTGGTGCGCATGTATGGGTGTGTGTTACATTACATTCACTAGTAGGAGTGAGAAAAACATCACGGGGTGGTGCGCATTGTATGGGTGTGTGTTACATTACATTCATTAGTAGGAGTGAGAAAAACATCACGGGGTGGTGCGCATTGTATGGGTGTGTGTTACATTACATTCACTAGTAGGAGTGAGAAAAACATCACGGGGTGGTGCGCATTGTATGGGTGTGTGTTACATTACATTCACTACTAGGAGTGAGAAAAACATCACGGGGTGGTGCGCATTGTATGGGTGTGTGTTACATTACATTCACTACTAGGAGTGAGAAAAACATCACGGGGTGGTGCGCATGGTATGGGTGTGTGTTACATTAGATTCACTAGTAGGAGTGAGAAAAACATCACGGGGTGGTGCGCATTGTATGGGTGTGTGTTACATTACACTCATTAGTAGGAGTGAGAAAAACATCACGGGGTGGTGCGCATTGTATGGGTGTGTGTTACATTAAATTCACTACTAGGAGTGAGAAAAACATCACGGGGTGGTGCGCATTGTATGGGTGTGTGTTACATTACATTCACTAGTAGGAGTGAGAAAAACATCACGGGGAGGTGCGCATTGTATGGGTGTGTGTTACATTACACTCATTAGTAGGAGTGAGAAAAACATCACGGGTGGTGCGCATTGTATGGGTGTGTGTTACATTAAATTCACTACTAGGAGTGAGAAAAACATCACGGCGTGGTGCGCATTGTATGGGTGTGTGTTACATTACATTCACTAGTAGGAGTGAGAAAAACATCACGGGGTGGTGCGCATTGTATGGGTGTGTGTTACATTACATTCACTAGTAGGAGTGAGAAAAACATCACGGGGTGGTGCGCATTGTATGGGTGTGTGTTACATTACTTTCACTAGTAGGAGTGAGAAAAACGTCACGGGGTGGTGCGCATTGCATGGGTGTGTGTTACTTTACATTCACTAAGAAGAGTGAGAAAAACAACACGGGGTGGTGCGCATTGTATGGGTGTGTGTTACATTACATTCACTAGTAGGAGTGAGAAAAACATCACGGGGTGGTGCGAATTTTATGGGTGTGTGTTACATTACATTCACTAGTAGGAGTGAGAAAAACATCACGGGGTGGTGCGCATTGTATGGGCGTGTGTTACATTACATTCACTAGTAGGAGTGAGAAAAACATCACGGGGTGGTGCGCATTGTATGGGCGTGTGTTACATTACATTCACTATTAGGAGTGAGAAAAACATCACGGGGTGGTGCGCATTGTATGGGTGTGTGTTACATTACATTCACTAGTAGGAGTGAGAAAAACATCACGGGGTGGTGCGCATTGTATGGGTGTGTGTTACATTAAATTCACTACTAGGAGTGAGAAAAACATCACGGGGTGGTGTGCATTGTATGGGTGTGTGTTACATTACATTCACTAGTAGGAGTGAGAAAAACATCACGGGGTGGTGCGCATTGTATGGGTGTGTGTTACATTACATTCACTAGTAGGAGTGAGAAAAACATCACGGGGTGGTGCGCATTGTATGGGTGTGTGTTACATTACTTTCACTAGTAGGAGTGAGAAAAACATCACGGGGTGGTGCGCATTGTATGGGTGTGTGTAACATTACATTCACTAAGAGGAGTGAGAAAAACATCACGGAGTGGTGCCCATTGTATGGGTGTGTGTTACATTACATTCACTAGTAGGAGTGAGAAAAACATCACGGGGTGGTGCGAATTTTATGGGTGTGTGTTACATTACATTCACTAGTAGGAGTGAGAAAAACATCACGGGGTGGTGCGCATTGTATGGGCGTGTGTTACATTACATTCACTAGTAGGAGTGAGAAAAACATCACGGGGTGGTGCGCATTGTATGGGTGTGTGTTACATTACATTCGCTAGTAGGAGTGAGAAAAACATCACGGGGTGGTGCGCATTGTATGGGTGTGTGTTACATTACATTCACTAGTAGGCGTGAGAAAAACATCACGGGGTGGTGCGCATTGTATGGGTGTGTGTTACATTACATTCACTAGCAGGAGTGAGAAAAACATCAAGGGGTGGTGCGCATTGTATGGGTGTGTGTTACATTACATTCACTAGCAGGAGTGAGAAAAACATCACGGGGTGGTGCGCATTGTATGGGTGTGTGTTACATTACATTCACTAGCATGAGTGAGTTAAACATCACGGGGTGGTGCGCATTGTATGGGTGTGTGTTACATTACATTCACTAGTAGCAGTGATAAAAACATCACGGGGTGGTGCGCATTGTATGGGTGTGTGTTACATTACATTCACTACTAGGAGTGAGAAAAACATCACGGGGTGGTGTGAATCGGAGAGTTTGAATTAGGATAGGCAGTGAGTGGCAATGTAGGATGGAGAAAAGCACCGCGGGGTGGTCAGCATGGGAGGCCAGGGAACATGCAGTGGCAATGTAGGATAGGTTTCTGAAAAACATCGCGGTGTGGTGCGCATGTATGGGTGTGTGTTACATTACATTCACTAGTAGGAGTGAGAAAAACATCACGGGGTGGTGCGCATTGTATGGGTGTGTGTTACATTACATTCATTAGTAGGAGTGAGAAAAACATCACGGGGTGGTGCGCATTGTATGGGTGTGTGTTACATTACATTCACTAGTAGGAGTGAGAAAAACATCACGGGGTGGTGCGCATTGTATGGGTGTGTGTTACATTACATTCACTACTAGGAGTGAGAAAAACATCACGGGGTGGTGCGCATTGTATGGGTGTGTGTTACATTACATTCACTACTAGGAGTGAGAAAAACATCACGGTGTGGTGCGCATGGTATGGGTGTGTGTTACATTAGATTCACTAGTAGGAGTGAGAAAAACATCACGGGGTGGTGCGCATTGTATGGGTGTGTGTTACATTACACTCATTAGTAGGAGTGAGAAAAACATCACGGGGTGGTGCGCATTGTATGGGTGTGTGTTACATTAAATTCACTACTAGGAGTGAGAAAAACATCACGGGGTGGTGCGCATTGTATGGGTGTGTGTTACATTACATTCACTAGTAGGAGTGAGAAAAACATCACGGGGAGGTGCGCATTGTATGGGTGTGTGTTACATTACACTCATTAGTAGGAGTGAGAAAAACATCACGGGTGGTGCGCATTGTATGGGTGTGTGTTACATTAAATTCACTACTAGGAGTGAGAAAAACATCACGGCGTGGTGCGCATTGTATGGGTGTGTGTTACATTACATTCACTAGTAGGAGTGAGAAAAACATCACGGGGTGGTGCGCATTGTATGGGTGTGTGTTACATTACATTCACTAGTAGGAGTGAGAAAAACATCACGGGGTGGTGCGCATTGTATGGGTGTGTGTTACATTACTTTCACTAGTAGGAGTGAGAAAAACGTCACGGGGTGGTGCGCATTGCATGGGTGTGTGTTACTTTACATTCACTAAGAAGAGTGAGAAAAACAACACGGGGTGGTGCGCATTGTATGGGTGTGTGTTACATTACATTCACTAGTAGGAGTGAGAAAAACATCACGGGGTGGTGCGAATTTTATGGGTGTGTGTTACATTACATTCACTAGTAGGAGTGAGAAAAACATCACGGGGTGGTGCGCATTGTATGGGCGTGTGTTACATTACATTCACTAGTAGGAGTGAGAAAAACATCACGGGGTGGTGCGCATTGTATGGGCGTGTGTTACATTACATTCACTATTAGGAGTGAGAAAAACATCACGGGGTGGTGCGCATTGTATGGGTGTGTGTTACATTACATTCACTAGTAGGAGTGAGAAAAACATCACGGGGTGGTGCGCATTGTATGGGTGTGTGTTACATTAAATTCACTACTAGGAGTGAGAAAAACATCACGGGGTGGTGTGCATTGTATGGGTGTGTGTTACATTACATTCACTAGTAGGAGTGAGAAAAACATCACGGGGTGGTGCGCATTGTATGGGTGTGTGTTACATTACATTCACTAGTAGGAGTGAGAAAAACATCACGGGGTGGTGCGCATTGTATGGGTGTGTGTTACATTACTTTCACTAGTAGGAGTGAGAAAAACATCACGGGGTGGTGCGCATTGTATGGGTGTGTGTAACATTACATTCACTAAGAGGAGTGAGAAAAACATCACGGAGTGGTGCCCATTGTATGGGTGTGTGTTACATTACATTCACTAGTAGGAGTGAGAAAAACATCACGGGGTGGTGCGAATTTTATGGGTGTGTGTTACATTACATTCACTAGTAGGAGTGAGAAAAACATCACGGGGTGGTGCGCATTGTATGGGCGTGTGTTACATTACATTCACTAGTAGGAGTGAGAAAAACATCACGGGGTGGTGCGCATTGTATGGGTGTGTGTTACATTACATTCGCTAGTAGGAGTGAGAAAAACATCACGGGGTGGTGCGCATTGTATGGGTGTGTGTTACATTACATTCACTAGTAGGCGTGAGAAAAACATCACGGGGTGGTGCGCATTGTATGGGTGTGTGTTACATTACATTCACTAGCAGGAGTGAGAAAAACATCAAGGGGTGGTGCGCATTGTATGGGTGTGTGTTACATTACATTCACTAGCAGGAGTGAGAAAAACATCACGGGGTGGTGCGCATTGTATGGGTGTGTGTTACATTACATTCACTAGCATGAGTGAGTTAAACATCACGGGGTGGTGCGCATTGTATGGGTGTGTGTTACATTACATTCACTAGTAGCAGTGATAAAAACATCACGGGGTGGTGCGCATTGTATGGGTGTGTGTTACATTACATTCACTAGTGGGAGTGAGAAAAACATCACGGGGTGGTGCGCATTGTATGCGTGTGTGTTACATTACATTCACTAGTAGGAGTGAGAAATACATCACGGGGTGGTGCGCATTGTATGGGTGTGTGTTACATTACATTCACTAGTAGGAGTGAGAAAAACATCACGGGGTGGTGCGCATTGTATGGGTGTGTGTTACATTAGATTCACTAGTAGGAGTGAGAAAAACATCACGGGGTGGTGCGCATTGTTTGGGTGTGTGTTACATTAGATACACTAGTAGGAGTGAGAAAAACATCACGGGGTGGTGCGCATTGTATGGGTGTGTGTTACATTACATTCACTACTAGGAGTGAGAAAAACATCACGGGATGGTGTGAATCGGAGAGTCTGAATTAGGATAGGCAGTGAGTGGCAATGTAGGATGGAGAAAAGCACCGCGGGGTGGTCAGCATGGGGAGGCCAGGGAACATGCAGTGGCAATGTAGGATAGGTTTCTGAAAAACATCGCGGGGTGGTGCGCATTGTATGGGTGTGTGTTACATTACATTCACTAGTAGGAGTGAGAAAAACATCACGGGGTGGTGCGCATTGTATGGGTGTGTGTTACATTACATTCACTAGTAGGAGTGAGAAAAACATCACGGGGTGGTGCGCATTGTAAGGGTGTGTGTTACATTACATTCACTAGTAGGAGTGAGAAATACATCACGGGGTGGTGCGCATTGTATGGGTGTGTGTTACATTACATTCACTAGTAGGAGTGAGAAAAACATCACGGGGTGGTGCGCATTGTATGGGTGTGTGTTACATTACATTCACTAGTAGGAGTGAGAAAAACATCACGGGGTGGTGCGCATAGTTTGGGTGTGTGTTACATTAGATTCACTAGTAGGAGTGAGAAAAACATCACGGGGTGGTGCGCATTGTATGGGTGTGTGTTACATTACATTCACTAGTAGGAGTGAGAAAAACATCACGGGGTGGTGCGCATTGTATGGGTGTGTTTTACATTACATTCACTAGTAGGAGTGAGAAAAACATCACGGGGTGGTGCGCATTGTATGGGTGTGTGTTACATTAGATTCACTAGTAAAAGTGAGAAAAACATCACGGGGTGGTGCGCATTGTATGGGTGTGTGTTACATTAGATTCACTAGTAGGAGTGAGAAAAACATCACGGGGTGGTTCGCATTGTTTGGGTGTGTGTTACATTACATTCACTAGTAGGAGTGAGAAAAACATCACGGGGTGCTGCGCATTGTATGGGTGTGTGTTACATTACATTCACTAGTAAAAGTGAGAAAAACATCACGGGGTGGTTCGCATTGTATGGGTGTGTGTTACATTACATTCACTAGTAGGAGTGAGAAAAACATCATGGGGTGGTGTGAATCGGAGCGTCTGAATTAGGATAGGCAGTGAGTGGCAATGTAGGATGGAGAAAAGCACCGCGGGGTGGTCAGTATGGGGAGGTCAGGGAACATGCAGTGGCAATGTAGGATAGGTTTCTGAAAAACATCGCGGGGTGGTGCGCATTGTATGGGTGTGTGTTACATTAGATTCACTAGTAGGAGTGAGAAAAACATCACGGGGTTGTTGCGCATTGTATGGGTGTTTGTTACATTAGATCCACTAGTAGGAGTGAGAAAAACATCACGTGGTGGTGCGCATTGTATGGGTGTGTGTTACATTAGATTCACTAGTAGGAGTGAGAAAAACATCACGCGGTGGTGCGCATTGTATGGGTGTGTGTTACATTACATTCACTAGTAGGAGTGAGAAAAACATCACGGGGTGGTGCGCATTGTATGGGTGTGTGTTACATTACATTCACTAGTAGGAGTGAGAAAAACATCACGGGGTGGTGCGCATTGTATGGGTGTGTGTTACATTACATTCACTAGTAGGAGTGAGAAAAACATCACGGGGTGGTGCGCAATGTAAGGGTGTGTGTTACATTAGATTCACTAGTAGGAGTGAGAAAAACATCACGGGGTGGTGCGCATTGTATGGGTGTGTGTTACATTACATACACTAGTAGGAGTGAGAAAAACATCACAGGGTGGTGCGCATTGTATGGGTGTGTGTTACATTACATTCACTAGTAGGAGTGAGAAAAACATCACGGGGTGGTGCGCATTGTATGGGTGTGTGTTACATTACATTCACTAGTAGGAGTGAGAAAAACATCACGGGGTGGTGTGCATTGTATGGGTGTGTGTTACATTACTTTCACTAGTAGGAGTGAGAAAAACATCACGGGGTGGTGCGCATTGCATGGGTGTGTGTTACATTACATTCACTAAGAAGAGTGAGAAAAACAACACGGGTGGTGCGCATTGTATGGGTGTGTGTTACATTACATTCACTAGTAGGAGTGAGAAAAACATCACGGGGTGGTGCGAATTTTATGGGCGTGTGTTACATTACATTCACTAGTAGGAGTGAGAAAAACATCACGGGGTGGTGCGCATTGTATGGGCGTGTGTTACATTACATTCACTAGTAGGAGTGAGAAAAACATCACGGGGTGGTGCGCATTGTATGGGCGTGTGTTACATTACATTCACTAGTAGGAGTGAGAAAAACATCACGGGGTGGTGCGCATTGTATGGGTGTGTGTTACATTACATTCACTAGTAGGAGTGAGAAAAACATCCCGGGGTGGTGCGCATTGTATGGGTGTGTGTTACATTACATTCACTAGTAGGAGTGAGAAAAACATCACGGGGTGGTGCGCATTGTATGGGTGTGTGTTACATTACATTCACTAGCAGGAGTGAGAAAAACATCACGGGGTGGTGCGCATTGTATGGGTGTGTGTTACATTACATTCACTAGCAGGAGTGAGTTAAACATCACGGGGTGGTGCGCATTGTATGGGTGTGTGTTACATTACATTCACTAGTAGCAGTGATAAAAACATCACGGGGTGGTGCGCACAGAATGGGTGTGTGTTACATTACATTCACTAGTAGGAGTGAGAAAAACATCACTGTGTGGTGCGCATTGTATGCGTGTGTGTTAAATTACATTCACTAGTAGGAGTGAGAAATACATCACGGGGTGGTGCGCATTGTATGGGTGTGTGTTACATTACATTCACTAGTAGGAGTGAGAAAAACATCACGGGGTGGTGCGCATTGTATGGGTGTGTGTTACATTAGATTCACTAGTAGGAGTGAGAAAAACATCACGGGGTGGTGCGCATTGTTTGGGTGTGTGTTACATTAGATACACTAGTAGGAGTGAGAAAAACATCACGGGGTGGTGCACATTGTATGGGTGTGTGTTACATTAGATTCACTAGTAGGAGTGAGAAAAACATCACGGGGTGGTGCGCATTGTATGGGTGTGTGTTACATTACATTCACTACTAGGAGTGAGAAAAATATCACGGGATGGTGTGAATCGGAGAGTCTGAATTAGGATAGGCAGTGAGTGGCAATGTAGGATGGAGAAAAGCACCGCGGGGTGGTCAGCATGGGGAGGCCAGGGAACATGCAGTGGCAATGTAGGATAGGTATCTGAAAAACATCGCGGAGTGGTGCGCATTGTATGGGTGTGTGTTACAT
Source organism: Cavia porcellus (assembly GCF_034190915.1). Classification (NCBI taxonomy): domain Eukaryota; kingdom Metazoa; phylum Chordata; class Mammalia; order Rodentia; family Caviidae; genus Cavia; species Cavia porcellus. The sequence continues at coordinate 219,038 of NW_026947586.1, forward strand.
TACATTCACTAGTAGGAGTGGGAAAAACATCACGGGGTGGTGCGCATTGTATGGGTGTGTGTTACATTACATTCACTAGTAGGAGTGAGAAAAACATCACGGGGTGGTGCGCATTGTATGGGTGTGTGTAACATTACATTCACTAGTAGGAGTGAGAAAAACATCACGGGGTGGTGCGCATTGTATGGGTGTGTGTTACATTACATTCACTAGTAGGAGTGAGAAAAACATCACGGGGTGGTGCGCAATGTAAGGGTGTGTGTTACATTAGATTCACTAGTAGGAGTGAGAAAAACATCACGGGGTGGTGCGCATTGTATGGGTGTGTGTTACATTACATTCACTAGTAGGAGTGAAAAACATCACAGGGTGGTGCGCATTGTATGGGTGTGTGTTACATTACATTCACTAGTAGGAGTGAGAAAAACATCACGGGGTGGTGCGCATTGTATGGGTGTGTGTTACATTACATTCACTAGTAGGAGTGAGAAAAACATCACGGGGTGGTGCGCATTGTATGGGTGTGTGTTATATTACATTCACTAGTAGGAGTGAGAAAAACATCACGGGGTGGTGCGCATTGTATGGGTGTGTGTTACATTACACTCATTAGTAGGAGTGAGAAAAACATCACGGGGTGGTGCGCATTGTATGGGTGTGTGTTACATTAAATTCACTACTAGGAGTGAGAAAAACATCACGGGGTGGTGCGCATTGTATGGGTGTGTGTTACATTACATTCACTAGTAGGAGTGAGAAAAACATCACGGGGTGGTGCACATTGTATGGGTGTGTGTGACATTAGATTCACTAGTAGGAGTGAGAAAAACATCACGGGGTGGTGCGCATTGTTTGGGTGTGTGTTACATTAGATACACTAGTAGGAGTGAGAAAAACATCATGGGGTGGTGCGCATTTTATGGGTGTGTGTTACATTACATTCACTAGTAGGAGTGAGAAAAACATCACGGTGTGGTGCGCATTGTATGGGTGTGTGTTACATTACATTCACTAGTAGGAGTGAGAAAAACATCACGGGGTGGTGCGCATTGTATGGGTGTGTGTTACATTAGATTCACTAGTAGGAGTGAGAAAAACATCACGGGGTGGTGCGCATTGTATGGGTGTGTGTTACATTAGATTCACTAGTAGCAGTGAGAAAAACATCACGGGGTGGTGCGCATTGTATGGGTGTGTGTTACATTACATTCACTACTAGGAGTGAGAAAAACATCACGGGATGGTGTGAATCGGAGAGTTTCAATTAGGATAGGCAGTGAGTGGCAATGTAGGATGGAGAAAAGCACCGCGGGGTGGTCAGCATGGGGAGGCCAGGGAACATGCAGTGGCAATGTAGGATAGGTTTCTGAAAAACATCGCGGTGTGGTGCGCATTGTATGGGTGTGTGTTACATTACATTCACTAGTAGGAGTGAGAAAAACATCACGGGGTGGTGCGCATTGTATGGGTGTGTGTTACATTACATTCATTAGTAGGAGTGAGAAAAACATCACGGGGTGGTGCGCATTGTATGGGTGTGTGTTACATTACATTCACTAGTAGGAGTGAGAAAAACATCACGGGGTGGTGCGCATTGTATGGGTGTGTGTTACATTACATTCACTACTAGGAGTGAGAAAAACATCACGGGGTGGTGCGCATTGTATGGGTGTGTGTTACATTACATTCACTAATAGGAGTGAGAAAAACATCACGGGGTGGTGCGCATGGTATGGGTGTGTGTTACATTAGATTCACTAGTAGGAGTGAGAAAAACATCACGGGGTGGTGCGCATTGTATGGGTGTGTGTTACATTACACTCATTAGTAGGAGTGAGAAAAACATCACGGGGTGGTGCGCATTGTATGGGTGTGTGTTACATTAAATTCACTACTAGGAGTGAGAAAAACATCACGGAGTGGTGCGCATTGTATGGGTGTGTGTTACATTACATTCACTAGTAGGAGTGAGAAAAACATCACGGGGAGGTGCGCATTGTATGGGTGTGTGTTACATTACACTCATTAGTAGGAGTGAGAAAAACATCACGGGTGGTGCGCATTGTATGGGTGTGTGTTACATTAAATTCACTACTAGGAGTGAGAAAAACATCACGGGGTGGTGCGCATTGTATGGGTGTGTGTTACATTACATTCACTAGTAGGAGTGAGAAAAACATCACGGGGTGGTGCGCATTGTATGGGTGTGTGTGTTACATTACATTCACTAGTAGGAGTGAGAAAAACATCACGGGGTGGTGCGCATTGTATGGGTGTGTGTTACATTACTTTCACTAGTAGGAGTGAGAAAAACATCACGGGGTGGTGCGCATTGCATGGGTGTGTGTTACATTACATTCACTAAGAAGAGTGAGAAAAACAACACGGGGTGGTGCGCATTGTATGGGTGTGTGTTACATTACATTCACTAGTAGGAGTGAGAAAAACATCACGGGGTGGTGCGAATTTTATGGGTGTGTGTTACATTACATTCACTAGTAGGAGTGAGAAAAACATCACGGGGTGGTGCGCATTATATGGGCGTGTGTTACATTACATTCACTAGTAGGAGTGAGAAAAACATCACGGGGTGGTGCGCATTGTATGGGCGTGTGTTACATTACATTCACTAGTAGGAGTGAGAAAAACATCACGGGGTGGTGCGCATTGTATGGGTGTTTGTTACATTACATTCACTAGTAGGAGTGAGAAAAACATCACGGGGTGGTGCGCATTGTATGGGTGTGTGTTACATTACATTCACTAGTAGGAGTGAGAAAAATATCACGGGGTGGTGCGCATTGTATGGGTGTGTGTTACATTACATTCACTAGCAGGAGTGAGAAAAACATCACGGGGTGGTGCGCATTGTATGGGGGTGTGTTACATTACATTCACTAGCAGGAGTGAGTTAAATATCACGGGGTGGTGCGCATTGTATGGGTGTGTGTTACATTACATTCACTAGTAGCAGTGATAAAAACATCACGGGGTGGTGCGCACAGAATGGGTGTGTGTTACATTACATTCACTAGTAGGAGTGAGAAAAACATCACTGGGTGGTGCGCATTGTATGCGTGTGTGTTAAATTACATTCACTAGTAGGAGTGAGAAATACATCACGGGGTGGTGCGCATTGTATGGGTGTGTGTTACATTACATTCACTAGTAGGAGTGAGAAAAACATCACGGGGTGGTGCGCATTGTATGGGTGTGTGTTACATTAGATTCACTAGTAGGAGTGAGAAAAACATCACGGGGTGGTGCGCATTGTTTGGGTGTGTGTTACATTAGATACACTAGTAGGAGTGAGAAAAACATCACGGGGTGGTGCACATTGTATGGGTGTGTGTTACATTAGATTCACTAGTAGGAGTGAGAAAAACATCACGGGGTGGTGCGCATTGTATGGGTGTGTGTTACATTACATTCACTACTAGGAGTGAGAAAAACATCACGGGATGGTGTGAATCGGAGAGTTTGAATTAGGATAGGCAGTGAGTGGCAATGTAGGATGGAGAAAAGCACCGCGGGGTGGTCAGCATGGGGAGGCCAGGGAACATGCAGGGGCAATGTAGGATAGGTATCTGAAAAACATCGCGGGGTGGTGCGCATTGTATGGTCTTGTGTTACATTACATTCACTAGTAGGAGTGAGAAAAACATCACGGGGTGGTGCGCATTGTATGGGTGTGTGTTACATTACATTCACTAGTAGGAGTGAGAAAAACATCACGGGGTGGTGCGCATTGTATGGGTGTGTGTTACATTACATTCAGTAGTAGGAATGAGAAAAACATCACGGGGTGGTTCACATTGTATGGGTGTGTGTTACATTAGATTCACGAGTAGGAGTGAGAAAAACATCACGGGGTGGTGCGCATTGTATGGGTGTGTGTTACATTACATTCACTAGTAGGAGTGAGAAAAACATCACGGGGTGGTGCGCATTGTATGGGTGTGTGTTACATTACATTCACTAGTAGGAGTGAGAAAAACATCACGGGGTGGTGCGCATTGTATGGGTGTGTGTTACATTACATTCACTAGTAGGAGTGAGAAAAGCATCACGGGGTGGTGCGCATTGTATGGGTGTGTGTTACATTACATTCACTAGTAGGAGTGAGAAAAATATCACGGGATGGTGTGAATCGGAGAGTCTGAATTAGGATAGGCAGTGAGTGGCAATGTAGGATCGAGAAAAGCACCGCGGGGTGGTCAGCATGGGGAGGCCAGGGAACATGCAGTGGCAATGTAGGATAGGTTTCTGAAAAATATCGCGGTGTGGTGCGCATTGTATGGGTGTGTGTTACATTACATTCACTAGTAAGAGTGAGAAAAACATCACGGGGTGGTGCGCATTGTATGGGTGTGTGTTACATTACATTCATTAGTAGGAGTGAGAAAAACATCACGGGGTGGTGCGCATTGTATGAGTGTGTGTTACATTACATTCACTAGTAGGAGTGAGAAAAACATCACGGGGTGGTGCGCATTGTATGGGTGTGTGTTACATTAGATTCACTAGTAGGAGTGAGAAAAACATCAAGGGGTGGTGCGCATTGTATGGGTGTGTGTTACATTACATTCACTAGTAGGAGTGAGAAAAACATCACGGGGTGGTGCGCATTGCATGGGTGTGTGTTACATTAGATTCACTAGTAGGAGTGAGAAAAACATCAAGGGGTGGTGCGCATTGTATGGGTGTGTGTTACATTACATTCACTAGTAGGAGTGAGAAAAACATCACGGGGTGGTGCGCATTGTATGGGTGTGTGTTACATTACATTCACTAGTAGGAGTGAGAAAAACATCACGGGGGGGTGCACATTGTATGGGTGTGTGTTACATTACATTCCCAAGTAGGAGTGATAAAAACATCACGGGGTGGTGCGCATTGTATGGGTCTGTGTTACATTACATTCACTACTAGGAGTGAGAAAAACATCACGGGGTGGTGCGCATTGTATGGGTGTGTGTTACATTACATTCACTAATAGGAGTGAGAAAAACATCACGGGGTGGTGCGCATGGTATGGGTGTGTGTTACATTATATTCACTAGTAGGAGTGAGAAAAACATCACGGGGTGGTGCGCATTGTATGGGTGTGTGTTACATTACACTCATTAGTAGGAGTGAGAAAAACATCATGGGGTGGTGCGTATTGTATGGGTGTGTGTTACATTAAATTCACTACTAGGAGTGAGAAAAACATCACGGGGTGGTGCGCATTGTATGGGTGTGTGTTACATTACATTCACTAGTAGGAGTGAGAAAAACATCAGGGGGTGGTGCGCATTGTATGGGTGTGTGAAACATTACACTCATTAGTAGGAGTGAGAAAAACATCACGGGGTGGTGCGCATTGTATTGGTGTGTGTTACATTAAATTCACTACTAGGAGTGAGAAAAACATCACGGGGTGGTGCACATTGTATGGGTGTGTGTTACATTACATTCACTAGTAGGAGTGAGAAAAACATCAGGGGTTGTGCGCATTGTATGGGTGTGTGTTACATTACATTCACTAGTAGGAGTGAGAAAAACGTCGCGGTGTGGTGCGCATTGTATGGGTGTGTGTTACATTACATTCACTAGTAAGAGTGAGAAAAACATCACGGGGTGGTGCGCATTGTATGGTCGTGTGTTACATTACATTCACTAGTAGGAGTGAGAAAAACATCACGGGGTGGTGCGCATTGTATGGGCGTGTGTTACATTACATTCACTAGTAGGAGTGAGAAAAACATCACGGGGTGGTGCGCATTGTATGGGTGTGTGTTACATTACATTCACTAGTAGGAGTGAGAAAAACATCACGGGGTGGTGCGCATTGTATGGGTGTGTGTTACATTACATTCACTAGTAGGAGTGAGAAAAACATCACGGGGTCGTGCGCATTGTATGGGTGTGTGTTCCATTACATTCACTAGCAGGAGTGAGAAAAACATCACGGGGTGGTGCGCATTGTATGGGTGTGTGTTACATTACATTCACTAGCAGGAGTGAGTTAAACATCACGGGGTGGTGCGCATTGTATGGGTGTGTGTTACATTACATTCACTAGTAGCAGTGATAAAAACATCACGGGGTGGTGCGCATTGTATGGGAGTGTGTTACATTACATTCACTACTAGGAGTGAGAAAAACATCACTGGGTGGTGCGCATTGTATGCGTGTGTGTTACATTACATTCACTAGTAGGAGTGAGAAATACATCACGGGGTGGTGCGCATTGTATGGGTGTGTGTTACATTACATTCACTAGTAGGAGTGAGAAAAACATCACGGGGTGGTGCGCATTGTATGGGTGTGTGTTACATTAGATTCATTAGTAGGAGTGAGAAAAACATCACGGGGTGGTGCGCATTGTTTGGGTGTGTGTTACATTAGATACACTAGTAGGAGTGAGAAAAACATCACGGGGTGGTGCACATTGTATGGGTGTGTGTTACATTAGATTCACTAGTAGGAGTGAGAAAAACATCACGGGGTGGTGCGCATTGTATGGGTGTGTGTTACATTACATTCACTACTAGGAGTGAGAAAAACATCACGGGATCTTGTGAATCGGAGAGTCTGAATTAGGATAGGCAGTGAGTGGCAATGTAGGATGGAGAAAAGCACCGCGGGGTGGTCAGCATGGGGAGGCCAGGGAACATGCAGTGGCAATGTAGGATAGGTATCTGAAAAACATCGCGGGGTGGTGCACATTGTATGGGTGTGTGTTACATTACATTCACTAGTAGGAGTGAGAAAAACATCACGGGGTGGTGCGCATTGTATGGGTGTGTGTTACATTACATTCACTAGTAGGAGTGAGAAAAACATCACGGGGTGGTGCGCATTGTATGGGTGTGTGTTACATTACATTCACTAGTAGGAGTGAGAAAAACATCACGGGGTGGTGCGCATTGTATGGGTGTGTGTTACATTACATTTACTAGTAGGAGTGAGAAAAACATCACGGGGTGGTGCGCATTGTATGGGTGTGTGTTACATTAGATTCACAATTAGGAGTGAGAAAAACATCACGGGGTGGTGCGCATTGTATGGGTGTGTGTTACATTACATTCAGTAGTAGGAGTGAGAAAAATATCACGGGGTGGTTCGCATTGTATGGGTGTGTGTTACATTACATTCACTAGTAGGAGTGAGAAAAACATCACGGGGTGGTGCCCATTGTTTGGGTGTGTGTTACATTACATTCACTAGTAGGAGTGAGAAAAACATCACGGGGTGGTGCGCATTGTATGGGTGTGTGTTACATTACATTCACTAGTAGGAGTGAGAAAAACATCACGGGGTGGTGCGCATTGTATGGGTGTGTGTTACATTACATTCACTAGTAGGAGTGAGAAAAACATCACGGGGTGGTGTGCATTGTATGGGTCTGTGTTACATTACATTCACTAGTAGGAGTGAGAAAAACATCACGGGGTGGTGCGCATTGTATGGGTGTGTGTTACATTAGATTCACTATTAGGAGTGAGAAAAACATCACGGGGTGGTGCGCATTGTATGGGTGTGTGTTACATTACATTCAGTAGTAGGAATGAGAAAAACATCACGGGGTGGTTCGCATTGTATGGGTGTGTGTTACATTAGATTCACGAGTAGGAGTGAGAAAAACATCACGGGGTGGTGGGCATTTTATGGGTGTGTGTTACATTACATTCACTAGTAGGAGTGAGAAAAACATCACGGGGTGGTGCGCATTGTATGGGTGTGTGTTACATTACATTCACTAGTAGGAGTGAGAAAAACATCACGGGGTGGTGCGCATTGTATGGGTGTGTGTTACATTACATTCACTAGTAGGAGTGAGAAAAACATCACGGGATGGTGTGAATCGGAGAGTCTGAATTAGGATAGGCAGTGAGTGGCAATGTAGGATCGAGAAAAGCACCGCGGTGTGGTCAGCATGGGGAGGCCAGGGAACATGCAGTGGCAATGTAGGATAGGTTTCTGAAAAACATCGCGGGGTGGTGCGCATTGTATGGGTGTGTGTTACATTAGATTCACTAGTAGGTGTGAGAAAAACATCACGGGGTGGTGCGCATTGTATGGGTGTGTGTTACATTACATTCACTAGTAGGAGTGAGAAAAACATCACGGGGTCGTGCGCATTGTATGGGTGTGGGTTACATTACATTCACTACAAGGAGTGAGAAAAACATCACGGGGTGGTGCGCATTGTATGGGTGTGTGTTACATTACATTCATTAGTAGGAGTGAGAAAAACATCACGGGGTGGTGTGAATCGGAGAGTCTGAATTAGGATAGCCAGTGAGTGGCAATGTAGGATGGAGAAAAGCACCGCCGGGTGGTCAGCATGGGGAGGTCAGGGAACATGCAGTGGCAATGTAGGATAGGTTTCTGAAAAACATCGCAGGGTGGTGCGCATTGTATGGGTGTGTGTTACATTACATTCACTAGTAGGAGTGAGAAAAACATCACGGGGTGGTGCGCATTGTATGGGTGTGTGTTACATTACATTCACTAGTAGGAGTGAGAAAAACATCACGGGGTGGTACGCATTGTTTGGGTGTGTGTTACATTACATTCACTACTAGGAGTGAGAAAAACATCACGGGGTTGTGCGCATTGTATGGGTGTATGTTACATTACATTCACTAATAGGAGTGAGAAAAACATCACGGGGTGGTGCGCATGGTATGGGTGTGTGTTACATTAGATTCACTAGTAGGAGTGAGAAAAACATCACGGGGTGGTGCGCATTGTATGGGTGTGTGTTACATTACATTCACTAGTAGGAGTGAGAAAAACATCACGGGGTGGTGCGCATTGTATGGGTGTGTGTTACATTACATTCACTAGTAGGAGTGAGAAAAACATCACGGGGTGGTGCGCATTGTATGGGTGTGTGTTACATTACATTCACTAGTAGGAGTGAGAAAAACATCACAGGGTGGTGCGCATTGTATGGGTATGTGTTACATTACACTCATTAGTAGGAGTGAGAAAAACATCACGGGTTGGTGCGCATTGTATGGGTGTGTGTTACAGTAAATTCACTAGTAGGAGTGAGAAAAACATCATGGGGTGGTGCGCATTGTATGGGTGCGTGTTACATTACATTCACTAGTAGGAGTGAGAAAAACATCACGGGGTGGTGCGCATTGTATGGGTGTGTGTTACATTACATTCACTAGTAGGAGTGAGAAAAACATCACGGGGTGGTGCGCATTGTATGGGTGTGTGTTACATTACATTCAGTAGTAGGAATGAGAAAAACATCACGGGGTGGTTCACATTGTATGGGTGTGTGTTACATTAGATTCACGAGTAGGAGTGAGAAAAACATCACGGGGTGGTGCGCATTGTATGGGTGTGTGTTACATTACATTCACTAGTAGGAGTGAGAAAAACATCACGGGGTGGTGCGCATTGTATGGGTGTGTGTTACATTACATTCACTAGTAGGAGTGAGAAAAACATCACGGGGTGGTGCGCATTGTATGGGTGTGTGTTACATTACATTCACTAGTAGGAGTGAGAAAAGCATCACGGGGTGGTGCGCATTGTATGGGTGTGTGTTACATTACATTCACTAGTAGGAGTGAGAAAAATATCACGGGATGGTGTGAATCGGAGAGTCTGAATTAGGATAGGCAGTGAGTGGCAATGTAGGATCGAGAAAAGCACCGCGGGGTGGTCAGCATGGGGAGGCCAGGGAACATGCAGTGGCAATGTAGGATAGGTTTCTGAAAAATATCGCGGTGTGGTGCGCATTGTATGGGTGTGTGTTACATTACATTCACTAGTAAGAGTGAGAAAAACATCACGGGGTGGTGCGCATTGTATGGGTGTGTGTTACATTACATTCATTAGTAGGAGTGAGAAAAACATCACGGGGTGGTGCGCATTGTATGAGTGTGTGTTACATTACATTCACTAGTAGGAGTGAGAAAAACATCACGGGGTGGTGCGCATTGTATGGGTGTGTGTTACATTAGATTCACTAGTAGGAGTGAGAAAAACATCAAGGGGTGGTGCGCATTGTATGGGTGTGTGTTACATTACATTCACTAGTAGGAGTGAGAAAAACATCACGGGGTGGTGCGCATTGCATGGGTGTGTGTTACATTAGATTCACTAGTAGGAGTGAGAAAAACATCAAGGGGTGGTGCGCATTGTATGGGTGTGTGTTACATTACATTCACTAGTAGGAGTGAGAAAAACATCACGGGGTGGTGCGCATTGTATGGGTGTGTGTTACATTACATTCACTAGTAGGAGTGAGAAAAACATCACGGGGGGGTGCACATTGTATGGGTGTGTGTTACATTACATTCCCAAGTAGGAGTGATAAAAACATCACGGGGTGGTGCGCATTGTATGGGTCTGTGTTACATTACATTCACTACTAGGAGTGAGAAAAACATCACGGGGTGGTGCGCATTGTATGGGTGTGTGTTACATTACATTCACTAATAGGAGTGAGAAAAACATCACGGGGTGGTGCGCATGGTATGGGTGTGTGTTACATTATATTCACTAGTAGGAGTGAGAAAAACATCACGGGGTGGTGCGCATTGTATGGGTGTGTGTTACATTACACTCATTAGTAGGAGTGAGAAAAACATCATGGGGTGGTGCGTATTGTATGGGTGTGTGTTACATTAAATTCACTACTAGGAGTGAGAAAAACATCACGGGGTGGTGCGCATTGTATGGGTGTGTGTTACATTACATTCACTAGTAGGAGTGAGAAAAACATCAGGGGGTGGTGCGCATTGTATGGGTGTGTGAAACATTACACTCATTAGTAGGAGTGAGAAAAACATCACGGGGTGGTGCGCATTGTATTGGTGTGTGTTACATTAAATTCACTACTAGGAGTGAGAAAAACATCACGGGGTGGTGCACATTGTATGGGTGTGTGTTACATTACATTCACTAGTAGGAGTGAGAAAAACATCAGGGGTTGTGCGCATTGTATGGGTGTGTGTTACATTACATTCACTAGTAGGAGTGAGAAAAACGTCGCGGTGTGGTGCGCATTGTATGGGTGTGTGTTACATTACATTCACTAGTAAGAGTGAGAAAAACATCACGGGGTGGTGCGCATTGTATGGTCGTGTGTTACATTACATTCACTAGTAGGAGTGAGAAAAACATCACGGGGTGGTGCGCATTGTATGGGCGTGTGTTACATTACATTCACTAGTAGGAGTGAGAAAAACATCACGGGGTGGTGCGCATTGTATGGGTGTGTGTTACATTACATTCACTAGTAGGAGTGAGAAAAACATCACGGGGTGGTGCGCATTGTATGGGTGTGTGTTACATTACATTCACTATTAGGAGTGAGAAAAACATCACGGGGTCGTGCGCATTGTATGGGTGTGTGTTCCATTACATTCACTAGCAGGAGTGAGAAAAACATCACGGGGTGGTGCGCATTGTATGGGTGTGTGTTACATTACATTCACTAGCAGGAGTGAGTTAAACATCACGGGGTGGTGCGCATTGTATGGGTGTGTGTTACATTACATTCACTAGTAGCAGTGATAAAAACATCACGGGGTGGTGCGCATTGTATGGGAGTGTGTTACATTACATTCACTACTAGGAGTGAGAAAAACATCACTGGGTGGTGCGCATTGTATGCGTGTGTGTTACATTACATTCACTAGTAGGAGTGAGAAATACATCACGGGGTGGTGCGCATTGTATGGGTGTGTGTTACATTACATTCACTAGTAGGAGTGAGAAAAACATCACGGGGTGGTGCGCATTGTATGGGTGTGTGTTACATTAGATTCATTAGTAGGAGTGAGAAAAACATCACGGGGTGGTGCGCATTGTTTGGGTGTGTGTTACATTAGATACACTAGTAGGAGTGAGAAAAACATCACGGGGTGGTGCACATTGTATGGGTGTGTGTTACATTAGATTCACTAGTAGGAGTGAGAAAAACATCAAGGGGTGGTGCGCATTGTATGGGTGTGTGTTACATTACATTCACTAGTAGGAGTGAGAAAAACATCACGGGGTGGTGCGCATTGTATGGGTGTGTGTTACATTAGATTCACTAGTAGGAGTGAGAAAAACATCAAGGGGTGGTGCGCATTGTATGGGTGTGTGTTACATTACATTCACTAGTAGGAGTGAGAAAAACATCACGGGGTGGTGCGCATTGCATGGGTGTGTGTTACATTAGATTCACTAGTAGGAGTGAGAAAAACATCAAGGGGTGGTGCGCATTGTATGGGTGTGTGTTACATTACATTCACTAGTAGGAGTGAGAAAAACATCACGGGGTGGTGCGCATTGTATGGGTGTGTGTTACATTACATTCACTAGTAGGAGTGAGAAAAACATCACGGGGGGGTGCACATTGTATGGGTGTGTGTTACATTACATTCCCAAGTAGGAGTGATAAAAACATCACGGGGTGGTGCGCATTGTATGGGTCTGTGTTACATTACATTCACTACTAGGAGTGAGAAAAACATCACGGGGTGGTGCGCATTGTATGGGTGTGTGTTACATTACATTCACTAATAGGAGTGAGAAAAACATCACGGGGTGGTGCGCATGGTATGGGTGTGTGTTACATTATATTCACTAGTAGGAGTGAGAAAAACATCACGGGGTGGTGCGCATTGTATGGGTGTGTGTTACATTACACTCATTAGTAGGAGTGAGAAAAACATCATGGGGTGGTGCGTATTGTATGGGTGTGTGTTACATTAAATTCACTACTAGGAGTGAGAAAAACATCACGGGGTGGTGCGCATTGTATGGGTGTGTGTTACATTACATTCACTAGTAGGAGTGAGAAAAACATCAGGGGGTGGTGCGCATTGTATGGGTGTGTGAAACATTACACTCATTAGTAGGAGTGAGAAAAACATCACGGGGTGGTGCGCATTGTATTGGTGTGTGTTACATTAAATTCACTACTAGGAGTGAGAAAAACATCACGGGGTGGTGCACATTGTATGGGTGTGTGTTACATTACATTCAATAGTAGGAGTGAGAAAAACATCAGGGGTTGTGCGCATTGTATGGGTGTGTGTTACATTACATTCACTAGTAGGAGTGAGAAAAACGTCGCGGTGTGGTGCGCATTGTATGGGTGTGTGTTACATTACATTCACTAGTAAGAGTGAGAAAAACATCACGGGGTGGTGCGCATTGTATGGTCGTGTGTTACATTACATTCACTAGTAGGAGTGAGAAAAACATCACGGGGTGGTGCGCATTGTATGGGCGTGTGTTACATTACATTCACTAGTAGGAGTGAGAAAAACATCACGGGGTGGTGCGCATTGTATGGGTGTGTGTTACATTACATTCACTAGTAGGAGTGAGAAAAACATCACGGGGTGGTGCGCATTGTATGGGTGTGTGTTACATTACATTCACTAGTAGGAGTGAGAAAAACATCACGGGGTCGTGCGCATTGTATGGGTGTGTGTTCCATTACATTCACTAGCAGGAGTGAGAAAAACATCACGGGGTGGTGCGCATTGTATGGGTGTGTGTTACATTACATTCACTAGCAGGAGTGAGTTAAACATCACGGGGTGGTGCGCATTGTATGGGTGTGTGTTACATTACATTCACTAGTAGGAGTGAGAAAAACATCACGGGGTCGTGCGCATTGTATGGGTGTGGGTTACATTACATTCACTACAAGGAGTGAGAAAAACATCACGGGGTGGTGCGCATTGTATGGGTGTGTGTTACATTACATTCATTAGTAGGAGTGAGAAAAACATCACGGGGTGGTGTGCATTGTATGGGTCTGTGTTACATTACATTCACTAGTAGGAGTGAGAAAAACATCACGGGGTGGTGCGCATTGTATGGGTGTGTGTTACATTAGATTCACTATTAGGAGTGAGAAAAACATCACGGGGTGGTGCGCATTGTATGGGTGTGTGTTACATTACATTCAGTAGTAGGAATGAGAAAAACATCACGGGGTGGTTCGCATTGTATGGGTGTGTGTTACATTAGATTCACGAGTAGGAGTGAGAAAAACATCACGGGGTGGTGGGCATTTTATGGGTGTGTGTTACATTACATTCACTAGTAGGAGTGAGAAAAACATCACGGGGTGGTGCGCATTGTATGGGTGTGTGTTACATTACATTCACTAGTAGGAGTGAGAAAAACATCACGGGGTGGTGCGCATTGTATGGGTGTGTGTTACATTACATTCACTAGTAGGAGTGAGAAAAACATCACGGGATGGTGTGAATCGGAGAGTCTGAATTAGGATAGGCAGTGAGTGGCAATGTAGGATCGAGAAAAGCACCGCGGGGTGGTCAGCATGGGGAGGCCAGGGAACATGCAGTGGCAATGTAGGATAGGTTTCTGAAAAACATCGCGGGGTGGTGCGCATTGTATGGGTGTGTGTTACATTAGATTCACTAGTAGGTGTGAGAAAAACATCACGGGGTGGTGCGCATTGTATGGGTGTGTGTTACATTACATTCACTAGTAGGAGTGAGAAAAACATCACGGGGTCGTGCGCATTGTATGGGTGTGGGTTACATTACATTCACTACAAGGAGTGAGAAAAACATCACGGGGTGGTGCGCATTGTATGGGTGTGTGTTACATTACATTCATTAGTAGGAGTGAGAAAAACATCACGGGGTGGTGTGAATCGGAGAGTCTGAATTAGGATAGCCAGTGAGTGGCAATGTAGGATGGAGAAAAGCACCGCCGGGTGGTCAGCATGGGGAGGTCAGGGAACATGCAGTGGCAATGTAGGATAGGTTTCTGAAAAACATCGCAGGGTGGTGCGCATTGTATGGGTGTGTGTTACATTACATTCACTAGTAGGAGTGAGAAAAACATCACGGGGTGGTGCGCATTGTATGGGTGTGTGTTACATTACATTCACTAGTAGGAGTGAGAAAAACATCACGGGGTGGTACGCATTGTTTGGGTGTGTGTTACATTACATTCACTACTAGGAGTGAGAAAAACATCACGGGGTTGTGCGCATTGTATGGGTGTGTGTTACATTACATTCACTAATAGGAGTGAGAAAAACATCACGGGGTGGTGCGCATGGTATGGGTGTGTGTTACATTAGATTCACTAGTAGGAGTGAGAAAAACATCACGGGGTGGTGCGCATTGTATGGGTGTGTGTTACATTACATTCACTAGTAGGAGTGAGAAAAACATCACGGGGTGGTGCGCATTGTATGGGTGTGTGTTACATTACATTCACTAGTAGGAGTGAGAAAAACATCACGGGGTGGTGCGCATTGTATGGGTGTGTGTTACATTACATTCACTAGTAGGAGTGAGAAAAACATCACAGGGTGGTGCGCATTGTATGGGTATGTGTTACATTACACTCATTAGTAGGAGTGAGAAAAACATCACGGGTTGGTGCGCATTGTATGGGTGTGTGTTACAGTAAATTCACTAGTAGGAGTGAGAAAAACATCATGGGGTGGTGCGCATTGTATGGGTGCGTGTTACATTACATTCACTAGTAGGAGTGAGAAAAACATCACGGGGTGGTGCGCATTGTATGGGTGTGTGTTACATTACATTCACTAGTAGGAGTGAGAAAAACATCACGGGGTGGTGCGCATTGTATGGGTGTGTGTTACATTACATTCAGTAGTAGGAATGAGAAAAACATCACGGGGTGGTTCACATTGTATGGGTGTGTGTTACATTAGATTCACGAGTAGGAGTGAGAAAAACATCACGGGGTGGTGCGCATTGTATGGGTGTGTGTTACATTACATTCACTAGTAGGAGTGAGAAAAACATCACGGGGTGGTGCGCATTGTATGGGTGTGTGTTACATTACATTCACTAGTAGGAGTGAGAAAAACATCACGGGGTGGTGCGCATTGTATGGGTGTGTGTTACATTACATTCACTAGTAGGAGTGAGAAAAGCATCACGGGGTGGTGCGCATTGTATGGGTGTGTGTTACATTACATTCACTAGTAGGAGTGAGAAAAATATCACGGGATGGTGTGAATCGGAGAGTCTGAATTAGGATAGGCAGTGAGTGGCAATGTAGGATCGAGAAAAGCACCGCGGGGTGGTCAGCATGGGGAGGCCAGGGAACATGCAGTGGCAATGTAGGATAGGTTTCTGAAAAATATCGCGGTGTGGTGCGCATTGTATGGGTGTGTGTTACATTACATTCACTAGTAAGAGTGAGAAAAACATCACGGGGTGGTGCGCATTGTATGGGTGTGTGTTACATTACATTCATTAGTAGGAGTGAGAAAAACATCACGGGGTGGTGCGCATTGTATGAGTGTGTGTTACATTACATTCACTAGTAGGAGTGAGAAAAACATCACGGGGTGGTGCGCATTGTATGGGTGTGTGTTACATTAGATTCACTAGTAGGAGTGAGAAAAACATCAAGGGGTGGTGCGCATTGTATGGGTGTGTGTTACATTACATTCACTAGTAGGAGTGAGAAAAACATCACGGGGTGGTGCGCATTGCATGGGTGTGTGTTACATTAGATTCACTAGTAGGAGTGAGAAAAACATCAAGGGGTGGTGCGCATTGTATGGGTGTGTGTTACATTACATTCACTAGTAGGAGTGAGAAAAACATCACGGGGTGGTGCGCATTGTATGGGTGTGTGTTACATTACATTCACTAGTAGGAGTGAGAAAAACATCACGGGGGGGTGCACATTGTATGGGTGTGTGTTACATTACATTCCCAAGTAGGAGTGATAAAAACATCACGGGGTGGTGCGCATTGTATGGGTCTGTGTTACATTACATTCACTACTAGGAGTGAGAAAAACATCACGGGGTGGTGCGCATTGTATGGGTGTGTGTTACATTACATTCACTAATAGGAGTGAGAAAAACATCACGGGGTGGTGCGCATGGTATGGGTGTGTGTTACATTATATTCACTAGTAGGAGTGAGAAAAACATCACGGGGTGGTGCGCATTGTATGGGTGTGTGTTACATTACACTCATTAGTAGGAGTGAGAAAAACATCATGGGGTGGTGCGTATTGTATGGGTGTGTGTTACATTAAATTCACTACTAGGAGTGAGAAAAACATCACGGGGTGGTGCGCATTGTATGGGTGTGTGTTACATTACATTCACTAGTAGGAGTGAGAAAAACATCAGGGGGTGGTGCGCATTGTATGGGTGTGTGAAACATTACACTCATTAGTAGGAGTGAGAAAAACATCACGGGGTGGTGCGCATTGTATTGGTGTGTGTTACATTAAATTCACTACTAGGAGTGAGAAAAACATCACGGGGTGGTGCACATTGTATGGGTGTGTGTTACATTACATTCACTAGTAGGAGTGAGAAAAACATCAGGGGTTGTGCGCATTGTATGGGTGTGTGTTACATTACATTCACTAGTAGGAGTGAGAAAAACGTCGCGGTGTGGTGCGCATTGTATGGGTGTGTGTTACATTACATTCACTAGTAAGAGTGAGAAAAACATCACGGGGTGGTGCGCATTGTATGGTCGTGTGTTACATTACATTCACTAGTAGGAGTGAGAAAAACATCACGGGGTGGTGCGCATTGTATGGGCGTGTGTTACATTACATTCACTAGTAGGAGTGAGAAAAACATCACGGGGTGGTGCGCATTGTATGGGTGTGTGTTACATTACATTCACTAGTAGGAGTGAGAAAAACATCACGGGGTGGTGCGCATTGTATGGGTGTGTGTTACATTACATTCACTAGTAGGAGTGAGAAAAACATCACGGGGTCGTGCGCATTGTATGGGTGTGTGTTCCATTACATTCACTAGCAGGAGTGAGAAAAACATCACGGGGTGGTGCGCATTGTATGGGTGTGTGTTACATTACATTCACTAGCAGGAGTGAGTTAAACATCACGGGGTGGTGCGCATTGTATGGGTGTGTGTTACATTACATTCACTAGTAGCAGTGATAAAAACATCACGGGGTGGTGCGCATTGTATGGGAGTGTGTTACATTACATTCACTACTAGGAGTGAGAAAAACATCACTGGGTGGTGCGCATTGTATGCGTGTGTGTTACATTACATTCACTAGTAGGAGTGAGAAATACATCACGGGGTGGTGCGCATTGTATGGGTGTGTGTTACATTACATTCACTAGTAGGAGTGAGAAAAACATCACGGGGTGGTGCGCATTGTATGGGTGTGTGTTACATTAGATTCATTAGTAGGAGTGAGAAAAACATCACGGGGTGGTGCGCATTGTTTGGGTGTGTGTTACATTAGATACACTAGTAGGAGTGAGAAAAACATCACGGGGTGGTGCACATTGTATGGGTGTGTGTTACATTAGATTCACTAGTAGGAGTGAGAAAAACATCACGGGGTGGTGCGCATTGTATGGGTGTGTGTTACATTACATTCACTACTAGGAGTGAGAAAAACATCACGGGATCTTGTGAATCGGAGAGTCTGAATTAGGATAGGCAGTGAGTGGCAATGTAGGATGGAGAAAAGCACCGCGGGGTGGTCAGCATGGGGAGGCCAGGGAACATGCAGTGGCAATGTAGGATAGGTATCTGAAAAACATCGCGGGGTGGTGCACATTGTATGGGTGTGTGTTACATTACATTCACTAGTAGGAGTGAGAAAAACATCACGGGGTGGTGCGCATTGTATGGGTGTGTGTTACATTACATTCACTAGTAGGAGTGAGAAAAACATCACGGGGTGGTGCGCATTGTATGGGTGTGTGTTACATTACATTCACTAGTAGGAGTGAGAAAAACATCACGGGGTGGTGCGCATTGTATGGGTGTGTGTTACATTACATTTACTAGTAGGAGTGAGAAAAACATCACGGGGTGGTGCGCATTGTATGGGTGTGTGTTACATTAGATTCACAATTAGGAGTGAGAAAAACATCACGGGGTGGTGCGCATTGTATGGGTGTGTGTTACATTACATTCAGTAGTAGGAGTGAGAAAAATATCACGGGGTGGTTCGCATTGTATGGGTGTGTGTTACATTACATTCACTAGTAGGAGTGAGAAAAACATCACGGGGTGGTGCCCATTGTTTGGGTGTGTGTTACATTACATTCACTAGTAGGAGTGAGAAAAACATCACGGGGTGGTGCGCATTGTATGGGTGTGTGTTACATTACATTCACTAGTAGGAGTGAGAAAAACATCACGGGGTGGTGCGCATTGTATGGGTGTGTGTTACATTACATTCACTAGTAGGAGTGAGAAAAACATCACGGGGTGGTGTGCATTGTATGGGTCTGTGTTACATTACATTCACTAGTAGGAGTGAGAAAAACATCACGGGGTGGTGCGCATTGTATGGGTGTGTGTTACATTAGATTCACTATTAGGAGTGAGAAAAACATCACGGGGTGGTGCGCATTGTATGGGTGTGTGTTACATTACATTCAGTAGTAGGAATGAGAAAAACATCACGGGGTGGTTCGCATTGTATGGGTGTGTGTTACATTAGATTCACGAGTAGGAGTGAGAAAAACATCACGGGGTGGTGGGCATTTTATGGGTGTGTGTTACATTACATTCACTAGTAGGAGTGAGAAAAACATCACGGGGTGGTGCGCATTGTATGGGTGTGTGTTACATTACATTCACTAGTAGGAGTGAGAAAAACATCACGGGGTGGTGCGCATTGTATGGGTGTGTGTTACATTACATTCACTAGTAGGAGTGAGAAAAACATCACGGGATGGTGTGAATCGGAGAGTCTGAATTAGGATAGGCAGTGAGTGGCAATGTAGGATCGAGAAAAGCACCGCGGGGTGGTCAGCATGGGGAGGCCAGGGAACATGCAGTGGCAATGTAGGATAGGTTTCTGAAAAACATCGCGGGGTGGTGCGCATTGTATGGGTGTGTGTTACATTAGATTCACTAGTAGGTGTGAGAAAAACATCACGGGGTGGTGCGCATTGTATGGGTGTGTGTTACATTACATTCACTAGTAGGAGTGAGAAAAACATCACGGGGTCGTGCGCATTGTATGGGTGTGGGTTACATTACATTCACTACAAGGAGTGAGAAAAACATCACGGGGTGGTGCGCATTGTATGGGTGTGTGTTACATTACATTCATTAGTAGGAGTGAGAAAAACATCACGGGGTGGTGTGAATCGGAGAGTCTGAATTAGGATAGCCAGTGAGTGGCAATGTAGGATGGAGAAAAGCACCGCCGGGTGGTCAGCATGGGGAGGTCAGGGAACATGCAGTGGCAATGTAGGATAGGTTTCTGAAAAACATCGCAGGGTGGTGCGCATTGTATGGGTGTGTGTTACATTACATTCACTAGTAGGAGTGAGAAAAACATCACGGGGTGGTGCGCATTGTATGGGTGTGTGTTACATTACATTCACTAGTAGGAGTGAGAAAAACATCACGGGGTGGTACGCATTGTTTGGGTGTGTGTTACATTACATTCACTACTAGGAGTGAGAAAAACATCACGGGGTTGTGCGCATTGTATGGGTGTGTGTTACATTACATTCACTAATAGGAGTGAGAAAAACATCACGGGGTGGTGCGCATGGTATGGGTGTGTGTTACATTAGATTCACTAGTAGGAGTGAGAAAAACATCACGGGGTGGTGCGCATTGTATGGGTGTGTGTTACATTACATTCACTAGTAGGAGTGAGAAAAACATCACGGGGTGGTGCGCATTGTATGGGTGTGTGTTACATTACATTCACTAGTAGGAGTGAGAAAAACATCACGGGGTGGTGCGCATTGTATGGGTGTGTGTTACATTACATTCACTAGTAGGAGTGAGAAAAACATCACAGGGTGGTGCGCATTGTATGGGTATGTGTTACATTACACTCATTAGTAGGAGTGAGAAAAACATCACGGGTTGGTGCGCATTGTATGGGTGTGTGTTACAGTAAATTCACTAGTAGGAGTGAGAAAAACATCATGGGGTGGTGCGCATTGTATGGGTGCGTGTTACATTACATTCACTAGTAGGAGTGAGAAAAACATCACGGGGTGGTGCGCATTGTATGGGTGTGTGTTACATTACATTCACTAGTAGGAGTGAGAAAAACATCACGGGGTGGTGCGCATTGTATGGGTGTGTGTTACATTACTTTCACTAGTAGGAGTGAGAAAAACATCACGGGGTGGTTCGCATTGTTTGGGTGTGTGTTACATTAGATACACTAGTAGGAGTGAGAAAAACATCACGGGGTGGTGCGCATTGTTTGGGTGTGTGTTACATTACATTCACTATTAGGAGTGAGAAAAACATCACGGGGTGATGCGCATTGTATGGGTGTGTGTTACATTACATTCACTAGTAGGAGTGAGAAAAACATCACGGGGTGGTGCGCATTGTATGGGTGTGTGTTACATTACATTCACTAGTAGGAGTGAGAAAAACATCACGGGGTGGTGCGCATTCTATGGGTGTGTGTTACATTACATTCACTAGTAGGAGTGAGAAAAACATCACGGGGTGGTGCGCATTGTATGGGTGTGTGTTACATTAGATTCACTATTAGGAGTGAGAAAAACATCACGGGGTGGTGCGCATTGTATGGGTGTGTGTTACATTACATTCAGTAGTAGGAGTGAGAAAAACATCACGGGGTGGTTCGCATTGTATGGGTGTGTGTTACATTACATTCACTAGTAGGAGTGAGAAAAACATCACGGGGTGGTGCGCATTGTTTGGGTGTGTGTTACATTACATTCACTATTAGGAGTGAGAAAAACATCACGGGGTGATGCGCATTGTATGGGTGTGTGTTACATTACATTCACTAGTAGGAGTGAGAAAAACATCACGGGGTGGTGCGCATTGTATGGGTGTGTGTTACATTACATTCACTAGTAGGAGTGAGAAAAACATCACGGGGTGGTGCGCATTGTATGGGTGTGTGTTACATTACATTCACTACTAGGAGTGAGAAAAACATCACGGGGTGGTGCGCATTGTATGGGTGTGTGTTACATTACATTCACTACTAGGAGTGAGAAAAACATCACGGGGTGGTGCGCATGGTATGGGTGTATGTTACATTATATTCACTAGTAGGAGTGAGAAAAACATCACGGGGTGGTGCGCATTGTATGGGTGTGTGTTACATTGCACTCATTAGTAGGAGTGAGAAAAACATCACGGGGTGGTGCGCATTGTATGGGTGTGTGAAACATTACACTCATTAGTAGGAGTGAGAAAAACATCACGGGGTGGTGCGCATTGTATTGGTGTGTGTTACATTAAATTCACTACTAGGAGTGAGAAAAACATCACGGGGTGGTGCGCATTGTATGGGTGTGTGTTACATTACATTCACTAGTAGGAGTGAGAAAAACATCACGGGGTGGTGCGCATTGTATGGGTGTGTGTTACATTACATTCACTAGTAGGAGTGAGAAAAACATCACGGGGTGGTGCGCATTGTATGGGTGTGTGTTACATTACTTTCACTAGTAGGAGTGAGAAAAACATCACGGGGTGGTGCGTATTGCATGGGTGTGTGTTACATTACATTCACTAAGAAGAGTGAGAAAAACAACACGGGGTGGTGCGCATTGTATGGGTGTGTGTTACATTACATTCACTAGTAGGAGTGAGAAAAACATCACGGGGTGGTGCGAATTTTATGGGTGTGTGTTACATTACATTCACTAGTAGGAGTGAGAAAAACATCACGGGGTGGTGCGCATTGTATGGGCGTGTGTTACATTACATTCACTAGTAGGAGTGAGAAAAACATCACGGGGTGGTGCGCATTGTATGGGCGTGTGTTACATTACATTCACTAGTAGGAGTGAGAAAAACATCACGGGGCGGTGCGCATTGTATGGGTGTGTGTTACATTACATTCACTAGTAGGAGTGAGAAAAACATCACGGGGTGGTGCGCATTGTATGGGTGTGTGTTACATTACATTCACTAGCAGGAGTGAGAAAAACATCACGGGGTGGTGCGCATTGTATGGGTGTGTGTTACATTACATTCACTAGCAGGAGTGAGAAAAATATCACGGGGTGGTGCGCATTGTATGGGTGTGTGTTACATTACATTCACTAGCAGGAGTGAGTTAAACATCACGGGGTGGTGCGCATTGTATGGGTGTGTGTTACATTACATTCACTAGTAGCAGTGATAAAAACATCACGGGGTGGTGCGCATTGTATGGGAGTGTGTTACATTACATTCACTAGTAGGAGTGAGAAAAACATCACTGGGTGGTGCGCATTGTATGCGTGTGTGTTACATTACATTCACTAGTAGGAGTGAGAAATACATCAAGGGGTGGTGCGCATTGTATGGGTGTGTGTTACATTACATTCACTAGTAGGAGTGAGAAAAACATCACGGGGTGGTGCGCATTGTATGGGTGTGTGTTACATTAGATTCACTAGTAGGAGTGAGAAAAACATCACGGGGTGGTGCGCATTGTTTGGGTGTGTGTTACATTAGATACACTAGTAGGAGTGAGAAAAACATCACGGGGTGGTGCACATTGTATGGGTGTGTGTTACATTAGATTCACTAGTAGGAGTGAGAAAAACATCACGGGTGGTGCGCATTGTATGGGTGTGTGTTACATTACATTCACTACTAGGAGTGAGAAAAACATCACGGGATGGTGTGAATCGGAGAGTCTGAATTAGGATAGGCAGTGAGTGGCAATGTAGGATGGAGAAAAGCACCGCGGGGTGGTCAGCATGGGGAGGCCAGGGAACATGCAGTGGCAATGTAGGATAGGTATCTGAAAAACATCGCGGGGTGGTGCGCATTGTATGGGTGTGTGTTACATTACATTCACTAGTAGGAGTGAGAAAAACATCACGGGGTGGTGCGCATTGTATGGGTGTGTGTTACATTACATTCACTAGTAGGAGTGAGAAAAGCATCACGGGGTGGTGCGCATTGTATGGGTGTGTGTTACATTACATTCACTAGTAGGAGTGAGAAAAACATCACGGGTTGGTGCGCATTGTATGGGTGTGTGTTACATTACATTCAATAGTAGGAGTGAGAAAAACATCACGGGGTGGTGCGCATTGTATGGGTGTGTGTTACATTAGATTCACTATTAGGAGTGAGAAAAACATCACGGGGGGGTGCGCATTGTATGGGTGTGTGTTACATTACATTCAGTAGTAGGAGTGAGAAAAACATCACGGGGTGGTTCGCATTGTATGGGTGTGTGTTACATTACATTCACTAGTAGGAGTGAGAAAAACATCACGGGGTGGTGCGCATTGTTTGGGTGTGTGTTACATTACATTCACTAGTAGGAGTGAGAAAAACATCACGGGGTGGTGCGCATTGTATGGTTGTGTGTTACATTACATTCACTAGTAGGAGTGAGAAAAACATCACGGGGTGGTGCGCATTGTATGGGTGTGTGTTACATTACATTCACTAGTAGGAGTGAGAAAAACATCACGGGGTGGTGTGCATTGTATGGGTGTGTGTTACATTACATTCACTAGTCGGAGTGAGAAAAACAGCACGGGGTGGTGCGCATTGTATGGGTGTGTGTTACATTAGATTCACTATTAGGAGTGAGAAAAACATCACGGGGTGGTGCGCATTGTATGGGTGTGTGTTACATTACATTCAGTAGTAGGAATGAGAAAAACATCACGGGGTGGTTCGCATTGTATGGGTGTGTGTTACATTAAATTCACGAGTAGGAGTGAGAAAAACATCACGGGGTGGTGCGCATTGTATGGGTGTGTGTTACATTACATTCACTAGTAGGAGTGAGAAAAACATCACGGGGTGGTGCGCATTGTATGGGTGTGTGTTACATTACATTCACTAGTAGGAGTGAGAAAAACATCACGGGGTGGTGCGCATTGTATGGGTGTGTGTTACATTACATTCACTAGTAGGAGTGAGAAAAACATCACGGGGTGGTGCGCATTGTATGGGTGTGTGTTACATTACATTCACTAGTAGGAGTGAGAAAAACATCACGGGATGGTGTGAATCGGAGAGTCTGAATTAGGATAGGCAGTGAGTGGCAATGTAGGATCGAGAAAAGCACCGCGGGGTGGTCAGCATGGGGAGGCCAGGGAACATGCAGTGGCAATGTAGGATAGGTTTCTGAAAAACATCGCGGGGTGGTGCGCATTGTATGGGTGTGTGTTACATTAGATTCACTAGTAGGTGTGAGAAAAACATCACGGGGTGGTGCGCATTGTATGGGTGTGTGTTACATTACATTCACTAGTAGGAGTGAGAAAAACATCACGGGGTCGTGCGCATTGTATGGGTGTGGGTTACATTACATTCACTACGAGGAGTGAGAAAAACATCACGGGGTGGTGCGCATTATATGGGTGTGTGTTACATTACATTCATTAGTAGGAGTGAGAAAAACATCACGGGGTGGTGTGAATCGGAGGGTCTGAATTAGGATAGCCAGTGAGTGGCAATGTAGGATGGAGAAAAGCACCGCCGGGTGGTCAGCATGGGGAGGTCAGGGAACATGCAGTGGCAATGTAGGATAGGTTTCTGAAAAACATCGCAGGGTGGTGCGCATTGTATGGGTGTGTGTTACATTACATTCACTAGTAGGAGTGAGAAAAACATCACGGGGTGGTGCGCATTGTATGGGTGTGTGTTACATTACATTCACTAGTAGGAGTGAGAAAAACATCACGGGGTGGTACGCATTGTTTGGGTGTGTGTTACATTACATTCACTACTAGGAGTGAGAAAAACATCACGGGGTGGTGCGCATTGTATTGGTGTGTGTTACATTACATTCACTAATAGGAGTGAGAAAAACATCACGGGGTGGTGCGCATGGTATGGGTGTGTGTTACATTAGATTCACTAGTAGGAGTGAGAAAAACATCACGGGGTGGTGCGCATTGTATGGGTGTGTGTTACATTACATTCACTAGTAGGAGTGAGAAAAACATCACGGGGTGGTGCGCATTGTATGGGTGTGTGTTACATTACATTCACTAGTAGGAGTGAGAAAAACATCACGGGGTGGTGCGCATTGTATGGGTGTGTGTTACATTACATTCACTAGTAGGAGTGAGAAAAACATCACGGGGTGGTGCCCATTGTATGGGTGTGTGTTACATTACATTCACTAGTAGGAGTGAGAAAAACATCACGGGGTGGTGCGCATTGTATGGGTGTGTGTTACATTACATTCACTAGTAGGAGTGAGAAAAACATCACGGGGTGGTGCGTATTGTATGGGTGTGTGTTACATTAGATTCACTATTAGGAGTGAGAAAAACATCACGGGGTGGTGCGCATTGTATGGGTGTGTGTTACATTACATTCACTAGTAGGAGTGAGAAAAACATCACGGGGTGGTTCGCATTGTATGGGTGTGTGTTACATTACATTCACTAGTAGGAGTGAGAAAAACATCACGGGGTGGTGCGCATTGTTTGGGTGTGTGTTACATTACATTCACTAGTAGGAGTGAGAAAAACATCACGGGGTGGTGCGCATTGTATGGGTGTGTGTTACATTAGATTCACTAGTAGGAGTGAGAAAAACATCACGGGGTGGTGCGCATTGTATGGGTGTGTGTTACATTACATTCACTAGTAGGAGTGAGAAAAACATCACGGGGTGGTGCGCATTGTATGGGTGTGTGTTACATTACATTCACTAGTAGGAGTGAGAAAAACATCACGGGGTGGTGCGCATTGTATGGGTGTGTGTTACATTACATTCACTACTAGGAGTGAGAAAAACATCACGGGATGGTGTGAATCGGAGAGTCTGAATTAGGATAGGCAGTGAGTGGCAATGTAGGATGGAGAAAAGCACCGCGGGGTGGTCAGCATGGGGAGGCCAGGGAACATGCAGTGGCAATGTAGGATAGGTTTCTGAAAAACATCGCGGGGTGGTGCGCATTGTATGGGTGTGTGTTACATTAGATTCACTAGTAGGAGTGAGAAAAACATCACGGGGTGGTGCGCATTGTATGGGTGTGTGTTACATTACATTCACTAGTAGGAGTGAGAAAAACATCACGGGGTGGTGCGCATTGTATGGGTGTGTGTTACATTACATTCACTAGTAGGAGTGAGAAAAACATCACGGGGTGGTGCGCATTGTATGGGTGTGTGTTACATTACATTCACTAGTAGGAGTGAGAAAAACATCACGGGGTGGTGCGCATTGTATGGGTGTGTGTTACATTAGATTCACTATTAGGAGTGAGAAAAACATCACGGGGTGGTGCGCATTGTATGGGTGTGTGTTACATTACATTCACTAGTAGGAGTGAGAAAAACATCACGGGGTGGTTCGCATTGTATGGGTGTGTGTTACATTACATTCACTAGTAGGAGTGAGAAAAACATCACGGGGTGGTGCGCATTGTTTGGGTGTGTGTTACATTACATTCACTAGTAGGAGTGAGAAAAACATCACGGGGTGGTGCGCATTGTATGAGTGTGTGTTACATTACATTCACTAGTAGGAGTGAGAAAAACATCACGGGGTAGTGCGCATTGTATGGGTGTGTGTTACATTACATTCACTAGTAGGAGTGAGAAAAACATCACGGGGTGGTGCGCATTGTATGGGTGTGTGGTACATTACATTCACTAGTAGGAGTGAGAAAAACATCACGGGGTGGTGCGCATTGTATGGGTGTGTGTTACATTACATTCACTAGTAGGAGTGAGAAAAACATCACGGGGTGGTGCGCATTGTATGGGTGTGTGTTACATTACATTCAGTAGTAGGAATGAGAAAAACATCACGGGGTGGTTCGCATTGTATGGGTGTGTGTTACATTAGATTCACTAGTAGGAGTGAGAAAAACATCACGGGGTGGTGCGCATTGTCTGGGTGTGTGTTACATTACATTCACTACTAGGAGTGAGAAAAACATCACGGGGTGGTGCGCATTGTATGGGTGTGTGCTACATTACATTCACTAGTAGGAGTGAGAAAAACATCACTGGGTGGTGCGCATTGTATGGGTGTGTGTTACATTAGATTCACTAGTAGGAGTGAGAAAAACATCACGGGGTGGTGCGCATTGTATGGGTGTGTGTTACATTAGATTCACTAATAGGAGTGAGAAAAACATCACGGGGTGGTGCGCATTGTATGGGTGTGTGTTACATTACATTCACTAGTAGGAGTGAGAAAAACATCATGGGGTGGTGCGCATTGTATGGGTGTGTGTTACATTACATTCACTAGTAGGAGTGAGAAAAACATCACGGGGTGGTGCGCATTGTATGGGTGTGTGTTACATTACATTCACTAGTAGGAGTGAGAAAAACATCACGGGGTGGTGCGCATTGTATGGGTGTGTGTTACATTACATTCACTAGTAGGAGTGAGAAAAACATCACGGGGTGGTGCGCATTGTATGGGTGTGTGTTACATTAGATTCACTATTAGGAGTGAGAAAAACATCACGGGGTGGTGCGCATTGTATGGGTGTGTGTTACATTACATTCACTAGTAGGAGTGAGAAAAACATCACGGGGTGGTTCGCATTGTATGGGTGTGTGTTACATACATTCACTAGTAGGAGTGAGAAAAACATCACGGGGTGGTGCGCATTGTTTGGGTGTGTGTTACATTACATTCACTAGTAGGAGTGAGAAAAACATCACGGGGTGGTGCGCATTGTATGAGTGTGTGTTACATTACATTCACTAGTAGGAGTGAGAAAAACATCACGGGGTAGTGCGCATTGTATGGGTGTGTGTTACATTACATTCACTAGTAGGAGTGAGAAAAACATCACGGGGTGGTGCGCATTGTATGGGTGTGTGGTACATTACATTCACTAGTAGGAGTGAGAAAAACATCACGGGGTGGTGCGCATTGTATGGGTGTGTGTTACATTACATTCACTAGTAGGAGTGAGAAAAACATCACGGGGTGGTGCGCATTGTATGGGTGTGTGTTACATTACATTCAGTAGTAGGAATGAGAAAAACATCACGGGGTGGTTCGCATTGTATGGGTGTGTGTTACATTAGATTCACTAGTAGGAGTGAGAAAAACATCACGGGGTGGTGCGCATTGTCTGGGTGTGTGTTACATTACATTCACTACTAGGAGTGAGAAAAACATCACGGGGTGGTGCGCATTGTATGGGTGTGTGCTACATTACATTCACTAGTAGGAGTGAGAAAAACATCACTGGGTGGTGCGCATTGTATGGGTGTGTGTTACATTAGATTCACTAGTAGGAGTGAGAAAAACATCACGGGGTGGTGCGCATTGTATGGGTGTGTGTTACATTAGATTCACTAATAGGAGTGAGAAAAACATCACGGGGTGGTGCGCATTGTATGGGTGTGTGTTACATTACATTCACTAGTAGGAGTGAGAAAAACATCATGGGGTGGTGCGCATTGTATGGGTGTGTGTTACATTACATTCACTAGTAGGAGTGAGAAAAACATCACGGGGTGGTGCGCATTGTATGGGTGTGTGTTACATTACATTCACTAGTAGGAGTGAGAAAAACATCACGGGGTGGTGCGCATTGTATGGGTGTGTGTTACATTACATTCACTAGTAGGAGTGAGAAAAACATCACGGGGTGGTGCGCATTGTATGGGTGTGTGTTACATTAGATTCACTATTAGGAGTGAGAAAAACATCACGGGGTGGTGCGCATTGTATGGGTGTGTGTTACATTACATTCAGTAGTAGGAGTGAGAAAAACATCACGGGGTGGTGCGCATTGTATGGGTGTGTGTTACATTAGATTCACTAGTAGGAGTGAGAAAAACATCACGGGGTGGTGCGCATTGTATGGGTGTGTGTTACATTACATTCACTAGTAGGAGTGAGAAAAACATCACGGGGTGGTGCGCATTGTATGGGTGTGTGTTACATTACATTCACTAGTAGGAGTGAGAAAAACATCACGGGATGGTGTGAATCGGAGAGTCTGAATTAAGATAGGCAGTGAGTGGCAATGTAGGATCGAGAAAAGCACCGCGGGTGGTCAGCATGGGGAGGCCAGGGAACATGCAGTGGCAATGTAGGATAGGTTTCTGAAAAACATCGCGGGGTGGTGCGCATTGTATGGGTGTGTGTTACATTAGATTCACTAGTAGGAGTGAGAAAAACATCACGGGGTGGTGCGCATTGTATGGGTGTGTGTTACATTACATTCACTAGTAGGAGTGAGAAAAACATCACGGGGTGGTGCGCATTGTATGGGTGTGTGTTACATTACATTCACTAGTAGGAGTGAGAAAAACATCACGGGGTGGTGCGCATTGTATGGGTGTGTGTTACATTACATTCACTAGTAGGAGTGAGAAAAACATCACGGGGTGGTGCGCATTGTATGGGTGTGTGTTACATTAGATTCACTATTAGGAGTGAGAAAAACATCACGGGGTGGTGCGCATTGTATGGGTGTGTGTTACATTACATTCACTAGTAGGAGTGAGAAAAACATCACGGGGTGGTTCGCATTGTATGGGTGTGTGTTACATTACATTCACTAGTAGGAGTGAGAAAAACATCACGGGGTGGTGCGCATTGTTTGGGTGTGTGTTACATTACATTCACTAGTAGGAGTGAGAAAAACATCACGGGGTGGTGCGCATTGTATGAGTGTGTGTTACATTACATTCACTAGTAGGAGTGAGAAAAACATCACGGGGTAGTGCGCATTGTATGGGTGTGTGTTACATTACATTCACTAGTAGGAGTGAGAAAAACATCACGGGGTGGTGCGCATTGTATGGGTGTGTGGTACATTACATTCACTAGTAGGAGTGAGAAAAACATCACGGGGTGGTGCGCATTGTATGGGTGTGTGTTACATTACATTCACTAGTAGGAGTGAGAAAAACATCACGGGGTGGTGCGCATTGTATGGGTGTGTGTTACATTACATTCAGTAGTAGGAATGAGAAAAACATCACGGGGTGGTTCGCATTGTATGGGTGTGTGTTACATTAGATTCACTAGTAGGAGTGAGAAAAACATCACGGGGTGGTGCGCATTGTCTGGGTGTGTGTTACATTACATTCACTACTAGGAGTGAGAAAAACATCACGGGGTGGTGCGCATTGTATGGGTGTGTGCTACATTACATTCACTAGTAGGAGTGAGAAAAACATCACTGGGTGGTGCGCATTGTATGGGTGTGTGTTACATTAGATTCACTAGTAGGAGTGAGAAAAACATCACGGGGTGGTGCGCATTGTATGGGTGTGTGTTACATTAGATTCACTAATAGGAGTGAGAAAAACATCACGGGGTGGTGCGCATTGTATGGGTGTGTGTTACATTACATTCACTAGTAGGAGTGAGAAAAACATCATGGGGTGGTGCGCATTGTATGGGTGTGTGTTACATTACATTCACTAGTAGGAGTGAGAAAAACATCACGGGGTGGTGCGCATTGTATGGGTGTGTGTTACATTAGATTCACTAGTAGGAGTGAGAAAAACATCACGGGGTGGTGCGCATTGTATGGGTGTGTGTTACATTACATTCACTAGTAGGAGTGAGAAAAACATCACGGGGTGGTGCGCATTGTATGGGTGTGTGTTACATTAGATTCACTATTAGGAGTGAGAAAAACATCACGGGGTGGTGCGCATTGTATGGGTGTGTGTTACATTACATTCAGTAGTAGGAGTGAGAAAAACATCACGGGGTGGTGCGCATTGTATGGGTGTGTGTTACATTAGATTCACTAGTAGGAGTGAGAAAAACATCACGGGGTGGTGCGCATTGTATGGGTGTGTGTTACATTACATTCACTAGTAGGAGTGAGAAAAACATCACGGGGTGGTGCGCATTGTATGGGTGTGTGTTACATTACATTCACTAGTAGGAGTGAGAAAAACATCACGGGATGGTGTGAATCGGAGAGTCTGAATTAAGATAGGCAGTGAGTGGCAATGTAGGATCGAGAAAAGCACCGCGGGTGGTCAGCATGGGGAGGCCAGGGAACATGCAGTGGCAATGTAGGATAGGTTTCTGAAAAACATCGCGGGGTGGTGCGCATTGTATGGGTGTGTGTTACATTAGATTCACTAGTAGGAGTGAGAAAAACATCACGGGGTGGTGCGCATTGTATGGGTGTGTGTTACATTACATTCACTAGTAGGAGTGAGAAAAATATCATGGGGTCGTGCCCATTGTATGGGTGTGGGTTACATTACATTCACTACTAGGAGTGAGAAAAACATCACGGGGTGGTGCGCATTGTATGGGTGTGTGTTACATTACGTTCATTAGTAGGAGTGAGAAAAACATCACGGGGTGGTGCGAATCGGAGGGTCTGAATTAGGATAGGCAGTGAGTGGCAATGTAGGATCGAGAAAAGCACCGCGGGGTGGTCAGCATGGGGAGGCCAGGGAACATGCAGTGGCAATGTAGGATAGGTTTCTGAAAAACATCGCGGGGTGGTGCGCATTGTATGGGTGTGTGTTACATTAGATTCACTAGTAGGAGTGAGAAAAACATCACGGGGTGGTGCGCATTGTATGGGTGTGTGTTACATTACTTTCACTAGTAGGAGTGAGAAAAACATCACGGGGTGGTGCGCATTGTATGGGTGTGTGTTACATTACATTCACTAAGAGGAGTGAGAAAAACATCACGGGGTGGTGCGCATTGTATGGGTGTGTGTTACATTACATTCACTAGTAGGAGTGAGAAAAACATCACGGGGTGGTGCGCATTGTATGGGTGTGTGTTACATTACATTCACTAGTAGGAGTGAGAAAAACATCACGGTGTGGTGCGCATTGTATGGGCGTGTGTTACATTTCATACACAATTAGGAGTGAGAAAAACATCACGGGGTTGTGCGCATTGTATGGGCGTGTGTTACATTACATTCACTAGTAGGAGTGAGAAAAACATCACGGGGTGGTGCGCATTGTATTGGTGTGTGTTACATTACATTCCCTAGTAGGAGTGAGAAAAACATCACGGGGTGGTGCGCATTGTATGGGTGTGTGTTACATTACATTCACTAGTAGGAGTGAGAAAAACATCACGGGGTGGTGCGCATTGTATGGGTGTGTGTTACATTACATTCACTAGCAGGAGTGAGAAAAACATCACGGGGTGGTGCGCATTGTATGGGTGTGTGTTACATTACATTCACTAGCAGGAGTGAGTTAAACATCACGGGGTGGTGCGCATTGTATGGGTGTGTGTTACATTACATTCACTAGTAGGAGTGAGAAAAACATCACGGGGTGGTGCGCATTGTATGCGTGTGTGTTACATTACATTCACTAGTAGGAGTGAGAAATACATCACGGGGTGGTGCGCATTGTATGGGTGTGTGTTACATTACATTCACTAGTAGGAGTGAGAAAAACATCACGGGGTGGTGCGCATTGTATGGGTGTGTGTTACATTCGATTCACTAGTAGGAGTGAGAAAAACATCACGGGATGGTGTGAATCGGAGAGTCTGAATTAGGATAGGCAGTGAGTGGCAATGTAGGATGGAGAAAAGCACCGCGGGGTGGTCAGCATGGGGAGGCCAGGGAACATGCAGTGGCAATGTAGGATAGGTTTCTGAAAAACATCGCGGGGTGGTGCGCATTGTATGGGTGTGTGTTACATTAGATTCACTAGTAGGAGTGAGAAAAACATCACGGGGTGGTGCGCATTGTATGGGTGTGTGTTAAATTACATTCACTAGTAGGAGTGAGAAAAACATCACGGGGTGGTGCGCATTGTATGGGTGTGTGTTACATTACATTCACTAGTAGGAGTGAGAAAAACATCACGGGGTGGTGCGCATTGTATGGGTGTGTGTTACATTACATTCACTAGTAGGAGTGAGAAAAACATCACGGGGTGGTGCGCATTGTATGGGTGTGTGTTACATTAGATTCACTATTAGGAGTGAGAAAAACATCACGGGGTGGTGCGCATTGTATGGGTGTGTGTTACATTACATTCACTAGTAGGAGTGAGAAAAACATCACGGGGTGGTTCGCATTGTATGGGTGTGTGTTACATTACATTCACTAGTAGGAGTGAGAAAAACATCACGGGGTGGTGCGCATTGTTTGGGTGTGTGTTACATTACATTCACTAGTAGGAGTGAGAAAAACATCACGGGGTGGTGCGCATTGTATGGGTGTGTGTTACATTACATTCACTAGTAGGAGTGAGAAAAACATCATGGGGTAGTGCGCATTGTATGGGTGTGTGTTACATTACATTCACTAGTAGGAGTGAGAAAAACATCACGGGGTGGTGCGCATTGTATGGGTGTGTGTTACATTACATTCACTAGTAGGAGTGAGAAAAACATCACGGGGTGGTGCGCATTGTATGGGTGTGTGTTACATTACATTCACTAGTAGGAGTGAGAAAAACATCACGGGGTGGTGCGCATTGTATGGGTGTGTGTTACATTACATTCAGTAGTAGGAATGAGAAAAACATCACGGGGTGGTTCGCATTGTATGGGTGTGTGTTACATTAGATTCACTAGTAGGAGTGAGAAAAACATCACGGGGTGGTGCGCATTGTATGGGTGTGTGTTACATTACATTCACTACTAGGAGTGAGAAAAACATCACGGGGTGGTGCGCATTGTATGGGTGTGTGCTACATTACATTCACTAGTAGGAGTGAGAAAAACATCACTGGGTGGTGCGCATTGTATGGGTGTGTGTTACATTAGATTCACTAGTAGGAGTGAGAAAAACATCACGGGGTGGTGAGCATTGTATGGGTGTGTGTTACATTAGATTCACTAGTAGGAGTGAGAAAAACATCACGGGGTGGTGCGCATTGTATGGGTGTGTGTTACATTACATTCACTAGTAGGAGTGAGAAAAACATCACGGGGTGGTGCGCATTGTATGGGTGTGTGTTACATTACATTCACTAGTAGGAGTGAGAAAAACATCACGGGGTGGTGCGCATTGTATGGGTGTGTGTTACATTACATTCACTAGTAGGAGTGAGAAAAACATCACGGGGTGGTGCGCATTGTATGGGTGTGTGTTACATTACATTCACTAGTAGGAGTGAGAAAAACATCACGGGATGGTGTGAATCGAAGAGTCTGAATTAGGATAGGCAGTGAGTGGCAATGTAGGATCGAGAAAAGCACCGCGGGGTGGTCAGCATGGGGAGTCCAGGGAACATGCAGTGGCAATGTAGGATAGGTTTCTGAAAAACATCGCGGGGTGGTGCGCATTGTATGGGTGTGTGTTACATTAGATTCACTAGTAGGAGTGAGAAAAACATCACGGGGTGGTGCGCATTGTATGGGTGTGTGTTACATTACATTCACTAGTAGGAGTGAGAAAAATATCACGGGGTCGTGCGCATTGTATGGGTGTGGGTTACATTACATTCACTACTAGGAGTGAGAAAAACATCACGGGGTGGTGCGCATTGTATGGGTGTGTGTTACATTACATTCATTAGTAGGTGTGAGAAAAACATCATGGGGTGGTGTGAATCGGAGGGTCTGAATTAGGATAGGCAGTGAGTGGCAATGTAGGATGGAGAAAGGCACCGCCGGGTGGTCAGCATGAGGAGGTCAGGGAACATGCAGTGGCAATGTAGGATAGGTTTCTGAAAAACATCGCAGGGTGGTGCGCATTGCATGGGTGTGTGTTACATTAGATTCACTAGTAGGAGTGAGAAAAACATCACGGGGTGGTGCGCATTGTATGGGTGTGTGTTACATTACATTCACTAGTAGGAGTGAGAAAAACATCACGGGGTGGTGCGCATTGTATGGGTGTGTGTTACATTACATTCACTAGTAGGAGTGAGAAAAACATCACGGGGTGGTGCGCATTGTATGGGTGTGTGTTACATTACATTCACTAGTAGGAGTGAGAAAAACATCACGGGGTGGTGCGCATTGTATGGGTGTGTGTTACATTACATTCACTAGTAGGAGTGAGAAAAACATCACAGGGTGGTGCGCATTGTATCGGTGTGTGTTACATTACACTCATTAGTAGGAGTGAGAAAAACATCACGGGGTGGTGCGCATTGTATGGGTGTGTGTTACATTAAATTCACTAGTAGGAGTGAGAAAAACATCACGGGGTGGTGCGCATTGTATGGGTGTGTGTTACATTACATTCACTAGTAGGAGTGAGAAAAACATCACGGGGTGGTGCGCATTGTATGGGTGTGTGTTACATTACATTCACTAGTAGGAGTGAGAAAAACATCACGGGGTGGTGCGCATTGTATGGGTGTGTGTTACATTACTTTCACTAGTAGGAGTGAGAAAAACATCACGGGGTGGTGCGCATTGTATGGGTGTGTGTTACATTACATTCACTAAGAGGAGTGAGAAAAACATCACGGGGTGGTGCGCATTGTATGGGTGTGTGTTACATTAGATTCACTAGTAGGAGTGAGAAAAACATCACGGGGTGGTGCGCATTGTATGGGTGTGTGTTACATTACATTCACTAGTAGGAGTGAGAAAAATATCATGGGGTCGTGCCCATTGTATGGGTGTGGGTTACATTACATTCACTACTAGGAGTGAGAAAAACATCACGGGGTGGTGCGCATTGTATGGGTGTGTGTTACATTAGGTTCATTAGTAGGAGTGAGAAAAACATCACGGGGTGGTGCGAATCGGAGGGTCTGAATTAGGATAGGCAGTGAGTGGCAATGTAGGATCGAGAAAAGCACCGCGGGGTGGTCAGCATGGGGAGGCCAGGGAACATGCAGTGGCAATGTAGGATAGGTTTCTGAAAAACATCGCGGGGTGGTGCGCATTGTAGGGTGTGTGTTACATTAGATTCACTAGTAGGAGTGAGAAAAACATCACGGGGTGGTGCGCATTGTATGGGTGTGTGTTACATTACTTTCACTAGTAGGAGTGAGAAAAACATCACGGGGTGGTGCGCATTGTATGGGTGTGTGTTACATTACATTCACTAAGAGGAGTGAGAAAAACATCACGGGGTGGTGCGCATTGTATGGGTGTGTGTTACATTACATTCACTAGTAGGAGTGAGAAAAACATCACGGGGTGGTGCGCATTCTATGGGTGTGTGTTACATTACATTCACTAGTAGGAGTGAGAAAAACATCACGGGGTGGTGCGCATTGTATGGGCGTGTGTTACATTTCATTCACAATTAGGAGTGAGAAAAACATCACGGGGTTGTGCGCATTGTATGGGCGTGTGTTACATTACATTCACTAGTAGGAGTGAGAAAAACATCACGGGGTGGTGCGCATTGTATTGGTGTGTGTTACATTACATTCCCTAGTAGGAGTGAGAAAAACATCACGGGGTGGTGCGCATTGTATGGGTGTGTGTTACATTACATTCACTAGTAGGAGTGAGAAAAACATCACGGGGTGGTGCGCATTGTATGGGTGTGTGTTACATTACATTCACTAGCAGGAGTGAGAAAAACATCACGGGGTGGTGCGCATTGTATGGGTGTGTGTTACATTACATTCACTAGCAGGAGTGAGTTAAACATCACGGGGTGGTGCGCATTGTATGGGTGTGTGTTACATTACATTCACTAGTAGCAGTGATAAAAACATCACGGGGTGGTGCGCATTGTATGGGTGTGTGTTACATTACATTCACTAGTAGGAGTGAGAAAAACATCACGGGGTGGTGCGCATTGTATGCGTGTGTGTTACATTACATTCACTAGTAGGAGTGAGAAATACATCACGGGGTGGTGCGCATTGTATGGGTGTGTGTTACATTACATTCACTAGTAGGAGTGAGAAAAACATCACGGGGTGGTGCGCATTGTATGGGTGTGTGTTACATTAGATTCACTAGTAGGAGTGAGAAAAACATCACGGGGTGGTGCGCATTGTTTGGGTGTGTGTTACATTAGATACACTAGTAGGAGTGAGAAAAACATCACGGGGTGGTGCGCATTGTATGGGTGTGTGTTACATTAGATTCACTAGTAGGAGTGAGAAAAACATCACGGGGTGGTGCGCATTGTATGGGTGTGTGTTACATTACATTCACTACTAGGAGTGAGAAAAACATCACGGGATGGTGTGAATCGGAGAGTCTGAATTAGGATAGGCAGTGAGTGGCAATGTAGGATGGAGAAAAGCACCGCGGGGTGGTCAGCATGGGGAGGCCAGGGAACATGCAGTGGCAATGTAGGATAGGTTTCTGAAAAACATCGCGGGGTGGTGCGCATTGTATGGGTGTGTGTTACATTAGATTCACTAGTAGGAGTGAGAAAAACATCACGGGGTGGTGCGCATTGTATGGGTGTGTGTTACATTACATTCACTAGTAGGAGTGAGAAAAACATCACGGGGTGGTGCGCATTGTATGGGTGTGTGTTACATTAGATTCACTATTAGGAGTGAGAAAAACATCACGGGGTGGTGCGCATTGTATGGGTGTGTGTTACATTACATTCACTAGTAGGAGTGAGAAAAACATCACGGGGTGGTTCGCATTGTATGGGTGTGTGTTACATTACATTCACTAGTAGGAGTGAGAAAAACATCACGGGGTGGTGCGCATTGTTTGGGTGTGTGTTACATTACATTCACTAGTAGGAGTGAGAAAAACATCACGGGGTGGTGCGCATTGTATGGGTGTGTGTTACATTACATTCACTAGTAGGAGTGAGAAAAACATCACGGGGTGGTGCGCATTGTATGGGTGTGTGTTACATTACATTCACTAGTAGGAGTGAGAAAAACATCACGGGGTGGTGCGCATTGTATGGGTGTGTGTTACATTACATTCACTAGTAGGAGTGAGAAAAACATCACGGGGTGGTGCGCATTGTATGGGTGTGTGTTACATTACATTCAGTAGTAGGAATGAGAAAAACATCACGGGGTGGTTCGCATTGTATGTGTGTGTGTTACATTAGATTCACTAGTAGGAGTGAGAAAAACATCACGGGGTGGTGCGCATTGTATGGGTGTGTGTTACATTACATTCACTACTAGGAGTGAGAAAAACATCACGGGGTGGTGCGCATTGTATGGGTGTGTGCTACATTACATTCACTTGTAGGAGTGAGAAAAATATCACTGGGTGGTGCGCATTGTATGGGTGTGTGTTACATTAGATTCACTAGTAGGAGTGAGAAAAACATCACGGGGTGGTGCGCATTGTATGGGTGTGTGTTACATTAGATTCACTAATAGGAGTGAGAAAAACATCACGGGGTGGTGCGCATTGTATGGGTGTGTGTTACATTACATTCACTAGTAGGAGTGAGAAAAACATCACGGGGTGGTGCGCATTGTATGGGTGTGTGTTACATTACATTCACTAGTAGGAGTGAGAAAAACATCACGGGGTGGTGCGCATTGTATGGGTGTGTGTTACATTACATTCACTAGTAGGAGTGAGAAAAACATCACGGGGTGGTGCGCATTGTATGGGTGTGTGTTACATTACATTCACTAGTAGGAGTGAGAAAAACATCACGGGATGGTGTGAATC
Organism: Cavia porcellus; assembly: GCF_034190915.1. Lineage (NCBI taxonomy): Eukaryota > Metazoa > Chordata > Mammalia > Rodentia > Caviidae > Cavia > Cavia porcellus. The sequence continues at coordinate 258,429 of NW_026947586.1, forward strand.
GAAGAGTCTGAATTAGGATAGGCAGTGAGTGGCAATGTAGGATCGAGAAAAGCACCGCGGGGTCGTCAGCATGGGGAGGCCAGGGAACATGCAGTGGCAATGTAGGATAGGTTTCTGAAAAACATCGCGGGGTGGTGCGCATTGTATGGGTGTGTGTTACATTAGATTCACTAGTAGGAGTGAGAAAAACATCACGGGGTGGTGCGCATTGTATGGGTGTGTGTTACATTACATTCACTAGTAGGAGTGAGAAAAATATCACGGGGTCGTGCGCATTGTATGGGTGTGGGTTACATTACATTCACTACTAGGAGTGAGAAAAACATCACGGGGTGGTGCGCATTGTATGGGTGTGTGTTACATTACATTCATTAGTAGGTGTGAGAAAAACATCACGGGGTGGTGTGAATCGGAGGGTCTGAATTAGGATAGGCAGTGAGTGGCAATGTAGGATGGAGAAAGGCACCGCCGGGTGGTCAGCATGAGGAGGTCAGGGAACATGCAGTGGCAATGTAGGATAGGTTTCTGAAAAACATCGCAGGGTGGTGCGCATTGCATGGGTGTGTGTTACATTAGATTCACTAGTAGGAGTGAGAAAAACATCACGGGGTGGTGCGCATTGTATGGGTGTGTGTTACATTACATTCACTAGTAGGAGTGAGAAAAACATCACGGGGTGGTGCGCATTGTATGGGTGTGTGTTACATTACATTCACTAGTAGGAGTGAGAAAAACATCACGGGGTGGTGCGCATTGTATGGGTGTGTGTTACATTACATTCACTAGTAGGAGTGAGAAAAACATCACGGGGTGGTGCGCATTGTATGGGTGTGTGTTACATTACATTCACTAGTAAGAGTGAGAAAAACATCACAGGGTGGTGCGCATTGTATCGGTGTGTGTTACATTACACTCATTAGTAGGAGTGAGAAAAACATCACGGGGTGGTGCGCATTGTATGGGTGTGTGTTACATTAAATTCACTAGTAGGAGTGAGAAAAACATCACGGGGTGGTGCGCATTGTATGGGTGTGTGTTACATTAGATTCACTAGTAGGCGTGAGAAAAACATCACGGTGTGGTGCGCATTGTATGGGTGTGTGTTACATTACATTCACTAGTAGGAGTGAGAAAAACATCACGGGGTGGTGCGCATTGTATGGGTGTGTGTTACATTACTTTCACTAGTAGGAGTGAGAAAAACATCACGGGGTGGTGCGCATTGTATGGGTGTGTGTTACATTACATTCACTAAGAGGAGTGAGAAAAACATCACGGGGTGGTGCGCATTGTATGGGTGTGTGTTACATTAGATTCACTAGTAGGAGTGAGAAAAACATCACGGGGTGGTGCGCATTGTATGGGTGTGTGTTACATTACATTCACTAGTAGGAGTGAGAAAAATATCATGGGGTCGTGCCCATTGTATGGGTGTGGGTTACATTACATTCACTACTAGGAGTGAGAAAAACATCACGGGGTGGTGCGCATTGTATGGGTGTGTGTTACATTACGTTCATTAGTAGGAGTGAGAAAAACATCACGGGGTGGTGCGAATCGGAGGGTCTGAATTAGGATAGGCAGTGAGTGGCAATGTAGGATCGAGAAAAGCACCGCGGGGTGGTCAGCATGGGGAGGCCAGGGAACATGCAGTGGCAATGTAGGATAGGTTTCTGAAAAACATCGCGGGGTGGTGCGCATTGTATGGGTGTGTGTTACATTAGACTCACTAGTAGGAGTGAGAAAAACATCACGGGGTGGTGCGCATTGTATGGGTGTGTGTTACATTACTTTCACTAGTAGGAGTGAGAAAAACATCACGGGGTGGTGCGCATTGTATGGGTGTGTGTTACATTACATTCACTAAGAGGAGTGAGAAAAACATCACGGGGTGGTGCGCATTGTATGGGTGTGTGTTACATTACATTCACTAGTAGGAGTGAGAAAAACATCACGGGGTGGTGCGCATTGTATGGGTGTGTGTTACATTACATTCACTAGTAGGAGTGAGAAAAACATCACGGGGTGGTGCGCATTGTATGGGCGTGTGTTACATTTCATTCACAATTAGGAGTGAGAAAAACATCACGGGGTTGTGCGCATTGTATGGGCGTGTGTTACATTACATTCACTAGTAGGAGTGAGAAAAACATCACGGGGTGGTGCGCATTGTATTGGTGTGTGTTACATTACATTCCCTAGTAGGAGTGAGAAAAACATCACGGGGTGGTGCGCATTGTATGGGTGTGTGTTACATTACATTCACTAGTAGGAGTGAGAAAAACATCACGGGGTGGTGCGCATTGTATGGGTGTGTGTTACATTACATTCACTAGCAGGAGTGAGAAAAACATCACGGGGTGGTGCGCATTGTATGGGTGTGTGTTACATTACATTCACTAGCAGGAGTGAGTTAAACATCACGGGGTGGTGCGCATTGTATGGGTGTGTGTTACATTACATTCACTAGTAGCAGTGATAAAAACATCACGGGGTGGTGCGCATTGTATGGGTGTGTGTTACATTACATTCACTAGTAGGAGTGAGAAAAACATCACGGGGTGGTGCGCATTGTATGCGTGTGTGTTACATTACATTCACTAGTAGGAGTGAGAAATACATCACGGGGTGGTGCGCATTGTATGGGTGTGTGTTACATTACATTCACTAGTAGGAGTGAGAAAAACATCACGGGGTGGTGCGCATTGTATGGGTGTGTGTTACATTAGATTCACTAGTAGGAGTGAGAAAAACATCACGGGGTGGTGCGCATTGTTTGGGTGTGTGTTACATTAGATACACTAGTAGGAGTGAGAAAAACATCACGGGGTGGTGCGCATTGTATGGGTGTGTGTTACATTAGATTCACTAGTAGGAGTGAGAAAAACATCACGGGGTGGTGCGCATTGTATGGGTGTGTGTTACATTACATTCACTACTAGGAGTGAGAAAAACATCACGGGATGGTGTGAATCGGAGAGTCTGAATTAGGATAGGCAGTGAGTGGCAATGTAGGATGGAGAAAAGCACCGCGGGGTGGTCAGCATGGGGAGGCCAGGGAACATGCAGTGGCAATGTAGGATAGGTTTCTGAAAAACATCGCGGGGTGGTGCGCATTGTATGGGTGTGTGTTACATTAGATTCACTAGTAGGAGTGAGAAAAACATCACGGGGTGGTGCGCATTGTATGGGTGTGTGTTACATTACATTCACTAGTAGGAGTGAGAAAAACATCACGGGGTGGTGCGCATTGTATGGGTGTGTGTTACATTACATTCACTAGTAGGAGTGAGAAAAACATCACGGGGTGGTGCGCATTGTATGGGTGTGTGTTACATTACATTCACTAGTAGGAGTGAGAAAAACATCACGGGGTGGTGCGCATTGTATGGGTGTGTGTTACATTAGATTCACTATTAGGAGTGAGAAAAACATCACGGGGTGGTGCGCATTGTATGGGTGTGTGTTACATTACATTCACTAGTAGGAGTGAGAAAAACATCACGGGGTGGTTCGCATTGTATGGGTGTGTGTTACATTACATTCACTAGTAGGAGTGAGAAAAACATCACGGGGTGGTGCGCATTGTTTGGGTGTGTGTTACATTACATTCACTAGTAGGAGTGAGAAAAACATCACGGGGTGGTGCGCATTGTATGGGTGTGTGTTACATTACATTCACTAGTAGGAGTGAGAAAAACATCACGGGGTAGTGCGCATTGTATGGGTGTGTGTTACATTACATTCACTAGTAGGAGTGAGAAAAACATCACGGGGTGGTGCGCATTGTATGGGTGTGTGTTACATTACATTCACTAGTAGGAGTGAGAAAAACATCACGGGGTGGTGCGCATTGTATGGGTGTGTGTTACATTACATTCACTAGTAGGAGTGAGAAAAACATCACGGGGTGGTGCGCATTGTATGGGTGTGTGTTACATTACATTCAGTAGTAGGAATGAGAAAAACATCACGGGGTGGTTCGCATTGTATGGGTGTGTGTTACATTAGATTCACTAGTAGGAGTGAGAAAAACATCACGGGGTGGTGCGCATTGTATGGGTGTGTGTTACATTACATTCACTACTAGGAGTGAGAAAAACATCACGGGGTGGTGCGCATTGTATGGGTGTGTGCTACATTACATTCACTAGTAGGAGTGAGAAAAACATCACTGGGTGGTGCGCATTGTATGGGTGTGTGTTACATTAGATTCACTAGTAGGAGTGAGAAAAACATCACGGGGTGGTGCGCATTGTATGGGTGTGTGTTACATTACATTCACTAGTAGGAGTGAGAAAAACATCACGGGGTGGTGCGCATTGTATGGGTGTGTGTTACATTACATTCACTAGTAGGAGTGAGAAAAACATCACGGGGTGGTGCGCATTGTATGGGTGTGTGTTACATTACATTCACTAGTAGGAGTGAGAAAAACATCACGGGGTGGTGCGCATTGTATGGGTGTGTGTTACATTACATTCACTAGTAGGAGTGAGAAAAACATCACGGGATGGTGTGAATCGAAGAGTCTGAATTAGGATAGGCAGTGAGTGGCAATGTAGGATCGAGAAAAGCACCGCGGGGTGGTCAGCATGGGGAGGCCAGGGAACATGCAGTGGCAATGTAGGATAGGTTTCTGAAAAACATCGCGGGGTGGTGCGCATTGTATGGGTGTGTGTTACATTAGATTCACTAGTAGGAGTGAGAAAAACATCACGGGGTGGTGCGCATTGTATGGGTGTGTGTTACATTACATTCACTAGTAGGAGTGAGAAAAATATCACGGGGTCGTGCGCATTGTATGGGTGTGGGTTACATTACATTCACTACTAGGAGTGAGAAAAAAATCACGGGGTGGTGCGCATTGTATGGGTGTGTGTTACATTAGATTCACTAGTAGGAGTGAGAAAAACATCACGGGGTGGTGCGCATTGTATGGGTGTGTGTTACATTACATTCACTACTAGGAGTGAGAAAAACATCACGGGGTGGTGCGCATTGTATGGGTGTGTGCTACATTACATTCACTAGTAGGAGTGAGAAAAACATCACGGGGTGGTGCGCATTGTATGGGTGTGTGTTACATTACATTCACTAGTAGGAGTGAGAAAAATATCACGGGGTCGTGCGCATTGTATGGGTGTGGGTTACATTACATTCACTACTAGGAGTGAGAAAAACATCACGGGGTGGTGCGCATTGTATGGGTGTGTGTTACATTACATTCATTAGTAGGTGTGAGAAAAACATCACGGGGTGGTGTGAATCGGAGGGTCTGAATTAGGATAGGCAGTGAGTGGCAATGTAGGATGGAGAAAGGCACCGCCGGGTTGTCAGCATGAGGAGGTCAGGGAACATGCAGTGGCAATGTAGGATAGGTTTCTGAAAAACATCGCAGGGTGGTGCGCATTGCATGGGTGTGTGTTACATTAGATTCACTAGTAGGAGTGAGAAAAACATCACGGGGTGGTGCGCATTGTATGGGTGTGTGTTACATTACATTCACTAGTAGGAGTGAGAAAAACATCACGGGGTGGTGCGCATTGTATGGGTGTGTGTTACATTACATTCACTAGTAGGAGTGAGAAAAACATCACGGGGTGGTGCGCATTGTATGGGTGTGTGTTACATTACATTCACTAGTAGGAGTGAGAAAAACATCACGGGGTGGTGCGCATTGTATGGGTGTGTGTTACATTACATTCACTAGTAGGAGTGAGAAAAACATCACAGGGTGGTGCGCATTGTATCGGTGTGTGTTACATTACACTCATTAGTAGGAGTGAGAAAAACATCACGGGGTGGTGCGCATTGTATGTGTGTGTGTTACATTAAATTCACTAGTAGGAGTGAGAAAAACATCACGGGGTGGTGCGCATTGTATGGGTGTGTGTTACATTACATTCACTAGTAGGAGTGAGAAAAACATCACGGGGTGGTGCGCATTGTATGGGTGTGTGTTACATTACATTCACTAGTAGGAGTGAGAAAAACATCACGGGGTGGTGCGCATTGTATGGGTGTGTGTTACATTACTTTCACTAGTAGGAGTGAGAAAAACATCACGGGGTGGTGCGCATTGTATGGGTGTGTGTTACATTACATTCACTAAGAGGAGTGAGAAAAACATCACGGGGTGGTGCGCATTGTATGGGTGTGTGTTACATTACATTCACTAGTAGGAGTGAGAAAAACATCACGGGGTGGTGCGAATTTTATGGGTGTGGGTTACATTACATTCACTAGTAGGAGTGAGAAAAACATCACGGGGTGGTGCGCATTGTATGGGCGTGTGTTACATTACATTCACTAGTAGGAGTGAGAAAAACATCACGGGGTGGTGCGCATTGTATGGGCGTGTGTTACATTACATTCACTAGTAGGAGTGAGAAAAACATCAGGGGTGGTGCGCATTGTATTGGTGTGTGTTACATTACATTCACTAGTAGGAGTGAGAAAAATATCACGGGGTGGTGCGCATTGTATGGGTGTGTGTTACATTACATTCACTAGTAGGAGTGAGAAAAACATCACGGGGTGGTGCGCATTGTATGGGTGTGTGTTACATTACATTCACTAGCAGGAGTGAGAAAAACATCACGGGGTGGTGCGCATTGTATGGGTGTGTGTTACATTACATTCACTAGCAGGAGTGAGTTAAACATCACGGGGTGGTGCGCATTGTATGGGTGTGTGTTACATTACATTCACTAGTAGCAGTGATAAAAACATCACGGGGTGGTGCGCATTGTATGGGTGTGTGTTACATTACATTCACAAGTAGGAGTGAGAAATACATCACGGGGTGGTGCGCATTGTATGCGTGTGTGTTACATTACATTCACTAGTAGGGGTGAGAAATACATCACGGGGTGGTGCGCATTGTATGGGTGTGTGTTACATTACATTCACTAGTAGGAGTGAGAAAACCATCACGGTGTGGTGCGCATTGTATGGGTGTGTGTTACATTAGATTCACTAGTAGGAGTGAGAAAAACATCACGGGGTGGTGCGCAATGTTTGCGTGTGTGTTACATTAGATACACTAGTAGGAGTGAGAAAAACATCACGGGGTGGTGCGCATTGTATGGGTGTGTGTTACATTAGATTCACTAGTAGGAGTGAGAAAAACATCACGGGGTGGTGCGCATTGTATGGGTGTGTGTTACATTACATTCACTACTAGGAGTGAGAAAAACATCACGGGATGGTGTGAATCGGAGAGTCTGAATTAGGATAGGCAGTGAGTGGCAATGTAGGATCGAGAAAAGCACCGCGGGGTGGTTAGCATGGGGAGGCCAGGGAACATGCAGTGGCAATGTAGGATAGGTTTCTGAAAAACATCGCGGGGTGGTGCGCATTGTATGGGTGTGTGTTACATTACATTCACTAGTAGGAGTGAGAAAAACATCACGGGGTGGTGCGCATTGTATGGGTGTGTGTTACATTACATTCACTAGTAGGAGTGAGAAAAACATCACGGGGTGGTGCGCATTGTATGGGTGTGTGTTACATTACATTCACTAGTAGGAGTGAGAAAAACATCACGGTGTGGTGCGCATTGTATGGGTGTGTGTTACATTACATTCACTATTAGGAGAGAGAAAAACATCACTGGTGGTGCGCATGGTATGAGTGTGTGTTACATTACATTCAGTAGTAGGAATGAGAAAAACATCACGGGGTGGTTCGCATTGTATGGGTGTGTGTTACATTAGATTCACTAGTAGGATTGAGAAAAACATCACGGGGTGGTGCGCATTGTATGGGTGTGTGTTACATTACATTCACTAGTAGGAGTGAGAAAAACATCACGGGGTGGTGCGCATTGTATGGGTGTGTGTTACATTACATTCACTAGTAGGAGTGAGAAAAACATCACGGGGTGGTGCGCATTGTATGGGTGTGTGTTACATTACATTCACTAGTAGGAGTGAGAAAAACATCACGGGGTGGTGCGCATTGTATGGGTGTGTGTTACATTACATTCACTAGTAGGAGTGAGAAAAACATCACGGGGTGGTGCGCATTGTATGGGTGTGTGTTACATTACATTCACTAGTAGGAGTGAGAAAAACATCACGGGGTGGTGCGCATTGTATGGGTGTGTGTTACATTACATTCACTAGTAGGAGTGAGAAAAACATCACGGGGTGGTGCGCATTGTATGGGTGTGTGTTACATTACATTCACTAGTAGGAGTGAGAAAAACATCACGGGGTGGTGCGCATTGTATGGGTGTGTGTTACATTAGATTCACTAGTAGGAGTGAGAAAAACATCACGGGGTGGTGCGCATTGTATGGGTGTGTGTTACATTACATTCAGTAGTAGGAGTGAGAAAAACATCACGGGGTGGTGCGCATTGTATGGGTGTGTGTTACGTTAGATTCACTAGTAGGAGTGAGAAAAACATCACGGGGTGGTGCGCATTGTATGGGTGTGTGTTACATTACATTCACTAGTAGGAGGGAGAAAAACATCACGGGGTGGTGCGCATTGTATGGGTGTGTGTTACATTACATTCACTAGTAGGAGTGAGAAAAACATCATGCGGTGGTGCGCATTGTATGGGTGTGTGTTACATTACATTCACTAGTAGGAGTGAGAAAAACATCACGGGGTGGTGCGCATTGTATGGGTGTGTGTTACATTAGATTCACTAGTAGGAGTGAGAAAAACATCACGGGGTGGTGCGCATTGTATGGGTGTGTGTTACATAAGATTCACTAATAGGAGTGAGAAAAACATCACGGGGTGGTGCGCATTGTATGGGTGTGTGTTACATTACATTCACTAGTAGGAGTGAGAAAAACATCACGGAGTGGTGCGCATTGTATGGGTGTGTGTTACATTACATTCACTAGTAGGAGTGAGAAAAACATCACGGGGTGGTGCGCATTGTATGGGTGTGTGTTACATTACATTCACTAGTAGGAGTGAGAAAAACATCACGGGGTGGTGCGCATTGTATGGGTGTGTGTTACATTACATTCACTAGTAGGAGTGAGAAAAATACCACGGGGTCGTGCCCATTTTATGGGTGTGGGTTACATTACATTCACTACTAGGAGTGAGAAAAACATCACGGGGTGGTGCGCATTGTATGGGTGTGTGTTACATTACGTTCATTAATAGGAGTGAGAAAAACATCACGGGGTGGTGTGAATCGGAGGGTCTGAATTAGGATAGGCAGTGAGTGGCAATGTAGGATCGAGAAAAGCACCGCGGGGTGGTCAGCATGGGGAGGCCAGGGAACATGCAGTGGCAATGTAGGATAGGTTTCTGAAAAACATCGCAGGGTGGTGCGCATTGTATGGGTGTGTGTTACATTACATTCACTAGTAGGAGTGAGGAAAACATCACGGGGTGGTGCGCATTGTATGGGTGTGTGTTACATTAGATTCACTAGTAGGAGTGAGAAAAACATCACGGGGTGGTGCGCATTGTATGGGTTTGTGTTACATTACTTTCACTAGTAGGAGTGAGAAAAACATCACGGGGTGGTGCGCATTGTATGGGTGTGTGTTACATTACATTCACTAAGAGGAGTGAGAAAAACATCACGGGGTGGTGCGCATTGTATGGGTGTGTGTTACATTACATTCACTAGTAGGAGTGAGAAAAACATCACGGGGTGGTGCGCATTGTATGGGTGTGTGTTACATTACATTCACTAGTAGGAGTGAGAAAAACATCAAAGGGTGGTGCCCATTGTATGGGTGTGTGTTACATTACATTCACTAGTAGGAGTGAGAAAAACATCACGGGGTGGTGCGCATTGTATTGGTGTGTGTTACATTACATTCACTAGTAGGAGTGAGAAAAACATCACGGGGTGGTGCGCATTGTATGGGTGTGTGTTACATTACATTCACTAGTAGGAGTGAGAAAAACATCACGGGGTGGTGCGCATTGTATGGGTGTGTGTTACATTACATTCACTAGCAGGAGTGAGAAAAACATCACGGGGTGGTGCGCATTGTTTGGGTGTGTGTTACATTAGATATACTAGTAGGAGTGAGAAAAACATCACGGGGTGGTGCGCATTGTATGGGTGTGTGTTACATTAGATTCACTAGTAGGAGTGAGAAAAACATCACGGGGTCGTGCGCATTGTATGGGTGTGTGTTACATTACATTCACTACTAGGAGTGAGAAAAACATCACGGGATGGTGTGAATCGGAGAGTCTGAATTAGGATAGGCAGTGAGTGGCAATGTAGGATGGAGAAAAGCACCGCGGGGTGGTCAGCATGGGGAGGCCAGGGAATATGCAGTGGCAATGTAGGATAGGTTTCTGAAAAACATCGCGGGGTGGTGCGCATTGTATGGGTGTGTGTTACATTACATTCACTAGTAGGAGTGAGAAAAACATCACGGGGTGGTGCGCATTGTATGGGTGTGTGTTACATTACATTCACTAGTAGGAGTGAGAAAAACATCACGGGGTGGTGCGCATTGTATGGGTGTGTGTTACATTACATTCACTAGTAGGAGTGAGAAAAACATCACGGGGTGGTGCGCATTGTATGGGTGTGTGTTACATTACATTCACTAGTAGGAGTGAGAAAAACATCACGGGGTGGTGCGCATTGTATGGGTGTGTGTTACATTAGATTCACTATCAGGAGTGAGAAAAACATCACGGAGTGGTGCGCATTGTATGGGTGTGTGTTACATTACATTCACTAGTAGGAGTGAGAAAAACATCACGGGGTGGTTCGCATTGTATGGGTGTGTGTTACATTAGATTCACTAGTAGGAGTGAGAAAAACATCACGGGGTGGTGCGCATTGTATGGGTGTGTGTTACATTACATGCACTACAAGGAGTGAGAAAAACATCACGGGGTGGTGCGCATTGTATAGGTGTGTGCTACATTACATTCACTAGTAGGAGTGAGAAAAACATCACTGGGTGGTGCGCATTGTATGTGTGTGTGTTACATTAGATTCACTAGTAGGAGTGAGAAAAACATCACGGGATGGTGCGCATTGTATGGGTGTGTGTTACATTAGATTCACTAATAGGAGTGAGAAAAACATCACGGGGTGGTGCGCATTGTATGGGTGTTTGTTACATTACATTCACTAGTAGGAGTGAGAAAAACATCACGGGGTGGTGCGCATTGTATGGGTGTGTGTTACATTACATTCACTAGTAGGAGTGAGAAAAACATCACGGGGTGGTGCGCATTGTATGGGTGTGTGTTACATTACATTCACTAGTAGGAGTGAGAAAAACATCACGGGGTGGTGCGCATTGTATGGGTGTGTGTTACATTACATTCACTAGTAGGAGTGAGAAAAACATCACGGGATGGTGTGAATCGGAGAGTCTGAATTAGGATAGGCAGTGAGTGGCAATGTAGGATCGAGAAAAGCACCGCGGGGTGGTCAGCATGGGGAGGCCAGGGAACATGCAGTGGCAATGTAGGATAGGTTTCTGAAAAACATCGCGGGGTGGTGCGCATTGTATGGGTGTGTGTTACATTAGATTCACTAGTCGGAGTGAGAAAAACATCACGGGGTGGTGCGCATTGTTAGGGTGTGTGTTACATTACATTCACTAGTAGGAGTGAGAAAAATATCACGGGGTCGTGCGCATTGTATGGGTGTGGGTTACATTACATTCACTACTAGGAGTGAGAAAAACATCACGGGGTGGTGCGCATTGTATGGGTGTGTGTTACATTACATTCATTAGTAGGTGTGAGAAAAACATCACGGGGTGGTGTGAATCGGAGGGTCTGAATTAGGATAGACAGTGAGTGGCAATGTAGGATGGAGAAAGGCACCGCCGGGTGGTCAGCATGGGGAGGTGAGGGAACATGCAGTGGCAATGTAGGATAGGTTTCTGAAAAACATCGCAGGGTGGTGCGCATTGCATGGGTGTGTGTTACATTAGATTCACTAGTAGGAGTTAGAAAAACATCACTGGGTGGTGCGCATTGTATGGGTGTGTGTTACATTACATTCACTAGTAGGAGTGAGAAAAACATCACGGGGTGGTGCGCATTGTATGGGTGTGTGTTACATTACACTCATTAGTAGGAGTGAGAAAAACATCACGGGGTGGTGCGCATTGTATGGGTGTGTGTTACATTAGATTCACTAATAGGAGTGAGAAAAACATCACGGGGTGGTGCGCATTGTATGGGTGTGTGTTACATTACATTCACTAGTAGGAGTGAGAAAAACATCACGGGGTGGTGCGCATTGTATGGGTGTGTGTTACATTACATTCACTAGTAGGAGTGAGAAAAACATCACGGGCTGGTGCGCATTGTATGGGTGTGTTTTACATTACATTCACTAGTAGGAGTGAGAAAAACATCACGGGATGCTGTGAATCGGAGAGTCTGAATTATGATAGGCAGTGAGTGGCAATGTAGGATCGAGAAAAGCATCGCGGGGTGGTCAGCATGGGGAGGCCAGGGAACATGCAGTGGCAATGTAGGATAGGTTTCTGAAAAACATCGCGGGGTGGTGCGCATTGTATGGGTGTGTGTTACATTAGATTCACTAGTAGGTGTGAGAAAAACATCACGGGGTGGTGCGCATTGTATGGGTGTGTGTTACATTACATTCACTAGTAGGAGTGAGAAAAACATCACGGGGTCATGCGCATTGTATGTGTGTGGGTTACATTACATTCACTACTAGGAGTGAGAAAAACTCACGGGGTGGTGCGCATTGTATGGGTGTGTGTTACATTACATTCATTAGTAGGAGTGAGAAAAACATCACGGGGTGGTGTGAATCGGAGGGTCTGAATTAGGATAGCCAGTGAGTGGCAATGTAGGATGGAGAAAAGCACCGCCGGGTGGTCAGCATGGGGAGGTCAGGGAACATGCAGTGGCAATGTAGGATAGGTTTCTGAAAAACATCGCAGGGTGGTGCGCATTGTATGGGTGTGTGTTACATTACATTCACTAGTAGGAGTGAGAAAAACATCACGGGGTGGTGCGCATTGTATGGGTGTGTGTTACATTACATTCACTAGTAGGAGTGAGAAAAACATCACGGGGTGGTACGCATTGTTTGGGTGTGTGTTACATTATATTCACTACTAGGAGTGAGAAAAACATCACGGGGTGGTGCGCATTGTATGGGTGTGTGTTACATTACATTCACTAATAGGAGTGAGAAAAACATCACGGGGTGGTGCGCATGGTATGGGTGTGTGTTACATTACATTCACTAGTAGGAGTGAGAAAAACATCACCGGGTCATGCGCATTGTATGGGTGTGGGTTACATTACATTCACTACTAGGAGTGAGAAAAACATCACGGGGTGGTGCGCATTGTATGGGTGTGTGTTACATTACATTCATTAGTAGGAGTGAGAAAAACATCACGGGGTGGTGTGAATCAGAGGGTCTGAATTAGGATAGCCAGTGAGTGGCAATGTAGGATGGAGAAAAGCACCGCCGGGTGGTCAGCATGGGGAGGTCAGGGAACATGCAGTGGCAATGTAGGATAGGTTTCTGAAAAACATCGCAGGGTGGTGCGCATTGTATGGGTGTGTGTTACATTACATTCACTAGTAGGAGTGAGAAAAACATCACGGGGTGGTGCGCATTGTATGGGTGTGTGTTACATTACATTCACTAGTAGGAGTGAGAAAAACATCACGGGGTGGTACGCATTGTTTGGGTGTGTGTTACATTATATTCACTACTAGGAGTGAGAAAAACATCACGGGGTGGTGCGCATTGTATGGGTGTGTGTTACATTACATTCACTAATAGGAGTGAGAAAAACATCACGGGGTTGTGCGCATTGTATGGGTGTGTGTTACATTACATTCACTAGTAGGAGTGAGAAAAACATCACGGGGTGGTGCGCATTGTATGGGTGTGTGTTACATTACACTCATTAGTAGGAGTGAGAAAAACATCACGGGGTGGTGCGCATTGTATGGGTGTGTGTTACATTAAATTCACTAGTTGGAGTGAGAAAAACATCACGGGGTGGTGCGCATTTTATGGGTGTGTGTTACATTACATTCACTAGTAGGAGTGAGAAAAACATCACGGGGTGGTGCGCATTGTATGGGTGTGTGTTACATTACATTCACTAGTAGGAGTGAGAAAAACATCACGGGGTGGTGCGCATTGTATGGGTGTGTGTTACATTACTTTCACTAGTAGGAGTGAGAAAAACATCACGGGGTGGTGCGCATTGTATGGGTGTGTGTTACATTACATTCACTAAGAGGAGTGAGAAAAACATCACGGGGTGGTGTGCATTGTATGGGTGTGTGTTACATTACATTCACTAGTAGGAGTGAGAAAAACATCACGGGGTGGTGCGAATTTTATGGGTGTGGGTTACATTACATTCACTAGGAGGAGTGAGAAAAACATCACGGGGTGGTGCGCATTGTATGGGCGTGTGTTACATTACATTCACTAGTAGGAGTGAGAAAAACATCACGGGGTGGTGCGCATTGTATGGGCGTGTGTTACATTACATTCACTAGTAGGAGTGAGAAAAACATCAGGGGTGGTGCGCATTGTATTGGTGTGTGTTACATTACATTCACTAGTAGGAGTTAGAAAAATATCACGGGGTGGTGCGCATTGTATGGGTGTGTGTTACATTACATTCACTAGTAGGAGTGAGAAAAACATCACGGGGTGGTGCGCATTGTATGGGTGTGTGTTACATTAGATTCACTAGTAGGAGTGAGAAAAACATCACGGGGTGGTGCGCATTGTATGGGTGTGTGTTACATTACATTCACTAGTAGGAGTGAGAAAAATATCACGGGGTCGTGCGCATTGTATGGGTGTGGGTTACATTACATTCACTACTAGGAGTGAGAAAAACATCACGGGGTGGTGCGCATTGTATGGGTGTGTGTTACATTACATTCATTAGTAGGTGTGAGAAAAACATCACGGGGTGGTGTGAATCGGAGGGTCTGAATTAGGATAGGCAGTGAGTGGCAATGTAGGATGGAGAAAGGCACCGCCGGGTGGTCAGCATGAGGAGGTCAGGGAACATGCAGTGGCAATGTAGGATAGGTTTCTGAAAAACATCGCAGGGTGGTGCGCATTGCATGGGTGTGTGTTACATTAGATTCACTAGTAGGAGTGAGAAAAACATCACGGGGTGGTGCGCATTGTATGGGTGTGTGTTACATTACATTCACTAGTAGGAGTGAGAAAAACATCACGGGGTGGTGCGCATTGTATGGGTGTGTGTTACATTACATTCACTAGTAGGAGTGAGAAAAACATCACGGGGTGGTGCGCATTGTATGGGTGTGTGTTACATTACATTCACTAGTAGGAGTGAGAAAAACATCACGGGGTGGTGCGCATTGTATGGGTGTGTGTTACATTACATTCACTAGTAAGAGTGAGAAAAACATCACAGGGTGGTGCGCATTGTATCGGTGTGTGTTACATTACACTCATTAGTAGGAGTGAGAAAAACATCACGGGGTGGTGCGCATTGTATGGGTGTGTGTTACATTAAATTCACTAGTAGGAGTGAGAAAAACATCACGGGGTGGTGCGCATTGTATGGGTGTGTGTTACATTAGATTCACTAGTAGGAGTGAGAAAAACATCACGGTGTGGTGCGCATTGTATGGGTGTGTGTTACATTACATTCACTAGTAGGAGTGAGAAAAACATCACGGGGTGGTGCGCATTGTATGGGTGTGTGTTACATTACTTTCACTAGTAGGAGTGAGAAAAACATCACGGGGTGGTGCGCATTGTATGGGTGTGTGTTACATTACATTCACTAAGAGGAGTGAGAAAAACATCACGGGGTGGTGCGCATTGTATGGGTGTGTGTTACATTAGATTCACTAGTAGGAGTGAGAAAAACATCACGGGGTGGTGCGCATTGTATGGGTGTGTGTTACATTACATTCACTAGTAGGAGTGAGAAAAATATCATGGGGTCGTGCCCATTGTATGGGTGTGGGTTACATTACATTCACTACTAGGAGTGAGAAAAACATCACGGGGTGGTGCGCATTGTATGGGTGTGTGTTACATTACGTTCATTAGTAGGAGTGAGAAAAACATCACGGGGTGTTGCGAATCGGAGGGTCTGAATTAGGATAGGCAGTGAGTGGCAATGTAGGATCGAGAAAAGCACCGCGGGGTGGTCAGCATGGGGAGGCCAGGGAACATGCAGTGGCAATGTAGGATAGGTTTCTGAAAAACATCGCGGGGTGGTGCGCATTGTATGGGTGTGTGTTACATTAGATTCACTAGTAGGAGTGAGAAAAACATCACGGGGTGGTGCGCATTGTATGGGCGTGTGTTACATTTCATTCACAATTAGGAGTGAGAAAAACATCACGGGGTTGTGCGCATTGTATGGGTGTGTGTTACATTAGATTCACTAGTAGGAGTGAGAAAAACATCACGGGGTGGTGCGCATTGTATGGGTGTGTGTTACATTACATTCACTAGTAGGAGTGAGAAAAACATCACGGGGTGGTGCGCATTGTATGGGCGTGTGTTACATTTCATTCACAATTAGGAGTGAGAAAAACATCACGGGGTGGTGCGCATTGTATGGGTGTGTGTTACATTACATTCACTAAGAGGAGTGAGAAAAACATCACGGGGTGGTGCGCATTGTATGGGTGTGTGTTACATTAGATTCACTAGTAGGAGTGAGAAAAACATCACGGGGTGGTGCGCATTGTATGGGTGTGTGTTACATTACATTCACTAGTAGGAGTGAGAAAAACATCACGGGGTGGTGCGCATTGTATGGGTGTGTGTTACATTACATTCACTAGTAGGAGTGAGAAAAACATCACGGGGTGGTGCGCATTGTATGGGCGTGTGTTACATTTCATTCACAATTAGGAGTGAGAAAAACATCACGGGGTTGTGCGCATTGTATGGGCGTGTGTTACATTACATTCACTAGTAGGAGTGAGAAAAACATCACGGGGTGGTGCGCATTGTATTGGTGTGTGTTACATTACATTCCCTAGTAGGAGTGAGAAAAACATCACGGGGTGGTGCGCATTGTATGGGTGTGTGTTACATTACATTCACTAGTAGGAGTGAGAAAAACATCACGGGGTGGTGCGCATTGTATGGGTGTGTGTTACATTACATTCACTAGCAGGAGTGAGAAAAACATCACGGGGTGGTGCGCATTGTATGGGTGTGTGTTACATTACATTCACTAGCAGGAGTGAGTTAAACATCACGGGGTGGTGCGCATTGTATGGGTGTGTGTTACATTACATTCACTAGTAGCAGTGATAAAAACATCACGGGGTGGTGCGCATTGTATGGGTGTGTGTTACATTACATTCACTAGTAGGAGTGAGAAAAACATCACGGGGTGGTGCGCATTGTATGGGTGTGTGTTACATTACATTCACTACTAGGAGTGAGAAAAACATCACGGGATGGTGTGAATCGGAGAGTCTGAATTAGGATAGGCAGTGAGTGGCAATGTAGGATGGAGAAAAGCACCGCGGGGTGGTCAGCATGGGGAGGCCAGGGAACATGCAGTGGCAATGTAGGATAGGTTTCTGAAAAACATCGCGGGGTGGTGCGCATTGTATGGGTGTGTGTTACATTAGATTCACTAGTAGGAGTGAGAAAAACATCACGGGGTGGTGCGCATTGTATGGGTGTGTGTTACATTACATTCACTAGTAGGAGTGAGAAAAACATCACGGGGTGGTGCGCATTGTATGGGTGTGTGTTACATTACATTCACTAGTAGGAGTGAGAAAAACATCACGGGGTGGTGCGCATTGTATGGGTGTGTGTTACATTACATTCACTAGTAGGAGTGAGAAAAACATCACGGGGTGGTGCGCATTGTATGGGTGTGTGTTACATTAGATTCACTATTAGGAGTGAGAAAAACATCACGGGGTGGTGCGCATTGTATGGGTGTGTGTTACATTACATTCACTAGTAGGAGTGAGAAAAACATCACGGGGTGGTTCGCATTGTATGGGTGTGTGTTACATTACATTCACTAGTAGGAGTGAGAAAAACATCACGGGGTGGTGCGCATTGTTTGGGTGTGTGTTACATTACATTCACTAGTAGGAGTGAGAAAAACATCACGGGGTGGTGCGCATTGTATGGGTGTGTGTTACATTACATTCACTAGTAGGAGTGAGAAAAACATCACGGGGTAGTGCGCATTGTATGGGTGTGTGTTACATTACATTCACTAGTAGGAGTGAGAAAAACATCACGGGGTGGTGCGCATTGTATGGGTGTGTGTTACATTACATTCACTAGTAGGAGTGAGAAAAACATCACGGGGTGGTGCGCATTGTATGGGTGTGTGTTACATTACATTCACTAGTAGGAGTGAGAAAAACATCACGGGGTGGTGCGCATTGTATGGGTGTGTGTTACATTACATTCAGTAGTAGGAATGAGAAAAACATCACGGGGTGGTTCGCATTGTATGGGTGTGTGTTACATTAGATTCACTAGTAGGAGTGAGAAAAACATCACGGGGTGGTGCGCATTGTATGGGTGTGTGTTACATTACATTCACTACTAGGAGTGAGAAAAACATCACGGGGTGGTGCGCATTGTATGGGTGTGTGCTACATTACATTCACTAGTAGGAGTGAGAAAAACATCACTGGGTGGTGCGCATTGTATGGGTGTGTGTTACATTAGATTCACTAGTAGGAGTGAGAAAAACATCACGGGGTGGTGCGCATTGTATGGGTGTGTGTTACATTAGATTCACTAATAGGAGTGAGAAAAACATCACGGGGTGGTGCGCATTGTATGGGTGTGTGTTACATTACATTCACTAGTAGGAGTGAGAAAAACATCACGGGGTGGTGCGCATTGTATGGGTGTGTGTTACATTACATTCACTAGTAGGAGTGAGAAAAACATCACGGGGTGGTGCGCATTGTATGGGTGTGTGTTACATTACATTCACTAGTAGGAGTGAGAAAAACATCACGGGGTGGTGCGCATTGTATGGGTGTGTGTTACATTACATTCACTAGTAGGAGTGAGAAAAACATCACGGGGTGGTGCGCATTGTATGGGTGTGTGTTACATTACATTCACTAGTAGGAGTGAGAAAAACATCACGGGATGGTGTGAATCGAAGAGTCTGAATTAGGATAGGCAGTGAGTGGCAATGTAGGATCGAGAAAAGCACCGCGGGGTGGTCAGCATGGGGAGGCCAGGGAACATGCAGTGGCAATGTAGGATAGGTTTCTGAAAAACATCGCGGGGTTGTGCGCATTGTATGGGTGTGTGTTACATTAGATTCACTAGTAGGAGTGAGAAAAACATCACGGGGTGGTGCGCATTGTATGGGTGTGTGTTACATTACATTCACTAGTAGGAGTGAGAAAAATATCACGGGGTCGTGCGCATTGTATGGGTGTGGGTTACATTACATTCACTACTAGGAGTGAGAAAAAAATCACGGGGTGGTGCGCATTGTATGGGTGTGTGTTACATTAGATTCACTAGTAGGAGTGAGAAAAACATCACGGGGTGGTGCGCATTGTATGGGTGTGTGTTACATTACATTCACTACTAGGAGTGAGAAAAACATCACGGGGTGGTGCGCATTGTATGGGTGTGTGCTACATTACATTCACTAGTAGGAGTGAGAAAAACATCACGGGGTGGTGCGCATTGTATGGGTGTGTGTTACATTACATTCACTAGTAGGAGTGAGAAAAATATCACGGGGTCGTGCGCATTGTATGGGTGTGGGTTACATTACATTCACTACTAGGAGTGAGAAAAACATCACGGGGTGGTGCGCATTGTATGGGTGTGTGTTACATTACATTCATTAGTAGGTGTGAGAAAAACATCACGGGGTGGTGTGAATCGGAGGGTCTGAATTAGGATAGGCAGTGAGTGGCAATGTAGGATGGAGAAAGGCACCGCCGGGTGGTCAGCATGAGGAGGTCAGGGAACATGCAGTGGCAATGTAGGATAGGTTTCTGAAAAACATCGCAGGGTGGTGCGCATTGCATGGGTGTGTGTTACATTAGATTCACTAGTAGGAGTGAGAAAAACATCACGGGGTGGTGCGCATTGTATGGGTGTGTGTTACATTACATTCACTAGTAGGAGTGAGAAAAACATCACGGGGTGGTGCGCATTGTATGGGTGTGTGTTACATTACATTCACTAGTAGGAGTGAGAAAAACATCACGGGGTGGTGCGCATTGTATGGGTGTGTGTTACATTACATTCACTAGTAGGAGTGAGAAAAACATCACGGGGTGGTGCGCATTGTATGGGTGTGTGTTACATTACATTCACTAGTAGGAGTGAGAAAAACATCACAGGGTGGTGCGCATTGTATCGGTGTGTGTTACATTACACTCATTAGTAGGAGTGAGAAAAACATCACGGGGTGGTGCGCATTGTATGTGTGTGTGTTACATTAAATTCACTAGTAGGAGTGAGAAAAACATCACGGGGTGGTGCGAATTGTATGGGTGTGTGTTACATTACATTCACTAGTAGGAGTGAGAAAAACATCACGGGGTGGTGCGCATTGTATGGGTGTGTGTTACATTACATTCACTAGTAGGAGTGAGAAAAACATCACGGGGTGGTGCGCATTGTATGGGTGTGTGTTACATTACTTTCACTAGTAGGAGTGAGAAAAACATCACGGGGTGGTGCGCATTGTATGGGTGTGTGTTACATTACATTCACTAAGAGGAGTGAGAAAAACATCACGGGGTGGTGCGCATTGTATGGGTGTGTGTTACATTACATTCACTAGTAGGAGTGAGAAAAACATCACGGGGTGGTGCGAATTTTATGGGTGTGGGTTACATTACATTCACTAGTAGGAGTGAGAAAAACATCACGGGGTGGTGCGCATTATATGGGCGTGTGTTACATTACATTCACTAGTAGGAGTGAGAAAAACATCACGGGGTGGTGCGCATTGTATGGGCGTGTGTTACATTACATTCACTAGTAGGAGTGAGAAAAACATCAGGGGTGGTGCGCATTGTATTGGTGTGTGTTACATTACATTCACTAGTAGGAGTGAGAAAAATATCACGGGGTGGTGCGCATTGTATGGGTGTGTGTTACATTACATTCACTAGTAGGAGTGAGAAAAACATCACGGGGTGGTGCACATTGTATGGGTGTGTGTTACATTACATTCACTAGCAGGAGTGAGAAAAACATCACGGGGTGGTGCGCATTGTATGGGTGTGTGTTACATTACATTCACTAGCAGGAGTGAGTTAAACATCACGGGGTGGTGCGCATTGTATGGGTGTGTGTTACATTACATTCACTAGTAGCAGTGATAAAAACATCACGGGGTGGTGCGCATTGTATGGGTGTGTGTTACATTACATTCACAAGTAGGAGTGAGAAATACATCACGGGGTGGTGCGCATTGTATGCGTGTGTGTTACATTACATTCACTAGTAGGGGTGAGAAATACATCACGGGGTGGTGCGCATTGTATGGGTGTGTGTTACATTACATTCACTAGTAGGAGTGAGAAAACCATCACGGTGTGGTGCGCATTGTATGGGTGTGTGTTACATTAGATTCACTAGTAGGAGTGAGAAAAACATCACGGGGTGGTGCGCAATGTTTGCGTGTGTGTTACATTAGATACACTAGTAGGAGTGAGAAAAACATCACGGGGTGGTGCGCATTGTATGGGTGTGTGTTACATTAGATTCACTAGTAGGAGTGAGAAAAACATCACGGGGTGGTGCGCATTGTATGGGTGTGTGTTACATTACATTCACTACTAGGAGTGAGAAAAACATCACGGGATGGTGTGAATCGGAGAGTCTGAATTAGGATAGGCAGTGAGTGGCAATGTAGGATCGAGAAAAGCACCGCGGGGTGGTTAGCATGGGGAGGCCAGGGAACATGCAGTGGCAATGTAGGATAGGTTTCTGAAAAACATCGTGGGGTGGTGCGCATTATATGGGTGTGTGTTACATTACATTCACTAGTAGGAGTGAGAAAAACATCACGGGGTGGTGCGCATTGTATGGGTGTGTGTTACATTACATTCACTAGTAGGAGTGAGAAAAACATCACGGGGTGGTGCGCATTGTATGGGTGTGTGTTACATTACATTCACTAGTAGGAGTGAGAAAAACATCACGGTGTGGTGCGCATTGTATGGGTGTGTGTTACATTAGATTCACTATTAGGAGAGAGAAAAACATCACTGGTGGTGCGCATGGTATGAGTGTGTGTTACATTACATTCAGTAGTAGGAATGAGAAAAACATCACGGGGTGGTTCGCATTGTATGGGTGTGTGTTACATTAGATTCACTAGTAGGATTGAGAAAAACATCACGGGGTGGTGCGCATTGTATGGGTGTGTGTTACATTACATTCACTAGTAGGAGTGAGAAAAACATCACGGGGTGGTGCGCATTGTATGGGTGTGTGTTACATTACATTCACTAGTAGGAGTGAGAAAAACATCACGGGGTGGTGCGCATTGTATGGGTGTGTGTTACATTACATTCACTAGTAGGAGTGAGAAAAACATCACGGGGTGGTGCGCATTGTATGGGTGTGTGTTACATTACATTCACTAGTAGGAGTGAGAAAAACATCACGGGGTGGTGCGCATTGTATGGGTGTGTGTTACATTACATTCACTAGTAGGAGTGAGAAAAACATCACGGGGTGGTGCGCATTGTATGGGTGTGTGTTACATTACATTCACTAGTAGGAGTGAGAAAAACATCACGGGGTGGTGCGCATTGTATGGGTGTGTGTTACATTACATTCACTAGTAGGAGTGAGAAAAACATCACGGGGTGGTGCGCATTGTATGGGTGTGTGTTACATTAGATTCACTAGTAGGAGTGAGAAAAACATCACGGGGTGGTGCGCATTGTATGGGTGTGTGTTACATTACATTCAGTAGTAGGAGTGAGAAAAACATCACGGGGTGGTGCGCATTGTATGGGTGTGTGTTACGTTAGATTCACTAGTAGGAGTGAGAAAAACATCACGGGGTGGTGCGCATTGTATGGGTGTGTGTTACATTACATTCACTAGTAGGAGGGAGAAAAACATCACGGGGTGGTGCGCATTGTATGGGTGTGTGTTACATTACATTCACTAGTAGGAGTGAGAAAAACATCATGCGGTGGTGCGCATTGTATGGGTGTGTGTTACATTACATTCACTAGTAGGAGTGAGAAAAACATCACGGGGTGGTGCGCATTGTATGGGTGTGTGTTACATTAGATTCACTAGTAGGAGTGAGAAAAACATCACGGGGTGGTGCGCATTGTATGGGTGTGTGTTACATAAGATTCACTAATAGGAGTGAGAAAAACATCACGGGGTGGTGCGCATTGTATGGGTGTGTGTTACATTACATTCACTAGTAGGAGTGAGAAAAACATCACGGAGTGGTGCGCATTGTATGGGTGTGTGTTACATTACATTCACTAGTAGGAGTGAGAAAAACATCACGGGGTGGTGCGCATTGTATGGGTGTGTGTTACATTACATTCACTAGTAGGAGTGAGAAAAACATCACGGGGTGGTGCGCATTGTATGGGTGTGTGTTACATTACATTCACTAGTAGGAGTGAGAAAAATACCACGGGGTCGTGCCCATTTTATGGGTGTGGGTTACATTACATTCACTACTAGGAGTGAGAAAAACATCACGGGGTGGTGTGAATCGGAGGGTCTGAATTAGGATAGGCAGTGAGTGGCAATGTAGGATCGAGAAAAGCACCGCGGGGTGGTCAGCATGGGGAGGCCAGGGAACATGCAGTGGCAATGTAGGATAGGTTTCTGAAAAACATCGCAGGGTGGTGCGCATTGTATGGGTGTGTGTTACATTACATTCACTAGTAGGAGTGAGGAAAACATCACGGGGTGGTGCGCATTGTATGGGTGTGTGTTACATTAGATTCACTAGTAGGAGTGAGAAAAACATCACGGGGTGGTGCGCATTGTATGGGTTTGTGTTACATTACTTTCACTAGTAGGAGTGAGAAAAACATCACGGGGTGGTGCGCATTGTATGGGTGTGTGTTACATTACATTCACTAAGAGGAGTGAGAAAAACATCACGGGGTGGTGCGCATTGTATGGGTGTGTGTTACATTACATTCACTAGTAGGAGTGAGAAAAACATCACGGGGTGGTGCGCATTGTATGGGTGTGTGTTACATTACATTCACTAGTAGGAGTGAGAAAAACATCAAAGGGTGGTGCCCATTGTATGGGTGTGTGTTACATTACATTCACTAGTAGGAGTGAGAAAAACATCACGGGGTGGTGCGCATTGTATTGGTGTGTGTTACATTACATTCACTAGTAGGAGTGAGAAAAACATCACGGGGTGGTGCGCATTGTATGGGTGTGTGTTACATTACATTCACTAGTAGGAGTGAGAAAAACATCACGGGGTGGTGCGCATTGTATGGGTGTGTGTTACATTACATTCACTAGCAGGAGTGAGAAAAACATCACGGGGTGGTGCGCATTGTTTGGGTGTGTGTTACATTAGATATACTAGTAGGAGTGAGAAAAACATCACGGGGTGGTGCGCATTGTATGGGTGTGTGTTACATTAGATTCACTAGTAGGAGTGAGAAAAACATCACGGGGTCGTGCGCATTGTATGGGTGTGTGTTACATTACATTCACTACTAGGAGTGAGAAAAACATCACGGGATGGTGTGAATCGGAGAGTCTGAATTAGGATAGGCAGTGAGTGGCAATGTAGGATGGAGAAAAGCACCGCGGGGTGGTCAGCATGGGGAGGCCAGGGAATATGCAGTGGCAATGTAGGATAGGTTTCTGAAAAACATCGCGGGGTGGTGCGCATTGTATGGGTGTGTGTTACATTACATTCACTAGTAGGAGTGAGAAAAACATCACGGGGTGGTGCGCATTGTATGGGTGTGTGTTACATTACATTCACTAGTAGGAGTGAGAAAAACATCACGGGGTGGTGCGCATTGTATGGGTGTGTGTTACATTACATTCACTAGTAGGAGTGAGAAAAACATCACGGGGTGGTGCGCATTGTATGGGTGTGTGTTACATTACATTCACTAGTAGGAGTGAGAAAAACATCACGGGGTGGTGCGCATTGTATGGGTGTGTGTTACATTAGATTCACTATCAGGAGTGAGAAAAACATCACGGAGTGGTGCGCATTGTATGGGTGTGTGTTACATTACATTCACTAGTAGGAGTGAGAAAAACATCACGGGGTGGTTCGCATTGTATGGGTGTGTGTTACATTAGATTCACTAGTAGGAGTGAGAAAAACATCACGGGGTGGTGCGCATTGTATGGGTGTGTGTTACATTACATTCACTACAAGGAGTGAGAAAAACATCACGGGGTGGTGCGCATTGTATAGGTGTGTGCTACATTACATTCACTAGTAGGAGTGAGAAAAACATCACTGGGTGGTGCGCATTGTATGTGTGTGTGTTACATTAGATTCACTAGTAGGAGTGAGAAAAACATCACGGGATGGTGCGCATTGTATGGGTGTGTGTTACATTAGATTCACTAATAGGAGTGAGAAAAACATCACGGGGTGGTGCGCATTGTATGGGTGTTTGTTACATTACATTCACTAGTAGGAGTGAGAAAAACATCACGGGGTGGTGCGCATTGTATGGGTGTGTGTTACATTACATTCACTAGTAGGAGTGAGAAAAACATCACGGGGTGGTGCGCATTGTATGGGTGTGTGTTACATTACATTCACTAGTAGGAGTGAGAAAAACATCACGGGGTGGTGCGCATTGTATGGGTGTGTGTTACATTACATTCACTAGTAGGAGTGAGAAAAACATCACGGGATGGTGTGAATCGGAGAGTCTGAATTAGGATAGGCAGTGAGTGGCAATGTAGGATCGAGAAAAGCACCGCGGGGTGGTCAGCATGGGGAGGCCAGGGAACATGCAGTGGCAATGTAGGATAGGTTTCTGAAAAACATCGCGGGGTGGTGCGCATTGTATGGGTGTGTGTTACATTAGATTCACTAGTCGGAGTGAGAAAAACATCACGGGGTGGTGCGCATTGTATGGGTGTGTGTTACATTACATTCACTAGTAGGAGTGAGAAAAATATCACGGGGTCGTGCGCATTGTATGGGTGTGGGTTACATTACATTCACTACTAGGAGTGAGAAAAACATCACGGGGTGGTGCGCATTGTATGGGTGTGTGTTACATTACATTCATTAGTAGGTGTGAGAAAAACATCACGGGGTGGTGTGAATCGGAGGGTCTGAATTAGGATAGACAGTGAGTGGCAATGTAGGATGGAGAAAGGCACCGCCGGGTGGTCAGCATGGGGAGGTGAGGGAACATGCAGTGGCAATGTAGGATAGGTTTCTGAAAAACATCGCAGGGTGGTGCGCATTGCATGGGTGTGTGTTACATTAGATTCACTAGTAGGAGTTAGAAAAACATCACGGGGTGGTGCGCATTGTATGGGTGTGTGTTACATTACATTCACTAGTAGGAGTGAGAAAAACATCACGGGGTGGTGCGCATTGTATGGGTGTGTGTTACATTACACTCATTAGTAGGAGTGAGAAAAACATCACGGGGTGGTGCGCATTGTATGGGTGTGTGTTACATTAGATTCACTAATAGGAGTGAGAAAAACATCACGGGGTGGTGCGCATTGTATGGGTGTGTGTTACATTACATTCACTAGTAGGAGTGAGAAAAACATCACGGGGTGGTGCGCATTGTATGGGTGTGTGTTACATTACATTCACTAGTAGGAGTGAGAAAAACATCACGGGCTGGTGCGCATTGTATGGGTGTGTTTTACATTACATTCACTAGTAGGAGTGAGAAAAACATCACGGGATGGTGTGAATCGGAGAGTCTGAATTATGATAGGCAGTGAGTGGCAATGTAGGATCGAGAAAAGCATCGCGGGGTGGTCAGCATGGGGAGGCCAGGGAACATGCAGTGGCAATGTAGGATAGGTTTCTGAAAAACATCGCGGGGTGGTGCGCATTGTATGGGTGTGTGTTACATTAGATTCACTAGTAGGTGTGAGAAAAACATCACGGGGTGGTGCGCATTGTATGGGTGTGTGTTACATTACATTCACTAGTAGGAGTGAGAAAAACATCACGGGGTCATGCGCATTGTATGTGTGTGGGTTACATTACATTCACTACTAGGAGTGAGAAAAACTCACGGGGTGGTGCGCATTGTATGGGTGTGTGTTACATTACATTCATTAGTAGGAGTGAGAAAAACATCACGGGGTGGTGTGAATCGGAGGGTCTGAATTAGGATAGCCAGTGAGTGGCAATGTAGGATGGAGAAAAGCACCGCCGGGTGGTCAGCATGGGGAGGTCAGGGAACATGCAGTGGCAATGTAGGATAGGTTTCTGAAAAACATCGCAGGGTGGTGCGCATTGTATGGGTGTGTGTTACATTACATTCACTAGTAGGAGTGAGAAAAACATCACGGGGTGGTGCGCATTGTATGGGTGTGTGTTACATTACATTCACTAGTAGGAGTGAGAAAAACATCACGGGGTGGTACGCATTGTTTGGGTGTGTGTTACATTATATTCACTACTAGGAGTGAGAAAAACATCACGGGGTGGTGCGCATTGTATGGGTGTGTGTTACATTACATTCACTAATAGGAGTGAGAAAAACATCACGGGGTGGTGCGCATGGTATGGGTGTGTGTTACATTACATTCACTAGTAGGAGTGAGAAAAACATCACCGGGTCATGCGCATTGTATGGGTGTGGGTTACATTACATTCACTACTAGGAGTGAGAAAAACATCACGGGGTGGTGCGCATTGTATGGGTGTGTGTTACATTACATTCATTAGTAGGAGTGAGAAAAACATCACGGGGTGGTGTGAATCAGAGGGTCTGAATTAGGATAGCCAGTGAGTGGCAATGTAGGATGGAGAAAAGCACCGCCGGGTGGTCAGCATGGGGAGGTCAGGGA
This sequence comes from Cavia porcellus, assembly GCF_034190915.1. Classification (NCBI taxonomy): domain Eukaryota; kingdom Metazoa; phylum Chordata; class Mammalia; order Rodentia; family Caviidae; genus Cavia; species Cavia porcellus. The sequence continues at coordinate 286,413 of NW_026947586.1, forward strand.
ACATGCAGTGGCAATGTAGGATAGGTTTCTGAAAAACATCGCAGGGTGGTGCGCATTGTATGGGTGTGTGTTACATTACATTCACTAGTAGGAGTGAGAAAAACATCACGGGGTGGTGCGCATTGTATGGGTGTGTGTTACATTACATTCACTAGTAGGAGTGAGAAAAACATCACGGGGTGGTACGCATTGTTTGGGTGTGTGTTACATTATATTCACTACTAGGAGTGAGAAAAACATCACGGGGTGGTGCGCATTGTATGGGTGTGTGTTACATTACATTCACTAATAGGAGTGAGAAAAACATCACGGGGTTGTGCGCATTGTATGGGTGTGTGTTACATTACATTCACTAGTAGGAGTGAGAAAAACATCACGGGGTGGTGCGCATTGTATGGGTGTGTGTTACATTACACTCATTAGTAGGAGTGAGAAAAACATCACGGGGTGGTGCGCATTGTATGGGTGTGTGTTACATTAAATTCACTAGTAGGAGTGAGAAAAACATCACGGGGTGGTGCGCATTTTATGGGTGTGTGTTACATTACATTCACTAGTAGGAGTGAGAAAAACATCACGGGGTGGTGCGCATTGTATGGGTGTGTGTTACATTACATTCACTAGTAGGAGTGAGAAAAACATCACGGGGTGGTGCGCATTGTATGGGTGTGTGTTACATTACTTTCACTAGTAGGAGTGAGAAAAACATCACGGGGTGGTGCGCATTGTATGGGTGTGTGTTACATTACATTCACTAAGAGGAGTGAGAAAAACATCACGGGGTGGTGTGCATTGTATGGGTGTGTGTTACATTACATTCACTAGTAGGAGTGAGAAAAACATCACGGGGTGGTGCGAATTTTATGGGTGTGGGTTACATTACATTCACTAGGAGGAGTGAGAAAAACATCACGGGGTGGTGCGCATTGTATGGGCGTGTGTTACATTACATTCACTAGTAGGAGTGAGAAAAACATCACGGGGTGGTGCGCATTGTATGGGCGTGTGTTACATTACATTCACTAGTAGGAGTGAGAAAAACATCAGGGGTGGTGCGCATTGTATTGGTGTGTGTTACATTACATTCACTAGTAGGAGTTAGAAAAATATCACGGGGTGGTGCGCATTGTATGGGTGTGTGTTACATTACATTCACTAGTAGGAGTGAGAAAAACATCACGGGGTGGTGCGCATTGTATGGGTGTGTGTTACATTACATTCACTAGCAGGAGTGAGAAAAACATCACGGGGTGGTGCGCATTGTATGGGTGTGTGTTACATTACATTCAGTAGCAGGAGTGAGTTAAACATCACGGGGTGGTGCGCATTGTATGGGTGTGTGTTACATTACATTCACTAGTAGCAGTGATAAAAACATCACGGGGTGGTGCGCATTGTATGGGTGTGTGTTACATTACATTCACATGTAGGAGTGAGAAAAACATCACGGGGTGGTGCGCATTGTATGCGTGTGTGTTACATTACATTCACTAGTAGGGGTGAGAAATACATCACGGGGTGGTGCGCATTGTATGGGTGTGTGTTACATTACATTCACTAGTAGGAGTGAGAAAAACATCACGGGGTGGTGCGCATTGTATGGGTGTGTGTTACATTAGATTCACTAGTAGGAGTGAGAAAAACATCACGGGGTGGTGCGCAATGTTTGGGTGTGTGTTACATTAGATACACTAGTAGGAGTGAGAAAAACATCACGGGGTGGTGCGCATTGTATGGGTGTGTGTTACATTAGATTCACTAGTAGGAGTGAGAAAAACATAACGGGGTGGTGCGCATTGTATGGGTGTGTGTTACATTACATTCACTACTAGGAGTGAGAAAAACATCACGGGATGGTGTGAATCGGAGAGTCTGAATTAGGATAGGCAGTGAGTGGCAATGTAGGATGGAGAAAAGCACCGCGGGGTGGTCAGCATGGGGAGGCCAGGGAACATGCAGTGGCAATGTAGGATAGGTTTCTGAAAAACATCGCGGTGTGGTGCGCATTGTATGGGTGTGTGTTACATTACATTCACTAGTAGGAGTGAGAAAAACATCACGGGGTGGTGCGCATTGTATGGGTGTGTGTTACATTACATTCACTAGTAGGAGTGTGAAAAACATCACGGGGTGGTGCGCATTGTATGGGTGTGTGTTACATTACATTCACTAGTAGGAGTGAGAAAAACATCATGGGGTGGTGCGCATTGTATGGGTGTGTGTTACATTACATTCACTAGTAGGAGTGAGAAAAACATCACGGGGTGGTGCGCATTGTATGGGTGTGTGTTACATTACATTCACTAGTAGGAGTGAGAAAAACATCACGGGGTGGTGCGCATTGTATGGGTGTGTGTTACATTACATTCACTAGTAGGAGTGAGAAAAACATCACGGGGTGGTGCGCATTGTATGGGTGTGTGTTACATTACATTCACTAGTAGGAGTGTGAAAAACATCACGGGGTGGTGCGCATTGTATGGGTGTGTGTTACATTACATTCACTAGTAGGAGTGAGGAAAACATCACGGGGTGGTGCGCATTGTATGGGTGTGTGTTACATTACATTCACTAGTAGGAGTGAGAAAAACATCACGGGATGGTGTGAATCGGAGAGTCTGAATTAGGATAGGCAGTGAGTGGCAATGTAGGATCGAGAAAAGCACCGCGGGGTGGTCAGCATGGGGAGGCCAGGGAACATGCAGTGGCAATGTAGGATAGGTTTCTGAAAAACATCGCGGGGTGGTGCCCATTGTATGGGTGTGTGTTACATTAGATTCACTAGTAGGAGTGAGAAAAACATCACGGGGTGGTGCGCATTGTATGGGTGTGTGTTACATTACATTCACTAGTAGGAGTGAGAAAAATATCACGGGGTCGTGCGCATTGTATGGGTGTGGGTTACATTACATTCACTACTAGGAGTGAGAAAAACATCACGGGGTGGTGCGCATTGTATGGGTGTGTGTTACATTACATTCATTAGTAGGTGTGAGAAAAACATCACGGGGTGGTGTGAATCGGAGGGTCTGAATTAGGATAGGCAGTGAGTGGCAATGTAGGATGGAGAAAGGCACCGCCGGGTGGTCAGCATGGGGAGGTCAGGGAACATGCAGTGGCAATGTAGGATAGGTTTCTGAAAAACATCGCAGGGTGGTGCGCATTGCATGGGTGTGTGTTACATTAGATTCACTAGTAGGAGTGAGAAAAACATCACGGGGTGGTGCGCATTGTATGGGAGTGTGTTACATTACATTCACTAGTAGGAGTGAGAAAAACATCACGGGGTGGTGCGCATTGTATGGGTGTGTGTTACATTACACTCATTAGTAGGAGTGAGAAAAACATCACGGGGTGGTGCGCATTGTATGGGTGTGTGTTACATTAGATTCACTAATAGGAGTGAGAAAAACATCACGGGGTGGTGCGCATTGTATGGGTGTGTGTTACATTACATTCACTAGTAGGAGTGAGAAAAACATCACGGGGTGGTGCGCATTGTATGGGTGTGTGTTACATTACATTCACTAGTAGGAGTGAGAAAAACATCACGGGCTGGTGCGCATTGTATGGGTGTGTGTTACATTACATTCACTAGTAGGAGTGAGAAAAACATCACGGGGTGGTGTGAATCGGAGGGTCTGAATTAGGATAGCCAGTGAGTGGCAATGTAGGATGGAGAAAAGCACCGCCGGGTGGTCAGCATGGGGAGGTCAGGGAACATGCAGTGGCAATGTAGGATAGGTTTCTGAAAAACATCGCAGGGTGGTGCGCATTGTATGGGTGTGTGTTACATTACATTCACTAGTAGGAGTGAGAAAAACATCACGGGGTGGTGCGCATTGTATGGGTGTGTGTTACATTACATTCACTAGTAGGAGTGAGAAAAACATCACGGGGTGGTGCGCATTGTATGGGTGTGTGTTACATTACATTCACTAGTAGGAGTGAGAAAAACATCACAGGGTGGTGCGCATTGTATGGGTGTGTGTTACATTACACTCATTAGTAGGAGTGAGAAAAACATCACGGGGTGGTGCGCATTGTATGGGTGTGTGTTACATTAAATTCACTAGTAGGAGTGAGAAAAACATCACGGGGTGGTGCGCATTGTATGGGTGTGTGTTACATTACATTCACTAGTAGGAGTGAGAAAAACATCACGGGGTGGTGCGCATTGTATGGGTGTGTGTTACATTACATTCACTAGTAGGAGTGAGAAAAACATCACGGGGTGGTGCGCATTGTATGGGTGTGTGTTACATTACTTTCACTAGTAGGAGTGAGAAAAACATCACGGGGTGGTGCGCATTGTATGGGTGTGTGTTACATTACATTCACTAAGAGGAGTGAGAAAAACATCACGGGGTGGTGCGCATTGTATGGGTGTGTGTTACATTACATTCACTAGTAGGATTGAGAAAAACATCACGGGGTGGTGCGAATTTTATGGGTGTGGGTTACATTACATTCACTAGTAGGAGTGAGAAAAACATCACGGGGTGGTGCGCATTGTATGGGCGTGTGTTACATTACATTCACTAGTAGGAGTGAGAAAAACATCACGGGGTGGTGCGCATTGTATGGGCGTGTGTTACATTACATTCACTAGTAGGAGTGAGAAAAACATCAGGGGTGGTGCGCATTGTATGGGTGTGTGTTACATTACATTCACTAGTAGGAGTGAGAAAAACATCACGGGGTGGTGCGCATTGTATGGGTGTGTGTTACATTACATTCACTAGTAGGAGTGAGAAAAACATCACGGGGTGGTGCGCATTGTATGGGTGTGTGTTACATTACATTCACTAGTAGGAGTGAGAAAAACATCACAGGGTGGTGCGCATTGTATGGGTGTGTGTTACATTACACTCATTAGTAGGAGTGAGAAAAACATCACGGGGTGGTGCGCATTGTATGGGTGTGTGTTACATTAAATTCACTAGTAGGAGTGAGAAAAACATCACGGGGTGGTGCGCATTGTATGGGTGTGTGTTACATTACATTCACTAGTAGGAGTGAGAAAAACATCACGGGGTGGTGCGCATTGTATGGGCGTGTGTTACATTACATTCACTAGTAGGAGTGAGAAAAACATCAGGGGTGGTGCGCATTGTATGGGTGTGTGTTACATTACATTCACTAGTAGGAGTGAGAAAAACATCACGGGGTGGTGCGCATTGTATGGGTGTGTGTTACATTACATTCACTAGTAGGAGTGAGAAAAACATCACGGGGTGGTGCGCATTGTATGGGTGTGTGTTACATTACATTCACTAGTAGGAGTGAGAAAAACATCACAGGGTGGTGCGCATTGTATGGGTGTGTGTTACATTACACTCATTAGTAGGAGTGAGAAAAACATCACGGGGTGGTGCGCATTGTATGGGTGTGTGTTACATTAAATTCACTAGTAGGAGTGAGAAAAACATCACGGGGTGGTGCGCATTGTATGGGTGTGTGTTACATTACATTCACTAGTAGGAGTGAGAAAAACATCACGGGGTGGTGCGCATTGTATGGGTGTGTGTTACATTACATTCACTAGTAGGAGTGAGAAAAACATCACGGGGTGGTGCGCATTGTATGGGTGTGTGTTACATTACATTCACTAGTAGGAGTGAGAAAAACATCACGGGGTGGTGCGCATTGTATGGGTGTGTGTTACATTACATTCACTAGTAGGAGTGAGGAAAACATCACGGGGTGGTGCGCATTGTATGGGTGTGTGTTACATTACATTCACTAGTAGGAGTGAGAAAAACATCACGGGATGGTGTGAATCGGAGAGTCTGAATTAGGATAGGCAGTGAGTGGCAATGTAGGATCGAGAAAAGCACCGCGGGGTGGTCAGCATGGGGAGGCCAGGGAACATGCTGTGGCAATGTAGGATAGGTTTCTGAAAAACATCGCGGGGTGGTGCCCATTGTATGGGTGTGTGTTACATTAGATTCACTAGTAGGAGTGAGAAAAACATCACGGGGTGGTGCGCATTGTATGGGTGTGTGTTACATTACATTCACTAGTAGGAGTGAGAAAAATATCACGGGGTCGTGCGCATTGTATGGGTGTGGGTTACATTACATTCACTACTAGGAGTGAGAAAAACATCACGGGGTGGTGCGCATTGTATGGGTGTGTGTTACATTACATTCATTAGTAGGTGTGAGAAAAACATCACGGGGTGGTGTGAATCGGAGGGTCTGAATTAGGATAGGCAGTGAGTGGCAATGTAGGATGGAGAAAGGCACCGCCGGGTGGTCAGCATGGGGAGGTCAGGGAACATGCAGTGGCAATGTAGGATAGGTTTCTGAAAAACATCGCAGGGTGGTGCGCATTGCATGGGTGTGTGTTACATTAGATTCACTAGTAGGAGTGAGAAAAACATCACGGGGTGGTGCGCATTGTATGGGAGTGTGTTACATTACATTCACTAGTAGGAGTGAGAAAAACATCACGGGGTGGTGCGCATTGTATGGGTGTGTGTTACATTACACTCATTAGTAGGAGTGAGAAAAACATCACGGGGTGGTGCGCATTGTATGGGTGTGTGTTACATTAGATTCACTAATAGGAGTGAGAAAAACATCACGGGGTGGTGCGCATTGTATGGGTGTGTGTTACATTACATTCACTAGTAGGAGTGAGAAAAACATCACGGGGTGGTGCGCATTGTATGGGTGTGTGTTACATTACATTCACTAGTAGGAGTGAGAAAAACATCACGGGCTGGTGCGCATTGTATGGGTGTGTGTTACATTACATTCACTAGTAGGAGTGAGAAAAACATCACGGGGTGGTGTGAATCGGAGGGTCTGAATTAGGATAGCCAGTGAGTGGCAATGTAGGATGGAGAAAAGCACCGCCGGGTGGTCAGCATGGGGAGGTCAGGGAACATGCAGTGGCAATGTAGGATAGGTTTCTGAAAAACATCGCAGGGTGGTGCGCATTGTATGGGTGTGTGTTACATTACATTCACTAGTAGGAGTGAGAAAAACATCACGGGGTGGTGCGCATTGTATGGGTGTGTGTTACATTACATTCACTAGTAGGAGTGAGAAAAACATCACGGGGTGGTGCGCATTGTATGGGTGTGTGTTACATTACATTCACTAGTAGGAGTGAGAAAAACATCACAGGGTGGTGCGCATTGTGTGGGTGTGTGTTACATTACACTCATTAGTAGGAGTGAGAAAAACATCACGGGGTGGTGCGCATTGTATGGGTGTGTGTTACATTAAATTCACTAGTAGGAGTGAGAAAAACATCACGGGGTGGTGCGCATTGTATGGGTGTGTGTTACATTACATTCACTAGTAGGAGTGAGAAAAACATCACGGGGTGGTGCGCATTGTATGGGTGTGTGTTACATTACATTCACTAGTAGGAGTGAGAAAAACATCACGGGGTGGTGCGCATTGTATGGGTGTGTGTTACATTACTTTCACTAGTAGGAGTGAGAAAAACATCACGGGGTGGTGCGCATTGTATGGGTGTGTGTTACATTACATTCACTAAGAGGAGTGAGAAAAACATCACGGGGTGGTGCGCATTGTATGGGTGTGTGTTACATTACATTCACTAGTAGGATTGAGAAAAACATCACGGGGTGGTGCGAATTTTATGGGTGTGGGTTACATTACATTCACTAGTAGGAGTGAGAAAAACATCACGGGGTGGTGCGCATTGTATGGGCGTGTGTTACATTACATTCACTAGTAGGAGTGAGAAAAACATCACGGGGTGGTGCGCATTGTATGGGCGTGTGTTACATTACATTCACTAGTAGGAGTGAGAAAAACATCAGGGGTGGTGCGCATTGTATGGGTGTGTGTTACATTACATTCACTAGTAGGAGTGAGAAAAACATCACGGGGTGGTGCGCATTGTATGGGTGTGTGTTACATTACATTCACTAGCAGGAGTGAGAAAAATATCACGGGGTGGTGCGCATTGTATTGGTGTGTGTTACATTACATTCACTAGTAGGAGTGAGAAAAATATCGCGGGGTGGTGCGCATTGTATGGGTGTGTGTTACATTACATTCACTAGTAGGAGTGAGAAAAACATCACGGGGTGGTGCGCATTGTATGGGTGTGTGTTACATTACATTCACTAGCAGGAGTGAGAAAAACATCACGGGGTGGTGCGCATTGTATGGGTGTGTGTTACATTACATTCACTAGCAGGAGTGAGTTAAACATCACGGGGTGGTGCGCATTGTATGGGTGTGTGTTACATTACATTCACTAGTAGCAGTGATAAAAACATCACGGGGTGGTGCGCATTGTATGGGTGTGTGTTACATTACATTCACAAGTAGGAGTGAGAAAAACATCACGGGTTGGTGCGCATTGTATGCGTGTGTGTTACATTACATTCACTAGTAGGGGTGAGAAATACAGCATGGGGTGGTGCGCATTGTATGGGTGTGTGTTACATTACATTCACTAGTAGGAGTGAGAAAAACATCACGGGGTGGTGGGCATTGTATGGGTGTGTGTTACATTAGATTCACTAGTAGGAGTGAGAAAAACATCACGGGGTGGTGCGCAATGTTTGGGTGTGTGTTACATTAGATACACTAGTAGGAGTGAGAAAAACATCACGGGGTGGTGCGCATTGTATGGGTGTGTGTTACATTACATTCACTAGCAGGAGTGAGAAAAACATCACGGGGTGGTGCGCATTGTATGTGTGTGTGTTACATTACATTCACTAGCAGGAGTGAGTTAAACATCACGGGGTGGTGCGCATTGTATGGGTGTGTGTTACATTACATTCACTAGTAGCAGTGATAAAAACATCACGGGGTGGTGCGCATTGTATGGGTGTGTGTTACATTACATTCACAAGTAGGAGTGAGAAAAACATCACGGGGTGGTGTGCATTGTATGCGTGTGTGTTACATTACATTCACTAGTAGGGGTGAGAAATACATCACGGGGTGGTGCGCATTGTATGGGTGTGTGTTACATTACATTCACTAGTAGGAGTGAGAAAAACATCACGGGGTGGTGCGCATTGTATGGGTGTGTGTTACATTAGATTCACTAGTAGGAGTGAGAAAAACATCACGGGGTGGTGCGCAATGTTTGGGTGTGTGTTACATTAGATACACTAGTAGGAGTGAGAAAAACATCACGGTGTGGTGCGCATTGTATGGGTGTGTGTTACATTAGATTCACTAGTAGGAGTGAGAAAAACATCACGTGGTGGTGCGCATTGTATGGGTGTGTGTTACATTACATTCACTACTAGGAGTGAGAAAAACATCACGGGATGGTGTGAATCGGAGAGTCTGAATTAGGATAGGCAGGAAGTGGCAATGTAGGATGGAGAAAAGCACCGCGGGGTGGTCAGCATGGGGAGGCCAGGGAACATGCAGTGGCAATGTAGGATAGGTTTCTGAAAAACATCGCGGTGTGGTGCGCATTGTATGGGTGTGTGTTACATTACATTCACTAGTAGGAGTGAGAAAAACATCACGGGGTGGTGCGCATTGTATGGGTGTGTGTTACATTACATTCACTAGTAGGAGTGAGAAAAACATCACGGGGTGGTGCGCATTGTATGGGTGTGTGTTACATTACATTCACTAGTAGGAGTGAGAAAAACATCACGGGGTGGTGCGCATTGTATGGGTGTGTGTTACATTACATTCACTAGTAGGAGTGAGAAAAACATCACGGGGTGGTGCGCATTGTATGGGTGTGTGTTACATTACATTCACTAGTAGGAGTGAGAAAAACATCACGGGGTGGTGCGCATTGTATGGGTGTGTGTTACATTACATTCACTAGTAGGAGTGAGAAAAACATCACGGGGTGGTGCGCATTGTATGGGTGTGTGTTACATTACATTCACTAGTAGGAGTGAGAAAAACATCACGGGGTGGTGCGCATTGTATGGGTGTGTGTTACATTACATTCACTAGTAGGAGTGAGAAAAACATCACGGGGTGGTGCGCATTGTATGGGTGTGTGTTACATTACATTCACTAGTAGGAGTGAGAAAAACATCACGGGGTGGTGCGCATTGTATGGGTGTGTGTTACATTACATTCACTAGTAGGAGTGAGAAAAACATCACGGGATGGTGTGAATCGGAGAGTCTGAATTAGGATAGGCAGTGAGTGGCAATGTAGGATCGAGAAAAGCACCGCGGGGTGGTCAGCATGGGGAGGCCAGGGAACATGCAGTGGCAATGTAGGATAGGTTTCTGAAAAACATCCCGGGGTGGTGCCCATTGTATGGGTGTGTGTTACATTAGATTCACTAGTAGGAGTGAGAAAAACATCACGGGGTGGTGCGCATTGTATGGGTGTGTGTTACATTACATTCACTAGTAGGAGTGAGAAAAATATCACGGGGTCGTGCGCATTGTATGGGTGTGGGTTACATTACATTCACTACTAGGAGTGAGAAAAACATCACGGGGTGGTGCGCATTGTATGGGTGTGTGTTACATTACATTCATTAGTACGTGTGAGAAAAACATCACGGGGTGGTGTGAATCGGAGGGTCTGAATTAGGATAGGCAGTGAGTGGCAATGTAGGATGGAGAAAGGCACCGCCGGGTGGTCAGCATGGGGAGGTCAGGGAACATGCAGTGGCAATGTAGGATAGGTTTCTGAAAAACATCGCAGGGTGGTGCGCATTGCATGGGTGTGTGTTACATTAGATTCACTAGTAGGAGTGAGAAAAACATCACGGGGTGGTGCGCATTGTATGGGTGTGTGTTACATTACATTCACTAGTAGGAGTGAGAAAAACATCACGGGGTGGTGCGCATTGTATGGGTGTGTGTTACATTACACTCATTAGTAGGAGTGAGAAAAACATCACGGGGTGGTGCGCATTGTATGGGTGTGTGTTACATTAGATTCACTAATAGGAGTGAGAAAAACATCACGGTGTGGTGCGCATTGTATGGGTGTGTGTTACATTACATTCACTAGTAGGAGTGAGAAAAACATCACGGGGTGGTGCGCATTGTATGGGTGTGTGTTACATTACATTCACTAGTAGGAGTGAGAAAAACATCACGGGCTGGTGCGCATTGTATGGGTGTGTGTTACATTACATTCACTAGTAGGAGTGAGAAAAACATCACGGGGTGGTGTGAATCGGAGGGTCTGAATTAGGATAGCCAGTGAGTGGCAATGTAGGATGGAGAAAAGCACCGCCGGGTCGTCAGCATGGGGAGGTCAGGGAACATGCAGTGGCAATGTAGGATAGGTTTCTGAAAAACATCGCAGGGTGGTGCGCATTGTATGGGTGTGTGTTACATTACATTCACTAGTAGGAGTGAGAAAAACATCACGGGGTGGTGCGCATTGTATGGGTGTGTGTTACATTACATTCACTAGTAGGAGTGAGAAAAACATCACGGGGGGGTGCGCATTGTATGGGTGTGTGTTACATTACATTCACTAGTAGGAGTGAGAAAAACATCACAGGGTGGTGCGCATTGTATGGGTGTGTGTTACATTACACTCATTAGTAGGAGTGAGAAAAACATCACGGGGTGGTGCGCATTGTATGGGTGTGTGTTACATTAAATTCACTAGTAGGAGTGAGAAAAACATCACGGGGTGGTGCGCATTGTATGGGTGTGTGTTACATTACATTCACTAGTAGGAGTGAGAAAAACATCACGGGGTGGTGCGCATTGTATGGGTGTGTGTTACATTACATTCACTAGTAGGAGTGAGAAAAACATCACGGGGTGGTGCGCATTGTATGGGTGTGTGTTACATTACTTTCACTAGTAGGAGTGAGAAAAACATCACGGGGTGGTGCGCATTGTATGGGTGTGTGTTACATTACATTCACTAAGAGGAGTGAGAAAAACATCACGGGGTGGTGCGCATTGTATGGGTGTGTGTTACATTACATTCACTAGTAGGATTGAGAAAAACATCACGGGGTGGTGCGAATTTTATGGGTGTGGGTTACATTACATTCACTAGTAGGAGTGAGAAAAACATCACGGGGTGGTGCGCATTGTATGGGCGTGTGTTACATTACATTCACTAGTAGGAGTGAGAAAAACATCACGGGGTGGTGCGCATTGTATGGGCGTGTGTTACATTACATTCACTAGTAGGAGTGAGAAAAACATCAGGGGTGGTGCGCATTGTATGGGTGTGTGTTACATTACATTCACTAGTAGGAGTGAGAAAAACATCACGGGGTGGTGCGCATTGTATGGGTGTGTGTTACATTACATTCACTAGCAGGAGTGAGAAAAATATCACGGGGTGGTGCGCATTGTATTGGTGTGTGTTACATTACATTCACTATTAGGAGTGAGAAAAATATCACGGGGTGGTGCGCATTGTATGGGTGTGTGTTACATTACATTCACTAGTAGGAGTGAGAAAAACATCACGGGGTGGTGCGCATTGTATGGGTGTGTGTTACATTACATTCACTAGCAGGAGTGAGAAAAACATCACGGGGTGGTGCGCATTGTATGGGTGTGTGTTACATTACATTCACTAGCAGGAGTGAGTTAAACATCACGGGGTGGTGCGCATTGTATGGGTGTGTGTTACATTACATTCACTAGTAGCAGTGATAAAAACATCACGGGGTGGTGCGCATTGTATGGGTGTGTGTTACATTACATTCACAAGTAGGAGTGAGAAAAACATAACGGGGTGGTGCGCATTGTATGCGTGTGTGTTACATTACATTCACTAGTAGGGGTGAGAAATACATCACGGGGTGGTGCGCATTGTATGGGTGTGTGTTACATTACATTCACTAGTAGGAGTGAGAAAAACATCACGGGGTGGTGGGCATTGTATGGGTGTGTGTTACATTAGATTCACTAGTAGGAGTGAGAAAAACATCACGGGGTGGTGCGCAATGTTTGGGTGTGTGTTACATTAGATACACTAGTAGGAGTGAGAAAAACATCACGGGGTGGTGCGCATTGTATGGGTGTGTGTTACATTAGATTCACTAGTAGGAGTGAGAAAAACATCACGGGGTGGTGCGCATTGTATGGGTGTGTGTTACATTACATTCACTACTAGGAGTGAGAAAAACATCACGGGATGGTGTGAATCGGAGAGTCTGAATTAGGATAGGCAGTGAGTGGCAATGTAGGATCGAGAAAAGCACCGCGGGGTGGTCAGCATGGGGAGGCCAGGGAACATGCAGTGGCAATGTAGGATAGGTTTCTGAAAAACATCGCGGGGTGGTGCGCATTGTATGGGTGTGTGTTACATTACATTCACTAGTAGGAGTGAGAAAAACATCACGGGGTGGTGCGCATTGTATGGGTGTGTGTTACATTACATTCACTAGTAGGAGTGAGAAAAACATCACGGGGTGGTGCGCATTGTATGGGTGTGTGTTACATTACATTCACTAGTAGGAGTGAGAAAAACATCACGGGGTGGTGCGCATTGTATGGGTGTGTGTTACATTACCTTCACTAGTAGGAGTGAGAAAAACATCACGGGGTGGTGCGCATTGTATGGGTGTGTGTTACATTACATTCACTAGTAGGATTGAGAAAAACATCACGGGGTGGTGCGCATTGTATGGGTGTGTGTTACATTACTTTCACTAGTAGGAGTGAGAAAAACATCACGGGGTGGTGCGCATTGTATGGGTGTGTGTTACATTACATTCACTAAGAGGAGTGAGAAAAACATCACGGGGTGGTGCGCATTGTATGGGTGTGTGTTACATTACATTCACTAGTAGGATTGAGAAAAACATCACGGGGTGGTGGGAATTTTATGGGTGTGGGTTACATTACATTCACTAGTAGGAGTGAGAAAAACATCACGGGGTGGTGCGCATTGTATGGGCGTGTGTGACATTACATTCACTAGTAGGAGTGAGAAAAACATCACGGGGTGGTGCGCACTGTATGGGCGTGTGTTACTTTACATTCACTAGTAGGAGTGAGAAAAACATCAGGGGTGGTGCGCATTGTATGGGTGTGTGTTACATTACATTCACTAGTAGGAGTGAGAAAAACATCACGGGGTGGTGCGCATTGTATGGGTGTGTGTTACATTACATTCACTAGCAGGAGTGAGAAAAATATCATGGGGTGGTGCGCATTGTATTGGTGTGTGTTACATTACATTCACTAGTAGGAGTGAGAAAAATATCACGGGGTGGTGCGCATTGTATGGGTGTGTGTTACATTACATTCACTAGTAGGAGTGAGAAAAACATCACGGGGTGGTGCGCATTGTATGGGTGTGTGTTACATTACATTCACTAGCAGGAGTGAGAAAAACATCACGGGGTGGTGCGCATTGTATGGGTGTGTGTTACATTACATTCACTAGCAGGAGTGAGTTAAACATCACGGGGTGGTGCGCATTGTATGGGTGTGTGTTACATTACATTCACTAGTAGCAGTGATAAAAACATCACGGGGTGGTGCGCATTGTATGGGTGTGTGTTACATTACATTCACAAGTAGGAGTGAGAAAAACATCACGGGGTGGTGCGCATTGTATGCGTGTGTGTTACATTACATTCACTAGTAGGGGTGAGAAATACATCACGGGGTGGTGCGCATTGTATGGGTGTGTGTTACATTACATTCACTAGTAGGAGTGAGAAAAACATCACGGGGTGGTGGGCATTGTATGGGTGTGTGTTACATTAGATTCACTAGTAGGAGTGAGAAAATCATCACGGGGTGGTGCGCATTGTATGGGTGTGTGTTACATTACATTCACTAGCAGGAGTGAGAAAAACATCACGGGGTGGTGCGCATTGTATGGGTGTGTGTTACATTACATTCACTAGCAGGAGTGAGTTAAACATCACGGGGTGGTGCGCATTGTATGGGTGTGTGTTACATTACATTCACTAGTAGCAGTGATAAAAACATCACGGGGTGGTGCGCATTGTATGGGTGTGTGTTACATTACATTCACAAGTAGGAGTGAGAAAAACATCACGGGGTGGTGCGCATTGTATGCGTGTGTGTTACATTACATTCACTAGTAGGGGTGAGAAATACATCACGGGGTGGTGCGCATTGTATGGGTGTGTGTTACATTACATTCACTAGTAGGAGTGAGAAAAACATCACGGGGTGGTGGGCATTGTATGGGTGTGTGTTACATTAGATTCACTAGTAGGAGTGAGAAAAACATCACGGGGTGGTGCGCAATGTTTGGGTGTGTGTTACATTAGATACACTAGTAGGAGTGAGAAAAACATCACGGGGTGGTGCGCATTATATGGGTGTGTGTTACATTACATTCACTAGCAGGAGTGCGAAAAACATCACGGGGTGGTGCGCATTGTATGGGTGTGTGTTACATTACATTCACAAGTAGGAGTGAGAAAAACATCACGGGGTGGTGCGCATTGTATGCGTGTGTGTTACATTACATTCACTAGTAGGGGTGAGAAATACATCACGGGGTGGTGCGCATTGTATGGGTGTGTGTTACATTACATTCACTAGTAGGAGTGAGAAAAACATCACGGGGTGGTGGGCATTGTATGGGTGTGTGTTACATTAGATTCACTAGTAGGAGTGAGAAAAACATCACGGGGTGGTGCGCAATGTTTGGGTGTGTGTTACATTAGATACACTAGTAGGAGTGAGAAAAACATCACGGGGTGGTGCGCATTGTATGGGTGTGTGTTACATTACATTCACTAGTAGCAGTGATAAAAACATCACGGGGTGGTGCGCATTGTATGGGTGTGTGTTACATTACATTCACAAGTAGGAGTGAGAAAAACATCACGGGGTGGTGTGCATTGTATGCGTGTGTGTTACATTACATTCACTAGTAGGGGTGAGAAATACATCACGGGGTGGTGCGCATTGTATGGGTGTGTGTTACATTACATTCACTAGTAGGAGTGAGAAAAACATCACGGGGTGGTGCGCATTGTATGGGTGTGTGTTACATTAGATTCACTAGTAGGAGTGAGAAAAACATCACGGGGTGGTGCGCAATGTTTGGGTGTGTGTTACATTAGATACACTAGTAGGAGTGAGAAAAACATCACGGGGTGGTGCGCATTGTATGGGTGTGTGTTACATTAGATTCACTAGTAGGAGTGAGAAAAATATCACGGGGTGGTGCGCATTGTATGGGTGTGTGTTACATTACATTCACTACTAGGAGTGAGAAAAACATCACGGGATGGTGTGAATCGGAGAGTCTGAATTAGGATAGGCAGTGAGTGGCAATGTAGGATGGAGAAAAGCACCGCGGGGTGGTCAGCATGGGGAGGCCAGGGAACATGCAGTGGCAATGTAGGATAGGTTTCTGAAAAACATCGCGGTGTGGTGCGCATTGTATGGGTGTGTGTTACATTACATTCACTAGTAGGAGTGAGAAAAACATCACGGGGTGGTGCGCATTGTATGGGTGTGTGTTACATTACATTCACTAGTAGGAGTGAGAAAAACATCACGGGGTGGTGCGCATTGTATGGGTGTGTGTTACATTACATTCACTAGTAGGAGTGAGAAAAACATCACGGGGTGGTGCGCATTGTATGGGTGTGTGTTACATTACATTCACTAGTAGGAGTGAGAAAAACATCACGGGGTGGTGCGCATTGTATGGGTGTGTGTTACATTACATTCACTAGTAGGAGTGAGAAAAACATCACGGGGTGGTGCGCATTGTATGGGTGTGTGTTACATTACATTCACTAGTAGGAGTGAGAAAAACATCACGGGGTGGTGCGCATTGTATGGGTGTGTGTTACATTACATTCACTAGTAGGAGTGAGAAAAACATCACGGGGTGGTGCGCATTGTATGGGTGTGTGTTACATTACATTCACTAGTAGGAGTGAGAAAAACATCACGGGATGGTGTGAATCGGAGAGTCTGAATTAGGATAGGCAGTGAGTGGCAATGTAGGATCGAGAAAAGCACCGCGGGGTGGTCAGCATGGGGAGGCCAGGGAACATGCAGTGGCAATGTAGGATAGGTTTCTGAAAAACATCGCGGGGTGGTGCCCATTGTATGGGTGTGTGTTACATTAGATTCACTAGTAGGAGTGAGAAAAACATCACGGGGTGGTGCGCATTGTATGGGTGTGTGTTACATTACATTCACTAGTAGGAGTGAGAAAAATATCACGGGGTCGTGCGCATTGTATGGGTGTGGGTTACATTACATTCACTACTAGGAGTGAGAAAAACATCACGGGGTGGTGCGCATTGTATGGGTGTGTGTTACATTACATTCATTAGTAGGTGTGAGAAAAACATCACGGGGTGGTGTGAATCGGAGGGTCTGAATTAGGATAGGCAGTGAGTGGCAATGTAGGATGGAGAAAGGCACCGCCGGGTGGTCAGCATGGGGAGGTCAGGGAACATGCAGTGGCAATGTAGGATAGGTTTCTGAAAAACATCGCAGGGTGGTGCGCATTGCATGGGTGTGTGTTACATTAGATTCACTAGTAGGAGTGAGAAAAACATCACGGGGTGGTGCGCATTGTATGGGTGTGTGTTACATTACATTCACTAGTAGGAGTGAGAAAAACATCACGGGGTGGTGCGCATTGTATGGGTGTGTGTTACATTACACTCATTAGTAGGAGTGAGAAAAACATCACGGGGTGGTGCGCATTGTATGGGTGTGTGTTACATTAGATTCACTAATAGGAGTGAGAAAAACATCACGGTGTGGTGCGCATTGTATGGGTGTGTGTTACATTACATTCACTAGTAGGAGTGAGAAAAACATCACGGGGTGGTGCGCATTGTATGGGTGTGTGTTACATTACATTCACTAGTAGGAGTGAGAAAAACATCACGGGCTGGTGCGCATTGTATGGGTGTGTGTTACATTACATTCACTAGTAGGAGTGAGAAAAACATCACGGGGTGGTGTGAATCGGAGTGTCTGAATTAGGATAGCCAGTGAGTGGCAATGTAGGATGGAGAAAAGCACCGCCGGGTGGTCAGCATGGGGAGGTCAGGGAACATGCAGTGGCAATGTAGGATAGGTTTCTGAAAAACATCGCAGGGTGGTGCGCATTGTATGGGTGTGTGTTACATTACATTCACTAGTAGGAGTGAGAAAAACATCACGGGGTGGTGCGCATTGTATGGGTGTGTGTTACATTACATTCACTAGTAGGAGTGAGAAAAACATCACGGGGGGGTGCGCATTGTATGGGTGTGTGTTACATTACATTCACTAGTAGGAGTGAGAAAAACATCACAGGGTGGTGCGCATTGTATGGGTGTGTGTTACATTACACTCATTATTAGGAGTGAGAAAAACATCACGGGGTGGTGCGCATTGTATGGGTGTGTGTTACATTAATTTCACTAGTAGGAGTGAGAAAAACATCACGGGGTGGTGCGCATTGTATGGGTGTGTGTTACATTACATTCACTAGTAGGAGTGAGAAAAACATCACGGGGTGGTGCGCATTGTATGGGTGTGTGTTACATTACATTCACTAGTAGGAGTGAGAAAAACATCACGGGGTGGTGCGCATTGTATGGGTGTGTGTTACATTACTTTCACTAGTAGGAGTGAGAAAAACATCACGGGGTGGTGCGCATTGTATGGGTGTGTGTTACATTACATTCACTAAGAGGAGTGAGAAAAACATCACGGGGTGGTGCGCATTGTATGGGTGTGTGTTACATTACATTCACTAGTAGGATTGAGAAAAACATCACGGGGTGGTGCGAATTTTATGGGTGTGGGTTACATTACATTCACTAGTAGGAGTGAGAAAAACATCACGGGGTGGTGCGCATTGTATGGGCGTGTGTTACATTACATTCACTAGTAGGAGTGAGAAAAACATCACGGGGTGGTGCGCATTGTATGGGCGTGTGTTACATTACATTCACTAGTAGGAGTGAGAAAAACATCAGGGGTGGTGCGCATTGTATGGGTGTGTGTTACATTACATTCACTAGTAGGAGTGAGAAAAACATCACGGGGTGGTGCGCATTGTATGGGTGTGTGTTACATTACATTCACTAGCAGGAGTGAGAAAAATATCACGGGGTGGTGCGCATTGTATTGGTGTGTGTTACATTACATTCACTAGTAGGAGTGAGAAAAATATCACGGGGTGGTGCGCATTGTATGGGTGTGTGTTACATTACATTCACTAGTAGGAGTGAGAAAAACATCACGGGGTGGTGCGCATTGTATGGGTGTGTGTTACATTACATTCACTAGCAGGAGTGAGAAAAACATCACGGGGTGGTGCGCATTGTATGGGTGTGTGTTACATTACATTCACTAGCAGGAGTGAGTTAAACATCACGGGGTGGTGCGCATTGTATGGGTGTGTGTTACATTACATTCACTAGTAGCAGTGATAAAAACATCACGGGGTGGTGCGCATTGTATGGGTGTGTGTTACATTACATTCACAAGTAGGAGTGAGAAAAACATCACGGGGTGGTGCGCATTGTATGCGTGTGTGTTACATTACATTCACTAGTAGGGGTGAGAAATACATCACGGGGTGGTGCGCATTGTATGGGTGTGTGTTACATTACATTCACTAGTAGGAGTGAGAAAAACATCACGGGGTGGTGGGCATTGTATGGGTGTGTGTTACATTAGATTCACTAGTAGGAGTGAGAAAAACATCACGGGGTGGTGCGCAATGTTTGGGTGTGTGTTACATTAGATACACTAGTAGGAGTGAGAAAAACATCACGGGGTGGTGCGCATTGTATGGGTGTGTGTTACATTAGATTCACTAGTAGGAGTGAGAAAAACATCACGGGGTGGTGCGCATTGTATGGGTGTGTGTTACATTACATTCACTACTAGGAGTGAGAAAAACATCACGGGATGGTGTGAATCGGAGAGTCTGAATTAGGATAGGCAGTGAGTGGCAATGTAGGATCGAGAAAAGCACCGCGGGGTGGTCAGCATGGGGAGGCCAGGGAACATGCAGTGGCAATGTAGGATAGGTTTCTGAAAAACATCGCGGGGTGGTGCGCATTGTATGGGTGTGTGTTACATTACATTCACTAGTAGGAGTGAGAAAAACATCACGGGGTGGTGCGCATTGTATGGGTGTGTGTTACATTACATTCACTAGTAGGAGTGAGAAAAACATCACGGGGTGGTGCGCATTGTATGGGTGTGTGTTACATTACATTCACTAGTAGGAGTGAGAAAAACATCACGGGGTGGTGCGCATTGTATGGGTGTGTGTTACATTACCTTCACTAGTAGGAGTGAGAAAAACATCACGGGGTGGTGCGCATTGTATGGGTGTGTGTTACATTACATTCACTAGTAGGAGTGAGAAAAACATCACGGGGTGGTGCGCATTGTATGGGTGTGTGTTACATTACTTTCACTAGTAGGAGTGAGAAAAACATCACGGGGTGGTGCGCATTGTATGGGTGTGTGTTACATTACATTCACTAAGAGGAGTGAGAAAAACATCACGGGGTGGTGCGCATTGTATGGGTGTGTGTTACATTACATTCACTAGTAGGATTGAGAAAAACATCACGGGGTGGTGCGAATTTTATGGGTGTGGGTTACATTACATTCACTAGTAGGAGTGAGAAAAACATCACGGGGTGGTGCGCATTGTATGGGCGTGTGTGACATTACATTCACTAGTAGGAGTGAGAAAAACATCACGGGGTGGTGCGCATTGTATGGGCGTGTGTTACATTACATTCACTAGTAGGAGTGAGAAAAACATCAGGGGTGGTGCGCATTGTATGGGTGTGTGTTACATTACATTCACTAGTAGGAGTGAGAAAAACATCACGGGGTGGTGCGCATTGTATGGGTGTGTGTTACATTACATTCACTAGCAGGAGTGAGAAAAATATCACGGGGTGGTGCGCATTGTATTGGTGTGTGTTACATTACATTCACTAGTAGGAGTGAGAAAAATATCACGGGGTGGTGCGCATTGTATGGGTGTGTGTTACATTACATTCACTAGTAGGAGTGAGAAAAACATCACGGGGTGGTGCGCATTGTATGGGTGTGTGTTACATTACATTCACTAGCAGGAGTGAGAAAAACATCACGGGGTGGTGCGCATTGTATGGGTGTGTGTTACATTACATTCACTAGCAGGAGTGAGTTAAACATCACGGGGTGGTGCGCATTGTATGGGTGTGTGTTACATTACATTCACTAGTAGCAGTGATAAAAACATCACGGGGTGGTGCGCATTGTATGGGTGTGTGTTACATTACATTCACAAGTAGGAGTGAGAAAAACATCACGGGGTGGTGCGCATTGTATGCGTGTGTGTTACATTACATTCACTAGTAGGGGTGAGAAATACATCACGGGGTGGTGCGCATTGTATGGGTGTGTGTTACATTACATTCACTAGTAGGAGTGAGAAAAACATCACGGGGTGGTGCGCATTGTATGGGTGTGTGTTACATTAGATTCACTAGTAGGAGTGAGAAAAACATCACGGGGTGGTGCGCAATGTTTGGGTGTGTGTTACATTAGATACACTAGTAGGAGTGAGAAAAACATCACGGGGTGGTGCGCATTGTATGGGTGTGTGTTACATTAGATTCACTAGTAGGAGTGAGAAAAACATCACGGGGTGGTGCGCATTGTATGGGTGTGTGTTACATTACATTCACTACTAGGAGTGAGAAAAACATCACGGGATGGTGTGAATCGGAGAGTCTGAATTAGGATAGGCAGTGAGTGGCAATGTAGGATCGAGAAAAGCACCGCGGGGTGGTCAGCATGGGGAGGCCAGGGAACATGCAGTGGCAATGTAGGATAGGTTTCTGAAAAACATCGCGGGGTGGTGCGCATTGTATGGGTGTGTGTTACATTACATTCACTAGTAGGAGTGAGAAAAACATCACGGGGTGGTGCGCATTGTATGGGTGTGTGTTACATTACATTCACTAGTAGGAGTGAGAAAAACATCACGGGGTGGTGCGCATTGTATGGGTGTGTGTTACATTACATTCACTAGTAGGAGTGAGAAAAACATCACGGGGTGGTGCGCATTGTATGGGTGTGTGTTACATTAGATTCACTATTAGGAGAGAGAAAAACATCACTGGTGGTGCGCATTGTATGGGTGTGTGTTACATTACATTCAGTAGTAGGAATGAGAAAAACATCACGGGGTGGTTCGCATTGTATGGGTGTGTGTTACATTACATTCATTAGTAGGGGTGAGAAAAACATCACGGGGTGGTGTGAATCGGAGGGTCTGAATTAGGATAGGCAGTGAGTGGCAATGTAGGATCGAGAAAAGCACCGCGAGGTGGTCAGCATGGGGAGGCCAGGGAACATGCAGTGGCAATGTAGGATAGGTTTCTGAAAAACATCGCGGGGTGGTGCGCATTGTATGGGTGTGCGTTACATTACTTTCACTAGTAGGAGTGAGAAAAACATCACGGGGTGGTGCGCATTGTATGGGTGTGTGTTACATTACATTCACTAAGAGGAGTGAGAAAAACATCACGGGGTGGTGCGCATTGTATGGGTGTGTGTTACATTACATTCACTAGTAGGAGTGAGAAAAACATCACGGGGTGGTGCGAATTTTATGGGTGTGTGTTACATTACATTCACTAGTAGGAGTGAGAAAAACATCACGGGGTGGTGCGCATTGTATGGGCGTGTGTTACATTACATTCACTAATAGGAGTGAGAAAAACATCACGGGGTGGTGCGCATTGTATTGGTGTGTGTTACATTACATTCACTAGTAGGAGTGAGAAAAACATCACGGGGTGGTGCGCATTGTATTGGTGTGTGTTACATTACATTCACTAGTAGGAGTGAGAAAAACATCACGGGGTGGTGCGCATTGTATGGGTGTGTGTTACATTACATTCACTAGTAGGAGTGAGAAAAACATCACGGGGTGGTGCGCATTGTATGGGTGTGTGTTACATTACATTCACTAGCAGGAGTGAGAAAAACATCACGGGGTGGTGCGCATTGTATGGGTGTGTGTTACATTACATTCACTAGCAGGAGTGAGTTAAACATCACGGGGTGGTGCGCATTGTATGGGTGTGTGTTACATTACATTCACTAGTAGCAGTGATAAAAACATCACGGGGTGGTGCGCATTGTATGGGTGTGTGTTACATTACATTCACTAGTAGGAGTGAGAAAAACATCACGGGGTGGTGCGCATTGTATGCGTGTGTGTTACATTACATTCACTAGTAGGAGTGAGAAATACATCACGGGGTGTTGCGCATTGTATGGGTGTGTGTTACATTACATTCACTAGTAGGAGTGAGAAAAACATCACGGGGTGGTGCACATTGTATGGGTGTGTGTTACATTAGATTCACTAGTAGGAGTGAGAAAAACATCACGGGGTGGTGCGCATTGTATGCGTGTGTGTTACATTACATTCACTAGTAGGGGTGAGAAATACATCACGGGGTGGTGCGCATTGTATGGGTGTGTGTTACATTACATTCACTAGTAGGAGTGAGAAAAACATCACGGGGTGGTGGGCATTGTATGGGTGTGTGTTACATTAGATTCACTAGTAGGAGTGAGAAAAACATCACGGGGTGGTGCGCAATGTTTGGGTGTGTGTTACATTAGATACACTAGTAGGAGTGAGAAAAACATCACGGGGTGGTGCGCATTGTATGGGTGTGTGTTACATTAGATTCACTAGTAGGAGTGAGAAAAACATCACGGGGTGGTGCGCATTGTATGGGTGTGTGTTACATTACATTCACTACTAGGAGTGAGAAAAACATCACGGGATGGTGTGAATCGGAGAGTCTGAATTAGGATAGGCAGTGAGTGGCAATGTAGGATCGAGAAAAGCACCGCGGGGTGGTCAGCATGGGGAGGCCAGGGAACATGCAGTGGCAATGTAGGATAGGTTTCTGAAAAACATCGCGGGGTGGTGCGCATTGTATGGGTGTGTGTTACATTACATTCACTAGTAGGAGTGAGAAAAACATCACGGGGTGGTGCGCATTGTATGGGTGTGTGTTACATTACATTCACTAGTAGGAGTGAGAAAAACATCACGGGGTGGTGCGCATTGTATGGGTGTGTGTTACATTACATTCACTAGTAGGAGTGAGAAAAACATCACGGGGTGGTGCGCATTGTATGGGTGTGTGTTACATTACCTTCACTAGTAGGAGTGAGAAAAACATCACGGGGTGGTGCGCATTGTATGGGTGTGTGTTACATTACATTCACTAGTAGGAGTGAGAAAAACATCACGGGGTGGTGCGCATTGTATGGGTGTGTGTTACATTACTTTCACTAGTAGGAGTGAGAAAAACATCACGGGGTGGTGCGCATTGTATGGGTGTGTGTTACATTACATTCACTAAGAGGAGTGAGAAAAACATCACGGGGTGGTGCGCATTGTATGGGTGTGTGTTACATTACATTCACTAGTAGGATTGAGAAAAACATCACGGGGTGGTGCGAATTTTATGGGTGTGGGTTACATTACATTCACTAGTAGGAGTGAGAAAAACATCACGGGGTGGTGCGCATTGTATGGGCGTGTGTGACATTACATTCACTAGTAGGAGTGAGAAAAACATCACGGGGTGGTGCGCATTGTATGGGCGTGTGTTACATTACATTCACTAGTAGGAGTGAGAAAAACATCAGGGGTGGTGCGCATTGTATGGGTGTGTGTTACATTACATTCACTAGTAGGAGTGAGAAAAACATCACGGGGTGGTGCGCATTGTATGGGTGTGTGTTACATTACATTCACTAGCAGGAGTGAGAAAAATATCACGGGGTGGTGCGCATTGTATTGGTGTGTGTTACATTACATTCACTAGTAGGAGTGAGAAAAATATCACGGGGTGGTGCGCATTGTATGGGTGTGTGTTACATTACATTCACTAGTAGGAGTGAGAAAAACATCACGGGGTGGTGCGCATTGTATGGGTGTGTGTTACATTACATTCACTAGCAGGAGTGAGAAAAACATCACGGGGTGGTGCGCATTGTATGGGTGTGTGTTACATTACATTCACTAGCAGGAGTGAGTTAAACATCACGGGGTGGTGCGCATTGTATGGGTGTGTGTTACATTACATTCACTAGTAGCAGTGATAAAAACATCACGGGGTGGTGCGCATTGTATGGGTGTGTGTTACATTACATTCACAAGTAGGAGTGAGAAAAACATCACGGGGTGGTGCGCATTGTATGCGTGTGTGTTACATTACATTCACTAGTAGGGGTGAGAAATACATCACGGGGTGGTGCGCATTGTATGGGTGTGTGTTACATTACATTCACTAGTAGGAGTGAGAAAAACATCACGGGGTGGTGCGCATTGTATGGGTGTGTGTTACATTAGATTCACTAGTAGGAGTGAGAAAAACATCACGGGGTGGTGCGCAATGTTTGGGTGTGTGTTACATTAGATACACTAGTAGGAGTGAGAAAAACATCACGGGGTGGTGCGCATTGTATGGGTGTGTGTTACATTAGATTCACTAGTAGGAGTGAGAAAAACATCACGGGGTGGTGCGCATTGTATGGGTGTGTGTTACATTACATTCACTACTAGGAGTGAGAAAAACATCACGGGATGGTGTGAATCGGAGAGTCTGAATTAGGATAGGCAGTGAGTGGCAATGTAGGATCGAGAAAAGCACCGCGGGGTGGTCAGCATGGGGAGGCCAGGGAACATGCAGTGGCAATGTAGGATAGGTTTCTGAAAAACATCGCGGGGTGGTGCGCATTGTATGGGTGTGTGTTACATTACATTCACTAGTAGGAGTGAGAAAAACATCACGGGGTGGTGCGCATTGTATGGGTGTGTGTTACATTACATTCACTAGTAGGAGTGAGAAAAACATCACGGGGTGGTGCGCATTGTATGGGTGTGTGTTACATTACATTCACTAGTAGGAGTGAGAAAAACATCACGGGGTGGTGCGCATTGTATGGGTGTGTGTTACATTAGATTCACTATTAGGAGAGAGAAAAACATCACTGGTGGTGCGCATTGTATGGGTGTGTGTTACATTACATTCAGTAGTAGGAATGAGAAAAACATCACGGGGTGGTTCGCATTGTATGGGTGTGTGTTACATTACATTCATTAGTAGGGGTGAGAAAAACATCACGGGGTGGTGTGAATCGGAGGGTCTGAATTAGGATAGGCAGTGAGTGGCAATGTAGGATCGAGAAAAGCACCGCGAGGTGGTCAGCATGGGGAGGCCAGGGAACATGCAGTGGCAATGTAGGATAGGTTTCTGAAAAACATCGCGGGGTGGTGCGCATTGTATGGGTGTGCGTTACATTACTTTCACTAGTAGGAGTGAGAAAAACATCACGGGGTGGTGCGCATTGTATGGGTGTGTGTTACATTACATTCACTAAGAGGAGTGAGAAAAACATCACGGGGTGGTGCGCATTGTATGGGTGTGTGTTACATTACATTCACTAGTAGGAGTGAGAAAAACATCACGGGGTGGTGCGAATTTTATGGGTGTGTGTTACATTACATTCACTAGTAGGAGTGAGAAAAACATCACGGGGTGGTGCGCATTGTATGGGCGTGTGTTACATTACATTCACTAATAGGAGTGAGAAAAACATCACGGGGTGGTGCGCATTGTATTGGTGTGTGTTACATTACATTCACTAGTAGGAGTGAGAAAAACATCACGGGGTGGTGCGCATTGTATTGGTGTGTGTTACATTACATTCACTAGTAGGAGTGAGAAAAACATCACGGGGTGGTGCGCATTGTATGGGTGTGTGTTACATTACATTCACTAGTAGGAGTGAGAAAAACATCACGGGGTGGTGCGCATTGTATGGGTGTGTGTTACATTACATTCACTAGCAGGAGTGAGAAAAACATCACGGGGTGGTGCGCATTGTATGGGTGTGTGTTACATTACATTCACTAGCAGGAGTGAGTTAAACATCACGGGGTGGTGCGCATTGTATGGGTGTGTGTTACATTACATTCACTAGTAGCAGTGATAAAAACATCACGGGGTGGTGCGCATTGTATGGGTGTGTGTTACATTACATTCACTAGTAGGAGTGAGAAAAACATCACGGGGTGGTGCGCATTGTATGCGTGTGTGTTACATTACATTCACTAGTAGGAGTGAGAAATACATCACGGGGTGTTGCGCATTGTATGGGTGTGTGTTACATTACATTCACTAGTAGGAGTGAGAAAAACATCACGGGGTGGTGCACATTGTATGGGTGTGTGTTACATTAGATTCACTAGTAGGAGTGAGAAAAACATCACGGGGTGGTGCGCATTGTATGGGTGTGTGTTACATTACATTCACTAGTAGGAGTGAGAAAAATATCACGGGGTCGTGCGCATTGTATGGGTGTGGGTTACATTACATTCACTACTAGAAGTGAGAAAAACATCACGGGGTGGTGCCCATTGTATGGGTGTGTGTTACATTACATTCATTAGTAGGTGTGAGAAAAACATCACGGGGTGGTGTGAATCGGAGGGTCTGAATTAGGATAGGCAGTGAGTGGCAATGTAGGATGGAGAAAAGCACCGCCCTGTGGTCAGCATGGGGAGGTCAGGGAACATGCATTGGCAATGTAGGATAGGTTTCTGAAAAACATCGCAGGGTGGTGCGCATTGCATGGGTGTGTGTTACATTACATTCACTAGTAGGAGTGAGAAAAACATCACGGGGTGGTGCGCATTGTATGGGTGTGTGTTACATTACACTCATTAGTAGGACTGAGAAAAACATCACGGGGTGGTGCGCATTCTATGGGTGTGTGTTACATTAAATTCACTACTAGGAGTGAGAAAAACATCACGGGGTGGTGCGCATTGTATGGGTGTGTGTTACATTAAATTCACTACTAGGAGTGAGAAAAACATCACGGGGTGGTGCGCATTATATGGGTGTGTGTTACATTACATTCACTAGTAGGAGTGAGTTAAACATCACGGGGTGGTGCGCATTGTATGGGTGTGTGTTACATTACATTCACTAGTAGCAGTGATAAAAACATCACGGGGTGGTGCGCATTGTATGGGTGTGTGTTACATTAAATTCACTAGCAGGAGTGAGAAAAACATCACGGGGTGGTGCGCATTGTATGGGTGTGTGTTACATTACATTCACTAGCAGGAGTGAGTTAAACATCACGGGGTGGTGCGCATTGTATGGGTGTGTGTTACATTACATTCACTAGTAGCAGTGATAAAAACATCACGGGGTGGTGCGCATTGTATGGGTGTGTGTTACATTACATTCACAAGTAGGAGTGAGAAAAACATCACGGGGTGGTGCGCATTGTATGCGTGTGTGTTACATTACATTCACTAGTAGGGGTGAGAAATACATCACGGGGTGGTGCGCATTGTATGGGTGTGTGTTACATTACATTCACTAGTAGGAGTGAGAAAAACATCACGGGGTGGTGGGCATTGTATGGGTGTGTGTTACATTAGATTCACTAGTAGGAGTGAGAAAAACATCACGGGGTGGTACGCAATGTTTGGGTGTGTGTTACATTAGATACACTAGTAGGAGTGAGAAAAACATAACGGGGTGGTGCGCATTGTATGGGTGTGTGTTACATTAGATTCACTAGTAGGAGTGAGAAAAACATCACGGGGTGGTGCGCATTGTATGGGTGTGTGTTACATTACATTCACTACTAGGAGTGAGAAAAACATCACGGGATGGTGTGAATCGGAGAGTCTGAATTAGGATAGGCAGTGAGTGGCAATGTAGGATCGAGAAAAGCACCGCGGGGTGGTCAGCATGGGGAGGCCAGGGAACATGCAGTGGCAATGTAGGATAGGTTTCTGAAAAACATCGCGGGGTGGTGCGCATTGTATGGGTGTGTGTTACATTACATTCACTAGTAGGAGTGAGAAAAACATCACGGGGTGGTGCGCATTGTATGGGTGTGTGTTACATTACATTCACTAGTAGGAGTGAGAAAAACATCACGGGGTGGTGCGCATTGTATGGGTGTGTGTTACATTACATGCACTAGTAGGAGTGAGAAAAACATCACGGGGTGGTGCGCATTGTATGGGTGTGTGTTACATTACCTTCACTAGTAGGAGTGAGAAAAACATCACGGGGTGGTGCGCATTGTATGGGTGTGTGTTACATTACATTCACTAGTAGGAGTGAGAAAAACATCACGGGGTGGTGCGCATTGTATGGGTGTGTGTTACATTACTTTCACTAGTAGGAGTGAGAAAAACATCACGGGGTGGTGCGCATTGTATGGGTGTGTGTTACATTACATTCACTAAGAGGAGTGAGAAAAACATCACGGGGTGGTGCGCATTGTATGGGTGTGTGTTACATTACATTCACTAGTAGGATTGAGAAAAACATCACGGGGTGGTGCGAATTTTATGGGTGTGGGTTACATTACATTCACTAGTAGGAGTGAGAAAAACATCACGGGGTGGTGCGCATTGTATGGGCGTGTGTGACATTACATTCATTAGTAGGAGTGAGAAAAACATCACGGGGTGGTGCGCATTGTATGGGCGTGTGTTACATTACATTCACTAGTAGGAGTGAGAAAAACATCAGGGGTGGTGCGCATTGTATGGGTGTGTGTTACATTACATTCACTAGTAGGAGTGAGAAAAACATCACGGGGTGGTGCGCATTGTATGGGTGTGTGTTACATTACATTCACTAGCAGGAGTGAGAAAAATATCACGGGGTGGTGCGCATTGTATTGGTGTGTGTTACATTACATTCACTAGTAGGAGTGCGAAAAATATCACGGGGTGGTGCGCATTGTATGGGTGTGTGTTACATTACATTCACTAGTAGGAGTGAGAAAAACATCACGGGGTGGTGCGCATTGTATGGGTGTGTGTTACATTACATTCACTAGCAGGAGTGAGAAAAACATCACGGGGTGGTGCGCATTGTATGGGTGTGTGTTACATTACATTCACTAGCAGGAGTGAGTTAAACATCACGGGGTGGTGCGCATTGTATGGGTGTGTGTTACATTACATTCACTAGCAGGAGTGAGTTAAACATCACGGGGTGGTGCGCATTGTATGGGTGTGTGTTACATTACATTCACTAGTAGCAGTGATAAAAACATCACGGGGTGGTGCGCATTGTATGGGTGTGTGTTACATTACATTCACTAGCAGGAGTGAGAAAAACATCACGGGGTGGTGTGCATTGTATGGGTGTGTGTTACATTACATTCACTAGCAGGAGTGAGTTAAACATCACGGGGTGGTGCGCATTGTATGGGTGTGTGTTACATTACATTCACTAGCAGGAGTGAGTTAAACATCACGGGGTGGTGCGCATTGTATGGGTGTGTGTTACATTACATTCACTAGTAGCAGTGATAAAAACATCACGGGGTGGTGCGCATTGTATGCGTGTGTGTTACATTACATTCACTAGTAGGGGTGAGAAATACATCACGGGGTGGTGCGCATTGTATGGGTGTGTGTTACATTACATTCACTAGTAGGAGTGAGAAAAACATCACGGGGTGGTGCGCATTGTATGGGTGTGTGTTACATTAGATTCACTAGTAGGAGTGAGAAAAACATCACGGGGTGGTGCGCAATGTTTGGGTGTGTGTTACATTAGATACACTAGTAGGAGTGAGAAAAACATCACGGGGTGGTGCGCATTGTATGGGTGTGTGTTACATTAGATTCACTAGTAGGAGTGAGAAAAACATCACGGGGTGGTGCGCATTGTATGGGTGTGTGTTACATTACATTCACTACTAGGAGTGAGAAAAACATCACGGGATGGTGTGAATCGGAGAGTCTGAATTAGGATAGGCAGTGAGTGGCAATGTAGGATCGAGAAAAGCACCGCGGGGTGGTCAGCATGGGGAGGCCAGGGAACATGCAGTGGCAATGTAGGATAGGTTTCTGAAAAACATCGCGGGGTGGTGCGCATTGTATGGGTGTGTGTTACATTACATTCACTAGTAGGAGTGAGAAAAACATCACGGGGTGGTGCGCATTGTATGGGTGTATGTTACATTACATTCACTAGTAGGAGTGAGAAAAACATCACGGGGTGGTGCGCATTGTATGGGTGTGTGTTACATTACATTCACTAGTAGGAGTGAGAAAAACATCACGGGGTGGTGCGCATTGTATGGGTGTGTGTTACATTAGATTCACTATTAGGAGAGAGAAAAACATCAATGGTGGTGCGCATTGTATGGGTGTGTGTTACATTACATTCAGTAGTAGGAATGAGAAAAACATCACGGGGTGGTTCGCATTGTATGGGTGTGTGTTACATTACATTCATTAGTAGGGGTGAGAAAAACATCACGGGGTGGTGTGAATCGGAGGGTCTGAATTAGGATAGGCAGTGAGTGGCAATGTAGGATCGAGAAAAGCACCGCGAGGTGGTCAGCATGGGGAGGCCAGGGAACATGCAGTGGCAATGTAGGATAGGTTTCTGAAAAACATCGCGGGGTGGTGCGCATTGTATGGGTGTGTGTTACATTAGATTCACTAGTAGGAGTGAGAAAAACATCACGGGGTGGTGCGCATTGTATGGGTGTGCGTTACATTACTTTCACTAGTAGGAGTGAGAAAAACATCACGGGGTGGTGCGCATTGTATGGGTGTGTGTTACATTACATTCACTAAGAGGAGTGAGAAAAACATCACGGGGTGGTGCGCATTGTATGGGTGTGTGTTACATTACATTCACTAGTAGGAGTGAGAAAAACATCACGGGGTGGTGCGAATTTTATGGGTGTGTGTTACATTACATTCACTAGTAGGAGTGAGAAAAACATCACGGGGTGGTGCGCATTGTATGGGCGTGTGTTACATTACATTCACTAATAGGAGTGAGAAAAACATCACGGGGTGGTGCGCATTGTATTGGTGTGTGTTACATTACATTCACTAGTAGGAGTGAGAAAAACATCACGGGGTGGTGCGCATTGTATTGGTGTGTGTTACATTACATTCACTAGTAGGAGTGAGAAAAACATCACGGGGTGGTGCGCATTGTATGGGTGTGTGTTACATTACATTCACTAGCAGGAGTGAGAAAAACATCACGGGGTGGTGCGCATTGTATGGGTGTGTGTTACATTACATTCACTAGCAGGAGTGAGAAAAACATCACGGGGTGGTGCGCATTGTATGGGTGTGTGTTACATTACATTCACTAGCAGGAGTGAGTTAAACATCACGGGGTGGTGCGCATTGTATGGGTGTGTGTTACATTACATTCACTAGTAGCAGTGATAAAAACATCACGGGGTGGTGCGCATTGTATGGGTGTGTGTTACATTACATTCACTAGTAGGAGTGAGAAAAACATCACGGGGTGGTGCGCATTGTATGCGTGTGTGTTACATTACATTCACTAGTAGGAGTGAGAAATACATCACGGGGTGGTGCGCATTGTATGGGTGTGTGTTACATTACATTCACTAGTAGGAGTGAGAAAAACATCACGGGGTGGTGCACATTGTATGGGTGTGTGTTACATTAGATTCACTAGTAGGAGTGAGAAAAACATAACGGGGTGGTGCGCATTGTATGGGTGTGTGTTACATTACATTCACTAGTAGGAGTGAGAAAAATATCACGGGGTCGTGCGCATTGTATGGGTGTGGGTTACATTACATTCACTACTAGAAGTGAGAAAAACATCACGGGGTGGTGCCCATTGTATGGGTGTGTGTTACATTACATTCATTAGTAGGTGTGAGAAAAACATCACGGGGTGGTGTGAATCGGAGGGTCTGAATTAGGATAGGCAGTGAGTGGCAATGTAGGATGGAGAAAAGCACGGCCCTGTGGTCAGCATGGGGAGGTCAGGGAACATGCATTGGCAATGTAGGATAGGTTTCTGAAAAACATCGCAGGGTGGTGCGCATTGCATGGGTGTGTGTTACATTACATTCACTAGTAGGAGTGAGAAAAACATCACGGGGTGGTGCGCATTGTATGGGTGTGTGTTACATTACACTCATTAGTAGGACTGAGAAAAACATCACGGGGTGGTGCGCATTCTATGGGTGTGTGTTACATTAAATTCACTACTAGGAGTGAGAAAAACATCACGGGGTGGTGCGCATTGTATGGGTGTGTGTTACATTAAATTCACTACTAGGAGTGAGAAAAACATCACGGGGTGGTGCGCATTATATGGGTGTGTGTTACATTACATTCACTAGTAGGAGTGAGAAAAACATCACGGGGTGGTGCGCAGTGTATGGGTGTGTGTTACATTACTTTCACTACTAGGAGTGAGAAAAACATCACGGGGTGGTGTGCATTGTATGGGTGTGTGTTACATTACATTCACTAAGAGGAGTGAGAAAAACATCACGGGGTGGTGCGCATTGTATGGGTGTGTGTTACATTACATTCACTAGCAGGAGTGAGAAAAACATCACGGGGTGGTGCGCATTGTATGGGTGTGTGTTACATTACATTCACTAGTAGGAGTGAGAAAAACATCACGGGGTGGTGCACATTGTATGTGTGTGTGTTACATTACATTCACTAGTAGGAGTGAGAAAAACATCACGGGGTGGTGTGCATTGTATGGGTGTGTGTTACATTAGATTCACTATTAGCAGTGAGAAAAACATCACGGGGTGGTGCGCATTGTATGGGTGTGTGTTACATTATATTCAGTAGTAGGAGTGAGAAAAACATCACGGGGTGGTGCGCATTGTATGGGTGTGTGTTACATTAGATTCACTAGTAGGAGTGAGAAAAACATCACAGGGTGGTGCGCATTGTTTGGGTGTGTGTAACATTACATTCACTAGTAGGAGTGAGAAAAACATCACGGGGTGGTGCGCATTGTATGGGTGTGTGTTACATTACATTCACTAGTAGGAGTGAGAAAAACATCACGGGGTGGTGCACATTGTATGGGTGTGTGTTACATTACATTCACTAGTAGGAGTGAGAAAAACATCACGGGGTGGTGCGCATTGTATGGGTGTGTGTTACATTACATTCACTAGTAGGAGTGAGAAAAACATCACGGGGTGGTGCGCATTGTATGGGTGTGTGTTACATTACATTCACTAGTAGGAGTGAGAAAAACATCACGGGGTGGTGCGCACTGTAGGGGTGCGTGTTACATTACATTCACTAATAGGAGTGAGAAAAACATCACGGGGTGGTGCGCATTGTATGGGTGTGTGTTACATTACATTCAATAGTAGGCGTGAGAAAAACATCACGGGGTGGTGCCCACTGTATGGGTGTGTGTTACACTACATTCACTACTAGGAGTGAGAAAAACATCACGGGGTGGTGTGAATCGGCGGGTCTGAATTAGGATAGGCAGTGAGTGGCAATGTAGGATGGAGAAAAGCACCGCGGTGTGGTCAGCATGGGGAGGTCAGGGAACATGCAGTGGCAATGTAGGATAGGTTTCTGAAAAACATCACGGGGTGGTGCGCATTGTATGGGTGTGTGTTACATTACATTCACTAGTAGGAGTGAGAAAAACATCACGGGGTGGTGTGAATCGGAGCGTCTGAATTAGGATAGGCAGTGAGTGGCAATGTAGGATGGAGAAAAGCACCGCGGGGTGGTCAGCATGGGGAGGTCAGGGAACATGCAGTGGCAATGTAGGATAGGTTTCTGAAAAACAACGTGGGGTTGTGCGCATTGTATGGGTGTGTGTTACATTAGATTCACTAGTAGGAGTGAGAAAAACATCACGGGGTGGTGCGCATTGCATGGGTGTGTGTTACATTACATTCACTAGTAGGAGTGAGAAAAACATCACGGGGTGGTGCGCATTGTATGGGTGTGTGTTACATTACATTCACTAGTAGGAGTGAGAAAAACATCACGGGGTGGTGCGCATTGTATGGGTGTGTGTTACATTACATTCACTAGTAGGAGTGAGAAAAACATCACGGGGTGGTGCGCATTGCATGGGTGTGTGTTACATTACATTCACTAGTAGGAGTGAGAAAAACATCACAGGGTGGTGCGCATTGTATGGGTGTGTGTTACATTACATTCACTAGTAGGAGTGAGAAAAACATCACGGGGTGGTGCGCATTGTATGGGTGTGTGTTACATTACATTCACTAGTAGGAGTGAGAAAAACATCACGGGGTGGTGCGCATTGTATGGGTGTGTGTTACATTAGCTTCACTAGTAGGAGTGAGAAAAACATCACGGGGTGGTGCGCATTGTATGGGTGTGTGTTACATTAGCTTCACTAGTAGGAGTGAGAAAAACATCACGGGGTGGTGCGCATTGTTTGGGTGTGTGTTACATTAGATACACTAGTAGGAGTGAGAAAAACATCACGGGGTGGTGCGCATTGTATGGGTGTGTGTTACATTACATTCACTAGTAGGAGTGAGAAAAACATCACGGGGTGGTGCGCATTGTATGGGTGTGTGTTACATTACATTCACTAGTAGGAGTGAGAAAAACATCACGGGGTGGTGCGCATTGTATGGGTGTGTGTTACATTAGATTCACTAGTAGGAGTGAGAAAAACATCACGGGGTGGTGCGCATTGTATGGGTGTGTGTTACATTAGATTCACTAGTAGGAGTGAGAAAAACATCACGGGGTGGTGCGCATTGTATGGGTGTGTGTTACATTACATTCACTACTAGTAGTGAGAAAAACATCACGGGATGGTGTGAATCGGAGAGTCTGAATTAGGATAGGCAGTGAGTGGCAATGTAGGATCGAGAAAAGCACCGCGGGGTGGTCAGCATGGGGAGGCCAGGGAACATGCAGTGGCAATGTAGGATAGGTTTCTGAAAAACATCGCGGTGTGGTGCGCATTGTATGGGTGTGTGTTACATTACATTCACTAGTAGGAGTGAGAAAAACATCACGGGGTGGTGCGCATTGTATGGGTGTGTGTTACATTACATTCACTAGTAGGAGTGAGAAAAACATCACGGGGTGGTGCACATTGTATGGGTGTGTGTTACATTACATTCACTAGTAGGAGTGAGAAAAACATCACGGGGTGGTGCGCATTGTATGGGTGTGTGTTACATTAGATTCACTATTAGGAGTGAGAAAAACATCACGGGGTGGTGCGCATTGTATGGGTGTGTGTTACATTACATTCAGTAGTAGGAGTGAGAAAAACATCACGGGGTGGTTCGCATTGTATGGGTGTGTGTTACATTACATTCACTAGTAGGAGTGAGAAAAACATCACGGGGTGGTGCGCATTGTTTGGGTGTGTGTTACATTACATTCACTAGTAGGAGTGAGAAAAACATCACGGGGTGGTGCGCATTGTATGGGTGTGTGTTACATTACATTCACTAGTAGGAGTGAGAAAAACATCACGGGGTGGTGCGCATTGTATGGGTGTGTATTACATTACATTCACTAGTAGGAGTGAGAAAAACATCACGGGGTGGTGCGCATTGTATGGGTGTGTGTTACATTATATTCACTACTAGGAGTGAGAAAAACATCACGGGGTGGTGCGCATTGTATGGGTGTGTGTTACATTACATTCACTAATAGGAGTGAGAAAAACATCACGGGGTGGTGCGCATGGTATGGGTGTGTGTTACATTAGATTCACTAGTAGGAGTGAGAAAAACATCACGGGGTGGTGCGCAATGTATGGGTGTGTGTTACATTACATTCACTAGTAGGAGTGAGAAAAACATCACGGGGTGGTGCGCATTGTATGGGTGTGTGTTACATTACATTCACTAGTAGGAGTGAGAAAAACATCACGGGGTGGTGCGCATTGTATGGGTGTGTGTTACATTACATTCACTAGTAGGAGTGAGAAAAACATCACGGGATGGTGTGAATCGGAGAGTCTGAATTAGGATAGGCAGTGAGTGGCAATGTAGGATCGAGAAAAGCACCGCGGGGTGGTCAGCATGGGGAGGCCAGGGAACATGCAGTGGCAATGTAGGATAGGTTTCTGAAAAACATTGCGGGGTGGTGCGCATTGTATGGGTGTGTGTTACATTAGATTCACTAGTAGGAGTGAGAAAAACATCACGGGGTGGTGCGCATTGTATGGGTGTGTGTTACATTACATTCACTAGTAGGAGTGAGAAAAACATCACGGGGTGGTGCGCATTGTATGGGTGTGTGTTACATTACATTCACTAGTAGGAGTGAGAAAAACATCACGGGGTGGTGCGCATTGTTTGTGTGTGTGTTACATTACATTCACTAGTAGGAGTGAGAAAAATATCACGGGGTGCTGCGCATTGTATGGGTGTGTGTTACATTACATACACTAGTAAAAGTGAGAAAAACATCATGGGGTGGTGCCCATTGTATGGGTGTGTGTTACATTACATTCACTAGTAGGAGTGAGAAAAACATCACGGAGTGGTGTGAATCGGAGCGTCTGAATTAGGATAGGCAGTGAGTGGCAATGTAGGATGGAGAAAAGCACCGCGGGGTGGTCAGCATGGGGAGGTCAGGGAACATGCAGTGGCAATGTAGGATAGGTTTCTGAAAAACATTGCGGGGTGGTGCGCATTGTATGGGTGTGTGTTACATGAGATTCACTAGTAGGAGTGAGAAAAACATCAAGGGGTGGTGCGCATTGTATGGGTGTGTGTTACATTACATTCACTAGTAGGAGTGAGAAAAACATCACGGGGTGGTGCGCATTGTATGGGTGTGTGTTACATTACATTCACTAGTAGGAGTTAGAAAAACATCACGGGGTGGTGCGCATTGTATGGGTGTGTGTTACATTACATTCACTAGTAGGAGTGAGAAAAACATCACGGGGTGGTGCGCATTGTATGGGTGTGTGTTACATTAGATTCACTAGTAGGAGTGAGAAAAACATCACGGGGTGGTGCGCATTGTATGGGTGTGTGTTACATTAGATTCACTAGTAGGAGTGAGAAAAACATCACGGGTTGGTGCGCATTGTATGGGTGTGTGTTACATTACATTCACTACTAGGAGTGAGAAAAACATCACGGGATGGTGTGAATCGGAGAGTCTGAATTAGGATAGGCAGTGAGTGGCAATGTAGGATCGAGAAAAGCACCGCGGGGTGGTCAGCATGGGGAGGCCAGGGAACATGCAGTGGCAATGTAGGATAGGTTTCTGAAAAACATCGCGGTGTGGTGCGCATTGTATGGGTGTGTGTTACATTACATTCACTAGTAGGAGTGAGAAAAACATCACGGGGTGGTGCGCATTGTATGGGTGTGTGTTACATTACATTCACTAGTAGGAGTGAGAAAAACATCACGGGGTGGTGCACATTGTATGGGTGTGTGTTACATTACATTCACTAGTAGGAGTGAGAAAACATCACGGGGTGGTGCGCATTGTATGGGTGTGTGTTACATTAGATTCACTATTAGGAGTGAGAAAAACATCACGGGGTGGTGCGCATTGTATGGGTGTGTGTTACATTACATTCAGTAGTAGGAGTGAGAAAAACATCACGGGGTGGTTCGCATTGTATGGGTGTGTGTTACATTACATTCACTAGTAGGAGTGAGAAAAACATCACGGGGTGGTGCGCATTGTTTGGGTGTGTGTTACATTACATTCACTAGTAGGAGTGAGAAAAACATCACGGGGTGGTGCGCATTGTATGGGTGTGTGTTACATTACATTCACTAGTAGGAGTGAGAAAAACATCACGGGGTGGTGCGCATTGTATGGGTGTGTATTACATTACATTCACTAGTAGGAGTGAGAAAAACATCACGGGGTGGTGCGCATTGTATGGGTGTGTGTTACATTACATTCACTACTAGGAGTGAGAAAAACATCACGGGGTGGTGCGCATTGTATGGGTGTGTGTTACATTACATTCACTAATAGGAGTGAGAAAAACATCACGGGGTGGTGCGCATGGTATGGGTGTGTGTTACATTAGATTCACTAGTAGGAGTGAGAAAAACATCACGGGGTGGTGCGCAATGTATGGGTGTGTGTTACATTACATTCACTAGTAGGAGTGAGAAAAACATCACGGGGTGGTGCGCATTGTATGGGTGTGTGTTACATTACATTCACTAGTAGGAGTGAGAAAAACATCACGGGGTGGTGCGCATTGTATGGGTGTGTGTTACATTACATTCACTAGTAGGAGTGAGAAAAACATCACGGGATGGTGTGAATCGGAGAGTCTGAATTAGGATAGGCAGTGAGTGGCAATGTAGGATCGAGAAAAGCACCGCGGGGTGGTCAGCATGGGGAGGCCAGGGAACATGCAGTGGCAATGTAGGATAGGTTTCTGAAAAACATTGCGGGGTGGTGCGCATTGTATGGGTGTGTGTTACATTAGATTCACTAGTAGGAGTGAGAAAAACATCACGGGGTGGTGCGCATTGTATGGGTGTGTGTTACATTACATTCACTAGTAGGAGTGAGAAAAACATCACGGGGTGGTGCGCATTGTATGGGTGTGTGTTACATTACATTCACTAGTAGGAGTGAGAAAAACATCACGGTGTGGTGCGCATTGTTTGTGTGTGTGTTACATTACATTCACTAGTAGGAGTGAGAAAAACATCACGGGGTGCTGCGCATTGTATGGGTGTGTGTTACATTACATACACTAGTAAAAGTGAGAAAAACATCATGGGGTGGTGCCCATTGTATGGGTGTGTGTTACATTACATTCACTAGTAGGAGTGAGAAAAACATCACGGAGTGGTGTGAATCGGAGCGTCTGAATTAGGATAGGCAGTGAGTGGCAATGTAGGATGGAGAAAAGCACCGCGGGGTGGTCAGCATGGGGAGGTCAGGGAACATGCAGTGGCAATGTAGGATAGGTTTCTGAAAAACATTGCGGGGTGGTGCGCATTGTATGGGTGTGTGTTACATGAGATTCACTAGTAGGAGTGAGAAAAACATCAAGGGGTGGTGCGCATTGTATGGGTGTTTGTTACATTAGATTCACTAGTAGGAGTGAGAAAAACATCACGTGGTGGTGCGCATTGTATGGGTGTGTTTTACATTAGATTCACTAGTAGGAGTGAGAAAAACATCACGGGGTGGTGCGCATTGTATGGTTGTGTGTTACATTACATTCACTAGTAGGAGTGAGAAAAACATCACGGGGTGGTGCGCATTGTATGGGTGTGTGTTACATTACTTTCACTAGTAGGAGTGAGAAAAACATCACGGGGTGGTGCGCATTGTATGGGTGTGTGTTACATTACATTCACTAGTAGGAGTGAGAAAAACATCACGGGGTGGTGCGCAATGTATGGGTGTGTGTTACATTAGATTCACTAGTAGGAGTGAGAAAAACATCACCGGGTGGTGCGCATTGTATGGGTGTGTGTTACATTACATTCACTAGTAGGAGTGAGAAAAACATCACGGGGTGGTGCGCATTGTATGGGTGTGTGTTACATTACATTCACTAGTAGGAGTGAGAAAAACATCACGGGGTGGTGCGCATTGTATGGGTGTGTGTTACATTACATTCACTAGTAGGAGTGAGAAAAACGTCACGGGGTGGTGCGCATTGTATGGGTGTGTGTTACATTACATTCACTAGTAGGAGTGAGAAAAACATCACGGGGTGGTGCGCATTGTATGGGTGTGTGTTAC
Source organism: Cavia porcellus (assembly GCF_034190915.1). Classification (NCBI taxonomy): domain Eukaryota; kingdom Metazoa; phylum Chordata; class Mammalia; order Rodentia; family Caviidae; genus Cavia; species Cavia porcellus. The sequence continues at coordinate 326,921 of NW_026947586.1, forward strand.
ATTACATTCAATAGTAGGAGTGAGAAAAACATCACGGGGTGGTGCGCATTGTATGGGTGCGTGTTACATTACATTCACTAGTACGAGTGAGAAAAACATCACGGGGTGGTGCGCATTGTATGGGTGTGTTTTACATTACATTCACTAGTAGGAGTGAGAAAAACATCACGGGGTGGTGCGCATTGTATGGGTGTGTGTTACATTACATTCACTAGTAGGAGTGAGAAAAACATCACGGGGTGGTGCGCATTGTATGGGTGTGTGTTACATTACATTCACTAGTAGGAGTGAGAAAAACATCACGGGGTGGTGCGCATTGTATGGGTGTGTGTTACATTACATTCACTAGTAGGAGTTAGAAAAACATCACGGGGAGGTGCGCATTGTATGGGTGTGTGTTACATTACATACACTAGTAGGAGTGAGAAAAACATCACGGGGTGGTGCGCATAGTATGGGTGTGTGTAACATTACATTCACTAGTAGGAGTGAGAAAAACATCACGGGGTGGTGCGCCTTGTATGGGTGTGTGTTACATTACACTCATTATTAGGAGTGAGAAAAACATCACGGGGTGGTGCGCATTGTATGGGTGTGTGTTACATTAAATTCACTACTAGGAGTTAGAAAAACATCACGGGGTGGTGCGCATTGTATGGGTGTGTGTTACATTACATTCACTAGTAGGAGTGAGAAAAACATCACGGGGTGGTGCGCATTGTATGGGTGTGTGTTACATTACATTCACTAGTAGGAGTGAGAAAAACATCACGGGGTGGTGCGCATTGTATGGGTGTGTGTTACATTACTTTCACTAGTAGGAGTGAGAAAAACATCACGGGGTGGTGCGCATTGTATGGGTGTGTGTTACATTACATTCACTAATAGGAGTGAGAAAAACATCACGGGGTGGTGCGCATTGTATGAGTGTGTGTTACATTACATTCACTAGTAGGAGTGAGAAAAACATCACGGAGTGCTGCGCATTGTATGGGTGTGTGTTACATTACATACACTAGTAGGAGTGAGAAAAACATCACATGGTGGTGCGCATTGTATGGGTGTGTGTTACATTACATTCACTAGTAGGAGTGAGAAAAACATCACGGGGTGGTGCGCATTGTATGGGTGTGTGTTACATTACACTCATTAGTAGGAGTGAGAAAAACATCACGGGGTGGTGCGCATTGTATGGGTGTGTGTTACATTACATTCACTAGTAGGAGTGAGAAAAACATCACGGGGTGGTGCGCATTATATGGGTGTGTGTTACATTACATTCACTAGTAGGAGTGAGAAAAACATCACGGCGTGTTGCGCATTGTATGGGTGTGTGTTACATTACTTTCACTAGTAGGAGTGAGAAAAACATCACGGGGTGGTGAGCATTGTATGGGTGTGTGTTACATTACATTCACTAAGAGGAGTGAGAAAAACATCACGGAGTGGTGCGCATTGTATGGGTGTGTGTTACATTACATTCACTAGTAGGAGTGAGAAAAACATCACGGGGTGGTGCGAATTTTATGGGTGTGTGTTACATTACATTCACTAGTAGGAGTGAGAAAAACATCACGGGGTGGTGCGCATTGTATGGGCGTGTGTTACATTACATTCACTAGTAGGAGTGAGAAAAACATCACGGGGTGGTGCGCATTGTATGGGCGTGTGTTACATTACATTCACTAGTAGGAGTGAGAAAAACATCACGGGGTGGTGCGCATTGTATGGGTGTGTGTTACATTACATTCACTAGTAGGAGTGAGAAAAACATCACGGGGTGGTGCGCATTGTATGGGTGTGTGTTACATTACATTCACTAGTAGGAGTGAGAAAAACATCACGGGGTGGTGCGCATTGTATGGGTGTGTGTTACATTACATTCACTAGCAGGAGTGAGAAAAACATCACGGGGTGGTGCGCATTGTATGGGTGTGTGTTACATTACATTCACTAGCATGAGTGAGTTAAACATCACGGGGTGGTGCGCATTGTATGGGTGTGTGTTACATTACATTCACTAGTAGCAGTGATAAAAACATCACGGGGTGGTGCGCATTGTATGGGTGTGTGTTACATTACATTCACTAGTAGGAGTGAGAAAAACATCACGGGGTGGTGCGCATTGTATGCATGTGTGTTACATTACATTCACTAGTAGTAGTGAGAAATACATCACGGGGTGGTGCGCATTGTATGGGTGTGTGTTACATTACATTCACTAGTAGGAGTGAGAAAAACATCACAGGGTGGTGCGCATTGTATGGGTGTGTGTTACATTAGATTCACTAGTAGGAGTGAGAAAAACATCACGGGGTGGTTCGCATTGTTTGGGTGTGTGTTACATTACATTCACTAGTAGGAGTGAGAAAACATCACGGGGTGCTGCGCATTGTATGGGTGTGTGTTACATTACATTCACTAGTAAAAGTGAGAAAAACATCACGGGGTGGTGCGCATTGTATGGGTGTGTGTTATATTACATTCACTAGTAGGAGTGAGAAAAATATCACGGGGTGGTGTGAATCGGAGCGTCTGAATTAGGATAGGCAGTGAGTGGCAATGTAGGATGGAGAAAAGCACCGCGGGGTGGTCAGCATGGGGAGGTCAGGGAACATGCAGTGGCAATGTAGGATAGGTTTCTGAAAAACATCGCGGGGTGGTGCGCATTGTATGGGTGTGTGTTACATTAGATTCACTAGTAGGAGTGAGAAAAACATCACGTGGTGGTGCGCATTGTATGGGTGTGTGTTACATTAGATTTACTAGTAGGAGTGAGAAAAACATCACGGGGTGGTGCGCATTGCATGGGTGTGTGTTACATTACATTCACTAGTAGGAGTGAGAAAAACATCACGGGGTGGTGCGCATTGTATGGGTGTGTGTTACATTACATTCACTAGTAGGAGTGAGAAAAACATCACGTGGTGGTGCGCATTGTATGGGTGTGTGTTACATTAGATTTACTAGTAGGAGTGAGAAAAACATCACGGGGTGGTGCGCAATGTAAGGGTGTGTGTTACATTAGATACACTAGTAGGAGTGAGAAAAACATCACGGGGTGGTGCGCATTGTATGGGTGTGTGTTACATTAGATTCACTAGTAGGAGTGAGAAAAACATCACGGGGTGGTGCGCATTGTATGGGTGTGTGTTACATTACATTCACTACTAGGAGTGAGAAACACATCACGGGATGGTGTGAATCGGAGAGTCTGAATTAGGATAGGCAGTGAGTGGCCATGTAGGATGGAGAAAAGCACCGCGGGGTGGTCAGCATGGGGAGGCCAGGGAACATGCAGTGGCAATATAGGATACGTTTCTGAAAAACATCGCGGGGTGGTGCGCATTGTATGGGTGTGTGTTACATTACATTCACTAGTAGGAGTGAGAAAAACATCACGGGGTGGTGCGCATTGTATGGGTGTGTGTTACATTACATTCACTAGTAGGAGTGAGAAAAACATCACGGGGTGGTGCGCATTGTATGGGTGTGTGTTACATTACATACACTAGTAGGAGTGAGAAAAACATCACGGGGTGGTGCGCATAGTTTGGGTGTGTGTTACATTAGATTCACTAGTAGGAGTGAGAAAAACATCACGGGGTGGTGCGCATTGTATGGGTGTGTGTTACATTACATTCACTAGTAGGAGTGAGAAAAACATCACGGGGTGGTGCGCATTGTATGGGTGTGTGTTACATTACATTCACTAGTAGGAGTGAGAAAAACATCACGGGGTGGTGCGCATTGTATGGGTGTGTGTTACATTAGATTCACTAGTAAAAGTGAGAAAACATCACGGGGTGGTGCGCATTGTATGGGTGTGTGTTACATTAGATTCACTAGTAGGAGTGAGAAAAACATCACGGGGTGGTTCGCATTGTTTGGGTGTGTGTTACATTACATTCACTAGTAGGAGTGAGAAAAACATCACGGGGTGCTGCGCATTGTATGGGTGTGTGTTACATTACATTCACTAGTAAAAGTGAGAAAAACATCACGGGGTGGTGCGCATTGTATGGGTGTGTGTTATATTACATTCACTAGTAGGATTGAGAAAAATATCACGGGGTGGTGTGAATCGGAGGGTCTGAATTAGGATAGGCAGTGAGTGGCAATGTAGGATGGAGAAAAGCACCGCGGGTTGGTCAGCATGGGGAGGCCAGGGAACATGCAGTGGCAATGTAGGATAGGTTTCTGAAAAACATTGCGGGGTGGTGCGCATTGTATGGGTGTGTGTTACATTAGATTCACTAGTAGGAGTGAGAAAAACATCACGGGGTGGTGCGCATTGTATGGGTGTGTGTTACATTACATTCACTAGTAGGAGTGAGAAAAACATCACGGGGTGGTGCGCATTGTATGGGTGTGTGTTACATTACATTCACTAGTAGGAGTGAGAAAAACATCACGGGGTGGTGCGCATTGTTTGTGTGTGTGTTACATTACATTCACTAGTAGGAGTGAGAAAAACATCACGGGGTGCTGCGCATTGTATGGGTGTGTGTTACATTACATACACTAGTAAAAGTGAGAAAAACATCATGGGGTGGTGCCCATTGTATGGGTGTGTGTTACATTACATTCACTAGTAGGAGTGAGAAAAACATCACGGAGTGGTGTGAATCGGAGCGTCTGAATTAGGATAGGCAGTGAGTGGCAATGTATGATGGAGAAAAGCACCGCGGGGTGGTCAGCATGGGGAGGTCAGGGAACATGCAGTGGCAATGTAGGATAGGTTTCTGAAAAACATTGCGGGGTGGTGCGCATTGTATGGGTGTGTGTTACATGAGATTCACTAGTAGGAGTGAGAAAAACATCAAGGGGTGGTGCGCATTGTATGGGTGTTTGTTACATTAGATTCACTAGTAGGAGTGAGAAAAACATCACGTGGTGGTGCGCATTGTATGGGTGTGTTTTACATTAGATTCACTAGTAGGAGTGAGAAAAACATCACGGGGTGGTGCGCATTGTATGGTTGTGTGTTACATTACATTCACTAGTAGGAGTGAGAAAAACATCACGGGGTGGTGCGCATTGTATGGGTGTGTGTTACATTACATTCACTAGTAGGAGTGAGAAAAACATCACGGGGTGGTGCGCATTGTATGGGTGTGTGTTACATTTCATTCACTAGTAGGAGTGAGAAAAACATCACGGGGTGGTGCGCAATGTATGGGTGTGTGTTACATTAGATTCATTAGTAGGAGTGAGAAAAACATCACGGGGTGGTGCGCATTGTATGGGTGTGTGTTACATTACATTCACTAGTAGGAGTGAGAAAAACATCACGGGGTGGTGCGCATTGTATGGGTGTGTGTTACATTACATTCACTAGTAGGAGTGAGAAAAACATCACGGGGTGGTGCGCATTGTATGGGTGTGTGTTACATTACATTCACTAGTAGGAGTGAGAAAAACATCACGGGGTGGTGCGCATTGTATGGGTGTGTGTTACATTACATTCACTAGTAGGAGTGAGAAAAACATCACGGGGTGGTGCGCATTGTATGGGTGTGTGTTACATTACATTCAATAGTAGGAGTGAGAAAAACGTCACGGGGTGGTGCGCATTGTATGGGTGCGTGTTACATTACATTCACTAGTACGAGTGAGAAAAACATCACGGGGTGGTGCGCATTGTATGGGTGTGTTTTACATTACATTCACTAGTAGGAGTGAGAAAAACATCACGGGGTGGTGCGCATTGTATGGGTGTGTGTTACATTACATTCACTAGTAGGAGTGAGAAAAACATCACGGGGTGGTGCGCATTGTATGGGTGTGTGTTACATTACATTCACTAGTAGGAGTGAGAAAAACATCACGGGGTGGTGCGCATTGTATGGGTGTGTGTTACATTACATTCACTAGTAGGAGTTAGAAAAACATCACGGGGAGGTGCGCATTGTATGGGTGTGTGTTACATTACATACACTAGTAGGAGTGAGAAAAACATCACGGGGTGGTGCGCATAGTATGGGTGTGTGTAACATTACATTCACTAGTAGGAGTGAGAAAAACATCACGGGGTGGTGCGCATTGTATGGGTGTGTGTTACATTACACTCATTATTAGGAGTGAGAAAAACATCACGGGGTGGTGCGCATTGTATGGGTGTGTGTTACATTAAATTCACTACTAGGAGTTAGAAAAACATCACGGGGTGGTGCGCATTGTATGGGTGTGTGTTACATTACATTCACTAGTAGGAGTGAGAAAAACATCACGGGGTGGTGCGCATTGTATGGGTGTGTGTTACATTACATTCACTAGTAGGAGTGAGAAAAACATCACGGGGTGGTGCGCATTGTATGGGTGTGTGTTACATTACTTTCACTAGTAGGAGTGAGAAAAACATCACGGGGTGGTGCGCATTGTATGGGTGTGTGTTACATTACATTCACTAAGAGGAGTGAGAAAAACATCACGGGGTGGTGCGCATTGTATGGGTGTGTGTTACATTACATTCACTAGTAGGAGTGAGAAAAACATCACGGGGTGCTGCGCATTGTATGGGTGTGTGTTACATTACATACACTAGTAGGAGTGAGAAAAACATCACGGGGTGGTGCGCATTGTATGGGTGTGTGTTACATTACATTCACTAGTAGGAGTGAGAAAAACATCACGGGGTGGTGCGCATTGTATGGGTGTGTGTTACATTACACTCATTAGTAGGAGTGAGAAAAACATCACGGGGTGGTGCGCATTGTATGGGTGTGTGTTACATTCCATTCACTAGTAGGAGTGAGAAAAACATCACGGGGTGGTGCGCATTATATGGGTGTGTGTTACATTACATTCACTAGTAGGAGTGAGAAAAACATCACGGGGTGTTGCGCATTGTATGGGTGTGTGTTACATTACTTTCACTAGTAGGAGTGAGAAAAACATCACGGGGTGGTGAGCATTGTATGGGTGTGTGTTACATTACATTCACTAAGAGGAGTGAGAAAAACATCACGGAGTGGTGCGCATTGTATGGGTGTGTGTTACATTACATTCACTAGTAGGAGTGAGAAAAACATCACGGGGTGGTGCGAATTTTATGGGTGTGTGTTACATTACATTCACTAGTAGGAGTGAGAAAAACATCACGGGGTGGTGCGCATTGTATGGGCGTGTGTTACATTACATTCACTAGTACAAGTGAGAAAAACATCACGGGGTGGTGCGCATTGTATGGGCGTGTGTTACATTACATTCACTAGTAGGAGTGAGAAAAACATCACGGGGTGGTGCGCATTGTATGGGTGTGTGTTACATTACATTCACTAGTAGGAGTGAGAAAAACATCACGGGGTGGTGCGCATTGTATGGGTGTGTGTTACATTACATTCACTAGTAGGAGTGAGAAAAACATCACGGGGTTGTGCGCATTGTATGGGTGTGTGTTACATTACATTCACTAGCAGGAGTGAGAAAAACATCACGGGGTGGTGCGCATTGTATGGGTGTGTGTTACATTACATTCACTAGCATGAGTGAGTTAAACATCACGGGGTGGTGCGCATTGTATGGGTGTGTGTTACATTACATTCACTAGTAGCAGTGATAAAAACATCACGGGGTGGTGCGCATTGTATGGGTGTGTGTTACATTACATTCACTAGTAGGAGTGATAAAAACATCACGGGGTGGTGCGCATTGTATGCATGTGTGTTACATTACATTCACTAGTAGGAGTGAGAAATACATCACGGGGTGGTGCGCATTGTATGGGTGTGTGTTACATTACATTCACTAGTAGGAGTGAGAAAAACATCACAGGGTGGTGCGCATTGTATGGGTGTGTGTTACATTAGATTCACTAGTAGGAGTGAGAAAAACATCACGGGGTGGTTCGCATTGTTTGGGTGTGTGTTACATTACATTCACTAGTAGGAGTGAGAAAACATCACGGGGTGCTGCGCATTGTATGGGTGTGTGTTACATTACATTCACTAGTAAAAGTGAGAAAAACATCACGGGGTGGTGCGCATTGTATGGGTGTGTGTTATATTACATTCACTAGTAGGAGTGAGAAAAATATCACGGGGTGGTGTGAATCGGAGCGTCTGAATTAGGATAGGCAGTGAGTGGCAATGTAGGATGGAGAAAAGCACCGCGGGGTGGTCAGCATGGGGAGGTCAGGGAACATGCAGTGGCAATGTAGGATAGGTTTCTGAAAAACATCGCGGGGTGGTGCGCATTGTATGGGTGTGTGTTACATGAGATTCACTAGTAGGAGTGAGAAAAACATCAAGGGGTGGTGCGCATTGTATGGGTGTTTGTTACATTAGATTCACTAGTAGGAGTGAGAAAAACATCACGTGGTGGTGCGCATTGTATGGGTGTGTTTTACATTAGATTCACTAGTAGGAGTGAGAAAAACATCACGGGGTGGTGCGCATTGTATGGTTGTGTGTTACATTACATTCACTAGTAGGAGTGAGAAAAACATCACGGGGTGGTGCGCATTGTATGGGTGTGTGTTACATTACATTCACTAGTAGGAGTGAGAAAAACATCACGGGGTGGTGCGCATTGTATGGGTGTGTGTTACATTACATTCACTAGTAGGAGTGAGAAAAACATCACGGGGTGGTGCGCAATGTATGGGTGTGTGTTACATTAGATTCATTAGTAGGAGTGAGAAAAACATCACGGGGTGGTGCGCATTGTATGGGTGTGTGTTACATTACATTCACTAGTAGGAGTGAGAAAAACATCACGGGGTGGTGCGCATTGTATGGGTGTGTGTTACATTACATTCACTAGTAGGAGTGAGAAAAACATCACGGGGTGGTGCGCATTGTATGGGTGTGTGTTACATTACATTCACTAGTAGGAGTGAGAAAAACATCACGGGGTGGTGCGCATTGTATGGGTGTGTGTTACATTACATTCACTAGTAGGAGTGAGAAAAACATCACGGGGTGGTGCGCATTGTATGGGTGTGTGTTACATTACATTCAATAGTAGGAGTGAGAAAAACGTCACGGGGTGGTGCGCATTGTATGGGTGCGTGTTACATTACATTCACTAGTACGAGTGAGAAAAACATCACGGGGTGGTGCGCATTGTATGGGTGTGTTTTACATTACATTCACTAGTAGGAGTGAGAAAAACATCACGGGGTGGTGCGCATTGTATGGGTGTGTGTTACATTACATTCACTAGTAGGAGTGAGAAAAACATCACGGGGTGGTGCGCATTGTATGGGTGTGTGTTACATTACATTCACTAGTAGGAGTGAGAAAAACATCACGGGGTGGTGCGCATTGTATGGGTGTGTGTTACATTACATTCACTAGTAGGAGTTAGAAAAACATCACGGGGAGTTGCGCATTGTATGGGTGTGTGTTACATTACATACACTAGTAGGAGTGAGAAAAACATCACGGGGTGGTGCGCATAGTATGGGTGTGTGTAACATTACATTCACTAGTAGGAGTGAGAAAAACATCACGGGGTGGTGCGCATTGTATGGGTGTGTGTTACATTACACTCATTATTAGGAGTGAGAAAAACATCACGGGGTGGTGCGCATTGTATGGGTGTGTGTTACATTAAATTCACTACTAGGAGTTAGAAAAACATCACGGGGTGGTGCGCATTGTATGGGTGTGTGTTACATTACATTCACTAGTAGGAGTGAGAAAAACATCACGGGGTGGTGCGCATTGTATGGGTGTGTGTTACATTACATTCACTAGTAGGAGTGAGAAAAACATCACGGGGTGGTGCGCATTGTATGGGTGTGTGTTACATTACATTCACTAGCAGGAGTGAGAAAAACATCACGGGGTGGTGCGCATTGTATGGGTGTGTGTTACATTACATTCACTAGTAGGAGTGATAAAAACATCACGGGGTGGTGCGCATTGTATGCATGTGTGTTACATTACATTCACTAGTAGGAGTGAGAAATACCTCACGGGGTGGTGCGCATTGTATGGGTGTGTGTTACATTACATTCACTAGTAGGAGTGAGAAAAACATCACAGGGTGGTGCGCATTGTATGGGTGTGTGTTACATTAGATTCACTAGTAGGAGTGAGAAAAACATCACGGGGTGGTTCGCATTGTTTGGGTGTGTGTTACATTACATTCACTAGTAGGAGTGAGAAAACATCACGGGGTGCTGCGCATTGTATGGGTGTGTGTTACATTACATTCACTAGTAAAAGTGAGAAAAACATCACGGGGTGGTGCGCATTGTATGGGTGTGTGTTATATTACATTCACTAGTAGGAGTGAGAAAAATATCACGGGGTGGTGTGAATTGGAGCGTCTGAATTAGGATAGGCAGTGAGTGGCAATGTAGGATGGAGAAAAGCACCGCGGGGTGGTCAGCATGGGGAGGTCAGGGAACATGCAGTGGCAATGTAGGATAGGTTTCTGAAAAACATCGCGGGGTGGTGCGCATTGTATGGGTGTGTGTTACATTAGATTCACTAGTAGGAGTGAGAAAAACATCACGGGGTGGTGCGCATTGTATGGGTGTTTGTTACATTAGATTCACTAGTAGGAGTGAGAAAAACATCACGTGGTGGTGCGCATTGTATGGGTGTGTGTTACATTAGATTTACTAGTAGGAGTGAGAAAAACATCACGGGGTGGTGCGCATTGTATGGGTGTGTGTTACATTACATTCACTAGTAGGAGTGAGAAAAACATCACGGGGTGGTGCGCATTGTATGGGTGTGTGTTACATTACATTCACTAGTAGGAGTGAGAAAAACATCACGGGGTGGTGCGCATTGTATGGGTGTGTGTTACATTACATTCACTAGTAGGAGTGAGAAAAACATCACGGGGTGGTGCGCAATGTAAGGGTGTGTGTTACATTAGATACACTAGTAGGAGTGAGAAAAACATCACGGGGTGGTGCGCATTGTATGGGTGTGTGTTACATTAGATTCACTAGTAGGAGTGAGAAAAACATCATGGGGTGGTGCGCATTGTATGGGTGTGTGTTACATTACATTCACTACTAGGAGTGAGAAACACATCACGGGATGGTGTGAATCGGAGAGTCTGAATTAGGATAGGCAGTGAGTGGCAATGTAGGATGGAGAAAAGCACCGCGGGGTGGTCAGCATGGGGAGGCCAGGGAACATGCAGTGGCAATATAGGATACGTTTCTGAAAAACATCACGGGGTGGTGCGCATTGTATGGGTGTGTGTTACATTACATTCACTAGTAGGAGTGAGAAAAACATCACGGGGTGGTGCGCATTGTATGGGTGTGTGTTACATTACATTCACTAGTAGGAGTGAGAAAAATATCACGGGGTGGTGCGCATTGTATGGGTGTGTGTTACATTACATTCACAAGTAGGAGTGAGAAAAACATCACGGGGTGGTGCGCATTGTTTGGGTGTGTGTTACATTACATTCACTAGTAGGAGTGAGAAAAACATCACGGGGTGGTGCGCATTGTTTGGGTGTGTGTTACATTACATTCACTAGTAGGAGTGAGAAAAACATCACGGGGTGGTGCGCATTGTATGGGTGTGTGTTACATTACATTCACTAGTAGGAGTGAGAAAAACATCACGGGGTGGTGCGCATAGTTTGGGTGTGTGTTACATTAGATTCACTAGTAGGAGTGAGAAAAACATCACGGGGTGGTGCGCATTGTATGGGTGTGTGTTACATTACATTCACTAGTAGGAGTGAGAAAAACATCACGGGGTGGTGCGCATTGTATGGGTGTGTGTTACATTACATTCACTAGTAGGAGTGAGAAAAACATCACGGGGTGGTGCGCATTGTATGGGTGTGTGTTACATTAGATTCACTAGTAAAAGTGAGAAAACATCACGGGGTGGTGCGCATTGTATGGGTGTGTGTTACATTAGATTCACTAGTAGGAGTGAGAAAAACATCACGGGGTGGTTCGCATTGTTTGGGTGTGTGTTACATTACATTCACTAGTAGGAGTGAGAAAAACATCACGGGGTGCTGCGCATTGTATGGGTGTGTGTTACATTACATTCACTAGTAAAAGTGAGAAAAACATCACGGGGTGGTGCGCATTGTATGGGTGTGTGTTATATTACATTCACTAGTAGGAGTGAGAAAAATATCACGGGGTGGTGTGAATCGGAGGGTCTGAATTAGGATAGGCAGTGAGTGGCAATGTAGGATGGAGAAAAGCACCGCGGGGTGGTCAGCATGGGGAGGTCAGGGAACATGCAGTGGCAATGTAGGATAGGTTTCTGAAAAACATCGCGAGGTGGTGCGCATTGTATGGGTGTGTGTTACATTACATTCACTAGTAGGAGTGAGAAAAACATCACGGGGTGGTGCGCATTGTATGGGTGTGTGTTACATTACATTCTCTAGTAGGAGTGAGAAAAACATCACGGGGTGGTGCGCATTGTATGGGTGTGTGTTACATTAGATTCACTAGTAAAAGTGAGAAAAACATCACGGGGTGGTGCGCATTGTATGGGTGTGTGTTACATTAAATTCACTAGTAGGAGTGAGAAAAACATCACGGGGTGGTTCGCATTGTTTGGGTGTGTGTTACATTACATTCACTAGTAGGAGTGAGAAAAACATCACGGGGTGCTGCGCATTGTATGGGTGTGTGTTACATTACATTCACTAGTAAAAGTGAGAAAAACATCACGGGGTGGTGCGCATTGTATGGGTGTGTGTTATATTACATTCACTAGTAGGAGTGAGAAAAATATCACGGGGTGGTGTGAATCGGAGGGTCTGAATTAGGATAGGCAGTGAGTGGCAATGTAGGATGGAGAAAAGCACAGCGGGGTGGTCAGCATGGGGAGGTCAGGGAACATGCAGTGGCAATGTAGGATAGGTTTCTGAAAAACATCGCGGGGTGGTGCGCATTGTATGGGTTTGTGTTACATTAGATTCACTAGTAGGAGTGAGAAAAACATCACGGGGTGGTGCGCATTGTATGGGTGTTTGTTACATTAGATTCACTAGTAGGAGTGAGAAAAACATCACGTGGTGGTGCGCATTGTATGGGTGTGTGTTACATTAGATTCACTAGTAGGAGTGAGAAAAACATCACGGGGTGGTGCGCATTGTATGGGTGTGTGTTACATTACATTCACTAGTAGGAGTGAGAAAAACATCACGGGGTGGTGCGCATTGTATGGGTGTGTGTTACATTACATTCACTACTAGGAGTGAGAAAAACATCACGGGGTGGTGCGCATTGTATGGGTGTGTGTTACATTACATTCACTACTAGGAGTGAGAAAAACATCACGGGGTGGTGCGCAATGTAAGGGTGTGTGTTACATTAGATTCACTAGTAGGAGTGAGAAAAACATCACGGGGTGGTGCGCATTGTATGGGTGTGTGTTACATTACATTCACTAGTAGGAGTGAGAAAAACATCACGGGGTGGTGCGCATTGTATGGGTGTGTGTTACATTAGATTCACTAGTAGGAGTGAGAAAAACATCACGGGCTGGTGCGCATTGTATGGGTGTGTGTTACATTACATTCACTAGTAGGAGTGAGAAAAACATCACGGGGTGGTGCGCATTGTTTGGGTGTGTGTTACATTATATACGCTAGTAGGAGTGAGAAAATCATCACGGGGTGGTGCGCATTGTATGGGTGTGTGTTACATTACATTCACTAGTAGGAGTGAGAAAAACATCACGGGGTGGTGCGCATTGTATGGGTGTGTGTTACATTAGATTCACTATTAGGAGTGAGAAAAACATCACGGGGTGGTGCGCATTGTATGGGTGTGTGTTACATTACATTCAGTAGTAGGAGTGAGAAAAACATCACGGGGTGGTTCGCATTGTATGGGTGTGTGTTACATTACATTCACTAGTAGGAGTGAGAAAAACATCACGGGGTGGTGCGCATTGTATGGGTGTGTGTTATATTACATTCACTAGTAGGAGTGAGAAAAATATCACGGGGTGGTGTGAATCGGAGCGTCTGAATTAGGATAGGCAGTGAGTGGCAATGTAGGATGGAGAAAAGCACCGCGGGGTGGTCAGCATGGGGAGGTCAGGGAACATGCAGTGGCAATGTAGGATAGGTTTCTGAAAAACATCGCGGGGTGGTGCGCATTGTATGGGTGTGTGTTACATTACATTCACTAGTAGGAGTGAGAAAAACATCACGGGGAGGTGCGCATTGTATGGGTGTGTGTTACATTACATTCACTAGTAAGAGTGAGAAAAACATCACGGGGTGGTGCGCATTGTATGGGTGTGTGTTACATTACATTCACTAGTAGGAGTGAGAAAAACATCACGGGGTGGTGCGCATTGTATGGGTGTGTGTTACATTACATTCACTAGTAGGAGTGAGAAAAACATCACGTGGTGGTGCGCATTGTATGGGTGTGTGTTACATTACATTCACTAGTAGGAGTGAGAAAAACATCACGGGGTGGTGCGCATTGTATGGGTGTGTGTTACATTACATTCACTAGTAGGAGTGAGAAAAACATCACGGGGTGGTGCGCATTGTATGGCTGTGTGTTATATTACATTCACTAGTAGGAGTGAGAAAAACATCACGGGGTGGTGCGCATTGTATGGCTGTGTGTTACATTACATTCACTAGTAGGAGTGAGAAAAACATGACGGGGTGGTGCGCATTGTATGGGTGTGTTTTACATTACATTCACTAGTAGGAGTGAGAAAAACATCACGGGGTGGTGCGCATTGTATGGGTGTGTGTTACATTACATTCACTAGTAGGAGTGAGAAAAACATCACGGGGTGGTGCACATTGTATGGGTGTGTGTTACATTAGATTCACTAGTAGGAGTGAGAAAAACATCACGGGGTGGTGCGCATTGTTTGGGTGTGTGTTACATTATATACACTAGTAGGAGTGAGAAAAACATCACGGGGTGGTGCGCATTGTATGGGTGTGTGTTACATTACATTCACTAGTAGGAGTGAGAAAAACATCACGGGGTGGTGCGCATTGTATGGGTGTGTGTTACATTACATTCACTAGTAGGAGTGAGAAAAACATCACGGGGTGGTGCGCATTGTATGGGTGTGTGTTACATTACATTCACTAGTAGGAGTGAGAAAAACATCACGGGGTGGTGCGCATTGTATGGGTGTGTGTTACATTACATTCACTACTAGGAGTGAGAAAAACATCACGGGATGGTGTGAATCGGAGAGTCTGAATTAGGATAGGCAGTGAGTGGCAATGTAGGATCGAGAAAAGCACCGCGGGGTGGTCAGCATGGGGAGGCCAGGGAACATGCAGTGGCAATGTAGGATAGGTTTCTGAAAAACATCTCGGTGTGGGGCGCATTGTATGGGTGTGTGTTACATTACATTCACTAGTAGGAGTGAGAAAAACATCACGGGGTGGTGCGCATTGTATCGGTGTGTGTTACATTACATTCACTAGTAGGAGTGAGAAAAACATCACGGGGTGGTGCACATTGTATGGGTGTGTGTTACATTAGATTCACTATTAGGAGTGAGAAAAACATCACGGTGTGGTGCGCATTGTATGGGTGTGTGTTACATTACATTCAGTAGTAGAAGTGAGAAAAACATCACGGGGTGGTTCGCATTGTATGGGTGTGTGTTACATTACATTCACTAGTAGGAGTGAGAAAAACATCACGGGGTGGTACGCATTGTTTGGGTGTGTGTTACATTACATTCACTAGTAGGAGTGAGAAAAACATCACGGGGTGGTGCGCATTGTATGGGTGTGTGTTACATTACATTCACTAGTAGGAGTGAGAAAAACATCACGGGGTGGTGCGCATTGTTTGGGTGTGTGTTACATTACATTCACTAGTAGGAGTGAGAAAAACATCACGGGGTGGTGCGCATTGTATGGGTGTGTGTTACATTACATTCACTAGTAGGAGTGAGAAAAACATCACGGGGTGGTGCGCATTGTATGGGTGTGTGTTACATTACATTCACTAGCAGGAGTGAGAAAAACATCACGGGGTGGTGCGCATTGTATGGGTGTGTGTTACATTACATTCACTAGCAGGAGTGAGAAAAACATCACGGGGTGGTTCGCATTGTATGGGTGTGTGTTACATTACATTCACTAGCAGGAGTGAGTTAAAAATCACGGGGTGGTGCGCATTGTATGGGTGTGTGTTACATTACATTCACTAGTAGCAGTGATAAAAACATCACGGGGTGGTGCGCATTGTATGGGTGTGTGTTAAATTACATTCACTAGTAGGAGTGAGAAAAACATCACGGGGTGGTGCGCATTGTATGCGTGTGTGTTACATTACATTCACTAGTAGGAGTGAGAAATACATCACGGGGTGGTGCGCATTGTATGGGTGTGTGTTACATTACATTCACTAGTAGGAGTGAGAAAAACATCACGGGGTGGTGCGCATTGTATGGGTGTGTGTTACATTAGATTCACTAGTAGGAGTGAGAAAAACATCACGGGGTGGTGCGCATTGTTTGGGTGTGTGTTACATTAGATACACTAGTAGGAATGAGAAAAACATCACGGGGTGGTGCACATTGTATGGGTGTGTGTTACATTAGATTCACTAGTAGGTGTGAGAAAAACATCACGGGGTGGTGCGCATTGTATGGGTGTGTGTTACATTACATTCACTACTAGGAGTGAGAAAAACATCACGGGATGGTGTGAATCGGAGAGTCTGAATTAGGATAGGCAGTGAGTGGCAATGTAGGATCGAGAAAAGCACCGCGGGGTGGTCAGCATGGGGAGGCCAGGGAACATGCAGTGGCAATGTAGGATAGGTTTCTGAAAAACATTGCGGGGTGGTGCGCATTGTATGGGTGTGTGTTACATTACATTCACTAGTAGGAGTGAGGAAAACATCACGGGGTGGTGCGCATTTTATGGGTGTGTGTTACATTACATTCACTAGTAGGAGTGAGAAAAACATCACGGGGTGGTGCGCATTGTATGGGTGTGTGTTACATTACATTCACTAGTAGGAGTGTGAAAAACATCACGGAGTGGTGCGCATTGTATGTGTGTGTGTTACATTACATTCACTAGTAGGAGTGAGAAAAACATCACGGGGTGGTGCGCATTGTATGGGTGTGTGTTACATTACATTCACTAGTAGGAGTGAGAAAAACATCACGGGGTGGTGCGCATTGTATGGGTGTGTGTTACATTACATTCACTAGTAGGAGTGAGAAAAACATCACGGGGTGGTGCGCATTGTATGGGTGTGTGTTACATTAGATTCACTATTAGGAGTGAGAAAAACATCACGGGGTGGTGCGCATTGTATGGGTGTGTGTTACATTACATTCAGTAGTAGGAATGAGAAAAACATCACGGGGTGGTTCGCATTGTATGGGTGTGTGTTACATTAGATTCACTAGTAGGAGTGAGAAAAACATCACGGGGTGGTGCGCATTGTATGGGTGTGTGTTACATTACATTCACTAGTAGGAGTGAGAAAAACATCACGGGGTGGTGCGCATTGTATGGGTGTGTGTTACATTACATTCACTAGTAGGAGTGAGAAAAACATCACGGGGTGGTGCGCATTGTATGGGTGTGTGTTACATTACATTCACTAGTAGGAGTGAGAAAAACATCACGGGGTGGTGCGCATTGTATGGGTGTGTGTTACATTAGATTCACTAGTAGGAGTGAGAAAAACATCACGGGGTGGTGCGCATTGTATGGTTGTGTGTTACATTACATTCACTAGTAGGAGTGAGAAAAACATCACGGGGTGGTGCGCAGTGTATGGGTGTGTGTTACATTACATTCACTAGTAGGAGTGAGAAAAACATCACGGGGTGGTGCGCATTGTATGGGTGTGTGTTACATTACATTCACTAGTAGGAATGAGAAAAACCTCACGGGGTGGTGCACATTGTATGGGTGTGTGTTACATTACATTCACTAGTAGGAGTGAGAAAAACATCACGGGATGGTGTGAATCGGAGAGTCTGAATTAGGATAGGCAGTGAGTGGCAATGTAGGATCGAGAAAAGCACCGCGGGTTGGTCAGCATGGGGAGGCCAGCGAACATGCACTGGCAATGTAGGATAGGTTTCTGAAAAACATCGCGGGGTGGTGCGCATTGTATGGGTGTGTGTTACATTAGATTCACTAGTAGGTGTGAGAAAAACATCACGGGGTGGTGCGCATTGTATGGGTGTGTGTTACATTACATTCACTAGTAGGAGTGAGAAAAACATCACGGGGTCGTGCGCATTGTATGGGTGTGGGTTACATTACATTCACTACTAGTAGTGAGAAAAACATCACGGGGTGGTGCGCATTGTATGGGTGTGTGTTACATTACATTCATTAGTAGGAGTGAGAAAAACATCACGGGGTGGTGTCAATCGGAGGGTCTGAATTAGGATAGCCAGTGAGTGGCAATGTAGGATGGAGAAAAGCAACGCCGGGTGGTCAGCATGGGGAGGTCAGGGAACATGCAGTGGCAATGTAGGATAGGTTTCTGAAAAACATCGCAGGGTGGTGCGCATTGTATGGGTGTGTGTTACATTACATTCACTAGTAGGAGTGAGAAAAACATCACGGGGTGGTGCGCATTGTATGGGTGTGTGTTACATTACATTCACTAGTAGGAGTGAGAAAAACATCACGGGGTGGTACGCATTGTTTGGGTGTGTGTTACATTACATTCACTACTAGGAGTGAGAAAAACATCACGGGGTGGTGCGCATTGTATGGGTGTGTGTTACATTACATTCACTAATAGGAGTGAGAAAAACATCACGGGGTGGTGCGCATGGTATGGGTGTGTGTTACATTAGATTCACTAGTAGGAGTGAGAAAAACATCGCAGGGTGGTGCGCATTGTATGGGTGTGTGTTACATTACATTCACTAGTAGGAGTGAGAAAAACATCATGGGGTGGTGCGCATTGAATGGGTGTGTGTTACATTACATTCACTAGTAGCAGTGAGAAAAACATCATGGGGTGGTGCGCATTGTATGGGTTTGTGTTACATTACATTCACTAGTAGGAGTGAGAAAAACATCACGGGGTGGTGCGCATTGTATGGGTGTGTGTTACATTACATTCACTAGTAGGAGTGAGAAAAACATCACGGGGTGGTGCGCATTGTATGGGTGTGTTTTACATTACACACATTAGTAGGAGTGAGAAAAACATCACGGGGTGGTGCGCATTGTATGGGTGTGTGTTACATTACATTCACTAGTAGGAGTGAGAAAAACATCACGGGGTGGTGCGCATTGTATGGGTGTGCGTTACATTACATTCACTAGTAGGAGTGTGAAAAAACATCACGGGGTGGTGCGCATTGTATGGGTGTGTGTTACATTACATTCACTAGTAGGAGTGAGAAAAACATCACGGGGTGGTGCGCATTGTATGGGTGTGTGTTACATTACATTCACTAGTACGAGTGAGAAAAACATCACGGGGTGGTGCGCATTGTATGGGTGTGTGTTACATTACACTCATTAGTAGGAGTGAGAAAAACATCACGGGGTGGTGCGCATTGTATGGGTGTGTGTTACATTAAATTCACTACTAGGAGTTAGAAAAACATCACGGGGTGGTGCGCATTGTATGGGTGTGTGTTACATTACATTCACTAGTAGGAGTGAGAAAAACATCACGGGGTGGTGCGCATTGTATGGGTGTGTGTTACATTACATTCACTAGTAGGAGTGAGAAAAACATCACGGGGTGGTGCGCATTGTATGGGTGTGTGTTACATTACTTTCACTAGTAGGAGTGAGAAAAACATCACGGGGTGGTGCGCATTGTATGGGTGTGTGTTACATTACATTCACTAGTAGGAGTGAGAAAAACATCATGGGGTGGTGCGCATTGTATGGGTGTGTGTTACATTACATTCACTAGTAGCAGTGAGAAAAACATCATGGGGTGGTGCGCATTGTATGGGTTTGTGTTACATTACATTCACTAGTAGGAGTGAGAAAAACATCACGGGGTGGTGCGCATTGTATGGGTGTGTGTTACATTACATTCACTAGTAGGAGTGAGAAAAACATCACGGGGTGGTGCGCATTGTATGGGTGTGTGTTACATTACACTCATTAGTAGGAGTGAGAAAAACATCACGGGGTGGTGCGCATTGTATGGGTGTGTGTTACATTACATTCACTAGTAGGAGTGAGAAAAACATCACGGGGTGGTGCGCATTGTATGGGTGTGTGTTACATTACATTCACTAGTAGGAGTGAGAAAAACATCACGGGGTGTTGCGCATTATATGGGTGTGTGTTACATTACTTTCACTAGTAGCAGTGAGAAAAACATCACGGGGTGGTGTGCATTGTATGGGTGTGTGTTACATTACATTCACTAAGAGGAGTGAGAAAAACATCACGGAGTGGTGCACATTGTATGGGTGTGTGTTACATTACATTCACTAGTAGGAGTGAGAAAAACATCACGGGGTTGTGCGAATTTTATGGGTGTGTGTTACATTACATTCACTAGTAGGAGTGAGAAAAACATCACGGGGTGGTGCGCATTGTATGGGTGTGTGTTACATTACATTCACTAGTAGGAGTGAGAAAAACATCACGGGGTGGTGCGCATTGTATGGGTGTGTGTTACATTACATTCACTAGCAGGAGTGAGAAAAACATCACGAGGTGGTGCGCATTGTATGAGTGTGTGTTACATTACATTCACTACTAGGAGTGAGAAAAACATCACGGGATGGTGTGAATCGGAGAGTCTGAATTAGGATAGGCAGTGAGTGGCAATGTAGGATGGAGAAAAGCACCGCGGGGTGGTCAGCATGGGGAGGCCAGGGAACATGCAGTGGCAATATAGGATAGGTTTCTGAAAAACATCGCGGGGTGGTGCGCATTGTATGGGTGTGTGTTACATTATATTCACTAGTAGGAGTGAGAAAAACATCACGGGGTGGTGCGCATTGTATGGGTGTGTGTTACATTATATTCACTAGTAGGAGTGAGAAAAACATCACGGGGTGGTGCGCATTGTATGGGTGTGTGTTACATTATATTCACTAGTAGGAGTGAGAAAAACATCACGGGGTGGTGCGCATTGTATGGGTGTGTGTTACATTACATTCACTAGTAGGAGTGAGAAATACATCACGGGGTGGTGCGGAATGTATGGGTGTGTGTTACATTACATTCACTAGTAGGAGTGAGAAAAACATCACGGGGTGGTGCGCATTGTATGGGTGTGTGTTACATTACATTCACTAGTAGGAGTGAGAAAAACATCACGGGGTGGTGCGCATAGTTTGGGTGTGTGTTACATTAGATTCACGAGTAGGAGTGAGAAAAACATCACGGGGTGGTGCGCATTGTATGGGTGTGTGTTACATTACATTCACTAGTAGGAGTGAGAAAAACATCACGGGGTGGTGCGCATTGTATGGGTGTGTGTTACATTACATTCACTAGTAGGAGTGAGAAAACATCACGGGGTGGTGCGCATTGTATGGGTGTGTGTTACATTAGATTCACTAGTAAAAGTGAGAAAAACATCACGGGGTGGTGCGCATTGTATGGGTGTGTGTTACATTAGATTCACTAGTAGGAGTGAGAAAAACATCACGGGGTGTTTCGCATTGTTTGGGTGTGTGTTACATTACATTCACTAGTAGGAGTGAGAAAAACATCACGGTGTGCTGCGCATTGTATTGGTGTGTGTTACATTACATTCACTAGTAAAAGTGAGAAAAACATCACGGGGTGGTGCGCATTGTATGGGTGTGTGTTACAATACATTCACTAGTAGGAGTGAGAAAAACATCACGGGGTGGTGTGAATCGGTGCGTCTGAATTAGGATAGGCAGTGAGTGGCAATGTAGGATGGAGAAAAGCACCGCGGGGTGGTCAGCATGGGGAGGTCAGGGAACATGCAGTGGCAATGTAGGATAGGTTTCTGAAAATCATCGCGGGGTGGTGCGCATTGTATGGGTGTGTGTTACATTACACTCATTAGTAGGAGTGAGAAAAACATCACGGTGTGGTGCGCATTGTATGGGTGTGTGTTACATTAAATTCACTACTAGGAGTTAGAAAAACATCACGGGGTGGTGCGCATTGTATGGGTGTGTGTTACATTACATTCACTAGTAGGAGTGAGAAAAACATCACGGGGTGGTGCGCATTGTATGGGTGTGTGTTACATTACATTCACTAGTAGGAGTGAGAAAAACATCACGGGGTGGTGCGCATTGTATGGGTGTGTGTTACATTACACTCATTAGTAGGAGTGAGAAAAACATCACGGGGTGGTGCACATTGTATGGGTGTGTGTTACATTACATTCACTAGTAGGAGTGAGAAAAACATCACGGGGTGGTGCGCATTGTATGGGTGTGTGTTACATTACATTCACTAGCATGAGTGAGTTAAACATCACGGGGTGGTGCGCATTGTATGGGTGTGTGTTACATTACATTCACTAGTAGCAGTGATAAAAACATCACGGGGTGGTGCGCATTGTATGGGTGTGTGTTACATTACATTCACTAGTAGGAGTGAGAAAAACATCACGGGGTGGTGCGCATTGTATGCGTGTGTGTTACATTACATTCACTAGTAGGAGTGAGAAATACATCACGGGGTGGTGCGCATTGTATGGGTGTGTGTTACATTACATTGACTAGTAGGAGTGAGAAAAACATCACGGGGTGGTGCGCATTGTATCTGTGTGTGTTACATTAGATTCACTAGTAGGAGTGAGAAAACATCACGGGGTGGTGCGCATTGTATGGGTGTGTGTTACATTAGATTCACTAGTAGGAGTGAGAAAAACATCACGGGGTGGTGCGCATTGTATGGGTGTGTGTTACATTACATTCACTACTAGGAGTGAGAAAAACATCACGGGATGGTGTGAATCGGAGAGTCTGAATTAGGATAGGCAGTGAGTGGCAATGTAGGATGGAGAAAAGCACCGCGGGGTGGTCAGCATGGGGAGGCCAGGGAACATGCAGTGGCAATATAGGATAGGTTTCTGAAAAACATCGCGGGGTGGTGCGCATTGTATGGGTGTGTGTTACATTATATTCACTAGTAGGAATGAGAAAAACATCACGGGGTGGTGCGCATTGTATGGGTGTGTGTTACATTATATTCACTAGTAGGAGTGAGAAAAACATCACGGGGTGGTGCGCATTGTATGGGTGTGTGTTACATTACATTCACTAGTAGGAGTGAGAAAAACATCACGGGGTGGTGCGCATTGTATGGGTGTGTGTTACATTACATTCACTAGTAGGAGTGAGAAATACATCACGGGGTGGTGCGCAATGTATGGGTGTGTGTTACATTACATTCACTAGTAGGAGTGAGAAAAACATCACGGGGTGGTGCGCATTGTATGGGTGTGTGTTACATTACATTCACTAGTAGGAGTGAGAAAAACATCACGGGGTGGTGCGCATAGGTTGGGTGTGTGTTACATTAGATTCACGAGTAGGAGTGAGAAAAACATCACGGGGTGGTGCGCATTGTATGGGTGTGTGTTACATTACATTCACTAGTAGGAGTGAGAAAAACATCACGGGGTGGTGCGCATTGTATGGGTGTGTGTTACATTACATTCACTAGTAGGAGTGAGAAAAACATCATGGGGTGGTGCGCATTGTATGGGTGTGTGTTACATTAGATTCACTAGTAAAAGTGAGAAAAACATCAATGGGTGGTGCGCATTGTATGGGTGTGTGTTACATTACATTCACTAGCAGGAGTGAGAAAAACATCACGGGGTGGTGCGCACTGTATGGGTGTGTGTTACATTACATTCACTAGCAGGAGTGAGAAAAACATCACGGGGTGGTGCGCATTGTATGGGCGTGTGTTACATTACATTCACTAGTAGGAGTGAGAAAAACATCACGGGGTTGTGCGCATTGTATGGGCGTGTGTTACATTACATTCACTAGTAGGAGTGAGAAAAACATCACGGGGTGGTGCGCATTGTATGGGTGAGTGTTACATTACATTCACTAGTAGGAGTGAGAAAAACATCACGGGGTGGTGCGCATTGTATGGGTGTGTGTTACATTACATTCACTAGTAGGAGTGAGAAAAACATCACGGGGTGGTGCGCATTGTATGGGTGTGTGTTACATTACATTCACTAGCAGGAGTGAGAAAAACATCACGGGGTGGTGCGCATTGTATGGGTGTGTGTTACATTACATTCACTAGCATGAGTGAGTTAAACATCACGGGGTGGTGCGCATTGTATGGGTGTGTGTTACATTACATTCACTAGTAGCAGTGATAAAAACATCACGGGGTGGTGCGCATTGTATGGGTGTGTGTTACATTACATTCACTAGTAGGAGTGAGAAAAACATCACGGGGTGGTGCGCATTGTATGCGTGTGTGTTACATTACATTCACTAGTAGGAGTGAGAAATACATCACGGGGTGGTGCGCATTGTATGGGTGTGTGTTACATTACATTTACTAGTAGGAGTGAGAAAAACATCACGGGGTGGTGCGCATTGTATGGGTGTGTGTTACATTAGATTCACTAGTAGGAGTGAGAAAACATCACGGGGTGGTGCGCATTGTATGGGTGTGTGTTACATTAGATTCACTAGTAGGAGTGAGAAAAACATCACGGGGTGGTGCGCATTGTATGGGTGTGTGTTACATTACATTCACTACTAGGAGTGAGAAAAACATCACGGGATGGTGTGAATCGGAGAGTCTGAATTAGGATAGGCAGTGAGTGGCAATGTAGGATGGAGAAAAGCACCGCGGGGTGGTCAACATGGGGAGGCCAGGGAACATGCAGTGGCAATATAGGATAGGTTTCTGAAAAACATCGCGGGGTGGTGCGCATTGTATGGGTGTGTGTTACATTATATTCACTATTAGGAATGAGAAAAACATAACGGGGTGGTGCGCATTGTATGGGTGTGTGTTACATTATATTCACTAGTAGGAGTGAGAAAAACATCACGGGGTGGTGCGCATTGTATGGGTGTGTGTTACATTACATTCACTAGTAGGAGTGAGAAAAACATCACGGGGTGGTGCGCATTGTATGGGTGTGTGTTACATTACATTCACTAGTAGGAGTGAGAAATACATCACGGGGTGGTGCGCAATGTATGGGTGTGTGTTACATTACATTCACTAGTAGGAGTGAGAAAAACATCACGGGGTGGTGCGCATTGTATGGGTGTGTGTTACATTACATTCACTAGTAGGAGTGAGAAAAACATCACGGGGTGGTGCGCATAGTTTGGGTGTGTGTTACATTAGATTCACGAGTAGGAGTGAGAAAAACATCACGGGGTGGTGCGCATTGTATGGGTGTGTGTTACATTACATTCACTAGTAGGAGTGAGAAAAACATCACGGGGTGGTGCGCATTGTATGGGTGTGTGTTACATTACATTCACTAGTAGGAGTGAGAAAAACATCACGGGGTGGTGCGCATTGTATGGGTGTGTGTTACATTAGATTCACTAGTAAAAGTGAGAAAAACATCACGGGGTGGTGCGCATTGTATGGGTGTGTGTTACATTACATTCACTAGCAGGAGTGAGAAAAACATCACGGGGTGGTGCGCATTGTATGGGTGTGTGTTACATTACATTCACTAGCATGAGTGAGTTAAACATCACGGGGTGGTGCGCATTGTATGGGTGTGTGTTACATTACATTCACTAGTAGCAGTGATAAAAACATCACGGGGTGGTGCGCATTGTATGGGTGTGTGTTACATTACATTCACTAGTAGGAGTGAGAAAAACATCACGGGGTGGTGCGCATTGTATGCGTGTTTGTTACATTAC
The DNA here is from genome assembly GCF_034190915.1 of Cavia porcellus. Lineage (NCBI taxonomy): Eukaryota > Metazoa > Chordata > Mammalia > Rodentia > Caviidae > Cavia > Cavia porcellus. Next base: position 352,675 of record NW_026947586.1, read on the forward strand.
ATTCACTAGTAGGAGTGAGAAATACATCACGGGGTGGTGCGCATTGTATGGGTGTGTGTTACATTACATTGACAAGTAGGAGTGAGAAAAACATCACGGGGTGGTGCGCATTGTATGGGTGTGTGTTACATTAGATTCACTAGTAGGAGTGAGAAAACATCACGGGGTGGTGCGCATTGTATGGGTGTGTGTTACATTAGATTCACTAGTAGGAGTGAGAAAAACATCACGGGGTGGTGCGCATTGTATGGGTGTGTGTTACATTACATTCACTACTAGGAGTGAGAAAAACATCACGGGATGGTGTGAATCGGAGAGTCTGAATTAGGATAGGCAGTGAGTGGCAATGTAGGATGGAGAAAAGCACCGCGGGGTGGTCAGCATGGGGAGGCCAGGGAACATGCAGTGGCAATATAGGATAGGTTTCTGAAAAACATCGCGGGGTGGTGCGCATTGTATGGGTGTGTGTTACATTATATTCACTAGTAGGAGTGAGAAAAACATCACGGGGTGGTGCGCATTGTATGGGTGTGTGTTACATTATATTCACTAGTAGGAGTGAGAAAAACATCACGGGGTGGTGCGCATTGTATGGGTGTGTGTTACATTACATTCACTAGTAGGAGTGAGAAAAACATCACGGGGTGGTGCGCATTGTATGGGTGTGTGTTACATTACATTCACTAGTAGGAGTGAGAAAAACATCACGGGGTGGTGCGCAATGTATGGGTGTGTGTTACATTACATTCACTAGTAGGAGTGAGAAGAACATCACGGGGTGGTGCGCATTGTATGGGTGTGTGTTACATTACATTCACTAGTAGGAGTGAGAAAAACATCACGGGGTGGTGCGCATAGTTTGGGTGTGTGTTACATTAGATTCACGAGTAGGAGTGAGAAAAACATCACGGGGTGGTGCGCATTGTATGGGTGTGTGTTACATTACATTCACTAGTAGGAGTGAGAAAAACATCACGGGGTGGTGCGCATTGTATGGGTGTGTGTTACATTACATTCACTAGTAGGAGTGAGAAAAACATCACGGGGTGGTGCGCATTGTATGGGTGTGTGTTACATTAGATTCACTAGTAAAAGTGAGAAAAACATCACGGGGTGGTGCGCATTGTATGGGTGTGTGTTACATTACATTCACTAGTAGGAGTGAGAAAAACATCACGGGGTGTTTCGCATTGTTTGGGTGTGTGTTACATTACATTCACTAGTAGGAGTGAGAAAAACATCACGGTGTGCTGCGCATTGTATGGGTGTGTGTTACATTACATTCACTAGTAAAAGTGAGAAAAACATCACGGGGTGGTGCGCATTGTATGGGTGTGTGTTACAATACATTCACTAGTAGGAGTGAGAAAAACATCACGGGGTGGTGTGAATCGGTGCGTCTGAATTTGGATAGGCAGTGAGTGGCAATGTAGGATGGAGAAAAGCACCGCGGGGTGGTCAGCATGGGGAGGTCAGGGAACATGCAGTGGCAATGTAGGATAGGTTTCTGAAAATCATCGCGGGGTGGTGCGCATTGTATGGGTGTGTGTTACATTACACTCATTAGTAGGAGTGAGAAAAACATCACGGGGTGGTGCGCATTGTATGGGTGTGTGTTACATTAAATTCACTACTAGGAGTTAGAAAAACATCACGGGGTGGTGCGCATTGTATGGGTGTGTGTTACATTACATTCACTAATAGGAGTGAGAAAAACATCACGGGGTGGTGCGCATTGTATGGGTGTGTGTTACATTACATTCACTAGTAGGAGTGAGAAAAACATCACGGGGTGGTGCGCATTGTATGGGTGTGTGTTACATTACTTTCACTAGTAGGAGTGAGAAAAACATCACGGGGTGGTGCGCATTGTATGGGTGTGTGTTACATTACATTCACTAGTAGGAGTGAGAAAAACATCACGGGGTGGTGCGCATTGTATGGGTGTGTGTTACATTACATTCACTAGTAGGAGTGAGAAAAACATCACGGGGTGGTGCGCATTGTATGGGTGTGTGTTACATTACTTTCACTAGTAGGAGTGAGAAAAACATCACGGGGTGGTGCGCATTGTATGGGTGTGTGTTACATTACATTCATAGTAGGAGTGAGAAAAACATCATGGGGTGGTGCGCATTGTATGGGTGTGTGTTACATTACATTCACTAGTAGCAGTGAGAAAAACATCATGGGGTGGTGCGCATTGTATGGGTTTGTGTTACATTACATTCACTAGTAGGAGTGAGAAAAACATCACGGGGTGGTGCGCATTGTATGGGTGTGTGTTACATTACATTCACTAGTAGGAGTGAGAAAAACATCACGGGGTGGTGCGCATTGTATGGGTGTGTGTTACATTACACTCATTAGTAGGAGTGAGTAAAACATCACGGGGTGGTGCGCATTTTATGGGTGTGTGTTACATTACATTCACTAGTAGGAGTGAGAAAAACATCACGGGGTGGTGCGCATTGTATGGGTGTGTGTTACATTACATTCACTAGTAGGAGTGAGAAAAACATCACGGGGTGTTGCGCATTGTATGGGTGTGTGTTACATTACTTTCACTAGTAGCAGTGAGAAAAACATCACGGGGTGGTGTGCATTGTATGGGTGTGTGTTACATTACATTCACTAAGAGGAGTGAGAAAAACATCACGGAGTGGTGCGCATTGTATGGGTGTGTGTTACATTCACTAGTAGGAGTGAGAAAAACATCACGGGGTTGTGCGAATTTTATGGGTGTGTGTTACATTACATTCACTAGTAGGAGTGATAAAAACATCACGGGGTGGTGCGCATTGTATGGGCGTGTGTTACATTACATTCACTAGTAGGAGTGAGAAAAACATCACGGGGTTGTGCGCATTGTATGGGCGTGTGTTACATTACATTCACTAGTAGGAGTGAGAAAAACATCACGGGGTGGTGCGCATTGTATGGGTGAGTGTTACATTACATTCACTAGTAGGAGTAAGAAAAACATCACGGGGTGGTGCGCATTGTATGGGTGTGTGTTACATTACATTCACTAGTAGGAGTGAGAAAAACATCACGGGGTGGTGCGCATTTTATGGGTGTGTGTTACATTACATTCACTAGCAGGAGTGAGAAAAACATCACGGGGTGGTGCGCATTGTATGGGTGTGTGTTACATTACATTAACTAGCATGAGTGAGTTAAACATCACGGGGTGGTGCGCATTGTATGGGTGTGTGTTACATTACATTCACTAGTAGCAGTGATAAAAACATCACGGGGTGGTGCGCATTGTATGGGTGTGTGTTACATTACATTCACTAGTAGGAGTGAGAAAAACATCACGGGGTGGTGCGCATTGTACGCGTGTGTGTTACATTACATTCACTAGTAGGAGTGAGAAATACATCACGGGGTGGTGCGCATTGTATGGGTGTGTGTTACATTACATTGACTAGTAGGAGTGAGAAAAACATCACGGGGTGGTGCGCATTGTATGGGTGTGTGTTACATTAGATTCACTAGTAGGAGTGAGAAAACATCACGGGGTGGTGCGCATTGTATGGGTGTGTGTTACATTAGATTCACTAGTAGGAGTGAGAAAAACATCACGGGGTGGTGCGCATTGTATGGGTGTGTGTTACATTACATTCACTACTAGGAGTGAGAAAAACATCACGGGATGGTGTGAATCGGAGAGTCTGAATTAGGATAGGCAGTGAGTGGCAATGTAGGATGGAGAAAAGCACCGCGGGGTGGTCAGCATGGGGAGGCCAGGGAACATGCAGTGGCAATATAGGATAGGTTTCTGAAAAACATCGCGGGGTGGTGCGCATTGTATGGGTGTGTGTTACATTATATTCACTAGTAGGAGTGAGAAAAACATCACGGGGTGGTGCGCATTGTATGGGTGTGTGTTACATTAGATTCACTAGTAAAAGTGAGAAAAACATCACGGGGTGGTGCGCATTGTATGGGTGTGTGTTACATTACATTCACTAGCAGGAGTGAGAAAAACATCACGGGGTGGTGCGCATTGTATGGGTGTGTGTTACATTACATTCACTAGCATGAGTGAGTTAAACATCACGGGGTGGTGCGCATTGTATGGGTGTGTGTTACATTACATTCACTAGTAGCAGTGATAAAAACATCACGGGGTGGTGCGCATTGTATGGGTGTGTGTTACATTACATTCACTAGTAGGAGTGAGAAAAACATCACGGGGTGGTGCGCATTGTATGCGTGTTTGTTACATTACATTCACTAGTAGGAGTGAGAAATACATCACGGGGTGGTGCGCATTGTATGGGTGTGTGTTACATTACATTGAAAAGTAGGAGTGAGAAAAACATCACGGGGTGGTGCGCATTGTATGGGTGTGTGTTACATTAGATTCACTAGTAGGAGTGAGAAAACATCACGGGGTGGTGCGCATTGTATGGGTGTGTGTTACATTAGATTCACTAGTAGGAGTGAGAAAAACATCACGGGGTGGTGCGCATTGTATGGGTGTGTGTTACATTACATTCACTACTAGGAGTGAGAAAAACATCACGGGATGGTGTGAATCGGAGAGCCTGAATTAGGATAGGCAGTGAGTGGCAATGTAGGATGGAGAAAAGCACCGCGGGGTGGTCAGCATGGGGAGGCCAGGGAACATGCAGTGGCAATATAGGATAGGTTTCTGAAAAACATCGCGGGGTGGTGCGCATTGTATGGGTGTGTGTTACATTATATTCACTAGTAGGAGTGAGAAAAACATCACGGGGTGGTGCGCATTGTATGGGTGTGTGTTACATTATATTCACTAGTAGGAGTGAGAAAAACATCACGGGGTGGTGCGCATTGTATGGGTGTGTGTTACATTACATTCACTAGTAGGAGTGAGAAAATCATCACGGGGTGGTGCGCATTGTATGGGTGTGTGTTACATTACATTCACTAGTAGGAGTGAGAAAAACATCACCGGGTGGTGCGCAATGTATGGGTGTGTGTTACATTACATTCACTAGTAGGAGTGAGAAGAACATCACGGGGTGGTGCGCATTGTATGGGTGTGTGTTACATTACATTCACTAGTAGGAGTGAGAAAAACATCACGGGGTGGTGCGCATAGTTTGGGTGTGTGTTACATTAGATTCACGAGTAGGAGTGAGAAAAACATCACGGGGTGGTGCGCATTGTATGGGTGTGTGTTACATTACATTCACTAGTAGGAGTGAGAAAAACATCACGGGGTGGTGCGCATTGTATGGGTGTGTGTTACATTACATTCACTAGTAGGAGTGAGAAAAACATCACGGGGTGGTGCGCATTGTATGGGTGTGTGTTACATTAGATTCACTAGTAAAAGTGAGAAAAACATCACGGGGTGGTGCGCATTGTATGGGTGTGTGTTACATTACATTCACTAGTAGGAGTGAGAAAAACATCACGGGGTGTTTCGCATTGTTTGGGTGTGTGTTACATTACATTCACTAGTAGGAGTGAGAAAAACATCACGGTGTGCTGCGCATTGTATGGGTGTGTGTTACATTACATTCACTAGTAAAAGTGAGAAAAACATCACGGGGTGGTGCGCATTGTATGGGTGTGTGTTACAATACATTCACTAGTAGGAGTGAGAAAAACATCACGGGGTGGTGTGAATCGGTGCGTCTGAATTTGGATAGGCAGTGAGTGGCAATGTAGGATGGAGAAAAGCACCGCGGGGTGGTCAGCATGGGGAGGTCAGGGAACATGCAGTGGCAATGTAGGATAGGTTTCTGAAAATCATCGCGGGGTGGTGCGCATTGTATGGGTGTGTGTTACATTACACTCATTAGTAGGAGTGAGAAAAACATCACGGGGTGGTGCGCATTGTATGGGTGTGTGTTACATTAAATTCACTACTAGGAGTTAGAAAAACATCACGGGGTGGTGCGCATTGTATGGGTGTGTGTTACATTACATTCACTAATAGGAGTGAGAAAAACATCACGGGGTGGTGCGCATTGTATGGGTGTGTGTTACATTACATTCACTAGTAGGAGTGAGAAAAACATCACGGGGTGGTGCGCATTGTATGGGTGTGTGTTACATTACTTTCACTAGTAGGAGTGAGAAAAACATCACGGGTTGGTGCGCATTGTATGGGTGTGTGTTACATTACATTCACTAGTAGGAGTGAGAAAAACATCACGGGGTGGTGCGCATTGTATGGGTGTGTGTTACATTACATTCACTAGTAGGAGTGAGAAAAACATCACGGGGTGGTGCGCATTGTATGGGTGTGTGTTACATTACTTTCACTAGTAGGAGTGAGAAAAACATCACGGGGTGGTGCGCATTGTATGGGTGTGTGTTACATTACATTCATAGTAGGAGTGAGAAAAACATCATGGGGTGGTGCGCATTGTATGGGTGTGTGTTACATTACATTCACTAGTAGCAGTGAGAAAAACATCATGGGGTGGTGCGCATTGTATGGGTTTGTGTTACATTACATTCACTAGTAGGAGTGAGAAAAACATCACGGGGTGGTGCGCATTGTATGGGTGTGTGTTACATTACATTCACTAGTAGGAGTGAGAAAAACATCACGGGGTGGTGCGCATTGTATGGGTGTGTGTTACATTACACTCATTAGTAGGAGTGAGTAAAACATCACGGGGTGGTGCGCATTTTATGGGTGTGTGTTACATTACATTCACTAGTAGGAGTGAGAAAAACATCACGGGGTGGTGCGCATTGTATGGGTGTGTGTTACATTACTTTCACTAGTAGCAGTGAGAAAAACATCACGGGGTGGTGTGCATTGTATGGGTGTGTGTTACATTACATTCACTAAGAGGAGTGAGAAAAACATCACGGAGTGGTGCGCATTGTATGGGTGTGTGTTACATTCACTAGTAGGAGTGAGAAAAACATCACGGGGTTGTGCGAATTTTATGGGTGTGTGTTACATTACATTCACTAGTAGGAGTGATAAAAACATCACGGGGTGGTGCGCATTGTATGGGCGTGTGTTACATTACATTCACTAGTAGGAGTGAGAAAAACATCACGGGGTTGTGCGCATTGTATGGGCGTGTGTTACATTACATTCACTAGTAGGAGTGAGAAAAACATCACGGGGTGGTGCGCATTGTATGGGTGAGTGTTACATTACATTCACTAGTAGGAGTAAGAAAAACATCACGGGGTGGTGCGCATTGTATGGGTGTGTGTTACATTACATTCACTAGTAGGAGTGAGAAAAACATCACGGGGTGGTGCGCATTTTATGGGTGTGTGTTACATTACATTCACTAGCAGGAGTGAGAAAAACATCACGGGGTGGTGCGCATTGTATGGGTGTGTGTTACATTACATTAACTAGCATGAGTGAGTTAAACATCACGGGGTGGTGCGCATTGTATGGGTGTGTGTTACATTACATTCACTAGTAGCAGTGATAAAAACATCACGGGGTGGTGCGCATTGTATGGGTGTGTGTTACATTACATTCACTAGTAGGAGTGAGAAAAACATCACGGGGTGGTGCGCATTGTACGCGTGTGTGTTACATTACATTCACTAGTAGGAGTGAGAAATACATCACGGGGTGGTGCGCATTGTATGGGTGTGTGTTACATTACATTGACTAGTAGGAGTGAGAAAAACATCACGGGGTGGTGCGCATTGTATGGGTGTGTGTTACATTAGATTCACTAGTAGGAGTGAGAAAAACATCACGGGGAGGTGCGCATTGTATGGGTGTGTGTTACATTACATTCACTAGTAGGAGTGAGAAAAACATCACGGGGTGGTGCGCATTGTATCGGTGTGTGTTACATTACATTCACTAGTAGGAGTGAGAAAAACATCACGGGGTGGTGCGCATTGTATGGGTGTGTGTTACATTAGATTCACTAGTAGGAGTGAGAAAAACATCACGGGGTGGTGCGCATTGTATGGGTGTGTGTTACATTACATTCACTACTAGGAGTGAGAAAAACATCACGGGATGGTGTGAATCGGAGAGTCTGAATTAGGATAGGCAGTGAGTGGCAATGTAGGATGGAGAAAAGCACCGCGGGGTGGTCAGCATGGGGAGGCCAGGGAACATGCAGTGGCAATATAGGATAGGTTTCTGAAAAACATCGCGGGGTGGTGCGCATTGTATGGGTGTGTGTTACATTATATTCACTAGTAGGAGTGAGAAAAACATCACGGGGTGGTGCGCATTGTATGGGTGTGTGTTACATTATATTCACTAGTAGGAGTGAGAAAAACATCACGGGGTGGTGCGCATTGTATGGGTGTGTGTTACATTACATTCACTAGTAGGAGTGAGAAAAACATCACGGGGTGGTGCGCATTGTATGGGTGTGTGTTACATTACATTCACTAGTAGAAGTGAGAAATACATCACGGGGTGGTGCGCAATGTATGGGTGTGTGTTACATTACATTCACTAGTAGGAGTGAGAAAAACATCACGGGGTGGTGCGCATTGTATGGGTGTGTGTTACATTACATTCACTAGTAGGAGTGAGAAAAACATCACGGGGTGGTGCGCATAGTTTGGGTGTGTGTTACATTAGATTCACGAGTAGGAGTGAGAAAAACATCACGGGGTAGTGCGCATTGTATGGGTGTGTGTTACATTACATTCACTAGTAGGAGTGAGAAAAACATCACGGGGTGGTGCGCATTGTATGGGTGTGTGTTACATTACATTCACTAGTAGGAGTGAGAAAAACATCACGGGGTGGTGCGCATTGTATGGGTGTGTGTTACATTAGATTCACTAGTAAAAGTGAGAAAAACATCACGGGGTGGTGCGCATTGTATGGGTGTGTGTTACATTAGATTCACTAGTAGGAGTGAGAAAAACATCACGGGGTGTTTCGCATTGTTTGGGTGTGTGTTACATTACATTCACTAGTAGGAGTGAGAAAAACATCACGGGGTGCTGCGCATTGTATGGGTGTGTGTTACATTACATTCACTAGTAAAAGTGAGAAAAACATCACGGGGTGGTGCGCATTGTATGGGTGTGTGTTACAATACATTCACTAGTAGGAGTGAGAAAAACATCACGGGGTGGTGTGAATCGGTGCGTCTAAATTAGGATAGGCAGTGAGTGGCAATGTAGGATGGAGAAAAGCACCGCGGGTTGGTCAGCATGGGGAGGTCAGGGAACATGCAGTGGCAATGTAGGATAGGTTTCTGAAAATCATCGCGGGGTGGTGCGCATTGTATGGGTGTGTGTTACATTAGATTCACTAGTAGGAGTGAGAAAAACATCACGGGGTGGTGCGCATTGTATGGGTGTTTGTTACATTAGATTCACTAGTAGGAGTGAGAAAAACATCACGTGGTGATGCGCATTGTATGGGTGTGTGTTACATTAGATTCACTAGTAGGAGTGAGAAAAACATCACGGGGTGGTGCGCATTGTATGGGTGTGTGTTACATTAGATTCACTAGTAGGAGTGAGAAAAACATCACGGGGTGGTGCGCATTGTATGGGTGTTTGTTACATTAGATTCACTAGTAGGAGTGAGAAAAACATCACGTGGTGGTGCACATTGTATGGGTGTGTGTTACATTACATTCACTAGTAGGAGTGAGAAAAACATCACGGGGTGGTGCGCATTGTATGGGTGTGTGTTACATTACATTCACTAGTAGGAGTGAGAAAAACATCACGGGGTGGTACGCAATGTAAGGGTGTGTGTTACATTAGATTCACTAGTAGGAGTGAGAAAAACATCACGGGGTGGTGCGCATTGTATGGGTGTGTGTTACATTACATTCACTAGTAGGACTGAGAAAAACATCACGGGGTGGTGCGCATTGTATGGGTGTGTGTTACATTACATTCACTAGTAGGAGTGAGAAAAACATCACGGGGTGGTGCGCATTGTATGGGTGTGTGTTACATTACATTCACTAGTAGGAGTGAGAAAAACATCACGGGGTGGTGCGCATTGTATGGGTGTGTGTTATATAACTTTCACTAGTAGGAGTGAGAAAAACATCACGGGGTGGTGCGCATTGTATGGCTGTGTGTTACATTACATTCACTAGTAGGAGTGAGAAAAACATCACGGGGTTGTGCGCATTGTATGGGCGTGTGTTACATTACATTCACTAGTAGGAGTGAGAAAAACATCACGGGGTGGTGCGCATTGTATGGGTGAGTGTTACATTACATTCACTAGTAGGAGTAAGAAAAACATCACGGGGTGGTGCGCATTGTATGGGTGTGTGTTACATTACATTCACTAGTAGGAGTGAGAAAAACATTACGGGGTGGTGCGCATTTTATGGGTGTGTGTTACATTACATTCACTAGCAGGAGTGAGAAAAACATCACGGGGTGGTGCGCATTGTATGGGTGTGTGTTACATTACATTAACTAGCATGAGTGAGTTAAACATCACGGGGTGGTGCGCATTGTATGGGTGTGTGTTACATTACATTCACTAGTAGCAGTGATAAAAACATCACGGGGTGGTGCGCATTGTATGGGTGTGTGTTACATTACATTCACTAGTAGGAGTGAGAAAAACATCACGGGGTGGTGCGCATTGTACGCGTGTGTGTTACATTACATTCACTAGTAGGAGTGAGAAATACATCACGGGGTGGTGCGCATTGTATGGGTGTGTGTTACATTACATTGACTAGTAGGAGTGAGAAAAACATCACGGGGTGGTGCGCATTGTATGGGTGTGTGTTAAATTACATTCACTAGAAGGAGTGAGAAAAACATCACGGGGTGGTGCGCATTGTATGCGTGTGTGTTACATTACATTCACTAGTAGGAGTGAGAAATACATCACGGGGTGGTGCGCATTGTATGGGTATGTGTTACATTACATTCACTAGTAGGAGTGAGAAAAACATCACGGGGTGGTGCGCATTGTATGGGTGTGTGTTACATTAGATTCACTAGTAGGAGTGAGAAAAACATCACGGGGTGGTGCGCATTGTTTGGGTGTGTGTTACATTAGTTACACTAGTAGGAGTGAGAAAAACATCACGGAGTGGTGCACATTGTATGGGTGTGTGTTACACTAGATTCACTACTAGTAGTGAGAAAAAGATCACGGGGTGGTGCGCATTGTACGGGTGTGTGTTGCATTACATTCACTACTAGGAGTGAGAAAAACATCACGGGATGGTGTGAATTGGATATTCTGAATTAGGATAGGCAGTGAGTGGCAATGTAGGATGGAGAAAAGCACCGCGGGGTGGTCAGCATGGGGAGGCCAGGGAAAGTGCAGTGGCAATATAGGATAGGTTTCTGAAAAACATCGCGGGGTGGTGCGCATTGTATGGGTGTGTGTTACATTACATTCACTAGTAGCAGTGATAAAAACATCACGGGGTGGTGCGCATTGTATGGGTGTGTGTTACATTACATTCACTAGTAGGAGTGAGAAAAACATCACGGGGTGGTGCGCATTGTATGCGTGTGTGTTACATTACATTCACTAGTAGGAGTGAGAAATACATCACGGGGTGGTGCGCATTGTATGGGTGTGTGTTACATTACATTGACTAGTAGGAGTGAGAAAAACATCACGGGGTGGTGCGCATTGTATGGGTGTGTGTTACATTAGATTCACTAGTAGGAGTGAGAAAACATCACGGGGTGGTGCGCATTGTATGGGTGTGTGTTACATTAGATTCACTAGTAGGAGTGAGAAAAACATCACGGGGTGGTGCGCATTGTATGGGTGTGTGTTACATTACATTCACTACTAGGAGTGAGAAAAACATCACGGGATGGTGTGAATCGGAGAGTCTGAATTAGGATAGGCAGTGAGTGGCAATGTAGGATGGAGAAAAGCACCGCGGGGTGGTCAGCATGGGGAGGCCAGGGAACATGCAGTGGCAATATAGGATAGGTTTCTGAAAAACATCGCGGGGTGGTGCGCATTGTATGGGTGTGTGTTACATTATATTCACTAGTAGGAGTGACAAAAACATCACGGGGTGGTGCGCATTGTATGGGTGTGTGTTACATTACATTCACTAGTAGGAGTGAGAAAAACATCACGGGGTGGTGCGCATTGTATGGGTGTGTGTTACATTACATTCACTAGTAGGAGTGAGAAATACATCACGGGGTGGTGCGCAATGTATGGGTGTGTGTTACATTACATTCACTAGTAGGAGTGAGAAAAACATCACGGGGTGGTGCGCATTGTATGGGTGTGTGTTACATTACATTCACTAGTAGGAGTGAGAAAAACATCACGGGGTGGTGCGCATAGTTTGGGTGTGTGTTACAGTAGATTCACGAGTAGGAGTGAGAAAAACATCACGGGGTGTTTCGCATTGTTTGGGTGTGTGTTACATTACATTCACTAGTAGGAGTGAGAAAAACATCACGGGGTGCTGCGCATTGTATGGGTGTGTGTTACATTACATTCACTAGTAGGAGTGAGTAAAACATCACGGGGTGGTGCGCATTGTATGGGTGTGTGTTACATTAGATTCACTAGTAAAAGTGAGAAAAACATCACGGGGTGGTGCGCATTGTATGGGTGTGTGTTACATTAGATTCACTAGTAGGAGTGAGAAAAACATCACGGGGTGTTTCGCATTGTTTGGGTGTGTGTTACATTACATTCACTAGTAGGAGTGAGAAAAACATCACGGGGTGCTTCGCATTGTATGGGTGTGTGTTACATTACATTCACTAGTAAAAGTGAGAAAAACATCACGGGGTGGTGCGCATTGTATGGGTGTGTGTTACAATACATTCACTAGTAGGAGTGAGAAAAACATCACGGGGTGGTGTGAATCGGTGCGTCTGAATTAGGATAGGAAGTGAGTGGCAATGTAGGATGGAGAAAAGCACCGCGGGGTGGTCAGCATGGGGAGGTCAGGGAACATGCAGTGGCAATGTAGGATAGGTTTCTGAAAATCATCGCGGGGTGGTGCGCATTGTATGGGTGTGTGTTACATTAGATTCACTAGTAGGAGTGAGAAAAACATCACGGGGTGGTGCGCATTGTATGGGTGTTTGTTACATTAGATTCACTAGTAGGAGTGAGAAAAACATCACGTGGTGGTGCGCATTGTATGGGTGTGTGTTACATTAGATTCACTAGTAGGAGTGAGAAAAACATCACGGGGTGGTGCGCATTGTATGGGTGTGTGTTACATTACATTCACTAGTAGGAGTGAGAAAAACATCACGGGGTGGTGCGCATTGTATGGGTGTGTGTTACATTACATTCACTAGTAGGAGTGAGAAAAACATCACGGGGTGGTGCGCATTGTATGGGTGTGTGTTACATTACATTCACTAGTAGGAGTGAGAAAAACATCACGGGGTGGTACGCAATATAAGGGTGTGTGTTACATTAGATTCACTAGTAGGAGTGAGAAAAACATCACGGGGTGGTGCGCATTGTATGGGTGTGTGTTACATTACATTCACTAGTAGGAGTGAGAAAAACATCACGGGGTGGGGCGCATTGTATGGGTGTGTGTTACATTACATTCACTAGTAGGAGTGAGAAAAACATCACGGGGTGGTGCGCATTGTATGGGTGTGTGTTACATTACATTCACTAGTAGGACTGAGAAAAACATCACGGGGTGGTGCGCATTGTATGGGTGTGTGTTACATTACATTCACTAGTAGGAGTGAGAAAAACATCACGGGGTGGTGCGCATTGTATGGGTGTGTGTTACATTAGATTCACTAGTAGGAGTGAGAAAAACATCACGGGGTGGTGCGCATTCTATGGGTGTGTGTTATATAACATTCACTAGTAGGAGTGAGAAAAACATCACGGGGTGGTGCGCATTGTATGGCTGTGTGTTACATTACATTCACTAGTAGGAGTGAGAAAAACATCACGGGGTGGTGCGCATTGTATGGGTTTGTTTTACATTACATTCACTAGTAGGAGTGAGAAAAACATCACGGGTTGGTGCGCATTGTATGGGTGTGTGTTACATTACATTCACTAGTAGGAGTGAGAAAAACATCACGGGGTGGTGCGCATTGTATGGGTGTGTGTTACATTAGATTCACTAGTAGGAGTGAGAAAAACATCACGGGATGGTGTGAATCGGAGAGTCTGAATTAGGATAGGCAGTGAGTGGCAATGTAGGATCGAGAAAAGCACCGCGGGGTGGTCAGCATGGGGAGGCCAGGGAACATGCAGTGGCAATGTAGGATAGGTTTCTGAAAAACATCGCGGTGTGGTGCGCATTGTATGGGTGTGTGTTACATTACATTCAAGTAGGAGTGAGAAAAACATCACGGGGTGGTGCGCATTGTATGGGTGTGTGTTACATTACATTCACTAGTAGGAGTGAGAAAAACATCACGGGGTGGTGCGCATTGTTTGGGTGTGTGTTACATTACATTCACTAGTAGGAGTGAGAAAAACATCTCGGGGTGGTGCGCATTGTATGGGTGTGTGTTACATTACATTCACTAGTAGGAGTGAGAAAAACATCACGGGGTGGTGCGCATTGTATGGGTGTGTGTTACATTACATTCACTAGCAGGAGTGAGAAAAACATCACGGGGCGGTGCGCATTGTATGGGTGTGTGTTACATTACATTCACTAGCAGGAGTGAGTTAAACATCACGGGGTGGTGCGCATTGTATGGGTGTGTGTTACATTACATTCACTAGTAGCAGTGATAAAAACATCACGGGGTGGTGCGCATTGTATGGGTGTGTGTTAAATTACATTCACTAGAAGGAGTGAGAAAAACATCACGGGGTGGTGCGCATTGCATGCGTGTGTGTTACATTACATTCACTAGTAGGAGTGAGAAATACATCACGGGGTGGTGCGCATTGTATGGGTGTGTGTTACATTACATTCACTAGTAGGAGTGAGAAAAACATCACGGGGTGGTGCGCATTGTTTGGGTGTGTGTTACATTAGTTACACTAGTAGTAGTGAGAAAAACATCAGGGAGTGGTTCACATTCTATGGGTGTGTGTTACATTAGATTCACTACTAGTAGTGAGAAAAAGATCACGGGGTGGTGCGCATTGTACGGGTGTGTGTTACATTACATTCACTACTAGGAGTGAGAAAAACATCAAGGGATGGTGTGAATCGGATAGTCTGAATTAGGATAGGCAGTGAGTGGCAATGTAGGATGGAGAAAAGCACCGCGGGGTGGTCAGCATGGGGAGGCCAGGGAACATGCAGTGGCAATGTAGGATAGGTTTCTGAAAAACATCGCGGGGTGGTGCACATTGTATGGGTGTGTGTTACATTACATTCACTAGTAGGAGTGAGAAAAACATCACGGGGTGGTGCGCATTGTATGGGTGTGTGTTACATTACATTCACTAGTAGGAGTGAGAAAAACATCACGGGGTGGTGCGCATTGTATGGGTGTGTGTTACATTACATTCACTAGTAGGAGTGAGAAAAACATCACGGGGTGGTGCGCATTGTATGGGTGTGTGTTACATTACATTCACTATTAGGAGTGAGAAAAACATCACGGGGTGGTGCGCATTGTATGGGTGTGTGTTACATTACATTCAGTAGTAGGAGTGAGAAAAACATCACGGGGTGGTTCGCATTGTATGGGTGTGTGTTACATTACATTCACTAGTAGGAGTGAGAAAAACATCACGAGGTGGTGCGCATTGTTTGGGTGTGTGTTACATTACATTCACTAGTAGGAGTGAGAAAAACATCACGGGGTGGTGCGCATTGTATGGGTGTGTGTTACATTACATTCACTAGTAGGAGTGAGAAAAACATCACGGGGTGGTGCGCATTGTATAGGTGTGTGTTACATTACATTCACTAGTAGGAGTGAGAAAAACATCACGGGGTGGTGCGCATTGTATGGGTGTGTGTTACATTACATTCACTAGTAGGAGTGAGAAAAACATCACGATGTGGTGCGCATTGTATGGGTGTGTGTTACATTAGATTCACTATTAGGAGTGAGAAAAACATCACGGTGTGGTGCGCATTGTATGGGTGTGTGTTACATTACATTCAGTAGTAGGAATGAGAAAAACATCACGGGGTGGTTCGCATTGTATGGGTGTGTGTTACATTAGATTCACTAGTAGGAGTGAGAAAAACATCACGGGGTGGTGCGCATTGTATGGGTGTGTGTTACTTTACATTCACTAGTAGGAGTGAGAAAAACATCACGGGGTGGTGCGCATTGTATGGGTGTGTGTTACATTACATTCACTAGTAGGAGTGAGAAAAACATCACGGGGTGGTGCGCATTGTATGGGTGTGTGTTACATTACATTCACTAGTAGGAGTGAGAAAAACATCACGGGGTGGTGCGCATTGTATGGGTGTGTGTTACATTAGATTCACTAGTAGGAGTGAGAAAAACATCACGGGGTGGTGCGCATTGTATGGGTGTGTGTTACATTAGATTCACTAATAGGAGTGAGAAAAACATCACGGGGTGGTGCGCATTGTATGGGTGTGTGTTACATTACATTCACTAGTAGGAGTGAGAAAATCATCACGGGGTGGTGCGCATTGTATGGGTGTGTGTTACATTAGATTCACTAGTAGGAGTGAGAAAAACATCACGGGGTGGTGCGCATTGTATGGGTGTGTGTTACATTAGATTCACTAGTAGGAGTGAGAAAAACATCACGGGGTGGTGCGCATTGTATGGGTGTGTGTTACATTACTTTCACTAGTAGGAGTGAGAAAAACATCACGGGGTGGTGCGCATTGTATGGGTGTGTGTTACATTACATTCACTAAGAGGAGTGAGAAAAACATCACGGGGTGGTGCGCATTGTATGGGTGTGTGTTACATTACATTCACTAGTAGGAGTGAGAAAAACATCACGGGGTGGTGCGAATTTTATGGGTGTGTGTTACATTACATTCACTAGTAGGAGTGAGAAAAACATCACGGGGTGGTGCGCATTGTATGGGCGTGTGTTACATTACATTCACTAGTAGGAGTGAGAAAAACATCACGGGGTGGTGCGCATTGTATGGGTGTGTGTTACATTACATTCACTAGTAGGAGTGAGAAAAACATCACGGGGTGATGCGCATTGTATTGGTGTGTGTTACATTACATTCACTAGTAGGAGTGAGAAAAACATCACCGGGTGGTGCGCATTGTATGGGTGTGTGTTACATTACATTCACTAAGAGGAGTGAGAAAAACATCACGGGGTGGTGCGCATTGTATGGGTGTGTGTTACATTACATTCACTAGCAGGAGTGAGAAAAACATCACGGGGTGGTGCGCATTGTATGGGTGTGTGTTACATTACATACACTAGCAGGAGTGAGTTAAACATCACGGGGTGGTGCGCATTGTATGGGTGTGTGTTACATTACATTCACTAGTAGGAGTGAGAAAAACATCACGGGGTGGTGCGCATTGTATGGGTGTGTGTTACATTAGATTCACTAGTAGGAGTGAGAAAAACCTCACGGGGTGGTGCGCATTGTTTGGGTGAGTGTTACATTAGATACACTAGTAGGAGTGAGAAAAACATCACGGGGTGGTGCGCATTGTATGGGTGTGTGTTACATTAGATTCACTAGTAGGAGTGAGAAAAACATCACGTGGTGGTGCGCATTGTATGGCTGTGTGTTACATTGCATTCATTAGTAGGAGTGAGAAAAACATCACGGGGTGGTGTGAATCGGAGGGTCTGAATTAGGATAGGCAGTGAGTGGCAATGTAGGATGGAGAAAAGTACCGCGGGGTGGTCAGCATGGAGAGGTCAGGGAACATGCAGTGGCCATGTAGGATAGGTTTCTGAAAAACATCGCAGGGTGGTGCGCATTGTATGGGTGTGTGTTACATTACATTCACTAGTAGGAGTGAGAAAAACATCACGGGGTGGTGCGCATTGTATGGGTGTGTGTTACATTACATTCACTAGTAGGAGTGAGAAAAACATGACGGAGTGGTGCGCATTGTATGGGTGTGTGTTACATTACACTCATTAGTAGGAGTGACAAAAACATCACGGGGTGGTGCGCATTGTATGGGTGTGTGTTACATTACATTCACTAGTAGGAGTGAGAAAAACATCACGGGGTGGTGCGCATTGTATGGGTGTGTGTTACATTACATTCACTAGTAGGAGTGAGAAAAACATCACGGGGTGGTGCTCATTGTATGGGTGTGTGTTACATTAAATTAACTACTAGGAGTGAGAAAAACATCACGTTGTGGTGCGCATTGTATGGGTGTGTGTTACATTACATTCACTAGTAGGAGTGAGAAAAACATCACGATGTGGTGCGCATTGTATGGGTGTGTGTTACATTAGATTCACTATTAGGAGTGAGAAAAACATCACGGTGTGGTGCGCATTGTATGGGTGTGTGTTACATTACATTCAGTAGTAGGAATGAGAAAAACATCACGGGGTGGTTCGCATTGTATGGGTGTGTATTACATTAGATTCACTAGTAGGAGTGAGAAAAACATCACGGGGTGGTGCGCATTGTATGGGTGTGTGTTACATTACATTCACTAGTAGGAGTGAGAAAAACATCACGGGGTGGTGCGCATTGTATGGGTGTGTGTTACATTACATTCACTAGTAGGAGTGAGAAAAACATCACGGGGTGGTGCGCATTGTATGGGTGTGTGTTACATTACATTCACTAGTAGGAGTGAGAAAAACATGACGGAGTGGTGCGCATTGTATGGGTGTGTGTTACATTACACTCATTAGTAGGAGTGACAAAAACATCACGGGGTGGTGCGCATTGTATGGGTGTGTGTTACATTAAATTCACTACTAGGAGTGAGAAAAACATCACGGGGTGGTGCGCATTGTATGGGTGTGTGTTACATTACATTCACTAGTAGGAGTGAGAAAAACATCACGGGGTGGTGCTCATTGTATGGGTGTGTGTTACATTAAATTCACTACTAGGAGTGAGAAAAACATCACGTTGTGGTGCGCATTGTATGGGTGTGTGTTACATTACATTCACTAGTAGGAGTGAGAAAAACATCAGGGGTGGTGCGCATTGTATGGGTGTGTGTTACATTACATTCACTAGTAGGAGTGAGAAAAACATCACGGGGTGGTGCGCATTGTATGGGTGTGTGTTACATTACATTCACTAGTAGGAGTCAGAAAAACATCACGGGGTGGTGCGCATTGTATGGGTGTGTGTTACATTACATTCACTAGTAGGAGTGAGAAAAACATCACGGGGTGGTGCGCATTGTATGGGTGTGTGTTACATTACATTCACTACTAGGAGTGACAAAAACATCACGGGGTGGTGCGCATTGTATGGGTGTGTGTTACATCACATTCACTAGTAGGAGTGAGAAAAACATCACGTGGTGGTGCGCATTGTATGGGTGTGTGTTATATTACATTCACTAGTAGGAGTGAGAAAAACATCACAGGGTGGTGCGCATTGAATGGGTGTGTGTTACATTACATTCACTAGTAGGAGTGAGAAAAACATCACGGGGTGGTGCACATTGTATGGGTGTGTGTTACATTACATTCACTAGTAGGAGTGAGAAAAACATCACGGGGTGGTGCGCATTGTATGGGTGTGTGTTACATTACATTCACTAATAGGAGTGAGAAAAAAATCACGGGGTGGTGCGCATTGTATGGGTGTGTGTTACATTACATTCACTAGTAGGAGTGAGAAAAACATCGAGGGGTGTTGCGCATTGTATGGGTGTGTGTTACATTACATTCACTAGTAGGAGTGAGAAAAACATCACGGGGTGGTCCGCATTGTATGGGCGTGTGTTACATTACATTCACTAGTAGGAGTGAGAAAAACATCACGGGGTCGTGCGCATTGTATGGGTGTGTGTTACATTACATTCACTACTAGGAGTGAGAAAAACATCAAGGGGTGGTGCGCAGTGTATGGGTGTGTGTTACATTACATTCATTAATAGGAGTGAGAAAAACATCACGGGGTGGTGTGAATCGGAGGGTCTGAATTAGGATAGGCAGTGAGTGGCAATGTAGGATGGAGAAAAGCTTCGCGGGGTGGTCAGCATGCGGAGTTCAGGGAACATGCAGTGGCAATGTTGGATAGGTTTCTGAAAAACATCGCAGGTTGGTGCGCATTGTATGGGTGTGTGTTACTTTACATTCACTAGTAGGAGTGAGAAAAACATCACGGGGTGGTGCGCATTGTATGGGTGTGTGTTACATTAGATTCACTAGTAGGAGTGAGAAAAACATCACGGGGTGGTGCGCATTGTGTGGGTGTGTGTTACATTACATTCACTAGTAGGAGTGAGAAATACATCACGGGGTGGTGCACATTGTATGGGTGTGTGTTACATTACATTCACTAGTAGGAGTGAGAAAAACATCACGGGGTGGTGCGCATTGTATGGGTGTGTGTTACATTACATTCACTACTAGGAGTGAGAAAATCATCACTGGGTGGTGTGCATTGTTTGGGTGTGTGTTACATTAGATTCACTAGTAGGAGTGAGAAAATCATCACGGGGTGGTGCGCATTGTATGGGTGTGTGTTACATTACATTCACTAGCAGGAGTGAGAAAAACATCACGGGGTGTTGCGCATTGTATGGGTGTGTGTTACATTACATTCACTACTAGGAGTGAGAAAAACATCACGGGATGGTGTGAATCGGAGAGTCTGAATTAGGATAGGCAGTGAGTGGCAATGTAGGATCGAGAAAAGCACCTCTAGGTGGTCAGCATGGGGAGGCCAGGGAACATGCAGTGGCAATGTAGGAATGGATTCTGAAAAACATCGCGGGGTTGTGCGCATTGTATGGGTGTGTGTTACATTACATTCACTAGTAGGAGTGAGAAAAACATCACGGGGTGGTGCGCATTGTATGGGTGTGTGTTACATTAGATTTACTAGTAGGAGTGAGAAAAACATCGCGGGGTTGTGCGCATTGTATGGGTGTGTGTTACATTACATTCACTAGTAGGAGTGAGAAAAACATCACGGGGTGGTGCGCATTGTATGGGTGTGTGTTACATTAGATTTACTAGTAGGAGTGAGAAAAACATCACGGGGTGGTGCGCATTGTATGGGTGTGTGTTACATTAGATTCACTAGTAGGAGTGAGAAAAACATCACGGGGTGGTGCGCATTGTATGGGTATGTGTTACATTACATTCACTAGTAGGAGTGAGAAAAATATCACGGGGTGGTGCGCATTGTATGGGTGTGTGTTACATTAGATTCACTAGTAGGAGTGAGAAAAACATGACGGGGTGGTGCACATTGTATGGGTGTGTGTTACATTAGATTCACTAGTAGGAGTGAGAAAAACATCACGGGGTGGTGCGGATTGTATGGGTGTGTGTTACATTACATTCACTACTAGGAGTGAGAAAAACATCACGGGGTGGTGCGGATTGTATGGGTGTGTGTTACATTACATTCACTACTAGGAGTGAGAAAAACATCACGGGATGGTGTGAATTGGAGAGTCTGAATTAGGATAGGCAGTGAGTGGCAATGTAGGATCGAGAAAAGCACCGCGGGTTGGTCAGCATGGGGAGGCCAGGGAACATGCAGTGGCAATGTAGGATAGGTTTCTGAAAAACATCGCGGGGTGGTGCGCATTGTATGGGTGTGTGTTACATTAGATTCACTAGTAGGAGTGAGAAAAACATCACGGGGTGGTGTGCATTGTATGGGTGTGTGTTACATTACATTCACTAGTAGGAGTGAGAAAAACATCACGGGGTGGTGCGCATTGTATGGGTGTGTGTTACATTACATTCACTAGTAGGAGTGAAAAAAACATCACGGGGTGGTGCGCATTGTATGGGTGTGTGTTACATTACATTCACTAGTAGGAGTGAGAAAAACATCACGGGGTGGTACGCAATATAAGGGTGTGTGTTACATTAGATTCACTAGTAGGAGTGAGAAAAACATCACGGGGTGGTGCGCATTGTATGGGTGTGTGTTACATTACATTCACTAGTAGGAGTGAGAAAAACATCACGGGGTGGGGCGCATTGTATGGGTGTGTGTTACATTACATTCACTAGTAGGAGTGAGAAAAACATCACGGGGTGGTGCGCATTGTATGGGTGTGTGTTACATTACATTCACTAGTAGGACTGAGAAAAACATCACGGGGTGGTGCGCATTGTATGGGTGTGTGTTACATTACATTCACTAGTAGGAGTGAGAAAAACATCACGGGGTGGTGCGCATTGTATGGGTGTGTGTTACATTAGATTCACTAGTAGGAGTGAGAAAAACATCACGGGGTGGTGCGCATTCTATGGGTGTGTGTTATATAACATTCACTAGTAGGAGTGAGAAAAACATCACGGGGTGGTGCGCATTGTATGGCTGTGTGTTACATTACATTCACTAGTAGGAGTGAGAAAAACATCACGGGGTGGTGCGCATTGTATGGGTGTGTTTTACATTACATTCACTAGTAGGAGTGAGAAAAACATCACGGGTTGGTGCGCATTCTATGGGTGTGTGTTACATTACATTCACTAGTAGGAGTGAGAAAAACATCACGGGGTGGTGCGCATTGTATGGGTGTGTGTTACATTAGATTCACTAGTAGGAGTGAGAAAAACATCACGGGATGGTGTGAATCGGAGAGTCTGAATTAGGATAGGCAGTGAGTGGCAATGTAGGATCGAGAAAAGCACCGCGGGGTGGTCAGCATGGGGAGGCCAGGGAACATGCAGTGGCAATGTAGGATAGGTTTCTGAAAAACATCGCGGTGTGGTGCGCATTGTATGGGTGTGTGTTACATTACATTCAAGTAGGAGTGAGAAAAACATCACGGGGTGGTGCGCATTGTATGGGTGTGTGTTACATTACATTCACTAGTAGGAGTGAGAAAAACATCACGGGGTGGTGCGCATTGTTTGGGTGTGTGTTACATTACATTCACTAGTAGGAGTGAGAAAAACATCTCGGGGTGGTGCGCATTGTATGGGTGTGTGTTACATTACATTCACTAGTAGGAGTGAGAAAAACATCACGGGGTGGTGCGCATTGTATGGGTGTGTGTTACATTACATTCACTAGCAGGAGTGAGAAAAACATCACGGGGTGGTGCGCATTGTATGGGTGTGTGTTACATTACATTCACTAGCAGGAGAGAGTTAAACATCACGGGGTGGTGCGCATTGTATGGGTGTGTGTTACATTACATTCACTAGTAGCAGTGATAAAAACATCACGGGGTGGTGCGCATTGTATGGGTGTGTGTTAAATTACATTCACTAGAAGGAGTGAGAAAAACATCACGGGGTGGTGCGCATTGCATGCGTGTGTGTTACATTACATTCACTAGTAGGAGTGAGAAATACATCACGGGGTGGTGCGCATTGTATGGGTGTGTGTTACATTACATTCACTAGTAGGAGTGAGAAAAACATCACGGGATGGTGCGCATTGTTTGGGTGTGTGTTACATTAGTTACACTAGTAGGAGTGAGAAAAACATCAGGGAGTGGTTCACATTGTATGGGTGTGTGTTACATTAGATTCACTACTAGTAGTGAGAAAAAGATCACGGGGTGGTGCGCATTGTACGGGTGTGTGTTACATTACATTCACTACTAGGAGTGAGAAAAACATCAAGGGATGGTGTGAATCGGAGAGTCTGAATTAGGATAGGCAGTGAGTGGCAATGTAGGATGGAGAAAAGCACCGCGGGGTGGTCAGCATGGGGAGGCCAGGGAACATGCAGTGGCAATGTAGGATAGGTTTCTGAAAAACATCGCGGGGTGGTGCACATTGTATGGGTGTGTGTTACATTACATTCACTAGTAGGAGTGAGAAAAACATCACGGGGTGGTGCGCATTGTATGGGTGTGTGTTACATTACATTCACTAGTAGGAGTGAGAAAAACATCACGGGGTGGTGCGCATTGTATGGGTGTGTGTTACATTACATTCACTAGTAGGAGTGAGAAAAACATCACGGGGTGGTGCGCATTGTATGGGTGTGTGTTACATTACATTCACTATTAGGAGTGAGAAAAACATCACGGGGTGGTGCGCATTGTATGGGTGTGTGTTACATTACATTCAGTAGTAGGAGTGAGAAAAACATCACGGGGTGGTGCGCATTGTATGGGTGTGTGTTACATTACATTCACTAGTAGGAGTGAGAAAAACATCACGGGGTGGTGCGCATTGTTTGGGTGTGTGTTACATTACATTCACTAGTAGGAGTGAGAAAAACATCTCGGGGTGGTGCGCATTGTATGGGTGTGTGTTACATTACATTCACTAGTAGGAGTGAGAAAAACATCACGGGGTGGTGCGCATTGTATGGGTGTGTGTTACATTACATTCACTAGCAGGAGTGAGAAAAACATCACGGGGTGGTGCGCATTGTATGGGTGTGTGTTACATTACATTCACTAGCAGGAGTGAGTTAAACATCACGGGGTGGTGCGCATTGTATGGGTGTGTGTTACATTACATTCACTAGTAGCAGTGATAAAAACATCACGGGATGGTGCGCATTGTATGGGTGTGTGTTAAATTACATTCACTAGAAGGAGTGAGAAAAACATCACGGGGTGGTGCGCATTGTATGCGTGTGTGTTACATTACATTCACTAGTAGGAGTGAGAAATACATCACGGGGTGGTGCGCATTGTATGGGTATGTGTTACATTACATTCACTAGTAGGAGTGAGAAAAACATCACGGGGTGGTGCGCATTGTATGGGTGTGTGTTACATTAGATTCACTAGTAGGAGTGAGAAAAACATCACGGGGTGGTGCGCATTGTTTGGATGTGTGTTACATTAGTTACACTAGTAGGAGTGAGAAAAACATCACGGAGTGGTGCACATTGTATGGGTGTGTGTTACACTAGATTCACTACTAGTAGTGAGAAAAAGATCACGGGGTGGTGCGCATTGTACGGGTGTGTGTTGCATTACATTCACTACTAGGAGTGAGAAAAACATCACGGGATGGTGTGAATTGGATATTCTGAATTAGGATAGGCAGTGAGTCGCAATGTAGGATCGAGAAAAGCACCGCGGGGTGGTCAGCATGGGGAGGCCAGGGAACATGCAGTGGCAATGTAGGAACGGTTTCTGAAAAACATCGCGGTGTGGTGCGCATTGTATGGGTGTGTGTTACATTACATTCAAGTAGGAGTGAGAAAAACATCACGGGGTGGTGCGCATTGTATGGGTGTGTGTTACATTACATTCACTAGTAGGAGTGAGAAAAACATCACGGGGTGGTGCGCATTGTTTGGGTGTGTGTTACATTACATTCACTAGTAGGAGTGAGAAAAACATCTCGGGGTGGTGCGCATTGTATGGGTGTGTGTTACATTACATTCACTAGTAGGAGTGAGAAAAACATCACGGGGTGGTGCGCATTGTATGGGTGTGTGTTACATTACATTCACTAGCAGGAGTGAGAAAAACATCACGGGGTGGTGCGCATTGTATGGGTGTGTGTTACATTACATTCACTAGCAGGAGTGAGTTAAACATCACGGGGTGGTGCGCATTGTATGGGTGTGTGTTACATTACATTCACTAGTAGCAGTGATAAAAACATCACGGGATGGTGCGCATTGTATGGGTGTGTGTTAAATTACATTCACTAGAAGGAGTGAGAAAAACATCACGGGGTGGTGCGCATTGTATGCGTGTGTGTTACATTACATTCACTAGTAGGAGTGAGAAATACATCACGGGGTGGTGCGCATTGTATGGGTATGTGTTACATTACATTCACTAGTAGGAGTGAGAAAAACATCACGGGGTGGTGCGCATTGTATGGGTGTGTGTTACATTAGATTCACTAGTAGGAGTGAGAAAAACATCACGGGGTGGTGCGCATTGTTTGGGTGTGTGTTACATTAGTTACACTAGTAGGAGTGAGAAAAACATCACGGAGTGGTGCACATTGTATGGGTGTGTGTTACACTAGATTCACTACTAGTAGTGAGAAAAAGATCACGGGGTGGTGCGCATTGTACGGGTGTGTGTTGCATTACATTCACTACTAGGAGTGAGAAAAACATCACGGGATGGTGTGAATTGGATATTCTGAATTAGGATAGGCAGTGAGTGGCAATGTAGGATGGAGAAAAGCACCGCGGGGTGGTCAGCATGGGGAGGCCAGGGAAAGTGCAGTGGCAATATAGGATAGGTTTCTGAAAAACATCGCGGGGTGGTGCGCATTGTATGGGTGTGTGTTACATTACATTCACTAGTAGCAGTGATAAAAACATCACGGGGTGGTGCGCATTGTATGGGTGTGTGTTACATTACATTCACTAGTAGGAGTGAGAAAAACATCACGGGGTGGTGCGCATTGTATGCGTGTGTGTTACATTACATTCACTAGTAGGAGTGAGAAATACATCACGGGGTGGTGCGCATTGTATGGGTGTGTGTTACATTACATTGACTAGTAGGAGTGAGAAAAACATCACGGGGTGGTGCGCATTGTATGGGTGTGTGTTACATTAGATTCACTAGTAGGAGTGAGAAAACATCACGGGGTGGTGCGCATTGTATGGGTGTGTGTTACATTAGATTCACTAGTAGGAGTGAGAAAAACATCACGGGGTGGTGCGCATTGTATGGGTGTGTGTTACATTACATTCACTACTAGGAGTGAGAAAAACATCACGGGATGGTGTGAATCGGAGAGTCTGAATTAGGATAGGCAGTGAGTGGCAATGTAGGATGGAGAAAAGCACCGCGGGGTGGTCAGCATGGGGAGGCCAGGGAACATGCAGTGGCAATATAGGATAGGTTTCTGAAAAACATCGCGGGGTGGTGCGCATTGTATGGGTGTGTGTTACATTATATTCACTAGTAGGAGTGAGAAAAACATCACGGGGTGGTGCGCATTGTATGGGTGTGTGTTAAATTACATTCACTAGTAGGAGTGAGAAAAACATCACGGGGTGGTGCGCATTGTATGGGTGTGTGTTACATTACATTCACTAGTAGGAGTGAGAAATACATCACGGGGTGGTGCGCAATGTATGGGTGTGTGTTACATTACATTCACTAGTAGGAGTGAGAAAAACATCACGGGGTGGTGCGCATTGTATGGGTGTGTGTTACATTACATTCACTAGTAGGAGTGAGAAAAACATCACGGGGTGGTGCGCATAGTTTGGGTGTGTGTTACAGTAGATTCACGAGTAGGAGTGAGAAAAACATCACGGGGTGTTTCGCATTGTTTGGGTGTGTGTTACATTACATTCACTAGTAGGAGTGAGAAAAACATCACGGGGTGCTGCGCATTGTATGGGTGTGTGTTACATTACATTCACTAGTAGGAGTGAGTAAAACATCACGGGGTGGTGCGCATTGTATGGGTGTGTGTTACATTAGATTCACTAGTAAAAGTGAGAAAAACATCACGGGGTGGTGCGCATTGTATGGGTGTGTGTTACATTAGATTCACTAGTAGGAGTGAGAAAAACATCACGGGGTGTTTCGCATTGTTTGGGTGTGTGTTACATTACATTCACTAGTAGGAGTGAGAAAAACATCACGGGGTGCTGCGCATTGTATGGGTGTGTGTTACATTACATTCACTAGTAAAAGTGAGAAAAACATCACGGGGTGGTGCGCATTGTATGGGTGTGTGTTACAATACATTCACTAGTAGGAGTGAGAAAAACATCACGGGGTGGTGTGAATCGGTGCGTCTGAATTAGGATAGGAAGTGAGTGGCAATGTAGGATGGAGAAAAGCACCGCGGGGTGGTCAGCATGGGGAGGTCAGGGAACATGCAGTGGCAATGTAGGATAGGTTTCTGAAAATCATCGCGGGGTGGTGCGCATTGTATGGGTGTGTGTTACATTAGATTCACTAGTAGGAGTGAGAAAAACATCACGGGGTGGTGCGCATTGTATGGGTGTTTGTTACATTAGATTCACTAGTAGGAGTGAGAAAAACATCACGTGGTGGTGCGCATTGTATGGGTGTGTGTTACATTAGATTCACTAGTAGGAGTGAGAAAAACATCACGGGGTGGTGCGCATTGTATGGGTGTGTGTTACATTACATTCACTAGTAGGAGTGAGAAAAACATCACGGGGTGGTGCGCATTGTATGGGTGTGT
This sequence comes from Cavia porcellus, assembly GCF_034190915.1. Taxonomy (NCBI): domain Eukaryota; kingdom Metazoa; phylum Chordata; class Mammalia; order Rodentia; family Caviidae; genus Cavia; species Cavia porcellus. Next base: position 380,711 of record NW_026947586.1, read on the forward strand.
GTTACATTACATTCACTAGTAGGAGTGAGAAAAACATCACGGGGTGGTGCGCATTGTATGGGTGTGTGTTACATTACATTCACTAGTAGGAGTGAGAAAAACATCACGGGGTGGTACGCAATATAAGGGTGTGTGTTACATTAGATTCACTAGTAGGAGTGAGAAAAACATCACGGGGTGGTGCGCATTGTATGGGTGTGTGTTACATTACATTCACTAGTAGGAGTGAGAAAAACATCACGGGGTGGGGCGCATTGTATGGGTGTGTGTTACATTACATTCACTAGTAGGAGTGAGAAAAACATCACGGGGTGGTGCGCATTGTATGGGTGTGTGTTACATTACATTCACTAGTAGGACTGAGAAAAACATCACGGGGTGGTGCGCATTGTATGGGTGTGTGTTACATTACATTCACTAGTAGGAGTGAGAAAAACATCACGGGGTGGTGCGCATTGTATGGGTGTGTGTTACATTAGATTCACTAGTAGGAGTGAGAAAAACATCACGGGGTGGTGCGCATTCTATGGGTGTGTGTTATATAACATTCACTAGTAGGAGTGAGAAAAACATCACGGGGTGGTGCGCATTGTATGGCTGTGTGTTACATTACATTCACTAGTAGGAGTGAGAAAAACATCACGGGGTGGTGCGCATTGTATGGGTGTGTTTTACATTACATTCACTAGTAGGAGTGAGAAAAACATCACGGGTTGGTGCGCATTGTATGGGTGTGTGTTACATTACATTCACTAGTAGGAGTGAGAAAAACATCACGGGGTGGTGCGCATTGTATGGGTGTGTGTTACATTAGATTCACTAGTAGGAGTGAGAAAAACATCACGGGATGGTGTGAATCGGAGAGTCTGAATTAGGATAGGCAGTGAGTGGCAATGTAGGATCGAGAAAAGCACCGCGGGGTGGTCAGCATGGGGAGGCCAGGGAACATGCAGTGGCAATGTAGGATAGGTTTCTGAAAAACATCGCGGTGTGGTGCGCATTGTATGGGTGTGTGTTACATTACATTCAAGTAGGAGTGAGAAAAACATCACGGGGTGGTGCGCATTGTATGGGTGTGTGTTACATTACATTCACTAGTAGGAGTGAGAAAAACATCACGGGGTGGTGCGCATTGTTTGGGTGTGTGTTACATTACATTCACTAGTAGGAGTGAGAAAAACATCTCGGGGTGGTGCGCATTGTATGGGTGTGTGTTACATTACATTCACTAGTAGGAGTGAGAAAAACATCACGGGGTGGTGCGCATTGTATGGGTGTGTGTTACATTACATTCACTAGCAGGAGTGAGAAAAACATCACGGGGCGGTGCGCATTGTATGGGTGTGTGTTACATTACATTCACTAGCAGGAGTGAGTTAAACATCACGGGGTGGTGCGCATTGTATGGGTGTGTGTTACATTACATTCACTAGTAGCAGTGATAAAAACATCACGGGGTGGTGCGCATTGTATGGGTGTGTGTTAAATTACATTCACTAGAAGGAGTGAGAAAAACATCACGGGGTGGTGCGCATTGCATGCGTGTGTGTTACATTACATTCACTAGTAGGAGTGAGAAATACATCACGGGGTGGTGCGCATTGTATGGGTGTGTGTTACATTACATTCACTAGTAGGAGTGAGAAAAACATCACGGGGTGGTGCGCATTGTTTGGGTGTGTGTTACATTAGTTACACTAGTAGGAGTGAGAAAAACATCAGGGAGTGGTTCACATTCTATGGGTGTGTGTTACATTAGATTCACTACTAGTAGTGAGAAAAAGATCACGGGGTGGTGCGCATTGTACGGGTGTGTGTTACATTACATTCACTACTAGGAGTGAGAAAAACATCAAGGGATGGTGTGAATCGGATAGTCTGAATTAGGATAGGCAGTGAGTGGCAATGTAGGATGGAGAAAAGCACCGCGGGGTGGTCAGCATGGGGAGGCCAGGGAACATGCAGTGGCAATGTAGGATAGGTTTCTGAAAAACATCGCGGGGTGGTGCACATTGTATGGGTGTGTGTTACATTACATTCACTAGTAGGAGTGAGAAAAACATCACGGGGTGGTGCGCATTGTATGGGTGTGTGTTACATTACATTCACTAGTAGGAGTGAGAAAAACATCACGGGGTGGTGCGCATTGTATGGGTGTGTGTTACATTACATTCACTAGTAGGAGTGAGAAAAACATCACGGGGTGGTGCGCATTGTATGGGTGTGTGTTACATTACATTCACTATTAGGAGTGAGAAAAACATCACGGGGTGGTGCGCATTGTATGGGTGTGTGTTACATTACATTCAGTAGTAGGAGTGAGAAAAACATCACGGGGTGGTTCGCATTGTATGGGTGTGTGTTACATTACATTCACTAGTAGGAGTGAGAAAAACATCACGAGGTGGTGCGCATTGTTTGGGTGTGTGTTACATTACATTCACTAGTAGGAGTGAGAAAAACATCACGGGGTGGTGCGCATTGTATGGGTGTGTGTTACATTACATTCACTAGTAGGAGTGAGAAAAACATCACGGGGTGGTGCGCATTGTATAGGTGTGTGTTACATTACATTCACTAGTAGGAGTGAGAAAAACTTCACGGGGTGGTGCGCATTGTATGGGTGTGTGTTACATTACATTCACTAGTAGGAGTGAGAAAAACATCACGATGTGGTGCGCATTGTATGGGTGTGTGTTACATTAGATTCACTATTAGGAGTGAGAAAAACATCACGGTGTGGTGCGCATTGTATGGGTGTGTGTTACATTACATTCAGTAGTAGGAATGAGAAAAACATCACGGGGTGGTTCGCATTGTATGGGTGTGTGTTACATTAGATTCACTAGTAGGAGTGAGAAAAACATCACGGGGTGGTGCGCATTGTATGGGTGTGTGTTACATTACATTCACTAGTAGGAGTGAGAAAAACATCACGGGGTGGTGCGCATTGTATGGGTGTGTGTTACATTACATTCACTAGTAGGAGTGAGAAAAACATCACGGGGTGGTGCGCATTGTATGGGTGTGTGTTACATTACATTCACTAGTAGGAGTGAGAAAAACATCACGGGGTGGTGCGCATTGTATGGGTGTGTGTTACATTACATTCACTAGTAGGAGTGAGAAAAACATCACGGGGTGGTACGCAATATAAGGGTGTGTGTTACATTAGATTCACTAGTAGGAGTGAGAAAAACATCACGGGGTGGTGCGCATTGTATGGGTGTGTGTTACATTACATTCACTAGTAGGAGTGAGAAAAACATCACGGGGTGGGGCGCATTGTATGGGTGTGTGTTACATTACATTCACTAGTAGGAGTGAGAAAAACATCACGGGGTGGTGCGCATTGTATGGGTGTGTGTTACATTACATTCACTAGTAGGACTGAGAAAAACATCACGGGGTGGTGCGCATTGTATGGGTGTGTGTTACATTACATTCACTAGTAGGAGTGAGAAAAACATCACGGGGTGGTGCGCATTGTATGGGTGTGTGTTACATTAGATTCACTAGTAGGAGTGAGAAAAACATCACGGGGTGGTGCGCATTCTATGGGTGTGTGTTATATAACATTCACTAGTAGGAGTGAGAAAAACATCACGGGGTGGTGCGCATTGTATGGCTGTGTGTTACATTACATTCACTAGTAGGAGTGAGAAAAACATCACGGGGTGGTGCGCATTGTATGGGTGTGTTTTACATTACATTCACTAGTAGGAGTGAGAAAAACATCACGGGTTGGTGCGCATTGTATGGGTGTGTGTTACATTACATTCACTAGTAGGAGTGAGAAAAACATCACGGGGTGGTGCGCATTGTATGGGTGTGTGTTACATTAGATTCACTAGTAGGAGTGAGAAAAACATCACGGGATGGTGTGAATCGGAGAGTCTGAATTAGGATAGGCAGTGAGTGGCAATGTAGGATCGAGAAAAGCACCGCGGGGTGGTCAGCATGGGGAGGCCAGGGAACATGCAGTGGCAATGTAGGATAGGTTTCTGAAAAACATCGCGGTGTGGTGCGCATTGTATGGGTGTGTGTTACATTACATTCAAGTAGGAGTGAGAAAAACATCACGGGGTGGTGCGCATTGTATGGGTGTGTGTTACATTACATTCACTAGTAGGAGTGAGAAAAACATCACGGGGTGGTGCGCATTGTTTGGGTGTGTGTTACATTACATTCACTAGTAGGAGTGAGAAAAACATCTCGGGGTGGTGCGCATTGTATGGGTGTGTGTTACATTACATTCACTAGTAGGAGTGAGAAAAACATCACGGGGTGGTGCGCATTGTATGGGTGTGTGTTACATTACATTCACTAGCAGGAGTGAGAAAAACATCACGGGGCGGTGCGCATTGTATGGGTGTGTGTTACATTACATTCACTAGCAGGAGTGAGTTAAACATCACGGGGTGGTGCGCATTGTATGGGTGTGTGTTACATTACATTCACTAGTAGCAGTGATAAAAACATCACGGGGTGGTGCGCATTGTATGGGTGTGTGTTAAATTACATTCACTAGAAGGAGTGAGAAAAACATCACGGGGTGGTGCGCATTGCATGCGTGTGTGTTACATTACATTCACTAGTAGGAGTGAGAAATACATCACGGGGTGGTGCGCATTGTATGGGTGTGTGTTACATTACATTCACTAGTAGGAGTGAGAAAAACATCACGGGGTGGTGCGCATTGTTTGGGTGTGTGTTACATTAGTTACACTAGTAGGAGTGAGAAAAACATCAGGGAGTGGTTCACATTCTATGGGTGTGTGTTACATTAGATTCACTACTAGTAGTGAGAAAAAGATCACGGGGTGGTGCGCATTGTACGGGTGTGTGTTACATTACATTCACTACTAGGAGTGAGAAAAACATCAAGGGATGGTGTGAATCGGATAGTCTGAATTAGGATAGGCAGTGAGTGGCAATGTAGGATGGAGAAAAGCACCGCGGGGTGGTCAGCATGGGGAGGCCAGGGAACATGCAGTGGCAATGTAGGATAGGTTTCTGAAAAACATCGCGGGGTGGTGCACATTGTATGGGTGTGTGTTACATTACATTCACTAGTAGGAGTGAGAAAAACATCACGGGGTGGTGCGCATTGTATGGGTGTGTGTTACATTACATTCACTAGTAGGAGTGAGAAAAACATCACGGGGTGGTGCGCATTGTATGGGTGTGTGTTACATTACATTCACTAGTAGGAGTGAGAAAAACATCACGGGGTGGTGCGCATTGTATGGGTGTGTGTTACATTACATTCACTATTAGGAGTGAGAAAAACATCACGGGGTGGTGCGCATTGTATGGGTGTGTGTTACATTACATTCAGTAGTAGGAGTGAGAAAAACATCACGGGGTGGTTCGCATTGTATGGGTGTGTGTTACATTACATTCACTAGTAGGAGTGAGAAAAACATCACGAGGTGGTGCGCATTGTTTGGGTGTGTGTTACATTACATTCACTAGTAGGAGTGAGAAAAACATCACGGGGTGGTGCGCATTGTATGGGTGTGTGTTACATTACATTCACTAGTAGGAGTGAGAAAAACATCACGGGGTGGTGCGCATTGTATAGGTGTGTGTTACATTACATTCACTAGTAGGAGTGAGAAAAACTTCACGGGGTGGTGCGCATTGTATGGGTGTGTGTTACATTACATTCACTAGTAGGAGTGAGAAAAACATCACGATGTGGTGCGCATTGTATGGGTGTGTGTTACATTAGATTCACTATTAGGAGTGAGAAAAACATCACGGTGTGGTGCGCATTGTATGGGTGTGTGTTACATTACATTCAGTAGTAGGAATGAGAAAAACATCACGGGGTGGTTCGCATTGTATGGGTGTGTGTTACATTAGATTCACTAGTAGGAGTGAGAAAAACATCACGGGGTGGTGCGCATTGTATGGGTGTGTGTTACATTACATTCACTAGTAGGAGTGAGAAAAACATCACGGGGTGGTGCGCATTGTATGGGTGTGTGTTACATTACATTCACTAGTAGGAGTGAGAAAAACATCACGGGGTGGTGCGCATTGTATGGGTGTGTGTTACATTACATTCACTAGTAGGAGTGAGAAAAACATCACGGGGTGGTGCGCATTGTATGGGTGTGTGTTACATTAGATTCACTAGTAGGAGTGAGAAAAACATCACGGGGTGGTGCGCATGGTATGGGTGTGTGTTACATTAGATTCACTAATAGGAGTGAGAAAAACATCACGGGGTGGTGCGCATTGTATGGGTGTGTGTTACATTACATTCACTAGTAGGAGTGAGAAAATCATCACGGGGTGGTGCGCATTGTATGGGTGTGTGTTACATTAGATTCACTAGTAGGAGTGAGAAAAACATCACGGGGTGGTGCGCATTGTATGGGTGTGTGTTACATTAGATTCACTAGTAGGAGTGAGAAAAACATCACGGGGTGGTGCGCATTGTATGGGTGTGTGTTACATTACTTTCACTAGTAGGAGTGAGAAAAACATCACGGGGTGGTGCGCATTGTATGGGTGTGTGTTACATTACATTCACTAAGAGGAGTGAGAAAAACATCACGGGGTGGTGCGCATTGTATGGGTGTGTGTTACATTACATTCACTAGTAGGAGTGAGAAAAACATCACGGGGTGGTGCGAATTTTATGGGTGTGTGTTACATTACATTCACTAGTAGGAGTGAGAAAAACATCACGGGGTGGTGCGCATTGTATGGGCGTGTGTTACATTACATTCACTAGTAGGAGTGAGAAAAACATCACGGGGTGGTGCGCATTGTATGGGTGTGTGTTACATTACATTCACTAGTAGGAGTGAGAAAAACATCACGGGGTGATGCGCATTGTATTGGTGTGTGTTACATTACATTCACTAGTAGGAGTGAGAAAAACATCACCGGGTGGTGCGCATTGTATGGGTGTGTGTTACATTACATTCACTAAGAGGAGTGAGAAAAACATCACGGGGTGGTGCGCATTGTATGGGTGTGTGTTACATTACATTCACTAGCAGGAGTGAGAAAAACATCACGGGGTGGTGCGCATTGTATGGGTGTGTGTTACATTACATACACTAGCAGGAGTGAGTTAAACATCACGGGGTGGTGCGCATTGTATGGGTGTGTGTTACATTACATTCACTAGTAGGAGTGAGAAAAACATCACGGTAGGTGCGCATTGTATGGGTGTGTGTTACATTAGATTCACTAGTAGGAGTGAGAAAAACCTCACGGGGTGGTGCGCATTGTTTGGGTGAGTGTTACATTAGATACACTAGTAGGAGTGAGAAAAACATCACGGGGTGGTGCGCATTGTATGGGTGTGTGTTACATTAGATTCACTAGTAGGAGTGAGAAAAACATCACGTGGTGGTGCGCATTGTATGGCTGTGTGTTACATTGCATTCATTAGTAGGAGTGAGAAAAACATCACGGGGTGGTGTGAATCGGAGGGTCTGAATTAGGATAGGCAGTGAGTGCCAATGTAGGATGGAGAAAAGTACCGCGGGGTGGTCAGCATGGAGAGGTCAGGGAACATGCAGTGGCCATGTAGGATAGGTTTCTGAAAAACATCGCAGGGTGGTGCGCATTGTATGGGTGTGTGTTACATTACATTCACTAGTAGGAGTGAGAAAAACATCACGTGGTGGTGCGCATTGTATGGGTGTGTGTTACATTACATTCACTAGTAGGAGTGAGAAAAACATGACGGAGTGGTGCGCATTGTATGGGTGTGTGTTACATTACACTCATTAGTAGGAGTGACAAAAACATCACGGGGTGGTGCGCATTGTATGGGTGTGTGTTACATTACATTCACTAGTAGGAGTGAGAAAAACATCACGGGGTGGTGCGCATTGTATGGGTGTGTGTTACATTACATTCACTAGTAGGAGTGAGAAAAACATCACGGGGTGGTGCTCATTGTATGGGTGTGTGTTACATTAAATTAACTACTAGGAGTGAGAAAAACATCACGTTGTGGTGCGCATTGTATGGGTGTGTGTTACATTACATTCACTAGTAGGAGTGAGAAAAACATCACGATGTGGTGCGCATTGTATGGGTGTGTGTTACATTAGATTCACTATTAGGAGTGAGAAAAACATCACGGTGTGGTGCGCATTGTATGGGTGTGTGTTACATTACATTCAGTAGTAGGAATGAGAAAAACATCACGGGGTGGTTCGCATTGTATGGGTGTGTATTACATTAGATTCACTAGTAGGAGTGAGAAAAACATCACGGGGTGGTGCGCATTGTATGGGTGTGTGTTACATTACATTCACTAGTAGGAGTGAGAAAAACATCACGGGGTGGTGCGCATTGTATGGGTGTGTGTTACATTACATTCACTAGTAGGAGTGAGAAAAACATCACGGGGTGGTGCGCATTGTATGGGTGTGTGTTACATTACATTCACTAGTAGGAGTGAGAAAAACATGACGGAGTGGTGCGCATTGTATGGGTGTGTGTTACATTACACTCATTAGTAGGAGTGACAAAAACATCACGGGGTGGTGCGCATTGTATGGGTGTGTGTTACATTAAATTCACTACTAGGAGTGAGAAAAACATCACGGGGTGGTGCGCATTGTATGGGTGTGTGTTACATTACATTCACTAGTAGGAGTGAGAAAAACATCACGGGGTGGTGCTCATTGTATGGGTGTGTGTTACATTAAATTCACTACTAGGAGTGAGAAAAACATCACGTTGTGGTGCGCATTGTATGGGTGTGTGTTACATTACATTCACTAGTAGGAGTGAGAAAAACATCAGGGGTGGTGCGCATTGTATGGGTGTGTGTTACATTACATTCACTAGTAGGAGTGAGAAAAACATCACGGGGTGGTGCGCATTGTATGGGTGTGTGTTACATTACATTCACTAGTAGGAGTGAGAAAAACATCACGGGGTGGTGCGCATTGTATGGGTGTGTGTTACATTACATTCACTAGTAGGAGTGAGAAAAACATCACGGGGTGGTGCGCATTGTATGGGTGTGTGTTACATTACATTCACTACTAGGAGTGACAAAAACATCACGGGGTGGTGCGCATTGTATGGGTGTGTGTTACATTACATTCACTAGTAGGAGTGAGAAAAACATCACGTGGTGGTGCGCATTGTATGGGTGTGTGTTATATTACATTCACTAGTAGGAGTGAGAAAAACATCACAGGGTGGTGCGCATTGAATGGGTGTGTGTTACATTACATTCACTAGTAGGAGTGAGAAAAACATCACGGGGTGGTGCACATTGTATGGGTGTGTGTTACATTACATTCACTAGTAGGAGTGAGAAAAACATCACGGGGTGGTGCGCATTGTATGGGTGTGTGTTACATTACATTCACTAATAGGAGTGAGAAAAAAATCACGGGGTGGTGCGCATTGTATGGGTGTGTGTTACATTACATTCACTAGTAGGAGTGAGAAAAACATCGAGGGGTGTTGCGCATTGTATGGGTGTGTGTTACATTACATTCACTAGTAGGAGTGAGAAAAACATCACGGGGTGGTCCGCATTGTATGGGCGTGTGTTACATTACATTCACTAGTAGGAGTGAGAAAAACATCACGGGGTCGTGCGCATTGTATGGGTGTGTGTTACATTACATTCACTACTAGGAGTGAGAAAAACATCAAGGGGTGGTGCGCAGTGTATGGGTGTGTGTTACATTACATTCATTAATAGGAGTGAGAAAAACATCACGGGGTGGTGTGAATCGGAGGGTCTGAATTAGGATAGGCAGTGAGTGGCAATGTAGGATGGAGAAAAGCTTCGCGGGGAGGTCAGCATGCGGAGTTCAGGGAACATGCAGTGGCAATGTTGGATAGGTTTCTGAAAAACATCGCAGGTTGGTGCGCATTGTATGGGTGTGTGTTACTTTACATTCACTAGTAGGAGTGAGAAAAACATCACGGGGTGGTGCGCATTGTATGGGTGTGTGTTACATTAGATTCACTAGTAGGAGTGAGAAAAACATCACGGGGTGGTGCGCATTGTGTGGGTGTGTGTTACATTACATTCACTAGTAGGAGTGAGAAATACATCACGGGGTGGTGCACATTGTATGGGTGTGTGTTACATTACATTCACTAGTAGGAGTGAGAAAAACATCACGGGGTGGTGCGCATTGTATGGGTGTGTGTTACATTACATTCACTACTAGGAGTGAGAAAATCATCACTGGGTGGTGTGCATTGTTTGGGTGTGTGTTACATTAGATTCACTAGTAGGAGTGAGAAAATCATCACGGGGTGGTGCGCATTGTATGGGTGTGTGTTACATTACATTCACTAGCAGGAGTGAGAAAAACATCACGGGCTGTTGCGCATTGTATGGGTGTGTGTTACATTACATTCACTACTAGGAGTGAGAAAAACATCACGGGATGGTGTGAATCGGAGAGTCTGAATTAGGATAGGCAGTGAGTGGCAATGTAGGATCGAGAAAAGCACCTCTAGGTGGTCAGCATGGGGAGGCCAGGGAACATGCAGTGGCAATGTAGGAATGGATTCTGAAAAACATCGCGGGGTTGTGCGCATTGTATGGGTGTGTGTTACATTACATTCACTAGTAGGAGTGAGAAAAACATCACGGGGTGGTGCGCATTGTATGGGTGTGTGTTACATTAGATTTACTAGTAGGAGTGAGAAAAACATCGCGGGGTTGTGCGCATTGTATGGGTGTGTGTTACATTACATTCACTAGTAGGAGTGAGAAAAACATCACGGGGTGGTGCGCATTGTATGGGTGTGTGTTACATTAGATTTACTAGTAGGAGTGAGAAAAACATCACGGGGTGGTGCGCATTGTATGGGTGTGTGTTACATTAGATTCACTAGTAGGAGTGAGAAAAACATCACGGGGTGGTGCGCATTGTATGGGTATGTGTTACATTACATTCACTAGTAGGAGTGAGAAAAATATCACGGGGTGGTGCGCATTGTATGGGTGTGTGTTACATTAGATTCACTAGTAGGAGTGAGAAAAACATGACGGGGTGGTGCACATTGTATGGGTGTGTGTTACATTAGATTCACTAGTAGGAGTGAGAAAAACATCACGGGGTGGTGCGGATTGTATGGGTGTGTGTTACATTACATTCACTACTAGGAGTGAGAAAAACATCACGGGGTGGTGCGGATTGTATGGGTGTGTGTTACATTACATTCACTACTAGGAGTGAGAAAAACATCACGGGATGGTGTGAATTGGAGAGTCTGAATTAGGATAGGCAGTGAGTGGCAATGTAGGATCGAGAAAAGCACCGCGGGTTGGTCAGCATGGGGAGGCCAGGGAACATGCAGTGGCAATGTAGGATAGGTTTCTGAAAAACATCGCGGGGTGGTGCGCATTGTATGGGTGTGTGTTACATTAGATTCACTAGTAGGAGTGAGAAAAACATCACGGGGTGGTGTGCATTGTATGGGTGTGTGTTACATTACATTCACTAGTAGGAGTGAGAAAAACATCACGGGGTGGTGCGCATTGTATGGGTGTGTGTTACATTACATTCACTAGTAGGAGTGAAAAAAACATCACGGGGTGGTGCGCATTGTATGGGTGTGTGTTACATTACATTCACTAGTAGGAGTGAGAAAAACATCACGGGGTGGTACGCAATATAAGGGTGTGTGTTACATTAGATTCACTAGTAGGAGTGAGAAAAACATCACGGGGTGGTGCGCATTGTATGGGTGTGTGTTACATTACATTCACTAGTAGGACTGAGAAAAACATCACGGGGTGGTGCGCATTGTATGGGTGTGTGTTACATTACATTCACTAGTAGGAGTGAGAAAAACATCACGGGGTGGTGCGCATTGTATGGGTGTGTGTTACATTAGATTCACTAGTAGGAGTGAGAAAAACATCACGGGGTGGTGCGCATTCTATGGGTGTGTGTTATATAACATTCACTAGTAGGAGTGAGAAAAACATCACGGGGTGGTGCGCATTGTATGGCTGTGTGTTACATTACATTCACTAGTAGGAGTGAGAAAAACATCACGGGGTGGTGCGCATTGTATGGGTGTGTTTTACATTACATTCACTAGTAGGAGTGAGAAAAACATCACGGGTTGGTGCGCATTCTATGGGTGTGTGTTACATTACATTCACTAGTAGGAGTGAGAAAAACATCACGGGGTGGTGCGCATTGTATGGGTGTGTGTTACATTAGATTCACTAGTAGGAGTGAGAAAAACATCACGGGATGGTGTGAATCGGAGAGTCTGAATTAGGATAGGCAGTGAGTGGCAATGTAGGATCGAGAAAAGCACCGCGGGGTGGTCAGCATGGGGAGGCCAGGGAACATGCAGTGGCAATGTAGGATAGGTTTCTGAAAAACATCGCGGTGTGGTGCGCATTGTATGGGTGTGTGTTACATTACATTCAAGTAGGAGTGAGAAAAACATCACGGGGTGGTGCGCATTGTATGGGTGTGTGTTACATTACATTCACTAGTAGGAGTGAGAAAAACATCACGGGGTGGTGCGCATTGTATGGGTGTGTGTTACATTACATTCACTAGCAGGAGTGAGAAAAACATCACGGGGTGGTGCGCATTGTATGGGTGTGTGTTACATTACATTCACTAGCAGGAGAGAGTTAAACATCACGGGGTGGTGCGCATTGTATGGGTGTGTGTTACATTACATTCACTAGTAGCAGTGATAAAAACATCACGGGGTGGTGCGCATTGTATGGGTGTGTGTTAAATTACATTCACTAGAAGGAGTGAGAAAAACATCACGGGGTGGTGCGCATTGCATGCGTGTGTGTTACATTACATTCACTAGTAGGAGTGAGAAATACATCACGGGGTGGTGCGCATTGTATGGGTGTGTGTTACATTACATTCACTAGTAGGAGTGAGAAAAACATCACGGGATGGTGCGCATTGTTTGGGTGTGTGTTACATTAGTTACACTAGTAGGAGTGAGAAAAACATCAGGGAGTGGTTCACATTGTATGGGTGTGTGTTACATTAGATTCACTACTAGTAGTGAGAAAAAGATCACGGGGTGGTGCGCATTGTCCGGGTGTGTGTTACATTACATTCACTACTAGGAGTGAGAAAAACATCAAGGGATGGTGTGAATCGGAGAGTCTGAATTAGGATAGGCAGTGAGTGGCAATGTAGGATGGAGAAAAGCACCGCGGGGTGGTCAGCATGGGGAGGCCAGGGAACATGCAGTGGCAATGTAGGATAGGTTTCTGAAAAACATCGCGGGGTGGTGCACATTGTATGGGTGTGTGTTACATTACATTCACTAGTAGGAGTGAGAAAAACATCACGGGGTGGTGCGCATTGTATGGGTGTGTGTTACATTACATTCACTAGTAGGAGTGAGAAAAACATCACGGGGTGGTGCGCATTGTATGGGTGTGTGTTACATTACATTCACTAGTAGGAGTGAGAAAAACATCACGGGGTGGTGCGCATTGTATGGGTGTGTGTTACATTACATTCACTATTAGGAGTGAGAAAAACATCACGGGGTGGTGCGCATTGTATGGGTGTGTGTTACATTACATTCAGTAGTAGGAGTGAGAAAAACATCACGGGGTGGTTCGCATTGTATGGGTGTGTGTTACATTACATTCACTAGTAGGAGTGAGAAAAACATCACGGGGTGGTGCGCATTGTTTGGGTGTGTGTTACATTACATTCACTAGTAGGAGTGAGAAAAACATCACGGGGTGGTGCGCATTGTATGGGTGTGTGTTACATTACATTCACTAGTAGGAGTGAGAAAAACATCACGGGGTGGTGCGCATTGTATAGGTGTGTGTTACATTACATTCACTAGTAGGAGTGAGAAAAACATCACGGGGTGGTGCGCATTGTATGGGTGTGTGTTACATTACATTCACTAGTAGGAGTGAGAAAAACATCACGATGTGGTGCGCATTGTATGGGTGTGTGTTACATTAGATTCACTATTAGGAGTGAGAAAAACATCACGGTGTGGTGCGCATTGTATGGGTGTGTGTTACATTACATTCAGTAGTAGGAATGAGAAAAACATCACGGGGTGGTTCGCATTGTATGGGTGTGTGTTACATTACATTCACTAGTAGGAGTGAGAAAAACATCACGGGGTGGTGCGCATTGTATGGGTGTGTGTTACATTACATTCACTAGTAGGAGTGAGAAAAACATCACGGGGTGGTGCGCATTGTATGGGTGTGTGTTACATTACATTCACTAGTAGGAGTGAGAAAAACATCACGGGGTGGTGCGCACTCCATGGGTGTGTGTTACATTACATTCACTAGTAGGAGTGAGAAAAACATCACGGGGTGGTGCGCATTGTATGGGTGTGTGTTACATTACATTCACTAGTAGGAGTGAGAAAAACATCACGGGGTGGTGCGCATTGTATGGGTGTGTGTTACATTAGATTCACTAATAGGAGTGAGAAAAACATCACGGGGTGGTGCGCATTGTATGGGTGTGTGTTACATTACATTCACTAGTAGGAGTGAGAAAATCATCACGGGGTGGTGCGCATTGTATGGGTGTGTGTTACATTAGATTCACTAGTAGGAGTGAGAAAAACATCACGGGGTGGTGCGCATTGTATGGGTGTGTGTTACATTAGATTCACTAGTAGGAGTGAGAAAAACATCACGGGGTGGTGCGCATTGTATGGGTGTGTGTTACATTACTTTCACTAGTAGGAGTGAGAAAAACATCACGGGGTGGTGCGCATTGTATGGGTGTGTGTTACATTACATTCACTAAGAGGAGTGAGAAAAACATCACGGGGTGGTGCGCATTGTATGGGTGTGTGTTACATTACATTCACTAGTAGGAGTGAGAAAAACATCACGGGGTGGTGCGAATTTTATGGGTGTGTGTTACATTACATTCACTAGTAGGAGTGAGAAAAACATCACGGGGTGGTGCGCATTGTATGGGCGTGTGTTACATTACATTCACTAGTAGGAGTGAGAAAAACATCACGGGGTGGTGCGCATTGTATGGGTGTGTGTTACATTACATTCACTAGTAGGAGTGAGAAAAACATCACGGGGTGATGCGCATTGTATTGGTGTGTGTTACATTACATTCACTAGTAGGAGTGAGAAAAACATCACCGGGTGGTGCGCATTGTATGGGTGTGTGTTACATTACATTCACTAAGAGGAGTGAGAAAAACATCACGGGGTGGTGCGCATTGTATGGGTGTGTGTTACATTACATTCACTAGCAGGAGTGAGAAAAACACCACGGGGTGGTGCGCATTGTATGGGTGTGTGTTACATTACATACACTAGCAGGAGTGAGTTAAACATCACGGGGTGGTGCGCATTGTATGGGTGTGTGTTACATTACATTCACTAGTAGGAGTGAGAAAAACATCACGGGGTGGTGCGCATTGTATGGGTGTGTGTTACATTAGATTCACTAGTAGGAGTGAGAAAAACCTCACGGGGTGGTGCGCATTGTTTGGGTGAGTGTTACATTAGATACACTAGTAGGAGTGAGAAAAACATCACGGGGTGGTGCGCATTGTATGGGTGTGTGTTACATTAGATTCACTAGTAGGAGTGAGAAAAACATCACGGGGTGGTGCGCATTGTATGGCTGTGTGTTACATTGCATTCATTAGTAGGAGTGAGAAAAACATCACGGGGTGGTATGAATCGGAGGGTCTGAATTAGGATAGCCAGTGAGTGGCAATGTAGGATGGAGAAAAGCACCGCCGGGTGGTCAGCATGGGGAGGTCAGGTAACATGCAGTGGCAATGTAGGATAGGTTTCTGAAAAACATCGCAGGGTAGTGCGCATTGTATGGGTGTGTGTTACATTACATTCACTAGTAGGAGTGAGAAAAACATCACGGGGTGGTGCGCATTGTATGGGTGTGTGTTACATTACATTCACTAGTAGGAGTGAGAAAAACATCACGGGGTGGTGCGCATTGTATGGGTGTGTGTTACATTACATTCACTAGTAGGAGTGAGAAAAACATCACGGGGTGGTGCGCACTCTATGGGTGTGTGTTACATTACATTCACTAGTAGGAGTGAGAAAAACATCACGGGGTGGTGCGCATTGTATGGGTGTGTGTTACATTACATTCACTAGTAGGAGTGAGAAAATCATCACGGGGTGGTGCGCATTGTATGGGTGTGTGTTACATTAGATTCACTAGTAGGAGTGAGAAAAACATCACGGGGTGGTGCGCATTGTATGGGTGTGTGTTACATTAGATTCACTAGTAGGAGTGAGAAAAACATCACGGGGTGGTGCGCATTGTATGGGTGTGTGTTACATTACTTTCACTAGTAGGAGTGAGAAAAACATCACGGGGTGGTGCGCATTGTATGGGTGTGTGTTACATTACATTCAATAAGAGGAGTGAGAAAAACATCACGGGGTGGTGCGCATTGTATGGGTGTGTGTTACATTACATTCACTAGTAGGAGTGAGAAAAACATCACGGGGTGGTGCGAATTTTATGGGTGTGTGTTACATTACATTCACTAGTAGGAGTGAGAAAAACATCACGGGGTGGTGCGCATTGTATGGGCGTGTGTTACATTACATTCACTAGTAGGAGTGAGAAAAACATCACGGGGTGGTGCGCATTGTATGGGTGTGTGTTACATTACATTCACTAGTAGGAGTGAGAAAAACATCACGGGGTGATGCGCATTGTATTGGTGTGTGTTACATTACATTCACTAGTAGGAGTGAGAAAAACATCACCGGGTGGTGCGCATTGTATGGGTGTGTGTTACATTACATTCACTAAGAGGAGTGAGAAAAGCATCACGGGGTGGTGCGCATTGTATGGGTGTGTGTTACATTACATTCACTAGCAGGAGTGAGAAAAACATCACGGGGTGGTGCGCATTGTATGGGTGTGTGTTACATTACATACACTAGCAGGAGTGAGTTAAACATCACGGGGTGGTGCGCATTGTATGGGTGTGTGTTACATTACATTCACTAGTAGGAGTGAGAAAAACATCACGGGGTGGTGCGCATTGTATGGGTGTGTGTTACATTAGATTCACTAGTAGGAGTGAGAAAAACCTCACGGGGTAGTGCGCATTGTTTGGGTGTGTGTTACATTAGATACACTAGTAGGAGTGAGAAAAACATCACGGGGTGGTGCGCATTGTATGGGTGTGTGTTACATTAGATTCACTAGTAGGAGTGAGAAAAACATCACGGGGTGGTGCGCATTGTATGGCTGTGTGTTACATTGCATTCATTAGTAGGAGTGAGAAAAACATCACGGGGTGGTGTGAATCGGAGGGTCTGAATTAGGATAGCCAGTGAGTGGCAATGTAGGATGGAGAAAAGCACCGCCGGGTGGTCAGCATGGGGAGGTCAGGTAACATGCAGTGGCAATGTAGGATAGGTTTCTGAAAAACATCGCAGGGTAGTGCGCATTGTATGGGTGTGTGTTACATTACATTCACTAGTAGGAGTGAGAAAAACATCACGGGGTGGTGCGCATTGTATGGGTGTGTGTTACATTACATTCACTAGTAGGAGTGAGAAAAACATCACGGGGTGGTGCGCATTGTATGGGTGTGTGTTACATTACATTCACTAGTAGGAGTGAGAAAAACATCACGGGGTGGTGCGCACTCCATGGGTGTGTGTTACATTACATTCACTAGTAGGAGTGAGAAAAACATCACGGGGTGGTGCGCATTGTATGGGTGTGTGTTACATTACATTCACTAGTAGGAGTGAGAAAAACATCACGGGGTGGTGCGCATTGTATAGGTGTGTGTTACATTACATTCACTAGTAGGAGTGAGAAAAACATCACGGGGTGGTGCGCATTGTATGGGTGTGTGTTACATTACATTCACTAGTAGGAGTGAGAAAAACATCACGATGTGGTGCGCATTGTATGGGTGTGTGTTACATTAGATTCACTATTAGGAGTGAGAAAAACATCACGGTGTGGTGCGCATTGTATGGGTGTGTGTTACATTACATTCAGTAGTAGGAATGAGAAAAACATCACGGGGTGGTTCGCATTGTATGGGTGTGTATTACATTAGATTCACTAGTAGGAGTGAGAAAAACATCACGGGGTGGTGCGCATTGTATGGGTGTGTGTTACATTACATTCACTAGTAGGAGTGAGAAAAACATCACGGGGTGGTGCGCATTGTATGGGTGTGTGTTACATTACATTCACTAGTAGGAGTGAGAAAAACATCACGGGGTGGTGCGCATTGTATGGGTGTGTGTTACATTACATTCACGACTAGGAGTGAGAAAAACATCACGGGGCGGTGCGCATTGTATGGGTGTGTGTTACATTACATTCATTAGTAGGAGTGAGAAAAACATCACGGGGTGGTGTGAATCAGAGGGTCTGAATTAGGATAGGCAGTGAGTGGCAATGTAGGATGGAGAAAAGTACCGCGGGGTGGTCAGCATGGAGAGGTCAGGGAACATGCAGTGGCCATGTAGGATAGGTTTCTGAAAAACATCGCAGGGTGGTGCGCATTGTATGGGTGTGTGTTACATTACATTCACTAGTAGGAGTGAGAAAAACATCACGGGGTGGTGCGCATTGTATGGGTGTGTGTTACATTACATTCACTAGTAGGAGTGAGAAAAACATGACGAAGTGGTGCGCATTGTATGGGTGTGTGTTACATTACACTCATTAGTAGGAGTGACAAAAACATCACGGGGTGGTGCGCATTGTATGGGTGTGTGTTACATTACATTCACTAGTAGGAGTGAGAAAAACATCACGGGGTGGTGCGCATTGTATGGGTGTGTGTTACATTACATTCACTAGTAGGAGTGAGAAAAACATCACGTGGTGGTGCTCATTGTATGGGTGTGTGTTACATTAAATTCACTACTAGGAGTGAGAAAAACATCACGTTGTGGTGCGCATTGTATGGGTGTGTGTTACATTACATTCACTAGTAGGAGTGAGAAAAACATCACGATGTGGTGCGCATTGTATGGGTGTGTGTTACATTAGATTCACTATTAGGAGTGAGAAAAACATCACGGTGTGGTGCGCATTGTATGGGTGTGTGTTACATTACATTCAGTAGTAGGAATGAGAAAAACATCACGGGGTGGTTCGCATTGTATGGGTGTGTATTACATTAGATTCACTAGTAGGAGTGAGAAAAACATCACGGGGTGGTGCGCATTGTATGGGTGTGTGTTACATTACATTCACTAGTAGGAGTGAGAAAAACATCACGGGGTGGTGCGCATTGTATGGGTGTGTGTTACATTACATTCACTAGTAGGAGTGAGAAAAACATCACGGGGTGGTGCGCATTGTATGGGTGTGTGTTACATTACATTCACGACTAGGAGTGAGAAAAACATCACGGGGCGGTGCGCATTGTATGGGTGTGTGTTACATTACATTCATTAGTAGGAGTGAGAAAGACATCACGGGGTGGTGTGAATCGGAGGGTCTGAATTAGGATAGGCAGTGAGTGGCAATGTAGGATGGAGAAAAGTACCGCCGGGTGGTCAGCATGGAGAGGTCAGGGAACATGCAGTGGCCATGTAGGATAGGTTTCTGAAAAACATCGCAGGGTGGTGCGCATTGTATGGGTGTGTGTTACATTACATTCACTAGTAGGAGTGAGAAAAACATCACGGGGTGGTGCGCATTGTATGGGTGTGTGTTACATTACATTCACTAGTAGGAGTGAGAAAAACATCACGGGGTGGTGCGCATTGTATGGGTGTGTGTTACATTACATTCACTAGTAGGAGTGAGAAAAACATGACGGAGTGGTGCGCATTGTATGGGTGTGTGTTACATTACACTCATTAGTAGGAGTGACAAAAACATCACGGGGTGGTGCGCATTGTATGGGTGTGTGTTACATTAAATTCACTACTAGGAGTGAGAAAAACATCACGGGGTGGTGCGCATTGTATGGGTGTGTGTTACATTACATTCACTAGTAGGAGTGAGAAAAACATCACGGGGTGGTGCTCATTGTATGGGTGTGTGTTACATTAAATTCACTACTAGGAGTGAGAAAAACATCACGTTGTGGTGCGCATTGTATGGGTGTGTGTTACATTACATTCACTAGTAGGAGTGAGAAAAACATCAGGGGTGGTGCGCATTGTATGGGTGTGTGTTACATTACATTCACTAGTAGGAGTGAGAAAAACATCACGGGGTGGTGCGCATTGTATGGGTGTCTGTTACATTACATTCACTAGTAGGAGTGAGAAAAACATCACGGGGTGGTGCGCATTGTATGGGTGTGTGTTACATTACATTCACTAGTAGGAGTGAGAAAAACATCACGGGGTGGTGCGCATTGTATGGGTGTGTGTTACATTACATTCACTAGTAGGAGTGAGAAAAACATCACGGGGTGGTGCGCATTGTATGGGTGTGTGTTACATTACATTCACTAGTAGGAGTGAGAAAAACATCACGGGGTGGTGCGCATTGTATGGGTGTGTGTTACATTACATTCACTACTAGGAGTGACAAAAACATCACGGGGTGGTGCGCATTGTATGGGTGTGTGTTACATTACATTCACTAGTAGGAGTGAGAAAAACATCACGTGGTGGTGCGCATTGTATGGGTGTGTGTTATATTACATTCACTAGTAGGAGTGAGAAAAACATCACAGGGTGGTGCGCATTGAATGGGTGTGTGTTACATTACATTCACTAGTAGGAGTGAGAAAAACATCACGGGGTGGTGCGCATTGTATGGGTGTGTGTTACATTACATTCACTAGTAGGAGTGAGAAAAACATCACGGGGTGGTGTGCATTGTATGGGTGTGTGTTGCATTACATTCACTAATAGGAGTGAGAAAAAAATCACGGGGTGGTGCGCATTGTATGGGTGTGTGTTACATTACATTCACTAGTAGGAGTGAGAAAAACATCGAGGGGTGTTGCGCATTGTATGGGTGTGTGTTACATTACATTCACTAGTAGGAGTGAGAAAAACATCACGGGGTGGTCCGCATTGTATGGGCGTGTGTTACATTACATTCACTAGTAGGAGTGAGAAAAACATCACGGGGTCGTGCGCATTGTATGGGTGTGTGTTACATTACATTCACTACTAGGAGTGAGAAAAACATCAAGGGGTGGTGCGCAGTGTATGGGTGTGTGTTACATTACATTCATTAATAGGAGTGAGAAAAACATCATGGGGTGGTGTGAATCGGAGGGTCTGAATTAGGATAGGCAGTGAGTGGCAATGTAGGATGGAGAAAAGCTTCGCGGGGTGGTCAGCATGCGGAGTTCAGGGAACATGCAGTGGCAATGTTGGATAGGTTTCTGAAAAACATCGCAGGTTGGTGCGCATTGTATGGGTGTGTGTTACTTTACATTCACTAGTAGGAGTGAGAAAAACATCACGGGGTGGTGCGCATTGTATGGGTGTGTGTTACATTAGATTCACTAGTAGGAGTGAGAAAAACATCACGGGGTGGTGCGCATTGTGTGGGTGTGTGTTACATTACATTCACTAGTAGGAGTGAGAAAAACATCACGGGGTGGTGCGCATAGTATGGGTGTGTGTTACATTACATTCACTAGTAGGAGTGAGAAAAACATCACGGGGTGGTGCGCATCGTATGGGTGTGTGTTACATTACATTCACTAGTAGGAGTGAGAAAAACATCACGGGGTGGTCGCATTGTATCGGTGTGTGTTACATTACATTCACTAGTAGGAGTGAGAAATACATCACGGGGTGGTGCACATTGTATGGGTGTGTGTTACATTACATTCACTAGTAGGAGTGAGAAAAACATCACGGGGTGGTGCGCATTGTATGGGTGTGTGTTACATTACATTCACTACTAGGAGTGAGAAAAACATCACGGGGTGGTGTGCATTGTTTGGGTGTGTGTTACATTAGATTCACTAGTAGGAGTGAGAAAATCATCACGGGGTGGTGCGCATTGTATGGGTGTGTGTTACATTACATTCACTAGCAGGAGTGAGAAAAACATCACGGGGTGTTGCGCATTGTATGGGTGTGTGTTACATTACATTCACTACTAGGAGTGAGAAAAACATCACGGGATGGTGTGAATCGGAGAGTCTGAATTAGGATAGGCAGTGAGTGGCAATGTAGGATCGAGAAAAGCACCTCTAGGTGGTCAGCATGGGGAGGCCAGGGAACATGCAGTGGCAATGTAGGATAGGTTTCTGAAAAACATCGCGGGGTTGTGCGCATTGTATGGGTGTGTGTTACATTACATTCACTAGTAGGGGTGAGAAAAACATCACGGGGTGGTGCGCATTGTATGGGTGTGTGTTACATTAGATTTACTAGTAGGAGTGAGAAAAACATCGCGGGGTTGTGCGCATTGTATGGGTGTGTGTTACATTACATTCACTAGTAGGAGTGAGAAAAACATCACGGGGTGGTGCGCATTGTATGGGTGTGTGTTACATTAGATTTACTAGTAGGAGTGAGAAAAACATCACGGGGTGGTGCGCATTGTATGGGTGTGTGTTACATTAGATTCACTAGTAGGAGTGAGAAAAACATCACGGGGTGGTGCGCATTGTATGGGTATGTGTTACATTACATTCACTAGTAGGAGTGAGAAAAATATCACGGGGTGGTGCGCATTGTATGGGTGTGTGTTACATTAGATTCACTAGTAGGAGTGAGAAAAACATGACGGGGTGGTGCACATTGTATGGGTGTGTGTTACATTAGATTCACTAGTAGGAGTGAGAAAAACATCACGGGGTGGTGCGGATTGTATGGGTGTGTGTTACATTACATTCACTACTAGGAGTGAGAAAAACATCACGGGGTGGTGCGGATTGTATGGGTGTGTGTTACATTACATTCACTACTAGGAGTGAGAAAAACATCACGGGATGGTGTGAATTGGAGAGTCTGAATTAGGATAGGCAGTGAGTGGCAATGTAGGATCGAGAAAAGCACCGCGGGTTGGTCAGCATGGGGAGGCCAGGGAACATGCAGTGGCAATGTAGGATAGGTTTCTGAAAAACATCGCGGGGTGGTGCGCATTGTATGGGTGTGTGTTACATTAGATTCACTAGTAGGAGTGAGAAAAACATCACGGGGTGGTGTGCATTGTATGGGTGTGTGTTACATTACATTCACTAGTAGGAGTGAGAAAAACATCACGGGGTGGTGCGCATTGTATGGGTGTGTGTTACATTACATTCACTAGTAGGAGTGAAAAAAACATCACGGGGTGGTGCGCATTGTATGGGTGTGTGTTACATTACATTCATTAGTAGGAGTGAGAAAAACATCATGGGGTTTTGTGAATCGGAGGGACTGAATTAGGATAGGCAGTGAGTGCCAATGTAGGATGGAGAAAAGTACCGCGGGGTGGTCAGCATTGGGAGGTCAGGGAACATGCAGTGGCAATGTAGGATAGGTTTGTGAAAAACATCGCGGGGTGGTGCGCATTGTATGGGTGTGTGTTACATTAGATTCACTAGTAGGAGTGAGAAAAACATCACGGGGTGGTGCGCATTGTATGGGTGTGTGTTACATTACATTCACTAGTAGGAGTGAGAAAAACATCACGGGGTGGTGCGCATTGTATGGGTGTGTGTTACATTACATTCACTAGTAGGAGTGAGAAAAACATCACGGGATGGTGCGCATTGTATGGGTGTGTGTTACATTACACTCATTAGTAGGAGTGAGAAAAACATCACGGGGTGGTGCACATTGTGTGGGTGTGTGTTACATTAAATTCACTACTAGGAGTGAGAAAAACATCACGGGGTGGTGCGCATTGTATCGGTGTGTGTTACATTACATTCACTAGTAGGAGTGAGAAAAACATCACGGGGTGGTGCGCATTGTATGGGTGTGTGTTACATTAAATTCACTACTAGGAGTGAGAAAAACATCACGGGGTGGTGCGCATTGTATGGGTGTGTGTTACATTACATTCACTAGTAGGAGTGAGAAAAACATCAGGGGTGGTGCGCATTGTATGGGTGTGTGTTACATTACATTCACTAGTAGGAGTGAGAAAAACATCACGGTGTGGTGCGCATTGTATGGGTGTGTGTTACATTACATTCACTAGTAGGAGTGAGAAAAACATCACAGGGTGGTGCGCATTGTATGGGTGTGTGTTACATTACATTCACTAGTAGGAGTGAGAAAAACATCACGGGGTGGTGCGCATTGTATGGGTTTGTGTTACATCACATTCACTAGTAGGAGTGAGAAAAACATCACGGGGTGGTGCGCATTGTATGGGTGTGTGTTACATTACATTCACGACTAGGAGTGAGAAAAACATCACGGGGCGGTGCGCATTGTATGGGTGTGTGTTACATTACATTCATTAGTAGGAGTGAGAAAAACATCACGGGGTGGTGTGAATCGGAGGGTCTGAATTAGGATAGGCAGTGAGTGGCAATGTAGGATGGAGAAAAGTACCGCGGGGTGGTCAGCATGGAGAGGTCAGGGAACATGCAGTGGCAATGTAGGATAGGTTTCTGAAAAACATCGCAGGGTGGTGCGCATTGTATGGGTGTGTGTTACATTACTTTCACTAGTAGGAGTGAGAAAAACATCTCGGGGTGGTGCGCATTGTATGGGTGTGTGTTACATTACATTCACTAGTAGGAGTGAGAAAAACATCACGGGGTGGTGCGCATTGTATGGGTGTGTGTTACATTACATTCACTAGTAGGAGTGAGAAAAACATCACGGGGTGGTGCGCATTGTATGGGTGTGTGTTACATTACATTCACTACTAGGAGTGAGAAAAACATCACGGGGTGGTGCGCATTGTATGGGTGTGTGTTACATTACATTCATTAGTAGGAGTGAGAAAAACATCACGGGGTGGTGTGAATCGGAGGGACTGAATTAGGATAGGCAGTGAGTGGCAATGTAGGATGGAGAAAAGTACCACGGGGTGGTCAGCATGGGGAGGTCAGGGAACATGCAGTGGCAATGTAGGATAGGTTTGTGAAAAACATCGCGGGGTGGTGCGCATTGTATGGGTGTGTGTTACATTACATTCACTAGTAGGAGTGAGAAAAACATCACGGGGTGGTGCGCATTGTATGGGTGTGTGTTACATTACATTCACTATTAGGAGTGAGAAAAACATCACGTGGTGGTGCGCATTGTATGGGTGTGTGTTACATTACATTCACTAGTAGGAGTGAGAAAAACATCACGGGGTGGTGCGCATTGTATGGGTGTGTGTTACATTACATTCACTAGTAGGAGTGAGAAAAACATCACGGGGTGGTGCGCATTGTATGGGTGTGTGTTACATTACATTCACTAGTAGGAGTGAGAAAAACATGACGGAGTGGTGCGCATTGTATGGGTGTGTGTTACATTACACTCATTAGTAGGAGTGAGAAAAACATCACGGGGTGGTGCGCATTGTATGGGTGTGTGTTACATTACATTCACTAGTAGGAGTGAGAAAAACATCACGGGGTGGTGCGCATTGTATGGGTGTGTGTTACATTAAATTCACTACTAGGAGTGAGAAAAACATCACGTTGTGGTGCGCATTGTATGGGTGTGTGTTACATTACATTCACTAGTAGGAGTGAGAAAAACATCAGGGGTGGTGCGCATTGTATGGGTGTGTGTTACATTACATTCACTAGTAGGACTGAGAAAAACATCACGGGGTGGTGCGCATTGTATGGGTGTGTGTTACATTACATTCACTAGTAGGAGTGAGAAAAACATCACGGGGTGGTGCGCATTGTATGGGTGTGTGTTACATTACATTCTCTAGTAGGAGTGGAAAAACATCACTGGGTGGTGCGCATTGTATGGGTGTGTGTTACATTACATTCACTAGTAGGAGTGAGAAAAACATCACGGGGTGGTGCGCATTGTATGGGTGTGTGTTACATTACATTCACTACTAGGAGTGACAAAAACATAACGGGGTGGTGCGCATTGTATGGGTGTGTGTTACATTACATTCACTAGTAGGAGTGAGAAAAACATCACGTGGTGGTGCGCATTGTATGGGTGTGTGTTACATTACATTCACTAGTAGGAGTGAGAAAAACATCACGGGGTGGTGCGCATTGAATGGGTGTGTGTTACATTACATTCACTAGTAGGAGTGAGAAAAACATCAGGGGTGGTGCGCATTGTATGGGTGTGTGTTACATTACATTCACTAGTAGGAGTGAGAAAAACATCACGGGGTGGTGCGCATTGTATGGGTGTGTGTTACATTACATTCACTAGTAGGACTGAGAAAAACATCACGGTGTGGTGCGCATTGTATGGGTGTGTGTTACATTACATTCACTAGTAGGAGTGAGAAAAACATCACAGGGTGGTGCGCATTGTATGGGTGTGTGTTACATTACATTCACTAGTAGGAGTGAGAAAAACATCACGGGGTGGTGCGCATTGTATGGGTTTGTGTTACATCACATTCACTAGTAGGAGTGAGAAAAACATCACGGGGTGGTGCGCATTGTATGGGTGTGTGTTACATTACATTCACGACTAGGAGTGAGAAAAACATCACGGGGCGGTGCGCATTGTATGGGTGTGTGTTACATTACATTCATTAGTAGGAGTGAGAAAAACATCACGGGGTGGTGTGAATCGGAGGGTCTGAATTAGGACAGGCAGTGAGTGGCAATGTAGGATGGAGAAAAGTACCGCGGGGTGGTCAGCATGGAGAGGTCAGGCAACATGCAGTGGCAATGTAGGATAGGTTTCTGAAAAACATCGCAGGGTGGTGCGCATTGTATGGGTGTGTGTTACATTACTTTCACTAGTAGGAGTGAGAAAAACATCTCGGGGTGGTGCGCATTGTATGGTTGTGTGTTACATTACATTCACTAGTAGGAGTGAGAAAAACATCACGGGGTGGTGCGCATTGTATGGGTGTGTGTTACATTACATTCACTAGTAGGAGTGAGAAAAACATCACGGGGTGGTGCGCATTGTATGGGTGTGTGTTACATTACATTCACTACTAGGAGTGAGAAAAACATCACGGGGTGGTGCGCACTGTATGGGTGTGTGTTACATTACATTCATTAGTAGGAGTGAGAAAAACATCACGGGGTGGTGTGAATCGGAGGGACTGAATTAGGATAGGCAGTGAGTGGCAATGTAGGATGGAGAAAAGTACCGCGGGGTGGTCAGCATGGGGAGGTCAGGGAACATGCAGTGGCAATGTAGGATAGGTTTGTGAAAAACATCGCGGGGTGGTGCGCATTGTATGGGTGTGTGTTACATTACATTCACTAGTAGGAGTGAGAAAAACATCACGGGGTGGTGCGCATTGTATGGGTGTGTGTTACATTACATTCACTAGTAGGAGTGAGAAAAACATCACGTGGTGGTGCGCATTGTATGGGTGTGTGTTACATTACATTCACTAGTAGGAGTGAGAAAAACATCACGGGGTGGTGCGCATTGTATGGGTGTGTGTTACATTACATTCACTAGTAGGAGTGAGAAAAACATCACGGGGTGGTGCGCATTGTATGGGTGTGTGTTACATTACATTCACTAGTAGGAGTGAGAAAAACATGACGGAGTGGTGCGCATTGTATGGGTGTGTGTTACATTACACTCATTAGTAGGAGTGAGAAAAACATCACGGGGTGGTGCGCATTGTATGGGTGTGTGTTACATTACATTCACTAGTAGGAGTGAGAAAAACATCACGGGGTGGTGCGCATTGTATGGGTGTGTGTTACATTAAATTCACTACTAGGAGTGAGAAAAACATCACGTTGTGGTGCGCATTGTATGGGTGTGTGTTACATTACATTCACTAGTAGGAGTGAGAAAAACATCAGGGGTGGTGCGCATTGTATGGGTGTGTGTTACATTACATTCACTAGTAGGACTGAGAAAAACATCACGGGGTGGTGCGCATTGTATGGGTGTGTGTTACATTACATTCACTAGTAGGAGTGAGAAAAACATCACGGGGTGGTGCGCATTGTATGGGTGTGTGTTACATTACATTCTCTAGTAGGAGTGGAAAAACATCACTGGGTGGTGCGCATTGTATGGGTGTGTGTTACATTACATTCACTAGTAGGAGTGAGAAAAACATCACGGGGTGGTGCGCATTGTATGGGTGTGTGTTACATTACATTCACTACTAGGAGTGACAAAAACATAACGGGGTGGTGCGCATTGTATGGGTGTGTGTTACATTACATTCACTAGTAGGAGTGAGAAAAACATCACGTGGTGGTGCGCATTGTATGGGTGTGTGTTACATTACATTCACTAGTAGGAGTGAGAAAAACATCACGGGGTGGTGCGCATTGAATGGGTGTGTGTTACATTACATTCACTAGTAGGAGTGAGAAAAACATCACGGGGTGGTGCGCATTGTATGGGTGTGTGTTACATTACATTCACTAGTAGGAGTGAGAAAAACATCACGGGGTGCTGCGCATTGTATGGGTGTGTGTTACATTACATTCACTAGTAGGAGTGAGAAAAACATCACGGGGTGGTGCGCATTGTATGGGTTTGTGTTACATTACATTCACTAGTAGGAGTGAGAAAAACATCACGGGGTGGTGCGCATTGTATGGGTGTGTGTTACATTACATTCACGACTAGGAGTGAGAAAAACATCACGGGGCGGTGCGCATTGTATGGGTGTGTGTTACATTACATTCATTAGTAGGAGTGAGAAAAACATCACTGGGTGGTGTGAATCGGAGGGTCTGAATTAGGATAGGCAGTGAGTGGCAATGTAGGATGGAGAAAAGTACCGCGGGGTGGTCAGCATGGAGAGGTCAGGGAACATGCAGTGGCAATGTAGGATAGGTTTCTGAAAAACATCGCAGGGTGGTGCGCATTGTATGGGTGTGTGTTACATTACATTCACTAGTAGGAGTGAGAAAAACATCACGGTGTGGTGCGCATTGTATGGGTGTGTGTTACATTACATTCACTAGTAGGAGTGAGAAAAACATCACGGGGTGGTGCGCATTGAATGGGTGTGTGTTACATTACATTCACTACTAGGAGTGACAAAAACATCACGGGGTGGTGCGCATTGTATGGGTGTGTGTTACATTACATTCACTAGTAGGAGTGAGAAAAACATCACGTGGTGGTGCGCATTGTATGGGTGTGTGTTACATTACATTCACTAGTAGGAGTGAGAAAAACATCACGGGGTGGTGCGCATTGAATGGGTGTGTGTTACATTACATTCACTAGTAGGAGTGAGAAAAACATCACGGGGTGGTGCGCATTGTATGGGTGTGTGTTACATTACATTCAATAGTAGGAGTGAGAAAAACATCACGGGGTGGTGCGCATTGTATGGGTGTGTGTTACATTACATTCACTAGTAGGAGTGAGAAAAACATCACGGGGTGGTGCGCATTGTATGGGTTTGTGTTACATTACATTCACTAGTAGGAGTGAGAAAAACATCACGGGGTGGTGCGCATTGTATGGGTGTGTGTTACATTACATTCACGACTAGGAGTGAGAAAAACATCACGGGGCAGTGCGCATTGTATGGGTGTGTGTTACATTACATTCATTAGTAGGAGTGAGAAAAACATCACTGTGTGGTGTGAATCGGAGGGTCTGAATTAGGATAGGCAGTGAGTGGCAATGTAGGATGGAGAAAAGTACCGCGAGGTGGTCAGCATGGAGAGGTCAGGGAACATGAAGTGGCAATGTAGGATAGGTTTCTGAAAAACATCGCAAGGTGGTGCGCATTGTATGGGTGTGTGTTACATTACATTCACTAGTAGGAGTGAGAAAAACATCACGGGGTGGTGCGCATTGTATGGGTGTGTGTTACATTACATTCACTAATAGGAGTGAGAAAAACATCACGGGGTGGTGCGCATTGTATGGGTGTGTGTTACATTACATTCACTAGTAGGAGTGAGAAAAACATCACGGGGTGGTGCGCATTGTATGGGTGTGTGTTACATTACATTCACTAGTAGGAGTGAGAAAAACATCATGGGGTGGTGCGCATTGTATGGGTGTGTGTTACATTACATTCACTACTAGGAGTGAGAAAAACATCACGGGGTGGTGCGCATTGTATGGGTGTGTGTTACATTACATTCATTAGTAGGAGTGAGAAAAACATCACGGGGTGGTGTGAATCGGAGGGACTGAATTAGGATAGGCAGTGAGTGGCATTGTAGGATGGAGAAAAGTACCGCGGGGTGGTCAGCATGGGGAGGTCAGGGAACATGCAGTGGCAATGTAGGATAGGTTTCTGAAAAACATCGCGGGGTGGTGCGCATTGTATGGGTGTGTGTTAGATTACATTCACTAGTAGGAGTGAGAAAAACATCACGGGGTGGTGCGCATTGTATGGGTGTGTGTTACATTACATTCACTAGTAGGAGTGAGAAAAACATCACGGGGTGGTGCACATTGTATGGGTGTGTGTTACATTACATTCACTAGTAGGAGTGAGAAAAACATCACGGGGTGGTGCGCATTGTATGGGTGTGTGTTACATTACATTCACTAGTAGGAGTGAGAAAAACATCACGGGGTGGTGCGCATTGTATGGGTGTGTGTTACAATACACTCATTAATAGGAGTGAGAAAAACATCACGGGGTGGTGCGCATTGTGTGGGTGTGTGTTACATTAAATTCACTACTAGGAGTGAGAAAAACATCACGGGGTGGTGCGCATTGTATGGGTGTGTGTTACATTACATTCACTATTAGGAGTGAGAAAAACATCACGGGGTGGTGCGCATTGTATGGGTGTGTGTTACATTAAATTCACTACTAGGAGTGAGAAAAACATCACGGGGTGGTGCGCATTGTATGGGTGTGTGTTACATTACATTCACTAGTAGGAGTGAGAAAAACATCAGGGGTGGTGCGCATTGTATGGGTGTGTGTTACATTACATTCACTAGTAGGAGTGAGAAAAACATCACGGGGTGGTGCGCATTGTATGGGTGTGTGTTACATTACATTCTCTAGTAGGAGTGAGAAAAACATCACGGGGTGGTGCGCATTGTATGGGTGTGTGTTACATTACATTCACTAGTAGGAGTGAGAAAAACATCACGGGGTGGAGCGCATTGTATGGGTTTGTGTTACATCACATTCACTAGTAGGAGTGAGAAAAACATCACGGGGTGGTGCGCATTGTATGGGTGTGTGTTACATTACATTCATTAGTAGGAGTGAGAAAAACATCACGGGGTGGTGTGAATCGGAGGGTCTGAATTAGGATAGGCAGTGAGTGGCAATGTAGGATGGAGAAAAGTTCCGCGGGGTGGTCAGCATGGAGAGGTCAGGGAACATGCAGTGGCAATGTAGGATAGGTTTCTGAAAAACATCGCAGTTGGTGCACATTGTATGGGTGTGTGTTACATTACATTCACTAGTAGGAGTGAGAAAAACATCACGGGGTGGTGCGCATTGTATGGGTGTGTGTTACATTACATTCACTAGTAGGAGTGAGAAAAACATCACGGGGTGGTGCGCATTGTATGGGTGTGTGTTACATTACATTCACTAGTAGGAGTGAGAAAAACATCACGGGGTGGTGCGCATTGTATGGGTTTGTGTTACATTACATTCACTAGTAGGAGTGAGAAAAACATCACGGGGTGGTGCGCATTGTATGGGTGTGTGTTACATTACATTCACGACTAGGATTGAGAAAAACATCACGGGGCGGTGCGCATTGTATGGGTGTGTGTTACATTACATTCATTAGTAGGAGTGAGAAAAACATCACTGGGTGGTGTGAATCGGAGGGTCTGAATTAGGATAGGCAGTGAGTGGCAATGTAGGATGGAGAAAAGGACCGCGGGGTGGTCAGCATGGAGAGGTCAGGGAACATGCAGTGGCAATGTAGGATAGGTTTCTGAAAAACATCGCAGGGTGGTGCGCATTGTATGGGTGTGTGTTACATTACATTCACTAGTAGGAGTGAGAAAAACATCACGGGGTGGTGCGCATTGTATGGGTGTGTGTTACATTACATTCACTAGTAGGAGTGAGAAATACATCACGGGGTGGTGCGCATTGAATGGGTGTGTGTTACATTACATTCACTACTAGGAGTGACAAAAACATCACGGGGTGGTGCGCATTGTATGGGTGTGTGTTACATTACATTCACTAGTAGGAGTGAGAAAAACATCACGGGGTGGTGCGCATTGTATGGGTGTGTGTTACATTACATTCACTAGCAGGAGTGAGAAAAACATCACGGGGTGGTGTGCATTGAATGGGTGTGTGTTACATTACATTCACTAGTAGGAGTGAGAAAAACATCACGGGGTGGTGCGCATTGTATGGGTGTGTGTTACATTACATTCACTAGTAGGAGTGAGAAAAACATCACGGGGTGGTGCGCATTGTATGGGTGTGTGTTACATTACATTCACTAGTAGGAGTGAGAAAAACATCACGGGGTGGTGCGCATTGTATGGGTTTGTGTTACATTACATTCACTAGTAGGAGTGAGAAAAACATCACGGGGTGGTGCGCATTGTATGGGTGTGTGTTACATTACATTCACGACTAGGAGTGAGAAAAACATCACGGGGCAGTGCGCATTGTATGGGTGTGTGTTACATTACATTCATTAGTAGGAGTGAGAAAAACATCACTGTGTGGTGTGAATCGGAGGGTCTGAATTAGGATAGGCAGTGAGTGGCAATGTAGGATGGAGAAAAGTACCGCGAGGTGGTCAGCATGGAGAGGTCAGGGAACATGCAGTGGCAATGTAGGATAGGTTTCTGAAAAACATCGCAAGGTGGTGCGCATTGTATGGGTGTTTGTTACATTACATTCACTAGTAGGAGTGAGAAAAACATCACGGGGTGGTGCGCATTGTATGGGTGTGTGTTACATTACATTCACTAGTAGGAGTGAGAAAAACATCACGGGGTGGTGCGCATTGTATGGGTGTGTGTTACATTACATTCACTAGTAGGAGTGAGAAAAACATCACGGGGTGGTGCGCATTGTATGGGTGCGTGTTACATTACATTCACTAGTAGGAGTGAGAAAAACATCACGGGGTGGTGCGCATTGTATGGGTGTGTGTTACATTACATTCACTACTAGGAGTGAGAAAAACATCACGGGGTGGTGCGCATTGTATGGGTGTGTGTTACATTACATTCATTAGTAGGAGTGAGAAAAACATCACGGGGTGGTGTGCATCGGAGGGACTGAATTAGGATAGGCAGTGAGTGGCAATGTAGGATGGAGAAAAGTACCGCGGGGTGGTCAGCATGGGGAGGTCAGGGAACATGCAGTGGCAATGTAGGATAGGTTTCTGAAAAACATCGCGGGGTGGTGCGCATTGTATGGGTGTGTGTTAGATTACATTCACTAGTAGGAGTGAGAAAAACATCACGGGGTGGTGCGCATTGTATGGGTGTGTGTTACATTACATTCACTAGTAGGAGTGAGAAAAACATCACGGGGTGGTGCGCATTGTATGGGTGTGTGTTACATTACATTCACTAGTAGGAGTGAGAAAAACATCACGGGGTGGTGCGCATTGTATGGGTGTGTGTTACATTACATTCACTAGTAGGAGTGAGAAAAACATCACGGGGTGGTGCGCATTGTATGGGTGTGTGTTACATTACACTCATTAATAGGAGTGAGAAAAACATCACGGGGTGGTGCGCATTGTGTGGGTGTGTGTTACATTAAATTCACTACTAGGAGTGAGAAAAACATCACGGGGTGGTGCGCATTGTATGGGTGTGTGTTACATTACATTCACTAGTAGGAGTGAGAAAAACATCACGGGGTGGTGCGCATTGTATGGGTGTGTGTTACATTAAATTCACTACTAGGAGTGAGAAAAACATCACGGGGTGGTGCGCATTGTATGGGTGTGTGTTACATTACATTCACTAGTAGGAGTGAGAAAAACATCAGGGGTGGTGCGCATTGTATGGGTGTGTGTTACATTACATTCACTAGTAGGAGTGAGAAAAACATCACGGGGTGGTGCGCATTGTATGGGTGTGTGTTACATTACATTCTCTAGTAGGAGTGAGAAAAACATCACGGGGTGGTGCGCATTGTATGGGTGTGTGTTACATTACATTCACTAGTAGGAGTGAGAAAAACATCACGGGGTGGAGCGCATTGTATGGGTTTGTGTTACATCACATTCACTAGTAGGAGTGAGAAAAACATCACGGGGTGGTGCGCATTGTATGGGTGTGTGTTACATTACATTCACGACTAGGAGTGAGAAAAACATCACGGGGCGGTGCGCATTGCATGGGTGTGTGTTACATTACATTCATTAGTAGGAGTGAGAAAAACATCACGGGGTGGTGTGAATCGGAGGGTCTGAATTAGGATAGGCAGTGAGTGGCAATGTAGGATGGAGAAAAGTTCCGCGGGGTGGTCAGCATGGAGAGGTCAGGGAACATGCAGTGGCAATGTAGGATAGGTTTCTGAAAAACATCGCAGTTGGTGCACATTGTATGGGTGTGTGTTACATTACATTCACTAGTAGGAGTGAGAAAAACATCACGGGGTGGTGCGCATTGTATGGGTGTGTGTTACATTACATTCACTATTAGGAGTGAGAAAAACATCACGGGGTGGTGCGCATTGTATGGGTGTGTGTTACATTACATTCACTAGTGGGAGTGAGAAAAACATGACGGAGTGGTGCGCATTGTATGGGTGTGTGTTACATTACACTCATTAGTAGGAGTGAGAAAAACATCACCGGGTGGTGTGCATTGTATGGGTGTGTGTTACATTACATTCACTAGTAGGAGTGACAAAAACATCACGGGGTGGTGCGCATTGTATGGGTGTGTGTTACATTAAATTCACTACTAGGAGTGAGAAAAACATCACGTTGTGGTGCGCATTGTATGGGTGTGTGTTACATTACATTCACTAGTAGGAGTGAGAAAAACATCAGGGGTGGTGCGCATTGTATGGGTTTGTGTTACATTACATTCACTAGTAGGAGTGAGAAAAACATCACGGGGTGGTCCGCATTGTATGGGTGTGTGTTACATTACATTCACTACTAGGAGTGAGAAAAACATCACGGGGTGGTGTGCATTGTATGGGTGTGTGTTACATTACATTCACTAATAGGAGTGAGAAAAACATCACGGTGTGGTGTGAATCGGAGGGTCTGAATTAGGATAGGCAGTGAGTGGCAATGTAGGATGGAGAAAAGCACCGCGGGGTGGTGAGCATGGGGAGGTCAGGGAACATGCAGTGGCAATGTAGGATAGGTTTGTGAAAAACATCGCGGGGTGGTGCGCATTGTATGGGTGTGTGTTACATTAGATTCACTAGTAGGAGTGAGAAAAACATCACGGGGTGGTGCGCATTGTATGGGTGTGTGTTACATTACATTCACTAGTAGGAGTGAGAAAAACATCACGGGGTGGTGCGCATTGTATGGGTGTGTGTTACATTAGATTCACTACTAGGAGTGAGAAAAATATCACGGGGTGGTGCGCATTGTATGGGTGTGTGTTACATTAGATTCACTAGTAGGAGTGAGAAAAACTTCACAGTGTGGTGCGCATTGTATGGGTGTGTGTTACATTACATTCACTAGTAGCAGTGAGAAAAACATCACGGCGTGGTGCGCATTGTATGGGTGTGTGTTACATTACATTCACTAGTAGCAGTGAGAAAAACGTCACGGGGTGGTGCGCATTGTATGGGTGTGTGTTACATTACATTCACTAGTAGGAGTGAGAAAAACATCACGGGGTGGTGCGCATTGTATGGGTGTGTGTTACATTAGATTCACTAGTAGGAGTGAGAAAAACATCACGGGGTGGTGCGCATTGTATGGGTGTGTGTTACATTACATTCACCACTAGGAGTGAGAAAAACATCACGGTGTGGTGCGCATTGTATGGGTGTGTGTTACATTACATTCACCAGTAGGAGTGAGAAAAACATCACGGGGTGGTGCGCATTGTATGGGTGTGTGTTACATTAGATTCACCAGTAGGAGTGAGAAAAACATCACGGGGTGGTGCGCATTGTATGGGTGTGTGTTACATTACATTCACTATTAGGAGTGAGAAAAACATCACGGGGTGGTGCGCATTGTATGGGTGTGTGTTACATTACATTCACTAGTGGGAGTGAGAAAAACATGACGGAGTGGTGCGCATTGTATGGGTGTGTGTTACATTACACTCATTAGTAGGAGTGAGAAAAACATCACCGGGTGGTGTGCATTGTATGGGTGTGTGTTACATTACATTCACTAGTAGGAGTGACAAAAACATCACGGGGTGGTGCGCATTGTATGGGTGTGTGTTACATTAAATTCACTACTAGGAGTGAGAAAAACATCACGGGGTGGTGCGCATTGTATGGGTGTGTGTTACATTACATTCACCAGTAGGAGTGAGAAAAACATCACGGGGTGGTGCGCATTGTATGGGTGTGTGTTACATTAGATTCACCAGTAGGAGTGAGAAAAACATCACGGGGTGGTGCGCATTGTATGGGTGTGTGTTACATTATATTCACCAGTAGGAGTGAGAAAAACATCACGGTGTGGTGCGCATTATATGGGTGTGTGTTACATTACATTCACTAGTAGGAGTGAGAAAAACATCACGCGGTGGTGCGCATTGTATGGGTGTGTGTTACATTACATTCACTAGTAGGAGTGAGAAAAACATCACGGGGTGGTGCGCATTGTATGGG
Organism: Cavia porcellus; assembly: GCF_034190915.1. Classification (NCBI taxonomy): domain Eukaryota; kingdom Metazoa; phylum Chordata; class Mammalia; order Rodentia; family Caviidae; genus Cavia; species Cavia porcellus. The sequence goes on from NW_026947586.1 coordinate 417,412, forward strand.
TGTGTGTTACATTACATTCACTAGTAGGAGTGAGAAAAACATCACGGGGTGGTGTGCATTGTATGGGTGTGTGTTACATTATATTCACTAGTAGGAGTGAGAAAAACATCACGGGGTGGTGCGCATTGTATGGGTTTGTGTTACATTACATTCACTAATAGGAGTGAGAAAAACATCACGGTGTGGTGTGAATCGGAGGGTCTGAATTAGGATAGGCAGTGAGTGGCAATGTAGGATGGAGAAAAGCACCGCGGGTTGGTCAGCATGGGGAGGTCAGGGAACATGCAGTGGCAATGTAGGATAGGTTTGTGAAAAACATCGCGGGGTGGTGCGCATTGTATGGGTGTGTGTTACATTACATTCACTAGTAGGAGTGAGAAAAACATCACGGGGTGGTGCGCATTGTATGGGTGTGTGTTACATTACATTCTCTAGTAGGAGTGGAAAAACATCACTGGGTGGTGCGCATTGTATGGGTGTGTGTTACATTACATTCACTAGTAGGAGTGAGAAAAACATCACGGGGTGGTGCGCATTGTATGGGTGTGTGTTACATTACATTCACTACTAGGAGTGACAAAAACATAACGGGGTGGTGCGCATTGTATGGGTGTGTGTTACATTACATTCACTAGTAGGAGTGAGAAAAACATCACGTGGTGGTGCGCATTGTATGGGTGTGTGTTACATTACATTCACTAGTAGGAGTGAGAAAAACATCACGGGGTGGTGCGCATTGAATGGGTGTGTGTTACATTACATTCACTAGTAGGAGTGAGAAAAACATCACGGGGTGGTGCGCATTGTATGGGTGTGTGTTACATTACATTCACTAGTAGGAGTGAGAAAAACATCACGGGGTGGTGCGCATTGTATGGGTGTGTGTTACATTACATTCACTAGTAGGAGTGAGAAAAACATCACGGGGTGGTGCGCATTGTATGGGTTTGTGTTACATTACATTCACTAGTAGGAGTGAGAAAAACATCACGGGGTGGTGCGCATTGTATGGGTGTGTGTTACATTACATTCACGACTAGGAGTGAGAAAAACATCACGGGGCGGTGCGCATTGTATGGGTGTGTGTTACATTACATTCATTAGTAGGAGTGAGAAAAACATCACTGGGTGGTGTGAATCGGAGGGTCTGAATTAGGATAGGCAGTGAGTGGCAATGTAGGATGGAGAAAAGTACCGCGGGGTGGTCAGCATGGAGAGGTCAGGGAACATGCAGTGGCAATGTAGGATAGGTTTCTGAAAAACATCGCAGGGTGGTGCGCATTGTATGGGTGTGTGTTACATTACATTCACTAGTAGGAGTGAGAAAAACATCACGGTGTGGTGCGCATTGTATGGGTGTGTGTTACATTACATTCACTAGTAGGAGTGAGAAAAACATCACGGGGTGGTGCGCATTGAATGGGTGTGTGTTACATTACATTCACTACTAGGAGTGACAAAAACATCACGGGGTGGTGCGCATTGTATGGGTGTGTGTTACATTACATTCACTAGTAGGAGTGAGAAAAACATCACGTGGTGGTGCGCATTGTATGGGTGTGTGTTACATTACATTCACTAGTAGGAGTGAGAAAAACATCACGGGGTGGTGCGCATTGAATGGGTGTGTGTTACATTACATTCACTAGTAGGAGTGAGAAAAACATCACGGGGTGGTGCGCATTGTATGGGTGTGTGTTACATTACATTCAATAGTAGGAGTGAGAAAAACATCACGGGGTGGTGCGCATTGTATGGGTGTGTGTTACATTACATTCACTAGTAGGAGTGAGAAAAACATCACGGGGTGGTGCGCATTGTATGGGTTTGTGTTACATTACATTCACTAGTAGGAGTGAGAAAAACATCACGGGGTGGTGCGCATTGTATGGGTGTGTGTTACATTACATTCACGACTAGGAGTGAGAAAAACATCACGGGGCAGTGCGCATTGTATGGGTGTGTGTTACATTACATTCATTAGTAGGAGTGAGAAAAACATCACTGTGTGGTGTGAATCGGAGGGTCTGAATTAGGATAGGCAGTGAGTGGCAATGTAGGATGGAGAAAAGTACCGCGAGGTGGTCAGCATGGAGAGGTCAGGGAACATGAAGTGGCAATGTAGGATAGGTTTCTGAAAAACATCGCAAGGTGGTGCGCATTGTATGGGTGTGTGTTACATTACATTCACTAGTAGGAGTGAGAAAAACATCACGGGGTGGTGCGCATTGTATGGGTGTGTGTTACATTACATTCACTAATAGGAGTGAGAAAAACATCACGGGGTGGTGCGCATTGTATGGGTGTGTGTTACATTACATTCACTAGTAGGAGTGAGAAAAACATCACGGGGTGGTGCGCATTGTATGGGTGTGTGTTACATTACATTCACTAGTAGGAGTGAGAAAAACATCACGGTTGGTGTGCATTGTATGGGTGTGTGTTACATTACATTCACTACTAGGAGTGAGAAAAACATCACGGGGTGGTGCGCATTGTATGGGTGTGTGTTACATTACATTCATTAGTAGGAGTGAGAAAAACATCACGGGGTGGTGTGAATCGGAGGGACTGAATTAGGATAGGCAGTGAGTGGCATTGTAGGATGGAGAAAAGTACCGCGGGGTGGTCAGCATGGGGAGGTCAGGGAACATGCAGTGGCAATGTAGGATAGGTTTCTGAAAAACATCGCGGGGTGGTGCGCATTGTATGGGTGTGTGTTAGATTACATTCACTAGTAGGAGTGAGAAAAACATCACGGGGTGGTGCGCATTGTATGGGTGTGTGTTACATTACATTCACTAGTAGGAGTGAGAAAAACATCACGGGGTGGTGCACATTGTATGGGTGTGTGTTACATTACATTCACTAGTAGGAGTGAGAAAAACATCACGGGGTGGTGCGCATTGTATGGGTGTGTGTTACATTACATTCACTAGTAGGAGTGAGAAAAACATCACGGGGTGGTGCGCATTGTATGGGTGTGTGTTACAATACACTCATTAATAGGAGTGAGAAAAACATCACGGGGTGGTGCGCATTGTGTGGGTGTGTGTTACATTAAATTCACTACTAGGAGTGAGAAAAACATCACGGGGTGGTGCGCATTGTATGGGTGTGTGTTACATTACATTCACTATTAGGAGTGAGAAAAACATCACGGGGTGGTGCGCATTGTATGGGTGTGTGTTACATTAAATTCACTACTAGGAGTGAGAAAAACATCACGGGGTGGTGCGCATTGTATGGGTGTGTGTTACATTACATTCACTAGTAGGAGTGAGAAAAACATCAGGGGTGGTGCGCATTGTATGGGTGTGTGTTACATTACATTCACTAGTAGGAGTGAGAAAAACATCACGGGGTGGTGCGCATTGTATGGGTGTGTGTTACATTACATTCTCTAGTAGGAGTGAGAAAAACATCACGGGGTGGTGCGCATTGTATGGGTGTGTGTTACATTACATTCACTAGTAGGAGTGAGAAAAACATCACGGGGTGGAGCGCATTGTATGGGTTTGTGTTACATCACATTCACTAGTAGGAGTGAGAAAAACATCACGGGGTGGTGCGCATTGTATGGGTGTGTGTTACATTACATTCATTAGTAGGAGTGAGAAAAACATCACGGGGTGGTGTGAATCGGAGGGTCTGAATTAGGATAGGCAGTGAGTGGCAATGTAGGATGGAGAAAAGTTCCGCGGGGTGGTCAGCATGGAGAGGTCAGGGAACATGCAGTGGCAATGTAGGATAGGTTTCTGAAAAACATCGCAGTTGGTGCACATTGTATGGGTGTGTGTTACATTACATTCACTAGTAGGAGTGAGAAAAACATCACGGGGTGGTGCGCATTGTATGGGTGTGTGTTACATTACATTCACTAGTAGGAGTGAGAAAAACATCACGGGGTGGTGCGCATTGTATGGGTGTGTGTTACATTACATTCACTAGTAGGAGTGAGAAAAACATCACGGGGTGGTGCGCATTGTATGGGTTTGTGTTACATTACATTCACTAGTAGGAGTGAGAAAAACATCACGGGGTGGTGCGCATTGTATGGGTGTGTGTTACATTACATTCACGACTAGGATTGAGAAAAACATCACGGGGCGGTGCGCATTGTATGGGTGTGTGTTACATTACATTCATTAGTAGGAGTGAGAAAAACATCACTGGGTGGTGTGAATCGGAGGGTCTGAATTAGGATAGGCAGTGAGTGGCAATGTAGGATGGAGAAAAGGACCGCGGGGTGGTCAGCATGGAGAGGTCAGGGAACATGCAGTGGCAATGTAGGATAGGTTTCTGAAAAACATCGCAGGGTGGTGCGCATTGTATGGGTGTGTGTTACATTACATTCACTAGTAGGAGTGAGAAAAACATCACGGGGTGGTGCGCATTGTATGGGTGTGTGTTACATTACATTCACTAGTAGGAGTGAGAAATACATCACGGGGTGGTGCGCATTGAATGGGTGTGTGTTACATTACATTCACTACTAGGAGTGACAAAAACATCACGGGGTGGTGCGCATTGTATGGGTGTGTGTTACATTACATTCACTAGTAGGAGTGAGAAAAACATCACGGGGTGGTGCGCATTGTATGGGTGTGTGTTACATTACATTCACTAGCAGGAGTGAGAAAAACATCACGGGGTGGTGTGCATTGAATGGGTGTGTGTTACATTACATTCACTAGTAGGAGTGAGAAAAACATCACGGGGTGGTGCGCATTGTATGGGTGTGTGTTACATTACATTCACTAGTAGGAGTGAGAAAAACATCACGGGGTGGTGCGCATTGTATGGGTGTGTGTTACATTACATTCACTAGTAGGAGTGAGAAAAACATCACGGGGTGGTGCGCATTGTATGGGTTTGTGTTACATTACATTCACTAGTAGGAGTGAGAAAAACATCACGGGGTGGTGCGCATTGTATGGGTGTGTGTTACATTACATTCACGACTAGGAGTGAGAAAAACATCACGGGGCAGTGCGCATTGTATGGGTGTGTGTTACATTACATTCATTAGTAGGAGTGAGAAAAACATCACTGTGTGGTGTGAATCGGAGGGTCTGAATTAGGATAGGCAGTGAGTGGCAATGTAGGATGGAGAAAAGTACCGCGAGGTGGTCAGCATGGAGAGGTCAGGGAACATGCAGTGGCAATGTAGGATAGGTTTCTGAAAAACATCGCAAGGTGGTGCGCATTGTATGGGTGTTTGTTACATTACATTCACTAGTAGGAGTGAGAAAAACATCACGGGGTGGTGCGCATTGTATGGGTGTGTGTTACATTACATTCACTAGTAGGAGTGAGAAAAACATCACGGGGTGGTGCGCATTGTATGGGTGTGTGTTACATTACATTCACTAGTAGGAGTGAGAAAAACATCACGGGGTGGTGCGCATTGTATGGGTGCGTGTTACATTACATTCACTAGTAGGAGTGAGAAAAACATCACGGGGTGGTGCGCATTGTATGGGTGTGTGTTACATTACATTCACTACTAGGAGTGAGAAAAACATCACGGGGTGGTGCGCATTGTATGGGTGTGTGTTACATTACATTCATTAGTAGGAGTGAGAAAAACATCACGGGGTGGTGTGAATCGGAGGGACTGAATTAGGATAGGCAGTGAGTGGCAATGTAGGATGGAGAAAAGTACCGCGGGGTGGTCAGCATGGGGAGGTCAGGGAACATGCAGTGGCAATGTAGGATAGGTTTCTGAAAAACATCGCGGGGTGGTGCGCATTGTATGGGTGTGTGTTAGATTACATTCACTAGTAGGAGTGAGAAAAACATCACGGGGTGGTGCTCATTGTATGGGTGTGTGTTACATTACATTCACTAGTAGGAGTGAGAAAAACATCACGGGGTGGTGCGCATTGTATGGGTGTGTGTTACATTACATTCACTAGTAGGAGTGAGAAAAACATCACGGGGTGGTGCGCATTGTATGGGTGTGTGTTACATTACATTCACTAGTAGGAGTGAGAAAAACATCACGGGGTGGTGCGCATTGTATGGGTGTGTGTTACATTACACTCATTAATAGGAGTGAGATAAACATCACGGGGTGGTGCGCATTGTGTGGGTGTGTGTTACATTAAATTCACTACTAGGAGTGAGAAAAACATCACGGGGTGGTGCGCATTGTATGGGTGTGTGTTACATTACATTCACTAGTAGGAGTGAGAAAAACATCACGGGGTGGTGCGCATTGTATGGGTGTGTGTTACATTAAATTCACTACTAGGAGTGAGAAAAACATCACGGGGTGGTGCGCATTGTATGGGTGTGTGTTACATTACATTCACTAGTAGGAGTGAGAAAAACATCAGGGGTGGTGCGCATTGTATGGGTGTGTGTTACATTACATTCACTAGTAGGAGTGAGAAAAACATCACGGGGTGGTGCGCATTGTATGGGTGTGTGTTACATTACATTCTCTAGTAGGAGTGAGAAAAACATCACGGGGTGGTGCGCATTGTATGGGTGTGTGTTACATTACATTCACTAGTAGGAGTGAGAAAAACATCACGGGGTGGAGCGCATTGTATGGGTTTGTGTTACATCACATTCACTAGTAGGAGTGAGAAAAACATCACGGGGTGGTGCGCATTGTATGGGTGTGTGTTACATTACATTCACGACTAGGAGTGAGAAAAACATCACGGGGCGGTGCGCATTGCATGGGTGTGTGTTACATTACATTCATTAGTAGGAGTGAGAAAAACATCACGGGGTGGTGTGAATCGGAGGGTCTGAATTAGGATAGGCAGTGAGTGGCAATGTAGGATGGAGAAAAGTTCCGCGGGGTGGTCAGCATGGAGAGGTCAGGGAACATGCAGTGGCAATGTAGGATAGGTTTCTGAAAAACATCGCAGTTGGTGCACATTGTATGGGTGTGTGTTACATTACATTCACTAGTAGGAGTGAGAAAAACATCACGGGGTGGTGCGCATTGTATGGGTGTGTGTTACATTACATTCACTAGTAGGAGTGAGAAAAACATCACGGGGTGGTGCGCATTGTATGGGTGTGTGTTACATTACATTCACTAGTAGGAGTGAGAAAAACATCAAGGGGTGGTGCGCATTGTATGGGTGTGTGTTACATTACATTCACTATTAGGAGTGAGAAAAACATCACGGGGTGGTGCGCATTGTATGGGTGTGTGTTACATTACATTCACTAGTGGGAGTGAGAAAAACATGACGGAGTGGTGCGCATTGTATGGGTGTGTGTTACATTACACTCATTAGTAGGAGTGAGAAAAACATCACCGGGTGGTGTGCATTGTATGGGTGTGTGTTACATTACATTCACTAGTAGGAGTGACAAAAACATCACGGGGTGGTGCGCATTGTATGGGTGTGTGTTACATTAAATTCACTACTAGGAGTGAGAAAAACATCACGTTGTGGTGCGCATTGTATGGGTGTGTGTTACATTACATTCACTAGTAGGAGTGAGAAAAACATCAGGGGTGGTGCGCATTGTATGGGTTTGTGTTACATTACATTCACTAGTAGGAGTGAGAAAAACATCACGGGGTGGTCCGCATTGTATGGGTGTGTGTTACATTACATTCACTACTAGGAGTGAGAAAAACATCACGGGGTGGTGTGCATTGTATGGGTGTGTGTTACATTACATTCACTAATAGGAGTGAGAAAAACATCACGGTGTGGTGTGAATCGGAGGGTCTGAATTAGGATAGGCAGTGAGTGGCAATGTAGGATGGAGAAAAGCACCGCGGGGTGGTGAGCATGGGGAGGTCAGGGAACATGCAGTGGCAATGTAGGATAGGTTTGTGAAAAACATCGCGGGGTGGTGCGCATTGTATGGGTGTGTGTTACATTAGATTCACTAGTAGGAGTGAGAAAAACATCACGGGGTGGTGCGCATTGTATGGGTGTGTGTTACATTACATTCACTAGTAGGAGTGAGAAAAACATCACGGGGTGGTGCGCATTGTATGGGTGTGTGTTACATTAGATTCACTACTAGGAGTGAGAAAAATATCACGGGGTGGTGCGCATTGTATGGGTGTGTGTTACATTAGATTCACTAGTAGGAGTGAGAAAAACTTCACAGTGTGGTGCGCATTGTATGGGTGTGTGTTACATTACATTCACTAGTAGCAGTGAGAAAAACATCACGGCGTGGTGCGCATTGTATGGGTGTGTGTTACATTACATTCACTAGTAGCAGTGAGAAAAACGTCACGGGGTGGTGCGCATTGTATGGGTGTGTGTTACATTACATTCACTAGTAGGAGTGAGAAAAACATCACGGGGTGGTGCGCATTGTATGGGTGTGTGTTACATTAGATTCACTAGTAGGAGTGAGAAAAACATCACGGGGTGGTGCGCATTGTATGGGTGTGTGTTACATTACATTCACCACTAGGAGTGAGAAAAACATCACGGTGTGGTGCGCATTGTATGGGTGTGTGTTACATTACATTCACCAGTAGGAGTGAGAAAAACATCACGGGGTGGTGCGCATTGTATGGGTGTGTGTTACATTAGATTCACCAGTAGGAGTGAGAAAAACATCACGGGGTGGTGCGCATTGTATGGGTGTGTGTTACATTACATTCACTATTAGGAGTGAGAAAAACATCACGGGGTGGTGCGCATTGTATGGGTGTGTGTTACATTACATTCACTAGTGGGAGTGAGAAAAACATGACGGAGTGGTGCGCATTGTATGGGTGTGTGTTACATTACACTCATTAGTAGGAGTGAGAAAAACATCACCGGGTGGTGTGCATTGTATGGGTGTGTGTTACATTACATTCACTAGTAGGAGTGACAAAAACATCACGGGGTGGTGCGCATTGTATGGGTGTGTGTTACATTAAATTCACTACTAGGAGTGAGAAAAACATCACGGGGTGGTGCGCATTGTATGGGTGTGTGTTACATTACATTCACCAGTAGGAGTGAGAAAAACATCACGGGGTGGTGCGCATTGTATGGGTGTGTGTTACATTAGATTCACCAGTAGGAGTGAGAAAAACATCACGGGGTGGTGCGCATTGTATGGGTGTGTGTTACATTATATTCACCAGTAGGAGTGAGAAAAACATCACGGTGTGGTGCGCATTATATGGGTGTGTGTTACATTACATTCACTAGTAGGAGTGAGAAAAACATCACGCGGTGGTGCGCATTGTATGGGTGTGTGTTACATTACATTCACTAGTAGGAGTGAGAAAAACATCACGGGGTGGTGCGCATTGTATGGGTGTGTGTTACATTACATTCACTAGTAGGAGTGAGAAAAACATCACGGGGTGGTGTGCATTGTATGGGTGTGTGTTACATTATATTCACTAGTAGGAGTGAGAAAAACATCACGGGGTGGTGCGCATTGTATGGGTTTGTGTTACATTACATTCACTAATAGGAGTGAGAAAAACATCACGGTGTGGTGTGAATCGGAGGGTCTGAATTAGGATAGGCAGTGAGTGGCAATGTAGGATGGAGAAAAGCACCGCGGGTTGGTCAGCATGGGGAGGTCAGGGAACATGCAGTGGCAATGTAGGATAGGTTTGTGAAAAACATCGCGGGGTGGTGCGCATTGTATGGGTGTGTGTTACATTACATTCACTAGTAGGAGTGAGAAAAACATCACGGGGAGGTGCGCATTGTATGGGTGTGTGTTACATTACATTCACTAGTAAGAGTGAGAAAAACATCACGGGGTGGTGCGCATTGTATGGGTGTGTGTTACATTACATTCACTAGTAGGAGTGAGAAAAACATCACGGGGTGGTGCGCATTGTATGGGTGTGTGTTACATTACATTCACTAGTAGGAGTGAGAAAAACATCACGGGGTGGTGCGCATTGTATGGGTGTGTGTTACATTAGATTCACTAGTAGGAGTGAGAAAAACATCACGGGGTGGTGCGCATTTTATGGGTGTGTGTTACATTACATTCACTAGTAGGAGTGAGAAAAACATCACGTGGTGGTGCGCATTGTATGGGTGTGTGTTACATTACATTCACTAGTAGGAGTCAGAAAAACATCACGGGGTGGTGCGCATTGTATGGGTGTGTGTTACATTACATTCACTAGTAGGAGTCAGAAAAACATCACGGGGTGGTGCGCATTGTATGGGTGTGTGTTACAATAGATTCACTAGAAGGAGTGAGAAAAACATCACGGGGTGCTGCGCATTGTATGGGTGTGTGTTACATTAGATTCACTAGTACGAGTGAGAAAAACATCACGGGGTGGTGCGCACTGTATGGGTGTGTGTTACATTACATTCACTAGTAGGAGTGAGAAAAACATCACGGGGTGGTGCGCATTGTATGGGTGTGTGTTACATTCACTAGTAGGAGTGAGAAAAACATCACGGGGTGGTGCGCATAGTATGGGTGTGTGTTACATTAGATTCACTAGTAGGAGTGAGAAACACATCAAGGGGTGGTGCGCATTGTATGGGTGTGTGTTACATTACATTCACTAGTAGGAGTGAGAAAAACATCACGGGGTGGTGCGCATTGTATGGGTGTGTGTTACATTACACTCATTAGTAGGAGTGAGAAAAACATCACGGGGTGGTGTGCATTGTATGGGTGTGTGTTACATTACATTCACTAGTAGGAGTGACAAAAACATCACGGGGTGGTGCGCATTGTATGGGTGTGTGTTACATTAAATTCACTACTAGGTGTGAGAAAAACATCACGTTGTGGTGCGCATTGTATGGGTGTGTGTTACATTACATTCACTAGTAGGAGTGAGAAAAACATCAGGGGTGGTGCGCATTGTATGGGTTTGTGTTACATTACATTCACTAGTAGGAGTGAGAAAAACATCACGGGGTGGTGTGCATTGTATGGGTGTGTGTTACATTACATTCACTAATAGGAGTGAGAAAAACATCACGGTGTGGTGTGAATCGGAGGGTCTGAATTAGGATAGGCAGTGAGTGGCAATGTAGGATGGAGAAAAGCACCGCGGGGTGGTGAGCATGGGGAGGTCAGGGAACATGCAGTGGCAATGTAGGATAGGTTTGTGAAAAACATCGCGGGGTGGTGCGCATTGTATGGGTGTGTGTTACATTAGATTCACTAGTAGGAGTGAGAAAAACATCACGGGGTGGTGCGCATTGTATGGGTGTGTGTTACATTACATTCACTAGTAGGAGTGAGAAAAACATCACGGGGTGGTGCGCATTGTATGGGTGTGTGTTACATTAGATTCACTACTAGGAGTGAGAAAAATATCACGGGGTGGTGCGCATTGTATGGGTGTGTGTTACATTAGATTCACTAGTAGGAGTGAGAAAAACATCACAGTGTGGTGCGCATTGTATGGGTGTGTGTTACATTACATTCACTAGTAGCAGTGAGAAAAACATCACGGCCTGGTGCGCATTGTATGGGTGTGTGTTACATTACATTCACTAGTAGCAGTGAGAAAAACGTCACGGGGTGGTGCGAATTGTATGGGTGTGTGTTACATTACATTCACTAGTAGGAGTGAGAAAAACATCACGGGGTGGTGCGCATTGTATGGGTGTGTGTTACATTACATTCACTAGTAGGAGTGAGAAAAACATCACGGGGTGGTGCGCATTGTATGGGTGTGTGTTACATTACATTCACCACTAGGAGTGAGAAAAACATCACGGTGTGGTGCGCATTGTATGGGTGTGTGTTACATTACATTCACCAGTAGGAGTGAGAAAAACATCACGGGGTGGTGCGCATTGTATGGGTGTGTGTTACATTAGATTCACCAGTAGGAGTGAGAAAAACATCACGGGGTGGTGCGCATTGTATGGGTGTGTGTTACATTATATTCACCAGTAGGAGTGAGAAAAACATCACGGTGTGGTGCGCATTGTATGGGTGTGTGTTACATTACATTCACTAGTAGGAGTGAGAAAAACATCACGCGGTGGTGCGCATTGTATGGGTGTGTGTTACATTACATTCACTAGTAGGAGTGAGAAAAACATCACGGGGTGGTGCGCATTGTATGGGTGTGTGTTACATTACATTCACTAGTAGGAGTGAGAAAAACATCACGGGGTGGTGTGCATTGTATGGATGTGTGTTACATTATATTCACTAGTAGGAGTGAGAAAAACATCACGGGGTGGTGCGCATTGTATGGGTTTGTGTTACATTACATTCACTAATAGGAGTGAGAAAAACATCACGGTGTGGTGTGAATCGGAGGGTCTGAATTAGGATAGGCAGTGAGTGGCAATGTAGGATGGAGAAAAGCACCGCGGGGTGGTCAGCATGGGGAGGTCAGGGAACATGCAGTGGCAATGTAGGATAGGTTTGTGAAAAACATCGCGGGGTGGTGCGCATTGTATGGGTGTGTGTTACATTACATTCACTAGTAGGAGTGAGAAAAACATCACGGGGAGGTGCGCATTGTATGGGTGTGTGTTACATTACATTCACTAGTAAGAGTGAGAAAAACATCACGGGGTGGTGCGCATTGTATGGGTGTGTGTTACATTACATTCACTAGTAGGAGTGAGAAAAACATCACGGGGTGGTGCGCATTGTATGGGTGTGTGTTACATTACATTCACTAGTAGGAGTGAGAAAAACATCACGGGGTGGTGCGCATTGTATGGGTGTGTGTTACATTAGATTCACTAGTAGGAGTGAGAAAAACATCACGGGGTGGTGCGCATTTTATGGGTGTGTGTTACATTACATTCACTAGTAGGAGTGAGAAAAACATCACGTGGTGGTGCGCATTGTATGGGTGTGTGTTACATTACATTCACTAGTAGGAGTCAGAAAAACATCACGGGGTGGTGCGCATTGTATGGGTGTGTGTTACATTACATTCACTAGTAGGAGTCAGAAAAACATCACGGGGTGGTGCGCATTGTATGGGTGTGTGTTACAATAGATTCACTAGAAGGAGTGAGAAAAACATCACGGGGTGCTGCGCATTGTATGGGTGTGTGTTACATTAGATTCACTAGTAGGAGTGAGAAAAACATCACGGGGTGGTGCGCACTGTATGGGTGTGTGTTACATTACATTCACTAGTAGGAGTGAGAAAAACATCACGGGGTGGTGCGCATTGTATGGGTGTGTGTTACATTCACTAGTAGGAGTGAGAAAAACATCACGGGGTGGTGCGCATAGTATGGGTGTGTGTTACATTAGATTCACTAGTAGGAGTGAGAAACACATCAAGGGGTGGTGCGCATTGTATGGGTGTGTGTTACATTACATTCACTAGTAGGAGTGAGAAAAACATCACGGGGTGGTGCGCATTGTATGGGTGTGTGTTACATTACATTCACTAGTAGGAGTGAGAAAAACATCACGGGGTGGTGCGCTTTGTATGGGTGTGTGTTACATTACATCCACTAATAGGAGTGAGAAAAACATCACGCGGTGGTGCGCATTGTATGGGTGTGTGTTACATTACATTCACTAGTAGGAGTGAGACAAACATCACGGGGTGGTGCGCATTGTATGGGTGTGTGTTACATTACATTCACTAGTAGGAGTGAGAAAAACATCACGGGGTGGTGCGCTTTGTATGGGTGTGTGTTACATTACATCCACTAATAGGAGTGAGAAAAACATCACGCGGTGGTGCGCATTGTATGGGTGTGTGTTACATTACATTCACTAGTAGGAGTGAGACAAACATCACGGGGTGGTGCGCATTGTATGGGTGTGTGTTACATTACATTCACTAGTAGGAGTGAGAAAAACATCACGGGGTGGTGCGCATTATACGGGTGTGTGTTACATTACATTCACTAATAGGAGTGAGAAAAACATCACGGGTGGTGTGAAACGGAGGGTCTGAATTAGAATAGGCAGTGAGTGGCAATGTAGGATGGAGAAAAGCGCCGCGGGGTGGTCAGCATGGGGAGGTCAGGGAACATGCAGTGGCAATGTAGGATAGGTTTGTGAAAAACATCGCGGGGTGGTGCGCATTGTATGGGTGTGTGTTACATTACATTCACTAGTAGGAGTGAGAAAAACATCACGGGGAGGTGCACATTGTATGGGTGTGTGTTACATTACATTCACTAGTAAGAGTGAGAAAAACATCACGGGGTGGTGCGCATTGTATGGGTGTGTGTTACATTACATTCACTAGTAGGAGTGAGAAAAACATCACGGGGTGGTGCGCATTGTATGGGTGTGTGTTACATTACATTCACTAGTAAGAGTGAGAAAAACATCACGGGGTGGTGCGCATTGTATGGGTGTGTGTTACATTAGATTCACTAGTAGGAGTGAGAAAAACATCACGGGGTGGTGCGCATTGTATGGGTGTGTGTTACATTACATTCACTAGTAGGAGTGAGAAAAACATCACGGGGTGGTGCGCATTGTATGGGTGTGTGTTACATTACATTCACTAGTAGGAGTCAGAAAAACATCACGGGGTGGTGCGCATTGTATGGGTGTGTGTTACATTACATTCACTAGTAGGAGTCAGAAAAACATCACGGGGTGGTGCGCATTGTATGGGTGTGTGTTACATTAGATTCACTAGAAGGAGTGAGAAAAACATCACGGGGTGCTGCGCATTGTATGGGTGTGTGTTACATTAGATTCACTAGTAGGAGTGAGAAAAACATCACGGGGTGGTGCGCACTGTATGGGTGTGTGTTACATTACATTCACTAGTAGGAGTGAGAAAAACATCACGGGGTGGTGCGCATTGTATGGGTGTGTGTTACATTACATTCAGTAGTAGGAGTGAGAAAAACATCACGGGGTGGTGCGCATAGTATGGGTGTGTGTTACATTAGATTCACTAGTAGGAGTGAGAAAAACATCAGGGGGTGGTGCGCATTGTATGGGTGTGTGTTACATTACATTCACTAGTAGGAGTGAGAAAAACATCACGGGGTGGTGCGCATTGTATGGGTGTGTGTTACATTACATTCACTAGTAGGAGTGAGAAAAACATCACGGGGTGGTGCGCATTGTATGGGTGTGTGTTACATTACATCCACTAGTAGGAGTGAGAAAAACATCACGGGGTGGTGCGCATTGTATGGGTGTGTGTTACATTAGATTCACTAGTAGGAGTGAGAAAAACATCACGGGGCGGTGCGCAATGTATGGGTGTGTGTTACATTAGATTCACTAGTAGGAGTGAGAAAAACATCACGGGGTGGTGCGCATGGTATGGGTGTGTGTTACATTACATTCACTAGTAGGAGTGAGAAAAACATCACGTGGTGGTTCGCATTGTATGGGTGTGTGTTACATTACATTCACTAGTAGGAGTGAGACAAACATCACGGGGTGGTGCGCATTGTATGGGTGTGTGTTACATTACATTCACTAGTAGGAGTGAGAAAAACATCACGGGGTGGTGCGCATTGTACGGGTGTGTGTTACATTACATTCACTAATAGGAGTGAGAAAAACATCACGGGTGGTGTGAAATGGAGTGTCTGAATTAGGATAGGCAGTGAGTGGCAATGTAGGATGGAGAAAAGCGCCGCGGGGTGGTCAGCATGGGGAGGTCAGGGAACATGCAGTGGCAATGTAGGATAGGTTTTTGAAAAACATCGCGGGGTGGTGCGCATTTTATGGGTGTGTGTTACATTACATTCACTAGTAGGAGTGAGAAAAACATCACGGGGTGGTGCGCATTGTATGGGTGTGTGTTACATTACATTCACTAGTAGGAGTGTGAAAAACATCACGGGGTGGTGCGCATTGTATGGGTGTGTGTTACATTACATTCACTAGTAGGAGTGAGAAAAACATCACGGGGTGGTGCGCATTGTATGGGTGTGTGTTACATTACATTCACTAGTAGGAGTCAGAAAAACATCACGGGGTGGTGCGCATTGTATGGGTGTGTGTTACATTAGATTCACTAGAAGGAGTGAGAAAAACATCACGTGGTGCTGCGCATTGTATGGGTGTGTGTTACATTATATTCACTAGTAGGAGTGAGAAAAACATCACGGGGTGGTGCGCACTGTATGGGTGTGTGTTACATTACATTCACTAGTAGGAGTGAGAAAAACATCACGGGGTGGTGCGCATTGTATGGGTGTGTGTTACATTACATTCACTAGTAGGAGTGAGAAAAACATCACGGGGTGGTGCGCATAGTATGGGTGTGTGTTACATTAGATTCACTAGTAGGAGTGAGAAAAACATCACGGGGTGGTGCGCATTGTATGGGTGTGTGTTACATTACATTCACTAGTAGGAGTGAGAAAAACATCACGGGGTGGTGCGCATTGTATGGGTGTGTGTTACATTACATTCACTAGTAGGAGTGAGAAAAACATCACCGGGTGGTGCGCATTGTATGGGTGTGTGTTAAATTACATTCACTAGTAGGAGTGAGAAAAACATAACCGGGTGGTGCGCATTGTATGGGTGTGTGTTACATTACATTCACTAGTAGGAGTGATAAAAACATCAGGGGGTGGTGCGCATTGTATGGGTGTGTGTTACATTACATTCACCACTAGGAGTGAGAAAAACATCACGGGGTGGTGCGCATTGTATGGGTGTGTGTTACATTACATTCACTAGTAGGAGTGAGAAAAACATCACGGGATGGTGCGCATTGTAGGGGTATGTGTTACATTAGATTTACTAGTAGGAGTGAAAAAAACATCACGGGGTGGTGTGCAATGTATGGGTGTGTGTTACATTAGATTCACTAGTAGGAGTGAGAAAAACATCACGGGGTGGTGCGCATTGTATGGGTGTGTGTTACATTACATTCACTAATAGGAGTGAGAAAAACATCACAGGTGGTGTGAATCGGAGGGTCTGAATTAGGATAGGCAGTGAGTGGCAATGTAGGATGGAGAAAAGCGCCGCGTGGTGGTCAGCATGGGGAGGTCAGGGAACATGCAGTGGCAATGTAGGATAGGTTTTTGAAAAACATCGCGGGGTGGTGCGCATTTTATGGCTGTGTGTTACATTACATTCACTAATAGGAGTGAGAAAAACATCACTGGGTGGTTCGCATTGTATGGGTGTGTGTTACATTACATTCACTAGTAGGAGTGAGAAAAACATCACGAGGTGGTGCGCATTGTATCTGTGTGTGTTACATTACATCCACTAATAGGAGTGAGAAAAACATCACGGCGTGGTGCGCATTGTATGGGTGTGTGTTACATTACATTCACTAGTAGGAGTGAGAAAAACATCACGGGGTGGTGCGCACTGTATGGGTGTGTGTTACATTACATTCACTAGAAGGAGTGAGAAAAACATCACGGGGTGGTGCGCATTGTATGGGTGTGTGTTACATTACATTCACTAGTAGGAGTGAGAAAAACATCACGGGGTGGTGCGCATTGTATGGGTGTGTGTTACATTAGATTCACTAGTAGGAGTGAGAAAAACATCATGGGGTGGTGCGCATTGTATGGGTGTGTGTTACATTACATTCACTAGTAGGAGTGAGAAAAACATCACGGGGTGGTGCGCATTGTATGGGTGTGTGTTACATTACATTCACTAGTAGGAGTGAGAAAAACATCACGGGGTGGTGCGCATTGTATGGGTGTGTGTTACATTAGATTCACTAGTAGGAGTGAGAAAAACATCACGGGGTGCTGCGCATTGTATGGGTGTGTGTTACATTAGATTCACTAGTAGGAGTGAGAAAAACATCACGGGGTGGTGCGCACTGTATGGGTGTGTGTTACATTACATTCACTAGTAGGAGTGAGAAAAACATCACGGGGTGGTGCGCATTGTATGGGTGTGTGTTACATTCACTAGTAGGAGTGAGAAAAACATCACGGGGTGGTGCGCATAGTATGGGTGTGTGTTACATTAGATTCACTAGTAGGAGTGAGAAACACATCAAGGGGTGGTGCGCATTGTATGGGTGTGTGTTACATTACATTCACTAGTAGGAGTGAGAAAAACATCACGGGGTGGTGCGCATTGTATGGGTGTGTGTTACATTACATTCACTAGTAGGAGTGAGAAAAACATCACGGGGTGGTGCGCTTTGTATGGGTGTGTGTTACATTACATCCACTAATAGGAGTGAGAAAAACATCACGCGGTGGTGCGCATTGTATGGGTGTGTGTTACATTACATTCACTAGTAGGAGTGAGACAAACATCACGGGGTGGTGCGCATTGTATGGGTGTGTGTTACATTACATTCACTAGTAGGAGTGAGAAAAACATCACGGGGTGGTGCGCTTTGTATGGGTGTGTGTTACATTACATCCACTAATAGGAGTGAGAAAAACATCACGCGGTGGTGCGCATTGTATGGGTGTGTGTTACATTACATTCACTAGTAGGAGAGACAAACATCACGGGGTGGTGCGCATTGTATGGGTGTGTGTTACATTACATTCACTAGTAGGACTGAGAAAAACATCACGGGGTGGTGCGCATTGTACGGGTGTGTGTTACATTACATTCACTAATAGGAGTGAGAAAAACATCACGGGTGGTGTGAAACGGAGGGTCTGAATTAGAATAGGCAGTGAGTGGCAATGTAGGATGGAGAAAAGCGCCGCGGGGTGGTCAGCATGGGGAGGTCAGGGAACATGCAGTGGCAATGTAGGATAGGTTTGTGAAAAACATCGCGGGGTGGTGCGCATTGTATGGGTGTGTGTTACATTACATTCACTAGTAGGAGTGAGAAAAACATCACGGGGAGGTGCACATTGTATGGGTGTGTGTTACATTACATTCACTAGTAAGAGTGAGAAAAACATCACGGGGTGGTGCGCATTGTATGGGTGTGTGTTACATTACATTCACTAGTAGGAGTGAGAAAAACATCACGGGGTGGTGCGCATTGTATGGGTGTGTGTTACATTACATTCACTAGTAAGAGTGAGAAAAACATCACAGGGTGGTGCGCATTGTATGGGTGTGTGTTACATTAGATTCACTAGTAGGAGTGAGAAAAACATCACGGGGTGGTGCGCATTGTATGGGTGTGTGTTACATTACATTCACTAGTAGGAGTGAGAAAAACATCACGGGGTGGTGCGCATTGTATGGGTGTGTGTTACATTACATTCACTAGTAGGAGTCAGAAAAACATCACGGGGTGGTGCGCATTGTATGGGTGTGTGTTACATTACATTCACTAGTAGGAGTCAGAAAAACATCACGGGGTGGTGCGCATTGTATGGGTGTGTGTTACATTAGATTCACTAGAAGGAGTGAGAAAAACATCACGGGGTGCTGCGCATTGTATGGGTGTGTGTTACATTAGATTCACTAGTAGGAGTGAGAAAAACATCACGGGGTGGTGCCCACTGTATGGGTGTGTGTTACATTACATTCACTAGTAGGAGTGAGAAAAACATCACGGGGTGGTGCGCATTGTATGGGTGTGTGTTACATTACATTCAGTAGTAGGAGTGAGAAAAACATCACGGGGTGGTGCGTATAGTATGGGTGTGTGTTACATTAGATTCACTAGTAGGAGTGAGAAAAACATCAGGGGGTGGTGCGCATTGTATGGGTGTGTGTTACATTACATTCACTAGTAGGAGTGAGAAAAACATCACGGGGTGGTGCGCATTGTATGGGTGTGTGTTACATTACATTCACTAGTAGGAGTGAGAAAAACATCACGGGGTGGTGCGCATTGTATGGGTGTGTGTTACATTACATCCACTAGTAGGAGTGAGAAAAACATCACGGGGTGGTGCGCATTGTATGGGTGTGTGTTACATTAGATTCACTAGTAGGAGTGAGAAAAACATCACGGGGCGGTGCGCAATGTATGGGTGTGTGTTACATTAGATTCACTAGTAGGAGTGAGAAAAACATCACGGGGTGGTGCGCATGGTATGGGTGTGTGTTACATTACATTCACTAGTAGGAGTGAGAAAAACATCACGTGGTGGTTCGCATTGTATGGGTGTGTGTTACATTACATTCACTAGTAGGAGTGAGACAAACATCACGGGGTGGTGCGCATTGTATGGGTGTGTGTTACATTACATTCACTAGTAGGAGTGAGAAAAACATCACGGGGTGGTGCGCATTGTACGGGTGTGTGTTACATTACATTCACTAATAGGAGTGAGAAAAACATCACGGGTGGTGTGAAACGGAGTGTCTGAATTAGGATAGGCAGTGAGTGGCAATGTAGGATGGAGAAAAGCGCCGCGGGGTGGTCAGCATGGGGAGGTCAGGGAACATGCAGTGGCAATGTAGGATAGGTTTTTGAAAAACATCGCGGGGGGGTGCGCATTTTATGGGTGTGTGTTACATTACATTCACTAGTAGGAGTGAGAAAAACATCACGTGGTGGTGCGCATTGTATGGGTGTGTGTTACATTACATTCACTAGTAGGAGTGTGAAAAACATCACGGGGTGGTGCGCATTGTATGGGTGTGTGTTACATTACATTCACTAGTAGGAGTGAGAAAAACATCACGGGGTGGTGCGCATTGTATGGGTGTGTGTTACATTACATTCACTAGTAGGAGTCAGAAAAACATCACGGGGTGGTGCGCATTGTATGGGTGTGTGTTACATTAGATTCACTAGAAGGAGTGAGAAAAACATCACGTGGTGCTGCGCATTGTATGGGTGTGTGTTACATTATATTCACTAGTAGGAGTGAGAAAAACATCACGGGGTGGTGCGCACTGTATGGGTGTGTGTTACATTACATTCACTAGTAGGAGTGAGAAAAACATCACGGGGTGGTGCGCATTGTATGGGTGTGTGTTACATTACATTCACTAGTAGGAGTGAGAAAAACATCACGGGGTGGTGCGCATAGTATGGGTGTGTGTTACATTAGATTCACTAGTAGGAGTGAGAAAAACATCACGGGGTGGTGCTCATTGTATGGGTGTGTGTTACATTACATTCACTAGTAGGAGTGAGAAAAACATCACGGGGTGGTGCGCATTGTATGGGTGTGTGTTACATTACATTCACTAGTAGGAGTGAGAAAAACATCACCGGGTGGTGCGCATTGTATGGGTGTGTGTTAAATTACATTCACTAGTAGGAGTGAGAAAAACATAACCGGGTGGTGCGCATTGTATGGGTGTGTGTTACATTACATTCACTAGTAGGAGTGATAAAAACATCAGGGGGTGGTGCGCATTGTATGGGTGTGTGTTACATTACATTCACCACTAGGAGTGAGAAAAACATCACGGGGTGGTGCGCATTGTATGGGTGTGTGTTACATTACATTCACTAGTAGGAGTGAGAAAAACATCACGGGATGGTGCGCATTGTAGGGGTATGTGTTACATTAGATTTACTAGTAGGAGTGAAAAAAACATCACGGGGTGGTGTGCAATGTATGGGTGTGTGTTACATTAGATTCACTAGTAGGAGTGAGAAAAACATCACGGGGTGGTGCGCATTGTATGGGTGTGTGTTACATTACATTCACTAATAGGAGTGAGAAAAACATCACAGGTGGTGTGAATCGGAGGGTCTGAATTAGGATAGGCAGTGAGTGGCAATGTAGGATGGAGAAAAGCGCCGCGTGGTGGTCAGCATGGGGAGGTCAGGGAACATGCAGTGGCAATGTAGGATAGGTTTTTGAAAAACATCGCGGGGTGGTGCGCATTTTATGGCTGTGTGTTACATTACATTCACTAATAGGAGTGAGAAAAACATCACTGGGTGGTTCGCATTGTATGGGTGTGTGTTACATTACATTCACTAGTAGGAGTGAGAAAAACATCACGAGGTGGTGCGCATTGTATCTGTGTGTGTTACATTACATCCACTAATAGGAGTGAGAAAAACATCACGGCGTGGTGCGCATTGTATGGGTGTGTGTTACATTACATTCACTAGTAGGAGTGAGAAAAACATCACGGGGTGGTGCGCACTGTATGGGTGTGTGTTACATTACATTCACTAGTAGGAGTGAGAAAAACATCACGGGGTGGTGCGCATTGTATGGGTGTGTGTTACATTACATTCACTAGTAGGAGTGAGAAAAACATCACGGGGTGGTGCGCATTGTATGGGTGTGTGTTACATTAGATTCACTAGTAGGAGTGAGAAAAACATCATGGGGTGGTGCGCATTGTATGGGTGTGTGTTACATTACATTCACTAGTAGGAGTGAGAAAAATATCACGGGGTGGTGCGCATTGTATGGGTGTGTGTTACATTACATTCACTAGTAGGAGTGAGAAAAACATCACCGGGTGGTGCGCATTGTATGGGTGTGTGTTACATTACATTCACTAGTAGGAGTGAGAAAAACATCACTGTGTGGTGCGCATTGTATGGGTGTGTGTTACATTACATTCACTAGTAGGAGTGATAAAAACATCAGGGGGTGGTGCGCATTGTATAGGTGTGTGTTACATTACATTCACCACTAGGAGTGAGAAAAACATCACGGTGTGGTGCGCATTCTATGGGTGTGTGTTACATTACATTCACTAGTAGGAGTGAGAAAAACATCACGGGGCGGTGCGCATTGTATGGGTGTCTGTCACATTACATTCACTAGTAGGAGTGAGAAAAACATCACGGGATGGTGCGCATTGTAGGGGTATGTGTTACATTAGATTTACTAGTAGGAGTGAAAAAAACATCACGGGGTGGTGTGCAATGTATGGGTGTGTGTTACATTAGATTCACTAGTAGGAGTGAGAAAAACATCACGGGGTGGTGCGCATGGTATGGGTGTGTGTTTCATTACATTCACTAGTAGGAGTGAGAAAAACATCACGGGGTGGTTCGCATTGTATGGGTGTGTGTTACATTACATTCACTAGTAGGAGTGAGACAAACATCACGGGGTGGTGCGCATTGTATGGGTGTGTGTTACATTACATTCACTAATTGGAGTGAGAAAAACATCACGGGGTGGTTCGCATTGTATCGGTGTGTGTTACATTACATTCACTAGTAGGAGTGAGAAAAACATCACGGGGTGGTGCGCATTGTATGGGTGTGTGTTACATTACATTCACTAATAGGAGTGAGAAAAACATCACAGGTGGTGTGAATCGGAGGGTCTGAATTAGGATAGGCAGTGAGTGGCAATGTAGGATGGAGAAAAGCGCCGCGTGGTGGTCAGCATGGGGAGGTCAGGGAACATGCAGTGGCAATGTAGGATAGGTTTTTGAAAAACATCGCGGGGTGGTGCGCATTTTATGGCTGTGTGTTACATTACATTCACTAATAGGAGTGAGAAAAACATCACTGGGTGGTTCGCATTGTATGGGTGTGTGTTACATTACATTCACTAGTAGGAGTGAGAAAAACATCACGAGGTGGTGCGCATTGTATCTGTGTGTGTTACATTACATCCACTAATAGGAGTGAGAAAAACATCACGGCGTGGTGCGCATTGTATGGGTGTGTGTTACATTACATTCACTAGTAGGAGTGATAAAAACATCAGGGGGTGGTGCGCATTGTATAGGTGTGTGTTACATTACATTCACCACTAGGAGTGAGAAAAACATCACGGTGTGGTGCGCATTCTATGGGTGTGTGTTACATTACATTCACTAGTAGGAGTGAGAAAAACATCACGGGGCGGTGCGCATTGTATGGGTGTCTGTCACATTACATTCACTAGTAGGAGTGAGAAAAACATCACGGGGTGGTGCGCATTGTATGGGTGTGTGTTACATTACATTCACTAGTAGGAGTGAGAAAAACATCACCGGGTGGTGCGCATGGTATGGGTGTGTTTTACATTACATTCACTAGTAGGAGTGAGAAAAACATAACCGGGTGGTGCGCATTGTATGGGTGTGTGTTACATTACATTCACTAGTAGGAGTGATAAAAACATGAGGGGGTGGTGCGCATTTTATGGGTGTGTCTTACATTACATTCACCACTAGGAGTGAGAAAAACATCACGGGGTGGTGCGCATTGTATGGGTGTGTGTTACATTACATTCACTAGTAGGAGTGAGAAAAACATCACGGGATGGTGCGCATTGTAGGGGTGTGTGTTACATTAGATTTACTAGTAGGAGTGAAAAAAACATCACGGGGTGGTGCGCAATGTATGGGTGTGTGTTACATTAGATTCACTAGTAGGAGTGAGAAAAACATCTCGGGGTGGTGCGCATGGTATGGGTGTGTGTTACATTACATTCACTAGTAGGAGTGAGAAAAACATCACGGGGTGGTTCGCATTGTATGGGTGTGTGTTACATTACATTCACTAGTAGGAGTGAGACAAACATCACGGGGTGGTGCGCATTGTATGGGTGTGTGTTACATTACATTCACTAATTGGAGTGAGAAAAACATCACGGGGTGGTTCGCATTGTATCGGTGTGTGTTACATTACATCCACTAATAGGAGTGAGAAAAACATCACGGGGTGGTGCGCATTGTATGGGTGTGTGTTACATTACATTCACTAGTAGGAGTGAGAAAAACATCACGGGGTGGTGCGCACTGTATGGGTGTGTGTTACATTACATTCACTAGTAGGAGTGAGAAAAACATCACGGGGTGGTGCGCATTGTATGGGTGTGTGTTACATTACATTCACTAGTAGGAGTGAGAAAAACATCACGGGGTGGTGCGCATTGTATGGGTGTGTGTTACATTAGATTCACTAGCAGGAGTGAGAAAAACATCACGGGGTGGTGCGTATTGTATGGGTGTGTGTTACATTACATTCACTAGTAGGAGTGAGAAAAACATCACGGGGTGGTGCGCATTGTATGGGTGTGTGTTACATTACATTCACTAGTAGGAGTGAGAAAACATCACCGGGTGGTGCGCATTGTATGGGTGTGTGTTACATTACATTCACTAGTAGGAGTGAGAAAAACATAACCGGGTGGTGCGCATTGTATGGGTGTGTGTTACATTACATTCACTAGTAGGAGTGATAAAAACATCAGGGGGTGGTGCTCATTGTATGGGTGTGTGTTACATTACATTCACCACTAGGAGTGAGAAAAACATCACGAGGTGGTGCGCATTGTATGGGTGTGTGTTACATTACATTCACTAGTAGGAGTGAGAAAAACATCACGGGATGGTTCGCATTGTAGGGGTGTGTGTTACATTAGATTTACTAGTAGGAGTGAAAAAAACATCACGGGGTGGTGCGCAATGTATGGGTGTGTGTTACATTAGATTCACTAGTAGGAGTGAGAAAAACATCACAGGGTGGTGCGCATGGTATGGGTGTGTGTTACATTACATTCACTAGTAGGAGTGAGAAAAACATCACGGGGTGGTTCGCATTGTATGGGTGTGTGTTACATTACATTCACTAGTAGGAGTGAGACAAACATCACGGGGTGGTGCGCATTGTATGGGTGTGTGTTACATTACATTCACTAATTGGAGTGAGAAAAACATCACGGGGTGGTTCGCATTGTATGGGTGTGTGTTACATTACATTCACTAGTAGGAGTGAGAAAAACATCACGGGGTGGTGCGCATTGTACGGGTGTGTGTTACATTACATTCACTAATAGGAGTGAGAAAAACATCACGGGTGGTGTGAAACGGAGGGTCTGAATTAGGATAGGCAGTGAGTGGCAATGTAGGATGGAGAAAAGCGCCGCGGGGTGGTCAGCATGGGGAGGTCAGGGAACATGCAGTGGCAATGTAGGATAGGTTTTTGAAAAACATCGCGGGGTGGTGCGCATTTTATGGTTGTGTGTTACATTACATTCACTAATAGGAGTGAGAAAAACATCACTGGGTGGTTCGCATTGTATGGGTGTGTGTTACATTACATTCACTAGTAGGAGTGAGAAAAACAACACGAGGTGGTGCGCATTGTATGGGTGTGTGTTACATTACATCCAATAATAGGAGTGAGAAAATCATCACGGGGTGGTGCGCATTGTATGGGTGTGTGTTACATTAGATTCACTAGTAGGAGTGAGAAAAACATCACGGGGAGGTGCGCATTGTATGGGTGTGTGTTACATTACATTCACTAGTAGGAGTGAGAAAAACATCACGGGGTGGTGCGCATTGTATCGGTGTGTGTTACATTACATTCACTAGTAGGAGTGAGAAAAACATCACGGGGTGGTGCGCATTGTATGGGTGTGTGTTACATTACATTCACTAGTAGGAGTCAGAAAAACATCATGGGGTGGTGCGCATTGTATGGGTGTGTGTTACATTAGATTCACTAGAAGGAGTGAGAAAAACATCACGGGGTGCTGCGCATTGTATGGGTGTGTGTTACATTACATTCACTAGTAGGAGTGAGAAAAACATCACGGGGTGGTGCGCATTGTATGGGTGTGTGTTACATTACATTCACTAGTAAGAGTGAGAAAAACATCACGGGGTGGTGCGCATTGTATGGGTGTGTGTTACATTACATTCACTAGTAGGAGTGAGAAAAACATCACGGTTGGTGTGCATTGCATGGGTGTGTGTTACATTAGATTCACTAGTAGGAGTGAGAAAAACATCACCGGGTGGTGCGCATTGTACGGGTGTGTGTTACATTACATTCACTAATAGGAGTGAGAAAAACATCACGGGTGGTGTGAAACGGAGGGTCTGAATTAGGATAGGCAGTGAGTGGCAATGTAGGATGGAGTAAAGCGCCGCGGGGTGGTCAGCATGGGGAGGTCAGGGAACATGCAGTGGCAATGTAGGATAGGTTTTTGAAAAACATCGCGGGGTGGTGCGCATTTTATGGTTGTGTGTTACATTACATTCACTAATAGGAGTGAGAAAAACATCACTGGGTGGTTCGCATTGTATGGGTGTGTGTTACATTACATTCACTAGTAGGAGTGAGAAAAACAACACGAGGTGGTGCGCATTGTATGGGTGTGTGTTACATTACATCCACTAATAGGAGTGAGAAAAACATCACGGGGTGGTGCGCGTTGTATGGGTGTGTGTTACATTAGATTCACTAGTAGGAGTGAGAAAAACATCAGGGGGTGGTGCGCATTGTATAGGTGTGTGTTACATTACATTCACCACTAGGAGTGAGAAAAACATCACGGTGTGGTGCGCATTCTATGGGTGTGTGTTACATTACATTCACTAGTAGGAGTGAGAAAAACATCACGGGGCGGTGCGCATTGTATGGGTGTCTGTCACATTACATTCACTAGTAGGAGTGAGAAAAACATCACGGGATGGTGCGCATTGTAGGGGTATGTGTTACATTAGATTTACTAGTAGGAGTGAAAAAAACATCACGGGGTGGTGTGCAATGTATGGGTGTGTGTTACATTAGATTCACTAGTAGGAGTGAGAAAAACATCACGGGGTGGTGCGCATGGTATGGGTGTGTGTTTCATTACATTCACTAGTAGGAGTGAGAAAAACATCACGGGGTGGTTCGCATTGTATGGGTGTGTGTTACATTACATTCACTAGTAGGAGTGAGACAAACATCACGGGGTGGTGCGCATTGTATGGGTGTGTGTTACATTACATTCACTAATTGGAGTGAGAAAAACATCACGGGGTGGTTCGCATTGTATCGGTGTGTGTTACATTACATTCACTAGTAGGAGTGAGAAAAACATCACGGGGTGGTGCGCATTGTATGGGTGTGTGTTACATTACATTCACTAATAGGAGTGAGAAAAACATCACAGGTGGTGTGAATCGGAGGGTCTGAATTAGGATAGGCAGTGAGTGGCAATGTAGGATGGAGAAAAGCGCCGCGTGGTGGTCAGCATGGGGAGGTCAGGGAACATGCAGTGGCAATGTAGGATAGGTTTTTGAAAAACATCGCGGGGTGGTGCGCATTTTATGGCTGTGTGTTACATTACATTCACTAATAGGAGTGAGAAAAACATCACTGGGTGGTTCGCATTGTATGGGTGTGTGTTACATTACATTCACTAGTAGGAGTGAGAAAAACATCACGAGGTGGTGCGCATTGTATCTGTGTGTGTTACATTACATCCACTAATAGGAGTGAGAAAAACATCACGGCGTGGTGCGCATTGTATGGGTGTGTGTTACATTACATTCACTAGTAGGAGTGAGAAAAACATCACGGGGTGGTGCGCACTGTATGGGTGTGTGTTACATTACATTCACTAGTAGGAGTGAGAAAAACATCACGGGGTGGTGCGCATTGTATGGGTGTGTGTTACATTACATTCACTAGTAGGAGTGAGAAAAACATCACGGGGTGGTGCGCATTGTATGGGTGTGTGTTACATTAGATTCACTAGTAGGAGTGAGAAAAACATCATGGGGTGGTGCGCATTGTATGGGTGTGTGTTACATTACATTCACTAGTAGGAGTGAGAAAAATATCACGGGGTGGTGCGCATTGTATGGGTGTGTGTTACATTACATTCACTAGTAGGAGTGAGAAAAACATCACCGGGTGGTGCGCATTGTATGGGTGTGTGTTACATTACATTCACTAGTAGGAGTGAGAAAAACATCACTGTGTGGTGCGCATTGTATGGGTGTGTGTTACATTACATTCACTAGTAGGAGTGATAAAAACATCAGGGGGTGGTGCGCATTGTATAGGTGTGTGTTACATTACATTCACCACTAGGAGTGAGAAAAACATCACGGTGTGGTGCGCATTCTATGGGTGTGTGTTACATTACATTCACTAGTAGGATTGAGAAAAACATCACGGGGCGGTGCGCATTACATGGGTGTCTGTCACATTACATTCACTAGTAGGAGTGAGAAAAACATCACGGGGTGGTGCGCATTGTATGGGTGTGTGTTACATTACATTCACTAGTAGGAGTGAGAAAAACATCACCGGGTGGTGCGCATGGTATGGGTGTGTTTTACCTTACATTCACTAGTAGGAGTGAGAAAAACATAACCGGGTGGTGCGCATTGTATGGGTGTGAGTTACATTACATTCACTAGTAGGAGTGATAAAAACATGAGGGGGTGGTGCGCATTTTATGGGTGTGTGTTACATTACATTCACCACTAGGAGTGAGAAAAACATCACGGGGTGGTGCGCATTGTATGGGTGTGTGTTACATTACATTCACTAGTAGGAGTGAGAAAAACATCACGGGATGGTGCGCATTGTAGGGGTGTGTGTTACATTAGATTTACTAGTAGGAGTGAAAAAAACATCACGGGGTGGTGCGCAATGTATGGGTGTGTGTTACATTAGATTCACTAGTAGGAGTGAGAAAAACATCTCGGGGTGGTGCGCATGGTATGGGTGTGTGTTACATTACATTCACTAGTAGGAGTGAGAAAAACATCACGGGGTGGTTCGCATTGTATGGGTGTGTGTTACATTACATTCACTAGTAGGAGTGAGACAAACATCACGGTGTGGTGCGCATTGTATGGGTGTGTGTTACATTACATTCACTAATTGGAGTGAGAAAAACATCACGGGGTGGTTCGCATTGTATCGGTGTGTGTTACATTACATCCACTAATAGGAGTGAGAAAAACATCACGGGGTGGTGCGCATTGTATGGGTGTGTGTTACATTACATTCACTAGTAGGAGTGAGAAAAACATCACGGGGTGGTGCGCACTGTATGGGTGTGTGTTACATTACATTCACTAGTAGGAGTGAGAAAAACATCACGGGGTGGTGCGCATTGTATGGGTGTGTGTTACATTACATTCACTAGTAGGAGTGAGAAAAACATCACGGGGTGGTGCGCATTGTATGGGTGTGTGTTACATTAGATTCACTAGCAGGAGTGAGAAAAACATCACGGGGTGGTGCGTATTGTATGGGTGTGTGTTACATTACATTCACTAGTAGGAGTGAGAAAAACATCACGGGGTGGTGCGCATTGTATGGGTGTGTGTTACATTACATTCACTAGTAGGAGTGAGAAAACATCACCGGGTGGTGCGCATTGTATGGGTGTGTGTTACATTACATTCACTAGTAGGAGTGAGAAAAACATAACCGGGTGGTGCGCATTGTATGGGTGTGTGTTACATTACATTCACTAGTAGGAGTGATAAAAACATCAGGGGGTGGTGCTCATTGTATGGGTGTGTGTTACATTACATTCACCACTAGGAGTGAGAAAAACATCACGAGGTAGTGCGCATTGTATGGGTGTGTGTTACATTACATTCACTAGTAGGAGTGAGAAAAACATCACGGGATGGTTCGCATTGTAGGGGTGTGTGTTACATTACATTCACTAGTAGGAGTGAGAAAAACATCACGGGGTGGTGCGCATTGTATGGGTGTGTGTTACATTAGATTCACTAGAAGGAGTGAGAAAAACATCACGTGGTGCTGCGCATTGTATGGGTGTGTGTTACATTATATTCACTAGTAGGAGTGAGAAAAACATCACGGGGTGGTGCGCACTGTATGGGTGTGTGTTACATTACATTCACTAGTAGGAGTGAGAAAAACATCACGGGGTGGTGCGCATTGTATGGGTGTTTGTTACATTACATTCACTAGTAGGAGTGAGAAAAACATCACGGGGTGGTGCGCATAGTATGGGTGTGTGTTACATTAGATTCACTAGTAGGAGTGAGAAAAACATCACGGGGTGGTGCGCATTGTATGGGTGTGTGTTACATTACATTCACTAGTAGGAGTGAGAAAAACATCACGGGGTGGTGCGCATTGTATGGGTGTGTGTTACATTACATTCACTAGTAGGAGTGAGAAAAATATCACCGGGTGGTGCGCATTGTATGGGTGTGTGTTAAATTACATTCACTAGTAGGAGTGAGAAAAACATAACCGGGTGGTGCGCATTGTATGGGTGTGTGTTACATTACATTCACTAGTAGGAGTGATAAAAACATCAGGGGGTGGTGCGCATTGTATGGGTGTGTGTTACATTACATTCACCACTAGGAGTGAGAAAAACATCACGGGGTGGTGCGCATTGTATGGGTGTGTGTTACATTACATTCACTAGTAGGAGTGAGAAAAACATCACGGGATGGTGCGCATTGTAGGGGTATGTGTTACATTAGATTTACTAGTAGGAGTGAAAAAAACATCACGGGGTGGTGTGCAATGTATGGGTGTGTGTTACATTAGATTCACTAGTAGGAGTGAGAAAAACATCACGGGGTGGTGCGCATTGTATGGGTGTGTGTTACATTACATTCACTAATAGGAGTGAGAAAAACATCACAGGTGGTGTGAATCGGAGGGTCTGAATTAGGATAGGCAGTGAGTGGCAATGTAGGATGGAGAAAAGCGCCGCGTGGTGGTCAGCATGGGGAGGTCAGGTAACATGCAGTGGCAATGTAGGATAGGTTTTTGAAAAACATCGCGGGGTGGTGCGCATTTTATGGCTGTGTGTTACATTACATTCACTAATAGGAGTGAGAAAAACATCACTGGGTGGTTCGCATTGTATGGGTGTGTGTTACATTACATTCACTAGTAGGAGTGAGAAAAACATCACGAGGTGGTGCGCATTGTATCTGTGTGTGTTACATTACATCCACTAATAGGAGTGAGAAAAACATCACGGCGTGGTGCGCATTGTATGGGTGTGTGTTACATTACATTCACTAGTAGGAGTGAGAAAAACATCACGGGGTGGTGCGCACTGTATGGGTGTGTGTTACATTACATTCACTAGTAGGAGTGAGAAAAACATCACGGGGTGGTGCGCATTGTATGGGTGTGTGTTACATTACATTCACTAGTAGGAGTGAGAAAAACATCACGGGGTGGTGCGCATTGTATGGGTGTGTGTTACATTAGATTCACTAGTAGGAGTGAGAAAAACATCATGGGGTGGTGCGCATTGTATGGGTGTGTGTTACATTACATTCACTAGTAGGAGTGAGAAAAATATCACGGGGTGGTGCGCATTGTATGGGTGTGTGTTACATTACATTCACTAGTAGGAGTGAGAAAAACATCACCGGGTGGTGCGCATTGTATGGGTGTGTGTTACATTACATTCACTAGTAGGAGTGAGAAAAACATCACTGTGTGGTGCGCATTGTATGGGTGTGTGTTACATTACATTCACTAGTAGGAGTGATAAAAACATCAGGGGGTGGTGCGCATTGTATAGGTGTGTGTTACATTACATTCACCACTAGGAGTGAGAAAAACATCACGGTGTGGTGCGCATTCTATGGGTGTGTGTTACATTACATTCACTAGTAGGAGTGAGAAAAACATCACGGGGCGGTGCGCATTGTATGGGTGTCTGTCACATTACATTCACTAGTAGGAGTGAGAAAAACATCACGGGATGGTGCGCATTGTAGGGGTATGTGTTACATTAGATTTACTAGTAGGAGTGAAAAAAACATCACGGGGTGGTGTGCAATGTATGGGTGTGTGTTACATTAGATTCACTAGTAGGAGTGAGAAAAACATCACGGGGTGGTGCGCATGGTATGGGTGTGTGTTTCATTACATTCACTAGTAGGAGTGAGAAAAACATCACGGGGTGGTTCGCATTGTATGGGTGTGTGTTACATTACATTCACTAGTAGGAGTGAGACAAACATCACGGGGTGGTGCGCATTGTATGGGTGTGTGTTACATTACATTCACTAATTGGAGTGAGAAAAACATCACGGGGTGGTTCGCATTGTATCAGTGTGTGTTACATTACATTCACTAGTAGGAGTGAGAAAAACATCACGGGGTGGTGCGCATTGTATGGGTGTGTGTTACATTACATTCACTAATAGGAGTGAGAAAAACATCACAGGTGGTGTGAATCGGAGGGTCTGAATTAGGATAGGCAGTGAGTGGCAATGTAGGATGGAGAAAAGCGCCGCGTGGTGGTCAGCATGGGGAGGTCAGGGAACATGCAGTGGCAATGTAGGATAGGTTTTTGAAAAACATCGCGGGGTGGTGCGCATTTTATGGCTGTGTGTTACATTACATTCACTAATAGGAGTGAGAAAAACATCACTGGGTGGTTCGCATTGTATGGGTGTGTGTTACATTACATTCACTAGTAGGAGTGAGAAAAACATCACGAGGTGGTGCGCATTGTATCTGTGTGTGTTACATTACATCCACTAATAGGAGTGAGAAAAACATCACGGCGTGGTGCGCATTGTATGGGTGTGTGTTACATTACATTCACTATTAGGAGTGATAAAAACATCAGGGGGTGGTGCGCATTGTATAGGTGTGTGTTACATTACATTCACCACTAGGAGTGAGAAAAACATCACGGTGTGGTGCGCATTCTATGGGTGTGTGTTACATTACATTCACTAGTAGGAGTGAGAAAAACATCACGGGGCGGTGCGCATTGTATGGGTGTCTGTCACATTACATTCACTAGTAGGAGTGAGAAAAACATCACGGGGTGGTGCGCATTGTATGGGTGTGTGTTACATTACATTCACTAGTAGGAGTGAGAAAAACATCACCGGGTGGTGCGCATGGTATGGGTGTGTTTTACATTACATTCACTAGTAGGAGTGAGAAAAACATAACCGGGTGGTGCGCATTGTATGGGTGTGTGTTACATTACATTCACTAGTAGGAGTGATAAAAACATGAGGGGGTGGTGCGCATTTTATGGGTGTGTCTTACATTACATTCACCACTAGGAGTGAGAAAAACATCACGGGGTGGTGCGCATTGTATGGGTGTGTGTTACATTACATTCACTAGTAGGAGTGAGAAAAACATCACGGGATGGTGCGCATTGTAGGGGTGTGTGTTACATTAGATTTACTAGTAGGAGTGAAAAAAACATCACGGGGTGGTGCGCAATGTATGGGTGTGTGTTACATTAGATTCACTAGTAGGAGTGAGAAAAACATCTCGGGGTGGTGCGCATGGTATGGGTGTGTGTTACATTACATTCACTAGTAGGAGTGAGAAAAACATCACGGGGTGGTTCGCATTGTATGGGTGTGTGTTACATTACATTCACTAGTAGGAGTGAGACAAACATCACGGGGTGGTGCGCATTGTATGGGTGTGTGTTACATTACATTCACTAATTGGAGTGAGAAAAACATCACGGGGTGGTTCGCATTGTATCGGTGTGTGTTACATTACATCCACTAATAGGAGTGAGAAAAACATCACGGGGTGGTGCGCATTGTATGGGTGTGTGTTACATTACATTCACTAGTAGGAGTGAGAAAAACATCACGGGGTGGTGCGCACTGTATGGGTGTGTGTTACATTACATTCACTAGTAGGAGTGAGAAAAACATCACGGGGTGGTGCGCATTGTATGGGTGTGTGTTACATTACATTCACTAGTAGGAGTGAGAAAAACATCACGGGGTGGTGCGCATTGTATGGGTGTGTGTTACATTAGATTCACTAGCAGGAGTGAGAAAAACATCACGGGGTGGTGCGTATTGTATGGGTGTGTGTTACATTACATTCACTAGTAGGAGTGAGAAAAACATCACGGGGTGGTGCGCATTGTATGGGTGTGTGTTACATTACATTCACTAGTAGGAGTGAGAAAACATCACCGGGTGGTGCGCATTGTATGGGTGTGTGTTACATTACATTCACTAGTAGGAGTGAGAAAAACATAACCGGGTGGTGCGCATTGTATGGGTGTGTGTTACATTACATTCACTAGTAGGAGTGATAAAAACATCAGGGGGTGGTGCTCATTGTATGGGTGTGTGTTACATTACATTCACCACTAGGAGTGAGAAAAACATCACGAGGTGGTGCGCATTGTATGGGTGTGTGTTACATTACATTCACTAGTAGGAGTGAGAAAAACATCACGGGATGGTTCGCATTGTAGGGGTGTGTGTTACATTAGATTTACTAGTAGGAGTGAAAAAAACATCACGGGGTGGTGCGCAATGTATGGGTGTGTGTTACATTAGATTCACTAGTAGGAGTGAGAAAAACATCACAGGGTGGTGCGCATGGTATGGGTGTGTGTTACATTACATTCACTAGTAGGAGTGAGAAAAACATCACGGGGTGGTTCGCATTGTATGGGTGTGTGTTACATTACATTCACTAGTAGGAGTGAGACAAACATCACGGGGTGGTGCGCATTGTATGGGTGTGTGTTACATTACATTCACTAATTGGAGTGAGAAAAACATCACGGGGTGGTTCGCATTGTATGGGTGTGTGTTACATTACATTCACTAGTAGGAGTGAGAAAAACATCACGGGGTGGTGCGCATTGTACGGGTGTGTGTTACATTACATTCACTAATAGGAGTGAGAAAAACATCACGGGTGGTGTGAAACGGAGGGTCTGAATTAGGATAGGCAGTGAGTGGCAATGTAGGATGGAGAAAAGCGCCGCGGGGTGGTCAGCATGGGGAGGTCAGGGAACATGCAGTGGCAATGTAGGATAGGTTTTTGAAAAACATCGCGGGGTGGTGCGCATTTTATGGTTGTGTGTTACATTACATTCACTAATAGGAGTGAGAAAAACATCACTGGGTGGTTCGCATTGTATGGGTGTGTGTTACATTACATTCACTAGTAGGAGTGAGAAAAACAACACGAGGTGGTGCGCATTGTATGGGTGTGTGTTACATTACATCCACTAATAGGAGTGAGAAAATCATCACGGGGTGGTGCGCATTGTATGGGTGTGTGTTACATTAGATTCACTAGTAGGAGTGAGAAAAACATCACGGGGAGGTGCGCATTGTATGGGTGTGTGTTACATTACATTCACTAGTAGGAGTGAGAAAAACATCACGGGGTGGTTCGCATTGTATCGGTGTGTGTTACATTACATTCACTAGTAGGAGTGAGAAAAACATCACGGGGTGGTGCGCATTGTATGGGTGTGTGTTACATTACATTCACTAGTAGGAGTCAGAAAAACATCATGGGGTGGTGCGCATTGTATGGGTGTGTGTTACATTAGATTCACTAGAAGGAGTGAGAAAAACATCACGGGGTGCTGCGCATTGTATGGGTGTGTGTTACATTAGATTCACTAGTAGGAGTGAGAAAAACATCACGGGGTGGTGCGCATTGTATGGGTGTGTGTTACATTACATTCACTAGTAAGAGTGAGAAAAACATCACGGGGTGGTGCGCATTGTATGGGTGTGTGTTACATTACATTCACTAGTAGGAGTGAGAAAAACATCACGGTTGGTGTGCATTGCATGGGTGTGTGTTACATTAGATTCACTAGTAGGAGTGAGAAAAACATCACCGGGTGGTGCGCATTGTACGGGTGTGTGTTACATTACATTCACTAATAGGAGTGAGAAAAACATCACGGGTGGTGTGAAACGGAGGGTCTGAATTAGGATAGGCAGTGAGTGGCAATGTAGGATGGAGAAAAGCGCCGCGGGGTGGTCAGCATGGGGAGGTCAGGGAACATGCAGTGGCAATGTAGGATAGGTTTTTGAAAAACATCGCGGGGTGGTGCGCATTTTATGGTTGTGTGTTACATTACATTCACTAATAGGAGTGAGAAAAACATCACTGGGTGTTTCGCATTGTATGGGTGTGTGTTACATTACATTCACTAGTAGGAGTGAGAAAAACAACACGAGGTGGTGCGCATTGTATGGGTGTGTGTTACATTACATCCACTAATAGGAGTGAGAAAAACATCACGGGGTGGTGCGCGTTGTATGGGTGTGTGTTACATTAGATTCACTAGTAGGAGTGAGAAAAACATCAGGGGGTGGTGCGCATTGTATAGGTGTGTGTTACATTACATTCACCACTAGGAGTGAGAAAAACATCACGGTGTGGTGCGCATTCTATGGGTGTGTGTTACATTACATTCACTAGTAGGAGTGAGAAAAACATCACGGGGCGGTGCGCATTGTATGGGTGTCTGTCACATTACATTCACTAGTAGGAGTGAGAAAAACATCACGGGATGGTGCGCATTGTAGGGGTATGTGTTACATTAGATTTACTAGTAGGAGTGAAAAAAACATCACGGGGTGGTGTGCAATGTATGGGTGTGTGTTACATTAGATTCACTAGTAGGAGTGAGAAAAACATCACGGGGTGGTGCGCATGGTATGGGTGTGTGTTTCATTACATTCACTAGTAGGAGTGAGAAAAACATCACGGGGTGGTTCGCATTGTATGGGTGTGTGTTACATTACATTCACTAGTAGGAGTGAGACAAACATCACGGGGTGGTGCGCATTGTATGGGTGTGTGTTACATTACATTCACTAATTGGAGTGAGAAAAACATCACGGGGTGGTTCGCATTGTATCGGTGTGTGTTACATTACATTCACTAGTAGGAGTGAGAAAAACATCACGGGGTGGTGCGCATTGTATGGGTGTGTGTTACATTACATTCACTAATAGGAGTGAGAAAAACATCACAGGTGGTGTGAATCGGAGGGTCTGAATTAGGATAGGCAGTGAGTGGCAATGTAGGATGGAGAAAAGCGCCGCGTGGTGGTCAGCATGGGGAGGTCAGGGAACATGCAGTGGCAATGTAGGATAGGTTTTTGAAAAACATCGCGGGGTGGTGCGCATTTTATGGCTGTGTGTTACATTACATTCACTAATAGGAGTGAGAAAAACATCACTGGGTGGTTCGCATTGTATGGGTGTGTGTTACATTACATTCACTAGTAGGAGTGAGAAAAACATCACGAGGTGGTGCGCATTGTATCTGTGTGTGTTACATTACATCCACTAATAGGAGTGAGAAAAACATCACGGCGTGGTGCGCATTGTATGGGTGTGTGTTACATTACATTCACTAGTAGGAGTGAGAAAAACATCACGGGGTGGTGCGCACTGTATGGGTGTGTGTTACATTACATTCACTAGTAGGAGTGAGAAAAACATCACGGGGTGGTGCGCATTGTATGGGTGTGTGTTACATTACATTCACTAGTAGGAGTGAGAAAAACATCACGGGGTGGTGCGCATTGTATGGGTGTGTGTTACATTAGATTCACTAGTAGGAGTGAGAAAAACATCATGGGGTGGTGCGCATTGTATGGGTGTGTGTTACATTACATTCACTAGTAGGAGTGAGAAAAATATCACGGGGTGGTGCGCATTGTATGGGTGTGTGTTACATTACATTCACTAGTAGGAGTGAGAAAAACATCACCGGGTGGTGCGCATTGTATGGGTGTGTGTTACATTACATTCACTAGTAGGAGTGAGAAAAACATCACTGTGTGGTGCGCATTGTATGGGTGTGTGTTACATTACATTCACTAGTAGGAGTGATAAAAACATCAGGGGGTGGTGCGCATTGTATAGGTGTGTGTTACATTACATTCACCACTAGGAGTGAGAAAAACATCACGGTGTGGTGCGCATTCTATGGGTGTGTGTTACATTACATTCACTAGTAGGAGTGAGAAAAACATCACGGGGCGGTGCGCATTGTATGGGTGTCTGTCACATTACATTCACTAGTAGGAGTGAGAAAAACATCACGGGGTGGTGCGCATTGTATGGGTGTGTGTTACATTACATTCACTAGTAGGAGTGAGAAAAACATCACCGGGTGGTGCGCATGGTATGGGTGTGTTTTACATTACATTCACTAGTAGGAGTGAGAAAAACATAACCGGGTGGTGCGCATTGTATGGGTGTGAGTTACATTACATTCACTAGTAGGAGTGATAAAAACATGAGGGGGTGGTGCGCATTTTATGGGTGTGTGTTACATTACATTCACCACTAGGAGTGAGAAAAACATCACGGGGTGGTGCGCATTGTATGGGTGTGTGTTACATTACATTCACTAGTAGGAGTGAGAAAAACATCACGGGATGGTGCGCATTGTAGGGGTGTGTGTTACATTAGATTTACTAGTAGGAGTGAAAAAAACATCACGGGGTGGTGCGCAATGTATGGGTGTGTGTTACATTAGATTCACTAGTAGGAGTGAGAAAAACATCTCGGGGTGGTGCGCATGGTATGGGTGTGTGTTACATTACATTCACTAGTAGGAGTGAGAAAAACATCACGGGGTGGTTCGCATTGTATGGGTGTGTGTTACATTACATTCACTAGTAGGAGTGAGACAAACATCACGGTGTGGTGCGCATTGTATGGGTGTGTGTTACATTACATTCACTAATTGGAGTGAGAAAAACATCACGGGGTGGTTCGCATTGTATCGGTGTGTGTTACATTACATCCACTAATAGGAGTGAGAAAAACATCACGGGGTGGTGCGCATTGTATGGGTGTGTGTTACATTACATTCACTAGTAGGAGTGAGAAAAACATCACGGGGTGGTGCGCACTGTATGGGTGTGTGTTACATTACATTCACTAGTAGGAGTGAGAAAAACATCACGGGGTGGTGCGCATTGTATGGGTGTGTGTTACATTACATTCACTAGTAGGAGTGAGAAAAACATCACGGGGTGGTGCGCATTGTATGGGTGTGTGTTACATTAGATTCACTAGCAGGAGTGAGAAAAACATCACGGGGTGGTGCGTATTGTATGGGTGTGTGTTACATTACATTCACTAGTAGGAGTGAGAAAAACATCACGGGGTGGTGCGCATTGTATGGGTGTGTGTTACATTACATTCACTAGTAGGAGTGAGAAAACATCACCGGGTGGTGCGCATTGTATGGGTGTGTGTTACATTACATTCACTAGTAGGAGTGAGAAAAACATAACCGGGTGGTGCGCATTGTATGGGTGTGTGTTACATTACATTCACTAGTAGGAGTGATAAAAACATCAGGGGGTGGTGCTCATTGTATGGGTGTGTGTTACATTACATTCACCACTAGGAGTGAGAAAAACATCACGAGGTAGTGCGCATTGTATGGGTGTGTGTTACATTACATTCACTAGTAGGAGTGAGAAAAACATCACGGGATGGTTCGCATTGTAGGGGTGTGTGTTACATTAGATTTACTAGTAGGAGTGAAAAAAACATCACGGGGTGGTGCGCAATGTATGGGTGTGTGTTACATTAGATTCACTAGTAGGAGTGAGAAAAACATCACAGGGTGGTGCGCATGGTATGGGTGTGTGTTACATTACATTCACTAGTAGGAGTGAGAAAAACATCACGGGGTGGTTCGCATTGTATGGGTGTGTGTTACATTACATTCACTAGTAGGAGTGAGACAAACATCACGGGGTGGTGCGCATTGTATGGGTGTGTGTTACATTACATTCACTAATTGGAGTGAGAAAAACATCACGGGGTGGTTCGCATTGTATGGGTGTGTGTTACATTACATTCACTAGTAGGAGTGAGAAAAACATCACGGGGTGGTGCGCATTGTACGGGTGTGTGTTACATTACATTCACTAATAGGAGTGAGAAAAACATCACGGGTGGTGTGAAACGGAGGGTCTGAATTAGGATAGGCAGTGAGTGGCAATGTAGGATGGAGAAAAACGCCGCGGGGTGGTCAGCATGGGGAGGTCAGGGAACATGCAGTGGCAATGTAGGATAGGTTTTTGAAAAACATCGCGGGGTGGTGCGCATTTTATGGTTGTGTGTTACATTACATTCACTAATAGGAGTGAGAAAAACATCACTGGGTGGTTCGCATTGTATGGGTGTGTGTTACATTACATTCACTAGTAGGAGTGAGAAAAACAACACGAGGTGGTGCGCATTGTATGGGTGTGTGTTACATTACATCCACTAATAGGAGTGAGAAAATCATCACGGGGTGGTGCGCATTGTATGGGTGTGTGTTACATTAGATTCACTAGTAGGAGTGAGAAAAACATCACGGGGAGGTGCGCATTGTATGGGTGTGTGTTACATTACATTCACTAGTAGGAGTGAGAAAAACATCACGGGGTGGTGCGCATTGTATCGGTGTGTGTTACATTACATTCACTAGTAGGAGTGAGAAAAACATCACGGGGTGGTGCGCATTGTATGGGTGTGTGTTACATTACATTCACTAGTAGGAGTCAGAAAAACATCATGGGGTGGTGCGCATTGTATGGGTGTGTGTTACATTAGATTCACTAGAAGGAGTGAGAAAAACATCACGGGGTGCTGCGCATTGTATGGGTGTGTGTTACATTAGATTCACTAGTAGGAGTGAGAAAAACATCACGGGGTGGTGCGCATTGTATGGGTGTGTGTTACATTACATTCACTAGTAAGAGTGAGAAAAACATCACGGGGTGGTGCGCATTGTATGGGTGTGTGTTACATTACATTCACTAGTAGGAGTGAGAAAAACATCACCGAGTGGTGCGCATTGCATGGGTGTGTGTTACATTAGATTCACTAGTAGGAGTGAGAAAAACATCACGGGGTGGTGCGCATTGTACGGGTGTGTGTTACATTACATTCACTAATAGGAGTGAGAAAAACATCACGGGTGGTGTGAAACGGAGGGTCTGAATTAGGATAGGCAGTGAGTGGCAATGTAGGATGGAGAAAAGCGCCGCGGGGTGGTCAGCATGGGGAGGTCAGGGAACATGCAGTGGCAATGTAGGATAGGTTTTTGAAAAACATCGCGGGGTGGTGCGCATTTTATGGTTGTGTGTTACATTACATTCACTAATAGGAGTGAGAAAAACATCACTGGGTGGTTCGCATTGTATGGGTGTGTGTTACATTACATTCACTAGTAGGAGTGAGAAAAACAACACGAGGTGGTGCGCATTGTATGGGTGTGTGTTACATTACATCCACTAATAGGAGTGAGAAAAACATCACGGGGTGGTGCGCGTTGTATGGGTGTGTGTTACATTAGATTCACTAGTAGGAGTGAGAAAAACATCACGGGGTGGTGCGCATTGTATGGGTGTGTGTTACATTACATTCACTAGTAGGAGTCAGAAAAACATCATGGGGTGGTGCGCATTGTATGGGTGTGTGTTACATTAGATTCACTAGAAGGAGTGAGAAAAACATCACGGGGTGCTGCGCATTGTATGGGTGTGTGTTACATTAGATTCACTAGTAGGAGTGAGAAAAACATCACGGGGTGGTGCGCATTGTATGGGTGTGTGTTACATTACATTCACTAGTAGGAGTGAGAAAAACATCACGGGGTGGTGCGCATTGTATGGGTGTGTGTTACATTACATTCACTAGTAGGAGTGAGAAAAACATCACGGAGTGGTGCGCATTGTATGGGTGTGTGTTACATTAGATTCACTAGTAGGAGTGAGAAAAACATCACGGGGTGGTGCGCATTGTATGGGTGTGTGTTACATTACATTCACTAGTAGGAGTGAGAAAAACATCACGGGGTGGTGCGCATTGTATGGGTGTGTGTTACATTACATTCACTAGTAGGAGTGAGAAAAACATGAGGGGGTGGTGCGCATTGTATGGGTGTGTGTTACATTACATTCACTAGTAGGAGCCAGAAAAGCATCACGGGGTGGTGCGCATTGTATGGGTGTGTGTTACATTAGATTCACTAGAAGGAGTGAGAAAAACATCACGGGGTGCTGCGCATTGTATGGGTGTGTGTTACATTAGATTCACTAGTAGGAGTGAGAAAAACATCACGGGGTGGTACGCACTGTATGGGTGTGTGTTACATTACATTCACTAGTAGGAGTGAGAAAAACATCACGGGTGGTGTGAATCGGAGGGTCTGAATTAGGATAGGCAGTGAGTGGCAATGTAGGATGGAGAAAAGCGCCGCGGGGTGGTCAGCATGGGGAGGTCAGGGAACATGCAGTGGCAATGTAGGATAGGTTTTTGAAAAACATCGCGGGGTGGTGCGCATTTTATGGGTGTGTGTTACATTACATTCACTAATAGGAGTGAGAAAAACATCACTGGGTGGTTCGCATTGTATGGGTGTGTCTTACATTACATTCACTAGTAGGAGTGAGAAAAACATCACGAGGTGGTGCGCATTGTATGGGTGTGTGTTACATTACATCCACTAATAGGAGTGAGAAAAACATCACGGGGTGGTGCGCATTGTATGGGTGTGTGTTACATTAGATTCACTAGTAGGAGTGAGAAAAACATCACGGGGCGGTGCGCATTGTATGGGTGTTTGTTACATTACATTCACTAGTAGGAGTGAGAAAAACATCACGGGGTGGTGCGCATTGTATGGGTGTGTGTTACATTACATTCACTAGTAGGAGTGAGAAAAACATCACGGGGTGGTGCGCATTGTATGGGTGTGTGTTACATTACATTCACTAGTAGGAGTGAGAAAAACATCACGGGGTGGTGCGCATTGTATGGGTGTGTGTTACATTAGATTCACTAGAAGGAGTGAGAAAAACATCACGGGGTGCTGCGCATTGTATGGGTGTGTGTTACATTAGATTCACTAGTAGGAGTGAGAAAAACATTACGGGGTGGTGCGCATTGTATGGGTGTGTGTTACATTACATTCACTAGTAGGAGTGAGAAAAACATCACGGGGTGGTGCGTATTGTATGGGTGTGTGTTACATTACATTCACTAGTAGGAGTGAGAAAAACATCACGGGGTGGTGCGCATTGTATGGGTGTGTGTTACATTACATTCACTAGTAGGAGTGAGAAAACATCACCGGGTGGTGCGCATTGTATGGGTGTGTGTTACATTACATTCACTAGTAGGAGTGAGAAAAACATAACCGGGTGGTGCGCATTGTATGGGTGTGTGTTACATTACATTCACTAGTAGGAGTGATAAAAACATCAGGGGGTGGTGCTCATTGTATGGGTGTGTGTTACATTACATTCACCACTAGGAGTGAGAAAAACATCACGAGGTGGTGCGCATTGTATGGGTGTGTGTTACATTACATTCACTAGTAGGAGTGAGAAAAACATCACGGGATGGTTCGCATTGTAGGGGTGTGTGTTACATTAGATTTACTAGTAGGAGTGAAAAAAACATCACGGGGTGGTGCGCAATGTATGGGTGTGTGTTACATTACATTCACTAGTAGGAGTGAGAAAAACATCACGGGGTGGTTCGCATTGTATGGGTGTGTGTTACATTACATTCACTAGTAGGAGTGAGACAAACATCACGGGGTGGTGCGCATTGTATGGGTGTGTGTTACATTACATTCACTAATTGGAGTGAGAAAAACATCACGGGGTGGTTCGCATTGTATGGGTGTGTGTTACATTACATTCACTAGTAGGAGTGAGAAAAACATCACGGCGTGGTGCGCATTGTACGGGTGTGTGTTACATTACATTCACTAATAGGAGTGAGAAAAACATCACGGGTGGTGTGAAACGTAGGGTCTGAATTAGGATAGGCAGTGAGTGGCAATGTAGGATGGAGAAAAGCGCCGCGGGGTGGTCAGCATGGGGAGGTCAGGGAACATGCAGTGGCAATGTAGGATAGGTTTTTGAAAAACATCGCGGGGTGGTGCGCATTTTATGGTTGTGTGTTACATTACATTCACTAATAGGAGTGAGAAAAACATCACTGGGTGGTTCGCATTGTATGGGTGTGTGTTACATTACATTCACTAGTAGGAGTG
Source organism: Cavia porcellus (assembly GCF_034190915.1). Classification (NCBI taxonomy): domain Eukaryota; kingdom Metazoa; phylum Chordata; class Mammalia; order Rodentia; family Caviidae; genus Cavia; species Cavia porcellus. The sequence goes on from NW_026947586.1 coordinate 461,633, forward strand.
AGAAAAACAACACGAGGTGGTGCGCATTGTATGGGTGTGTGTTACATTACATCCACTAATAGGAGTGAGAAAATCATCACGGGGTGGTGCGCATTGTATGGGTGTGTGTTACATTAGATTCACTAGTAGGAGTGAGAAAAACATCACGGGGAGGTGCGCATTGTATGGGTGTGTGTTACATTACATTCACTAGTAGGAGTGAGAAAAACATCACGGGGTGGTGCGCATTGTATCGGTGTGTGTTACATTACATTCACTAGTAGGAGTGAGAAAAACATCACGGGGTGGTGCGCATTGTATGGGTGTGTGTTACATTACATTCACTAGTAGGAGTCAGAAAAACATCACGGGATGGTTCGCATTGTAGGGGTGTGTGTTACATTAGATTTACTAGTAGGAGTGAAAAAAACATCACGGGGTGGTGCGCAATGTATGGGTGTGTGTTACATTAGATTCACTAGTAGGAGTGAGAAAAACATCACAGGGTGGTGCGCATGGTATGGGTGTGTGTTACATTACATTCACTAGTAGGAGTGAGAAAAACATCACGGGGTGGTTCGCATTGTATGGGTGTGTGTTACATTACATTCACTAGTAGGAGTGAGACAATCATCACGGGGTGGTGCGCATTGTATGGGTGTGTGTTACATTACATTCACTAATTGGAGTGAGAAAAACATCACGGGGTGGTTCGCATTGTATGGGTGTGTGTTACATTACATTCACTAGTAGGAGTGAGAAAAACATCACGGGGTGGTGCGCATTGTACGGGTGTGTGTTACATTACATTCACTAATAGGAGTGAGAAAAACATCACGGGTGGTGTGAAACGGAGGGTCTGAATTAGGATAGGCAGTGAGTGGCAATGTAGGATGGAGAAAAGCGCCGCGGGGTGGTCAGCATGGGGAGGTCAGGGAACATGCAGTGGCAATGTAGGATAGGTTTTTGAAAAACATCGCGGGGTGGTGCGCATTTTATGGTTGTGTGTTACATTACATTCACTAATAGGAGTGAGAAAAACATCACTGGGTGGTTCGCATTGTATGGGTGTGTGTTACATTACATTCACTAGTAGGAGTGAGAAAAACAACACGAGGTGGTGCGCATTGTATGGGTGTGTGTTACATTACATCCACTAATAGGAGTGAGAAAATCATCACGGGGTGGTGCGCATTGTATGGGTGTGTGTTACATTAGATTCACTAGTAGGAGTGAGAAAAACATCACGGGGAGGTGCGCATTGTATGGGTGTGTGTTACATTACATTCACTAGTAGGAGTGAGAAAAACATCACGGGGTGGTGCGCATTGTATCGGTGTGTGTTACATTACATTCACTAGTAGGAGTGAGAAAAACATCACGGGGTGGTGCGCATTGTATGGGTGTGTGTTACATTACATTCACTAGTAGGAGTCAGAAAAACATCATGGGGTGGTGCGCATTGTATGGGTGTGTGTTACATTAGATTCACTAGAAGGAGTGAGAAAAACATCACGGGGTGCTGCGCATTGTATGGGTGTGTGTTACATTAGATTCACTAGTAGGAGTGAGAAAAACATCACGGGGTGGTGCGCATTGTATGGGTGTGTGTTACATTACATTCACTAGTAAGAGTGAGAAAAACATCACTGGGTGGTGCGCATTGTATGGGTGTGTGTTACATTACATTCACTAGTAGGAGTGAGAAAAACATCACGGAGTGGTGCGCATTGCATGGGTGTGTGTTACATTAGATTCACTAGTAGGAGTGAGAAAAACATCACGGGGTGGTGCGCATTGTACGGGTGTGTGTTACATTACATTCACTAATAGGAGTGAGAAAAACATCACGGGTGGTGTGAAACGGAGGGTCTGAATTAGGATAGGCAGTGAGTGGCAATGTAGGATGGAGAAAAGCGCCGCGGGGTGGTCAGCATGGGGAGGTCAGGGAACATGCAGTGGCAATGTAGGATAGGTTTTTGAAAAACATCGCGGGGTGGTGCGCATTTTATGGTTGTGTGTTACATTACATTCACTAATAGGAGTGAGAAAAACATCACTGGGTGGTTCGCATTGTATGGGTGTGTGTTACATTACATTCACTAGTAGGAGTGAGAAAAACAACACGAGGTGGTGCGCATTGTATGGGTGTGTGTTACATTACATCCACTAATAGGAGTGAGAAAAACATCACGGGGTGGTGCGCGTTGTATGGGTGTGTGTTACATTAGATTCACTAGTAGGAGTGAGAAAAACATCACGGGGTGGTGCGCATTGTATGGGTGTGTGTTACATTACATTCACTAGTAGGAGTCAGAAAAACATCATGGGGTGGTGCCCATTGTATGGGTGTGTGTTACATTAGATTCACTAGAAGGAGTGAGAAAAACATCACGGGGTGCTGCGCATTGTATGGGTGTGTGTTACATTAGATTCACTAGAAGGAGTGAGAAAAACATCACGGGGTGCTGCGCATTGTATGGGTGTGTGTTACATTAGATTCACTAGTAGGAGTGAGAAAAACATCACGGGGTGGTGCGCATTGTATGGGTGTGTGTTACATTACATTCACTAGTAGGAGTGAGAAAAACATCACGGGGTGGTGCGCATTGTATGGGTGTGTGTTACATTACATTCACTAGTAGGAGTGAGAAAAACATCACGGAGTGGTGCGCATTGCATGGGTGTGTGTTACATTAGATTCACTAGTAGGAGTGAGAAAAACATCACGGGGTGGTGCGCATTGTATGGGTGTGTGTTACATTACATTCACTAGTAGGAGTGAGAAAAACATCACGGGGTGGTGCGCATTGTATGGGTGTGTGTTACATTACATTCACTAGTAGGAGTGAGAAAAACATGAGGGGGTGGTGCGCATTGTATGGGTGTGTGTTACATTACATTCACTAGTAGGAGTCAGAAAAACATCACGGGGTGGTGCGCATTGTATGGGTGTGTGTTACATTAGATTCACTAGAAGGAGTGAGAAAAACATCACGGGGTGCTGCGCATTGTATGGGTGTGTGTTACATTAGATTCACTAGTAGGAGTGAGAAAAACATCACGGGTGGTGTGAATCGGAGGGTCTGAATTAGGATAGGCAGTGAGTGGCAATGTAGGATGGAGAAAAGCGCCGCGGGGTGGTCAGCATGGGGAGGTCAGGGAACATGCAGTGGCAATGTAGGATAGGTTTTTGAAAAACATCGCGGGGTGGTGCGCATTTTATGGGTGTGTGTTACATTACATTCACTAATAGGAGTGAGAAAAACATCACTGGGTGGTTCGCATTGTATGGGTGTGTCTTACATTACATTCACTAGTAGGAGTGAGAAAAACATCACGAGGTGGTGCGCATTGTATGGGTGTGTGTTACATTACATCCACTAATAGGAGTGAGAAAAACATCACGGGGTGGTGCGCATTGTATGGGTATTTGTTACATTAGATTCACTAGTAGGAGTGAGAAAAACATCACGGGGCGGTGCGCATTGTATGGGTGTTTGTTACATTACATTCACTAGTAGGAGTGAGAAAAACATCACGGGGTGGTGCGCATTGTATGGGTGTGTGTTACATTACATTCACTAGTAGGAGTGAGAAAAACATCACGGGGTGGTGCGCATTGTATGGGTGTGTGTTACATTACATTCACTAGTAGGAGTGAGAAAAACATCACGGGGTGGTGCGCATTGTATGGGTGTGTGTTACATTAGATTCACTAGAAGGAGTGAGAAAAACATCACGGGGTGCTGCGCATTGTATGGGTGTGTGTTACATTAGATTCACTAGTAGGAGTGAGAAAAACATTACGGGGTGGTGCGCATTGTATGGGTGTGTGTTACATTACATTCACTAGTAGGAGTGAGAAAAACATCACCGGGTGGTGCGCATTGTATGGGTGTGTGTTACATTACATTCACTAGTAGGAGTGAGAAAAACATCACGGCGTGGTGCGCATTGTACGGGTGTGTGTTACATTACATTCACTAATAGGAGTGAGAAAAACATCACGGGTGGTGTGAAACGTAGGGTCTGAATTAGGATAGGCAGTGAGTGGCAATGTAGGATGGAGAAAAGCCCCGCGGGGTGGTCAGCATGGGGAGGTCAGGGAACATGCAGTGGCAATGTAGGATAGGTTTTTGAAAAACATCGCGGGGTGGTGCGCATTTTATGGTTGTGTGTTACATTACATTCACTAATAGGAGTGAGAAAAACATCACTGGGTGGTTCGCATTGTATGGGTGTGTGTTACATTACATTCACTAGTAGGAGTGAGAAAAACAACACGAGGTGGTGCGCATTGTATGGGTGTGTGTTACATTACATCCACTAATAGGAGTGAGAAAATCATCACGGGGTGGTGCGCATTGTATGGGTGTGTGTTACATTAGATTCACTAGTAGGAGTGAGAAAAACATCACGGGGAGGTGCGCATTGTATGGGTGTGTGTTACATTACATTCACTAGTAGGAGTGAGAAAAACATCACGGGGTGGTGCGCATTGTATCGGTGTGTGTTACATTACATTCACTAGTAGGAGTGAGAAAAACATCACGGGGTGGTGCGCATTGTATGGGTGTGTGTTACATTACATTCACTAGTAGGAGTCAGAAAAACATCACGGGATGGTTCGCATTGTAGGGGTGTGTGTTACATTAGATTTACTAGTAGGAGTGAAAAAAACATCACGGGGTGGTGCGCAATGTATGGGTGTGTGTTACATTAGATTCACTAGTAGGAGTGAGAAAAACATCACAGGGTGGTGCGCATGGTATGGGTGTGTGTTACATTACATTCACTAGTAGGAGTGAGAAAAACATCACGGGGTGGTTCGCATTGTATGGGTGTGTGTTACATTACATTCACTAGTAGGAGTGAGACAAACATCACGGGGTGGTGCGCATTGTATGGGTGTGTGTTACATTACATTCACTAATTGGAGTGAGAAAAACATCACGGGGTGGTTCGCATTGTATGGGTGTGTGTTACATTACATTCACTAGTAGGAGTGAGAAAAACATCACGGGGTGGTGCGCATTGTACGGGTGTGTGTTACATTACATTCACTAATAGGAGTGAGAAAAACATCACGGGTGGTGTGAAACGGAGGGTCTGAATTAGGATAGGCAGTGAGTGGCAATGTAGGATGGAGAAAAGCGCCGCGGGGTGGTCAGCATGGGGAGGTCAGGGAACATGCAGTGGCAATGTAGGATAGGTTTTTGAAAAACATCGCGGGGTGGTGCGCATTTTATGGTTGTGTGTTACATTACATTCACTAATAGGAGTGAGAAAAACATCACTGGGTGGTTCGCATTGTATGGGTGTGTGTTACATTACATTCACTAGTAGGAGTGAGAAAAACAACACGAGGTGGTGCGCATTGTATGGGTGTGTGTTACATTACATCCACTAATAGGAGTGAGAAAATCATCACGGGGTGGTGCGCATTGTATGGGTGTGTGTTACATTAGATTCACTAGTAGGAGTGAGAAAAACATCACGGGGAGGTGCGCATTGTATGGGTGTGTGTTACATTACATTCACTAGTAGGAGTGAGAAAAACATCACGGGGTGGTGCGCATTGTATCGGTGTGTGTTACATTACATTCACTAGTAGGAGTGAGAAAAACATCACGGGGTGGTGCGCATTGTATGGGTGTGTGTTACATTACATTCACTAGTAGGAGTCAGAAAAACATCATGGGGTGGTGCGCATTGTATGGGTGTGTGTTACATTAGATTCACTAGAAGGAGTGAGAAAAACATCACGGGGTGCTGCGCATTGTATGGGTGTGTGTTACATTAGATTCACTAGTAGGAGTGAGAAAAACATCACGGGGTGGTGCGCATTGTATGGGTGTGTGTTACATTACATTCACTAGTAAGAGTGAGAAAAACATCACTGGGTGGTGCGCATTGTATGGGTGTGTGTTACATTACATTCACTAGTAGGAGTGAGAAAAACATCACGGAGTGGTGCGCATTGCATGGGTGTGTGTTACATTAGATTCACTAGTAGGAGTGAGAAAAACATCACGGGGTGGTGCGCATTGTACGGGTGTGTGTTACATTACATTCACTAATAGGAGTGAGAAAAACATCACGGGTGGTGTGAAACGGAGGGTCTGAATTAGGATAGGCAGTGAGTGGCAATGTAGGATGGAGAAAAGCGCCGCGGGGTGGTCAGCATGGGGAGGTCAGGGAACATGCAGTGGCAATGTAGGATAGGTTTTTGAAAAACATCGCGGGGTGGTGCGCATTTTATGGTTGTGTGTTACATTACATTCACTAATAGGAGTGAGAAAAACATCACTGGGTGGTTCGCATTGTATGGGTGTGTGTTACATTACATTCACTAGTAGGAGTGAGAAAAACAACACGAGGTGGTGCGCATTGTATGGGTGTGTGTTACATTACATCCACTAATAGGAGTGAGAAAAACATCACGGGGTGGTGCGCGTTGTATGGGTGTGTGTTACATTAGATTCACAAGTAGGAGTGAGAAAAACATCACGGGGTGGTGCGCAATGTATGGGTGTGTGTTACATTACATTCACTAGTAGGAGTCAGAAAAACATCATGGGGTGGTGCCCATTGTATGGGTGTGTGTTACATTAGATTCACTAGAAGGAGTGAGAAAAACATCACGGGGTGCTGCGCATTGTATGGGTGTGTGTTACATTAGATTCACTAGAAGGAGTGAGAAAAACATCACGGGGTGCTGCGCATTGTATGGGTGTGTGTTACATTAGATTCACTAGTAGGAGTGAGAAAAACATCACGGGGTGGTGCGCATTGTATGGGTGTGTGTTACATTACATTCACTATTAGGAGTGAGAAAAACATCACGGGGTGGTGCGCATTGTATGGGTGTGTGTTACATTACATTCACTAGTAGGAGTGAGAAAAACATCACGGAGTGGTGCGCATTGTATGGGTGTGTGTTACATTAGATTCACTAGTAGGAGTGAGAAAAACATCACGGGGTGGTGCGCATTGTATGGGTGTGTGTTACATTACATTCACTAGTAGGAGTGAGAAAAACATCACGGGGTGGTGCGCATTGTATGGGTGTGTGTTACATTACATTCACTAGTAGGAGTGAGAAAAACATGAGGGGGTGGTGCGCATTGTATGGGTGTGTGTTACATTACATTCACTAGTAGGAGTCAGAAAAACATCACGGGGTGGTGCGCATTGTATGGGTGTGTGTTACATTAGATTCACTAGAAGGAGTGAGAAAAACATCACGGGGTGCTGCGCATTGTATGGGTGTGTGTTACATTAGATTCACTAGTAGGAGTGAGAAAAACATCACGGGGTGGTGCGCACTGTATGGGTGTGTGTTACATTACATTCACTAGTAGGAGTGAGAAAAACATCACGGGTGGTGTGAATCGGAGGGTCTGAATTAGGATAGGCAGTGAGTGGCAATGTAGGATGGAGAAAAGCGCCGCGGGGTGGTCAGCATGGGGAGGTCAGGGAACATGCAGTGGCAATGTAGGATAGGTTTTTGAAAAACATCGCGGGGTGGTGCGCATTTTATGGGTGTGTGTTACATTACATTCACTAATAGGAGTGAGAAAAACATCACTGGGTGGTTCGCATTGTATGGGTGTGTCTTACATTACATTCACTAGTAGGAGTGAGAAAAACATCACGAGGTGGTGCGCATTGTATGGGTGTGTGTTACATTACATCCACTAATAGGAGTGAGAAAAACATCACGGGGTGGTGCGCATTGTATGGGTATTTGTTACATTAGATTCACTAGTAGGAGTGAGAAAAACATCACGGGGCGGTGCGCATTGTATGGGTGTTTGTTACATTACATTCACTAGTAGGAGTGAGAAAAACATCACGGGGTGGTGCGCATTGTATGGGTGTGTGTTACATTACATTCACTAGTAGGAGTGAGAAAAACATCACGGGGTGGTGCGCATTGTATGGGTGTGTGTTACATTACATTCACTAGTAGGAGTGAGAAAAACATCACGGGGTGGTGCGCATTGTATGGGTGTGTGTTACATTAGATTCACTAGAAGGAGTGAGAAAAACATCACGGGGTGCTGCGCATTGTATGGGTGTGTGTTACATTAGATTCACTAGTAGGAGTGAGAAAAACATTACGGGGTGGTGCGCATTGTATGGGTGTGTGTTACATTACATTCACTAGTAGGAGTGAGAAAAACATCACCGGGTGGTGCGCATTGTATGGGTGTGTGTTACATTACATTCACTAGTAGGAGTGAGAAAAACATCACGGGGTGGTGCGCATTGTATGGGTGTGCGTTACATTACATTCACTAGTAGGAGTGAGAAAAACATCACGGGGTGGTGCGCATTGTATGGGTGTGTGTTACATTAGATTCACTAGTAGGAGTGAGAAAAACATCCCGGGGTGGTGCGCATTGTATGGGTGTGTGTTACATTAGATTCACTAGTAGGAGTGAGAAAAACATCCCGGGGCGGTGCGCATTGTATGGGTGTGTGTTACATTACATTCACTAGTAGGAGTGATAAAAACATCAGGGGGTGGTGCGCATTTTATGGGTGTGTGTTACATTACATTCACCACTAGGAGTGAGAAAAACATCACGGGGTGGTGCGCATTGTATGGGTGTGTGTTACATTACATTCATTAGTAGGAGTGAGAAAAACATCACGGGATGGTGCGCATTGTAGGGGTGTGTGTTACATTAGATTTACTAGTAGGAGTGAAAAAAACATCACGGGGTGGTGCGCAATGTATGGGTGTGTGTTACATTAGATTCACTAGTAGGAGTGAGAAAAACATCACGGGGTGGTGCGCATGGTATGGGTGTGTGTTACATTACATTCACTAGTAGGAGTGAGAAAAACATCACGGGGTGGTTCGCATTGTATGGGTGTGTGTTACATTACATTCACTAGTAGGAGTGAGACAAACATCACGGGGTGGTGCGCATTGTATGGGTGTGTGTTACATTACATTCACTAATTGGAGTGAGAAAAACATCACGGGGTGGTTCGCATTGTATCGGTGTGTGTTACATTACATTCACTAGTAGGAGTGAGAAAAACATCACGGGGTGGTGCGCATTGTATGGGTGTGTGTTACATTACATTCACTAATAGGAGTGAGAAAAACATCACGGGTGGTGTGAATCGGAGGGTCTGAATAAGGATAGGCAGTGAGTGGCAATGTAGGATGGAGAAAAGCGCCGCGGGGTGGTCAGCATGGGGAGGTCAGGGAACATGCAGTGGCAATGTAGGATAGGTTTTTGAAAAACATCGTGGGGTGGTGCGCATTTTATGGGTGTGTGTTACATTACATTCACTAATAGGAGTGAGAAAAACATCACTGGGTGGTTCGCATTGTATGGCTGTGTGTTACATTACATTCACTAGTAGGAGTGAGAAACACATCACGAGGTGGTGCGCATTGTATGGGTGTGTGTTACATTACATCCACTAATAGGAGTGAGAAAAACATCACGGGGTGGTGCGCATTGTATGGGTGTGTGTTACATTACATTCACTAGTAGGAGTGAGAAAAACATCACGGGGTGGTGCGCATTGTATGGGTGTGTGTTACATTACATTCACTAGTAGGAGTGAGAAAAACATCACGGGGTGGTGCGCATTGTATGGGTGTATGTTACATTACATTCACTAGTAGGAGTGAGAAAAACATCACGGGGTGGTGCGCATTGTAAGGGGGTGTGTTACATTACATTCACTAGTAGGAGTGAGAAAAACATCACGGCGTGGTGTGCATTGTATGGGTGTGTGTTACATTTCATTCACTAGTAGGAGAAAAACATCACGGGGTGGTGCGCATTGTATGGGTGTGTGTTACATTACATTCACTAGTAGGAGTGAGAAAAACATCACGGGGTGGTGTGAATCGGAGGGTCTGAATTAGGATAGGCAGTGAGTGGCAATGTAGGATGGAGAAAAGCACTGCGGGGTGGTCAGCATGGGGAGGTCAGGGAACATGCAGTGGCAATGTAGGATAGGTTTCTGAAAAACATCGCGTGTTGGTGCGCATTTTATGGGTGGTCTTACATTAGATTCACTAGAAGGAGTGAGAAAAACATCCCAGGGTGGTGCTTATTGTATGGGTGTGTGTTACATTACATTCACTAGTAGGAGTGAGAAAAACATCACGGGTTGGTGCGCCTTGTATGGGTGTGTGTTACATTACATTCACTAGTAGGAGTGAGAAAAACATCACGGGGTCGTGCGCATTGTATGGGTGTGTGTTACATTACATTCACTAGTAGCAGTGATAAAAACATCACGGGGTGGTGCGCATTGTATGGGTGTGTGTTACATTACATTCACTAGTAGGAGTGAGAAAAACATCACGGGGTGGTGCGCATTGTATGGGTGTGTGTTACATTACATTCACTAGTAGGAGTGAGAAAAACATCACGGGGTGGTGCGCATTGTATGGGTGTGTATTACATTACATTCACTAGTAGGAGTGAGAAAAACATCACGGGGTGGTGCGCATTGTATGGGTGTGTGTTACATTACATTCACTAGTAGGAGTGAGAAAAAATCACGGGGTGGTGTGCATTGTATGGGTGTGTGTTACATTACATTCACTAGTAGGAGTGAGAAAAACACCACAGGGTGGTGCGCATTGTATGGGTGTGTGTTACATTACATTCACTAGTAGGAGTGAGAAAAACATTACGGGATGCTGCGCATTGTATGGGTGTGTGTTACATTACATTCACTAGTAGGAGTGAGAAAAACATCGCGGGGTGGTGCGCATTGTATGGCTGTGTGTTACATTAGATTCACTAGTAGGAGTGAGAAAAACATCACGGGGTGGTGCGCATTGTATGGGTGTGTGTTACATTACATTCACTACTAGGAATGAGAAAAACATCAAGGGGTGGTGTGAATCGGAGGGTCTGAATTAGGATAGGCAGTGAGTGGCAATGTAGGTTGGAGAAAAGCACCGTGGGGTGGTCAGCATGGTGAGCTCAGGGAACATGCAGTGGCAATGTAGGATAGGTTTCTGAAAAACATCGCGGGGTGGTGCGCACTGTATGGGTGTGTGTTACATTAGATTCACTAGTAGGAGTGAGAAAAACATCACGGGGTCGTGCGCATTGTATGGATGTGTGTTACATTACATTCACTAGTAGGAGTGAGAAAAACATCACGGGGTGGTGCGCATTGTATGGGTGTGTGTTACATTAGATTCACTAATAGGTGTGAGAAAAACATCACGGGGTGGTGCGCAGTGTATGGGTGTGTGTTACATTACATTCACTAGTAGGAGTGAGAAAAACATCACGCGGTGGTGCGCATTGTATGGGTGTGTGTTACATTACATTCACTAGTAGGAGTGAGAAAAACATCACGGGGTGGTGTGAATCGGAGGGTCTGAATTAGGATAGGCAGTGAGTGGCAATATAGGATGGAGAAAAGCACTGCGGGGTGGTCAGCATGGGGAGGTCAGGGAACATGCAGTGGCAATGTAGGATAGGTTTCTGAAAAACATCGCGTGTTGGTGCGCATTTTATGGGTGGTGTTACATTAGATTCACTAGTAGGAGTGAGAAAAACATCACGGGGTGGTGCGCATTGTATGGGTGTGTGTTACATTACATTCACTAATAGGAGTGAGAAAAACATCACGGGGTGGTTCGCATTGTATGGGTGTGTGTTACATTACATTCACTAGTAGGAGTGAGAAAAACATCACGGGGTGGTGTGCATTGTATGAGTGTGTGTTACATTACATTCACTAGTAGGAGTGAGAAAAACATCACGGGGTGGTGCGCATTGTTTGGGTGTGTGTTACATTACATTCACTAGTAGGAGTGAGAAAAACATCACGGGGTGGTGCGCATTGTATGGGTGTGTGTTACATTACATTCACTAATAGGAGTGAGAAAAACATCACGGGGTGGTGCGCATTGTATGGGTGTGTGTTACATTACATTCACTAGTAGGAGTGAGAAAAACATCACCGGGTGGTGCGCATTGTATGGGTGTGTGTTACATTATATTCACTACTAGGAGTGAGAAAAACATCACGGGGTGGTGCGCATTGTATGGGTGTGTGTTACATTACATCACTAGTAGGAGTGAGAAAAACATCACGGAGTGGTGCGCATTGTATGGGTGTGTGTTACATTACATTCACTAGTAGGAGTGAGAAAAACATCACGGCGTATTGCGCATTGTATGGGTGTGTGTTACATTACATTCACTAGTAGGAGTGAGAAAAACATCACGGGTGGTGCGCATTGTATTGGTGTGTGTTACATTACATTCACTAGTAGGAGTAAGAAAAACATCACGGGGTGGTGCGCATTGTATGGGTGTGTGTTACATTACATTCACTAGTAGGAGTGAGAAAAACATCACGGGGTGGTGTGAATCGGAGGGTCTGAATTAGGATACGCCGTGAGTTGCAATGTAGGATGGAGAAAAGCACTGTGCGGTGGTCAGCATTGGGAGGTCAGGGAACATGCAGTGGCAATGTAGGATAGGTTTCTGAAAAACATCGCGGGGTGGTGCGCATTGTGTGGGTGTGTGTTACATTACATTCACTAGTAGGAGTGAGAAAAACATCAAGGGGTGGTGCGCATTGTATGGGTGTGTGTTACATTACATTCACTAGTAGGAGTGAGAAAAACATCACGGGGTGGTGCGCATCTTATGGGTGTGTGTTACATTACATTCACTAGTAGGAGTTAGAAAAACATCACGGGGTGGTGCGCATTGTATGGGTGTGTGTTACATTACATTCACTAGTAGGAGAGAGAAAAACATCACGGGGTGGTGTGAATCGGAGGTTCTGAATTAGGATAGGCAGTGAGTGGCAATGTAGGATGGAGAAAAGCACCGCGGTGTGGTCAGCATGTTGAGGTCAGCGAACATGCAGTGGTAATGTAGGATAGGTTTCTGAAAAACATCGCGGGGTGGTGCGCATTGTATGGGTGTGTGTTACATTACATTCACTAGTAGGAGTGAGAAAAACATCACGGGGTGGTGCGCATTTTATGGGTGTGAGTTACATTACATTCAATAGAAGGAGTGAGAAAAACATCACGGGGTGGTGCGCATTGTATGGGTGTGTGTTACATTAGATTCACTAGTAGGAGTGAGAAAAACATCACGGGGTGGTGCGCATTGTATGGGTGTGTGTTACATTACATTCAGTAGTAGGAGTGAGAAAAACATCACGAGGTGGTGCGCATTTTATAGGTGTGTGTTACATTACATTCACTAGTACGAGTGAGAAAAACATCACGGGGTGGTGTGAATCGGTGGGTCTGAATTAGGATAGGCAGTGAGTGGCAATGTACCATGGAGAAAAGCACCGCGGTGTGGTCAGCATGGTGAGGTCAGCAAACATGCAGTGGCAATGTAGGATAGGGTTCTGAAAAACATCGCGGGGTGGTGCGCATTGTATGGTGTTTGTTATATTACATTCACTAGTAGGAGTGAGAAAAACATCACGGGGTGGTGCCCATTGTATGGCTGTGTGTTACATTACATTCACTAGTAGGAGTGAAAAAAGCATCACGGGGTGGTGTGAATCGGAGTGTCTGAATTAGGATAGGCAGTGAGTGGCAATGTAGGATGGAGAAAAGCACCGAGGGGTGGTCAGCATTGGGAGGTCAGCGAACATGCAGTGGCAATGTAGGATAGGTTTCTGAAAAACATCGCGGGGTGGTGTGCATTATATGGGTGTGTGTTATATTACATTCACTAGTAGGAGTGAGAAAAGCATAACGGGGTGGTGCGGAATGTATGGGTGTGTGTTACATTACATTCACTACTAGGAGTGAGAAAAACCTCACGGGGTGTTGTGAATCGTAGGGTCTGAATTAGGATAGGCTGTGAGTGGCAATGTAGGATTGAGAAAAGCACCGCGGGGTGATTACCATGGGGATGTCATGGAACATGCAGTGGCAATGTAGGATAGGGTTCTGAAAAACATCGCGGGGTGGTCCGCATTGTATGGTGTGTGTTATATTACATTCACTAGTAGGAGTGAGAAAAACATCACGGGGTGGTGCCCATTGTATGGCTGTGTGTTACATTACATTCACTAGTAGGAGTGAAAAAAGCATCACGGGGTGGTGTGAATCGGAGTGTCTGAATTAGGATAGGCAGTGAGTGGCAATGTAGGATGGAGAAAAGCACCGAGGGGTGGTCAGCATTGGGAGGTCAGCGAACATGCAGTGGCAATGTAGGATAGGTTTCTGAAAAACATCGCGGGGTGATGTGCATTATATGGGTGTGTGTTATATTACATTCACTAGTAGGAGTGAGAAAAACATAACGGGGTGGTGCGGAATGTATGGGTGTGTGTTACATTACATTCACTACTAGGAGTGAGAAAAACCTCACGGGGTGTTGTGAATCGTAGGGTCTGAATTAGGATAGGCTGTGAGTGGCAATGTAGGATGGAGAAAAGCACCGCGGGGTGATCACCATGGGGATGTCATGGAACATGCAGTGGCAATGTAGGATAGGGTTCTGAAAAACATCGCGGGGTGGTGCGCATTGTATGGTGTGTGTTATATTACATTCACTAGTAGGAGTGAGAAAAACATCACGGGGTGGTGCCCATTGTATGGCTGTGTGTTACATTACATTCACTAGTAGGAGTGAAAAAAGCATCACGGGGTGGTGTGAATCGGAGTGTCTGAATTAGGATAGGCAGTGAGTGGCAATGTAGGATGGAGAAAAGCACCGAGGGGTGGTCAGCATTGGGAGGTCAGCGAACATGCAGTGGCAATGTAGGATAGGTTTCTGAAAAACATCGCGGGGTGGTGTGCATTATATGGGTGTGTGTTATATTACATTCACTAGTAGGAGTGAGAAAAACATAACGGGGTGGTGCGCAATGTATGGGTGTGTGTTACATTACATTCACTACTAGGAGTGAGAAAAACCTCACGGGGTGTTGTGAATCGTAGGGTCTGAATTAGGATAGGCTGTGAGTGGCAATGTAGGATGGAGAAAAGCACCGCGGTGTGGTCAGCATGTTGAGGTCAGCGAACATGCAGTGGTAATGTAGGATAGGTTTCTGAAAAACATCGCGGGGTGGTGCGCATTGTATGGGTGTGTGTTACATTACATTCACTAGTAGGAGTGAGAAAAACATCACGGGGTGGTGCGAATTTTATGGGTGTGTGTTACATTACATTCACTAGTAGGAGTGAGAAAAACATCACAGGGAGGTGCACATTGTATGGGTGTGTGTTACATTACATTCACTAGTAGGAGTGAGAAAAACATCACGGGGTGGTGCGCGTTGTATGGGTGTGTGTTACATTACATTCACTAGTAGGAGTGAGAAAAACATCACGGGGTGGTGTGAATCGGAGGGTCTGAATTAGGATAGGCAGTGAGTGGCAATGTAGGATGGAGAAAAGCACCGAGGGGTGGTCAGCATTGGGAGGTCAGCGAACATGCAGTGGCAATGTAGGATAGGATTCTGAAAAATATCGCGGGGTGGTGTGCATTATATGGGTGTGTGTTATATTACATTCACTAGTAGGAGTGAGAAAAACATCACGGGGTGGTGCGCATTGTATGGGTGTGTGTTACATTACATTCACTAGTAGGAGTGAAAAAAGCATCACGGGGTGGTGTGAATCGGAGTGTCTGAATTAGGATAGGCAGTGAGTGGCAATGTAGGATGGAGAAAAGCACCGCGGGGTGGTCAGCATGGGGAGGTCATGGAACATGCAGTGGCAATGTAGGATAGGTTTCTGAAAAACATCGCGGGGTGGTGTGGATTGTATGAGTGTGTGTTACATTACATTCACTAGTAGGAGTGAGAAAAACATCACGGGGTGGTGCGCATTATATGGGTGTGTGTTACATTACATTCACTAGTAGGAGTGAGAAAAACATCACGGCGTGGTGCGCATTGTATGGGTGTGTGTTATATTACATTCACAAGTAGGAGTGAGAAAAACATCACGGGGTGGTGCGCATTGTATGGGTGTGTGTTACATTACATTCACTAGTAGGAGTGAGAAAAACATCACGGGGTGGTGGGAATCGGAGGGTCTGAATTAGGATAGGCAGTGAGTGGCAATGTAGGACGGAGAAAAGCACCGCGGGGTGGTCAGCATTATGAGGTCAGGGAAAATGCAGTGGCTATGTAGGATAGGTTTCTGAAAAACATCGCGGGGTGGTGCGCATTGTATGGGTGTGTGTTACATTGCATTCACTAGTAGGAGTGAGAAAAACATCACGGGGTGGTGCACATTGTATGGGTGTGTGTTACATTACATTCACTAGTACGAGTGAGAAAAACATCACGGGGTGGTGTGAATCGGAGGGTCTGAATTAGGATAGGCAGTGAGTGGCAATGTAGGATGTAGAAAAGCACCGCGGGGTGGTCAGCATGTTGAGGTCAGCGAACATGCAGTGGCAATGTAGGATAGGGTTCTGAAAAACATCGCGGGTGGTGCGCATTGTATGGGTGTGTGTTACATTACATTCACTAGTAGGAGTGAGAAAAACATCACGGGGTGGTGCGCATTGTATGGGTGTGTGTTACATTACATTCACTAGTAGGAGTGAGAAAAACATCACGGGGTGGTGCGCATTGTATGGGTGTGTGTTACATTACATTCACTAGTAGGAGTGAGAAAAACATCACGGGGTGGTGCGCATTGTACGGGTGTGTGTTACATTACATTCACTAGTAGGAGTGAGAAAAACATCACGGGGTGGTGCGCATTGTATGGGTGTGTGTTACATTACATTCACTAGTAGGAGTGAGAAAAACATCACGGTGTGGTGCACATTGTATGGGTGTGTGTTACATTACATTCACTAGTAGGAGTGAGAAAAACATCACGGGGTGGTGCGCATTGTATCGGTGTGTGTTACATTACATTCATTAGTAGGAAAGAGAAAAACATCACGGGGTGGTGTGAATCGGAGGGTCTGAATTAGGATAGGCAGTGAGTGGCAATGTAGGATGGAGAAAAGAACCACGGGGTGGTCAGCATGGGGAGGTCAGGGAACATGCAGTGGCAATGTAGGATAGGTTTCTGAAAAGCATCGCAGTGTGGTGCGCATTGTATGGGTGTGTGTTACATTACATTCACTAGTAGGAGAGAGAAAAACATCACGGGGTGGTGCGCATTGTATGGGTGTGTGTTACAATACATTCACTAGTAGGAGTGAGAAAAACATCACGTGGTGGTGCGCATTGTATGGGTGTGTGTTACATTACATTCACTAGTAGGAGTGAGAAAAACATCACGGGGTGGTGCGCATTGTATGGGTGTGTGTTACATTACATTCACTAGTAGGAGTAAGAAAAACATCACGGGGTGGTGCGCATTGTATGTGTGTGTGTTACATTACATTCACTAGTAGGAGTGAGAAAAACATCACGGGGTGGTGCGCATTGTATGTGTGTGTGTTACATTTCATTCACTAGTAGGAGTGAGAAAAACATCACGGGGTGGTGCGCATTGTATGGGTGTGTGTTACATTTCATTCACTAGTAGGAGTGAGGAAAACATCACGGGTGGTGCGCATTGTATGGGTGTGTGTTACATTACATTCACTAGTAGGAGTGAGAAAAACATCACGGGGTGGTGCGCATTGTATGGGTGTGTGTTACATAACATTCACTAGTAGGAGTGAGAAAAATATCACGGGGTGGTGTGAATCGGTGGGTCTGAATTAGGATAGGCAGTGAGTGGAAATGTACGATGGAGAAAAGCACCGCGGGGTGCTCAGCATGGGGAGGTCATTGAACATGCAGTGGCAATGTAGGATAGGTTTCTGAAAAACATCTCGGGGTGGTGCGCATTGTATGGGTGTGTGTTACATTATATTCACTAGTAGGAGTGAGAAAAACATCACGGGGTGGTGCGCATTGTATTGGTGTGTGTTATATTACATTCACTAGTAGGAGTGAGAAAAACATCACGGGGTGGTACGCATTGTATGGGTGTGTGTTACATTACATTCACTAGTAGGAGTGAGAAAAACATCACGGGGTGGTGGGAATCGGAGGATCTGAAATAGGATAGGCAGTGAGTGTCAATGTAGGATGGAGAAAAGCACCCCGGGGTGGTCAGCATTGGGAGGTCAGGGAACATGCAGTGGCAATGTAGGATAGGTTTCTGAAAAACATCGCGGGGTGGTGCGCACTGTATGGGTGTGTTTTACATTACATTCACTAGTAGGAGTGAGAAAAACATCACGGGGTGGTGCGCATTGTAGGGGTGTGTGTTAAATTACATTCACTAGTAGGAGTGAGAAAAACATCACGGGGTGGTGCACATTGTATCGGTGTGTGTTACATTACATTCACTAGTAGGAGTGAGAAAAACATCACGAGGTGGTGTGAATCGGAGGGTCTGAATTAGGATACGCAGTGAGTGGCAATGTAGGATGGAGAAAAGCACCGCGGAGTGGTCAGCATGGTGAGGTCAGGGAACATGCAGTGGCAATGTAGGATAGGTTTCTGAAAAACATTGCGGGGTGGTGAGCATTGTATGGGTATGTGTTACATTACATTCACTAGTAGGAGTGAGAAAAACATCACGGGGTTGTGCGCATTGTATGGGTGTTGTTACATTACATTCACTAGTAGGAGTGAGAAAAACATCACGGGGTGGTGCGCATTGTATGAGTGTGTGTTACATTACAATCACTAGTAGGAGTGAGAAAAACATCACGGGGTGGTGCGCATTGTATGGGTGTGTGTTACATTACATTCACTAGTAGGACTGAGAAAAACATCGCGGGGCGGTGCGCATTGTATGGGTGTGTGTTACATTACATTCACTAGTAGGAGTGAGAAAAACATCACGGGGTGGTGCGCATTGTATGGGTGTGTGTTACATTACATTCACTAGTAGGAGTGAGAAAAACATCACCGGGTGGTGCGCATTGTATCGGTGTGTGTTACATTACATTCACTAGTAGGAGTGAGAAAAACATCGCGGGGCGGTGCGCATTGTATGGGTGTGTGTTACATTACATTCACTAGTAAGAGTGAGAAAAACATCACGGGGTGGTGGGAATCGGAGGGTCTGAATTAGGATAGGCAGTGAGTGGCAATGTAGGACGGAGAAAAGCACCGCGGGGTGGTCAGCATTATGAGGTCAGGGAAAATGCAGTGGCTATGTAGGATAGGTTTCTGAAAAACATCGCGGGGTGGTGCGCATTGTATGGGTGTGTTACATTGCATTCACTAGTAGGAGTGAGAAAAACATCACGGGGTGGTGCACATTGTATGGGTGTGTGTTACATTACATTCACTAGTAGGAGTGAGAAAAACATCACGGGGTGGTGTGAATCGGAGGGTCTGAATTAGGATAGGCAGTGAGTGGCAATGTAGGATGTAGAAAAGCACCGCGGGGTGGTCAGCATGTTGAGGTCAGCGAACATGCAGTGGCAATGTAGGATAGGTTTCTGAAAAACATCGCGGGTGGTGCGCATTGTATGGGTGTGTGTTACATTACATTCACTAGTAGGAGTGAGAAAAACATCACGGGGTGGTGCGCATTGTATGGGTGTGTGTTACATTACATTCACTAGTAGGAGTGAGAAAAACATCACGGGGTGGTGCGCATTGTATGGGTGTGTGTTACATTACATTCACTAGTTGGAGTGAGAAAAACATCACGGGGTGGTGCGCATTGTATGGGTGTGTGTTACATTACATTCACTAGTAGGAGTGAGAAAAACATCACGGGGTGGTGCGCATTGTATGGGTGTGTGTTACATTACATTCACTAGTAGGAGTGAGAAAAACATCACGGTGTGGTGCACATTGTATGGGTGTGTGTTACATTACATTCACTAGTAGGAGTGAGAAAAACATCACGGGGTGGTGCGCATTGTATCGGTGTGTGTTACATTACATTCATTAGTAGGAAAGAGAAAAACATCACGGGGTGGTGTGAATCGGAGGGTCTGAATTAGGATAGGCAGTGAGTGGCAATGTAGGATGGAGAAAAGAACCACGGGGTGGTCAGCATGGGGAGGTCAGGGAACATGCAGTGGCAATGTAGGATAGGTTTCTGAAAAGCATCGCAGTGTGGTGCGCATTGTATGGGTGTGTGTTACATTACATTCACTAGTAGGAGAGAGAAAAACATCACGGGGTGGTGCGCATTGTATGGGTGTGTGTTACAATACATTCACTAGTAGGAGTGAGAAAAACATCACGTGGTGGTGCGCATTGTATGGGTGTGTGTTACATTACATTCACTAGTAGGAGTGAGAAAAACATCACGGGGTGGTGCGCATTGTATGGGTGTGTGTTACAATACATTCACTAGTAGGAGTGAGAAAAACATCACGTGGTGGTGCGCATTGTATGGGTGTGTGTTACATTACATTCACTAGTAGGAGTGAGAAAAACATCACGGGGTGGTGCGCATTGTATGGGTGTGTGTTACATTACATTCACTAGTAGGAGTAAGAAAAACATCACGGGGTGGTGCGCATTGTATGTGTGTGTGTTACATTACATTCACTAATAGGAGTGAGAAAAACATCACGGGGTGGTGCGCATTGTATGTGTGTGTGTTACATTTCATTCACTAGTAGGAGTGAGAAAAACATCACGGGGTGGTGCGCATTGTATGGGTGTGTGTTACATTTCATTCACTAGTAGGAGTGAGGAAAACATCACGGGTGGTGCGCATTGTATGGGTGTGTGTTACATTACATTCACTAGTAGGAGTGAGAAAAACATCACGGGGTGGTGCGCATTGTATGGGTGTGTGTTACATTACATTCACTAGTAGGAGTGAGAAAAACATCACGGGGTGGTGTGAATCGGTGGGTCTGAATTAGGATAGGCAGTGAGTGGAAATGTACGATGGAGAAAAGCACCGCGGGGTGCTCAGCATGGGGAGGTCATTGAACATGCAGTGGCAATGTAGGATAGGTTTCTGAAAAACATCTCGGGGTGGTGCGCATTGTATGGGTGTGTGTTACATTATATTCACTAGTAGGAGTGAGAAAAACATCACGGGGTGGTGCGCATTGTATTGGTGTGTGTTATATTACATTCACTAGTAGGAGTGAGAAAAACATCACGGGGTGGTGCACATTGTATGGGTGTGTGTTACATTACATTCACTAGTAGGAGTGAGAAAAACATCACGGGGTGGTGGGAATCGGAGGATCTGAAATAGGATAGGCAGTGAGTGTCAATGTAGGATGGAGAAAAGCACCCCGGGGTGGTCAGCATTGGGAGGTCAGGGAACATGCAGTGGCAATGTAGGATAGGTTTCTGAAAAACATCGCGGGGTGGTGCGCACTGTATGGGTGTGTTTTACATTACATTCACTAGTAGGAGTGAGAAAAACATCACGGGGTGGTGCGCATTGTAGGGGTGTGTGTTACATTACATTCACTAGTAGGAGTGAGAAAAACATCACGGGGTGGTGCACATTGTATCGGTGTGTGTTACATTACATTCACTAGTAGGAGTGAGAAAAACATCACGAGGTGGTGTGAATCGGAGGGTCTGAATTAGGATACGCAGTGAGTGGCAATGTAGGATGGAGAAAAGCACCGCGGAGTGGTCAGCATGGTGAGGTCAGGGAACATGCAGTGGCAATGTAGGATAGGTTTCTGAAAAACATTGCGGGGTGGTGAGCATTGTATGGGTATGTGTTACATTACATTCACTAGTAGGAGTGAGAAAAACATCACGGGGTTGTGCGCATTGTATGGGTGTTGTTACATTACATTCACTAGTAGGAGTGAGAAAAACATCACGGGGTGGTGCGCATTGTATGGGTGTGTGTTACATTACAATCACTAGTAGGAGTGAGAAAAACATCACGGGGTGGTGCGCATTGTATGGGTGTGTGTTACATTACATTCACTAGTAGGAGTGAGAAAAACATCGCGGGGCGGTGCGCATTGTATGGGTGTGTGTTACATTACATTCACAAGTAGGAGTGAGAAAAACATCACGGGGTGGTGCGCATTGTATGGGTGTGTGTTACATTACATTCACTAGTAGGAGTGAGAAAAACATCACCGGGTGGTGCGCATTGTATGGGTGTGTGTTACATTACATTCACTAGTAGGAGTGAGAAAAACATCGCGGGGCGGTGCGCATTGTATGGGTGTGTGTTACATTACATTCACTAGTAGGAGTGAGAAAAACATCACGGGGTGGTGGGAATCGGAGGGTCTGAATTAGGATAGGCAGTGAGTGGCAATGTAGGACGGAGAAAAGCACCGCGGGGTGGTCAGCATTATGAGGTCAGGGAAAATGCAGTGGCTATGTAGGATAGGTTTCTGAAAAACATCGCGGGGTGGTGCGCATTGTATGGGTGTGTGTTACATTGCATTCACTAGTAGGAGTGAGAAAAACATCACGGGGTGGTGCACATTGTATGGGTGTGTGTTACATTACATTCACTAGTAGGAGTGAGAAAAACATCACGGGGTGGTGTGAATCGGAGGGTCTGAATTAGGATAGGCAGTGAGTGGCAATGTAGGATGTAGAAAAGCACCGCGGGGTGGTCAGCATGTTGAGGTCAGCGAACATGCAGTGGCAATGTAGGATAGGTTTCTGAAAAACATCGCGGGTGGTGCGCATTGTATGGGTGTGTGTTACATTACATTCACTAGTAGGAGTGAGAAAAACATCACGGGGTGGTGCGCATTGTATGGGTGTGTGTTACATTACATTCACTAGTAGGAGTGAGAAAAACATCACGGGGTGGTGCGCATTGTATGGGTGTGTGTTACATTACATTCACTAGTAGGAGTGAGAAAAACATCACGGTGTGGTGCACATTGTATGGGTGTGTGTTACATTACATTCACTAGTAGGAGTGAGAAAAACATCACGGGGTGGTGCGCATTGTATCGGTGTGTGTTACATTACATTCATTAGTAGGAAAGAGAAAAACATCACGGGGTGGTGTGAATCGGAGGGTCTGAATTAGGATAGGCAGTGAGTGGCAATGTAGGATGGAGAAAAGCACCACGGGGTGGTCAGCATGGGGAGGTCAGGGAACATGCAGTGGCAATGTAGGATAGGTTTCTGAAAAGCATCGCAGTGTGGTGCGCATTGTATGGGTGTGTGTTACATTACATTCACTAGTAGGAGAGAGAAAAACATCACGGGGTGGTGCGCATTGTATGGGTGTGTGTTACAATACATTCACTAGTAGGAGTGAGAAAAACATCACGTGGTGGTGCGCATTGTATGGGTGTGTGTTACATTACATTCACTAGTAGGAGTGAGAAAAACATCACGGGGTGGTGCGCATTGTATGGGTGTGTGTTACATTACATTCACTAGTAGGAGTAAGAAAAACATCACGGGGTGGTGCTCATTGTATGTGTGTGTGTTACATTACATTCACTAGTAGGAGTGAGAAAAACATCACAGGGTGGTGCGCATTGTATGGGTGTGTGTAACATTGCATTCACAAGTAGGAGTGAGAAAAACATCACGGGGTGGTGCCCATTGTATTGGTGTGTGTTACATTACATTCACTAGTAGGAGTGAAAAAAACATCACCCTGTGGTGCGCATTGTATAGGTGTGTGTTACATTTCATTCACTAGTAGGAGTGAGAAAAACATCACGGGGTGGTGCGCATTGTATGGGTGTGTGTTACATTTCATTCACTAGTAGGAGTGAGGAAAACATCACGGGTGGTGCGCATTGTATGGGTGTGTGTTACATTACATTCACTAGTAGGAGTGAGAAAAACATCACGGGGTGGTGCGCATTGTATGGGTGTGTGTTACATTACATTCACTAGTAGGAGTGAGAAAAACATCACGGGGTGGTGTGAATCGGTGGGTCTGAATTAGGCTAGGCAGTGAGTGGAAATGTACGATGGAGAAAAGCACCGCGGGGTGCTCAGCATGGGGAGGTCATTGAACATGCAGTGGCAATGTAGGATAGGTTTCTGAAAAACATCTCGGGGTGGTGCGCATTGTATGGGTGTGTGTTACATTATATTCACTAGTAGGAGTGAGAAAAACATCACGGGGTGGTGCGCATTGTATTGGTGTGTGTTACATTACATTCACTAGTAGGAGTGAGAAAAACATCACGGGGTGGTGCGCATTGTATGGGTGTGTGTTACATTACATTCACTAGTAGGAGTGAGAAAAACATCACGGGGTGGTGGGAATCGGAGGATCTGAATTAGGATAGGCAGTGAGTGTCAATGTAGGATGGAGAAAAGCACCCCGGGGTGGTCAGCATTGGGAGGTCAGGGAACATGCAGTGGCAATGTAGGATAGGTTTCTGAAAAACATCGCGGGGTGGTGCGCACTGTATGGGTGTGTTTTACATTACATTCACTAGTAGGAGTGAGAAAAACATCACGGGGTGGTGCGCATTGTAGGGGTGTGTGTTACATTACATTCACTAGTAGGAGTGAGAAAAACATCACGGGGTGGTGCACATTGTATCGGTGTGTGTTACATTACATTCACTAGTAGGAGTGAGAAAAACATCACGGGGTGGTGTGAATCGGAGGGTCTGAATTAGGATACGCAGTGAGTGGCAATGTAGGATGGAGAAAAGCACCGCGGAGTGGTCAGCATGGTGAGGTCAGGGAACATGCAGTGGCAATGTAGGATAGGTTTCTGAAAAACATTGCGGGGTGGTGAGCATTGTATGGGTATGTGTTACATTACATTCACTAGTAGGAGTGAGAAAAACATCACGGGGTTGTGCGCATTGTATGGGTGTTGTTACATTACATTCACTAGTAGGAGTGAGAAAAACATCACGGGGTGGTGCGCATTGTATGGGTGTGTGTTACATTACATTCACTAGTAGGAGTGAGAAAAACATCACGGGGTGGTGCGCATTGTATGGGTGTGTGTTACATTACATTCACTAGTAGGAGTGAGAAAAACATCACGGGGTGGTGCGCATTGTATGGGTGTGTGTTACATTACATTCACTAGTAGGAGTGAGAAAAACATCACGGGTTGGTGCACATTGTATCGGTGTGTGTTACATTACATTCACTAGTAGGAGTGAGAAAAACATCACGGGTTGGTGTGAATCGGAGGGTCTGAATTAGGATACGCAGTGAGTGGCAATGTAGGATGGAGAAAAGCACCGCGGAGTGGTCAGCATGGTGAGATCAGGGAACATGCAGTGGCAATGTAGGATAGGTTTCTGAAAAACATTGCGGGGTGGTGAGCATTGTATGGGTATGTGTTACATTACATTCACTAGTAGGAGTGAGAAAAACATCACGGGGTTGTGCGCATTGTATGGGTGTTGTTACATTACATTCACTAGTAAGAGTGAGAAAAACATCACGGGGTGGTGCGCATTGTATGGGTGTGTGTTACATTACATTCACTAGTAGGAGTGAGAAAAACATCACGGGGTGGTGCGCATTGTATGGGTGTGTGTTACATTACATTCACTAGTAGGAGTGAGAAAAACATCACGGGGTGGTGCGCATTGTATGGGTGTGTGTTACATTACATTCACTAGTAGGAGTGAGAAAAACATCACCGGGTGGTGCGCATTGTATGGGTGTGTGTTACATTATATTCACTACTAGGAGTGAGAAAAACATCACGGGGTGGTGCGCATTGTATGGGTGTGTGTTACATTACATCACTAGTAGGAGTGAGAAAAACATCACGGAGTGGTGCGCATTGTATGGGTGTGTGTTACATTAGATTTACTAGTAGGAGTGAAAAAAACATCACGGGTGGTTCGCATTGTATGGGTGTGTGTTACATTACATTCACTAGTAGGAGTGAGAAAAACATCACGAGGTGGTGCGCATTGTATGGGTGTGTGTTACATTACATCCACTAATAGGAGTGAGAAAAACATCACGGGGTGGTGCGCATTGTATGGGTGTGTGTTACATTACATTCACAAGTAGGAGTGAGAAAAACACGGGGTGGTGTGCATTGTATGGGTGTGTGTTACATTACATTCACTAGTAGGAGTGAGAAAAACATCACGGGGTGGGGCACATTGTATGGGTGTTTGTTACATTACATTCACTAGTAGGAGTGAAAAAAGCGTCACGGGGTGGTGTGAATCGGAGTGTCTGAATTAGGATAGGCAGTGAGTGGCAATGTAGGATGGAGAAAAGCACCGAGGGGTGGTCAGCATTGGGAGGTCAGCGAACATGCAGTGGCAATGTAGGATAGGATTCTGAAAAATATCGCGGGGTGGTGTGCATTATATGGGTGTGTGTTATATTACATTCACTAGTAGGAGTGAGAAAAACATCACGGGGTGGTGCGCATTGTATGGGTGTGTGTTACATTACATTCACTAGTAGGAGTGAAAAAAGCATCACGGGGTGGTGTGAATCGGAGTGTCTGAATTAGGATAGGCAGTGAGTGGCAATGTAGGATGGAGAAAAGCACCGCGGGGTGGTCAGCATGGGGAGGTCATGGAACATGCAGTGGCAATGTAGGATAGGTTTCTGAAAAACATCGCGGGGTGGTGTGGATTGTATGAGTGTGTGTTACATTACATTCACTAGTAGGAGTGAGAAAAACATCACGGGGTGGTGCGCATTATATGGGTGTGTGTTACATTACATTCACTAGTAGGAGTGAGAAAAACATCACGGCGTGGTGCGCATTGTATGGGTGTGTGTTACATTACATTCACAAGTAGGAGTGAGAAAAACATCACGGGGTGGTGCGCATTGTATGGGTGTGTGTTACATTACATTCACTAGTAGGAGTGAGAAAAACATCACGGGGTGGTGCGCATTGTATGGGTGTGTGTTACATTACATTCACTAGTAGGAGTGAGAAAAAGATCACGGGTGGTGCACATTGTATGGGTGTGTGTTACATTACATTCCCTAGTAGGAGTAAGAAAAACATCACGGGGTGGTGCGCATTGTATGGGTGTGTGTTACATTACATTCACTAGTAGGAGTGAGAAAAACATCACGGGTGGTGCGCATTGTATTGGTGTGTGTTACATTACATTCACTAGTAGGAGTAAGAAAAACATCACGGGGTGGTGCGCATTGTATGGGTGTGTGTTACATTACATTCACTAGTAGGAGTGAGAAAAACATCACGGGGTGGTGTGAATCGGAGATTCTGAATTAGGATACGCCGTGAGTTGCAATGTAGGATGGAGAAAAGCACTGTGCGGTGGTCAGCATTGGGAGGTCAGGGAACATGCAGTGGCAATGTAGGATAGGTTTCTGAAAAACATCGCGGGGTGGTGCGCATTGTATGGGTGTGTGTTACATTACATTCACTAGTAGGAGTGAGAAAAACATCAAGGGGTGGTGCGCATTGTATGGGTGTGTGTTACATTACATTCACTAGTAGGAGTGAGAAAAACATCACGGGGTGGTGCGCATCTTATGGGTGTGTGTTACATTACATTCACTAGTAGGAGTTAGAAAAACATCACGGGGTGGTGCGCATTGTATGGGTGTGTGTTACATTACATTCACTAGTAGGAGTGAGAAAAACATCACGGGGTGGTGTGAATCGGAGGTTCTGAATTAGGATAGGCAGTGAGTGGCAATGTAGGATGGAGAAAAGCACCGCGGTGTGGTCAGCATGTTGAGGTCAGCGAACATGCAGTGGTAATGTAGGATAGGTTTCTGAAAAACATCGCGGGGTGGTGCGCATTGTATGGTTGTGTGTTACATTACATTCACTAGTAGTAGTGAGAAAAACATCACGGGGTGGTGCGCATTTTATGGGTGTGTGTTACATTACATTCACTAGAAGGAGTGAGAAAAACATCACGGGGTGGTGCGCATTGTATGGGTGTGTGTTACATTAGATTCACTAGTAGGAGTGAGAAAAACATCACGGGGTGGTGCGCATTGTAAGGGTGTGTGTTACATTACATTCACTAGTAGGAGTGAGAAAAACATCAGGGGGTGGTGCGCATTTTATGGGTGTGTGTTACATTACATTCACTAGTACGAGTGAGAAAAACATCACGGGGTGGTATGAATCGGTGGGTCTGAATTAGGATAGGCAGTGAGTGGCAATGTACGATGGAGAAAAGCACCGCGGTGTGGTCAGCATGGTGAGGTCAGCAAACATGCAGTGGCAATGTAGGATAGGGTTCTGAAAAACATCGCGGGGTGGTGCGCATTGTATGGTGTGTGTTATATTACATTCACTAGTAGGAGTGAGAAAAACATCACGGGGTGGTGCCCATTGTATGGCTGTGTGTTACATTACATTCACTAGTAGGAGTGAAAAAAGCATCACGGGGTGGTGTGAATCGGAGTGTCTGAATTAGGATAGGCAGTGAGTGGCAATGTAGGATGGAGAAAAGCACCGAGGGGTGGTCAGCATTGGGAGGTCAGCGAACATGCAGTGGCAATGTAGGATAGGTTTCTGAAAAACATCGCGGGGTGGTGTGCATTATATGGGTGTGTGTTATATTACATTCACTAGTAGGAGTGAGAAAAACATAACGGGGTGGTGCGGAATGTATGGGTGTGTGTTACATTACATTCACTACTAGGAGTGAGAAAAACCTCACGGGGTGTTGTGAATCGTAGGGTCTGAATTAGGATAGGCTGTGAGTGGCAATGTAGGATGGAGA
Organism: Cavia porcellus; assembly: GCF_034190915.1. Lineage (NCBI taxonomy): Eukaryota > Metazoa > Chordata > Mammalia > Rodentia > Caviidae > Cavia > Cavia porcellus. The sequence continues at coordinate 490,165 of NW_026947586.1, forward strand.
AAAGCACCGCGGGGTGATCACCATGGGGATGTCATGGAACATGCAGTGGCAATGTAGGATAGGGTTCTGAAAAACATCGCGGGGTGGTGCGCATTGTATGGTGTGTGTTATATTACATTCACTAGTAGGAGTGAGAAAAACATCACGGGGTGGTGCCCATTGTATGGCTGTGTGTTACATTACATTCACTAGTAGGAGTGAAAAAAGCATCACGGGGTGGTGTGAATCGGAGTGTCTGAATTAGGATAGGCAGTGAGTGGCAATGTAGGATGGAGAAAAGCACCGAGGGGTGGTCAGCATTGGGAGGTCAGCGAACATGCAGTGGCAATGTAGGATAGGTTTCTGAAAAACATCGCGGGGTGGTGTGCATTATATGGGTGTGTGTTATATTACATTCACTAGTAGGAGTGAGAAAAACATAACGGGGTGGTTCGCAATGTATGGGTGTGTGTTACATTACATTCACTACTAGGAGTGAGAAAAACCTCACGGGGTGTTGTGAATCGTAGGGTCTGAATTAGGATAGGCTGTGAGTGGCAATGTAGGATGGAGAAAAGCACCGCGGTGTGGTCAGCATGTTGAGGTCAGCGAACATGCAGTGGTAATGTAGGATAGGTTTCTGAAAAACATCGCGGGGTGGTGCGCATTGTATGGGTGTGTGTTACATTACATTCACTAGTAGGAGTGAGAAAAACATCACGGGGTGGTGCGAATTTTATGGGTGTGTGTTACATTACATTCACTAGTAGGAGTGAGAAAAACATCACGGGGAGGTGCACATTGTATGGGTGTGTGTTACATTACATTCACTAGTAGGAGTGAGAAAAACATCACGGGGTGGTGCGCGTTGTATGGGTGTGTGTTACATTACATTCACTAGTAGGAGTGAGAAAAACATCACGGGGTGGTGTGAATCGGAGGGTCTGAATTAGGATAGGCAGTGAGTGGCAATGTAGGATGGAGAAAAGCACCGAGGGGTGGTCAGCATTGGGAGGTCAGCGAACATGCAGTGGCAATGTAGGATAGGATTCTGAAAAATATCGCGGGGTGGTGTGCATTATATGGGTGTGTGTTATATTACATTCACTAGTAGGAGTGAGAAAAACATCACGGGGTGGTGCGCATTGTATGGGTGTGTGTTACATTACATTCACTAGTAGGAGTGAAAAAAGCATCACGGGGTGGTGTGAATCGGAGTGTCTGAATTAGGATAGGCAGTGAGTGGCAATGTAGGATGGAGAAAAGCACCGCGGGGTGGTCAGCATGGGGAGGTCATGGAACATGCAGTGGCAATGTAGGATAGGTTTCTGAAAAACATCGCGGGGTGGTGTGGATTGTATGAGTGTGTGTTACATTACATTCACTAGTAGGAGTGAGAAAAACATCACGGGGTGGTGCGCATTATATGGGTGTGTGTTACATTACATTCACTAGTAGGAGTGAGAAAAACATCATGGCGTGGTGCGCATTGTATGGGTGTGTGTTATATTACATTCACAAGTAGGAGTGAGAAAAACATCACGGGGTGGTGCGCATTGTATGGGTGTGTGTTACATTACATTCACTAGTAGGAGTGAGAAAAACATCACGGGTGGTGCGCATTGTATGGGTGTGTGTTACATTACATTCACTAGTAGGAGTAAGAAAAACATCACGGGGTGGTGCGCATTGTATGGGTGTGTGTTACATTACATTCACTAGTAGGAGTGAGAAAAACATCACGGGGTGGTGCGCATTGTATGGGTGTGTGTTACATTACATTCACTAGTAGGAGTGAGAAAAACATCACGTGGTGGTGCGCATTGTATGGGTGTGTGTTACATTACATTCCCTAGTAGGAGTAAGAAAAACATCACGGGGTGGTGCGCATTGTATGGGTGTGTGTTACATTACATTCACTAGTAGGAGTGAGAAAAACATCACGGGTGGTGCGCATTGTATGGGTGTGTGTTACATTACATTCACTAGTAGGAGTAAGAAAAACATCACGGGGTGGTGCGCATTGTATGGGTGTGTGTTACATTACATTCACTAGTAGGAGTGAGAAAAACATCACGGGGTGGTGTGAATCGGAGGGTCTGAATTAGGATACGCCGTGAGTTGCAATGTAGGATAGAGAAAAGCACAGTGCGGTGTTCAGCATTGGGAGGTCAGGGAACATGCAGTGGCAATGTAGGATAGGTTTCTGAAAAACATCGCGGGGTGGTGCGCATTGTATGGGTGTGTGTTACATTACATTCACTAGTAGGAGTGAGAAAAATATCACGGGGTGGTGCGCATGGTATGGGTGTGTGTTACATTACATTCACTAGTAGGAGTGAGAAAAACATCACGGGGTGGTGCGCATCTTTTGGTTGTGTGTTACATTACATTCACTAGTAGGAGTTAGAAAAACATCACGGGGTGGTGCGCATTGTATGGGTGTGTGTTACATTACATTCACTAGTAGGAGTGAGAAAAACATCACGGGGTGGTGTGAATCGGAGGTTCTGAATTAGGATAGGCAGTGAGTGGCAATGTAGGATGGAGAAAAGCACCGCGGTGTGGTCAGAATGTTGAGGTCAGCGAACATGCAGTGGTAATGTAGGATAGGTTTCTGAAAAACATCGCGGGGTGGTGCGCATTGTATGGGTGTGTGTTACATTACATTCACTAGTAGGAGTGAGAAAAACTCACGGGGTGGTGCGCATTTTATGGGTGTGTGTTACATTACATTCATTAGAAGGAGTGAGAAAAACATCACGGGGTGGTGCGCATTGTATGGGTGTGTGTTACATTAGATTCACTAGTAGGAGTGAGAAAAACATCACGGGGTGGTGCGCATTGTATGGGTGTGTGTTACATTACATTCACTAGTAGGAGTGAGAAAAACATCACGGGGTGGTGCGCATTTTATGGGTGTGTGTTACATTACATTCACTAGTAGGAGTGAGAAAAACATCACGGGGTGGTGTGAATCGGTGGGTCTGAATTAGGATAGGCAGTGAGTGGCAATGTACGATGGAGAAAAGCACCGCGGGGTGGTCAGCATGGTGAGGTCAGCAAACATGCAGTGGCAATGTAGGATAGGGTTCTGAAAAACATCGCGGGGTGGTGCGCATTGTATGGTGTGTGTTATATTACATTCACTAGTAGGAGTGAGAAAAACATCACGGGGTGGTGCGCATTGTATGGGTGTGTGTTACATTACATTCACTAGTAGGAGTGAGAAAAACATCACGGGGTGGTGCGCATTGTATGGGTGTGTGTTACATTACATTCACTAGTAGGAGTGAGAAAAACATCGCGGGGCGGTGCGCATTGTATGGGTGTGTGTTACATTACATTCACTAGTAGGAGTGAGAAAAACATCATGGGGTGGTGGGAATCGGAGGGTCTGAATTAGGATAGGCAGTGAGTGGCAATGTAGGACGGAGAAAAGCACCGCGGGGTGGTCAGCATTATGAGGTCAGGGAAAATGCAGTGGCTATGTAGGATAGGTTTCTGAAAAACATCGCGGGGTGGTGCGCATTGTATGGGTGTGTGTTACATTGCATTCACTAGTAGGAGTGAGAAAAACATCACGGGGTGGTGCACATTGTATGGGTGTGTGTTACATTACATTCACTAGTAGGAGTGAGAAAAACATCACGGGGTGGTGTGAATCGGAGGGTCTGAATTAGGATAGGCAGTGAGTGGCAATGTAGGATGTAGAAAAGCACCGCGGGGTGGTCAGCATGTTGAGGTCAGCGAACATGCAGTGGCAATGTAGGATAGGTTTCTGAAAAACATCGCGGGTGGTGCGCATTGTATGGGTGTGTGTTACATTACATTCACTAGTAGGAGTGAGAAAAACATCACGGGGTGGTGCGCATTGTATGGGTGTGTGTTACATTACATTCACTAGTAGGAGTGAGAAAAACATCACGGGGTGGTGCGCATTGTATGGGTGTGTGTTACATTACATTCACTAGTAGGAGTGAGAAAAACATCAAGGGGTGGTGCGCATTGTATGGGTGTGTGTTACATTACATTCACTAGTAGGAGTGAGAAAAACATCACGGGGTGGTGCGCATTGTATGGGTGTGTGTTACATTACATTCACTAGTAGGAGTGAGAAAAACATCACGGTGTGGTGCACATTGTATGGGTGTGTGTTACATTACATTCACTAGTAGGAGTGAGAAAAACATCACGGGGTGGTGCGCATTGTATCGGTGTGTGTTACATTACATTCATTAGTCGGAAAGAGAAAAACATCACGGGGTGGTGTGAATCGGAGGGTCTGAATTAGGATAGGCTGTGAGTGGCAATGTAGGATGGAGAAAAGAACCACGGGGTGGTCAGCATGGGGAGGTCAGGGAACATGCAGTGGCAATGTAGGATAGGTGTCTGAAAAGCATCGCAGTGTGGTGCGCATTGTACGGGTGTGTGTTACATTACATTCACTAGTAGGAGAGAGAAAAACATCACGGGGTGGTGCGCATTGTATGGGTGTGTGTTACAATACATTCACTAGTAGGAGTGAGAAAAACATCACGTGGTGGTGCGCATTGTATGGGTGTGTGTTACATTACATTCACTAGTAGGAGTGAGAAAAACATCACGGGGTGGTGCGCATTGTATGGGTGTGTGTTACATTACATTCACTAGTAGGAGTAAGAAAAACATCACGGGGTGGTGCGCATTGTATGTGTGTGTGTTACATTACATTCACTAGTAGGAGTGAGAAAAACATCACAGGGTGGTGCGCATTGTATGGGTGTGTGTAACATTGCATTCACAAGTAGGAGTGAGAAAAACATCACGGGGTGGTGCCCATTGTATTGGTGTGTGTTACATTACATTCACTAGTAGGAGTGAAAAAAACATCACCCTGTGGTGCGCATTGTATAGGTGTGTGTTACATTTCATTCACTAGTAGGAGTGAGAAAAACATCACGGGGTGGTGCGCATTGTATGGGTGTGTGTTACATTTCATTCACTAGTAGGAGTGAGGAAAACATCACGGGTGGTGCGCATTGTATGGGTGTGTGTTACATTACATTCACTAGTAGGAGTGAGAAAAACATCACGGGGTGGTGCGCATTGTATGGGTGTGTGTTACATTACATTCACTAGTAGGAGTGAGAAAAACATCACGGGGTGGTGTGAATCGGTGGGTCTGAATTAGGATAGGCAGTGAGTGGAAATGTACGATGGAGAAAAGCACCGCGGGGTGCTCAGCATGGGGAGGTCATTGAACATGCAGTGGCAATGTAGGATAGGTTTCTGAAAAACATCTCGGGGTGGTGCGCATTGTATGGGTGTGTGTTACATTATATTCACTAGTAGGAGTGAGAAAAACATCACGGGGTGGTGCGCATTGTATTGGTGTGTGTTACATTACATTCACTAGTAGGAGTGAGAAAAACATCACGGGGTGGTGCGCATTGTATGGGTGTGTGTTACATTACATTCACTAGTAGGAGTGAGAAAAACATCACGGGTTGGTGGGAATCGGAGGATCTGAATTAGGATAGGCAGTGAGTGTCAATGTAGGATGGAGAAAAGCACCCCGGGGTGGTCAGCATTGGGAGGTCAGGGAACATGCAGTGGCAATGTAGGATAGGTTTCTGAAAAACATTGCGGGGTGGTGAGCATTGTATGGGTATGTGTTACATTACATTCACTAGTAGGAGTGAGAAAAACATCACGGGGTTGTGCGCATTGTATGGGTGTTGTTACATTACATTCACTAGTAGGAGTGAGAAAAACATCACGGGGTGGTGCGCATTGTATGGGTGTGTGTTACATTACATTCACTAGTAGGAGTGAGAAAAACATCACGGGGTGGTGCGCATTGTAGGGGTGTGTGTTACATTACATTCACTAGTAGGAGTGAGAAAAACATCACGGGGTGGTGCACATTGTATCGGTGTGTGTTACATTACATTCACTAGTAGGAGTGAGAAAAACATCACGGGGTGGTGTGAATCGGAGGGTCTGAATTAGGATACGCAGTGAGTGGCAATGTAGGATGGAGAAAAGCACCGCGGAGTGGTCAGCATGATGAGGTCAGGGAACATGCAGTGGCAATGTAGGATAGGTTTCTGAAAAACATTGCGGGGTGGTGAGCATTGTATGGGTATGTGTTACATTACATTCACTAGTAGGAGTGAGAAAAACATCACGGGGTTGTGCGCATTGTATGGGTGTTGTTACATTACATTCACTAGTAGGAGTGAGAAAAACATCACGGGGTGGTGCGCATTGTATGGGTGTGTGTTACATTACATTCACTAGTAGGAGTGAGAAAAACATCACGGGATGGTGCGCATTGTATGGGTGTGTGTTACATTACATTCACTAGTAGGAGTGAGAAAAACATCACGGGGTGGTGTGAATCGGAGGGTGTGAATTAGTATAGTCAGTAGGTGGCAATGTAGGATGGAGAAAAGCACCGCGGGGTGGTCAGCATGGGGAGGTCAGGGAACATGCAGTGGCAATGTAGGATAGGTTTCTGAAAAACATCGCGGGGTGGTGGGCATTGTATGGGTGTGTGTTACATTACATTCACTAGTAGGAGTGAGACAAACATCACGGGGTGGTGCGCATTGTATGGGTGTGTGTTACATTACATTCACTAGTAGGAGTGAGAAAAACATCACGGGGTGGTGCGCATTGTATGTGTTTGTTACATTACATTCACTAGTAGGAGTGAGAAAAACATCACGGGGTGGTGTGAATCGGAGGGTCTGAATTAGTATAGGCAGTGAGTGGCAATGTAGGATGGAGAAAAGCACCACGGGGTGGTCAGCATGGGGAGGTCAGGGAACATGCTGTGGCAATGTAGGATAGGTTTCTGAAAAACATCGCGGGGTGGTGCGCATTGTATGGGTGTGTGTTACATTACATTCACTAGTAGGAGTGAGACAAACATCACGGGGTGGTGCGCATTGTATGGGTGTGTTTTACATTACATTCACTAGTAGGAGTGAAAAAAACATCACCGTGTGGTGCGCATTGTATGGGTGTGTGTTACATTTCATTCACTAGTAGGAGTGAGAAAAACATCACGGGGTGGTGCGTATTGTATGGGTGTGTGTTACATTACATTCACTAGTAGGAGTGAGGAAAACATCACGGGTGGTGCGCATTGTATGGGTGTTTGTTACATTACATTCACCAGTAGGAGTGAGAAAAACATCACGGGGTGGTGCGCATTGTATGGGTGTGTGTTACATTACATTCACTAGTAGGAGTGAAAAAAACATCACGTGGTGGTGCGCATTGTATGGGTGTGTGTTACATTACATTCACTAGTAGTAGTGAGAAAAACATCACGGGGTGGTGGGAATCGGAGGATCTGAATTAGGATAGGCAGTGAGTGGCAATGTAGGATGGAGAAAAGCACCGCGGAGTGGTCAGCATTGGGAGGTTAGGGAACATTCAGTGGCAATGTAGGACAGGTTTCTGAAAAACATCGCGGGGTGGTGCGCACTGTATGGGTGTGTTTTACATTACATTCACTAGTAGGAGTGAGAAAAAGATCACGGGGTGGAGCGCATTGTATGGGTGTGTGTTACATTACATTCACTAGTAGGAGTGAGAAAAACATCACGGGGTGGTGCACATTGTATCGGTGTGTGTTACATTACATTCACTAGTAGGAGTGAGAAAAACATCACGGGGTGGTGTGAATCGGAGGGTCTGAATTAGGATAGGCAGTGAGTGGCAATGTAGGATGGAGAAAAGCACCGCGGAGTGGTCAGCATGGTGAGGTCAGGAAAATGCAGTGGCAATGTAGGATAGGTTTCTGAAAAACATCGCGGGGTGGTGCGCATTGTATGGGTATGTGTTACATTACATTCACTAGTAGGAGTGAGAAAAACATCACGGGGTTGTGCGCATTGTATGGGTGTGTGTTACATTACATTCACTAGTAGGAGTGAGAAAAATATCACGGGGTGGTGCGCATTGTATGGGTGTGTGTTACATTACATTCACTAGTAGGAGTGAGAAAAACATCACGGGGTGGTGTGCATTGTATGGGTGTGTGTTACATTACATTCACTAGTAGGAGTGAGAAAAACATCGCGGGGCGGTGCGCATTGTATGGGTGTGTGTTACATTACATTCACTAGTAGGAGTGAGAAAAACATCACGGGGTGGTGGGAATCGGAGGGACTGAATTAGGATAGGCAGTGACAGGCAATGTAGTATGGAGAAAAGCACCGCGGGGTGGTCAGCATTGGGAGGTCAGGGAACATGCAGTGGCAATGTAGGATAGGTTTCTGAAAAACATCGTGGGGTGGTGCGCATTGTATGGGTGTGTGTTACATTACATTCACTAGTAGGAGTGAGAAAAACATCACGGGCTGGTGCGCATTGTATGGGTATGTGTTACATTACATTCACTAGTAGGAGTGAGAAAAACATCACGGGGTGGTGCGCATTGTATGGGTGTGTGTTACATTACATTCACTAGTAGGAGTGAGAAAAACATCACGGGATGGTGCGCATTGTATGGGTGTGTGTTACATTACATTCAATAGTAGGAGTGAGAAAAACATCACGGGGTGGTGTGCATTGTATGGGTGTGTGTTACATTGCATTCACTAGAAGGAGTGAGAAAAACATCACGGGGTGGTGCCCATTGTATGGGTGTGTGTTACATTACATTCACTAGTAAGAGTGAAAAAAACATCACCGTGTGGTGCGCATTGTATGGGTGTGTGTTACATTTCATTCACTAGTAGGAGTGAGAAAAACATCACGGGGTGGTGCGCATTGTATGGGTGTGTGTTACATTTCATTCACTAGTAGGAGTGAGGAAAACATCACGGGTGGTGCGCATTGTATGGGTGTGTGTTACATTACATTCACTAGTAGGAGTGAGAAAAACATCACGCGGCGGTGCGCATTGTATGGGTGTGTGTTACATTACATTCACTAGTAGGAGTGAGAAAAACATCACGGGGTGGTGCGCATTGTATGGGTGTGTGTTACATTACATTTACTAGTAGGAGTGAGTAAAACATCACGGGGTGGTGGGAATCGGAGGATCTGAATTAGGATAGGCAGTGAGTGGCAATGTAGGATGGAGAAAAGCACCGCGGGGTGGTCAGCATTGGGAGGTCAGGGAACATGCAGTGGCAATGTAGGATAGGTTTCTGAAAAACATCGCGGGGTGGTGCGCACTGTATGGATGTGTTTTACATTACATTCACTAGTAGGAGTGAGAAAAACATCACGGGGTGGTGCGCATTGTATGGGTGTGTGTTACATTACATTCACTATTAGGAGTGAGAAAAACATCACGGTGTGGTGCGCATTGTATGGGTGTGTGTTACATTACATTCACTAGTAGGAGTGAGAAAAACATCACGGGGTGGTGCGCATTGTATGGGTGTGTGTTACATTACATTCACTAGTAGGAGTGAGAAAAACATCACGGGGTGGTGCGCATTGTATGGGTGTGTGTTACATTACATTCACTAGTAGGAGTGAGAAAAACATCGCGTGGCGGTGCGCATTGTATGGGTGTGTGTTACATTATATTCACTAGTAGGAGTGAGAAAAACATCACGGGGTGGTGGGAATCGGAGGGTCTGAATTAGGATAGGAAGTGTGTGGCAATGTAGGATGGAGAAAAGCACCGCGGGGTGGTCAGCATGGTGAGGTCAGCGAACATGCAGTGGCAATGTAGGATAGGTTTCTGAAAAACATCGTGGGGTGGTGCGCATTGTATGGGTGTGTGTTACATTACATTCACTAGTAGGAGTGAGAAAAACATCACGGGGTGGTGCGCATTGTATGGGTGTGTGTTACATTGCATTCACTAGTAGGAGTGAGAAAAACATCACGGGGTGGTGCCCATTGTATGGGTGTGTGTTACATTACATTCACTAGTAGGAGTGAGAAAAACATCACGGGGTGGTGCGCATTGTATGGGTGTGTGTTACATTACATTCACTAGTAGGAGTGAGAAAAACATCGCGGGGCGGTGCGCATTGTATGGGTGTGTGTTACATTACATTCACTAGTAGGAGTGAGAAAAACATCACGGGGTGGTGGGAATCGGAGGGTCTGAATTAGGATAGGCAGTGAGTGGCAATGTAGTATGGAGAAAAGCACCGCGGGGTGGTCAGCATTGGGAGGTCAGGGAACATGCTGTGGCAATGTAGGATAGGTTTCTGAAAAACATCGTGGGGTGGTGCACATTGTATGGGTGTGTGTTACATTACATTCACTAGTAGGAGTGAGAAAAACATCACGGGGTGGTGCGCATTGTATGGGTGTGTGTTACATTAGATTCACTAGTAGGAGTGAGAAAAACATCACGGGGTGGTGCGCATTGTATGGGTGTGTGTTACATTACATTCACTAGTAGGAGTGAGAAAAACATCACGGGATGGTGCGCATTGTATGGGTGTGTGTTACATTACATTCACTAGTAGGAGTGAGAAAAACATCACGGGGTGGTGCGCATTGTATGGGTGTGTGTTACATTTCATTCACTAGTAGGAGTGAGGAAAACATCACGGGTGGTGCGCATTGTATTGGTGTGTGTTACATTACATTCACTAGTAGGAGTGAGAAAAACATCACGGGGCGGTGCGCATTGTATGGGTGTGTGTTACATTACATTCACTAGTAGGAGTGAGAAAAACATCACGGGGTGGTGCGCATTGTATGGGTGTGTGTTACATTACATTCACTAGTAGGAGTGAGAAAAACATCACGAGGTGGTGGGAATCGGAGGATCTGAATTAGGATAGGCAGTGAGTGGCAATGTAGGATGGAGAAAAGCACCGCGGGGTGGTCAGCATTGGGAGGTCAGGGAACATGCAGTGGCAATGTAGGATAGGTTTCTGAAAAACATCGCGGGGTGGTGCGCACTGTATGGGTGTGTTTTACATTACATTCACTAGTAGGAGTGAGAAAAACATCACGGGGTGGTGCGCATTATATGGGTGTGTGTTACATTAAATCCACTAGTAGGAGTGAGAAAAACATCACGGGGTGGTGCGCATTGTATGGGTGTGTGTTACATTACATTCACTAGTAGGAGTGAGAAAAACATCACGGGGTGGTGCGCATTGTATGGGTGTGTGTTACATTACATTCACTAGTAGGAGTGAGAAAAACAGCGCGGGGCGGTGCGCATTGTATGGGTGTGTGTTACATTATATTCACTAGTAGGAGTGAGAAAAACATCACGGGGTGGTGGGAATCGGAGGGTCTGAATTAGGATAGGCAGTGTGTGGCAATGTAGGATGGAGAAAAGCACCGCGGGGTGGTCAGCATTGGGAGGTCAGGGAACATGCAGTGGCAATGTAGGATAGGTTTCTGAAAAACATCGTGGGGTGGTGCGCATTGTATGGGTGTGTGTTACATTACATTCACTAGTAGGAGTGAGAAAAACATCACGGGGTGGTGCGCATTATATGGGTGTGTGTTACATTACATTCACTAGTAGGAGTGAGAAAAACATCACGGGGTGGTGCGCATTGTATGGGTGTGTGTTACATTACATTCACTAGTAGGAGTGAGAAAAACATCACGGGATGGTGCGCATTGTATGGGTGTGTGTTACATTACATTCAATAGTAGGAGTGAGAAAAACATCACGGGGTGGTGTGCATTGTATGGGTGTGTGTTACATTGCATTCACTAGTAGGAGTGAGAAAAACATCACGGGGTGGTGCCCATTGTATGGGTGTGTGTTACATTACATTCACTAGTAGGAGTGACAAAAACATCACCGTGTGGTGCGCATTGTATGGGTGTGTGTTACATTTCATTCACTAGTAGGAGTGAGAAAAACATCACGGGGTGGTGCGCATTGTATGGGTGTGTGTTACATTTCGTTCACTAGTAGGAGTGAGGAAAACATCACAGGTGGTGCGCATTGTATGGGTGTGTGTTACATTATATTCACTAGTAGGAGTGAGAAAAACATCACGGTGTGGTGAGCATTGTATGGGTGTGTGTTACATTACATTCACTAGTAGGAGTGAGAAAAACATCACGGGGTGGTGCGCATTGTATGGGTGTGTGTTACATTACATTCACTAGTAGGAGTGAGAAAAACATCACGGGGTGGTGGGAATCGGAGGATCTGAATTAGGATAGGCAGTGAGTGGCAATGTAGGATGGAGAAAAGCACCGCGGGCTGGTCAGCATTGGGAGGTCAGGGAACATGCAGTGGCAATGTAGGATAGGTTTCTGAAAAACATCGCGGGGTGGTGTGCACTGTATGGGTGTGTTTTACATTACATTCACTAGTAGGAGTGAGAAAAACATCACGGGGTTGTGCGCATTGTATGGGTGTGTGTTACATTACATTCACTAGTAGGAGTGAGTAAAACATCACGGGGTGCTGCACATTGTATCGGTGTGTGTTACATTACATTCACTAGTAGGAGTGAGAAAAACATCACGGGGTGCTGCATATTGTATCGGTGTGTGTTACATTACATTCACTAGTAGGAGTGAGAAAAACATCACGGGGTGGTGTGAATCGGAGGGTCTGAATTAGGATAGGCAGTGAGTGGCAATGTAGGATGGAGAAAAGCACCGCGGAGTGGTCAGCATGGTGAGGTCAGGAACATGCAGTGGCAATGTAGGATAGGTTTCTGAAAAACATCGCGGGGTGGTGCGCATTGTATGGGTGTGTGTTACATTACATTCACTAGTAGGAGAGAGAAAAACATCACGGGGTGGTGCGCATTGTATGGGTGTGTGTTACATTACATTCACTAGTAGGAGTGAGAAAAACATCACGGGGTGGTGCGCATTGTATGGGTGTGTGTTACATGGCATTCACTAGTAGGAGTGAGAAAAACATCACGGGATGGTGCGCATTGTATGGGTATGTGTTACATTACATTCAATAGTAGGAGTGAGAAAAACATCACGGGGAGGTGCGCATTGTATGGGTGTGTGTTACATTGCATTCACTAGTAGGAGTGAGAAAAACATCACGGGGTGGTGCGCATTGTATGGGTGTGTGTTACATTACATTCACTAGTAGGAGTGAGAAAAACATCACGGGGTGGTGCACATTGTATGTGTGTGTGTTACATTACATTCACTAGTAGGAGTGAGAAAAACATCGCGGGGCGGTGCGCATTGTATGGGTGTGTGTTACATTACATTCACTAGTAGGAGTGAAAAAAACATCACGGGGTGGTGGGAATCGGAGGGTCTGAATTAGGATAGGCAGTGAGTGGCAATGTAGGATGGAGAAAAGCACCGCGGGGTGGTCAGCATTGGGAGGTCAGGGAACATGCAGTGGCAATGTAGGATAGGTTTCTGAAAAACATCGTGGGGTGGTGCGCATTGTTTGGGTGTGTGTTACATTACATTCACTAGTAGGAGTGAGAAAAACATCACGGGGTGGTGCGCATTGTATGGGTGTGTGTTACATTACATTCACTAGTAGGAGTGAGAAAAACATCACGGGGTGGTGCGCATTGTATGGGTGTGTGTTACATTGCATTCACTAGTAGGAGTGAGAAAAACATCACGGGATGGTGCGCATTGTATGGGTGTGTGTTACATTACATTCAATAGTAGGAGTGAGAAAAACATCACGGGGTGGTGCGCATTGTATGGGTGTGTGTTACATTGCATTCACTAGTAGGAGTGAGAAAAACATCACGGGGTGGTGCCCATTGTATGGGTGTGTGTTACATTACATTCACTAGTAGGAGTGACAAAAACATCACCGTGTGGTGCGCATTGTATGGGTGTGTGTTACATTTCTTTCACTAGTAGGAGTGAGAAAAACATCACGGGGTGGTGCGCATTGTATGGGTGTGTGTTACATTTCGTTCACTAGTAGGAGTGAGGAAAACATCACGGGTGGTGCGCATTGTATGGGTGTGTGTTACATTACATTCACTAGTAGGAGTGAGAAAAACATCACGGGGTGGTGCGCATTGTATGGGTGTGTGTTACATTACATTCACTAGTAGGAGTGAGAAAAACATCACGGGGTGGTGCGCATTGTATGGGTGTGTGTTACATTACATTCACTAGTAGGAGTGAGAAAAACATCACGGGGTGGTGGGAATCGGAGGATCTGAATTAGGATAGGCAGTGAGTGGCAATGTAGGATGGAGAAAAGCACCGCGGGGTGGTCAGCATTGGGAGGTCAGGGAACATGCAGTGGCAATGTAGGATAGGTTTCTGAAAAACATCGTGGGGTGGTGCGCATTGTTTGGGTGTGTGTTACATTACATTCACTAGTAGGAGTGAGAAAAACATCACGGGGTGGTGCGCATTGTATGGGTGTGTGTTACATTACATTCACTAGTAGGAGTGAGAAAAACATCACGGGGTGGTGCGCATTGTATGGGTGGGTGTTACATTACATTCACTAGTAGGAGTGAGAAAAACATCACGGGGTGGTGGGAATCGGAGGATCTGAATTAGGATAGGCAGTGAGTGGCAATGTAGGATGGAGAAAAGCACCGCGGGGTGGTCAGCATTGGGAGGTCAGGGAACATGCAGTGGCAATGTAGGATAGGTTTCTGAAAAACATCGTGGGGTGGTGCGCATTGTTTGGGTGTGTGTTACATTACAATCACTAGTAGGAGTGAGAAAAACATCACGGGGTGGTGCGCATTGTATGGGTGTGTGTTACATTACATTCACTAGTAGGAGTGAGAAAAACATCACGGGGTGGTGCGCATTGTATGGGTGTGTGTTACATTGCATTCACTAGTAGGAGTGAGAAAAACATCACGGGATGGTGCGCATTGTATGGGTGTGTGTTACATTACATTCAATAGTAGGAGTGAGAAAAACATCACGGGGTGGTGCGCATTGTATGGGTGTGTGTTACATTGCATTCACTAGTAGGAGTGAGAAAAACATCACGGGGTGGTGCACATTGTATGGGTGTGTGTTACATTACATTCACTAGTAGGAGTGAGAAAAACATCACGGGGTGGTGGGAATCGGAGGGTTTGAATTAGGATAGGCAGTGAGTGGCAATGTAGGATGGAGAAAAGCACCGCGGGGTGGTCAGCATGTTGAGGTCAGCGAACATGCAGTGGCAATGTAGGATAGGTTTCTGAAAAACATCGCGGGGTGGTGCGCATTGTATGGGTGTGTGTTACATTACATTCACTAGTAGGAGTGAGAAAAACATCACGGGGTGGTGCGCATTGTATGGGTGTGTGTTACATTACATTCACTAGTAGGAGTGAGAAAAACATCACGGGGTGGTGCACATTGTATGGGTGTGTGTTACATTACATTCACTAGTAGGAGTGAGAAAAACATCACGGGATGGTGCACATTGTATGGGTGTGTGTTACATTACATTCAATAGTAGGAGTGAGCAAAACATCACGGGGTGGTGCGCATTGTATGGGTGTGTGTTACATTGCATTCACTAGTAGGAGTGAGAAAAACATCACGGGGTGGTGCCCATTGTATGGGTGTGTGTTACATTACATTCACTAGTAGGAGTGACAAAAACATCACCGTGTGGTGCGCATTGTATGGGTGTGTGTTACATTTCATTCACTAGTAGGAGTGAGAAAAACATCACGGGGTGGTGCGCATTGTATGGGTGTGTGTTACATTTCGTTCACTAGTAGGAGTGAGGAAAACATCACGGGTGGTGCCAATTGTATGGGTGTGTGTTACATTACATTCACTAGTAGGAGTGAGAAAAACATCACCGTGTGGTGCGCATTGTATGGGTGTGTGTTACATTTCATTCACTAGTAGGAGTGAGAAAAACATCACGGGGTGGTGCGCATTGTATGGGTGTGTGTTACATTTCGTTCACTAGTAGGAGTGAGGAAAACATCACGGGTGGTGCGCATTGTATGGGTGTGTGTTACATTACATTCACTAGTAGGAGTGAGAAAAACATCACGGTGTGGTGAGCATTGTATGGGTGTGTGTTACATTACATTCACTAGTAGGAGTGAGAAAAACATCACGGGGTGGTGCGCATTGTATGGGTGTGTGTTACATTACATTCACTAGTAGGAGTGAGAAAAACATCACGGGGTGGTGGGAATCGGAGGATCTGAGTTAGGATAGGCAGTGAGTGGCAATGTAGGATGGAGAAAAGCACCGCGGGGTGGTCAGCATTGGGAGGTCAGGGAACATGCAGTGGCAATGTAGGATAGGTTTCTGAAAAACATCGCGGGGTGGTGCGCAGTGTATGGGTGTGTTTTACATTACATTCACTAGTAGGAGTGAGAAAAACATCACGGGGTTGTGCACATTGTATCGGTGTGTGTTACATTACATTCACTAGTAGGAGTGAGAAAAACATCACGGGGTGCTGCACATTGTATCGGTGTGTGTTACATTACATTCACTATTAGGAGTGAGAAAAACATCACGGGGTGGTGTGAATCGGAGGGTCTGAATTAGGATAGGCAGTGAGTGGCAATGTAGGATGGAGAAAAGCACCGCGGAGTGGTCAGCATGGTGAGATCAGGAACATGCAGTGGCAATGTAGGATAGGTTTCTGAAAAACATCGCGGGGTGGTGCGCATTGTATGGGTGTGTGTTACATAACATTCACTAGTAGGAGAGAGAAAAACATCACGGGGTGGTGCGCATTGTATGGGTGTGTGTTACATTACATTCACTAGTAGGAGTGAGAAAAACATCACGGGGTGGTGCGCATTGTATGGGTGTGTGTTACATTGCATTCACTAGTAGGAGTGAGAAAAACATCACGGGATGGTGCGCATTGTATGGGTATGTGTTACATTACATTCAATAGTAGGAGTGAGAAAAACATCACGGGGAGGTGCGCATTGTATGGGTGTGTGTTACATTGCATTCACTAGTAGGATTGAGAAAAACATCACGGGGTGGTGCGCATTGTATGGGTGTGTGTTACATTACATTCACTAGTAGGAGTGAGAAAAACATCACGGGGTGGTGCACATTGTATGTGTGTGTGTTACATTACATTCACTAGTAGGAGTGAGAAAAACATCGCGGGGCGGTGCGCATTGTATGGGTGTGTGTTACATTACATTCACTAGTAGGAGTGAAAAAAACATCACGGGGTGGTGGGAATCGGAGGGTCTGAATTAGGATAGGCAGTGAGTGGCAATGTAGGATGGAGAAAAGCACCGCGGGGTGGTCAGCATTTGGAGGTCAGGGAACATGCAGTGGCAATGTAGGATAGGTTTCTGAAAAACATCGTGGGGTGGTGCGCATTGTTTGGGTGTGTGTTACATTACATTCACTAGTAGGAGTGAGAAAAACATCACGGGGTGGTGCGCATTGTATGGGTGTGTGTTACATTACATTCACTAGTAGGAGTGAGAAAAACATCACGGGGTGGTGCGCATTGTATGGGTGTGTGTTACATTGCATTCACTAGTAGGAGTGAGAAAAACATCACGGGATGGTGCGCATTGTATGGGTGTGTGTTACATTACATTCAATAGTAGGAGTGAGAAAAACATCATGGGGTGGTGCGCATTGTATGGGTGTGTGTTACATTGCATTCACTAGTAGGAGTGAGAAAAACATCACGGGGTGGTGCACATTGTATGGGTGTGTGTTACATTACATTCACTAGTAGGAGTGAGAAAAACATCACGGGGTGGTGGGAATCGGAGGGTCTGAATTAGGATAGGCAGTGAGTGGCAATGTAGGATGGAGAAAAGCACCGCGGGGTGGTCAGCATGTTGAGGTCAGCGAACATGCAGTGGCAATGTAGGATAGGTTTCTGAAAAACATCGCGGGGTGGTGCGCATTGTATGGGTGTGTGTTACATTACATTCAATAGTAGGAGCGAGAAAAACATCACGGGGTGGTGCGCATTGTATGGGTGTGTGTTACATTACATTCACTAGTAGGAGTGAGAAAAACATCACGGGGTGGTGCACATTGTATGGGTGTGTGTTACATTACATTCACTAGTAGGAGTGAGAAAAACATCACGGGGTGGTGCGCATTGTATGGGTGTGTGTTACATTACATTCACTACTAGGAGTGAGAAAAACATCACGGGGTGGTGCGCATTGTATGGGTGTGTGTTAAATTACATTCACTAGTAAGAGTGAGAAAAACATCACGGGGCAGTGGGCATTGTAAGGGTGTGTGTTACATTACATTCACTAGTAGGAGTGAGAAAAACATCGCGGGGCGATGCGCATTGTATGGGTGTGTGTTACATTATATTCACTAGTAGGAGTGAGAAAAACATCACGGGATGGTGCGCATTGTATGGGTGTGTGTTACATTACATTCAATAGTAGGAGTGAGAAAAACATCACGGGGTGGTGCGCATTGTATGGGTGTGTGTTACATTGCATTCACTAGTAGGAGTGAGAAAAACATCATGGGGTGGTGCCCATTGTATGGGTGTGTGTTACATTACATTCACTAGTAGGAGTGAGAAAAACATCACGGGGTGGTGCGCATTGTATGGGTGTGTGTTACATTACATTCACTAGTAGGAGTGAGAAAAACATCACGGGATGGTGCGCATTGTATGGGTGTGTGTTACATTACATTCAATAGTAGGAGTGAGAAAAACATCACGGGGTGGTGCGCATTGTATGGGTGTGTGTTACATTGCATTCACTAGTAGGAGTGAGAAAAACATCACGGGGTGGTGCCCATTGTATGGGTGTGTGTTACATTACATTCACTAGTAGGAGTGACAAAAACATCACCGTGTGGTGCGCATTGTATGGGTGTGTGTTACATTTCATTCACTAGTAGGAGTGAGAAAAACATCACGGGGTGGTGCGCATTGTATGGGTGTGTGTTACATTTCGTTCACTAGTAGGAGTGAGGAAAACATCACGGGTGGTGCGCATTGTATGGGTGTGTGTTACATTACATTCACTAGTAGGAGTGAGAAAAACATCACGGGGTGGTGCGCATTGTATGGGTGTGTGTTACATTACATTCACTAGTAGGAGTGAGAAAAACATCACGAGGTGGTGCGCATTGTATGGGTGTGTGTTACATTACATTCACTAGTAGGAGTGAGAAAAACATCACGGGGTGGTGGGAATCGGAGGATCTGAATTAGGATAGGCAGTGAGTGGCAATGTAGGATGGAGAAAAGCACCGCGGTGTGGTCAGCATTGGGAGGTCAGGGAACATGCAGTGGCAATGTAGGATAGGTTTCTGAAAAACATCGTGGGGTGGTGCGCATTGTTTCCGTGTGTGTTACATTACATTCACTAGTAGGAGTGAGAAAAACATCACGGGGTGGTGCGCATTGTATGGGTGTGTGTTACATTACATTCACTAGTAGGAGTGAGAAAAACATCACGGGGTGGTGCGCATTGTATGGGTGTGTGTTACATTACATTCACTAGTAGGAGTGAGAAAAACATCACGGGGTGGTGGGAATCGGAGGATCGGAATTAGGATAGGCAGTGAGTGGCAATGTAGGATGGAGAAAAGCACCGCGGGGTGGTCAGCATTGGGAGGTCAGGGAACATGCAGTGGCAATGTAGGATAGGTTTCTGAAAAACATCGTGGGGTGGTGCGCATTGTTTGGGTGTGTGTTACATTACATTCACTAGTAGGAGTGAGAAAAACATCACGGGGTGGTGCGCATTGTATGGGTGTGTGTTACATTACATTCACTAGTAGGAGTGAGAAAAACATCACGGGGTGGTGCGCATTGTATGGGTGTGTGTTACATTGCATTCACTAGTAGGAGTGAGAAAAACATCACGGGATGGTGCGCATTGTATGGGTGTGTGTTACATTACATTCAATAGTAGGAGTGAGAAAAACATCACGGGGTGGTGCGCATTGTATGGGTGTGTGTTACATTGCATTCACTAGTAGGAGGGAGAAAAACATCACGGGGTGGTGCACATTGTATGGGTGTGTGTTACATTACATTCACTAGTAGGAGTGAGAAAAACATCACGGGGTGGTGGGAATCGGAGGGTCTGAATTAGGATAGGCAGTGAGTGGCAATGTAGGATGGAGAAAAGCACCGCGGGGTGGTCAGCATGTTGAGGTCAGCGAACATGCAGTGGCAATGTAGGATAGGTTTCTGAAAAACATCGCGGGGTGGTGCGCATTGTATGGGTGTGTGTTACATTACATTCACTAGTAGGAGTGAGAAAAACATCACGGGGTGGTGCGCATTGTATGGGTGTGTGTTACATTACATTCACTAGTAGGAGTGAGAAAAACATCACGGGGTGGTGCGCATTGTATGGGTGTGTGTTACATTACATTCACTAGTAGGAGTGAGAAAAACATCACGGGGTGGTGCGCATTGTATGGGTGTGTGTTACATTACATCCACTACTAGGAGTGAGAAAAACATCACGGGGTGGTGCGCATTGTATGGGTGTGTGTTACATTACATTCACTAGTAGGAGTGAGAAAAACATCACGGGGCAGTGGGCATTGTATGGGTGTGTGTTACATTACATTCACTAGTAGGAGTGAGAAAAACATCGCGGGGCGATGCGCATTGTATGGGTGTGTGTTACATTATATTCACTAGTAGGAGTGAGAAAAACATCACGGGGTGGTGGGAATCGGAGAGTCTGAATTAGGATAGGCAGTGTGTGGCAATGTAGGATGGAGAAAAGCACCGCGGGGTGGTCAGCATTGGGAGGTCAGGGAACATGCAGTGGCAATGTAGGATAGGTTTCTGAAAAACATCGTGGGGTGGTGCGCATTGTTTGGGTGTGTGTTACATTACATTCACTAGTAGGAGTGAGAAAAACATCACGGGGTGGTGCGCATTGTATGGGTGTGTGTTACATTACATTCACTAGTAGGAGTGAGAAAAACATCACGGGGTGGTGCGCATTGTATGGGTGTGTGTTACATTACATTCACTAGTAGGAGTGAGAAAAACATCACGGGATGGTGCGCATTGTATGGGTGTGTGTTACATTACATTCAATAGTAGGAGTGAGAAAAACATCACGGGGTGGTGCGCATTGTATGGGTGTGTGTTACATTGCATTCACTAGTAGGAGTGAGAAAAACATCACGGGGTGGTGCCCATTGTATGGGTGTGTGTTACATTACATTCACTAGTAGGAGTGACAAAAACATCACCGTGTGGTGCACATTGCATGGGTGTGTGTTACATTTCATTCACTAGTAGGAGTGAGAAAAACATCACGGGGTGGTGCTCATTGTATGGGGGTGTGTTACATTTCGTTCACTAGTAGGAGTGAGGAAAACATCACGGGTGGTGCCAATTGTACGGGTGTGTGTTACATTACATTCACTAGTAGGAGTGAGAAAAACATCACGGGGTGGTGCGCATTGTATGGGTGTGTGTTACATTACATTCACTAGTAGGAGTGAGAAAAACATCACGGGGTGGTGCGCATTGTATGGGTGTGTGTTACATTACATTCACTAGTAGGAGTGAGAAAAACATCACGGGGTGGTGGGAATCGGAGGATCTGAATTAGGATAGGCAGTGAGTGGCAATGTACGATGGAGAAAAGCACCGCGGGGTGGTCAGCATTGGGAGGTCAGGGAACATGCAGTGGCAATGTAGGATAGTTTCTGAAAAACATCGCGGGGTGGTGCACACTGTATGGGTGTGTTTTACATTACATTCACTAGTAGGAGTGAGAAAAACATCACGGGGTGGTGCGCATTGTATGTGTGTGTGTTACATTGCATTCACTAGTAGGAGTGAGAAAAACATCACGGGATGGTGCGCATTGTATGGGTATGTGTTACATTACATTCAATAGTAGGAATGAGAAAAACATCACGGGGTGGTGCGCATTGTATGGGTGTGTGTTACATTGCATTCACTAGTAGGAGTGAGAAAAACATCACGGGGTGGTGCGCATTGTATGGGTGTGTGTTACATTACATCCACTACTAGGAGTGAGAAAAACATCACGGGGTGGTGCGCATTGTATGGGTGTGTGTTACATTACATTCACTAGTAGGAGTGAGAAAAACATCACGGGGCAGTGGGCATTGTATGGGTGTGTGTTACATTACATTCACTAGTAGGAGTGAGAAAAACATCGCGGGGCGATGCGCATTGTATGGGTGTGTGTTACATTATATTCACTAGTAGGAGTGAGAAAAACATCACGGGGTGGTGGGAATCGGAGAGTCTGAATTAGGATAGGCAGTGTGTGGCAATGTAGGATGGAGAAAAGCACCGCGGGGTGGTCAGCATTGGGAGGTCAGGGAACATGCAGTGGCAATGTAGGATAGGTTTCTGAAAAACATCGTGGGGTGGTGCGCATTGTTTGGGTGTGTGTTACATTACATTCACTAGTAGGAGTGAGAAAAACATCACGGGGTGGTGCGCATTGTATGGGTGTGTGTTACATTACATTCACTAGTAGGAGTGAGAAAAACATCACGGGGTGGTGCGCATTGTATGGGTGTGTGTTACATTACATTCACTAGTAGGAGTGAGAAAAACATCACGGGATGGTGCGCATTGTATGGGTGTGTGTTACATTACATTCAATAGTAGGAGTGAGAAAAACATCACGGGGTGGTGCGCATTGTATGGGTGTGTGTTACATTGCATTCACTAGTAGGAGTGAGAAAAACATCACGGGGTGGTGCCCATTGTATGGGTGTGTGTTACATTACATTCACTAGTAGGAGTGACAAAAACATCACCGTGTGGTGCGCATTGCATGGGTGTGTGTTACATTTCATTCACTAGTAGGAGTGAGAAAAACATCACGGGGTGGTGCTCATTGTATGGGTGTGTGTTACATTTCGTTCACTAGTAGGAGTGAGGAAAACATCACGGGTGGTGCCAATTGTACGGGTGTGTGTTACATTACATTCACTAGTAGGAGTGAGAAAAACATCACGGGGTGGTGCGCATTGTATGGGTGTGTGTTACATTACATTCACTAGTAGGAGTGAGAAAAACATCACGGGGTGGTGCGCATTGTATGGGTGTGTGTTACATTACATTCACTAGTAGGAGTGAGAAAAACATCACGGGGTGGTGGGAATCGGAGGATCTGAATTAGGATAGGCAGTGAGTGGCAATGTACGATGGAGAAAAGCACCGCGGGGTGGTCAGCATTGGGAGGTCAGGGAACATGCAGTGGCAATGTAGGATAATTTCTGAAAAACATCGCGGGGTGGTGCGCACTGTATGGGTGTGTTTTACATTACATTCACTAGTAGGAGTGAGAAAAACATCACGGGGTGGTGCGCATTGTATGTGTGTGTGTTACATTGCATTCACTAGTAGGAGTGAGAAAAACATCACGGGATGGTGCGCATTGTATGGGTATGTGTTACATTACATTCAATAGTAGGAATGAGAAAAACATCACAGGGTGGTGCGCATTGTATGGGTGTGTGTTACATTGCATTCACTAGTAGGAGTGAGAAAAACATCACGGGGTGGTGCGCATTGTATGGGTGTGTGTTACATTGCATTCACTAGTAGGAGTGAGAAAAACATCACGGCGTGGTGCACACTGTATGTGTGTGTGCTACATTACATTCACTAGTAGGAGTGAGAAAAACATCGCGGGGCGGTGCGCATTGTATGGGTGTGTGTTACATTACATTCAGTAGTAGGAGTGAGAAAAACATCACGGGGTGGTGGGAATCGGAGGGTCTGAATTAGGATAGGCAGTGAGTGGCAATGTAGGATGGAGAAAAGCACCGCGGGGTAGTCAGCATTGGGAGGTCAGGGAACATGCAGTGGCAATGTAGGATAGGTTTCTGAAAAACATCGTGGGGTGGTGCGCATTGTATGGGTGTGTGTTACATTACATTCACTAGTAGGAGTGAGAAAAACATCACGGGGTGGTGCGCATTGTATGGGTGTGTGTTACATTACATTCACTAGTAGGAGTGAGAAAAACATCACGGGGTGGTGCGCATTGTATGGGTGTGTGTTACATTGCATTCACTAGTAGGACTGAGAAAAACATCACGGGATGGTGCGCATTTTATGGGTGTGTGTTACATTACATTCAATAGTAGGAGTGAGAAAAACATCACGGGGTGGTGCGCATTGTATGGGTGTGTGTTACATTGCATTCACTAGTAGGAGTGAGAAAAACATCACGGGGTGGTGCACATTGTATGGGTGTGTGTTACATTACATTCACTAGTAGGAGTGAGAAAAACATCACGGGGTGGTGGGAATCGGAGGGTCTGAATTAGGATAGGCAGTGAGTGGCAATGTAGGATGGAGAAAAGCACCGCGGGGTGGTCAGCATGTTGAGGTCAGCGAACATGCAGTGGCAATGTAGGATAGGTTTCTGAAAAACATCGCGGGGTGGTGCGCATTGTATGGGTGTGTGTTACATTACATTCACTAGTAGGAGTGAGAAAAACATCACGGGGTGGTGCGCATTGTATGGGTGTGTGTTACATTACATTCACTAGTAGGAGTGAGAAAAACATCACGGGGTGGTGCGCATTGTATGGGTGTGTGTTACATTACATTCACTAGTAGGAGTGAGAAAAACATCACGGGGTGGTGGGAATCGGAGGATCTGAATTAGGATAGGCAGCGAGTGGCAATGTACGATGGAGAAAAGCACCGCGGGGTGGTCAGCATTGGGAGGTCAGGGAACATGCAGTGGCAATGTAGGATAGGTTTCTGAAAAACATCGCGGGGTGGTGCGCACTGTATGGGTGTGTTTTACATTACATTCACTAGTAGGAGTGAGAAAAACATCACGGGGTTGTGCGCATTGTATGGGTGTGTGTTACATTACATTCACTAGTAGGAGTGAGAAAAACATCACGGGGTGGTGCGCATTGTATGGGTGTGTGTTACATTGCATTCACTAGTAGGAGTGAGAAAAACATCACGGGATGGTGCGCATTGTATGGGTATGTGTTACATTACATTCAATAGTAGGAGTGAGAAAAACATCACGGGGTGGTGCGCATTGTTTGGGTGTGTGTTACATTGCATTCACTAGTAGGAGTGAGAAAAACATCATGGGGTGGTGCGCATTGTATGGGTGTGTGTTACATTACATTCACTAGTAGGAGTGAGAAAAACATCACGGGGTGGTGCACATTGTATGTGTGTGTGTTACATTACATTCACTATTAGGAGTGAGAAAAACATCGCGGGGCGGTGCGCATTGTATGGGTGTGTGTTACATTACATTCACTAGTAGGAGTGAGAAAAACATCACGGGGTGGTGGGAATCGGAGGGTCTGAATTAGGATAGGCAGTGAGTGGCAATGTAGGATGGAGAAAAGCACCGAGGGGTGGTCAGCATTGGGAGGTCAGGGAACATTCAGTGGCAATGTAGGATAGGTTTCTGAAAAACATCGTGGGGTGGTGCGCATTGTATGGGTGTGTGTTACATTACATTCACTAGTAGGAGTGAGAAAAACATCACGGGGTGGTGCGCATTGTATGGGTGTGTGTTACATAACATTCACTAGTAGGAGTGAGAAAAACATCACGGGGTGGTGCGCATTGTATGGGTGTGTGTTACATTGCATTCACTAGTAGGAGTGAGAAAAACATCACGGGATGGTGCGCATTGTATGGGTGTGTGTTACATTACATTCAATAGTAGGAGTGAGAAAAACATCACGGGGTGGTGCGCATTGTATGGGTGTGTGTTACATTGCATTCACTAGTAGGAGTGAGAAAAACATCACGGGGTGGTGCACATTGTATGGGTGTGTGTTACATTACATTCACTAGTAGGAGTGAGAAAAACATCACGGGGTGGTGCACATTGTATGGGTGTGTGTTACATTACATTCACTAGTAGGAGTGAGAAAAACATCACGGGGTGGTGCGCATTGTATGGGTGTGTGTTACATTACATTCACTAGTAGGAGTGAGAAAAACATCACGGGGTGGTGGGAATCGGAGGATCTGAATTAGGATAGGCAGCGAGTGGCAATGTACGATGGAGAAAAGCACCGCGGGGTGGTCAGCATTGGGAGGTCAGGGAACATGCAGTGGCAATGTAGGATAGGTTTCTGAAAAACATCGCGGGGTGGTGCGCACTGTATGGGTGTGTTTTACATTACATTCACTAGTAGGAGTGAGAAAAACATCACGGGGTTGTGCGCATTGTATGGGTGTGTGTTACATTACATTCACTAGTAGGAGTGAGAAAAACATCACGGGGTGGTGCGCATTGTATGGGTGTGTGTTACATTGCATTCACTAGTAGGAGTGAGAAAAACATCACGGGATGGTGCGCATTGTATGGGTATGTGTTACATTACATTCAATAGTAGGAGTGAGAAAAACATCACGGGGTGGTGCGCATTGTTTGGGTGTGTGTTACATTGCATTCACTAGTAGGAGTGAGAAAAACATCATGGGGTGGTGCGCATTGTATGGGTGTGTGTTACATTACATTCACTAGTAGGAGTGAGAAAAACATCACGGGGTGGTGCACATTGTATGTGTGTGTGTTACATTACATTCACTATTAGGAGTGAGAAAAACATCGCGGGGCGGTGCGCATTGTATGGGTGTGTGTTACATTACATTCACTAGTAGGAGTGAGAAAAACATCACGGGGTGGTGGGAATCGGAGGGTCTGAATTAGGATAGGCAGTGAGTGGCAATGTAGGATGGAGAAAAGCACCGAGGGGTGGTCAGCATTGGGAGGTCAGGGAACATTCAGTGGCAATGTAGGATAGGTTTCTGAAAAACATCGTGGGGTGGTGCGCATTGTATGGGTGTGTGTTACATTACATTCACTAGTAGGAGTGAGAAAAACATCACGGGGTGGTGCGCATTGTATGGGTGTGTGTTACATAACATTCACTAGTAGGAGTGAGAAAAACATCACGGGGTGGTGCGCATTGTATGGGTGTGTGTTACATTGCATTCACTAGTAGGAGTGAGAAAAACATCACGGGATGGTGCGCATTGTATGGGTGTGTGTTACATTACATTCAATAGTAGGAGTGAGAAAAACATCACGGGGTGGTGCGCATTGTATGGGTGTGTGTTACATTGCATTCACTAGTAGGAGTGAGAAAAACATCACGGGGTGGTGCACATTGTATGGTTGTGTGTTACATTACATTCACTAGTAGGAGTGAGAAAAACATCACGGGGTGGCTGGAATCGGAGGGTCTGAATTAGGATAGGCATTGAGTGGCAATGTAGGATGGAGAAAAGCACCGCGGGGTGGTCAGCATGTTGAGGTCAGCGAACATGCAGTGGCAATGTAGGATAGGTTTCTGAAAAACATCGCGGGGTGGTGCGCATTGTATGGGTGTGTGTTACATTACATTCACTAGTAGGAGTGAGAAAAACATCACGGGGTGGTGCACATTGTATGGGTGTGTGTTACATTGCATTCACTAGTAGGAGTGAGAAAAACATCACGGGGTGGTGCCCATTGTATGGGTGTGTGTTACATTACATTCACTAGTAGGAGTGACAAAAACATCACCGTGTGGTGCACATTGCATGGGTGTGTGTTACATTTCATTCACTAGTAGGAGTGAGAAAAACATCACGGGGTGGTGCTCATTGTATGGGGGTGTGTTACATTTCGTTCACTAGTAGGAGTGAGGAAAACATCACGGGTGGTGCCAATTGTACGGGTGTGTGTTACATTACATTCACTAGTAGGAGTGAGAAAAACATCACGGGGTGGTGCGCATTGTATGGGTGTGTGTTACATTACATTCACTAGTAGGAGTGAGAAAAACATCACGGGGTGGTGCGCATTGTATGGGTGTGTGTTACATTACATTCACTAGTAGGAGTGAGAAAAACATCACGGGGTGGTGGGAATCGGAGGATCTGAATTAGGATAGGCAGTGAGTGGCAATGTACGATGGAGAAAAGCACCGCGGGGTGGTCAGCATTGGGAGGTCAGGGAACATGCAGTGGCAATGTAGGATAGTTTCTGAAAAACATCGCGGGGTGGTGCACACTGTATGGGTGTGTTTTACATTACATTCACTAGTAGGAGTGAGAAAAACATCACGGGGTGGTGCGCATTGTATGTGTGTGTGTTACATTGCATTCACTAGTAGGAGTGAGAAAAACATCACGGGATGGTGCGCATTGTATGGGTATGTGTTACATTACATTCAATAGTAGGAATGAGAAAAACATCACGGGGTGGTGCGCATTGTATGGGTGTGTGTTACATTGCATTCACTAGTAGGAGTGAGAAAAACATCACGGGGTGGTGCGCATTGTATGGGTGTGTGTTACATTACATCCACTACTAGGAGTGAGAAAAACATCACGGGGTGGTGCGCATTGTATGGGTGTGTGTTACATTACATTCACTAGTAGGAGTGAGAAAAACATCACGGGGCAGTGGGCATTGTATGGGTGTGTGTTACATTACATTCACTAGTAGGAGTGAGAAAAACATCGCGGGGCGATGCGCATTGTATGGGTGTGTGTTACATTATATTCACTAGTAGGAGTGAGAAAAACATCACGGGGTGGTGGGAATCGGAGAGTCTGAATTAGGATAGGCAGTGTGTGGCAATGTAGGATGGAGAAAAGCACCGCGGGGTGGTCAGCATTGGGAGGTCAGGGAACATGCAGTGGCAATGTAGGATAGGTTTCTGAAAAACATCGTGGGGTGGTGCGCATTGTTTGGGTGTGTGTTACATTACATTCACTAGTAGGAGTGAGAAAAACATCACGGGGTGGTGCGCATTGTATGGGTGTGTGTTACATTACATTCACTAGTAGGAGTGAGAAAAACATCACGGGGTGGTGCGCATTGTATGGGTGTGTGTTACATTACATTCACTAGTAGGAGTGAGAAAAACATCACGGGATGGTGCGCATTGTATGGGTGTGTGTTACATTACATTCAATAGTAGGAGTGAGAAAAACATCACGGGGTGGTGCGCATTGTATGGGTGTGTGTTACATTGCATTCACTAGTAGGAGTGAGAAAAACATCACGGGGTGGTGCCCATTGTATGGGTGTGTGTTACATTACATTCACTAGTAGGAGTGACAAAAACATCACCGTGTGGTGCGCATTGCATGGGTGTGTGTTACATTTCATTCACTAGTAGGAGTGAGAAAAACATCACGGGGTGGTGCTCATTGTATGGGTGTGTGTTACATTTCGTTCACTAGTAGGAGTGAGGAAAACATCACGGGTGGTGCCAATTGTACGGGTGTGTGTTACATTACATTCACTAGTAGGAGTGAGAAAAACATCACGGGGTGGTGCGCATTGTATGGGTGTGTGTTACATTACATTCACTAGTAGGAGTGAGAAAAACATCACGGGGTGGTGCGCATTGTATGGGTGTGTGTTACATTACATTCACTAGTAGGAGTGAGAAAAACATCACGGGGTGGTGGGAATCGGAGGATCTGAATTAGGATAGGCAGTGAGTGGCAATGTACGATGGAGAAAAGCACCGCGGGGTGGTCAGCATTGGGAGGTCAGGGAACATGCAGTGGCAATGTAGGATAATTTCTGAAAAACATCGCGGGGTGGTGCGCACTGTATGGGTGTGTTTTACATTACATTCACTAGTAGGAGTGAGAAAAACATCACGGGGTGGTGCGCATTGTATGTGTGTGTGTTACATTGCATTCACTAGTAGGAGTGAGAAAAACATCACGGGATGGTGCGCATTGTATGGGTATGTGTTACATTACATTCAATAGTAGGAATGAGAAAAACATCACAGGGTGGTGCGCATTGTATGGGTGTGTGTTACATTGCATTCACTAGTAGGAGTGAGAAAAACATCACGGGGTGGTGCGCATTGTATGGGTGTGTGTTACATTGCATTCACTAGTAGGAGTGAGAAAAACATCACGGCGTGGTGCACACTGTATGTGTGTGTGCTACATTACATTCACTAGTAGGAGTGAGAAAAACATCGCGGGGCGGTGCGCATTGTATGGGTGTGTGTTACATTACATTCAGTAGTAGGAGTGAGAAAAACATCACGGGGTGGTGGGAATCGGAGGGTCTGAATTAGGATAGGCAGTGAGTGGCAATGTAGGATGGAGAAAAGCACCGCGGGGTAGTCAGCATTGGGAGGTCAGGGAACATGCAGTGGCAATGTAGGATAGGTTTCTGAAAAACATCGTGGGGTGGTGCGCATTGTATGGGTGTGTGTTACATTACATTCACTAGTAGGAGTGAGAAAAACATCACGGGGTGGTGCGCATTGTATGGGTGTGTGTTACATTACATTCACTAGTAGGAGTGAGAAAAACATCACGGGGTGGTGCGCATTGTATGGGTGTGTGTTACATTGCATTCACTAGTAGGACTGAGAAAAACATCACGGGATGGTGCGCATTTTATGGGTGTGTGTTACATTACATTCAATAGTAGGAGTGAGAAAAACATCACGGGGTGGTGCGCATTGTATGGGTGTGTGTTACATTGCATTCACTAGTAGGAGTGAGAAAAACATCACGGGGTGGTGCACATTGTATGGGTGTGTGTTACATTACATTCACTAGTAGGAGTGAGAAAAACATCACGGGGTGGTGGGAATCGGAGGGTCTGAATTAGGATAGGCAGTGAGTGGCAATGTAGGATGGAGAAAAGCACCGCGGGGTGGTCAGCATGTTGAGGTCAGCGAACATGCAGTGGCAATGTAGGATAGGTTTCTGAAAAACATCGCGGGGTGGTGCGCATTGTATGGGTGTGTGTTACATTACATTCACTAGTAGGAGTGAGAAAAACATCACGGGGTGGTGCGCATTGTATGGGTGTGTGTTACATTACATTCACTAGTAGGAGTGAGAAAAACATCACGGGGTGGTGCGCATTGTATGGGTGTGTGTTACATTACATTCACTAGTAGGAGTGAGAAAAACATCACGGGGTGGTGGGAATCGGAGGATCTGAATTAGGATAGGCAGCGAGTGGCAATGTACGATGGAGAAAAGCACCGCGGGGTGGTCAGCATTGGGAGGTCAGGGAACATGCAGTGGCAATGTAGGATAGGTTTCTGAAAAACATCGCGGGGTGGTGCGCACTGTATGGGTGTGTTTTACATTACATTCACTAGTAGGAGTGAGAAAAACATCACGGGGTTGTGCGCATTGTATGGGTGTGTGTTACATTACATTCACTAGTAGGAGTGAGAAAAACATCACGGGGTGGTGCGCATTGTATGGGTGTGTGTTACATTGCATTCACTAGTAGGAGTGAGAAAAACATCACGGGATGGTGCGCATTGTATGGGTATGTGTTACATTACATTCAATAGTAGGAGTGAGAAAAACATCACGGGGTGGTGCGCATTGTTTGGGTGTGTGTTACATTGCATTCACTAGTAGGAGTGAGAAAAACATCATGGGGTGGTGCGCATTGTATGGGTGTGTGTTACATTACATTCACTAGTAGGAGTGAGAAAAACATCACGGGGTGGTGCACATTGTATGTGTGTGTGTTACATTACATTCACTATTAGGAGTGAGAAAAACATCGCGGGGCGGTGCGCATTGTATGGGTGTGTGTTACATTACATTCACTAGTAGGAGTGAGAAAAACATCACGGGGTGGTGGGAATCGGAGGGTCTGAATTAGGATAGGCAGTGAGTGGCAATGTAGGATGGAGAAAAGCACCGAGGGGTGGTCAGCATTGGGAGGTCAGGGAACATTCAGTGGCAATGTAGGATAGGTTTCTGAAAAACATCGTGGGGTGGTGCGCATTGTATGGGTGTGTGTTACATTACATTCACTAGTAGGAGTGAGAAAAACATCACGGGGTGGTGCGCATTGTATGGGTGTGTGTTACATAACATTCACTAGTAGGAGTGAGAAAAACATCACGGGGTGGTGCGCATTGTATGGGTGTGTGTTACATTGCATTCACTAGTAGGAGTGAGAAAAACATCACGGGATGGTGCGCATTGTATGGGTGTGTGTTACATTACATTCAATAGTAGGAGTGAGAAAAACATCACGGGGTGGTGCGCATTGTATGGGTGTGTGTTACATTGCATTCACTAGTAGGAGTGAGAAAAACATCACGGGGTGGTGCACATTGTATGGGTGTGTGTTACATTACATTCACTAGTAGGAGTGAGAAAAACATCACGGGGTGGTGCACATTGTATGGGTGTGTGTTACATTACATTCACTAGTAGGAGTGAGAAAAACATCACGGGGTGGTGCGCATTGTATGGGTGTGTGTTACATTACATTCACTAGTAGGAGTGAGAAAAACATCACGGGGTGGTGGGAATCGGAGGATCTGAATTAGGATAGGCAGCGAGTGGCAATGTACGATGGAGAAAAGCACCGCGGGGTGGTCAGCATTGGGAGGTCAGGGAACATGCAGTGGCAATGTAGGATAGGTTTCTGAAAAACATCGCGGGGTGGTGCGCACTGTATGGGTGTGTTTTACATTACATTCACTAGTAGGAGTGAGAAAAACATCACGGGGTTGTGCGCATTGTATGGGTGTGTGTTACATTACATTCACTAGTAGGAGTGAGAAAAACATCACGGGGTGGTGCGCATTGTATGGGTGTGTGTTACATTGCATTCACTAGTAGGAGTGAGAAAAACATCACGGGATGGTGCGCATTGTATGGGTATGTGTTACATTACATTCAATAGTAGGAGTGAGAAAAACATCACGGGGTGGTGCGCATTGTTTGGGTGTGTGTTACATTGCATTCACTAGTAGGAGTGAGAAAAACATCATGGGGTGGTGCGCATTGTATGGGTGTGTGTTACATTACATTCACTAGTAGGAGTGAGAAAAACATCACGGGGTGGTGCACATTGTATGTGTGTGTGTTACATTACATTCACTATTAGGAGTGAGAAAAACATCGCGGGGCGGTGCGCATTGTATGGGTGTGTGTTACATTACATTCACTAGTAGGAGTGAGAAAAACATCACGGGGTGGTGGGAATCGGAGGGTCTGAATTAGGATAGGCAGTGAGTGGCAATGTAGGATGGAGAAAAGCACCGAGGGGTGGTCAGCATTGGGAGGTCAGGGAACATTCAGTGGCAATGTAGGATAGGTTTCTGAAAAACATCGTGGGGTGGTGCGCATTGTATGGGTGTGTGTTACATTACATTCACTAGTAGGAGTGAGAAAAACATCACGGGGTGGTGCGCATTGTATGGGTGTGTGTTACATAACATTCACTAGTAGGAGTGAGAAAAACATCACGGGGTGGTGCGCATTGTATGGGTGTGTGTTACATTGCATTCACTAGTAGGAGTGAGAAAAACATCACGGGATGGTGCGCATTGTATGGGTGTGTGTTACATTACATTCAATAGTAGGAGTGAGAAAAACATCACGGGGTGGTGCGCATTGTATGGGTGTGTGTTACATTGCATTCACTAGTAGGAGTGAGAAAAACATCACGGGGTGGTGCACATTGTATGGTTGTGTGTTACATTACATTCACTAGTAGGAGTGAGAAAAACATCACGGGGTGGCTGGAATCGGAGGGTCTGAATTAGGATAGGCATTGAGTGGCAATGTAGGATGGAGAAAAGCACCGCGGGGTGGTCAGCATGTTGAGGTCAGCGAACATGCAGTGGCAATGTAGGATAGGTTTCTGAAAAACATCGCGGGGTGGTGCGCATTGTATGGGTGTGTGTTACATTACATTCACTAGTAGGAGTGAGAAAAACATCACGGGGTGGTGCACATTGTATGGGTGTGTGTTACATTACATTCACTAGTAGGAGTGAGAAAAACATCACGGGGTGGTGCGCATTGTATGGGTGTGTGTTACATTACATTCACTACTAGGAGTGAGAAAAACATCACGGGGTGGTGCGCATTGTATGGGTGTGTGTTACATTAGATTCACTAGTAGGAGTGAGAAAAACATCACGGGTTGGTGCGCATTGTATGGGTGTGTGTTACATTACATTCACTACTAGGAGTGAGAAAAACATCACGGGGTGGTGCACATTTTATGGGTGTGTGTTACATTACATTCACTAGTAGGAGTGAGAAAAACATCACAGGGTGGTGCGCATTGTATGGGTGTGTGTTACATTACATTCACTAGTAGGAGTGAGAAAAACATCACGGGGTGGTGCGCATTGTATGGGTGTGTGTTACATTACATTCATTAGTAGGAAAGAGAAAAACATCACGGGGAAGTGTGAATCGGAGGGTCTGAATTAGGATAGGCAGTGAGTGGCACTGTAGGATGGAGAAAAGAACCGCGGGGTGGTCAGCATGGGGAGGACAGGGAACATGCTGTGGCAATGTAGGATAGGTTTCTGAAAAACATCGCGGGGTGGTGCGCATTGTATGGGTGTGTGTTACATTACATTCACTAGTAATAGTGAGAAAAACATCACGGGGTGGTGCGCATTGTAAGGGTGTGTGTTGCATTACATTCACTAGTAGGAGTGAGAAAAACATCACGTGGTGGTGCGCATTGTATGGCTGTGTGTTACATTACATTCACTAGTAGGAGTGAGAAAAACATCGCGGGGTGGTGCGCATTGTATGGGTGTGTGTTACATTACATTCACTAGTAGGAGAGAGAAAAACATCACGGGGTGGTGCGCATTGTATGGGTGTGTGTTACATTACATTCACTAGTAGGAGTGAGAAAAACATCACGGGGTGGTGCGCATTGTATGGGTTTGTGTTACATTGCATTCACTAGTAGGAGTGAGAAAAACATCACGGGATGGTGCGCATTGTATGGGTGTGTGTTACATTACATTCAATAGTAGGAGTGAGAAAAACATCATGGGGTGGTGCGCATTGTATGGGTGTGTGTTACATTGCATTCACTATTAGGAGTGAGAAAAACATCACGGGGTGGTGCGCATTGTATGGGTGTGTGTTACATTACATTCACTAGTAGGAGTGAGAAAAACATCGCGGGGCGGTGCGCATTGTATTGGTGTGTGTTACATTACATTCACTAGTAGGAGTGAGAAAAACATCACGGGGTGGTGGGAATCGGAGGGTCTGTATTAGAATAGGCAGTGAGTGGCAATGTAGGATGGAGAAAAGCAGCGCGGGGTGGTCAGCATTGGGAGGTCAGGGAACATGCAGTGGCAATGTAGGATAGGTTTCTGAAAAACATCGTGGGGTGGTGCGCATTGTATGGGTGTGTGTTACATTACATTCACTAGTAGGAGTGAGAAAAACATCACGGGGTGGTGCGCATTGTATGGGTGTGTGTTACATTACATTCACTAGTAGGAGTGGGAAAAACATCACGGGGTTGTGCGCATTGTATGGGTGTGTGTTACATTGCATTCACTAGTAGGAGTGAGAAAAACATCACGGGATGGTGCGCATTGTATGGGTGTGTGTTGCATTACATTCAATAGTAGGAGTGAGAAAAACATCACGGGGTGGTGCGCATTGTATGGGTGTGTGTTACATTGCATTCACTAGTAGGAGTGAGAAAAACATCACGGGGTGGTGCACATTGTATGGGTGTGTGTTACATTACATTCACTAGTAGGAGTGAGAAAAACATCACGGGGCGGTGGGAATCGGGGGGTCTGAATTAGGATAGGCAGTGAGTGGCAATGTAGGATGGAGAAAAGCACTGCGGGGTGGTCAGCATTGGGAGGTCAGGGAACATGCAGTGGCAATGTAGGATAGGTTTCTGAAAAACATCGCCGGGTGGTGCGCACTGTATGGGTGTGTTTTACATTACATTCACTAGTAGGAGTGAGAAAAACATCACGGGGTTGTGCGCATTGTATGGGTGTGTGTTACATTACATTCACTAGTAGGAGTGCAAAAACATCACGGGGTGGTGCGCATTGTATGGGTGTGTGTTACATTACATTCACTAGTAGGAGTGAGAAAAACATCACGGGGTGGTGCGCATTGTATGGGTGTGTGTTACATTACATTCACTAGTAGGAGTGAGAAAAACATCGCGGGGCGGTGCGCATTGTATGGGTGTGTGTTACATTACATTCACTAGTAGGAGTGAGAAAAACATCACGGGGTGGTGGGAATCGGAGGGTCTGAATTAGGA
Source organism: Cavia porcellus (assembly GCF_034190915.1). NCBI lineage: Eukaryota > Metazoa > Chordata > Mammalia > Rodentia > Caviidae > Cavia > Cavia porcellus. Next base: position 526,029 of record NW_026947586.1, read on the forward strand.
TAGGCAGTGAGTGGCAATGTAGGATTTAGAAAAGCACCGCGAGGTGGTCAGCATTGGGAGGTCAGGGAACATGCAGTGGCAATGTAGGATAGGTTTCTGAAAAACATCGCGGGGTGGTGCTCATTGTATGGGTGTGTGTTACATTACATTCACTAGTAATAGTGAGAAAAACATCACGGGGTGGTGCGCATTGTATGGGTGTGTGTTACCTTACATTCATTAGTAATAGTGAGAAAAACATCACGGGGTGCTGCGCATTGTATGGGTGTGTGTTGCATTATATTCACTAGTAGGAGTGAGAAAAACATCACGTGGTGGTGCGCATTGTATGGGTGTGTGTTACATTACATTCACTAGTAGGAGTGAGAAAAACATCACGGGGTGGTGCGCATTGTATGGGTGTGTGTTACATTACATTCACTAGTAGGAGTAAGAAAAACATCACGGGGTGGTGCGCATTGTATGTGTGTGTGTTACATTACATTCACTAGTAGGAGTGAGAAAAACATCACGGGGTGGTGTGAATCGGAGGGTCTGAATTAGGATACGCCGTGAGTTGCAATGTAGGATGGAGAAAAGCACCGCGGGGTGGTCAGCATGGTGAGGTCAGGGAACATGCAGTGGCAATGTAGGATAGGTTTCTGAAAAACATCGCGGGGTGGTGCGCATGGTATGGGTGTGTGTTACATTACATTCACTAGTAAGAGTGAGAAAAACATCACGGGGTGGTGCGCATTGTATGGGTGTGTGTTACATTACATTCACTAGTAGGAGTGAGAAAAACATCACGGGGTGGTGCGCATTGTATGGGTGTGTGTTACATTACATTCACTAGTAGGAGTGAGAAAACATCACGGGGTGGTGTGAATCGGAGTGTCTGAATTCGGATAGACAGTGATTCTCAATGTAGGATGGAGAAAAGCACCGCGGAGTGGTCAGCATGGGGAGGTCAGGGAACATGCAGTGGCAATGTAGGATAGGTTTCTGAAAAACGTCGCGGGGTCGTGCGCATTGTATGGGTGTGTGTTACATTACATTCTCTAGTAGGATTGAGAAAAACATCACGGGGTGGTGCGCATTGTATGGGTGTGTGTTATATTACATTCACTAGTAGGAGTGAGAAAAACATCACGGGGTGGTGCGCATTGTATGGGTGTGTGTTACATTACATTCATTAGTAGGAAAGAGAAAAACATCACGGGGAAGTGTGAATCGGAGGGTCTGAATTAGGATAGGCAGTGAGTGGCACTGTAGGATGGAGAAAAGAACCGCGGGGTGGTCAGCATGGGGAGGACAGGGAACATGCTGTGGCAATGTAGGATAGGTTTCTGAAAAACATCGCGGGGTGGTGCGCATTGTATGTGTGTGTGTTACATTACATTCACTAGTAATAGTGAGAAAAACATCACGGGGTGGTGCGCATTGTAAGGGTGTGTGTTGCATTACATTCACTAGTAGGAGTGAGAAAAACATCACGTGGTGGTGCGCATTGTATGGCTGTGTGTTACATTACATTCACTAGTAGGAGTGAGAAAAACATCGCGGGGTGGTGCGCATTGTATGGGTGTGTGTTACATTACATTCACTAGTAGGAGAGAGAAAAACATCACGGGGTGGTGCGCATTGTATGGGTGTGTGTTACATTACATTCACTAGTAGGAGTGAGAAAAACATCACGGGGTGGTGCGCATTGTATGGGTTTGTGTTACATTGCATGCACTAGTAGGAGTGAGAAAAACATCACGGGATGGTGCGCATTGTATGGGTGTGTGTTACATTACATTCAATAGTAGGAGTGAGAAAAACATCATGGGGTGGTGCGCATTGTATGGGTGTGTGTTACATTGCATTCACTATTAGGAGTGAGAAAAACATCACGGGGTGGTGCGCATTGTATGGGTGTGTGTTACATTACATTCACTAGTAGGAGTGAGAAAAACATCGCGGGGCGGTGCGCATTGTATTGGTGTGTGTTACATTACATTCACTAGTAGGAGTGAGAAAAACATCACGGGGTGGTGGGAATCGGAGGGTCTGTATTAGAATAGGCAGTGAGTGGCAATGTAGGATGGAGAAAAGCAGCGCGGGGTGGTCAGCATTGGGAGGTCAGGGAACATGCAGTGGCAATGTAGGATAGGTTTCTGAAAAACATCGTGGGGTGGTGCGCATTGTATGGGTGTGTGTTACATTACATTCACTAGTAGGAGTGAGAAAAACATCACGGGGTGGTGCGCATTGTATGGGTGTGTGTTACATTACATTCACTAGTAGGAGTGGGAAAAACATCACGGGGTGGTGCGCATTGTATGGGTGTGTGTTACATTGCATTCACTAGTAGGAGTGAGAAAAACATCACGGGATGGTGCGCATTGTATGGGTGTGTGTTGCATTACATTCAATAGTAGGAGTGAGAAAAACATCACGGGGTGGTGCGCATTGTATGGGTGTGTGTTACATTGCATTCACTAGTAGGAGTGAGAAAAACATCACGGGGTGGTGCACATTGTATGGGTGTGTGTTACATTACATTCACTAGTAGGAGTGAGAAAAACATCACGGGGCGGTGGGAATCGGGGGGTCTGAATTAGGATAGGCAGTGAGTGGCAATGTAGGATGGAGAAAAGCACTGCGGGGTGGTCAGCATTGGGAGGTCAGGGAACATGCAGTGGCAATGTAGGATAGGTTTCTGAAAAACATCGCCGGGTGGTGCGCACTGTATGGGTGTGTTTTACATTACATTCACTAGTAGGAGTGAGAAAAACATCACGGGGTTGTGCGCATTGTATGGGTGTGTGTTACATTACATTCACTAGTAGGAGTGCAAAAACATCACGGGGTGGTGCGCATTGTATGGGTGTGTGTTACATTACATTCACTAGTAGGAGTGAGAAAAACATCACGGGGTGGTGCGCATTGTATGGGTGTGTGTTACATTACATTCACTAGTAGGAGTGAGAAAAACATCGCGGGGCGGTGCGCATTGTATGGGTGTGTGTTACATTACATTCACTAGTAGGAGTGAGAAAAACATCACGGGGTGGTGGGAATCGGAGGGTCTGAATTAGGATAGGCAGTGAGTGGCAATGTAGGATTTAGAAAAGCACCGCGAGGTGGTCAGCATTGGGAGGTCAGGGAACATGCAGTGGCAATGTAGGATAGGTTTCTGAAAAACATCGCGGGGTGGTGCTCATTGTATGGGTGTGTGTTACATTACATTCACTAGTAATAGTGAGAAAAACATCACGGGGTGGTGCGCATTGTATGGGTGTGTGTTACCTTACATTCATTAGTAATAGTGAGAAAAACATCACGGGGTGCTGCGCATTGTATGGGTGTGTGTTGCATTATATTCACTAGTAGGAGTGAGAAAAACATCACGTGGTGGTGCGCATTGTATGGGTGTGTGTTACATTACATTCACTAGTAGGAGTGAGAAAAACATCACGGGGTGGTGCGCATTGTATGGGTGTGTGTTACATTACATTCACTAGTAGGAGTAAGAAAAACATCACGGGGTGGTGCGCATTGTATGTGTGTGTGTTACATTACATTCACTAGTAGGAGTGAGAAAAACATCACGGGGTGGTGTGAATCGGAGGGTCTGAATTAGGATACGCCGTGAGTTGCAATGTAGGATGGAGAAAAGCACCGCGGGGTGGTCAGCATGGTGAGGTCAGGGAACATGCAGTGGCAATGTAGGATAGGTTTCTGAAAAACATCGCGGGGTGGTGCGCATGGTATGGGTGTGTGTTACATTACATTCACTAGTAAGAGTGAGAAAAACATCACGGGGTGGTGCGCATTGTATGGGTGTGTGTTACATTACATTCACTAGTAGGAGTGAGAAAAACATCACGGGGTGGTGCGCATTGTATGGGTGTGTGTTACATTACATTCACTAGTAGGAGTGAGAAAACATCACGGGGTGGTGTGAATCGGAGTGTCTGAATTCGGATAGACAGTGATTCTCAATGTAGGATGGAGAAAAGCACCGCGGAGTGGTCAGCATGGGGAGGTCAGGGAACATGCAGTGGCAATGTAGGATAGGTTTCTGAAAAACGTCGCGGGGTCGTGCGCATTGTATGGGTGTGTGTTACATTACATTCTCTAGTAGGATTGAGAAAAACATCACGGGGTGGTGCGCATTGTATGGGTGTGTGTTATATTACATTCACTAGTAGGAGTGAGAAAAATATCATGGGGTGGTGCGCATTGTATGGGTGTGTGTTACATTACATTCACAAGTAGGAGTGAGAAAAACATCACAGGGTGGTGCGCATTGTATGGGTGTGTGTTACATTACATTCACTAGTAGGAGTGAGAAAAACATCACAGTGTGGTGCGCATTGTATGGGTGTGTGTTACATTTCATTCACTAGTAGGAGTGAGAAAAACATCACGGTGTGGTGCGCATTGTATGGGTGTGTGTTACAGTACATTCACTAGTAGGAGTGAGAAAAACATCACGGGGTGGTGCACATTGTATGGGTGTGTGTTACATTACATTCACTAGTAGGAGTGAGAAAAACATCACGGGGTGGTGGGAATCGGAGGATCTGAATTAGGATAGGCAGTGAGTGGCAATGTAGGATGGAGAAAAGCACTGCGGGGTGGTCAGCATTGGGAGGTCAGGGAACATGCAGTTGCAATGTAGGATAGGTTTCTGAAAAACATCGAGGGGTGGTGCGCACTGTATGGGTGTGTTTTACATTACATTCACTAGTAGGAGTGAGAAAAACATCACGGGGTTGTGCGCATTGTATGGGTGTGTGTTACATTACATTCACTAGTAGGAGTGAGAAAAACATCACGGGGTGGTGCGCATTGTATGGGTGTGTGTTACATTACATTCACTAGTAGGAGTGAGAAAAACATCACGGGGTGGGGCGCATTGTATGGGTGTGTGTTACATTACATTCACTACTAGGAGTGAGAAAAACATCACGGGGTGGTGGGAATCGGAGGGTCTGAATTAGGATAGGCAGTGAGTGGCAATGTAGGATGGAGAAAAGCACCGCGGGGTGGTCAGCATTGGGAGGTCAGGGAACATGCATGGCAATGTAGGATAGGTTTCTGAAAAACATCGCGGGGTGGTGCGCATTGTATGGCTGTGTGTTACATTACATTCACTAGTAGGAGTGAGAAAAACATCACGGGGTGGTGCGCATTGTATGGGTGTGTGTTACATTACATTCACTAGTAGGAGTAAGAAAAACATCACGGGGTGGTGCGCATTGTATGGGTGTGTGTTACATTACATTCACTAGTAGGAGTGAGAAAAACATCACGGGGTGGTGTGAATCGGAGGGTCTGAGTTAGGATACGCCGTGAGTTGCAATGTAGGATGGAGAAAAGCACCGCGGGGTGGTCAGCATGGTGAGGTCAGGGAACATGCAGTGGCAATGTAGGATAGGTTTCTGAAAAACATCGCGGGGTGGTGCGCATTGTATGGGTGTGTGTTACATTACATTCACTAGTAGGAGTGAGAAAAACATCACGGGGTGGTGTGAATCGGAGTGTCTGAATTCGGATAGGCAGTGATTGGCAATGTAGGATGGAGAAAAGCACCGCGGAGTGGTCAGCATGGGGAGGTCAGGGAACATTCTGTGGCAATGTAGGATAGGTTTCTGAAAAACATCGCAGGGTGGTGCGCATTGTGTGGGTGTGTGTTACCTTACATTCACTAGTAATAGTGAGAAAAACATCACGGGGTGGTGCGCATTGTATGGGTGTGTGTTGCATTACATTCACTAGTAGGAGTGAGAAAAACATCACGTGGTGGTGCGCATTGTATGGGTGTGTGTTACCTTACATTCACTAGTAATAGTGAGAAAAACATCACGGGGTGGTGCGCATTGTATGGGTGTGTGTTACATTACATTCATTAGTAGGAGTGAGAAAAACATCACGTGGTGGTGCGCATTGTATGGCTGTGTGTTACATAACATTCACTAGTAGGAGTGAGAAAAACATCACGGGGTGGTGCGCATTGTATGGGTGTGTGTTTCATTACATTCACTAGTAGGAGTAAGAAAAACATCACGGGGTGGTGCGCATTGTATGGGTGTGTGTTACATTACATTCACTAGTAGGAGTAAGAAAAACATCACGGGGTGGTGCGCATTGTATGTGTGTGTGTTACATTACATTCACTAGTAGGAGTGAGAAAAACATCACGGGGTGGTGCGCATTGTATGGGTGTGTGTTACATAACATTCACTAGTAGGAGTGAGAAAAACATCACGTGGTGGTGCGCATTGTATGGCTGTGTGTTACATAACATTCACTAGTAGGAGTGAGAAAAACATCACGGGGTGGTGCGCATTGTATGGGTGTGTATTACATAACATTCACTAGTAGGAGTGAGAAAAACATCACGGGGTGGTGCGCATTGTATGGGTGTGTGTTACATTACATTCACTAGTACGAGTAAGAAAAACATCACGGGGTGATGCGCATTGTATGTGTGTGTGTTACATTACATTCACTAGTAGGAGTGAGAAAAACATCACGGGGTGGTGTGAATCGGAGGGTCTGAATTAGGATACGCCGTGAGTTGCAATGTAGGATGGAGAAAAGCACCGCGGGGTGGTCAGCATGGTGAGGTCAGGGAACATGCAGTGGCAATGTAGGATAGGTTTCTGAAAAACATCGCGGGGTGGTGCGCATGGTATGGGTCTGTGTTACATTACATTCACTAGTAGGAGTGAGAAAAACATCACGGGGTGGTGCGCATTGTATGGGTGTGTGTTACATTACATTCACTAGTAGGAGTGAGAAAAACATCACGGGGTGGTGCGCATTGTATGGGTGTGTGTTACATTAGATTCACTAGTAGGAGTGAGAAAAACATCACGTGGTGGTGTGAATCGGAGTGTCTGAATTCGGATAGACAGTGATTCTCAATGTAGGATGGAGAAAAGCACCTCGGAGTGGTCAGCATGGGGAGGTCAGGGAACATGCAGTGGCAATGTAGGATAGGTTTCTGAAAAACGTCGCGGGGTGGGGCGCATTGTATGGGTGTGTGTTACATTACATTCTCTAGTAGGATTGAGAAAAACATCACGGTGTGGTGCGCATTGTATGGGTGTGTGTTACATTACATTCACTAGTAGGAGTGAGAAAAACATCACGGGGTGGTGCACATTGTATGGGTGTGTGTTACATTACATTCACTAGTAGGAGTGAGAAAAACATCACGGGGTGGTGTGAATCGGAGGGTCTGAATTAGTATAGGCAGGGAGTAGCAATGTAGGATGGAGAAAAGCACCGCGGGTTGGTCAGCATGGGGAGGTCAGGGAACATGCAGTGGCAATGTAGAATAGGTTTCTGAAAAACATCGCGGGGTGGTGCGCATTGTATGGGTGTGTGTTACATTACATTCACTAGTAGGAGTGAGACAAACATCACGGGGTGGTGCGCATTGTATGGGTGTGTGTTACATTACATTCACTAGTAGGAGTGACAAAAACCTCACGGGGTGGTGCCCATTGTATGGGTGTGTGTTACATTACATTCACTAGTAGGAGTGAAATAAACATCACCGTGTGGTGCGCATTGTATGGGTGTGTGTTACATTTCATTCACTAGTAGGAGTGAGAAAAACATCACGGGGTGGTGCCCATTTTATGGGTGTGTGTTACATTACATTCACTAGTAGGAGTGAAAAAAACATCACCGTGTGGTGCGCATTGTATGGGTGTGTGTTACATTTCATTCACTAGTAGGAGTGAGAAAAACATCACGGGGTGGTGCGCATTGTATGGGTGTGTGTTACATTTCATTCACTAGTAGGAGTGAGGAAAACATCACGGGTGGTGCGCATTGTATGGGTGTGTGTTACATTACATTCACTAGTAGGAGTGAGAAAAACATCACGGGGTGGTGGGAATCGGAGGATCTGAATTAGGATAGGCAGTGAGTGGCAATGTAGGATGGAGAAAAGCACTGCGGGGTGGTCAGCATGGGGAGGTCAGGGAACATGCAGTGGCAATGTAGGATAGGTTTCTGAAAAACATCGCGGGGTGGTGCGCACTGTATGGGTGTGTTTTACATTACATTCACTAGTAGGAGTGAGAAAAACATCACGGGGTTGTGCGCATTGTATGGGTGTGTGTTACATTACATTCACTAGTAGGAGTGAGAAAAACATCACGGGGTGGTGCGCATTGTATGGGTGTTGTGTTACATTACATTCACTAGTAGGAGTGAGAAAAACATCACGGGGTGGTGCGCATTGTATGGGTGTGTGTTACATTACATTCACTAGTAGGAGTGAGAAAAACATCACGGGGTGGTGCGCATTGTATGGGTGTGTGTTACATTACATTCCCTAGTAGGAGTGAGACAAACATGACGGGATGGTGCGCATTGTATGGGTGTGTGTTACATTACATTCAATAGTAGGAGTGAGAAAAACATCACGGGGTGGTGCGCATTGTATGGGTGTGTGTTACATTGCATTCACTAGTAGGAGTGAGAAATACATCACGCGGTGGTGCCCATTGTATGGGTGTGTGTTACATTACATTCACTGGTAGGAGTGAAAAAAACATCACCGTGTGGTGCGCATTGTATGGGTGTGTGTTACATTTCATTCACTAGTAGGAGTGAGAAAAACATCACGGGGTGGTGCGCATTGTATGGGTGTGTGTTACATTTCATTCACTAGTAGGAGTGAGGAAAACATCACGGGTGGTGCGCATTGTATGGGTGTGTGTTACATTACATTCACTAGTAGGAGTGAGAAAAACATCACGGGGTGGTGCGCATTGTATGGGTGTGTGTTACATTACATTCACTAGTAGGAGTGAGAAAAACATCACGGGGTGGTGCGCATTGTATGGGTGTGTGTTACATTACATTCACTAGTAGGAGTGAGAAAAACATCACGGGCTGGTGGGAATCGGAGGATCTGAATTAGGATAGGCAATGAGTGGCAATGTAGGATGGAGAAAAGCACTGCGGGGTGGTCAGCATTGGGAGGTCAGGGAACATGCAGTTGCAATGTAGGATAGGTTTCTGAAAAACATCGCGGGGTGGTGCGCACTGTATGGGTGTGTTTTACATTACATTCACTAGTAGGAGTGAGAAAAACATCACGGGGTTGTGCGCATTGTATGGGTGTGTGTTACTTTACATTCACTAGTAGGAGTGAGAAAAACATCACGGGGTGGTGCGCATTGTATGGGTGTGTGTTACATTACATTCACTAGTAGGAGTGAGAAAAACATCACGGGGTGGTGCGCATTGTATGGGTGTGTGTTACATTACATTCACTAGTAGGATTGAGAAAAACATCGCGGGGCGTTGCGCATTGTATGGGTGTGTGTTACATTACATTCACTAGTAGGAGTGAGAAAAACATCACGGGGTGGTGGGAATCATAGGGTCTGAATTAGGATAGGCAGTGAGTGGCAATGTAGGATGGAGAAAAGCACCACGGGGTGGTCAGCATTGGGAGGTCAGGGAACATGCAGTGGCAATGTAGGATAGGTTTCTGAAAAACATCGCGGGGTGGTGCGCATTGTATGGGTGTGTGTTACATTACATTCACTAGTAATAGTGAGAAAAACATCACGGGGTGTTGCACATTGTATGGGTGTGTGTTGCATTACATTCACTAGTAGGAGTGAGAAAAACATCACGTGGTGGTGCGCATTGTATGGCTGTGTGTTACATTACATTCACTAGTAGGAGTGAGAAAAACATCACGGGGTGGTGCGCATTGTATGGGTGTGTGTTACATTACATTCACTAGTAGGAGTAAGAAAAACATCACGGGGTGGTGCGCATTGTATGGGTGTGTGTTACATTACATTCACTAGTAGGAGTGAGAAAAACATCACGGGGTGGTGTGAATCGGAGGGTCTGAGTTAGGATACGCCGTGAGTTGCAATGTAGGATGGAGAAAAGCACCGCGGGGTGGTCAGCATGGTGAGGTCAGGGAACATGCAGTGGCAATGTAGGATAGGTTTCTGAAAAACATCGCGGGGTGGTGCGCATTGTATGGGTGTGTGTTACATTACATTCACTAGTAGGAGTGAGAAAAACATCACGGGGTGGTGTGAATCGGAGTGTCTGAATTCGGATAGGCAGTGATTGGCAATGTAGGATGGAGAAAAGCACCGCGGAGTGGTCAGCATGGGGAGGTCAGGGAACATGCTGTGGCAATGTAGGATAGGTTTCTGAAAAACATCGCGGGGTGGTGCGCATTGTATGGGTGTGTGTTACCTTACATTCACTAGTAATAGTGAGAAAAACATCACGGGGTGGTGTGCATTGTATGGGTGTGTGTTGCATTACATTCACTAGTAGGAGTGAGAAAAACATCACGTGGTGGTGCGCATTGTATGGCTGTGTGTTACATTACATTCACTAGTAGGAGTGAGAAAAACATCACGGGGTGGTGCGCATTGTATGGGTGTGTGTTACATTACATTCACTAGTAGGAGTAAGAAAAACATCACGGGGTGGTGCGCATTGTATGTGTGTGTGTTACATTACATTCACTAGTAGGAGTGAGAAAAACATCACGGGGTGGTGTGAATCGGAGGGTCTGAATTAGGATACGCCGTGAGTTGCAATGTAGGATGGAGAAAAGCACCGCGGGGTGGTCAGCATGGTGAGGTCAGGGAACATGCAGTGGCAATGTAGGATAGGTTTCTGAAAAACATCGCGGGGTGGTGCACATGGTATGGGTGTGTGTTACATTACATTCACTAGTAGGAGTGAGAAAATCATCACGGGGTGCTGCGCATTGTATGGGTGTGTGTTACATTACATTCACTTGTAGGAGTGAGAAAAACATCACGGGGTGGTGCGCATTGTATGGGTGTGTGTTACATTACATTCACTAGTAGGAGTGAGAAAAACATCACGGGGTGGTGCGCATTGTATGGGTGTGTGTTACATTACATTCACTAGTAGGAGTGAGAAAAACATCACGGGGTGGTGTGAATCGGAGTGACTGAATTCGGATAGACAGTGATTCTCAATGTAGGATGGAGAAAAGCACCGCGGAGTGGTCAGCATGGGGAGGTCAGGGAACATGCAGTGGCAATGTAGGATAGGTTTCTGAAAAACGTCGCGGGGTGGTGCGCATTGTATGGGTGTGTGTTACATCACATTCTCTAGTAGGATTGAGAAAAACATCACGGGTTGGTGCGCTTTGTATGGGTGTGTTTTATATTACATTCACTAGTAGGAGTCAGAAAAATATCATGGGGTGGTGCGCATTGTATGGGTGTGTGTTACATTACATTCACAAGTAGGAGTGAGAAAAACATCACGGGGTGGTGCGCATTGTATGGGTGTGTGTTACATTACATTCACTAGTAGGAGTGAGAAAAACATCACGGTGTGTTGCGCATTGTATGGGTGTGTGTTACATTTCATTCACTAGTAGGAGTGAGAAAAACATCACGGTGTGGTGCGCATTGTATGGGTGTGTGTTACATTACATTCACTAGTAGGAGTGAGAAAAACATCACGGGGTGGTGCACATTGTATGGGTGTGTGTTACATTACATTAACTAGTAGGAGTGAGAAAAATATCACGGGGTGGTGTGAATCGGAGGGTCTGAATTAGTATAGGCAGTGAGTGGCAATGTAGGATGGAGAAAAGCACCGCGAGGTGGTCAGCATGGGGAGGTCAGGGAACATGCAGTGGCAATGTAGGATAGGTTTCTGAAAAACATCGCGGGGTGGTGCGCATTGTATGGGTGTGTGTTACATTACATTCACTAGTAGGAGTGAGACAAACATCACGGGGTGGTGCGCATTGTATGGGTGTGTGTTACATTACATTCACTAGTAGGAGTGAGAAAAACATCTCGGGGTGGTGCGCATTGTATGGGTGTGTGTTACATTACATTCACTAGTAGGAGTGAGAAAAACCTCACGGGGTGGTGCGCATTGTATGGGTGTGTGTTACATTACATTCACTAGTAGGAGTGAGAAAAACATCACGGGATGGTGCGCATTGTATGGGTGTGTGTTACATTACATTCAATAGTAGGAGTGAGAAAAACATCACGGGGTGGTGCGCATTGTATGGGTGTGTGTTACATTGCATTCACTAGTAGGAGTGAGAAAAACATCACGGGGTGGTGCCCATTTTATGGGTGTGTGTTACATTACATTCACTAGTAGGAGTGAGAAAAACATCACGGGGTGGTGCGCATTGTATGGGTGTGTGTTACATTTCATTCATTAGTAGGAGTGAGGAAAACATCACGGGTGGTGCGCATTGTATGGGTGTGTGTTACATTACATTCACTAGTAGGAGTGAGAAAAACATCACGGTGTGGTGCGCATTGTATGGGTGTGTGTTACATTACATTCACTAGTAGGAGTGAGAAAAACATCACGGGGTGGTGCGCATTGTATGGGTGTGTGTTACATTACATTCACTAGTAGGAGTGAGAAAAACATCACGGGGTGGTGGGAATCGGAGGATCTGAATTAGGATAGGCAGTGAGTGGCAATGTAGGATGGAGAAAAGCACTGCGGGGTGGTCAGCATTGGGAGGTCAGGGAACATGCAGTGGCAATGTAGGATAGGTTTCTGAAAAACATCGCGGGGTGGTGCGCACTGTATGGGTGTGTTTTACATTACATTCACTAGTAGGAGTGAGAAAAACATCACGGGGTTGTGCGCATTGTATGGGTGTGTGTTACATTACATTCACTAGTAGGAGTGAGAAAAACATCACGGGGTGGTGCGCATTGTATGGGTGTGTGTTACATTACATTCACTAGTAGGAGTGAAAAAAACATCACCGTGTGGTGCGCATTGTATGGGTGTGTGTTACATTACATTCACTAGTAGGAGTGAGAAAATCATCGCGGGGCGGTGCGCATTGTATGGGTGTGTGTTACATTACATTCACTAGTAGGAGTGAGAAAAACATCACGGGGTGGTGCGCATTGTATGGGTGTGTGTTACATTACATTCACTAGTAGGAGTAAGAAAAACATCACGGGGTGGTGCGCATTGTATGTGTGTGTGTTACATTACATTCACTAGTAGGAGTGAGAAAAACATCACGGGGTGGTGTGAATCGGAGTGTCTGTATTCGGATAGACACTGATTGGCAATGTAGGACGGAGAAAAGCACCGCGGAGTGGTCAGCATGGGGAGGTCAGGGAACATGCAGTGGCAATGTAGGATAGGTTTCTGAAAAACGTCGCGGGGTGGTGCGCATTGTATGGGTGTGTGTTACATTACATTCTCTAGTAGGACTGAGAAAAACATCACGGGGTGGTGCGCATTGTATGGGTGTGTGTTATATTACATTCACTATTAGGAGTGAGAAAAATATCATGGGGTGGTGCGCATTGTATGGGTGTGTGTTACATTACATTCACAATTAGGAGTGAGAAAAACATCACGGGGTGGTGCGCATTGTATGGGTGTGTGTTACATTACATTCACTAGTAGGAGTGAGAAAAACATCACGGTGTGGTGCGCATTGTATGGGTGTGTGTTACATTTCATTCACTAGTAGGAGTGAGAAAAACATCACGGTGTGGTGCGCATTGTATGGGTGTGTGTTACATTACATTCACTAGTAGGAGTGAGAAAAACATCACGGGGTGGTGCACATTGTATGGGTGTGTGTTACATTACATTCACTAGTAGGAGTGAGAAAAACATCACGGTGTCGTGCGCATTGTATGGGTGTGTGTTACATTTCATTCACTAGTAGGAGTGAGAAAAACATCACAGGGTGGTGCGCATTGTATGGGTGTGTGTAACATTGCATTCACAAGTAGGAGTGAGAAAAACATCACGGGGTGGTGCCCATTGTATGGGTGTGTGTTACATTAGATTCACTAGTAGGAGTGAAAAAAACATCACCGTGTGGTGCGCATTGTATGGGTGTGTGTTACATTTCATTCACTAGTAGGAGTGAGAAAAACATCACGGGGTGGTGCGCATTGTATGGGTGTGTGTTACATTTCATTCACTAGTAGGAGTGAGGAAAACATCACGGGTGGTGCGCATTGTATGGGTGTGTGTTACATTACATTCACTAGTAGGAGTGAGAAAAACATCACGGTGTGGTGCGCATTGTATGGGTGTGTGTTACATTACATTCACTAGCAGGAGTGAAAAAAACATCACGGGGTGGTGCGCATTGTATGGGTGTGTGTTACATTACATTCACTAGTAGGAGTGAGAAAAACATCACGGGGTGGTGGGAATCGGAGGATCTGAATTAGGATACGCAGTGAGTGGCAATGTAGGATGGAGAAAAGCACCGCGGGGTGGTCAGCATTGGGAGGTCAGGGAACATGCAGTGGCAATGTAGGATAGGTTTCTGAAAAACATCGCGGGGTGGTGCGCACTGTATGGGTGTGTTTTACATTACATTCACTAGTAGGAGTGAGAAAAACATCACGGGGTGGTGCGCATTGTATGGGTGTGTGTTACATTACATTCACTAGTAGGATTGAGAAAAACATCACGGGGTGGTGCACATTGTATCGGTGTGTGTTACATTACATTCACTAGTAGGAGTGAGAAAAACATCACGGGGTGGTGTGAATCGGAGGGTCTGAATTAGGATAGGCAGTGAGTGGCAATGTAGGATGGAGAAAAGCACCGCGGAGTGGTCAGCATGGTGAGGTCAGGAACATGCAGTGGCAATGTAGGATAGGTTTCTGAAAAACATCGCGGGGTGGTGCGCATTGTATGGGTATGTGTTACGTTACATTCACTAGTAGGAGTGAGAAATACATCACGGGGTTGTGCGCATTGTATGGGTGTGTGTTACATTACATTCACTAGTCGGAGTGAGAAAAATATCACGGGGTGGTGCGCATTGTATGGGTGTGTGTTACATTACATTCACTAGTAGGAGTGAGAAAAACATCACGGGGTGGTGCGCATTGTATGGGTGTGTGTTACATTACATTCACTAGTAGGAGTGAGAAAAACATCGCGGGGCGGTGCGCATTGTATGGGTGTGTGTTACATTACATTCACTAGTAGGAGTGAGAAAAACATCACGGGGTGCTGGGAATCGGAGGGTCTGAATTAGGATAGGCAGTGAGTGGCAATGTAGGATGGAGAAAAGCACCGCGGGGTGGTCAGCATTGGGAGGTCAGGGAACATGCAGTGGCAATGTAGGATAGGTTTCTGAAAAACATCGTGGGGTGGTGCGCATTGTATGGGTGTGTGTTACATTACATTCACTAGTAGGAGTGAGAAAAACATCACGGGGTGCTGCGCATTGTATGGGTGTGTGTTACATTACATTCACTAGTAGGAGTGAGAAAAACATCACGGGATGGTGCGCATTGTATGGGTGTGTGTTACATTATATTCAATAGTACGAGTGAGAAAAACATCACGGGGTGGTGCGCATTGTATGGGTGTGTGTTACATTTCATTCACTAGTAGGAGTGAGAAAAACATCACGGGGTGGTGCCCATTGTATGGGTGTGTGTTACATTACATTCACTAGTAGGAGTGAAAAACCATCACCGTGTGGTGCGCATTGTATGGGTGTGTGTTACATTTCATTCACTAGTAGGAGTGAGAAAAACATCACGGGGTGGTGCGCATTGTATGGGTGTGTGTTACATTTCATTCACTAGTAGGAGTGAGGAAAACATCACGGGTGGTGCGCATTGTATGGGTGTGTGTTACATTACATTCACTAGTAGGAGTGAGAAAAACATCACGGGGTGGTGCGCATTGTATGGGTGTGTGTTACATTACATTCACTAGTAGGAGTGAGAAAAACATCACGGGGTGGTGCGCATTGTATGGGTGTGTGTTACATTACATTCACTAGTAGGAGTGAGAAAAACATCACGGGGTGGTGGGAATCGGAGGATCTGAATTAGGATAGGCAGTGAGTGGCAATGTAGGATGGAGAAAAGCACCGCGGGGTGGTCAGCATTGGGAGGTCAGGGAACATGCAGTGGCAATGTAGGATAGGTTTCTGAAAAACATCGCGGGGTCGTGCGCACTGTATGGGTGTGTTTTACATTACATTCACTAGTAGGAGTGAGAAAAACATCACGGGTTTGTGCGCATTGTATGGGTGTGTGTTACATTACATTCACTAGTAGGAGTGAGAAAAACATCACGGGGTGGTGCGCATTGTATGGGTGTGTGTTACATTACATTCACTAGTAGGAGTGAGAAAAACATCACGGGGTGGTGCGCATTGTATGCGTGTGTGTTACATTACATTCACTAGTAGGAGTGAGAAAAACATCACGGGGTGGTGTGAATCGGAGTGTCTGAATTCGGATAGGCAGTGATTGGCAATGTAGGATGCAGAAAAGCACCGCGGAGTGGTCAGCATGGGGAGGTGAGGGAACATGCTGCGGCAATGTAGGATAGGTTTCTGAAAAACATCGCGGGGTGGTGCGCATTGTATGGGTGTGTGTTACATTACATTCACTAGTAATAGTGAGAAAAACATCACGGGGTGGTGCGCATTGTATGGGTGTGTGTTGCATTACATTCACTAGTAGGAGTGAGAAAAACATCACGTGGTGGTGCGCATTGTATGGCTGTGTGTTACATTACATTCACTAGTAGGAGTGAGAAAAACATCACGGGGTGGTGCGCATTGTATGGGTGTGTGTTACATTACATTCACTAGTAGGAGTGAGAAAAACATCACGGGGTAGTGCGCATTGTATGGGTGTGTGTTACATTACATTCACTCGTAGGAGTGAGAAAAACATCACGGGGTAGTGCGCATTGTATGGGTGTGTGCTACATTACATTCACTAGTAGGAGTGAGAAAAGCATCACGGGGTGGTGTGAATCGGAGTGTCTGAATTCGGATAGACAGTGATTGGCAATGTAGGATGGAGAAAAGCACCGCGGAGTGGTCAGCAAGGGGAGGTCAGGGAACATGCAGTGGCAATGTAGGATAGGTTTCTGAAAAACGTCGAGGGGTGGTGCGCATTGTATGGGTGTGTGTTATATTACATTCACTAGTAGGAGTGAGAAAAATATCATGGGGTGGTGCGCATTGTATGGGTGTGTGTTACATTACATTCACATGTAGGAGTTAGAAAAACATCACGGGGTGGTGCGCATTGTATGGGTGTGTGTTATATTACATTCACTAGTAGGAGTGAGAAAAACATCACGGTGTGGTGCGCATTGTATGGGTGTGTTACATTTCATTCACTAGTAGGAGTGAGAAAAACATCACGGTGTGGTGCGCATTGTATGGGTGTGTGTTACATTACATTCAATAGTAGGAGTGAGAAAAACATCACGGGGTGGTGCACATTGTATGGGTGTGTGTTACATTACATTCACTAGTAGGAGTGAGAAAAACATCACGGGGTGGTGTGAATCGGAGGGTCTGAATTAGTATAGGCAGTGAGTGGCAATGTAGGATGGAGAAAAGCACCGCGGGGTGGTCAGCATGGGGAGGTCAGGGAACATGCAGTGGCAATGTAGGATAGGTTTCTGAAAAACATCGCGGGGTGGTGCGCATTGTATGGTTGTGTGTTACATTACATTCACTAGTAGGAGTGAGAGAAACATCACGGGGTGGTGTGCATTGTATGGGTGTGTGTTACATTACATTCACTAGTAGGAGTGAGAAAAACATCACGGGGTGGTGCGCATTGTATGTGTGTGTTACTTTACATTCACTAGTAGCAGTGAGAAAAACATCACGGGGTGGTGCGCATTGTATGGTTGTGTGTAACATTGCATTCACAAGTAGGAGTGAGAAAAACATCACGGGGTGGTGCCCATTGTATGGGTGTGTGTTACATTACATTCACTAGTAGGAGTGAAAAAAACATCACCGTGTGGTGCGCATTGTATGGGTGTGTGTTACATTTCATTCACTAGTAGGAGTGAGAAAAACATCACGGGGTGGTGCGCATTGTATGGGTGTGTGTTACATTACATTCACTAGTAGGAGTGAGAAAAACATCACGGGGTGGTGTGAATCGGAGGGTCTGAATTAGGATACGCTGTGAGTTGCAATGTAGGATGGAGAAAAGCACCGCGGGGTGGTCAGCATGGTGAGGTCAGGGAACATGCAGTTGCAATGTAGGATAGGTTTCTGAAAAACATCGCGGGGTGGTGCGCATGGTATGGGTGTGTGTTACATTACATTCACTAGTAGGAGTGAGAAAAACATCACGGGGTGGTGCGCATTGTATGGGTGTGTGTTACATTACATTCACTAGTAGGAGTGAGAAAAACATCACGGGGTGGTGCGCATTGTATGGGTGTGTGTTACATTACATTCACTAGTAGGAGTGAGAAAAACATCACGGGGTGGTGTGAATCGGAGTGTCTGTATTCGGATAGACACTGATTGGCAATGTAGGACGGAGAAAAGCACCGCGGAGTGGTCAGCATGGGGAGGTCAGGGAACATGCAGTGGCAATGTAGGATAGGTTTCTGAAAAACGTCGCGGGGTGGTGCGCATTGTATGGGTGTGTGTTACATTACATTCTCTAGTAGGACTGAGAAAAACATCACGGGGTGGTGCGCATTGTATGGGTGTGTGTTATATTACATTCACTATTAGGAGTGAGAAAAATATCATGGGGTGGTGCGCATTGTATGGGTGTGTGTTACATTACATTCACAATTAGGAGTGAGAAAAACATCACGGGGTGGTGCGCATTGTATGGGTGTGTGTTACATTACATTCACTAGTAGGAGTGAGAAAAACATCACGGTGTGGTGCGCATTGTATGGGTGTGTGTTACATTTCATTCACTAGTAGGAGTGAGAAAAACATCACGGTGTGGTGCGCATTGTATGGGTGTGTGTTACATTACATTCACTAGTAGGAGTGAGAAAAACATCACGGGGTGGTGCACATTGTATGGGTGTGTGTTACATTACATTCACTAGTAGGAGTGAGAAAAACATCACGGTGTCGTGCGCATTGTATGGGTGTGTGTTACATTTCATTCACTAGTAGGAGTGAAAAAAACATCACCGTGTGGTGCGCATTGTATGGGTGTGTGTTACATTTCATTCACTAGTAGGAGTGAGAAAAACATCACGGGGTGGTGCGCATTGTATGGGTGTGTGTTACATTTCATTCACTAGTAGGAGTGAGAAAAACATCACGGGGTGGTGCGCATTGTATGGGTGTGTGTTACATTACATTCACTAGTAGGAGTGAGAAAAACATCACGGTGTGGTGCGCATTGTATGGGTGTGTGTTACATTACATTCACTAGCAGGAGTGAAAAAAACATCACGGGGTGGTGCGCATTGTATGGGTGTGTGTTACATTACATTCACTAGTAGGAGTGAGAAAAACATCACGGGGTGGTGGGAATCGGAGGATCTGAATTAGGATACGCAGTGAGTGGCAATGTAGGATGGAGAAAAGCACCGCGGGGTGGTCAGCATTGGGAGGTCAGGGAACATGCAGTGGCAATGTAGGATAGGTTTCTGAAAAACATCGCGGGGTGGTGCGCACTGTATGGGTGTGTTTTACATTACATTCACTAGTAGGAGTGAGAAAAACATCACGGGGTGGTGCGCATTGTATGGGTGTGTGTTACATTACATTCACTAGTAGGATTGAGAAAAACATCACGGGGTGGTGCACATTGTATCGGTGTGTGTTACATTACATTCACTAGTAGGAGTGAGAAAAACATCACGGGGTGGTGTGAATCGGAGGGTCTGAATTAGGATAGGCAGTGAGTGGCAATGTAGGATGGAGAAAAGCACCGCGGAGTGGTCAGCATGGTGAGGTCAGGAACATGCAGTGGCAATGTAGGATAGGTTTCTGAAAAACATCGCGGGGTGGTGCGCATTGTATGGGTATGTGTTACGTTACATTCACTAGTAGGAGTGAGAAATACATCACGGGGTTGTGCGCATTGTATGGGTGTGTGTTACATTACATTCACTAGTCGGAGTGAGAAAAATATCACGGGGTGGTGCGCATTGTATGGGTGTGTGTTACATTACATTCACTAGTAGGAGTGAGAAAAACATCACGGGGTGGTGCGCATTGTATGGGTGTGTGTTACATTACATTCACTAGTAGGAGTGAGAAAAACATCGCGGGGCGGTGCGCATTGTATGGGTGTGTGTTACATTACATTCACTAGTAGGAGTGAGAAAAACATCACGGGGTGCTGGGAATCGGAGGGTCTGAATTAGGATAGGCAGTGAGTGGCAATGTAGGATGGAGAAAAGCACCGCGGGGTGGTCAGCATTGGGAGGTCAGGGAACATGCAGTGGCAATGTAGGATAGGTTTCTGAAAAACATCGTGGGGTGGTGCGCATTGTATGGGTGTGTGTTACATTACATTCACTAGTAGGAGTGAGAAAAACATCACGGGGTGCTGCGCATTGTATGGGTGTGTGTTACATTACATTCACTAGTAGGAGTGAGAAAAACATCACGGGATGGTGCGCATTGTATGGGTGTGTGTTACATTATATTCAATAGTACGAGTGAGAAAAACATCACGGGGTGGTGCGCATTGTATGGGTGTGTGTTACATTTCATTCACTAGTAGGAGTGAGAAAAACATCACGGGGTGGTGCCCATTGTATGGGTGTGTGTTACATTACATTCACTAGTAGGAGTGAAAAACCATCACCGTGTGGTGCGCATTGTATGGGTGTGTGTTACATTTCATTCACTAGTAGGAGTGAGAAAAACATCACGGGGTGGTGCGCATTGTATGGGTGTGTGTTACATTTCATTCACTAGTAGGAGTGAGGAAAACATCACGGGTGGTGCGCATTGTATGGGTGTGTGTTACATTACATTCACTAGTAGGAGTGAGAAAAACATCACGGGGTGGTGGGAATCGGAGGATCTGAATTAGGATAGGCAGTGAGTGGCAATGTAGGATGGAGAAAAGCACCGCGGGGTGGTCAGCATTGGGAGGTCAGGGAACATGCAGTGGCAATGTAGGATAGGTTTCTGAAAAACATCGCGGGGTCGTGCGCACTGTATGGGTGTGTTTTACATTACATTCACTAGTAGGAGTGAGAAAAACATCACGGGTTTGTGCGCATTGTATGGGTGTGTGTTACATTACATTCACTAGTAGGAGTGAGAAAAACATCACGGGGTGGTGCGCATTGTATGGGTGTGTGTTACATTACATTCACTAGTAGGAGTGAGAAAAACATCACGGGGTGGTGCGCATTGTATGCGTGTGTGTTACATTACATTCACTAGTAGGAGTGAGAAAAACATCACGGGGTGGTGTGAATCGGAGTGTCTGAATTCGGATAGGCAGTGATTGGCAATGTAGGATGCAGAAAAGCACCGCGGAGTGGTCAGCATGGGGAGGTGAGGGAACATGCTGCGGCAATGTAGGATAGGTTTCTGAAAAACATCGCGGGGTGGTGCGCATTGTATGGGTGTGTGTTACATTACATTCACTAGTAATAGTGAGAAAAACATCACGGGGTGGTGCGCATTGTATGGGTGTGTGTTGCATTACATTCACTAGTAGGAGTGAGAAAAACATCACGTGGTGGTGCGCATTGTATGGCTGTGTGTTACATTACATTCACTAGTAGGAGTGAGAAAAACATCACGGGGTGGTGCGCATTGTATGGGTGTGTGTTACATTACATTCACTAGTAGGAGTGAGAAAAACATCACGGGGTAGTGCGCATTGTATGGGTGTGTGTTACATTACATTCACTCGTAGGAGTGAGAAAAACATCACGGGGTAGTGCGCATTGTATGGGTGTGTGTTACATTACATTCACTAGTAGGAGTGAGAAAAGCATCACGGGGTGGTGTGAATCGGAGTGTCTGAATTCGGATAGACAGTGATTGGCAATGTAGGATGGAGAAAAGCACCGCGGGGTGGTCAGCATGGGGAGGTCAGGGAACATGCAGTGGCAATGTAGGATAGGTTTCTGAAAAACATCGCGGGGTGGTGCGCATTGTATGGTTGTGTGTTACATTACATTCACTAGTAGGAGTGAGAGAAACATCACGGGGTGGTGTGCATTGTATGGGTGTGTGTTACATTACATTCACTAGTAGGAGTGAGAAAAACATCACGGGGTGGTGCGCATTGTATGTGTGTGTTACTTTACATTCACTAGTAGGAGTGAGAAAAACATCACGGGGTGGTGCGCATTGTATGGTTGTGTGTAACATTGCATTCACAAGTAGGAGAGAGAGAAACATCACGGGGTGGTGCCCATTGTATGGGTGTGTGTTACATTACATTCACTAGTAGGAGTGAAAAAAACATCACCGTGTGGTGCGCATTGTATGGGTGTGTGTTACATTTCATTCACTAGTAGGAGTGAGAAAAACATCACGGGGTGGTGCGCATTGTATGGGTGTGTGTTACATTTCATTCACTAGTAGGAGTGAGGAAAACATCACGGGTGGTGCGCATTGTATGGGTGTGTGTTACATTACATTCACTAGTAGGAGTAAGAAAAACATCACGGAGTGGTGCGCATTGTATGTGTGTGTGTTACATTACATTCACTAGTAGGAGTGAGAAAAACATCACGGGGTGGTGTGAATCAGAGGGTCTGAATTAGGATACGCCGTGAGTTGCAATGTAGGATGGAGAAAAGCACCGCGGGGTGGTCAGCATGGTGAGGTCAGGGAACATGCAGTTGCAATGTAGGATAGGTTTCTGAAAAACATCGCGGGGTGGTGCGCATGGTATGGGTGTGTGTTACATTGCATTCACTAGTAGGAGTGAGAAAAACATCACGGGGTGGTGCGCATTGTATGGGTGTGTGTTACATTACATTCACTAGTAGGAGTGAGAAAAACATCACGGGGTGGTGCGCATTGTATGGGTGTGTGTTACATTACATTCACTAGTAGGAGTGAGAAAAACATCACGGGGTGGTGTGAATCGGAGTGTCTGAATTCGGATAGACAGTGATTGGCAATGTAGGATGGAGAAAAGCAACGCGGAGTGGTCAGCATGGGGAGGTCAGGGAACATGCAGTGGCAATGTAGGATAGGTTTCTGAAAAACGTCGCGGGGTGGTGCGCATTGTATGGGTGTGTGTTACATTACATTCTCTAGTAGGATTGAGAAAAACATCACGGGGTGGTGCGCATTGTATGGGTGTGTGTTATATTACATTCACTATAAGAGTGAGAAAAATATCATGGGGTGGTGCGCATTGTATGGGTGTGTGTTACATTACATTCACAAGTAGGAGTGAGAAAAACATCACAGGGTGGTGCGCATTGTATGGGTGTGTGTTACATTACATTCACTAGTGGGAGTGAGAAAAACATCACGGTGTGGTGCGCATTGTATGGGTGTGTGTTACATTTCACTCACTAGTAGGAGTGAGAAAAACATCACGGTGTGGTGCGCATTGTATGGGTGTGTGTTACATTACATTCACTAGTAGAAGTGAGAAAAACATCACGGGGTGGTGCACATTGTATGGGTGTGTGTTACATTACTTTCACTAGTAGGAGTGAGAAAAACATCACGGTGTGCTGCGCATTGTATGGGTGTGTGTTACATTTCATTCACTAGTAGGAGTGAGAAAAACATCACGGGGTGGTGCGCATTGTATGGGTGTGTGTAACATTGCATTCACAAGTAGGAGTGAGAAAAACATCACGGGGTGGTGCCCATTGTATGGGTGTGTGTTACATTACATTCACTAGTAGGAGTGAAAAAAACATCACCGTGTGGTGCGCATTGTATGGGTGTGTGTTACATTTCATTCACTAGTAGGAGTGAGAAAAACATCACGGGGTGGTGCGCATTGTATGGGGGTGTGTTACATTTCATTCACTATTAGGAGTGAGGAAATCATCACGGGTGGTGCGCATTGTATGGGTGTGTGTTACATTACATTCACTAGTAGGAGTGAGAAAAACATCACGGTGTGGTGCGCATTGTATGGGTGTGTGTTACATTACATTCACTAGTAGGAGTGAAAAAAGCATCACGGGGTGGTGCGCATTGTATGGGTGTGTGTTACATTACATTCACTAGTAGGAGTGAGAAAAACATCACGGGGTGGTGGGAATCGGAGGATCTGAATTAGGATACGCAGTGAGTGGCAATGTAGGATGGAGAAAAGCACCGCGGGGTGGTCAGCATTGGGAGGTCAGGGAACATGCAGTGGCAATGTAGGATAGGTTTCAGAAAAACATCGCGGGGTGGTGCGCACTGTATGGGTGTGTTTTACATTACATTCACTAGTAGGAGTGAGAAAAATATCACGGGGTGGTGCGCATTGCATGGGTGTGTGTTACATTACATTCACTAGTAGGAGTGAGAAAAACATCACGGGGTGGTGCGCATTGTATGGGTGTGTGTTACATTACATTCACTAGTAGGAGTGAGAAAAACATCCCGGGGCGGTGCGCATTGTATGGGTGTGTGTTACATTACATTCACTAGTAGGAGTGAGAAAAATATCACGGCGTGGTGGGAATTGGAGGGTCTGAATTAGGATAGGCAGTGAGTGGCAATGTAGGATGGAGAAAAGCACCGCGGGTTGGTCAGCATTGGGAGGTCAGGGAACATGCAGTGGCAATGTAGGATAGGTTTCTGAAAAACATCGTGGGGTGGTGCGCATTGTATGGGTGTGTGTTACATTACATTCACTAGTAGGAGTGAGAAAAACATCACGGGGTGGTGCGCATTGTATGGGTGTGTGTTACATTACATTCATTAGTAGGAGTGAGAAAAACATCACGGGGTGGTGCGCATTGTATGGGTGTGTGTTACATTACATTCACTAGTAGGAGTGAGAAAAACATCACGGGATGGTGCGCATCGTATGGGTGTGTGTTACATTACATTCAATAGTAGGAGTGAGAAAAACATCACGGGGTGGTGCGCATTGTATGTGTGTGTGTTACATTGCATTCACTAGTAGGAGTGAGAAAAACATCACGGGGTGGTGCCCATTGTATGGGTGTGTGTTACATTACATTCACTAGTAGGAGTGAGAAAAACATCACCGTGTGGTGCGCATTGTATGGGTGTGTGTTACATTTCATTCACTAGTAGGAGTGAGAAAAACATCACGGGGTGGTGCGCATTGTATGGGTGTGTGTTACATTTCATTCACTAGTAGGAGTGAGGAAAACATCACGGGTGGTGCGCAT
Organism: Cavia porcellus; assembly: GCF_034190915.1. Taxonomy (NCBI): domain Eukaryota; kingdom Metazoa; phylum Chordata; class Mammalia; order Rodentia; family Caviidae; genus Cavia; species Cavia porcellus. The sequence goes on from NW_026947586.1 coordinate 551,115, forward strand.
TGTATGGGTGTGTGTTACATTACATTCACTAGTAGGAGTGAGAAAAACATCACGGGGTGGTGCGCATTGTATGGGTGTGTGTTACATTACATTCACTAGTAGGAGTGAGAAAAACATCACGGGGTGGTGCGCATTGTATGGGTGTGTGTTACATTACATTCACTAGTAGGAGTGAGAAAAACATCACGGGGTGGTGCGCATTGTAAGGGTGTGTGTTACATTACATTCACTAGTAGGAGTGAGAAAAACATCACGGGGTGGTGCGCATTGTATGGGTGTGTGTTACATTACATTCACTAGTAGGAGTGAGAAAAACATCACGGGGTGGTGCGCATTGTATGGGTGTGTGTTACATTACATTCACTAGTAGGAGTGAGAAAAACATCACGGGGTGGTGCGCATTGTATGGGTGTGTGTTACATTACATTCACTAGTAGGAGTGAGAAAAACATCGCGGGGCGGTGCGCATTGTATGGGTGTGTGTTACATTACATTCACTACTAGGAGTGAGAAAAACATCACGGGGTGCTGGGAATCGGAGGGTCTGAATTAGGATAGGCAGTGAGTGGCAATGTAGGATGGAGAAAAGCACCGCGGGGTGGTCAGCATTGGGAGGTCAGGGAACATGCAGTGGCAATGTAGGATAGGTTTCTGAAAAACATCGTGGGGTGGTGCGCATTGTATGGGTGTGTGTTACATTACATTCACTAGTAGGAGTGAGAAAAACATCACGGGGTCATGCGCATTGTATGGGTGTGTGTTACATTACATTCACTAGTAGGAGTGAGAAAAACATCACGGGATGGTGCGCATTGCATGGGTGTGTGTTACATTACATTGAATAGTAGGAGTGAGAAAAACATCACGGGGTGGTGCGCATTGTATGGGTGTGTGTTACATTGCATTCACTAGTAGGAGTGAGAAAAACATCACGGGGTGGTGCCCATTGTATGGGTGTGTGTTACATTACATTCACTAGTAGGAGTGAAAAAAACATCACCGTGTGGTGCGCATTGTATGGGTGTGTGTTACATTTCATTCACTAGTAGGAGTGAGAAAAACATCACGGGGTGGTGCGCATTGTATGGGTGTGTGTTACATTTCATTCACTAGTAGGAGTGAGGAAAACATCACGGGTGGTGCGCATTGTATGGGTGTGTGTTACATTACATTCACTAGTAGGAGTGAGAAAAACATCACGGGGTGGTGCGCATTGTATGGGTGTGTGTTACATTACATTCACTAGTAGGAGTGAGAAAAACATCACGGGGTGGTGCGCATTGTATGGGTGTGTGTTACATTACATTCACTAGTAGGAGTGAGAAAAACATCACGGGGTGGTGGGAATCGGAGGATCTGAATTAGGATAGGCAGTGAGTGGCAATGTAGGATGGAGAAAAGCACCGCAGGGTGGTCAGCATTGGGAGGTCAGGGAACATGCAGTGGCAATGTAGGATAGGTTTCTGAAAAACATCGCGGGGTCGTGCGCACTGTATGGGTGTGTTTTACATTACATTCACTAGTAGGAGTGAGAAAAACATCACGGGGTTGTGCGCATTGTATGGGTGTGTGTTACATTACATTCACTAGTAGGAGTGAGAAAAACATCACGGGGTGGTGCGCATTGTATGGGTGTGTGTTACATTACATTCACTAGTAGGAGTGAGAAAAACATCACGTGGTGGTGCGCATTGTATGGGTGTGTGTTACATTACATTCACTAGTAGGAGTGAGAAAAACATCGCGGGGCGGTGCGCATTGTATGGGTGTGTGTTACATTACATTCACTAGTAGGAGTGAGAAAAACATCACGGGGTGGTGGGAATCGGAGGGTCTGAATTAGGATAGGCAGTGAGTGGCAATGTAGGATGGAGAAAAGCACCGCGGGGTGGTCAGCATTGGGAGGTCAGGGAACATGCAGTGGCAATGTAGGATAGGTTTCTGAAAAACATCGTGGGGTGGTGCGCATTGTATGGGTGTGTGTTACATTACATTCACTAGTAGGAGTGAGAAAAACATCACGGGGTGGTGCGCATTGTATGGGTGTGTGTTACATTTCATTCACTAGTAGGAGTGAGGAAAACATCACGGGTGGTGCGCATTGTATGGGTGTGTGTTACATTACATTCACTAGTAGGAGTGAGAAAAACATCACGGGGTGGTGCGCATTGTATGGGTGTGTGTTACATTACATTCACTAGTAGGAGTGAGAAAAACATCACGGGGTGGTGCGCATTGTATGGGTGTGTGTTACATTACATTCACTAGTAGGAATGAGAAAAACATCACGGGGTGGTGCGCATTGTAAGGGTGTGTGTTACATTACATTCACTAGTAGGAGTGAGAAAAACATCACGGGGTGGTGCGCATTGTATGGGTGTGTGTTACATTACATTCACTAGTAGGAGTGAGAAAAACATCACGGGGTGGTGCGCATTGTATGGGTGTGTGTTACATTACATTCACTAGTAGGAGTGAGAAAAACATCACGGGGTGGTGCGCATTGTATGGGTGTGTGTTACATTACATTCACTAGTAGGAGTGAGAAAAACATCGCGGGGCGGTGCGCATTGTATGGGTGTGTGTTACATTACATTCACTACTAGGAGTGAGAAAAACATCACGGGGTGCTGGGAATCGGAGGGTCTGAATTAGGATAGGCAGTGAGTGGCAATGTAGGATGGAGAAAAGCACCGCGGGGTGGTCAGCATTGGGAGGTCAGGGAACATGCAGTGGCAATGTAGGATAGGTTTCTGAAAAACATCGTGGGGTGGTGCGCATTGTATGGGTGTGTGTTACATTACATTCACTAGTAGGAGTGAGAAAAACATCACGGGGTCATGCGCATTGTATGGGTGTGTGTTACATTACATTCACTAGTAGGAGTGAGAAAAACATCACGGGATGGTGCGCATTGCATGGGTGTGTGTTACATTACATTCAATAGTAGGAGTGAGAAAAACATCACGGGGTGGTGCGCATTGTATGGGTGTGTGTTACATTGCATTCACTAGTAGGAGTGAGAAAAACATCACGGGGTGGTGCCCATTGTATGGGTGTGTGTTACATTACATTCACTAGTAGGAGTGAAAAAAACATCACCGTGTGGTGCGCATTGTATGGGTGTGTGTTACATTTCATTCACTAGTAGGAGTGAGAAAAACATCACGGGGTGGTGCGCATTGTATGGGTGTGTGTTACATTTCATTCACTAGTAGGAGTGAGGAAAACATCACGGGTGGTGCGCATTGTATGGGTGTGTGTTACATTACATTCACTAGTAGGAGTGAGAAAAACATCACGGGGTGGTGCGCATTGTATGGGTGTGTGTTACATTACATTCACTAGTAGGAGTGAGAAAAACATCACGGGGTGGTGCGCATTGTATGGGTGTGTGTTACATTACATTCACTAGTAGGAGTGAGAAAAACATCACGGGGTGGTGGGAATCGGAGGATCTGAATTAGGATAGGCAGTGAGTGGCAATGTAGGATGGAGAAAAGCACCGCGGGGTGGTCAGCATTGGGAGGTCAGGGAACATGCAGTGGCAATGTAGGATAGGTTTCTGAAAAACATCGCGGGGTCGTGCGCACTGTATGGGTGTGTTTTACATTACATTCACTAGTAGGAGTGAGAAAAACATCACGGGGTTGTGCGCATTGTATGGGTGTGTGTTACATTACATTCACTAGTAGGAGTGAGAAAAACATCACGGGGTGGTGCGCATTGTATGGGTGTGTGTTACATTACATTCACTAGTAGGAGTGAGAAAAACATCACGTGGTGGTGCGCATTGTATGGGTGTGTGTTACATTACATTCACTAGTAGGAGTGAGAAAAACATCGCGGGGCGGTGCGCATTGTATGGGTGTGTGTTACATTACATTCACTAGTAGGAGTGAGAAAAACATCACGGGGTGGTGGGAATCGGAGGGTCTGAATTAGGATAGGCAGTGAGTGGCAATGTAGGATGGAGAAAAGCACCGCGGGGTGGTCAGCATTGGGAGGTCAGGGAACATGCATGGCAATGTAGGATAGGTTTCTGAAAAACATCGTGGGGTGGTGCGCATTGTATGGGTGTGTGTTACATTACATTCACTAGTAGGAGTGAGAAAAACATCACGGGGTGGTGCACATTGTATCGGTGTGTGTTACATTACATTCACTAGTAGGAGTGAGAAAAATATCACGGGGTGGTGTGAATCGGAGGGTCTGAATTAGGATAGGCAGTGAGTGGCAATGTAGGATGGAGAAAAGCACCGCGGAGTGGTCAGCATGGTGAGGTCAGGAACATGCAGTGGCAATGTAGGATAGGTTTCTGAAAAACATCATGGGGTGGTGCGCATTGTATGGGTGTGTGTTACCTTACATTCACTAGTAGGAGTGAGAAAAACATCACGGGGTGGTGCGCATTGTATGGGTGTGTGTTACATTACATTCACTAGTAGGAGTGAGAAAAACATCACGGGGTGGTGCCCATTGTATGGGTGTGTGTTACATTACATTCACTAGTAGGAGTGAAAAAAACATCACCGTGTGGTGCGCATTGTATGGGTGTGTGTTACATTACATTCACTAGTAGGAGTGAGAAAAACATCACGGGGTGGTGCGCATTGTATGGGTGTGTGTTACATTACATTCACTAGTAGGAGTGAGAAAAACATCACGGGGTGGTGCGCATTGTATGGGTGTGTGTTACATTACATTCACTAGTAGGAGTGAGAAAAACATCACGGGGTGGTGCACATTGTATGGGTGTGTGTTACATTACATTCACTAGTAGGAGTGAGAAAATCATCGCGGGGCGGTGCGCATTTTATGGGTGTGTGTTACATTACATTCACTAGTAGGAGTGAGAAAAACATCACGGGGTGCTGGGAATCGGAGGGTCTGAATTAGGATAGGCAGTGAGTGGCAATGTAGGATGGAGAAAAGCACCGCGGGGTGGTCAGCATTGGGAGGTCAGGGAACATGCAGTGGCAATGTAGGATAGGTTTCTGAAAAACATCATGGGGTGGTGCGCATTGTATGGGTGTGTGTTACATTACATTCACTAGTAGGAGTGAGAAAAACATCACGGGGTGGTGCGCATTGTATGGGTGTGTGTTACATTACATTCACTAGTAGGAGTGAGAAAAACATCACGGGGTGGTGCGCATTGTATGGGTGTGTGTTACATTACATTCACTAGTAGGAGTCAGAAAAACATCACGGGATGGTGCGCATTGTATGGGTGTGTGTTACATTACATTCACTAGTAGGAGTGAGAAAAACATCACGGGGTGGTGGGAATCGAAGGGTCTGAATTAGGATAGGCAGTGAGTGGCAATGTAGGATGGAGAAAAGCACCGCGGGGTGGTCAGCATGTTGAGGTCAGCGAACATGCAGTGGCAATGTAGGATAGGTTTCTGAAAAATATCGCGGGGTGGTGCGCATTGTATGGGTGTGTGTTACATTACATTCACTAGTAGGAGTGAGAAAAACATCACGGGGTGGTGTGAATCGGAGGGTCTGAATTAGGATAGGCAGTGAGTGGCAATGTAGGATGGAGAAAAGCACCGCGGAGTGGTCAGCATGGTGAGGTCAGGAACATGCAGTGGCAATGTAGGATAGGTTTCCGAAAAACATCGCGGGGTGGTGCGCATTGTATGGGTGTGTGTTACATTACATTCACTAGTAGGAGAGAGAAAAACATCACGGGGTGGTGCGCATTGTATGGGTGTGTGTTACATTACATTCACTAGTAGGAGTGAGAAAAACATCACGGGGTGGTGCGCATTGTATGGGTGTGTGTTACATTACATTCACTAGTAGGAGTGAGAAAAACATCACGGGGTGGTGCGCATTGTATGGGTGTGTGTTACATTACATTCACTAGTAGGAGTGAGAAAAACATCACGGGCTGGTGCACATTGTATGGGTGTGTGTTACATTACATTCACTAGTAGGAGTGAGAAAAACATCGCGGGGCGGTGCGCATTTTATGGATGTGTGTTACATTACATTCACTAGTAGGAGTGAGAAAAACATCACGGGGTGGTGGGAATCGGAGGGTCTTAATTAGGATAGGCAGTGAGTGGCAATGTAGGATGGAGAAAAGCACCGCGGGGTGGTCAGCATTGGGAGGTCAGGGAATATGCAGTGGCAATGTAGGACAGGTTTCTGAAAAACATCGCGGGGTGGTGCGCATTGTATGGGTGTGTGTTACATTACATTCACTAGTAGGAGAGAGAAAAACATCACGGGGTGGTGCGCATTGTATGGGTGTGTGTTACATTACATTCACTAGTAGGAGTGAGAAAAACATCACGGGGTGGTGCGCATTGTATGGGTGTGTGTTACATTACATTCACTAGTAGGAGTGAGAAAAACATCACGGGGTGGTGCGCATTGTATGGGTGTGTGTTACATTACATTCACTAGTAGGAGTGAGAAAAACATCACGGGGTGGTGCGCATTGTATGGGTGTGTGTTACATTACATTCACTAGTAGGAGTGAGAAAAACATCGCGGGGCGGTGCGCATTTTATGGATGTGTGTTACATTACATTCACTAGTAGGAGTGAGAAAAACATCACGGGGTGGTGGGAATCGGAGGGTCTGAATTAGGATAGGCAGGGAGTGGCAATGTAGGATGGAGAAAAGCACCGCGGGGTGGTCAGAATTGGGAGGTCAGGGAACATGCAGTGGCAATGTAGGATAGGTTTCTGAAAAACATCGTGGGGTGGTGCGCATTGTATGGGTGTGTGTTACATTACATTCACTAGTAGGAGTGAGAAAAACATCACGGGGTGGTGCGCATTGTATGGGTGTGTGTTACATTACATTCACTAGTAGGAGTGAGAAAAACATCACGGGGTGGTGCGCATTGTATGGGTGTGTGTTACATTACATTCACTAGTAGGAGTGAGAAAAACATCACGGGATGGTGCGCATTGTATGGGTGTGTGTTACATTACATTCACTAGTAGGAGTGAGAAAAACATTACGGGGTGGTGGGAATCGAAGGGTCTGAATTAGGATAGGCAGTGAGTGGCAATGTAGGATGGAGAAAAGCACCGCGGGGTGGTCAGCATGTTGAGGTCAGCGAACATGCAGTGGCAATATAGGATAGGTTTCTGAAAAACATCGCGGGGTGGTGCGCATTGTATGGGTGTGTGTTACATTACATTCACTAGTAGGAGTGAGAAAATCATCACGGGGTGGTGTTAATCGGAGGGTCTGAATTAGTATAGGCAGTGAGTGGCAATGTAGGATGGAGAAAAGCACCGCGGGGTGGTCAGCATGGGGAGGTCAGGGAACATGCAGTGGCAATGTAGGATAGGTTTCTGAAAAACATCGCGGGGTGGTGCGCATTGTATGGGTGTGTGTTACATTACATTCACTAGTAGGAGAGAGAAAAACATCACGGGGTGGTGCACATTTTATGGGTGTGTGTTACAATACATTCACTAGTAGGAGTGAGAAAAACATCACGTGGTGGTGCGCATTGTATGGGTGTGTGTTACATTACATTCACTAGTAGGAGTGAGAAAAACATCACGGTGTGGTGCGCATTGTATGGGTGTGTGTTACATTACATTCACTAGTAGGAATAAGAAAAACATCACGGGGTGGTGCGCATTGTATGTGTGTGTGTTACATTACATTCACTAGTAGGAGTGAGAAAAACATCACGGGGTGGTGTGAATAGAAGGGTCTGAATTAGGATACGCCGTGAGTTGCAATGTAGGATGGAGAAAAGCACCGCGGGGTGGTCAACATGGTGAGGTCAGCGAACATGCAGTGGCAATGTAGGATAGGTTTCTGAAAAACATCGCGGGGTGGTGCGCATTGTAGGGGTGTGTGTTACATTATATTCCCTAGTAGGAGTGAGAAAAACATCACGGGGTGGGGCGCATTGTATGGGTGTGTGTTACATTACATTCACTAGTAGGAGTGAGAAAAACATCACGGGGTGGTGTGCATTGTATGGGTGTGTGTTACATTACATTCACTAGTAGGAGTGAGAAAAACATCACGGTGTGGTGCGCATTGTATGGGTGTGTGTTATATTACATTCACTAGTAGGAGTGAGATAAAAATCACGGGGTGGTGGGAATCGGAGGGTCTGAATTAGGATAGGCAGTGAGTGGCAATGTAGGATGGAGAAAAGCACTGTGGGGTGGTCAGCATTGGGAGGTCAGGGAACATGCAGTGGCAATGTAGGATAGGTTTCTGAAAAACATCGCGGGGTGGTGCGCATTGTATGGGTGTGTGTTACATTACATTCACTAGTAGGAGTGAGAAAAACATCACGGGGTGGTGCGCATTGTATGGGTGTGTGTTACATTACATTCACTGGTAGGAGTGAGAAAAACATCACGGGGTGGTGCGCATTGTATGGGTGTGTGTTACATTACATTCACTAAGAGGAGTGAGAAAAACATCACGGGGTGGTGCACATTGTATGGGTGTGTGTTACATTACATTCCCTAGTAGGAGTGAGAAAAACATCACGGGGTGGTGCGCATTGTATGGGTGTGTGTTACATTACATTCACTAGTAGGAGTGAGAAAAACATCACGGGGTGGTGCGCATTTTATGGGTGTGTGTTACATTACATTCACTAGTAGGAGTGAGAAAAACATCACGGGGTGGTGCGCATTGTATGGGTGTGTGTTACATTACATTCACTAAGAGGAGTGAGAAAAACATCACCGGGTGGTGCGCATTGTATTGGTGTGTGTTACATTACATTCACTGGTAGGAGTGAGAAAAACATCACGGGGTGGTGCGCATTGTATGGGTGTGTGTTACATTACATTAACTAGTAGGAGTGAGAAAAACATCACGGCGTGGTGCGCATTGTATTGGTGTGTGTTACATTACATTCACTAGTAGGAGTGAGAAAAACATCACGGGGTGGTGCGCATTGTATGGGTGTGTGTTACATTACATTCACTAGTAGGAGTGAGAAAAACATCACGGGGTGGTGCGCATTGTATGGGTGTGTGTTACATTACATTCACTAGTAGGAGTGAGAAAAACATCACGGGGTGGTGCGCATTGTATGGGTGTGTGTTACATTACATTCACTAGTAGGAGTGAGAAAAACATCACGGGTTGGTGCGCATTGTATGGGTGTGTGTTACATTACATTCACTATTAGGAGTGAGAAAAACATCACGGGGTGGTGCGCATTGTATGGGTGTGTGTTACATTACATTCACAAGTAGGAGTGAGAAAAACATCACGGGGTGGTGCGCATTGTATGGGTGTGTGTTACATTACATTCACTAGTAGGAGTGAGAAAAACATCACGGGGTGGTGCGCATTGTATGGGTGTGTGTTACATTACATTCACTAGTAGGAGTGAGAAAAACATCACGGGGTGGTGCGCATTGCATGGGTGTGTGTTACATTACATTCACTAGTAGGAGTGAGAAAAACATCACGGGGTGGTGCGCATTGTATGGGTGTGTGTTACATTTCATTCACTAGTAGGAGTGAGAAAAACATCACGGGGTGGTGCGCATTGTATGGCTGTGTGTTACATTAGATTCACTAGTAGGAGTGAGAAAAACATCACGGTGTGGTGCGCATTGTATGGGTGTGTGTTACATTAGATTCACTAGTAGGAGTGAGAAAAACATCACGGGGTGGTGCGCATTGTATGGGTGTGTGTTCCATTACATTCACTAGTAGGAGTGAGAAAAATATCACGGGGTTGTGCGCATTGTATGGGTGTGTGTTATATTACATTCACTAGTAGGAGTGAGAAAAACATCACGGGGTGGTGCGCATTGTATGGGTGTGTGTTACATTACATTCACTATTAGGAGTGAGAAAAACATCACGGGGTGGTGCGCATTGTATGGGTGTGTGTTACATTACATTCACTAGTAGGAGTGAGAAAAACTTCACGGGGTGGTGCGCATTGTATGGGTGTGTGTTACATTACATTCACTATTAGGAGTGAGAAAAACATCACGGGGTGGTTCGCATTGTATGGGTGTGTTTTATATTACATTCACTAGTAGGAGTGAGAAAAACATCACGCGGTGGTGCGCATTGTATGGGTGTGTGTTACATTACATTCACTAGTAGGAGTGAGTAAAACATCACGGGGTGGTGCGCATTGTATGGGTGTGTGTTACATTACATTCACTAGTAGGAGTGAGAAAAACATCACGGGGTGGTGCGCATTGTATGGGTGTGTGTTACATTACATTCACTACTATTAGTGAGAAAAACATCACGGGGTGGTGCGCATTGTATGGGTGTGTGTTACAATACATTCACTACCAGGAGTGAGAAAAACATCACGGGGTGGTGCGCATTGTATGGGCGTGTGTTACATTACATTCACTACTAGGAGTGAGAAAAACATCACGGGGTGGTGCGCATTGTATGGGTGTGTGTTACATTACATTCACTAGTAGGAGTGAGAAAAACATCACGGGGTGGTGCGCATTGTATGGGTGTGTTTTACATTACATTCACTAGTAGGAGTGAGAAAAACATCACGGGGTGGTGCGCATTGTATGGGTGTGTGTTACATTAGATTCACTAGTAGGAGTGAGAAAAACATCACGGGGTGGTGCGCATTGTATGGGTGTGTGTTACATTACATTCACTAGTAGGAGTGAGAAAAACATCACGGGGTGGTGCGCATTGTATGGGTGTGTGTTACATTACATTCACTAGTAGGAGTGAGAAAAACATCACGGGGTGGTGCGCATTGTATGGGTGTGTGTTACATTACATTCACTAGTAGGAGTGAGAAAAACATCACGGGATGGTGCGCATTGTATGGGTGTGTGTTACATTACATTCACTAGTAGGAGTGAGAAAAACATGACAGGGTGGTGGGAATCGAAGGGTCTGAATTAGGATAGGCAGTGAGTGGCAATGTAGGATGGAGAAAACCACCGCGGGGTGGTCAGCATGTTGAGGTCAGCGAACATGCACTGGCAATGTAGGATAGGTTTCTGAAAAACATCGCGGGGTGGTGCGCATTGTATGGGTGTGTGTTACATTACATTCACTAGTAGGAGTGAGAAAAACCTCACGGGGTGATGCGCATTGTATGGGTGTGTGTTACATTACATTCATTAGTAGGAAAGAGAAATACATCACGGGGTGGTGTGAATCGGAGGGTCTGAATTAGGATAGGCAGTGAGTGGCAATGTAGGATGGAGAAAAGAACCGCGGGTTGGTCAGCATGGGGAGGTCAGGGAACATTCTGTGGCAATGTAGGATAGGTTTCTGAAAAACATCGCGGGGTGGTGCGCATTGTATGGGTGTGTGTTACATTACATTCACTAGTAATAGTGAGAAAAACATCACGGGGTTGTGCGCATTGTATGGGTGTGTGTTGCATTACATTCACTAGTAGGAGTGAGAAAAACATCACGGGGTGGTGCGCATTGTATGGCTGTGTGTTACATTACATTCACTAGTAGGAGTGAGAAAAACATCACGGGGTGGTGCGCATTGTATGGGTGTGTGTTACATTACATTCACTAGTAGGAGTAAGAAAAACATCACGGGGTGGTGCGCATTGCATGGGTGTGTGTTACATTACATTCACTAGTAGGAGTGAGAAAAACATCACGGGGTGGTGTGAATCGGAGGGTCTGAATTAGGATACGCCGTGAGTTGCAATGTAGGATGGAGAAAAGCACCGCGGGGTGGTCAGCATGGTGAGGTCAGGGAACATGCAGTGGCAATGTAGGATAGGTTTCTGAAAAACATCGCGGGGTGGTGCGCATTGTATGGGTGTGTGTTACATTACATTCACTAGTAGGAGTGAGAAAAACATCACGGGGTGGTGCGCATTGTATGGGTGTGTGTTACATTACATTCACTAGTAGGAGTGAGAAAAACATCACGGTGTGGTGCGCATTGTATGGGTGTGTGTTATATTACATTCACTAGTAGGAGTGAGAAAAACATCACGGGGTGGTGGGAATCGGAGGGTCTGAATTAGGATAGGCAGTGAGTGGCAATGTAGGATGGAGAAAAGCACTGTGGGGTGGTCAGCATAGGGAGGTCAGGGAACAGGCAGTGGCAATGTAGGATAGGTTTCTGAAAAACATCGCGGGGTGGTGCGCATTGTATGGGTGTGTGTTACATTACATTCACAAGCAGGAGTGAGAAATAGATCACGGGGTGTTGCGCGTTGTATGGGTGTGTGTTACATTACATTCACTAGTAGGAGTGAGAAAAATATCAGGGGTGGTGCGCATTGTATGGGTGTGTGTTACATTACATTCACTAGTAGGAGTGAGAAAAACATCACGGGGTGGTGTGAATCGGAGTGTCTGAATTCGGATAGGCAGTGATTGGCAATGTAGGATGGAGAAAAGCACCGCGGAGTAGTCACCATGGGGAGGTCAGGGAACATGCAATGGCAATATAGGATAGGTTTCTGAAAAACATCGCGGGGTGGTGCGCATTGTATGGGTGTGTGTTACATTACATTCACTAGTAGGAGTGAGAAAAACATCACGGGGTGGTGCGCATCGTATGGGTGTGTGTTACATTACATTCACTAGTAGGAGTGAGAAAAACATCACGGGGTTGTGCGCATTGTATGGGTGTGTGTTACATTACATTCACAAGTAGGAGTGAGAAAAACATAACGGGGTGGTGCGCATTGTATGGGTGTGTGTTACATTACATTCACTAGTAGGAGTGAGAAAAACATCACAGTGTGGTGCGCATTGTATGGGTGTGTGTTACATTTCATTCACTAGTAGGAGTGAGAAAAACATAACGGGGTGGTGCACATTGTATGGGTGTGTGTTACATTACATTCACTAGTAGGAGTGAGAAAAACATCACGGGGTGGTGTTAATCGGAGGGTCTGAATTAGTATAGGCAGTGAGTGGCAATGTAGGATGGAGAAAAGCACCGCGGGGTGGTCAGCATGGGGAGGTCAGGGAACATGCAGTGGCAATGTTGGATAGGTTTCTTAAAAACATCGAGGGGTGGTGCGCATTGTATGGGTGTGTGTTACATTACATTCACTAGTAGGAGAGAGAAAAACATCACGGGGTGGTGCACATTGTATGGGTGTGTGTTACAATACATTCACTAGTAGGAGTGAGAAATACATCACGTGGTGGTGCGCATTGTATGGGTGTGTGTTACATTACATTCACTAGTAGGAGTGAGAAAAACATCACGGTGTGGTGCGCATTGTATGGGTGTGTGTTACATTACATTCACTAGTAGGAATAAGAAAAACATCACGGGGTGGTGCGCATTGTATGTGTGTGTGTTACATTACATTCACTAGTAGGAGTGAGAAAAACATCACGGGGTGGTGTGAATCGAAGGGTCTGAATTAGGATACGCCGTGAGTTGCAATGTAGGATGGAGAAAAGCACCGCGGGGTGGTCAACATGGTGAGGTCAGCGAACATGCAGTGGAAATGTAGGATAGGTTTCTGAAAAACATCGCGGGGTGGTGCGCATTGTATGGGTGTGTGTTACATTACATTCACTAGTAGGAGTGAGAAAAACATCACGGGGTGGTGCGCATTGTATGGGTGTGTGTTACATTACATTCCCTAATAGGAGTGAGAAAAACATCACGGGGTGGGGCACATTGTATGGGTGTGTGTTACATTACATTCACTAGTAGGAGTGAGAAAAACATCACGGTGTGGTGCGCATTGTATGGGTGTGTGTTATATTACATTCACTAGTAGGAGTGAGAAAAACATCACGGGGTGGTGGGAATCGGAGATTCTGAATTAGGATAGGCAGTGAGTGGCAATGTAGGATGGAGAAAAGCACTGTGGGGTGGTCAGCATTGGGAGGTCAGGGAACAGGCAGTGGCAATGTAGGATAGGTTTCTGAAAAACATCGCGGGGTTGTGCGCATTGTATGGGTGTGTGTTACATTACATTCACTAGTAGGAGTGAGAAAAACATCACGGGGAGGTGCGCATTGTATGGGTGTGTGTTACATTACATTCACTAGCAGGAGTGAGAAAAAGATCACGGGGTGGTGCGCGTTGTATGGGTGTGTGTTACATTACATTCACTAGTAGGAGTGAGAAAAATATCAGGGGTGGTGCGCATTGTATGGGTGTGTGTTACATTACATTCACTAGTAGGAGTGAGAAAAACATCACGGGGTGGTGTGAATCGGAGTGTCTGAATTCGGATAGGCAGTGATTGGCAATGTAGGATGGAGAAAAGCACCGCGGAGTGGTCACCATGGGGAGGTCAGGGAACATGCAATGGCAATATAGGATAGGTTTCTGAAAAACATCGCGGGGTGGTGCGCATTGTATGGGTGTGTGTTACATTACATTCACTAGTAGGAGTGAGAAAAACATCACGGGGTGGTGTTAATCGGAGGGTCTGAATTAGTATAGGCAGTGAGTGGCAATGTAGGATGGAGAAAAGCACCGCGGGGTGGTCAGCATGGGGAGGTCAGGGAACATGCAGTGGCAATGTAGGATAGGTTTCTGAAAAACATCGCGGGGTGGTGCGCATTGTATGGGTGTGTGTTACATTACATTCACTAGTAGGAGAGAGAAAAACATCACGGGGTGGTGCGAATTGTATGGGTGTGTGTTACATTACATTCACTAGTAGGAGTGAGAAAAACATCACGCGGTGGTGCGCATTGTATGGGTGTGTGTTACATTTCATTCACTAGTAGGAGTGAGAAAAACATAACGGGGTGGTGCGCATTGTATGGGTGTGTGTTACATTACATTCACTAGTAGGAGTGAGAAAAACATCACAGTGTGGTGCGCATTGTATGGGTGTGTGTTACATTTCATTCACTAGTAGGAGTGAGAAAAACATAACGGGGTGGTGCGCATTGTATGGGTGTGTGTTACATTACATTCACTAGTAGGAGTGAGAAAAACATCACGGGGTGGTGTTAATCGGAGGGTCTGAATTAGTATAGGCAGTGAGTGGCAATGTAGGATGGAGAAAAGCACCGCGGGGTGGTCAGCATGGGGAGGTCAGGGAACATGCAGTGGCAATGTAGGATAGGTTTCTGAAAAACATCGCGGGGTGGTGCGCATTGTATGGGTGTGTGTTACATTACATTCACTAGTAGGAGAGAGAAAAACATCACGGGGTGGTGCACATTGTATGGGTGTGTGTTACAATACATTCACTAGTAGGAGTGAGAAAAACATCACGTGGTGGTGCGCATTGTATGGGTGTGTGTTACATTACATTCACTAGTAGGAGTGAGAAAAACATCACGGTGTGGTGCGCATTGTATGGGTGTGTGTTACATTACATTCACTAGTAGGAATAAGAAAAACATCACGGGGTGGTGCGCATTGTATGTGTGTGTGTTACATTACATTCACTAGTAGGAGTGAGAAAAACATCACGGGGTGGTGTGAATCGAAGGGTCTGAATTAGGATACGCCGTGAGTTGCAATGTAGGATGGAGAAAAGCACCGCGGGGTGGTCAACATGGTGAGGTCAGCGAACATGCAGTGGCAATGTAGGATAGGTTTCTGAAAAACATCGCGGGGTGGTGCGCATTGTAGGGGTGTGTGTTACATTACATTCACTAGTAGGAGTGAGAAAAACATCACGGGGTCGTGCGCATTGTATGGGTGTGTGTTACATTACATTCCCTAGTAGGAGTGAGGAAAACATCACGGGGTGGGGCACATTGTATGGGTGTGTGTTACATTACATTCACTAGTAGGAGTGAGAAAAACATCACGGGGTGGTGTGCATTGTATGGGTGTGTGTTACTTTACATTCACTAGTAGGAGTGAGAAAAACATCACGGTGTGGTGCGCATTGTATGGGTG
Organism: Cavia porcellus; assembly: GCF_034190915.1. NCBI lineage: Eukaryota > Metazoa > Chordata > Mammalia > Rodentia > Caviidae > Cavia > Cavia porcellus. Next base: position 566,913 of record NW_026947586.1, read on the forward strand.
TGTGTTATATTACATTCACTAGTAGGAGTGAGATAAAAATCACGGGGTGGTGGGAATCGGAGGGTCTGAATTAGGATAGGCAGTGAGTGGCAATGTAGGATGGAGAAAAGCACTGTGGGGTGGTCAGCATTGGGAGGTCAGGGAACATGCAGTGGCAATGTAGGATATGTTTCTGAAAAACATCGCGGGGTGGTGCGCATTGTATGGGTGTGTGTTACATTACATTCACTAGTAGGAGTGAGAAAAACATCACGGGGTGGTGCGCATTGTATGGGTGTGTGTTACATTACATTCACTAGTAGGAGTGAGAAAAACATCACGGGGTGGTGCGCATTGTATGGGTGTGTGTTACATTACATTCACTGGTAGGAGTGAGAAAAACATCACGGGGTGGTGCGCATTGTATGGGTGTGTGTTACATTACATTCACTAAGAGGAGTGAGAAAAACATCACGGGGTGGTGCGCATTGTATGGGTGTGTGTTACATTACATTCCCTAGTAGGAGTGAGAAAAACATCACGGGGTGATGCGCATTGTATGGGTGTGTGTTACATTACATTCCCTAGTAGGAGTGAGAAAAACATCACAGGGTGGTGCGCATTTTATGGGTGTGTGTTACATTACATTCACTAGTAGGATTGAGAAAAACATCACGGGGTGGTGCGCATTGTATGGGTGTGTGTTACATTACATTCACTAAGAGGAGTGAGAAAAACATCACGGGGTGGTGCGCATTGTATGGGTGTGTGTTACATTACATTCACTAGTAGGAGTGAGAAAAACATCACGGGGTGGTGCGCATAGTATGGGTGTGTGTTACATTACATTCACTAGTAGGAGTGAGAAAAACATCACGGGGTGGTGCGCATTGTATGGGTGGGTGTTACATTACATTCACTAGTAGGAGTGAGAAAAACATCATGGGGTGGTGCGCATTGTATGGGTGTGTGTTACATTACATTCACTAGTAGGAGTGAGAAAAACATCACGGGGTGGTGCGCATTGTATGGGTGTGTGTTACATTACATTCACTAGTAGAAGTGAGAAAAACATCACGGGGTGGTGCGCATTGTATGGGTGTGTGTTACATTACAGTCACTAGTAGGAGTGAGAAAAACATCACGGGGTGGTGCGCATTGTATGGGTGTGTGTTACATTACATTCACTAGTAGGAGTGAGAAAAACATCACGGGGTGGTGCGCATTGTATGGGTGTGTGTTACATTACATTCACTAAGAGGAGTGAGAAAAACATCACGGGGTGGTGCGCATTGTATGGGTGTGTGTTACATTACATTCACTAGTAGGAGTGAGAAAAACATCACGGGGTGGTGCGCATTGTATGGGTGTGTGTTACATTACATTCACTAGAAGGAGTGAGAAAAACATCACGGGGTGGTGCGCATTGTATGGGTGTGTGTTACATTACATTCACTAGTAGGAGTGAGAAAAACATCACGGGGTGGTGCGCATTGTATGGGTGTGTGTTACATTACATTCACTAGTAGGAGTGAGAAAAACATCACGGGGTGGTGCGCATTGTATGGGTGTGTGTTACATTACATTCACTAGTAGGAGTGAGAAAAACATCACGGGATGGTGCGCATTGTATGGGTGTGTGTTACATTACATTCACTAGTAGGAGTGAGAAAAACATCACGGGGTGGTGCGCATTGTATGGGTGTGTGTTACATTACATTCACTAGTAGGAGTGAGAAAAACATCACGGGGTGGTGCGCATTGTATGGGTGTGTGTTACATTACATTCACTAGTAGGAGTGAGAAAAACATCACGCGGTGGTGCGCATTGTATGGGTGTGTGTTACATTACATTCACTAGTAGGAGTGAGAAAAACATCACGGGGTGGTGCGCATTGTATGGGTGTGTGTTACATTACATTCACTAGTAGGAGTGAGAAAAACATCACGGGGTGGTGCGCATTGTATGGGTGTGTGTTACACTACATTCACTACCATGAGTGAGAAAAACATCACGGGGTGGTGCGCATTGTATGGGTGTGTGTTACAATACATTCACTACCAGGAGTGAGAAAAACATCACGGGGTGGTGCGCATTGTATGGGTGTGTGTTACATTACATTCACTAGTAGGAGTGAGAAAAACATCACGGGGTGGTGCGCATTGTATGGGTGTGTGTTACATTAGATTCACTAGTAGGAGTGAGAAAAACATCACGGGGTGGTGCGCATTGTATGGGTGTGTGTTACATTACATTCACTAGTAGGAGTGAGAAAACCATCACGGGGTGGTGCGCATTGTATGGGTGTGTGTTACATTACATTCACTAGTAGGAGTGAGAAAACCATCACGGGGTGGTGCGCATTGTATGGGTGTGTGTTACATTACATTCACTAGTAGGAGTGAGAAAAACATCACGGGGTGGTGCGCATTGTATGGGTGTGTGTTATATTACAATCACTAGTAGGAGTGAGAAAAACATCACGGGGTGGTGCGCATTGTATGGGTGTGTGTTACATTACAATCACTAGTAGGAGTCAGAAAAAATCACGGGGTGGTGCGCATTGTATGGGTGTCTGTTACATTAGATTCACTAGTAGGAGTGAGAAAAACATCACGGGGTGGTGTGAATCGAAGGGTCTGAATTAGGATACGCCGTGAGTTGCAATGTAGGATGGAGAAAAGCACCGCGGGGTGGTCAACATGGTGAGGTCAGCGAACATGCAGTGGCAATGTAGGATAGGTTTCTGAAAAACATCGCGGGGTGGTGCGCATTGTATGGGTGTGTGTTACATTACATTCACTAGTAGGAGTGAGAAAAACATCACGGGGTGGTGCGCATTGTATGGGTGTTTGTTACATTACATTCCCTAGTAGGAGTGAGAAAAACATCACGGGGTGGGGCACATTGTATGGGTGTGTGTTACATTACATTCACTAGTAGGAGTGAGAAAAACATCACGGGGTGGTGTGCATTGTATGGGTGTGTGTTACATTACATTCACTAGTAGGAGTGAGAAAAACATCACGGTGTGGTGCGCATTGTATGGGTGTGTGTTATATTACATTCAATAGTAGGAGTGAGATAAAAATCACGGGGTGGTGGGAATCGGAGGGTCTGAATTAGGATAGGCAGTGAGTGGCAATGTAGGATGGAGAAAAGCACTGTGGGGTGGTCAGCATTGGGAGGTGAGGGAACATGCAGTGGCAATGTAGGATAGGTTTCTGAAAAACATCGCGGGGTGGTGCGCATTGTATGGGTGTGTGTTACATTACATTCACTAGTAGGAGTGAGAAAAACATCACGGGGTGGTGTGAATCGAAGGGTCTGAATTAGGATACGCCGTGAGTTGCAATGTAGGATGGAGAAAAGCACCGCGGGGTGGTCAACATGGTGAGGTCAGCGAACATGCAGTGGCAATGCAGGATAGGTTTCTGAAAAACATCGCGGGGTGGTGCGCATTGTATGGGTGTGTGTTACATTACATTCACTAGTAGGAGTGAGAAAAACATCACGGGGTGGTGCGCATTGTATGGGTGTGTGTTACATTACATTCCCTAGTAGGAGTGAGGAAAACATCACGGGGTGGGGCACATTGTATGGGTGTGTGTTACATTACATTCACTAGTAGGAGTGAGAAAAACATCACGGGGTGGTGTGCATTGTATGGGTGTGTGTTACATTACATTCACTAGTAGGAGTGAGAAAAACATCACGGTGTGGTGCGCATTGTATGGGTGTGTGTTATATTACATTCACTAGTAGGAGTGAGATAAAAATCACGGGGTGGTGGGAATCGGAGGGTCTGAATTAGGATAGGCAGTGAGTGGCAATGTAGGATGGAGAAAAGCACTGTGGGGTGGTCAGCATTGGGAGGTCAGGGAACATGCAGTGGCAATGTAGGATATGTTTCTGAAAAACATCGCGGGGTGGTGCGCATTGTATGGGTGTGTGTTACATTACATTCACTAGTAGGAGTGAGAAAAACATCACGGGGTGGTGCGCATTGTATGGGTGTGTGTTACATTACATTCACTAGTAGGAGTGAGAAAAACATCACGGGGTGGTGCGCATTGTATGGGTGTGTGTTACATTACATTCACTGGTAGGATTGAGAAAAACATCACGGGGTGGTGCGCATTGTATGGGTGTGTGTTACATTACATTCACTAAGAGGAGTGAGAAAAACATCACGGGGTGGTGCGCATTGTATGGGTGTGTGTTACATTACATTCCCTAGTAGGAGTGAGAAAAACATCACGGGGTGGTGCGCATTGTATGGGTGTGTGTTACATTACATTCACTAGTAGGAGTGAGAAAAACATCACGGGGTGGTGCGCATTGTATGGGTGTGTGTTATATTACAATCACTAGTAGGAGTGAGAAAAACATCACGGGGTGGTGCGCATTGTATGGGTGTGTGTTACATTACAATCACTAGTAGGAGTCAGAAAAAATCACGGGGTGGTGCGCATTGTATGGGTGTCTGTTACATTAGATTCACTAGTAGGAGTGAGAAAAACATCACGGGGTGGTGTGAATCGAAGGGTCTGAATTAGGATACGCCGTGAGTTGCAATGTAGGATGGAGAAAAGCACCGCGGGGTGGTCAACATGGTGAGGTCAGCGAACATGCAGTGGCAATGTAGGATAGGTTTCTGAAAAACATCGCGGGGTGGTGCGCATTGTATGGGTGTGTGTTACATTACATTCACTAGTAGGAGTGAGAAAAACATCATGGGGTGGTGCGCATTGTATGGGTGTTTGTTACATTACATTCCCTAGTAGGAGTGAGAAAAACATCACGGGGTGGGGCACATTGTATGGGTGTGTGTTACATTACATTCACTAGTAGGAGTGAGAAAAACATCACGGGGTGGTGTGCATTGTATGGGTGTGTGTTACATTACATTCACTAGTAGGAGTGAGAAAAACATCACGGTGTGGTGCGCATTGTATGGGTGTGTGTTATATTACATTCACTAGTAGGAGTGAGATAAAAATCACGGGGTGGTGGGAATCGGAGGGTCTGAATTAGGATAGGCAGTGAGTGGCAATGTAGGATGGAGAAAAGCACTGTGGGGTGGTCAGCATTGGGAGGTCAGGGAACATGCAGTGGCAATGTAGGATAGGTTTCTGAAAAACATCGCGGGGTGGTGCGCATTGTATGGGTGTGTGTTACATTACATTCACTAGTAGGAGTGAGAAAAACATCACGGGGTGGTGTGAATCGAAGGGTCTGAATTAGGATACGCCGTGAGTTGCAATGTAGGATGGAGAAAAGCACCGCGGGGTGGTCAACATGGTGAGGTCAGCGAACATGCAGTGGCAATGTAGGATAGGTTTCTGAAAAACATCGCGGGGTGGTGCGCATTGTATGGGTGTGTGTTACATTACATTCACTAGTAGGAGTGAGAAAAACATCACGGGGTGGTGCGCATTGTATGGGTGTGTGTTACATTACATTCCCTAGTAGGAGTGAGGAAAACATCACGGGGTGGGGCACATTGTATGGGTGTGTGTTACATTACATTCACTAGTAGGAGTGAGAAAAACATCACGGGGTGGTGTGCATTGTATGGGTGTGTGTTACATTACATTCACTAGTAGGAGTGAGAAAAACATCACGGTGTGGTGCGCATTGTATGGGTGTGTGTTATATTACATTCACTAGTAGGAGTGAGATAAAAATCACGGGGTGGTGGGAATCGGAGGGTCTGAATTAGGATAGGCAGTGAGTGGCAATGTAGGATGGAGAAAAGCACTGTGGGGTGGTCAGCATTGGGAGGTCAGGGAACATGCAGTGGCAATGTAGGATATGTTTCTGAAAAACATCGCGGGGTGGTGCGCATTGTATGGGTGTGTGTTACATTACATTCACTAGTAGGAGTGAGAAAAACATCACGGGGTGGTGCGCATTGTATGGGTGTGTGTTACATTACATTCACTAGTAGGAGTGAGAAAAACATCACGGGGTGGTGCGCATTGTATGGGTGTGTGTTACATTACATTCACTGGTAGGAGTGAGAAAAACATCACGGGGTGGTGCGCATTGTATGGGTGTGTGTTACATTACATTCACTAAGAGGAGTGAGAAAAACATCACGGGGTGGTGCGCATTGTATGGGTGTGTGTTACATTACATTCCCTAGTAGGAGTGAGAAAAACATCACGGGGTGGTGCGCATTGTATGGGTGTGTGTTACATTACATTCCCTAGTAGGAGTGAGAAAAACATCACAGGGTGGTGCGCATTTTATGGGTGTGTGTTACATTACATTCACTAGTAGGATTGAGAAAAACATCACGGGGTGGTGCGCATTGTATGGGTGTGTGTTACATTACATTCACTAAGAGGAGTGAGAAAAACATCACGGGGTGGTGCGCATTGTATGGGTGTGTGTTACATTACATTCACTAGTAGGAGTGAGAAAAACATCACGGGGTGGTGCGCATAGTATGGGTGTGTGTTACATTACATTCACTAGTAGGAGTGAGAAAAACATCACGGGGTGGTGCGCATTGTATGGGTGGGTGTTACATTACATTCACTAGTAGGAGTGAGAAAAACATCACGGGGTGGTGCGCATTGTATGGGTGTGTGTTACATTACATTCACTAGTAGGAGTGAGAAAAACATCACGGGGTGGTGCGCATTGTATGGGTGTGTGTTACATTACATTCACTAGTAGGAGTGAGAAAAACATCACGGGGTGGTGCGCATTGTATGGGTGTGTGTTACATTACAGTCACTAGTAGGAGTGAGAAAAACATCACGGGGTGGTGCGCATTGTATGGGTGTGTGTTACATTACATTCACTAGTAGGAGTGAGAAAAACATCACGGGGTGGTGCGCATTGTATGGGTGTGTGTTACATTACATTCACTAGTAGGAGTGAGAAAAACATCACGGGGTGGTGCGCATTGTATGGGTGTGTGTTACATTACATTCACTAGTAGGAGTGAGAAAAACATCACGGGGTGGTGCGCATTGTATGGGTGTGTGTTACATTACATTCACTAGAAGGAGTGAGAAAAACATCACGGGGTGGTGCGCATTGTATGGGTGTGTGTTACATTACATTCACTAGTAGGAGTGAGAAAAACATCACGGGGTGGTGCGCATTGTATGGGTGTGTGTTACATTACATTCACTAGTAGGAGTGAAAAAACATCACGGGGTGGTGCGCATTGTATGGGTGTGTGTTACATTACATTCACTAGTAGGAGTGAGAAAAACATCACGGGATGGTGCGCATTGTATGGGTGTGTGTTACATTACATTCACTAGTAGGAGTGAGAAAAACATCACGGGGTGGTGCGCATTGTATGGGTGTGTGTTACATTACATTCACTAGTAGGAGTGAGAAAAACATCACGGGGTGGTGCGCATTGTATGGGTGTGTGTTACATTACATTCACTAGTAGGAGTGAGAAAAACATCACGCGGTGGTGCGCATTGTATGGGTGTGTGTTACATTACATTCACTAGTAGGAGTGAGAAAAACATCACGGGGTGGTGCGCATTGTATGGGTGTGTGTTACATTACATTCACTAGTAGGAGTGAGAAAAACATCACGGGGTGGTGCGCATTGTATGGGTGTGTGTTACACTACATTCACTACCAGGAGTGAGAAAAACATCACGGGGTGGTGCGCATTGTATGGGTGTGTGTTACAATACATTCACTACCAGGAGTGAGAAAAACATCACCGGGTGGTGCGCATTGTATGGGTGTGTGTTACATTACATTCACTAGTAGGAGTGAGAAAAACATCACGGGGTGGTGCGCATTGTATGGGTGTGTGTTACATTAGATTCACTAGTAGGAGTGAGAAAAACATAACGGGGTGGTGCGCATTGTATGGGTGTGTGTTACATTACATTCACTAGTAGGAGTGAGAAAACCATCACGGGGTGGTGCGCATTGTATGGGTGTGTGTTACATTACATTCACTAGTAGGAGTGAGAAAACCATCACGGGGTGGTGCGCATTGTATGGGTGTGTGTTACATTACATTCACTAGTAGGAGTGAGAAAAACATCACGGGGTGGTGCGCATTTTATGGGTGTGTGTTACATTAGATTCACTAGTAGGAGTGAGAAAAACATCACGGGGTGGTGCGCATTTTATGGGTGTGTGTTACATTAGATTCACTAGTAGGAGTGAGAAAAACATCACGGGGTGGTGCGCATTGTATGGGTGTGTGTTACATTACATTCACTAGTAGGTGTGAGAAAAACATCACGGGGTGGTGCGCATTGTATGGGTGTGTGTTATATTACAATCACTAGTAGGAGTGAGAAAAACATCACGGGGTGGTGCGCATTGTATGGGTGTGTGTTACATTACAATCACTAGTAGGAGTCAGAAAAAATCACGGGGTGGTGCGCATTGTATGGGTGTCTGTTACATTAGATTCACTAGTAGGAGTGAGAAAAACATCACGGGGTGGTGTGAATCGAAGGGTCTGAATTAGGATACGCCGTGAGTTGCAATGTAGGATGGAGAAAAGCCCCGCGGGGAGGTCAACATGGTGAGGTCAGCGAACATGCAGTGGCAATGTAGGATAGGTTTCTGAAAAACATCGCGGGGTGGTGCGCATTGTATGGGTGTGTGTTACATTACATTCACTAGTAGGAGTGAGAAAAACATCACGGGGTGGTGCGCATTGTATGGGTGTGTGTTACATTACATTCCCTAGTAGGAGTGAGAAAAACATCACGGGGTGGGGCACATTGTATGGGTGTGTGTTACATTACATTCACTAGTAGGAGTGAGAAAAACATCACGGGGTGGTGTGCATTGTATGGGTGTGTGTTACATTACATTCACTAGTAGGAGTGAGAAAAACATCACGGTGTGGTGCGCATTGTATGGGTGTGTGTTATATTACATTCACTAGTAGGAGTGAGATAAAAATCACGGGGTGGTGGGAATCGGAGGGTCTGAATTAGGATAGGCAGTGAGTGGCAATGTAGGATGGAGAAAAGCACTGTGGGGTGGTCAGCATTGGGAGGTCAGGGAACATGCAGTGGCAATGTAGGATAGGTTTCTGAAAAACATCGCGGGGTGGTGCGCATTGTATGGGTGTGTGTTACATTACATTCACTAGTAGGAGTAAGAAAAACATCACGGGGTGGTGCGCATTGTATGGGTGTGTGTTACATTACATTCACTAGTAGGAGTGAGAAAAACATCACGGGGTGGTGCGCATTGTTTGGGTGTGTGTTACATTACATTCACTGGTAGGAGTGAGAAAAACATCACGGGGTGGTGCGCATTGTATGGGTGTGTGTTACATTACATTCACTAAGAGGAGTGAGAAAAACATCACGGGGTGGTGCGCATTGTATGGGTGTGTGTTACATTACATTCCCTAGTAGGAGTGAGAAAAACATCACGGGGTGGTGCGCATTGTATGGGTGTGTGTTACATTACATTCCCTAGTAGGAGTGAGAAAAACATCACAGGGTGGTGCGCATTTTATGGGTGTGTGTTACATTACATTCACTAGTAGTAGTGAGAAAAACATCACGGGGTGGTGCGCATTGTATGGCTGTGTGTTACATTACATTCACTAAGAGGAGTGAGAAAAACATCACGGGGTGGTGCGCATTGTATGGGTGTGTGTTACATTACATTCACTAGTAGGAGTGAGAAAAACATCACGGGGTGGTGCGCATTGTATGGGTGTGTGTTACATTACATTCACTAGTAGGAGTGAGAAAAACATCACGGGGTGGTGAGCATTGTATGGGTGTGTGTTACATTAGATTCACTAGTAGGCGTGAGAAAAACATCACGTGGTGGTGCGCATTGTATGGGTGTGTGTTACATTACATTCACTAGTAGGAGTGAGAAAAACATCACGGGGTGGTGCGCATTGTATGGGTGTGTGTTACATTACATTCACTAGTAGGAGTGAGAAAAACATCACGGGGTGGTGCGCACTGTATGGGTGTGTGTTACATTACATTCACTAGTAGGAGTGAGAAAAACATCACGGGGTGGTGCGCATTGTAAGGGTGTGTGTTACATTACATTCACTAGTAGGAGTGAGAAAAACATCACGGGGTGGTGCGCATTGTATGGGTGTGTGTTACATTACATTCACTAGTAGGAGTGAGAAAAACATCACGGGGTGGTGCGCATTGTATGGGTGTGTGTTACATTACATTCACTAGTAGGAGTGAGAAAAACATCACGGGGTGGTGCGCATTGTATGGGTGTGTGTTACATTACATTCACTAGTAGGAGTGAGAAAAACATCACGGGGTGGTGCGCATTGTATGGGTGTGTGTTACATTACATTCACTAGTAGGAGTGAGAAAAACATCACGGGGTGGTGCGCATTGTATGGGTGTGTGTTACATTACATTCACTAGTAGGAGTGAGAAAAACATCACGGGGTGGTGCGCATTGTATGGGTGTGTGTTACATTACATTCACTAGTAGGAGTGAGAAAAACATCACGGGATGGTGCGCATTGTATGGGTGTGTGTTACATTACATTCACTAGTAGGAGTGAGAAAAACATCACGGGGTGGTGCGCATTGTATGGGTGTGTGTTACATTAGATTCACTAGTAGGAGTGAGAAAAACATCACGGGGTGGTGCGCATTTTATGGGTGTGTGTTACATTAGATTCACTAGTAGGAGTGAGAAAAACATCACGGGGTGGTGCGTATTGTATGGGTGTGTGTTACATTACATTCACTAGTAGGTGTGAGAAAAACATCACGGGGTGGTGCGCATTGTATGGGTGTGTGTTATATTACAATCACTAGTAGGAGTGAGAAAAACATCACGGGGAATGCGCATTGTATGGGTGTGTGTTACATTACAATCACTAGTAGGAGTCAGAAAAAATCACGGGGTGGTGCGCATTGTATGGGTGTGTGTTACATTAGATTCACTAGTAGGAGTGAGAAAAACATCACGGGGTGGTGCGCATTGTATGGGTGTGTGTTACATTAGATTCACTAGTAGGAGTGAGAAAAACATCACGGGGTGGTGCGCATTGTATGGGTGTGTGTTACATTAGATTCACTAGTAGGAGTGAGAAAAACATCACGGGGTGGTGCGCATTGTATGGGTGTGTGTTACATTAGATTCACTAGTAGTAGTGAGAAAAACATCACGGGGTGGTGCGCATTGTATGGGTGTGTGTTACATTAGATTCACTAGTAGGAGTGAGAAAAACATCACGGGGTGGTGCGCATTGTATGGGTGTGTGTTACATTACAGTCACTAGTAGGAGTAAGAAAAACATCACGGGGTGGTGCGCATTGTATGGGTGTGTGTTACATTACATTCACTAGTAGGAGTGAGAAAAACATCACGGGGTGGTGCGCATTTTATGGGTGTGTGTTACATTACATTCACTAGTAGGAGTGAGAAAAACATCACGGGGTGGTGCGCATTGTATGGGTGTGTGTTACATTACATTCACTAGTAGGAGTTAGAAAAACATCACGGGGTGGTGCGCATTGTATGGGTGTGTGTTACATTACATTCACTAGTAGGAGTGAGAAAAACATCACGGGGTGGTGCGCATTGTATGGGTGTGTGTTACATTACATTCACTAGTAGGAGTGAGAAAAACATCACGGGGTGGTGCGCATTGTATGGGTGTGTGTTACATTACATTCACTAGTAGGAGTGAGAAAAACATCACGGGGTGGTGCGCATTGTATGGGTGTGTGTTACATTACATTCACTACTAGGAGTGAGAAAAACATCACGGGGTGGTGCGCATTGTATGGGTGTGTGTTACATTACATTCACTAGTAGGAGTTAAAAAACATCACGGGGTGGTGCGCATTGTATGGGTGTGTGTTACATTACATTAAATAGTAGGAGTGAGAAAAACATCACGGGGTGGTGCGCATTGTATGGGTGTGTGTTACATTACATTCACTAGTAGGAGTGAGAAAAACATCACGGGATGGTGCTCATTGTATGGGTGTGTGTTACATTACATTCACTAGTAGGAGTGAGAAAAACATCACGGGGTGGTGCGCATTGTATGGGTGTGTGTTACATTACATTCACTAGTAGGAGTGAGAAAAACATCACGGGGTGGTGCGCATTGTATGGCTGTGTGTTACATTACATTCACTAGTAGGAGTGAGAAAAACATCACGTGGTGGTGCGCATTATATGGGTGTGTGTTACATTAGATTCACTAGTAGGAGTGAGAATACCATCACGGGGTGGTGTGCATTTTATGGGTGTGTGTTACATTAGATTCACGAGTAGGAGTGAGAAAAACATCACGGGGTGGTGCGCATTGTATGGGTGTGTGTTACATTAGATTCACTACTAGGAGTGAGAAAAACATCACGGGGAGGTGCGCATTGTATGGGTGTGTGTTACATTACATTCACTAGTAGGAGTGAGAAAAACATCACGGGGTGGTGCGCATTGTATGGGTGTGTGCTACATTAGATTCACTAGTAGGAGTGAGAAAAACATCACGGGGTGGTGCGCATTGTATGGGTGTGTGTTACATTAGATTCACTAGTAGGAGTGAGAAAAACATCACGGGGTGGTGCGCATTGTATGGGTGTGTGTTACATTACATACACTAGTAGGAGTGAGAAAATCATCACGGGGTGGTGCGCATTGTATGGGTGTGTGTTACATTACATTCACTAGTAGGAGTGAGAAAAACATCACGGGGTGGTGTGCATTGTATGGGTGTGTGTTACATTACATTCACTAGTAGGAGTGAGAAAAACATCACGGGGTGGTGCGCATTGTATGGGTGTGTGTTACATTACATTCACTAGTAGGAGTGAGAAAAACATCACGGTGTGGTGCGCATTGTATGGGTGTGTGTTACATTACATTCACTAGTAGGAGTGAGAAAAACATCACGGGGTGGTGCGCATTTTATGGGTGTGTGTTACATTACATTCACTAGTAGGAGTGAGAAAAACATCACGGGGTGGTGCGCATTGTATGGGTGTGTGTTACATTACATTCACTAGTAGGAGTGAGAAAAACATCACGGGGTGGTGCGCATTGTATGGGTGTGTGTTACATTACATTCACTAGTAGGAGTGAGAAAAACATCACGGGGTGGTGCGCATTGTATGGGTGTGTGTTACATTACATTCACTAGTAGGAGTGAGAAAAACATCACGGGGTGGTGCGCATTGTATCGGTGAGTGTTACATTACATTCACTAAGAGGAGTGAGAAAAACATCACGGGGTGGTGCGCATTGTATGGGTGTGTGTTACATTAGATTCACTACTAGGAGTGAGAAAAACATCACGGGGAGGTGCGCATTGTATGGGTGTGTGTTACATTACATTCACTAGTAGGAGTGAGAAAAACATCACGGGGTGGTGCGCATTGTATGGGTGTGTGGTACATTACATTCACTAGTAGGAGTCAGAAAAACATCACGGGGTGGTGCGCATTGTATGGGTGTGTGTTACATTACACTCACTAGTAGGAGTGAGAAAAACATCACGGGGTGGTGCGCATTGCATGGGTGTGTGTTACATTAGATTCACTAGTAGGAGTGAGAAAAACATCACGGGGTGGTGCGCATTGTATGGGTGTGTGTTACATTAGATTCACTAGTAGGAGTGAGAAAAACATCACGGGGTGGTGCGCATTGTATGGGTGTGTGTTACATTAGATTCACTAGAAGGAGTGAGAAAAACATCACGGGGTGGTGCGCATTGTATGGGTGTGTGTTACATTAGATTCACTAGTAGGAGTGAGAAAATCATCACGGGGTGGTGCGCATTGTATGGGTGTGTGTTACATTACATTCACTAGTAGGAGTGAGAAAAACATCACGGGGTGGTGCGCATTGTATGGGTGTGTGTTACATTACATTCACTAGTAGGAGTGAGAAAAACATCACGGGGTGGTGCGCATTGTATGGGTGTGTGTTACATTACATTCACTAGTAGGAGTGAGAAAAACATCACGGGGTGGTGCGCATTGTATGGGTGTGTGTTACATTACATTCACTAGTAGGAGTGAGAAAAACATCACGGGGTAGTGCGCATTGTATGGGTGTGTGTTACATTACATTCACTAGTAGGAGTGAGAAAAACATCACGGGGTGGTGCGCATTGTATGGGTGTGTGTTACATTACATTCACTAGTAGGAGTGAGAAAAACATCACGGGGTGGTGCGCATTGTATGGGTGTGTGTTACATTACATTCACTAGTAGGAGTGAGAAAAACATCACGGGGTGGTGCGCATTGTATGGGTGTGTGTTACATTACATTCACTAGTAGGAGTGAGAAAAACATCACGGGGTGGTGCGCATTGTATGGGTGTGTGTTACATTACATTCACTAGTAGGAGTGAGAAAAACATCACGGGGTGGTGCGCATTGTATGGGTGAGTGTTACATTACATTCACTAAGAGGAGTGAGAAAAACATCACGGGGTGGTGCGCATTGTATGGGTGTGTGTTACATTACATTCACTAGTAGGAGTGAGAAAAACATCTCGGGGTGGTGCGCATTTTATGGGTGTGTGTTACATTACATTCACTAGTAGGAGTGAGAAAAACATCACGGGGTGGTGCGCATTGTATGGGTGTGTGTTACATTAGATTCACTACTAGGAGTGAGAAAAACATCACGGGGAGGTGCGCATTGTATGGGTGTGTGTTACATTACATTCACTAGTAGGAGTGAGAAAAACATCACGGGGTGGTGCGCATTGTATGGGTGTGTGTTACATTACATTCACTAGTAGGAGTCAGAAAAACATCACGGGGTGGTGCGCATTGTATGGGTGTGTGTTACATTACATTCACTAGTAGGAGTGAGAAAAACATCACGGGGTGGTGCGCATTGCATGGGTGTGTGTTACATTAGATTCACTAGTAGGAGTGAGAAAAACATCACGGGGTGGTGCGCATTGTATGGGTGTGTGTTACATTAGATTCACTAGTAGGAGTGAGAAAAACATCACGGGGTGGTGCGCATTGTATGGTTGTGTGTTACATTAGATTCACTAGAAGGAGTGAGAAAAACATCACGGGGTGGTGCGCATTGTATGGGTGTGTGTTACATTAGATTCACTAGTAGGAGTGAGAAAATCATCACGGGGTGGTGCGCATTGTATGGGTGTGTGTTACATTACATTCACTAGTAGGAGTGAGAAAAACATCACGGGGTGGTGCGCATTGTATGGGTGTGTGTTACATTACATTCACTAGTAGGAGTGAGAAAAACATCACGGGGTGGTGCGCATTGTATGGGTGTGTGTTACATTACATTCACTAGTAGGAGTGAGAAAAACATCACGGGGTGGTGCGCATTGTATGGGTGTGTGTTACATTACATTCACTAGTAGGAGTGAGAAAAACATCACGGGGTAGTGCGCATTGTATGGGTGTGTGTTACATTACATTCACTAAGAGGAGTGAGAAAAACATCACGGGGTGGTGCGCATTGTATGGGTGTGTGTTACATTACATTCACTAGTAGGAGTGAGAAAAACATCACGGGGTGGTGCGCATTTTATGGGTTTGTGTTATATTACATTCACTAGTAGGAGTGAGAAAAACATCACGGGGTGGTGCGCATTGTATGGGCGTGTGTTACATTAGATTCACTACTAGGAGTGACAAAAACATCACGGGGAGGGGCGCATTGTATGGGCGTGTGTTACATTACATTCACTAGTAGGAGTGAGAAAAACATCACGGGGTGGTGCGCATTGTATGGGTGTGTGTTACATTACATTCACTAGTAGGAGTCAGAAAAACATCACGGGGTGGTGCACATTGTATGGGTGTGTGTTACATTACATTCACTAGTAGGAGTGAGAAAAACATCACGGGGTAGTGCGCATTGTATGGGTGTGTGTTACATTAGATTCACTAGTAGGAGTGAGAAAAACATCACGGGGTGGTGCGCATTGTATGGGTGTGTGTTACATTAGATTCACTAGTAGGAGTGAGAAAAACATCACGGGGTGGTGCGCATTGTATGGGTGTGTGTTCCATTAGATTCACTAGTAGGAGTGAGAAAAACATCACGGGGTGGTGCGCATTGTATGGGTGTGTGTTACATTAGATTCACTAGAAGGAGTGAGAAAAACATCACGGTGTGGTGCGCATTGTATGGGTGTGTGTTACATTAGATTCACTAGTAGGAGTGGGAAAATCATCACGGGGTGGTGCGCATTGTATGGATGTGTGTTACATTACATTCACTAGTAGGAGTGAGAAAAACATCACGGGGTGGTGCGCATTGTATGGGTGTGTGTTACATTACATTCACTAGTAGGAGTGAGAAAAACATCACGGGGTGGTGCGCATTGTATGGGTGTGTGTTACATTACATTCACTAGTAGGATTGAGAAAAACATCACGGGGTGGTGCGCATTGTATGGGTGTGTGTTACATTACATTCACTAGTAGGAGTGAGAAAAACATCACGGGGTGGTGCGCATTGTATGGGTGTGTGTTACATTACATTCACTAGTAGGAGTGAGAAAAACATCACGGGGTGGTGCGCATTGTATGGGTGAGTGTTACATTACATTCACTAGTAGGAGTGAGAAAAACATCAATGGTGGTGAGCATTGTATGGGTTTGTGTTACATTAGATTCACTAGTAGGAGTGAGAAAAACATCACGGGGTGGTGCGCATTTTATGGGTGTGTGTTACATTAGATCCACTAGTAGGAGTGAGAAAAACATCACGGGGTGGTGCGCATTGTATGGGTGTGTGTTACATTAGATTCACTACTAGGAGTGAGAAAAACATCACGGGGAGGTGCGCATTGTATGGGTGTGTGTTACATTACATTCACTAGTAGGAGTGAGAAAAACATCACGGGGTGGTGCGCATTGTATGGGTGTGTGTTACATTACATTCACTAGTAGGAGTGAGAAAAACATCACGGGGTGGTGCGCATTGTATGGGTGTGTGTTACATTACATTCACTAGTAGGAGTGAGAAAAACATCACGGGGTGGTGGGCATTGTATGGGTGTGTGTTACATTAGATTCACTAGTAGGAGTGAGAATAACATCACGGGGTGGTGCGCATTGTATGGGTGTGTGTTACATTACATTCACTAGTAGGAGTGAGAAAAACATCACGGGGTGGTGCGCATTGTATGGGTGTGTGTTACATTAGATTCACTACTAGGAGTGAGAAAAACATCACGGGGAGGTGCGCATTGTATGGGTGTGTGTTACATTACATTCACTAGTAGGAGTGAGAAAAACATCACGGGGTGGTGCGCATTGTATGGGTGTGTGTTACATTACATTCACTAGTAGGAGTGAGAAAAACATCACGGGGTGGTGCGCATTGTATGGGTGTGTGTTACATTACATTCACTAGTAGGAGTGAGAAAAACATCACGGGGTGGTGCGCATTGTATGAGTGTGTGTTACATTACATTCACTAGTAGGAGTGAGAAAAACATCACGGGGTGGTGCGCATTGTATGGGTGTGTGTTACATTACATTCACTAGTAGGAGTGAGAAAAATATCACGGGGTGGTGCGCATTGTATGGGTGTGTGTTACATTACATTCACTAGTAGGAGTGAGAAAAACATCACGGTGTGGTGCGCATTGTATGGGTGTGTGTTACATTACATTCACTAGTAGGAGTGAGAAAAACATCACGGGGTGTTGCGCATTGTATGGGTGTGTGTTACATTACATTCACTAGTAGGAGTGAGAAAAACATCACGGGGTGGTGCGCATTGTATGGGTGTGTGTTACATTACATTCACTAGTAGGAGTGAGAAAAACATCACGGGGTGGTGCGCATTGTATGGGTGTGTGTTACATTACATTCACTAGTAGGATTGAGAAAAACATCACGGAGTGGTGCGCATTGTATGGGTGTGTGTTACATTACATTCAGTAGTAGGAGTGAGAAAAACATCACGGGGTAGTGCGCATTGTATGGGTGTGTGTTACATTACATTCACTAAGAGGAGTGAGAAAAACATCACGGGGTGGTGCGCATTGTATGGGTGTGTGTTACATTACATTCACTAGTAGGAGTGAGAAAAACATCACGGGGTGGTGCGCATTTTATGGGTGTGTGTTACATTACATTCACTAGTAGGAGTGAGAAAAACATCACGGGGTGGTGCGCATTGTATGGGTGTGTGTTACATTAGATTCACTACTAGGAGTGAGAAAAACATCACGGGGAGGTGCGCATTGTATGGGTGTGTGTTACATTACATTCACTAGTAGGAGTGAGAAAAACATCACGGGGTGATGCGCATTGTATGGGTGTGTGTTACATTACATTCACTAGTAGGAGTCAGAAAAACATCACGGGGTGGTGCGCATTGTATGGGTTTGTGTTACATTAGATTCACTAGTAGGAGTGAGAAAAACATCACGGGGTGGTGCGCATTTTATGGGTGTGTGTTACATTAGATTCACTACTAGGAGTGAGAAAAACATCACGGGGTGGTGCGCATTGTATGGGTGTGGGTTACATTAGATTCACTACTAGGAGTGAGAAAAACATCACGGGGAGGTGCGCATTGTATGGGTGTGTGTTACATTACATTCACTAGTAGGAGTGAGAAAAACATCACGGGGTGGTGCGCATTGTATGGGTGTGTGTTACATTACATTCACTAGTAGGAGTGAGAAAAACATCACGGGGTGGTGCGCATTGTATGGGTGTGTGTTACATTACATTCACTAGTAGGAGTGAGAAAAACATCACGGGGAGGTGCGCATTGTATGGGTGTGTGTTACATTACATTGACTAGTAGGAGTGAGAAAAACATCACGGGGTGGTGCGCATTGTATGGGTGTGTGTTACATTACATTCACTAGTAAGAGTGAGAAAAACATCACGGGGTGGTGCGCATTGTATGGGTGTGTGTTACATTACATTCACTAGTAGGAGTGAGAAAAACATCACGGGGTGGTGCGCATTGTATGGGTGTGTGTTACACTACATTCACTAGTAGGAGTGAGAAAAACATCACGGGGTGGTGCGCATTGTATGGGTGTGTGTTACATTACATTCACTAGTAGGAGGGAGAAAAACATCACGGGGTGGTGCGCATTGTATGGGTGTGTGTTACATTACATTCACTAGTAGGAGTGAGAAAAACATCACGGGGTGGTGCGCATTGTATGGGTGTGTGTTACATTAGATTCACTACTAGGAGTGAGAAAAACATCACGGGGTGGTGCGCATTGTATGGGTGTGTGTTACATTACATTCACTAGTAGGAGTGAGAAAAACATCACGGGGTGGTGCGCATTGTATGGGTGTGTGTTACATTACATTCACTAGTAGGAGTGAGAAAAACATCACGGGGTGGTGCGCATTGTATGGGTGTGTGTTACATTACATTCACTAGTAGGAGTGAGAAAAACATCACGGGGTGGTGCGCATTGTATGGGTGTGTGTTACATTACATTCACTAGTAGGAGTGAGAAAAACATCACGGGGTGGTGCGCATTGTATGGGTGTGTGTTACATTACATTCACTAGTAGGAGTGAGAAAAACATCACGGTGTGGTGCGCATTGTATGGGTGTGTGTTACATTACATTCACTAGTAGGAGTGAGAAAAACATCACGGGGTGGTGCGCATTGTATGGGTGTGTGTTACATTACATTCACTAGTAGGAGTGAGAAAAACATCACGGGGTGGTGCGCATTGTATGGGTGTGTTTTACATTACATTCACTAGTAGGAGTGAGAAAAACATCACGGGGTGGTGCGCATTGTATGGGTGTTTGTTACATTAGATTCACTAGAAGGAGTGAGAAAAACATCACGGCGTGGTGCACATTGTATGGGTGTGTGTTACATTAGATTCACTAGTAGGAGTGAGAAAAACATCACGGGGTGGTGCGCATTGTATGGGTGAGTGTTACATTACATTCACTAGTAGGAGTGAGAAAAACATCACGGGGTGGTGCGCATTGTATGGGTGTGTGTTACATTACATTCACTAGTAGGAGTGAGAAAAACATCACGGGGTGGTGCGCATTGTATGGGTGTGTGTTACATTACATTCACTAGTAGGAGTGAGAAAAACATCACGGGGTGGTGCGCATTGTATGGGTGTGTGTTACATTACATTCACTAAGAGGAGTGAGAAAAACATCACGGGGTGGTGCGCATTGTATGGGTGTGTGTTACTTTACATTCACTACTAGGAGTGAGAAAAACATCACGGGGTGGTGCGCATTGTATGGGTGTGTGTTACATTACATTCACTAGTAGGAGTGAGAAAAACATCACGGGGTGGTGCGCATTGTATGGGTTTGTGTTACATTAGATTCACTACTAGGAGTGAGAAAAACATCACGAGGAGGTGCGCATTGTATGGGTTTGTGTTACATTACATTCACTAGTAGGAGTGAGAAAAACATCACGGGGTGGTGCGCATTGTATGGGTGTGTGTTACATTACATTCACTAGTAGGAGTGAGAAAAACATCACGGGGTGGTGCGCATTGTATGGGTGTGTGTTACATTACATTCACTAGTAGGAGTGAGAAAAACATCACGGGGTGGTGCGCATTGTATGGGTGTGTGTTACATTAGATTCACTAGTAGGAGTGAGAAAAACATCACGGGGTGGTGCGCATTTTATGGGTGTGTGTTACATTAGATTCACTAGTAGGAGTGAGAAAAACATCACGGGGTGGTGCGCATTGTATGGGTGTGTGTTACATTAGATTCACTAGTAGGAGTGAGAAAAACATCACGGGGTGGTGCGCATTGTATGGGTGTGTGTTACATTACATTCACTAGTAGGAGTGAGAAAAACATCACGGGGTGGTGCGCATTGTATGGGTGTGTGTTACATTAGATTCACTAGTAGGAGTGAGAAAAACATCACGGGGTGGTGCGCATTGTATGGGTGTGTGTTACATTAGATTCACTAGTAGGAGTGAGAAAAACCCCACAGGGTGGTGCGCATTGTATGGGTGTGTGTTACATTAGATTCACTAGTAGGAGTGAGAAAAACATCACGGGGTGGTGCGCATTGTATGGGTGTGTGTTACATTAGATTCACTACTAGGAGTGAGAAATACATCACGGGGAGGTGCGCATTGTATGGGTGTGTGTTACATTAGATTCACTAGTAGGAGTGAGAAAAACATCACGGGGTGGTGCGCATTGTATGGGTGTGTGTTACATTAGATTCACTAGTAGGAGTGAGAAAAACATCACGGGGTGGTGCGCATTGTATGGGTGTGTGTTACATTAGATTCACTAGTAGGAGTGAGAAAAACATCACGGGGTGGTGCGCATTGTATGGGTGTGTGTTACATTAGATTCACTAGTAGGAGTGAGAAAAACATCACGGTGTGGTGCGCATTGTATGGGTGTGTGTTACATTAGATTCACTACTAGGAGTGAGAAAAACATCACGGGGTGGTGCGCATTGTATGGGTGTGTGTTACATTAGATTCACTAGTAGGAGTGAGAAAAACATCACGGGGTGGTGCGCATTGTATGGGTGTGTGTTACATTAGATTCACTAGTAGGAGTGAGAAAAACATCACGGGATGGTGCGCATTTTATGGGTGTGTGTTACATTAGATTCACTACTAGGAGTGAGAAAAACATCACGGGGTGGTGTGAATTGGAGGGTCTGAATTAGAATAGGCAGTGAGTGGCAATGTAGGATGGAGAAAAGCCACCACCGGGTGGTCAGCATGGGGAGGTCAGGGAACATGCAGTGGCAATGTAGGATAGGTTTCTGAAAAACATCGCGTGGTGGTGCGCATTGTATGGGTGTGTGTTACATTAGATTCACCAGTAGGAGTGAGAAAAACATCACGGGGTGGTGCGCATTGTATGGGTGTGTGTTACATTACATTCACTAGTAGGAGTGAGAAAAACATCACGGGGTGGTGCGCATTGTATGGGTGTGTGTTACATTAGATTCACTAGTAGGAGTGAGAAAAACATCACGGGGTGGTGCGCATTTTATGGGTGTGTGTTACATTAGATTCACTAGTAGGAGTGAGAAAAACATCACGGGGTGGTGCGCATTGTATGGGTGTGTGTTACATTACATTCACTAGTAGGAGTGAGAAAAACATCACGGGGTGGTGCGCATTGTATGGGTGTGTGTTACATTAGATTCACTAGTAGGAGTGAGAAAAACATCACGGGGTGGTGCGCATTGTATGGATGTGTGTTACATTACATTCACTACCAGGAGTGAGAAAAACATCACGGGGTGGTGCGCATTTTATGGGTGTGTGTTACATTACATTCACTAGTAGGAGTGAGAAAAACATCACGGGGTGGTGCGCATTGTATGGGTGTGTGTTACATTAGATTCACTAGTAGGAGTGAGAAAAACATCACGGGGTGGTGCGCATTGTATGGGTGTGTGTTACATTAGATTCACTAGTAGGAGTGAGAAAAACATCACGGGGTGGTGCGCATTGTATGGGTGTGTGTTACATTACATTCACTAGTAGGTGTGAGAAAAACATCACGGGGTGGTGCGCTTTGTATGGGTGTGTGTTATATTACAATCACTAGTAGGAGTGAGAAAAACATCACGGGGTGGTGCGCATTGTATGGGTGTGTGTTACATTAAATTCACTAGTAGGAGTGAGAAAAACATCACGGGGTGGTGCGCATTGTATGGGTGTGTGTTACATTAGATTCACTAGAAGGAGTGAGAAAAACATCACGGGGTGGTGCGCATTGTAAGGGTGTGTGTTACATTAGATTCACTAGTACGAGTGAGAAAATCATCACGGGGTGTTGCGCATTGTATGGGTGTGTGTTAAATTACATTCACTAGTAGGAGTGAGAAAAACATCACGGGGTGGTGCGCATTGTATGGGTGTGTGTTACATTAGATTCACTAGTAGGAGTGAGAAAAACATCACGGGGTGGTGCGCATTGTATGGGTGTGTGTTACATTAGATTCACTAGTAGGAGTGAGAAAAACATCACGGGGTGGTGCGCATTGTATGGGTGTGTGTTACATTACATTCACTAGTAGGTGTGAGAAAAACATCACGGGGTGGTGCGCTTTGTATGGGTGTGTGTTATATTACAATCACTAGTAGGAGTGAGAAAAACATCACGGGGTGGTGCGCATTGTATGGGTGTGTGTTACATTAAATTCACTAGTAGGAGTGAGAAAAACATCACGGGGTGGTGCGCATTGTATGGGTGTGTGTTACATTAGATTCACTAGAAGGAGTGAGAAAAACATCACGGGGTGGTGCGCATTGTAAGGGTGTGTGTTACATTAGATTCACTAGTACGAGTGAGAAAATCATCACGGGGTGTTGCGCATTGTATGGGTGTGTGTTAAATTACATTCACTAGTAGGAGTGAGAAAAACATCACGGGGTGGTGCGCATTGTATGGGTGTGTGTTACATTACATTCACTAGTAGGAGTGAGAAAAACATCACGGGGTGGTGCGCATTGTATGGGTGTGTGTTACATTACATTCACTAGTAGGAGTGAGAAAAACATCACGGGATGGTGCTCATTGTATGGGTGTGTGTTACATTACATTCACTAGTAGGAGTGAGAAAAACATCACGGGGTGGTGCGCATTGTATGGGTGTGTGTTACATTACATTCACTAGTAGGAGTGAGAAAAACATCACGGGGTGGTGCGCATTGTATGGGTGTGTGTTACATTACATTCACTAGTAGGAGTGAGAAAAACATCACGTGGTGGTGCGCATTATATGGGTGTGTGTTACATTAGATTCACTAGTAGGAGTGAGAATACCATCACGGGGTGGTGTGCATTTTATGGGTGTGTGTTACATTAGATTCACGAGTAGGAGTGAGAAAAACATCACGGGGTGGTGCGCATTGTATGGGTGTGTGTTACATTAGATTCACTACTAGGAGTGAGAAAAACATCACGGGGAAGTGCGCATTGTATGGGTGTGTGTTACATTACATTCACTAGTAGGAGTGAGAAAAACATCACGGGGTGGTGCGCATTGTATGGGTGTGTGCTACATTAGATTCACTAGTAGGAGTGAGAAAAACATCACGGGGTGGTGCGCATTGTATGGGTGTGTGTTACATTAGATTCACTAGTAGGAGTGAGAAAAACATCACGGGGTGGTGCGCATTGTATGGGTGTGTGTTACATTACATACACTAGTAGGAGTGAGAAAAACATCACGGGGTGGTGCGCATTGTATGGGTGTGTGTTACATTACATTCACTAGTAGGAGTGAGAAAAACATCACGGGGTGGTGTGCATTGTATGGGTGTGTGTTACATTACATTCACTAGTAGGAGTGAGAAAAACATCACGGGGTGGTCCGCATTGTATGGGTGTGTGTTACATTACATTCACTAGTAGGAGTGAGAAAAACATCACGGTGTGGTGCGCATTGTATGGGTGTGTGTTACATTACATTCACTAGTAGGAGTGAGAAAAACATCACGGGGTGGTGCGCATTGTATGGGTGTGTGTTACATTACATTCACTAGTAGGAGTGAGAAAAACATCACGGGGTGGTGCGCATTGTATGGGTGTGTGTTACATTACATTCACTAGTAGGAGTGCGAAAAACATCACGGGGTGGTGCGCATTGTATGGGTGTGTGTTACATTACATTCACTAGTAGGAGTGAGAAAAACATCACGGGGTGGTGCGCATTGTATGGGTGTGTGTTACATTACATTCACTAGTAGGAGTGAGAAAAACATCACGGGGTGGTGCGCATTGTATCGGTGAGTGTTACATTACATTCACTAAGAGGAGTGAGAAAAACATCACGGGGTGGTGCGCATTGTATGGGTGTGTGTTACATTACATTCACTAGTAGGAGTGAGAAAAACATCACGGGGTGGTGCGCATTTTATGGGTGTGTGTTACATTACATTCACTAGTAGGAGTGAGAAAAACATCACGGGGTGGTGCGCATTGTATGGGTGTGTGTTACATTAGATTCACTACTAGGAGTGAGAAAAACATCACGGGGAGGTGCGCATTGTATGGGTGTGTGTTACATTACATTCACTAGTAGGAGTGAGAAAAACATCACGGGGTGGTGCGCATTGTATGGGTGTGTGTTACATTACATTCACTAGTAGGAGTCAGAAAAACATCACGGGGTGGTGCGCATTGTATGGGTGTGTGTTACATTACACTCACTAGTAGGAGTGAGAAAAACATCACGGGGTGGTGCGCATTGCATGGGTGTGTGTTACATTAGATTCACTAGTAGGAGTGAGAAAAACATCACGGGGTGGTGCGCATTGTATGGGTGTGTGTTACATTAGATTCACTAGTAGGAGTGAGAAAAACATCACGGGGTGGTGCGCATTGTATGGGTGTGTGTTACATTAGATTCACTAGAAGGAGTGAGAAAAACATCACGGTGTGGTGCGCATTGTATGGGTGTGTGTTACATTAGATTCACTAGTAGGAGTGAGAAAATCATCAAGGGGTGGTGCGCATTGTATGGGTGTGTGTTACATTACATTCACTAGTAGGAGTGAGAAAAACATCACGGGGTGGTGCGCATTGAATGGGTGTGTGTTACATTACATTCACTAGTAGGAGTGAGAAAAACATCACGGGGTGGTGCGCATTGTATTGGTGTGTGTTACATTACATTCACTAGTAGGAGTGAGAAAAACATCACGGGGTGGTGCGCATTTTATGGGTGTGTGTTACATTACATTCACTAGTAGGAGTGAGAAAAACATCATGGGGTAGTGCGCATTGTATGGGCGTGTGTTACATTACATTCACTAGTAGGAGTGAGAAAAACATCACGGGGTGGTGCGCATTGTATGGGTGTGTGTTACATTACATTCACTAGTAGGAGTGAGAAAAACATCACGGGGTGGTGCGCATTGTATGGGTGTGTGTTACATTACATTCACTAGTAGGAGTGAGAAAAACATCACGGGGTGGTGCGCATTGTATGGGTGTGTGTTACATTACATTCACTAGTAGGAGTGAGAAAAACATCACGGGGTGGTGCGCATTGTATGGGTGTGTGTTACATTACATTCACTAGTAGGAGTGAGAAAAACATCACGGGGTGGTGCGCATTGTATGGGTGAGTGTTACATTACATTCACTAAGAGGAGTGAGAAAAACATCACGGGGTGGTGCGCATTGTATGGGTGTGTGTTACATTACATTCACTAGTAGGAGTGAGAAAAACATCACGGGGTGGTGCGCATTTTATGGGTGTGTGTTACATTACATTCACTAGTAGGAGTGAGAAAAACATCACGGGGTGGTGCGCATTGTATGGGTGTGTGTTACATTAGATTCACTACTAGGAGTGAGAAAAACATCATGGGGAGGTGCGCATTGTATGGGTGTGTGTTACATTACATTCACTAGTAGGAGTGAGAAAAACATCACGGGGTGGTGCGCATTGTATGGGTGTGTGTTACATTACATTCACTAGTAGGAGTCAGAAAAACATCACGGGGTGGTGCGCATTGTAATGGTGTGTGTTACATTACATTCACTAGTAGGAGTGAGAAAAACATCACGGGGTGGTGCGCATTGCATGGGTGTGTGTTACATTAGATTCACTAGTAGGAGTGAGAAAAACATCACGGGGTGGTGCGCATTGTATGGGTGTGTGTTACATTAGATTCACTAGTAGGAGTGAGAAAAACATCACGGGGTGGTGCGCATTGTATGGTTGTGTGTTACATTAGATTCACTAGAAGGAGTGAGAAAAACATCACGGGGTGGTGCGCATTGTATGGGTGTGTGTTACATTAGATTCACTAGTAGGAGTGAGAAAATCATCACGGGGTGGTGCGCATTGTATGGGTGTGTGTTACATTACATTCACTAGTAGGAGTGAGAAAAACATCACGGGGTGGTGCGCATTGTATGGGTGTGTGTTACATTACATTCACTAGTAGGAGTGAGAAAAACATCACGGGGTGGTGCGCATTTTATGGGTTTGTGTTATATTACATTCACTAGTAGGAGTGAGAAAAACATCACGGGGTGGTGCGCATTGTATGGGCGTGTGTTACATTAGATTCACTACTAGGAGTGACAAAAACATCACGGGGAGGGGCGCATTGTATGGGCGTGTGTTACATTACATTCACTAGTAGGAGTGAGAAAAACATCACGGGGTGGTGCGCATTGTATGGGTGTGTGTTACATTACATTCACTAGTAGGAGTCAGAAAAACATCACGGGGTGGTGCACATTGTATGGGTGTGTGTTACATTACATTCACTAGTAGGAGTGAGAAAAACATCACGGGGTAGTGCGCATTGTATGGGTGTGTGTTACATTAGATTCACTAGTAGGAGTGAGAAAAACATCACGGGGTGGTGCGCATTGTATGGGTGTGTGTTACATTAGATTCACTAGTAGGAGTGAGAAAAACATCACGGGGTGGTGCGCATTGTATGGGTGTGTGTTCCATTAGATTCACTAGTAGGAGTGAGAAAAACATCACGGGGTGGTGCGCATTGTATGGGTGTGTGTTACATTAGATTCACTAGAAGGAGTGAGAAAAACATCACGGTGTGGTGCGCATTGTATGGGTGTGTGTTACATTAGATTCACTAGTAGGAGTGGGAAAATCATCACGGGGTTGTGCGCATTGTATGGATGTGTGTTACATTACATTCACTAGTAGGAGTGAGAAAAACATCACGGGGTGGTGCGCATTGTATGGGTGTGTGTTACATTACATTCACTAGTAGGAGTGAGAAAAACATCACGGGGTGGTGCGCATTGTATGGGTGTGTGTTACATTACATTCACTAGTAGGATTGAGAAAAACATCACGGGGTGGTGCGCATTGTATGGGTGTGTGTTACATTACATTCACTAGTAGGAGTGAGAAAAACATCACGGGGTGGTGCGCATTGTATGGGTGTGTGTTACATTACATTCACTAGTAGGAGTGAGAAAAACATCACGGGGTGGTGCGCATTGTATGGGTGAGTGTTACATTACATTCACTAGTAGGAGTGAGAAAAACATCAATGGTGGTGAGCATTGTATGGGTTTGTGTTACATTAGATTCACTAGTAGGAGTGAGAAAAACATCACGGGGTGGTGCGCATTTTATGGGTGTGTGTTACATTAGATCCACTAGTAGGAGTGAGAAAAACATCACGGGGTGGTGCGCATTGTATGGGTGTGTGTTACATTAGATTCACTACTAGGAGTGAGAAAAACATCACGGGGAGGTGCGCATTGTATGGGTGTGTGTTACATTACATTCACTAGTAGGAGTGAGAAAAACATCACGGGGTGGTGCGCATTGTATGGGTGTGTGTTACATTACATTCACTAGTAGGAGTGAGAAAAACATCACGGGGTGGTGCGCATTGTATGGGTGTGTGTTACATTACATTCACTAGTAGGAGTGAGAAAAACATCACGGGGTGGTGCGCATTGTATGGGTGTGTGTTACATTAGATTCACTAGTAGGAGTGAGAATAACATCACGGGGTGGTGCGCATTGTATGGGTGTGTGTTACATTACATTCACTAGTAGGAGTGAGAAAAACATCACGGGGTGGTGCGCATTGTATGGGTGTGTGTTACATTAGATTCACTACTAGGAGTGAGAAAAACATCACGGGGAGGTGCGCATTGTATGGGTGTGTGTTACATTACATTCACTAGTAGGAGTGAGAAAAACATCACGGGGTGGTGCGCATTGTATGGGTGTGTGTTACATTACATTCACTAGTAGGAGTGAGAAAAACATCACGGGGTGGTGCGCATTGTATGGGTGTGTGTTACATTACATTCACTAGTAGGAGTGAGAAAAACATCACGGGGTGGTGCGCATTGTATGAGTGTGTGTTACATTACATTCACTAGTAGGAGTGAGAAAAACATCACGGGGTGGTGCGCATTGTATGGGTGTGTGTTACATTACATTCACTAGTAGGAGTGAGAAAAACATCACGGGGTGGTGCGCATTGTATGGGTGTGTGTTACATTACATTCACTAGTAGGAGTGAGAAAAACATCACGGTTTGGTGCGCATTGTATGGGTGTGTGTTACATTACATTCACTAGTAGGAGTGAGAAAAACATCACGGGGTGTTGCGCATTGTATGGGTGTGTGTTACATTACATTCACTAGTAGGAGTGAGAAAAACATCACGGGGTGGTGCGCATTGTATGGGTGTGTGTTACATTACATTCACTAGTAGGAGTGAGAAAAACATCACGGGGTGGTGCGCATTGTATGGGTGTGTGTTACATTACATTCACTAGTAGGAGTGAGAAAAACATCACGGAGTGGTGCGCATTGTATGGGTGTGTGTTACATTACATTCAGTAGTAGGAGTGAGAAAAACATCACGGGGTAGTGCGCATTGTATGGGTGTGTGTTACATTACATTCACTAAGAGGAGTGAGAAAAACATCACGGGGTGGTGCGCATTGTATGGGTGTGTGTTACATTACATTCACTAGTAGGAGTGAGAAAAACATCACGGGGTGGTGCGCATTTTATGGGTGTGTGTTACATTACATTCACTAGTAGGAGTGAGAAAAACATCACGGGGTGGTGCGCATTGTATGGGTGTGTGTTACATTAGATTCACTACTAGGAGTGAGAAAAACATCACGGGGAGGTGCGCATTGTATGGGTGTGTGTTACATTACATTCACTAGTAGGAGTGAGAAAAACATCACGGTGTGATGCGCATTGTATGGGTGTGTGTTACATTACATTCACTAGTAGGAGTGAGAAAAACATCACGGGGTGGTGCGCATTGTATGGGTGTGTGTTACATTACATTCACTAGTAGGAGTGAGAAAAACATCACGGGGTGGTGCGCATTGTATGGGTGTGTGTTACATTACATTCACTAGTAGGAGTGAGAAAAACATCACGGGGTGGTGCGCATTGTATGGGTGTGTGTTACATTAGATTCACTAGTAGGAGTGAGAAAAACATCACGGGGTGGTGCGCATTGTATGGGTGTGTGTTACATTAGATTCACTAGTAGGAGTGAGAAAAACATCACGGGGTGGTGCGCATTGTATGGGTGTGTGTTACATTAGATTCACTAGTAGGAGTGAGAAAAACATCACGGGGTGGTGCGCATTGTATGGGTGTGTGTTACATTAGATTCACTAGTAGGAGTGAGAAAAACACCACAGGGTGGTGCGCATTGTATGGGTGTGTGTTACATTAGATTCACTAGTAGGAGTGAGAAAAACATCACGGGGTGGTGCGCATTGTATGGGTGTGTGTTACATTAGATTCACTACTAGGAGTGAGAAATACATCACGGGGAGGTGCGCATTGTATGGGTGTGTGTTACATTAGATTCACTAGTAGGAGTGAGAAAAACATCACGGGGTGGTGCGCATTGTATGGGTGTGTGTTACATTAGATTCACTAGTAGGAGTGAGAAAAACATCACGGGGTGGTGCGCATTGTATGGGTGTGTGTTACATTAGATTCACTAGTAGGAGTGAGAAAAACATCACGGGGTGGTGCGCATTGTATGGGTGTGTGTTACATTAGATTCACTAGTAGGAGTGAGAAAAACATCACGGTGTGGTGCGCATTGTATGGGTGTGTGTTACATTAGATTCACTACTAGGAGTGAGAAAAACATCACGGGGTGGTGCGCATTGTATGGGTGTGTGTTACATTAGATTCACTAGTAGGAGTGAGAAAAACATCACGGGGTGGTGCGCATTGTATGGGTGTGTGTTACATTAGATTCACTAGTAGGAGTGAGAAAAACATCACGGGATGGTGCGCATTTTATGGGTGTGTGTTACATTAGATTCACTACTAGGAGTGAGAAAAACATCACGGGGTGGTGTGAATTGGAGGGTCTGAATTAGAATAGGCAGTGAGTGGCAATGTAGGATGGAGAAAAGCCACCACCGGGTGGTCAGCATGGGGAGGTCAGGGAACATGCAGTGGCAATGTAGGATAGGTTTCTGAAAAACATCGCGTGGTGGTGCGCATTGTATGGGTGTGTGTTACATTAGATTCACCAGTAGGAGTGAGAAAAACATCACGGGGTGGTGCGCATTGTATGGGTGTGTGTTACATTACATTCACAAGTAGGAGTGAGAAAAACATCACGGGGTGGTGCGCATTGTATGGGTGTGTGTTACATTACATTCACTAGTAGGAGTGAGAAAAACATCACGGGGTGGTGCGCATTGTATGGGTGTGTGTTACATTACATTCACTAGTAGGAGTGAGAAAAACATCACGGGGTGGTGCGCATTGTATGGGTGTGTGTTACATTACATTCTCTAGTAGGAGTGAGAAAAACATCACGGGGTGGTGCGCATTGTATGGGTGTGTGTTACATTACATTCACTAGTAGGAGTGAGAAAAACATCACGGGGTTGTGCGCATTGTATGGGTGTGTGTTACATTACATTCACCAGTAGGAGTGAGTAAAACATCACGGGGTGGTTCGCATTGTATGGGTGTGTGTTACATTACATTCACTAGTAGGAGTGAGAAAAACATCACGGGGTGGTGCGCATTGTATGGGTGTGTGTTACATTACATTCACTAGTAGGAGTGAGAAAAACATCACGGGGTGGTGCGCATTGTATGGGGGTGTGTTACATTACATTCACTAGTAGGAGTGAGAAAAACATCACGGGGTGGTGCGCATTGTATGGGTGTGTGTTACATTACATTCACTAGTAGGAGTGAGAAAAACATCACGGGGTTGTGCGCATTGTATGGGTGTGTGTTACATTACATTCACTAGTAGGAATGAGAAAAACATCACGGGGTGGTGCGCATTGTATGGGTGTGTGTTACATTAGAATCACTAGTAGGAGTGAGAAAAACATCACGGGGTGGTGCGCATTGTATGGGTGTGTGTTACATTACATTCACTAGTAGGAGTGAGAAAAACATCACGGGGTGGTGCGCATTGTATGGGTGTGTGTTACATTAGATTCACTATTAGGAGTGAGAAAAACATCACGGGGTGGTGCGCATTGTATGGGTGTGTGTTACATTAGATTCACTAGTAGGAGTGAGAAAAACATCACGGGGTGGTGCGCATTGTATGGGTGTGTGTTACATTAGATTCACTAGTAGGAGTGAGAAAAACAACACGGGGTGGTGCGCATTGTATGGGTGTGTGTTACATTAGATTCACTATTAGGAGTGAGAAAAACATCACGGGGAGGTGCGCATTGTATGGGTGTGTGTTACATTACATTCACTAGTAGGATTGAGAAAAACATCACGGGGTGGTGCGCATTGTATGGGTGTGTGTTACATTACATTCACTAAGAGGAGTGAGAAAAACATCACGGAGTGGTGCGCATTGTATGGGTGTGTGTTACATTACATTCACTAGTAGGAGTGAGAAAAACATCACGGGGTGGTGCGCATTGTATGGGTGTGTGTTATATTAGATTCACTAGTAGGAGTGAGAAAAACATCACGGGTTGGTGCGCATTGTATGGGTGTGTGTTACATTACATTCACTAGTAGGAGTGAGAAAAACATCACGGGGTGGTGCGCATTGTATGGCTGTGTGTTATATTACAATCACTAGTAGGAGTGAGAAAAACATCACGGGGTGCTGCGCATTGTATGGGTGTGTGTTACATTAGATTCACTAGTAGGAGTGAGAAAAACATCACGGGGTGGTGCGCATTGTATGGGTGTGTGTTACATTACATTCACTAGTAGGAGTGAGAAAAACATCACGGGGTGGTGCGCATTGTATGGGTGTGTGTTACATTAGATTCACTAGTAGGAGTGAGAAAAACATCACGGGGTGGTGCGCATTGTATGGGTGTGTGTTACATTAGATTCACTAGTAGGAGTGAGAAAAACATCACGGGGTGGTGCGCATTGTATGGGTGTGTGTTACATTGGATTCACTAGTAGGAGTGAGAAAAACATCACGGGATGGTGCGCATTTTATGGGTGTGTGTTACATTAGATTCACTACTAGGAGTGAGAAAAACATCACGGGGTGGTGTGAATTGGAGGGTCTGAATTAGAATAGGCAGTGAGTGGCAATTTAGGATGGAGAAAAGCACCACGGGGTGGTCAGCATGGGGAGGTCAGGGAACATGCAGTGGCAATGTAGGATAGGTTTCTGAAAAACGTCACGGGGTGCTGCGCATTGTATGGGTGTGTGTTACATTAGATTCACTAGTAGGAGTGAGAAAAACATCACGGGGTGGTGCGCATTGTATGGGTGTGTGTTACATTACATTCACTAGTAGGAGTGAGAAAAACATCACGGGGTGGTGCGCGTTGTATGCGTGTGTGTTACATTACATTCACTAGTAGGAGTGAGAAAAACATCACGGGGTGGTGCGCATTGTATGGGTGTGTGTTACATTAGATTCACTAGTAGGAGTGAGAAAAACATCACGGGGTGGTGCGCATTGTATGGGTGTGTGTTACATTACATTCACTAGTAGGAGTGAGAAAAACATCACGGGGTGGTGCGCATTGTATGGGTGTGTGTTACATTACATTCACTAGTAGGAGTGAGAAAAACATCACGGGGTGGTGCGCATTGTATGGGTGTGTGTTACATTTGATTCACTAGTAGGAGTGAGAAAAACATCACGGGGTGGTGCGCATTGTATGGGTGTGTGTTACATTAGATTCACTAGTAGGAGTGAGAAAAACATCACGGGGTGGTGCGCATTGTATGGGTGTGTGTTACATTACATTCACTAGTAGGAGTGAGAAAAACATCACGGGGTGGTGCGCATTGTATGGGTGTGTGTTACATTAGATTCACTATTAGGAGTGAGAAAAACATCACGGGGAGGTGCGCATTGTATGGGTGTGTGTTACATTACATTCACTAGTAGGAGTGAGAAAAACATCACGGGGTGGTGCGCATTGTATGGGTGTGTGTTACATTACATTCACTAGTAGGAGTGAGAAAAACATCACGGAGTGGTGCGCATTGTATGGGTGTGTGTTACATTAGATTCACTAGTAGGAGTGAGAAAAACATCACGGGGTGGTGCGCATTGTATGGGTGTGTGTTACATTAGATTCACTAGTAGGAGTGAGAAAAACATCACGTTGTGGTGCGCATTGTATGGGTGTGTGTTACATTACATTCACTACTAGGAGTGAGAAAAACATCACGGGGTGGTGCGCATTGTATGGGTGTGTGTTATATTACAATCACTAGAATGAGTGAGAAAAACATCACGGGGTGCTGCGCACTGTATGGGTGTGTGTTACATTAGATTCACTAGTAGGAGTGAGAAAAACATCACGGGGTGGTGCGCATTGTATGGGTGTGTGTTACATTACATTCACTAGTAGGAGTGAGAAAAACATCACGGGGTGGTGCGCATTGTATGGGTGTGTGTTACATTACATTCACTAGTAGGAGTGAGAAAAACATCACGGGGTGGTGCGCATTGTATGGGTGTGTGTTACATTAGATTCACTAGTAGGAGTGAGAAAAACATCACGGGGTGGTGTGCATTGTATGGGTGTGTGTTACATTAGATTCACTAGTAGGAGTGAGAAAAACATCACGGGATGGTGCGCATTTTATGGGTGTGTGTTACATTAGATTCACTACTAGGAGTGAGAAAAACATCACTGGGTGGTGTGAATTGGAGGGTCTGAATTAGAATAGGCAGTGAGTGGCAATGTAGGATGGAGAAAAGCACCACGGGGTGGTCAGCATGGGGAGGTCAGGCAACATGCAGTGGCAATGTAGGATAGGTTTCTGAAAAACATCGCGGTGTGGTGCGCATTGTATGGGTGTGTGTTACATTAGATTCACTAGTAGGAGTGAGAAAAACATCACGGGGTGGTGCGCATTGTATGGGTGTGTGTTACATTACATTCACTAGTAGGAGTGAGAAAAACATCACGGGGTGGTGCGCATTGTATGCGTGTGTGTTACATTACATTCACTAGTAGGAGTGAGAAAAACATCACGGTGTGGTGCGCATTGTATGGGTGTGTGTTACATTAGATTCACTAGTAGGAGTGAGAAAAACATCACGGGGTGGTGCGCATTGTATGGGTGTGTGTTACATTACATTCACTAGTAGGATTGAGAAAAACATCACGGGGTGGTGCGCATTGTATGGGTGTGTGTTACATTACATTCACTAGTAGGAGTGAGAAAAACATCACGGGGTGGTGCGCATTGTATGGGTGTGTGTTACATTACATTCACTAGTAGGAGTGAGAAAAACATCACGGGGTGGTGCGCATTGTATGGGTGTGTGTTACATTACATTCACTAGTAGGAGTGAGAAAAACATCACGGGGTGGTGCGCATTGTATGGGTGTGTGTTACATTACATTCACTAGTAGGAGTGAGAAAAACATCACGGGGTGGTGCGCATTGTATGGGTGTGTGTTACATTACATTCACTAGTAGGAGTGAGGAAAACATCACGGGGTGGTGCGCATTGTATGGGTGTGTGTTACATTACATTCACTAGTAGGAGTGAGAAAAACATCACGGGGTGGTGCGAATTGTATGGGTGTGTGTTACATTAGATTCACTAGTAGGAGTGAGAAAAACATCACGGGGTGGTGCGCATTGTATGGGTGTGTGTTACATTACATTCACTAGTAGGAGTGAGAAAAACATCACGGGGTGGTGCGCATTGTATGGGTGTGTGTTACATTAGATTCACTCGTAGGAGTGAGAAAAACATCATGGGGTGGTGCGCATTGTATGGGTGTGTGTTACATTACATTCACTAGTAGGAGTGAGAAAAACATCACGGGGTGGTGCGCATTGTATGGGTGTGTGTTACATTAGATTCACTAGTAGGAGTGAGAAAAACATCACGGGGTGGTGCGCATTGTATGGGTGTGTGTTACATTACATTCACTAGTAGGAGTGAGAAAAACATCACGGGGTGGTGCGCATTGTATGGGTGTGTGTTACATTACATTCACTAGTAGGAGTGAGAAAAACATCACGGGGTGGTGCGCATTGTATGGGTGTGTGTTACATTACATTCACTAGTAGGAGTGAGAAAAACATCACGGGGTGGTGCGCATTGTATGGGTGTGTGTTACTTTACATTCACTAGTAGGAGTGAGAAAAACATCACGGGGTGGTGCGCATTGTATGGGTGTGTGTTACATTAGATTCACTAGTAGGAGTGAGAAAAACATCACGGGGTGGTGCGCATTGTATGGGTGTGTGTTACATTACATTCACTAGTAGGAGTGAGAAAAACATCACGGGGTGGTGCGCATTGTATGGGTGTGTGTTACATTAGATTCACTCGTAGGAGTGAGAAAAACATCACGGGGTGGTGCGCATTGTATGGGTGTGTGTTACATTAGATTCACTAGTAGGAGTGAGAAAAACATCACGGGGTGGTGCGCATTGTATGGGTGTGTGTTACATTACATTCACTAGTAGGAGTGACAAAAACATCACGGGGTGGTGCGCATTGTATGGGTGTGTGTTACATTTCATTCACTAGTAGGAGTGACAAAAACATCACGGGGTGGTGCGCATTGTATGGGTGTGTGTTACATTAGATTCACTAGTAGGAGTGAGAAAAACATCACGGGGTGGTGCGCATTGTATGGGTGTGTGTTACATTAGATTCACTAGTAGGAGTGAGAAAAACATCACGGGGTGGTGCGCATTGTATGGGTGTGTGTTACATTACATTCACTAGTAGGAGTGAGAAAAACATCACGGGGTGGTGCGCATTGTATGGGTGTGTGTTACATTAGATTCACTATTAGGAGTGAGAAAAACATCACGGGGAGGTGCGCATTGTATGGGTGTGTGTTACATTACATTCACTAGTAGGAGTGAGAAAAACATCACGGGGTGGTGCGCATTGTATGGGTGTGTGTTACATTACATTCACTAGTAGGAGTGAGAAAAACATCACGGAGTGGTGCGCATTGTATGGGTGTGTGTTACATTAGATTCACTAGTAGGAGTGAGAAAAACATCACGGGGTGGTGCGCATTGTATGGGTGTGTGTTACATTAGATTCACTAGTAGGAGTGAGAAAAACATCACGGGGTGGTGCGCATTGTATGGGTGTGTGTTACATTACATTCACTACTAGGAGTGAGAAAAACATCACGGGGTGGTGCGCATTTTATGGGTGTGTGTTATATTACAATCACTAGAAGGAGTGAGAAAAACATCACGGGGTGCTGCGCATTGTATGGGTGTGTGTTACATTAGATTCACTAGTAGGAGTGAGAAAAACATCACGGGGTGGTGCGCATTGTATGGGTGTGTGTTACATTACATTCACTAGTAGGAGTGAGAAAAACATCACGGGGTGGTGCGCATTGTATGGGTGTGTGTTACATTACATTCACTAGTAGGAGTGAGAAAAACATCACGGGGTGGTGCGCATTGTATGGGTGTGTGTTACATTAGATTCACTAGTAGGAGTGAGAAAAACATCACGGGGTGGTGTGCATTGTATGGGTGTGTGTTACATTAGATTCACTAGTAGGAGTGAGAAAAACATCACGGGATGGTGCGCATTTTATGGGTGTGTGTTACATTAGATTCACTACTAGGAGTGAGAAAAACATCACTGGGTGGTGTGAATTGGAGAGTCTGAATTAGAATAGGCAGTGAGTGGCAATGTAGGATGGAGAAAAGCACCACGGGGTGGTCAGCATGGGGAGGTCAGGCAACATGCAGTGGCAATGTAGGATAGGTTTCTGAAAAACATCGCGGTGTGGTGCGCATTGTATGGGTGTGTGTTACATTAGATTCACTAGTAGGAGTGAGAAAAACATCACGGGGTGGTGCGCATTGTATGGGTGTGTGTTACATTACATTCACTAGTAGGAGTGAGAAAAACATCACGGGGTGGTGCGCATTGTATGTGTGTGTGTTACAAAACATTCACTAGTAGGAGTGAGAAAAACATCACGGGGTGGTGCGCATTGTATGGGTGTGTGTTACATTAGATTCACTAGTAGGAGTGAGAAAAACATCACGGGGTGGTGCGCATTGTATGGGTGTGTGTTACATTACATTCACTAGTAGGAGTGAGAAAAACATCACGGGGTGGTGCGCATTGTATGGGTGTGTGTTACATTACATTCACTAGTAGGAGTGAGAAAAACATCACGGGGTGGTGCGCATTGTATGGGTGTGTGTTACATTACATTCACTAGTAGGAGTGAGAAAAACATCACGGGGTGGTGCGCATTGTATGGGTGTGTGTTACATTACATTCACTAGTAGGAGTGAGAAAAACATCACGGGGTGGTGCGCATTGTATGGGTGTGTGTTACATTACATTCACTAGTAGGAGTGAGAAAAACATCACGGGGTGGTGCGCATTGTATGGGTGTGTGTTACATTACATTCACTAGTAGGAGTGAGAAAAACATCACGGGGTGGTGCGCATTGTATGGGTGTGTGTTACATTAGATTCACTAGTAGGAGTGAGAAAAACATCACGGGGTGGTGCGCATTGTATGGGTGTGTGTTACATTACATTCACTAGTAGGAGTGAGAAAAACATCACGGGGTGGTGCGCATTGTATGGGTGTGTGTTACATTAGATTCACTAGTAGGAGTGAGAAAAACATCACGGGGTGGTGCGCATTGTATGGGTGTGTGTTACATTACATTCACTAGTAGGAGTGAGAAAAACATCACGGGGTGGTGCGCATTGTATGGGTGTGTGTTACATTAGATTCACTCGTAGGAGTGAGAAAAACATCACGGGGTGGTGCGCATTGTATGGGTGTGTGTTACATTAGATTCACTAGTAGGAGTGAGAAAAACATCACGGGGTGGTGCGCATTGTATGGGTGTGTGTTACATTACATTCACTAGTAGGAGTGAGAAAAACATCACGGGGTGGTGCGCATTGTATGGGTGTGTGTTACATTACATTCACTAGTAGGAGTGAGAAAAACATCACGGGGTGGTGCGCATTGTATGGGTGTGTGTTATATTACAATCACTAGTAGGAGTGAGAAAAACATCACGGGGTGGTGCGCATTGTATGGGTGTGTGTTACATTAGATTCACTAGTAGGAGTGAGAAAAACATCACGGGGTGGTGCGCATTGTATGGGTGTGTGTTACATTACATTCACTAGTAGGAGTGAGAAAAACATCACGGGGTGGTGCGCATTGTATGGGTGTGTGTTACATTACATTCACTAGTAGGAGTGAGAAAAACATCACGGGGTGGTGCGCATTGTATGGGTGTGTGTTACATTAGATTCACTAGTAGGAGTGAGAAAAACATCACGGGGTGGTGTGCATTGTATGGGTGTGTGTTACATTAGATTCACTAGTAGGAGTGAGAAAAACATCACGGGATGGTGCGCATTTTATGGGTGTGTGTTACATTAGATTCACTACTAGGAGTGAGAAAAACATCACTGGGTGGTGTGAATTGGAGGGTCTGAATTAGAATAGGCAGTGAGTGGCAATGTAGGATGGAGAAAAGCACCACGGGGTGGTCAGCATGGGGAGGTCAGGCAACATGCAGTGGCAATGTAGGATAGGTTTCTGAAAAACATCGCGGTGTGGTGCGCATTGTATGGGTGTGTGTTACATTAGATTCACTAGTAGGAGTGAGAAAAACATCACGGGGTGGTGCGCATTGTATGGGTGTGTGTTACATTAGATTCACTAGTAGGAGTGAGAAAAACATCACGGGGAGGTGCGCATTGTATGCGTGTGTGTTACATTACATTCACTAGTAGGAGTGAGAAAAACATCACGAGGTGGTGCGCATTGTATGGGTGTGTGTTACATTACATTCACTAGTAGGAGTGAGAAAAACATCACGGGGTGGTGCGCATTGTATGGGTGTGTGTTACATTACATTCACTAGTAGGAGTGAGAAAAACATCACGGGGTGGTGCGCATTGTATGGGTGTGTGTTACATTACATTCACTAGTAGGAGTGAGAAAAACATCACGGGGTGGTGCGCATTGTATGGGTGTGTATTACATTACATTCACTAGTAGGAGTGAGAAAAACATCACGGGGTGGTGCGCATTGTATGGGTGTGTGTTACATTACATTCACTAGTAGGAGTGAGAAAAACATCACGGGGTGGTGCGCATTGTATGGGTGTGTGTTACATTAGATTCACTAGTAGGAGTGAGAAAAACATCACGGGGTGGTGCGCATTGTATGGGTGTGTGTTACATTACATTCACTAGTAGGAGTGAGAAAAACATCACGGGGTGGTGCGCATTGTATGGGTGTGTGTTACATTAGATTCACTCGTAGGAGTGAGAAAAACATCACGGGGTGGTGCGCATTGAATGGGTGTGTGTTACATTAGATTCACTAGTAGGAGTGAGAAAAACATCACGGGGTGGTGCGCATTGTATGGGTGTGTGTTACATTACATTCACTAGTAGGAGTGAGAAAAACATCACGGGGTGGTGCGCATTGTATGGGTGTGTGTTACATTACATTCACTAGTAGGAGTGAGAAAAACATCACGGGGTGGTGCGCATTGTATGGGTGTGTGTTACATTACATTCACTAGTAGGAGTGAGAAAAACATCACGGGGTGGTGCGCATTGTATGGGTGTGTGTTACATTAGATTCACTAGTAGGAGTGAGAAAAACATCACGGGGTGGTGCGCATTGTATGGGTGTGTGTTACATTACATTCACTAGTAGGAGTGAGAAAAACATCACGGGGTGGTGCGCATTGTATGGGTGTGTGTTACATTAGATTCACTCGTAGGAGTGAGAAAAACATCACGGGGTGGTGCGCATTGTATGGGTGTGTGTTACATTAGATTCACTAGTAGGAGTGAGAAAAACATCACGGGGTGGTGCGCATTGTATGGGTGTGTGTTACATTACATTCACTAGTAGGAGTGAGAAAAACATCACGGGGTGGTGCGCATTGTATGGGTGTGTGTTACATTACATTCACTAGTAGGAGTGAGAAAAACATCACGGGGTGGTGCGCATTGTATGGGTGTGTGTTATATTACAATCACTAGTAGGAGTGAGAAAAACATCACGGGGTGGTGCGCATTGTATGGGTGTGTGTTACATTAGATTCACTAGTAGGAATGAGAAAAACATCACGGGGTGGTGCGCATTGTATGGGTGTGTGTTACATTACATTCACTAGTAGGAGTGAGAAAAACATCACGGGGTGGTGCGCATTGTATGGGTGTGTGTTACATTACATTCACTAGTAGGAGTGAGAAAAACATCACGGGGTGGTGCGCATTGTATGGGTGTGTGTTACATTAGATTCACTAGTAGGAGTGAGAAAAACATCACGGGGTGGTGTGCATTGTATGGGTGTGTGTTACATTAGATTCACTAGTAGGAGTGAGAAAAACATCACGGGATGGTGCGCATTTTATGGGTGTGTGTTACATTAGATTCACTACTAGGAGTGAGAAAAACATCACTGGGTGGTGTGAATTGGAGGGTCTGAATTAGAATAGGCAGTGAGTGGCAATGTAGGATGGAGAAAAGCACCACGGGTGGTCAGCATGGGGAGGTCAGGCAACATGCAGTGGCAATGTAGGATAGGTTTCTGAAAAACATCGCGGTGTGGTGCGCATTGTATGGGTGTGTGTTACATTAGATTCACTAGTAGGAGTGAGAAAAACATCACGGGGTGGTGCGCATTGTATGGGTGTGTGTTACATTACATTCACTAGTAGGAGTGAGAAAAACATCACGGGGTGGTGCGCATTGTATGGGTGTGTGTTACATTAGATTCACTAGTAGGAGTGAGAAAAACATCACGGGGTGGTGCGCATTGTATGGGTGTGTGTTACATTACATTCACTAGTAGGAGTGAGAAAAACATCACGGGGTGGTGCGCATTGTATGGGTGTGTGTTACATTACATTCACTAGTAGGAGTGAGAAAAACATCACGGGGTGGTGCGCATTGTATGGGTGTGTGTTACATTACATTCACTAGTAGGAGTGAGAAAAACATCACGGGGTGGTGCGCATTGTATGGGTGTGTGTTACATTACATTCACTAGTAGGAGTGAGAAAAACATCATGGGGTGGTGCGCATTGTATGGGTGTGTGTTACATTAGATTCACTAGTAGGAGTGAGAAAAACATCACGGGGTGGTGCGCATTGTATGGGTGTGTGTTACATTACATTCACTAGTAGGAGTGAGAAAAACATCACGGTGTGGTGCGCATTGTATGGGTGTGTGTTACATTAGATTCACTCGTAGGAGTGAGAAAAACATCACGGGGTGGTGCGCATTGAATGGGTGTGTGTTACATTAGATTCACTAGTAGGAGTGAGAAAAACATCACGGGGTGGTGCGCATTGTATGGGTGTGTGTTACATTACATTCACTAGTAGGAGTGAGAAAAACATCACGGGGTGGTGCGCATTGTATGGGTGTGTGTTACATTACATTCACTAGTAGGAGTGAGAAAAACATCACGGGGTGGTGCGCATTGTATGGGTGTGTGTTACATTAGATTCACTAGTAGGAGTGAGAAAAACATCACGGGGTGGTGCGCATTGTATGGGTGTGTGTTACATTAGATTCACTAGTAGGAGTGAGAAAAACATCACGGGGTGGTGCGCATTGTATGGGTGTGTGTTACATTAGATTCACTATTAGGAGTGAGAAAAACATCACGGGGAGGTGCGCATTGTATGGGTGTGTGTTACATTACATTCACTAGTAGGAGTGAGAAAAACATCACGGGGTGGTGCGCATTGTATGGGTGTGTGTTACATTACATTCACTAGTAGGAGTGAGAAAAACATCACGGAGTGGTGCGCATTGTATGGGTGTGTGTTACATTAGATTCACTAGTAGGAGTGAGAAAAACATCACGGGGTGGTGCGCATTGTATGGGTGTGTGTTACATTAGATTCACTAGTAGGAGTGAGAAAAACATCACGTTGTGGTGCGCATTGTATGGGTGTGTGTTACATTACATTCACTACTAGGAGTGAGAAAAACATCACGGGGTGGTGCGCATTGTATGGGTGTGTGTTATATTACAATCACTAGTAGGAGTGAGAAAAACATCACGGGGTGCTGCGCATTGTATGGGTGTGTGTTACATTAGATTCACTAGTAGGAGTGAGAAAAACATCACGGGGTGGTGCGCATTGTATGGGTGTGTGTTACATTACATTCATTAGTAGGAGTGAGAAAAACATCACGGGGTGGTGCGCATTGTATGGGTGTGTGTTACATTACATTCACTAGTAGGAGTGAGAAAAACATCACGGGGTGGTGCGCATTGTATGGGTGTGTGTTACATTAGATTCACTAGTAGGAGTGAGAAAAACATCACGGGGTGGTGTGCATTGTATGGGTGTGTGTTACATTAGATTCACTAGTAGGAGTGAGAAAAACATCACGGGATGGTGCGCATTTTATGGGTGTGTGTTAAATTAGATTCACTACTAGGAGTGAGAAAAACATCACTGGGTGGTGTGAATTGGAGGGTCTGAATTAGAATAGGCAGTGAGTGGCAATGTAGGATGGAGAAAAGCACCACCGGGTGGTCAGCATGGGGAGGTCAGGGAACATGCAGTGGCAATATAGGATAGGTTTCTGAAAAACATCGCGGGGTGGTGCGCATTGTATGGGTGTGTGTTACATTAGATTCACTAGTAGGAGTGAGAAAAACATCACGGGGTGGTGCGCATTGTATGGGTGTGTGTTACATTACATTCCCTAGTAGGAGTGAGAAAAACATCACGGGGTGGTGCGCATTGTATGGGTGTGTGTTACATTACATTCACTAGTAGGAGTGAGAAAAACATCACGGAGTGGTGCGCATTGTATGGGTGTGTGTTACATTAGATTCACTAGTAGGAGTGAGAAAAACATCACGGGGTGGTGCGCATTGTATGGGTGTGTGTTACATTAGATTCACTAGTAGGAGTGAGAAAAACATCACGTTGTGGTGCGCATTGTATGGGTGTGTGTTACATTACATTCACTACTAGGAGTGAGAAAAACATCACGGGGTGGTGCGCATTGTATGGGTGTGTGTTATATTACAATCACTAGTAGGAGTGAGAAAAACATCACGGGGTGCTGCGCATTGTATGGGTGTGTGTTACATTACATTCACTAGTAGGAGTGAGAAAAACATCACGGGGTGGTGCGCATTGTATGGGTGTGTGTTACATTACATTCATTAGTAGGAGTGAGAAAAACATCACGGGGTGGTGCGCATTGTATGGGTGTGTGTTACATTACATTCACTAGTAGGAGTGAGAAAAACATCACGGGGTGGTGCGCATTGTATGGGTGTGTGTTACATTAGATTCACTAGTAGGAGTGAGAAAAACATCACGGGGTGGTGTGCATTGTATGGGTGTGTGTTACATTAGATTCACTAGTAGGAGTGAGAAAAACATCAAGGGATGGTGCGCATTTTATGGGTGTGTGTTAAATTAGATTCACTACTAGGAGTGAGAAAAACATCACTGGGTGGTGTGAATTGGAGGGTCTGAATTAGAATAGGCAGTGAGTGGCAATGTAGGATGGAGAAAAGCACCACGGGGTGGTCAGCATGGGGAGGTCAGGCAACATGCAGTGGCAATGTAGGATAGGTTTCTGAAAAACATCGCGGTGTGGTGCGCATTGTATGGGTGTGTGTTACATTAGATTCACTAGTAGGAGTGAGAAAAACATCACGGGGTGGTGCGCATTGTATGGGTGTGTGTTACATTACATTCACTAGTAGGAGTGAGAAAAACATCACGGGGTGGTGCGCATTGTATGCGTGTGTGTTACATTACATTCACTAGTAGGAGTGAGAAAAACATCACGGGG
The DNA here is from genome assembly GCF_034190915.1 of Cavia porcellus. Classification (NCBI taxonomy): domain Eukaryota; kingdom Metazoa; phylum Chordata; class Mammalia; order Rodentia; family Caviidae; genus Cavia; species Cavia porcellus. The sequence goes on from NW_026947586.1 coordinate 611,620, forward strand.
TGGTGCGCATTGTATGGGTGTGTGTTACATTACATTCACTAGTAGGAGTGAGAAAAACATCACGGGGAGGTGCGCATTGTATGGGTGTGTGTTACATTACTTTCACTAGTAGGAGTGAGAAAAACATCACGGGGTGGTGCGCATTGTATGGGTGTGTGTTACATTACATTCACTAGTAGGAGTGAGAAAAACATCACGGGGTGTTGCGCATTGTATGGGTGTGTGTTACATTACATTCACTAGTAGGAGTGAGAAAAACATCACGGGGTGGTGCGCATTGTATGGGTGTGTGTTACATTACATTCACTAGTAGGAGTGAGAAAAACATCACGGGGTGGTGCGCATTGTAAGGGTGTGTGTTACATTACATTCACTAGTAGGAGTGAGAAAAATATCACGGGGTAGTGCGCATTGTATGGGTGTGTGTTACATTACATTCACTAAGAGGTGTGAGAAAAACATCACGGGGTGGTGCGCATTGTATGGGTGTGTGTTACATTACATTCACTAGTAGGAGTGAGAAAAACATCACGGGGTGGTGCGCATTTTATGGGTGTGTGTTACATTACATTCACTAGTAGGAGTGAGAAAAACATCACGGGGTGGTGCGCATTGTATGGGTGTGTGTTACATTAGATTCACTACTAGGAGTGAGAAAAACATCACGGGGAGGTGCGCATTGTATGGGTGTGTGTTACATTACATTCACTAGTAGGAGTGAGAAAAACATCACGGGGTGGTGCGCATTGTATGGGTGTGTGTTACATTACATTGACTAGTAGGAGTGAGAAAAACATCACGGGGTGGTGCGCATTGTATGGGTGTGTGTTACATTACATTCACTAGTAGGAGTGAGAAAAACATCACGGGGTGGTGCGCATTGTATGGGTGTGTGTTACATTACATTCACTAGTAGGAGTGAGAAAAACATCACGGGGTGGTGCGCATTGTATGGGTGTGTGTTACATTACATTCACTAGTAGGAGTGAGAAAAACATCACGGGGTGGTGCGCATTGTATGGGTGTGTGTTACATTACATTCACTAGTAGGAGTGAGAAAAACATCACGGGGTGGTGCGCATTGTATGGGTGTGTGTTACATTAGATTCACTAGTAGGAGTGAGAAAAACATCACGGGGTGGTGTGCATTGTATGGGTGTGTGTTACATTAGATTCACTAGTAGGAGTGAGAAAAACATCACGGGATGGTGCGCATTTTATGGGTGTGTGTTACATTAGATTCACTACTAGGAGTGAGAAAAACATCACTGGGTGGTGTGAATTGGAGGGTCTGAATTAGAATAGGCAGTGAGTGGCAATGTAGGATGGAGAAAAGCACCACGGGGTGGTCCACATGGGGAGGTCAGGCAACATGCAGTGGCAATGTAGGATAGGTTTCTGAAAAACATCGCGGTGTGGTGCGCATTGTATGGGTGTGTGTTACATTAGATTCACTAGTAGGAGTGAGAAAAACATCACGGGGTGGTGCGCATTGTATGGGTGTGTGTTACATTACATTCACTAGTAGGAGTGAGAAAAACATCACGGGGTGGTGCGCATTGTATGGGTGTGTGTTACATTACATTCACTAGTAGGAGTGAGAAAAACATCACGGGGTGGTGCGCATTGTATGGGTGTGTGTTACATTACATTCACTAGTAGGAGTGAGAAAAACATCACGGGGTGGTGCGCATTGTATGGGTGTGTGTTACATTACTTTCACTAGTAGGAGTGAGAAAAACATCACGGGGTGGTGCGCATTGTATGGGTGTGTGTTACATTACATTCACTAGTATGAGTGGGAAAAACATCACGGGGTGTTGCGCATTGTATGGGTGTGTGTTACATTACATTCACTAGTAGGAGTGAGAAAAACATCACGGGGTGGTGCGCATTGTATGGGTGTGTGTTACATTACATTCACTAGTAGGAGTGAGAAAAACATCACGGGGTGGTGCGCATTGTATGGGTGTGTGTTACATTAGATTCACTACTAGGAGTGAGAAAAACATCACGGGGAGGTGCGCATTGTATGGGTGTGTGTTACATTACATTCACTAGTAGGAGTGAGAAAAACATCACGGTGTGGTGCGCATTGTATGGGTGTGTGTTACATTACATTCACTAGTAGGAGTCAGAAAAACATCACGGGGTGGTGCGCATTGTATGGGTGTGTGTTACATTACATTCACTAGTAGGAGTGAGTAAAACATCACTGGGTGGTGCGAATTGTATGGGTGTGTGTTACATTAGATTCACTAGTAGGAGTGAGAAAAACATCACGGGGTGGTGCGCATTGTATGGGTGTGTGTTACATTAGATTAACTAGTAGGAGTGAGAAAAACATCACGGGGTGGTGCGCATTGTATGGGTGTGTGTTACATTAGATTCACTAGTAGGAGTGAGAAAAACATCACGGGATGGTGCGCATTGTATGGGTGTGTGTTACATTAGATTCACTAGAAGGAGTGAGAAAAACATCACGGGGTGGTGCACATTGTATGGGTGTGTGTTACATTAGATTCACTAGTAGGAGTGAGAAAATCATCACGGGGTGGTGCACATTGTATGGAGGTGTGTTACATTACATTCACTAGTAGGAGTGAGAAAAACATCACGGGGTGGTGCGCATTGTATGGGTGTGTGTTACATTACATTCACTAGTAGGAGTGAGAAAAACATCACGGGGTGGTGCGCATTGTATGGGTGTGTGTTACATTACATTCACTAGTAGGAGTGAGAAAAACATCACGGGGTGGTGCGCATTGTATGGGTGTGTGTTACATTACATTCACTAGTAGGAGTGAGAAAAACATCACGGGGTGGTGCGCATTGTATGGGGGTGTGTTACATTACATTCACTAGTAGAAGTGAGAAAAACATCACGGGGTGGTGCGCATTGTATGGGTGTGTGTTACATTACATTCACTAGTAGGAGTGAGAAAAACATCACGTGGTGGTGAGCATTGTATGGGTTTGTGTTACATTAGATTCACTAGTAGGAGTGAGAAAAACATCACGGGGTGGTGCGCATTTTATGGGTGTGTGTTACATTAGAATCACTAGTAGGAGTGAGAAAAACATCACGGGGTGGTGCGCATTGTATGGGTGTGTGTTACATTAGATTCACTACTAGGAGTGAGAAAAACATCACGGGGAGGTGCGCATTGTATGGGTGTGTGTTACATTACATTCACTAGTAGGAGTGAGAAAAACATCACGGGGTGGTGCGCATTGTATGGGTGTGTGTTACATTACATTCACTAGTAGGAGTGAGAAAAACATCACGGGGTGGTGCGCATTGTATGGGTGTGTGTTACATTACATTCACTATTAGGAGTGAGAAAAACATCACGGGGTGGTGCGCATTGTATGGGTGTGTGTTACATTACATTCACTAGTAGGATTGAGAAAAACATCACGGGGTGGTGCGCATTGTATGGGTGTGTGTTACATTACATTGACTAGTAGGAGTGAGAAAAACATCACGGGGTGGTGCGCATTGTATGGGTGTGTATTACATTACATTCACTAGTAGGAGTGAGAAAAACATCACGGGGTGGTGCGCATTGTATGGGTGTGTGTTACATTACATTCACTAGTAGGAGTGAGAAAAACATCACGGGGTGGTGCGCATTGTATGGGTGTGTGTTACATTACATTTACTAGTAGGAGGGAGAAAAACATCACGGGGTGGTGCGCATTGTATGGGTGTGTGTTACATTACATTCACTAGTAGGAGTGAGAAAAACATCACGGGGTGGTGCGAATTGTATGGGTGTGTGTTACATTACATTCACTAGTAGGAGTGAGAAAAACATCACGGGGTGGTGCGCATTGTATGGGTGTGTGTTACATTACATTCACTAGTAGGAGTGAGAAAAACATCACGGGGTGGTGCGCATTGTATGGGTGTGTGTTACATTACATTCACTAGTAGGAGTGAGAAAAACATCACGGGGTGGTGCGCATTGTATGGGTGTTTGTTACATTAGATTCACTAGAAGGAGTGAGAAAAACATCACGGGGTGGTGCGCATTGTATCGGTGTGTGTTACATTAGATTCACTAGTAGGAGTGAGAAAAACATCACGGGGTGGTGCGCATTGTATGAGTGTGTGTTACATTACATTCACTAGTAGGAGTGAGAAAAACATCACGGGGTAGTGCGCATTGTATGGGAGTGTGTTACATTACATTCACTAGTAGGAGTGAGAAAAACATCACGGGATGGTGCGCATTGTATGGGTGTGTGTTACATTACATTCACTAGTAGGAGTGAGAAAAACATCACGGGGTGGTGCGCATTGTATGGGTGTGTGTTACATTACATTCACTACTAGGAGTGAGAAAAACATCACGGGGTGGTGCGCATTGTATGGGTGTGTGTTACATTACATTCACTAATAGGAGTGAGAAAAACATCACGGGGTGGTGCGCATTGTATGGGTGTGTGTTACATTACATTCACTAGTAGGAGTGAGAAAAACATCACGGGGTGGTGCGCATTGTATGGGTGTGTGTTACATTAGATTCACTACTAGGAGTGAGAAAAACATCACGAGGAGGTGCGCATTGTATGGGTGTGTGTTACATTACATTCACTAGTAGGAGTGAGAAAAACATCACGGGGTGGTGCGCATTGTATGGGTGTGTGTTACATTACATTCACTAGTAGGAGTGAGAAAAACATCACGGGGTGGTGCGCATTGTATGGGTGTGTGTTACATTACATTCACTAGTAGGAGTGAGAAAAACATCACGGGGTGGTGCGCATTGTATGGGTGTGTGTTACATTAGATTCACTAGTAGGAGTGAGAAAAACATCACGTGGTGGTGCGCATTTTATGGGTGTGTGTTACATTAGATTCACTAGTAGGAGTGAGAAAAACATCACGGGGTGGTGCGCATTGTACAGGTGTGTGTTACATTAGATTCACTAGTAGGAGTGAGAAAAACATCACAGGGTGGTGCGCATTGTATGGGTGTGTGTTACATTACATTCACTAGTAGGAGTGAGAAAAACATCACGGGGTGGTGCGCATTGTATGGGTGTGTGTTACATTAGATTCACTAGTAGGAGTGAGAAAAACATCACGGGGTGGTGCGCATTGTATGGGTGTGTGTTACATTAGATTGACTACTAGGAGTGAGAAATACATCACGGGGAGGTGCGCATTGTATGGGTGTGTGTTACATTAGATTCACTAGTAGGAGTGAGAAAAACATCACGGGGTGGTGCGCATTGTATGGGTGTGTGTTACATTACATTCACTAGTAGGAGTGAGAAAAACATCACGGGGTGGTGCGCATTGTATGGGTGTGTGTTACATTACATTCACTAGTAGGAGTGAGAAAAACATCACGGGGTGGTGCGCATTGTATGGGTGTGTGTTACATTACATTCACTAGTAGGAGTGAGAAAAACATCACAGGGTGGTGCGCATTGTATGGGTGTGTGTTATATTACAATCACTAGTAGGAGTGAGAAAAACGTCACGGAGTGCTGCGCATTGTATGGGTGTGTGTTACATTAGATTCACTAGTAGGAGTGAGAAAAACATCACGGGGTGGTGCGCATTGTATGGGTGTGTGTTACATTAGATTCACTAGTAGGAGTGAGAAAAACATCACGGGGTGGTGCGCATTGTATGGGTGTGTGTTACATTACATTCACTAGTAGGAGTGAGAAAAACATCACGGGGTGGTGCGCATTGTATGGGTGTGTGTTACATTAGATTCACTAGTAGGAGTGAGAAAAACATCACGGGGTGGTGTGCATTGTATGGGTGTGTGTTACATTAGATTCACTAGTAGGAGTGAGAAAAACATCACGGGATCGTGCGCATTTTATGGGTGTGTGTTACATTAGATTCACTACTAGGAGTGAGAAAAACATCACGGGGTGGTGTGAATTGGAGGGTCTGAATTAGAATAGGCAGTGAGTGGCAATGTAGGATGGAGAAAAGCACCACCGGGTGGTCAGCATGGGGAGGTCAGGGAACATGCAGTGGCAATGTAGGATAGGTTTCTGAAAAACATCGCGGGGTGGTGCGCATTGTATGGGTGTGTGTTACATTACATTCACTAGTAGGAGTGAGAAAAACATCACGGGGTGGTGCGCATTGTATGGGTGTTTGTTACATTAGATTCACTAGAAGGAGTGAGAAAAACATCACGGGGTGGTGCGCATTGTACCGGTGTGTGTTACATTAGATTCACTAGTAGGAGTGAGAAAAACATCACGGGGTGGTGCGCATTGTATGAGTGTGTGTTACATTACATTCACTAGTAGGAGTGAGAAAAACATCACGGGGTGGTGCGCATTGTATGGGAGTGTGTTACATTACATTCACTAGTAGGAGTGAGAAAAACATCACGGGATGGTGCGCATTGTATGGGTGTGTGTTACATTACATTCACTAGTAGGAGTGAGAAAAACATCACGGGGTGGTGCGCATTGTATGGGTGTGTGTTACATTACATTCACTACTAGGAGTGAGAAAAACATCACGGGGTGGTGCGCATTGTATGGGTGTGTGTTACATTACATTCACTAATAGGAGTGAGAAAAACATCACGGGGTGGTGCGCATTGTATGGGTGTGTGTTACATTACATTCACTAGTAGGAGTGAGAAAAACATCACGGGGTGGTGCGCATTGTATGGGTGTGTGTTACATTAGATTCACTACTAGGAGTGAGAAAAACATCACGAGGAGGTGCGCATTGTATGGGTGTGTGTTACATTACATTCACTAGTAGGAGTGAGAAAAACATCACGGGGTGGTGCGCATTGTATGGGTGTGTGTTACATTACATTCACTAGTAGGAGTGAGAAAAACATCACGGGGTGGTGCGCATTGTATGGGTGTGTGTTACATTACATTCACTAGTAGGAGTGAGAAAAACATCACGGGGTGGTGCGCATTGTATGGGTGTGTGTTACATTAGATTCACTAGTAGGAGTGAGAAAAACATCACGTGGTGGTGCGCATTTTATGGGTGTGTGTTACATTAGATTCACTACTAGGAGTGAGAAAAACATCACGGGGTGGTGTGCATTGTATGGGTGTGTGTTACATTAGATTCACTAGTAGGAGTGAGAAAAACATCACGGGATCGTGCGCATTTTATGGGTGTGTGTTACATTAGATTCACTACTAGGAGTGAGAAAAACATCACGGGGTGGTGTGAATTGGAGGGTCTGAATTAGAATAGGCAGTGAGTGGCAATGTAGGATGGAGAAAAGCACCACCGGGTGGTCAGAATGGGGAGGTCAGGGAACATGCAGTGGCAATGTAGGATAGGTTTCTGAAAAACATCGCGGGGTGGTGCGCATTGTATGGGTGTGTGTTACATTACATTCACTAGTAGGAGTGAGAAAAACATCACGGGGTGGTGCGCATTGTATGGGTGTTTGTTACATTAGATTCACTAGAAGGAGTGAGAAAAACATCACGGGGTGGTGCGCATTGTACCGGTGTGTGTTACATTAGATTCACTAGTAGGAGTGAGAAAAACATCACGGGGTGGTGCGCATTGTATGAGTGTGTGTTACATTACATTCACTAGTAGGAGTGAGAAAAACATCACGGGGTGGTGCGCATTGTATGGGAGTGTGTTACATTACATTCACTAGTAGGAGTGAGAAAAACATCACGGGATGGTGCGCATTGTATGGGTGTGTGTTACATTACATTCACTAGTAGGAGTGAGAAAAACATCACGGGGTGGTGCGCATTGTATGGGTGTGTGTTACATTACATTCACTACTAGGAGTGAGAAAAACATCACGGGGTGGTGCGCATTGTATGGGTGTGTGTTACATTACATTCACTAATAGGAGTGAGAAAAACATCACGGGGTGGTGCGCATTGTATGGGTGTGTGTTACATTACATTCACTAGTAGGAGTGAGAAAAACATCACGGGGTGGTGCGCATTGTATGGGTGTGTGTTACATTAGATTCACTACTAGGAGTGAGAAAAACATCACGAGGAGGTGCGCATTGTATGGGTGTGTGTTACATTACATTCACTAGTAGGAGTGAGAAAAACATCACGGGGTGGTGCGCATTGTATGGGTGTGTGTTACATTACATTCACTAGTAGGAGTGAGAAAAACATCACGGGGTGGTGCGCATTGTATGGGTGTGTGTTACATTACATTCACTAGTAGGAGTGAGAAAAACATCACGGGGTGGTGCGCATTGTATGGGTGTGTGTTACATTAGATTCACTAGTAGGAGTGAGAAAAACATCACGTGGTGGTGCGCATTTTATGGGTGTGTGTTACATTAGATTCACTAGTAGGAGTGAGAAAAACATCACGGGGTGGTGCGCATTGTACAGGTGTGTGTTACATTAGATTCACTAGTAGGAGTGAGAAAAACATCACGGGGTGGTGCGCATTGTATGGGTGTGTGTTACATTACATTCACTAGTAGGAGTGAGAAAAACATCACGGGGTGGTGCGCATTGTATGGGTGTGTGTTACATTAGATTCACTAGTAGGAGTGAGAAAAACATCACGGGGTGGTGCGCATTGTATGGGTGTGTGTTACATTAGATTGACTACTAGGAGTGAGAAATACATCACGGGGAGGTGCGCATTGTATGGGTGTGTGTTACATTAGATTCACTAGTAGGAGTGAGAAAAACATCACGGGGTGGTGCGCATTGTATGGGTGTGTGTTACATTACATTCACTAGTAGGAGTGAGAAAAACATCACGGGGTGGTGCGCATTGTATGGGTGTGTGTTACATTACATTCACTAGTAGGAGTGAGAAAAACATCACGGGGTGGTGCGCATTGTATGGGTGTGTGTTACATTACATTCACTAGTAGGAGTGAGAAAAACATCACAGGGTGGTGCGCATTGTATGGGTGTGTGTTATATTACAATCACTAGTAGGAGTGAGAAAAACGTCACGGAGTGCTGCGCATTGTATGGGTGTGTGTTACATTAGATTCACTAGTAGGAGTGAGAAAAACATCACGGGGTGGTGCGCATTGTATGGGTGTGTGTTACATTAGATTCACTAGTAGGAGTGAGAAAAACATCACGGGGTGGTGCGCATTGTATGGGTGTGTGTTACATTACATTCACTAGTAGGAGTGAGAAAAACATCACGGGGTGGTGCGCATTGTATGGGTGTGTGTTACATTAGATTCACTAGTAGGAGTGAGAAAAACATCACGGGGTGGTGTGCATTGTATGGGTGTGTGTTACATTAGATTCACTAGTAGGAGTGAGAAAAACATCACGGGATCGTGCGCATTTTATGCGTGTGTGTTACATTAGATTCACTACTAGGAGTGAGAAAAACATCACGGGGTGGTGTGAATTGGAGGGTCTGAATTAGAATAGGCAGTGAGTGGCAATGTAGGATGGAGAAAAGCACCACAGGGTGGTCAGCATGGGGAGGTCAGGGAACATGCAGTGGCAATGTAGGATAGGTTTCTGAAAAACATCGCGGGGTGGTGCGCATTGTATGGGTGTGTGTTACATTAGATTCACTAGTAGGAGTGAGAAAAACATCACGGGGTGGTGCGCATTGTATGGGTGTGTGTTACATTACATTCACTAGTAGGAGTGAGAAAAACATCACGGGGTGGTGCGCATTGTATGGGTGTGTGTTACATTACATTCACTAGTAGGAGTGAGAAAAACATCACGGGTGGTGCGCATTGTATGGGTGTGTGTTACATTAGATTCACTAGTAGGAGTGAGAAAAACATCACGTGGTGGTGCGCATTTTATGGGTGTGTGTTACATTAGATTCACTAGTAGGAGTGAGAAAAACATCACGGGGTGGTGCGCTTTGTACAGGTGTGTGTTACATTAGATTCACTAGTAGGAGTGAGAAAAACATCACGGGGTGGTGCGCATTGTATGGGTGTGTGTTACATTACATTCACTAGTAGGAGTGAGAAAAACATCACGGGGTGGTGCGCATTGTATGGGTGTGTGTTACATTAGATTCACTAGTAGGAGTGAGAAAAACATCACGGGGTGGTGCGCATTGTATGGGTGTGTGTTACATTAGATTGACTACTAGGAGTGAGAAATACATCACGGGGAGGTGCGCATTGTATGGGTGTGTGTTACATTAGATTCACTAGTAGGAGTGAGAAAAACATCACGGGGTGGTGCGCATTGTATGGGTGTGTGTTACATTACATTCACTAGTAGGAGTGAGAAAAACATCACGGGGTGGTGCGCATTGTATGGGTGTGTGTTACATTACATTCACTAGTAGGAGTGAGAAAAACATCACGGGGTGGTGTGCATTGTATGGGTGTGTGTTACATTACATTCACTAGTAGGAGTGAGAAAAACATCACAGGGTGGTGCGCATTGTATGGGTGTGTGTTATATTACAATCACTAGTAGGAGTGAGAAAAACGTCACGGAGTGCTGCGCATTGTATGGGTGTGTGTTACATTAGATTCACTAGTAGGAGTGAGAAAAACATCACGGGGTGGTGCGCATTGTATGGGTGTGTGTTACATTAGATTCACTAGTAGGAGTGAGAAAAACATCACGGGGTGGTGCGCATTGTATGGGTGTGTGTTACATTACATTCACTAGTAGGAGTGAGAAAAACATCACGGGGTGGTGCGCATTGTATGGGTGTGTGTTACATTAGATTCACTAGTAGGAGTGAGAAAAACATCACGGGGTGGTGTGCATTGTATGGGTGTGTGTTACATTAGATTCACTAGTAGGAGTGAGAAAAACATCACGGGATCGTGCGCATTTTATGGGTGTGTGTTACATTAGATTCACTACTAGGAGTGAGAAAAACATCACGGGGTGGTGTGAATTGGAGGGTCTGAATTAGAATAGGCAGTGAGTGGCAATGTAGGATGGAGAAAAGCACCACCGGGTGGTCAGCATGGGGAGGTCAGGGAACATGCAGTGGCAATGTAGGATAGGTTTCTGAAAAACATCGCGGGGTGGTGCGCATTGTATGGGTGTGTGTTACATTAGATTCACTAGTAGGAGTGAGAAAAACATCACGGGGTGGTGCGCATTGTATGGGTGTGTGTTACATTACATTCACTAGTAGGAGTGAGAAAAACATCACGGGGTGGTGCGCATTGTATGGGTGTGTGTTACATTACATTCACTAGTAGGAGTGAGAAAAACATCACGGGGTGGTGCGCATTGTATGGGTGTGTGTTACATTACATTCACTAGTAGGAGTGAGAAAAACATCACGGGGTGGTGCGCATTGTATGGGTGTGTGTTACATTACATTCTCTAGTAGGAGTGAGAAAAACATCACGGGGTGGTGCGCATTGTATGGGTGTGTGTTACATTACATTCACTAGTAGGAGTGAGAAAAACATCACGGGGTTGTGCGCATTGTATGGGTGTGTGTTACATTACATTCACTAGTAGGAGTGAGAAAAACATCACGGGGTGGTTCGCATTGTATGGGTGTGTGTTATATTACATTCACTAGTAGGAGTGAGAAAAACATCACGGGGTGGTGCGCATTGTATGGGTGTGTGTTACATTACATTCACTAGTAGGAGTGAGAAAAACATCACGGGTGGTGCGCATTGTATGGGTGTGTGTTACATTACATTGACTAGTAGGAGTGAGAAAAACATCACGGGGTGGTGCGCATTGTATGGTTGTGTGTTACATTACATTCACTAGTAGGAGTGAGAAAAAGATCACGGGGTGGTGCTCATTGTATGGGTGTGTGTTACATTACATTCACTAGTAGGAGTGAGAAAAACATCACGGGGTGGTGCGCATTGTATGGGTGTGTGTTACATTACATTCACTAGTAGGAGTGAGAAAAACATCACGGGGTTGTGCGCATTGTATGGGTGTGTGTTAAATTAGATTCACTAGTAGGAGTGAGAAAAACATCACGGGGTGGTGCGCATTGTATGGGTGTGTGTTACATTAGAATCACTAGTAGGAGTGGGAAAAACATCACGGGGTGGTGCGCATTGTATGGGTGTGTGTTACATTACATTCACTAGTAGGAGTGAGAAAAACATCACGGGGTGGTGCGCATTGTATGGGGGTGTGTTACATTAGATTCACTAGTAGGAGTGAGAAAAACATCACGGGGTGGTGCGCATTGTATGGGTGTGTGTTACATTAGATTCACTAGTAGGAGTGAGAAAAACATCACGGGGTGGTGCGCATTGTATGGGTGTGTGTTACATTAGATTCACTAGTAGGAGTGAGAAAAACATCACGGGGTGGTGCGCATTGTATGGGTGTGTGTTACATTACATTCACTAGTAGGAGTGAGAAAAACATCATGGGGTGGTGCGCATTGTATGGGTGTGTGTTACATTACATTCACTAAGAGGAGTGAGAAAAACATCACGGGGTGGTGCGCATTGTATGGGTGTGTGTTACATTACATTCACTACTAGGAGAGGGAAAAACATCACGGGGTGGTGCGCATTGTATGGGTGTGTGTTACATTACATTCACTAGTAGGAGTGAGAAAAACATCACAGGGTGGTGCGCATTGTATGGGTGTGTGTTACATTAGATTCACTACTAGGAGTGAGAAAAACATCACGAGGAGGTGCGCATTGTATGGGTGTGTGTAACATTACATTCACTAGTAGGAGTGAGAAAAACATCACGGGGTGGTGCGCATTGTATGGGTGTGTGTTACATTACATTCACTAGTAGGAGTGAGAAAAACATCACGGGGTGGTGCGCATTGTATGGGTGTGTGTTACATTACATTCACTAGTAGGAGTGAGAAAAACATCACGGGGTGGTGCGCATTGTATGGGTGTGTGTTACATTAGATTCACTAGTAGGAGTGAGAAAAACATCACGTGGTGGTGCGCATTTTATGGGTGTGTGTTACATTAGATTCACTAGTAGAAGTGAGAAAAACATCACGGGGTGGTGCGCATTGTATGGGTGTGTGTTACATTAGATTCACTAGTAGGAGTGAGAAAAACATCACGGGGTGGTGCGCATTGTATGGGTGTGTGTTACATTACATTCACTAGTAGGAGTGAGAAAAACATCACGGGGTGGTGCGCATTGTATGGGTGTGTGTTACATTAGATTCACTAGTAGGAGTGAGAAAAACATCACTGGGTGGTGCGCATTGTATGGGTGTGTGTTACATTAGATTGACTACTAGGAGTGAGAAATACATCACGGGGAGGTGCGCATTGTATGGGTGTGTGTTACATTAGATTCACTAGTAGGAGTGAGAAAAACATCACGGGGTGGTGCGCATTGTATGGGTGTGTGTTACATTACATTCACTAGTAGGAGTGAGAAAAACATCACGGGGTGGTGCGCATTGTATGGGTGTGTGTTACATTACATTCACTAGTAGGAGTGAGAAAAACATCACGGGGTGGTGTGCATTGTATGGGTGTGTGTTACATTACATTCACTAGTAGGAGTGAGAAAAACATCACAGGGTGGTGCGCATTGTATGGGTGTGTGTTATATTACAATCACTAGTAGGAGTGAGAAAAACGTAACGGAGTGCTGCGCATTGTATGGGTGTGTGTTACATTAGATTCACTAGTAGGAGTGAGAAAAACATCACGGGGTGGTGCGCATTGTATGGGTGTGTGTTACATTACATTCACTAGTAGGAGTGAGAAAAACATCACGGGGTGGTGCGCATTGTATGGGTGTGTGTTACATTAGATTCACTAGTAGGAGTGAGAAAAACATCACGGGGTGGTGCGCATTGTATGGGTGTGTGTTACATTAGATTCACTAGTAGGAGTGAGAAAAACATCACGGGGTGGTGCGCATTGTATGGGTGTGTGTTACATTAGATTCACTAGTAGGAGTGAGAAAAACATCACGGGATGGTGCGCATTTTATGGGTGTGTGTTACATTAGATTCACTACTAGGAGTGAGAAAAACATCACGGGGTGGTGTGAATTGGAGGGTCTGAATTAGAATAGGCAGTGAGTGGCAATGTAGGATGGAGAAAAGCACCACCGGGTGGTCAGCATGGGGAGGTCAGGGAACATGCAGTGGCAATGTAGGATAGGTTTCTGAAAAACATCGCGGGGTGGTGCGCATTGTATGGGTGTGTGTTACATTAGATTCACTAGTAGGAGTGAGAAAAACATCACGGGGTGGTGCGCATTGTATGGGTGTGTGTTACATTACATTCACTAGTAGGAGTGAGAAAAACATCACGGGATGGTGCGCATTGTATGGGTGTGTGTTACATTACATTCACTAGTAGGAGTGAGAAAAACATCACGGGGTGGTGCGCATTGTATGGGTGTGTGTTACATTACATTCACTAGTAGGAGTGAGAAAAACATCACGGGGTTGTGCGCATTGTATGGGTTTGTGTTACATTACATTCACTAGTAGGAGTGAGAAAAACATCACGGGTTGGTTCGCATTGTATGGGTGTGTTTTATATTACATTCACTAGTAGGAGTGAGAAAAACATCACGGGGTGGTGCGCATTGTATGGGTGTGTGTTACATTACATTCACTAGTAGGAGTGAGAAAAACATCACGGGGTGGTGCGCATTGTATGGGTGTGTGTTACATTACATTGACTAGTAGGAGTGAGAAAAACATCACGGGGTGGTGCGCATTGTATGGTTGTGTGTTACATTACATTCACTAGTAGGAGTGAGAAAAAGATCACGGGGTGGTGCTCATTGTATGGGTGTGTGTTACATTACATTCACTAGTAGGAGTGAGAAAAACATCACGGGGTGGTGCGCATTGTATGGGTGTGTGTTACATTACATTCACTAGTAGGAGTGAGAAAAACATCACGGGGTGGTGCGCATTGTATGGGTGTGTGTTACATTACATTCACTAGTAGGAGTGAGAAAAACATCACGGGGTTGTGCGCATTGTATGGGTTTGTGTTACATTACATTCACTAGTAGGAGTGAGAAAAACATCACGGGGTGGTGCGCATTGTATGGGTGTGTGTTACATTACATTCACTAGTAGGAGTGAGAAAAACATCACGGGGTGGTGCGCATTGTATGGGTGTGTGTTACATTACATTCACTAGTAGGAGTGAGAAAAACATCACGGGGTGGTGCGCATTGTATGGGTGTGTGTTACATTACATTCACTAGTAGGAGTGAGAAAAACATCACGGGGTTGTGCGCATTGTATGGGTTTGTGTTACATTACATTCACTAGTAGGAGTGAGAAAAACATCACGGGGTGGTTCGCATTGTATGGGTGTGTTTTATATTACATTCACTAGTAGGAGTGAGAAAAACATCACGGGGTGGTGCGCATTGTATGGGTGTGTGTTACATTACATTCACTAGTAGGAGTGAGAAAAACATCACGGGGTGGTGCGCATTGTATGGGTGTGTGTTACATTACATTGCCTAGTAGGAGTGAGAAAAACATCACGGGGTGGTGCGCATTGTATGGTTGTGTGTTACATTACATTCACTAGTAGGAGTGAGAAAAAGATCACGGGGTGGTGCTCATTGTATGGGTGTGTGTTACATTACATTCACTAGTAGGAGTGAGAAAAACATCACGGGTGGTGCGCATTGTATGGGTGTGTGTTACATTACATTCACTAGTAGGAGTGAGAAAAACATCACGGGGTGGTGCGCATTGTATGGGTGTGTGTTACATTACATTCACTAGTAGGAGTGAGAAAAACATCACGGGGTGGTGCGCATTGTATGGGTGTGTGTTACATTACATTCTCTAGTAGGAGTGAGAAAAACATCACGGGGTGGTGCGCATTGTATGGGTGTGTGTTACATTACATTCACTAGTAGGAGTGAGAAAAACATCACGGGGTTGTGCGCATTGTATGGGTGTGTGTTACATTACATTCACTAGTAGGAGTGAGAAAAACATCACGGGGTGGTTCGCATTGTATGGGTGTGTGTTATATTACATTCACTAGTAGGAGTGAGAAAAACATCACGGGGTGGTGCGCATTGTATGGGTGTGTGTTACATTACATTCACTAGTAGGAGTGAGAAAAACATCACGGGTGGTGCGCATTGTATGGGTGTGTGTTACATTACATTGACTAGTAGGAGTGAGAAAAACATCACGGGGTGGTGCGCATTGTATGGTTGTGTGTTACATTACATTCACTAGTAGAAGTGAGAAAAAGATCACGGGGTGGTGCTCATTGTATGGGTGTGTGTTACATTACATTCACTAGTAGGAGTGAGAAAAACATCACGGGGTGGTGCGCATTGTATGGGTGTGTGTTACATTACATTCACTAGTAGGAGTGAGAAAAACATCACGGGGTTGTGCGCATTGTATGGGTGTGTGTTAAATTAGATTCACTAGTAGGAGTGAGAAAAACATCACGGGGTGGTGCGCATTGTATGGGTGTGTGTTACATTAGAATCACTAGTAGGAGTGAGAAAAACATCACGGGGTGGTGCGCATTGTATGGGTGTGTGTTACATTACATTCACTAGTAGGAGTGAGAAAAACATCACGGGGTGGTGCGCATTGTATGGGGGTGTGTTACATTAGATTCACTAGTAGGAGTGAGAAAAACATCACGGGGTGGTGCGCATTGTATGGGTGTGTGTTACATTAGATTCACTAGTAGGAGTGAGAAAAACATCACGGGTGGTGCGCATTGTATGGGTGTGTGTTACATTAGATTCACTAGTAGGAGTGAGAAAAACATCACGGGGTGGTGCGCATTGTATGGGTGTGTGTTACATTAGATTCACTAGTAGGAGTGAGAAAAACATCATGGGGTGGTGCGCATTGTATGGGTGTGTGTTACATTACATTCACTAAGAGGAGTGAGAAAAACATCACGGGGTGGTGCGCATTGTATGGGTGTGTGTTACATTACATTCACTACTAGGAGTGAGAAAAACATCACGGGGTGGTGCGCATTGTATGGGTGTGTGTTACATTAGATTCACTAGTAGGAGTGAGAAAAACATCACAGGGTGGTGCGCATTGTATGGGTGTGTGTTACATTAGATTCACTACTAGGAGTGAGAAAAACATCACGGGGTGGTGCGCATTGTATGGGTGTGTGTTACATTACATTCACTACTAGGAGTGAGAAAAACATCACGGGGTGGTGCGCATTGTATGGGTGTGTGTTACATTAGATTCACTAGTAGGAGTGAGAAAAACATCACAGGGTGGTGCGCATTGTATGGGTGTGTGTTACATTAGATTCACTACTAGGAGTGAGAAAAACATCACGGGGTGGTGCGCATTGTATGGGTGTGTGTTACATTAGATTCACTAGTAGGAGTGAGAAAAACATCACGGGGTGGTGCGCATTGTATGGGTGTGTGTTACATTAGATTCACTAGTAGGAGTGAGAAAAACATCACGGGGTGGTGCGCATTGTATGGTTGTGTGTTACATTACATTCACTAGTAGAAGTGAGAAAAAGATCACGGGGTGGTGCTCATTGTATGGGTGTGTGTTACATTACATTCACTAGTAGGAGTGAGAAAAACATCACGGGGTGGTGCGCATTGTATGGGTGTGTGTTACATTACATTCACTAGTAGGAGTGAGAAAAACATCACGGGGTGGTGCGCATTGTATGGGTGTGTGTTACATTACATTCACTAGTAGGAGTGAGAAAAACATCACGGGGTGGTGCGCATTGTATGGGTGTGTGTTACATTAGATTCACTAGTAGGAGTGAGAAAAACATCACGTGGTGGTGCGCATTTTATGGGTGTGTGTTACATTAGATTCACTAGTAGGAGTGAGAAAAACATCACGGGGTGGTGCGCATTGTATGGGTGTGTGTTACATTAGATTCACTAGTAGGAGTGAGAAAAACATCACGGGGTGGTGCGCATTGTATGGGTGTGTGTTACATTACATTCACTAGTAGGAGTGAGAAAAACATCACGGGGTGGTGCGCATTGTATGGGTGTGTGTTACATTAGATTCACTAGTAGGAGTGAGAAAAACATCACTGGGTGGTGCGCATTGTATGGGTGTGTGTTACATTAGATTGACTACCAGGAGTGAGAAATACATCACGGGGAGGTGCGCATTGTATGGGTGTGTGTTACATTAGATTCACTAGTAGGAGTGAGAAAAACATCACGGGGTGGTGCGCATTGTATGGGTGTGTGTTACATTACATTCACTAGTAGGAGTGAGAAAAACATCACGGGGTGGTGCGCATTGTATGGGTGTGTGTTACATTACATTCACTAGTAGGAGTGAGAAAAACATCACGGGGTGGTGCGCATTGTATGGGTGTGTGTTACATTACATTCACTAGTAGGAGTGAGAAAAACATCACAGCGTGGTGCGCATTGTATGGGTGTGTGTTATATTACAATCACTAGTAGGAGTGAGAAAAACGTCACGGAGTGCTGCACATTGTATGGGTGTGTGTTACATTAGATTCACTAGTAGGAGTGAGAAAAACATCACGGGGTGGTGCGCATTGTATGGGTGTGTGTTACATTACATTCACTAGTAGGAGTGAGAAAAACATCACGGGGTGGTGCGCATTGTATGGGTGTGTGTTACATTAGATTCACTAGTAGGAGTGAGAAAAACATCACGGGGTGGTGCGCATTGTATGGGTGTGTGTTACATTAGATTCACTAGTAGGAGTGAGAAAAACATCAAGGGGTGGTGCGCATTGTATGGGTGTGTGTTACATTAGATTCACTAGTAGGAGTGAGAAAAACATCACGGGATGGTGCGCATTTTATGGGTGTGTGTTACATTAGATTCACTACTAGGAGTGAGAAAAACATCACGGGGTGGTGTGAATTGGAGGGTCTGAATTAGAATAGGCAGTGAGTGGCAATGTAGGATGGAGAAAAGCACCACCGGGTGGTCAGCATGGGGAGGTCAGGGAACATGCAGTGGCAATGTAGGATAGGTTTCTGAAAAACATCGCGGGGTGGTGCGCATTGTATGGGTGTGTGTTACATTAGATTCACTAGTAGGAGTGAGAAAAACATCACGGGGTGGTGCGCATTGTATGGGTGTGTGTTACATTAGATTCACTAGTAGGAGTGAGAAAAACATCACGGGGTGGTGCGCATTGTATATGTGTGTGTTACATTAGATTCACTAGTAGGAGTGAGAAAAACATCACGGGGTGGTGCGCATTGTATGGGTGTGTGTTACATTACATTCACTAGTAGGAGTGAGAAAAACATCACGGGGTGGTGCGCATTGTATGGGTGTGTGTTACATTACATTCTCTAGTAGGAGTGAGAAAAACATCACGGGGTGGTGCGCATTGTATGGGTGTGTGTTACATTACATTCACTAGTAGGAGTGAGAAAAACATCACGGGGTTGTGCGCATTGTATGGGTTTGTGTTACATTACATTCACTAGTAGGAGTGAGAAAAACATCACGGGGTGGTTCGCATTGTATGGGTGTGTTTTATATTACATTCACTAGTAGGAGTGAGAAAAACATCACGGGGTGGTGCGCATTGTATGGGTGTGTGTTACATTACATTCACTAGTAGGAGTGAGAAAAACATCACGGGGTGGTGCGCATTGTATGGGTGTGTGTTACATTACATTGACTAGTAGGAGTGAGAAAAACATCACGGGGTGGTGTGCATTGTATGGGTGTGTGTTACATTACATTCACTAGTAGGAGTGAGAAAAACATCACGGGGTGGTGCGCATTGTATGGGTGTGTGTTACATTACATTGACTAGTAGGAGTGAGAAAAACATCACGGGGTGGTGCGCATTGTATGGTTGTGTGTTACATTACATTCACTAGTAGGAGTGAGAAAAAGATCACGGGGTGGTGCTCATTGTATGGGTGTGTGTTACATTACATTCACTAGTAGGAGTGAGAAAAACATCACGGGGTGGTGCGCATTGTATGGGTGTGTGTTACATTACATTCACTAGTAGGAGTGAGAAAAACATCACGGGGTGGTGCGCATTGTATGGGTGTGTGTTACATTACATTCACTAGTAGGAGTGAGAAAAACATCACGGGGTTGTGCGCATTGTATGGGTTTGTGTTACATTACATTCACTAGTAGGAGTGAGAAAAACATCACGGGGTGGTGCGCATTGTATGGGTGTGTGTTACATTACATTCACTAGTAGGAGTGAGAAAAACATCACGGGGTGGTGCGCATTGTATGGGTGTGTGTTACATTACATTCACTAGTAGGAGTGAGAAAAACATCACGGGGTGGTGCGCATTGTATGGGTGTGTGTTACATTACATTCACTAGTAGGAGTGAGAAAAACATCACGGGGTTGTGCGCATTGTATGGGTTTGTGTTACATTACATTCACTAGTAGGAGTGAGAAAAACATCACGGGGTGGTTCGCATTGTATGGGTGTGTTTTATATTACATTCACTAGTAGGAGTGAGAAAAACATCACGGGGTGGTGCGCATTGTATGGGTGTGTGTTACATTACATTCACTAGTAGGAGTGAGAAAAACATCACGGGGTGGTGCGCATTGTATGGGTGTGTGTTACATTACATTGACTAGTAGGAGTGAGAAAAACATCACGGGGTGGTGCGCATTGTATGGTTGTGTGTTACATTACATTCACTAGTAGGAGTGAGAAAAAGATCACGGGGTGGTGCTCATTGTATGGGTGTGTGTTACATTACATTCACTAGTAGGAGTGAGAAAAACATCACGGGGTGGTGCGCATTGTATGGGTGTGTGTTACATTACATTCACTAGTAGGAGTGAGAAAAACATCACGGGGTGGTGCGCATTGTATGGGTGTGTGTTACATTACATTCACTAGTAGGAGTGAGAAAAACATCACGGGGTGGTGCGCATTGTATGGGTGTGTGTTACATTACATTCTCTAGTAGGAGTGAGAAAAACATCACGGGGTGGTGCGCATTGTATGGGTGTGTGTTACATTACATTCACTAGTAGGAGTGAGAAAAACATCACGGGGTTGTGCGCATTGTATGGGTGTGTGTTACATTACATTCACTAGTAGGAGTGAGAAAAACATCACGGGGTGGTTCGCATTGTATGGGTGTGTGTTATATTACATTCACTAGTAGGAGTGAGAAAAACATCACGTGGTGGTGCGCATTGTATGGGTGTGTGTTACATTACATTCACTAGTAGGAGTGAGAAAAACATCACGGGTGGTGCGCATTGTATGGGTGTGTGTTACATTACATTGACTAGTAGGAGTGAGAAAAACATCACGGGGTGGTGCGCATTGTATGGTTGTGTGTTACATTACATTCACTAGTAGAAGTGAGAAAAAGATCACGGGGTGGTGCTCATTGTATGGGTGTGTGTTACATTACATTCACTAGTAGGAGTGAGAAAAACATCACGGGGTGGTGCGCATTGTATGGGTGTGTGTTACATTACATTCACTAGTAGGAGTGAGAAAAACATCACGGGGTTGTGCGCATTGTATGGGTGTGTGTTAAATTAGATTCACTAGTAGGAGTGAGAAAAACATCACGGGGTGGTGCGCATTGTATGGGTGTGTGTTACATTAGAATCACTAGTAGGAGTGAGAAAAACATCACGGGGTGGTGCGCATTGTATGGGTGTGTGTTACATTACATTCACTAGTAGGAGTGAGAAAAACATCACGGGGTGGTGCGCATTGTATGGGGGTGTGTTACATTAGATTCACTAGTAGGAGTGAGAAAAACATCACGGGGTGGTGCGCATTGTATGGGTGTGTGTTACATTAGATTCACTAGTAGGAGTGAGAAAAACATCACGGGTGGTGCGCATTGTATGGGTGTGTGTTACATTAGATTCACTAGTAGGAGTGAGAAAAACATCACGGGGTGGTGCGCATTGTATGGGTGTGTGTTACATTAGATTCACTAGTAGGAGTGAGAAAAACATCATGGGGTGGTGCGCATTGTATGGGTGTGTGTTACATTACATTCACTAAGAGTTGTGAGAAAAACATCACGGGGTGGTGCGCATTGTATGGGTGTGTGTTACATTACATTCACTACTAGGAGTGAGAAAAACATCACGGGGTGGTGCGCATTGTATGGGTGTGTGTTACATTAGATTCACTAGTAGGAGTGAGAAAAACATCACAGGGTGGTGCGCATTGTATGGGTGTGTGTTACATTAGATTCACTACTAGGAGTGAGAAAAACATCACGAGGAGGTGCGCATTGTATGGGTGTGTGTAACATTACATTCACTAGTAGGAGTGAGAAAAACATCACGGGGTGGTGCGCATTGTATGGGTGTGTGTTACATTACATTCACTAGTAGGAGTGAGAAAAACATCACGGGGTGGTGCGCATTGTATGGGTGTGTGTTACATTACATTCACTAGTAGGAGTGAGAAAAACATCACGGGGTGGTGCGCATTGTATGGGTGTGTGTTACATTAGATTCACTAGTAGGAGTGAGAAAAACATCACGTGGTGGTGCGCATTTTATGGGTGTGTGTTACATTAGATTCACTAGTAGGAGTGAGAAAAACATCACGGGGTGGTGCGCATTGTATGGGTGTGTGTTACATTAGATTCACTAGTAGGAGTGAGAAAAACATCACGGGGTGGTGCGCATTGTATGGGTGTGTGTTACATTACATTCACTAGTAGGAGTGAGAAAAACATCACGGGGTGGTGCGCATTGTATGGGTGTGTGTTACATTAGATTCACTAGTAGGAGTGAGAAAAACATCACTGGGTGGTGCGCATTGTATGGGTGTGTGTTACATTAGATTGACTACCAGGAGTGAGAAATACATCACGGGGAGGTGCGCATTGTATGGGTGTGTGTTACATTAGATTCACTAGTAGGAGTGAGAAAAACATCACGGGGTGGTGCGCATTGTATGGGTGTGTGTTACATTACATTCACTAGTAGGAGTGAGAAAAACATCACGGGGTGGTGCGCATTGTATGGGTGTGTGTTACATTACATTCACTAGTAGGAGTGAGAAAAACATCACGGGGTGGTGCGCATTGTATGGGTGTGTGTTACATTACATTCACTAGTAGGAGTGAGAAAAACATCACAGCGTGGTGCGCATTGTATGGGTGTGTGTTATATTACAATCACTAGTAGGAGTGAGAAAAACGTCACGGAGTGCTGCACATTGTATGGGTGTGTGTTACATTAGATTCACTAGTAGGAGTGAGAAAAACATCACGGGGTGGTGCGCATTGTATGGGTGTGTGTTACATTACATTCACTAGTAGGAGTGAGAAAAACATCACGGGGTGGTGCGCATTGTATGGGTGTGTGTTACATTAGATTCACTAGTAGGAGTGAGAAAAACATCACGGGGTGGTGCGCATTGTATGGGTGTGTGTTACATTAGATTCACTAGTAGGAGTGAGAAAAACATCAAGGGGTGGTGCGCATTGTATGGGTGTGTGTTACATTAGATTCACTAGTAGGAGTGAGAAAAACATCACGGGATGGTGCGCATTTTATGGGTGTGTGTTACATTAGATTCACTACTAGGAGTGAGAAAAACATCACGGGGTGGTGTGAATTGGAGGGTCTGAATTAGAATAGGCAGTGAGTGGCAATGTAGGATGGAGAAAAGCACCACCGGGTGGTCAGCATGGGGAGGTCAGGGAACATGCAGTGGCAATGTAGGATAGGTTTCTGAAAAACATCGCGGGGTGGTGCGCATTGTATGGGTGTGTGTTACATTAGATTCACTAGTAGGAGTGAGAAAAACATCACGGGGTGGTGCGCATTGTATGGGTGTGTGTTACATTAGATTCACTAGTAGGAGTGAGAAAAACATCACGGGGTGGTGCGCATTGTATATGTGTGTGTTACATTAGATTCACTAGTAGGAGTGAGAAAAACATCACGGGGTGGTGCGCATTGTATGGGTGTGTGTTACATTACATTCACTAGTAGGAGTGAGAAAAACATCACGGGGTGGTGCGCATTGTATGGGTGTGTGTTACATTACATTCTCTAGTAGGAGTGAGAAAAACATCACGGGGTGGTGCGCATTGTATGGGTGTGTGTTACATTACATTCACTAGTAGGAGTGAGAAAAACATCACGGGGTTGTGCGCATTGTATGGGTTTGTGTTACATTACATTCACTAGTAGGAGTGAGAAAAACATCACGGGGTGGTTCGCATTGTATGGGTGTGTTTTATATTACATTCACTAGTAGGAGTGAGAAAAACATCACGGGGTGGTGCGCATTGTATGGGTGTGTGTTACATTACATTCACTAGTAGGAGTGAGAAAAACATCACGGGGTGGTGCGCATTGTATGGGTGTGTGTTACATTACATTGACTAGTAGGAGTGAGAAAAACATCACGGGGTGGTGCGCATTGTATGGTTGTGTGTCACATTACATTCACTAGTAGGAGTGAGAAAAAGATCACGGGGTGGTGCTCATTGTATGGGTGTGTGTTACATTACATTCACTAGTAGGAGTGAGAAAAACATCACGGGGTGGTGCGCATTGTATGGGTGTGTGTTACATTACATTCACTAGTAGGAGTGAGAAAAACATCACGGGGTTGTGCGCATTGTATGGGTGTGTGTTACATTAGATTCACTAGTAGGAGTGAGAAAAACATCACGGGGTGGTGCGCATTGTATGGGTGTGTGTTACATTACATTCACTAGTAGGAGTGAGAAAAACATCACGGGGTGGTGCGCATTGTATGGGTGTGTGTTACATTACATTCACTAGTAGGAGTGAGAAAAACATCACGGGGTGGTGCGCATTGTATGGGGGTGTGTTACATTAGATTCACTAGTAGGAGTGAGAAAAACATCACGGGGTGGTGCGCATTGTATGGGTGTGTGTTACATTAGATTCACTAGTAGGAGTGAGAAAAACATCACGGGGTGGTGCGCATTGTATGGGTGTGTGTTACATTAGATTCACTATTAGGAGTGAGAAAAACATCACGGGGAGGTGCGCATTGTATGGGTGTGTGTTACATTACATTCACTAGTAGGAGTGAGAAAAACATCACGGGGTGGTGCGCATTGTATGGGTGTGTGTTACATTACATTCACTAGTATGAGTGAGAAAAACATCACGGAGTGGTGCGCATTGTATGGGTGTGTGTTACATTACATTCACTAGTATGAGTGAGAAAAACATCACGGGGTGGTGCGCACTGTATGGGTGTGTGTTACATTAGATACACTAGTAGGAGTGAGAAAAACATCACGGGGTTGTGCGCATTGTATGGGTGTGTGTTACATTACATTCACTAGTAGGAGTGAGAAAAACATCACGGGGTGGTGCGCATTGTATGGCTGTGTGTTATATTACAATCACTAGTAGGAGTGAGAAAAACATCACGGGGTGCTGCGCATTGTATGGGTGTGTGTTACATTAGATTCACTAGTAGGAGTGAGAAAAACATCACGGGGTGGTGCGCATTGTATGGGTGTGTGTTACATTACATTCACTAGTAGGAGTGAGAAAAACATCACGGGGTGGTTCGCATTGTATGGGTGTGTGTTACATTAGATTCACTAGTAGGAGTGAGAAAAACATCACGGGGTGGTGCGCATTGTATGGGTGTGTGTTACATTAGATTCACTAGTAGGAATGAGAAGAACATCACGGGGTGGTGCGCATTGTATGGGTGTGTGTTACATTAGATTCACTAGTAGGAGTGAGAAAAACATCACGGGATGGTGCGCATTTTATGGGTGTGTGTTACATTAGATTCACTACTAGGAGTGAGAAAAACATCACGGGGTGGTGTGAATTGGAGGGTCTGAATTAGAATAGGCAGTGAGTGGCAATGTAGGATGGAGAAGAGCACCACGGGGTGGTCAGCATGGGGAGGTCAGGGAACATGCAGTGGCAATGTAGGATAGGTTTCTGAAAAACATCGCGGGGTGGTGCGCATTGTATGGGTGTGTGTTACATTAGATTCACTACTCGGAGTGAGAAAAACATCACGGGGTGGTGCGCATTGTATGGGTGTGTGTTACATTACATTCACTAGTAGGAGTGAGAAAAACATCACGGGGTGGTGCGCATTGTATGGGTGTGTGTTACATTACATTCACTAGTAGGAGTGAGAAAAACATCACGGGGTGGTGCGCATTGTATGGGTGTGTGTTACATTACATTCACTAGTAGGAGTGAGAAAAACATCACGGGGTGGTGCGCATTTTATGGGTGTGTGTTACATTACATTCACTAGTAGGAGTGAGAAAAACATCACGGGGTGGTGCGCATTGTATGGGTGTGTGTTACACTAGATTCACTAGTAGGAGTGAGAAAAACATCACGGGGTGGTGCGCATTGTATGGGTGTGTGTTACATTACATTCACTAGTAGGAGTGAGAAAAACATCACGGGGTGGTGCGCATTGTATGGGTGTGTGTTACATTACATTCACTAGTAGGAGTGAGAAAAACATCACGGGGTCGTGCGCATTGTATGGGTGTGTGTTACATTAGATTCACTAGTAGGAGTGAGAAAAATATCACGGGGTGGTGCGCATTGTATGGCTGTGTGTTACATTACATTCACTAGTAGGAGTGAGAAAAACATCACGGGGTGGTGCGCATTGTATGGGTGTGTGTTACATTCGATTCACTAGTAGGAGTGAGAAAAACATCACGGGGTGGTGCGCATTGTATGGGTGTGTGTTACATTAGATTCACTATTAGGAGTGAGAAAAACATCACAGGGAGGTGCGCATTGTATGGGTGTGTGTTACATTACATTCACTAGTAGGAGTGAGAAAAACATCACGGGGTGGTGCGCATTGTATGGGTGTGTGTTACATTACATTCACTAGTAGGAGTGAGAAAAACATCACGGAGTGGTGCGCATTGTATGGGTGTGTGTTACATTAGATTCACTAGTAGGAGTGAGAAAAACATCACGGGGTGGTGCGCATTGTATGGGTGTGTGTTACATTAAATTCACTAGTAGGAGTGAGAAAAACATCACGTGGTGGTGCGCATTGTATGGGTGTGTGTTACATTACATTCACTACTAGGAGTGAGAAAAACATCACGGGGTGGTGCGCATTGTATGGGTGTGTGTTACATTAGATTCACTAGTAGGAGTGAGAAAAACATCACGGGGTGATGCGCATTGTATGGGTGTGTGTTACATTAGATTCACTAGTAGGAGTGAGAAAAACATCACGGGGTGGTGCGCATTGTATGGGTGTGTGTTACATTACATTCACTAAGAGGAGTGAGAAAAACATCACGGGGTGGTGCGCATTGTATGGGTGTGTGTTACATTACATTGACTAGTAGGAGTGAGAAAAACATCACGGGGTGGTGCGCATTGTATGCTTGTGTGTCACATTACATTCACTAGTAGGAGTGAGAAAAAGATCACGGGGTGGTGCTCATTGTATGGGTGTGTGTTACATTACATTCACTAGTAGGAGTGAGAAAAACATCACGGGGTGGTGCGCATTGTATGGGTGTGTGTTACATTACATTCACTAGTAGGAGTGAGAAAAACATCACGGGGTTGTGCGCATGTATGGGTGTGTGTTACATTAGATTCACTAGTAGGAGTGAGAAAAACATCACGGGGTGGTGCGCATTGTATGGGTGTGTGTTACATTACATTCACTAGTAGGAGTGAGAAAAACATCACGGGGTGGTGCGCATTGTATGGGTGTGTGTTACATTACATTCACTAGTAGGAGTGAGAAAAACATCACGGGGTGGTGCGCATTGTATGGGGGTGTGTTACATTAGATTCACTAGTAGGAGTGAGAAAAACATCACGGGGTGGTGCGCATTGTATGGGTGTGTGTTACATTAGATTCACTAGTAGGAGTGAGAAAAACATCACGGGGTGGTGCGCATTGTATGGGTGTGTGTTACATTAGATTCACTATTAGGAGTGAGAAAAACATCACGGGGAGGTGCGCATTGTATGGGTGTGTGTTACATTACATTCACTAGTAGGAGTGAGAAAAACATCACGGGGTGGTGCGCATTGTATGGGTGTGTGTTACATTACATTCACTAGTATGAGTGAGAAAAACATCACGGAGTGGTGCGCATTGTATGGGTGTGTGTTACATTACATTCACTAGCATGAGTGAGAAAAACATCACGGGGTGGTGCGCACTGTATGGGTGTGTGTTACATTAGATACACTAGTAGGAGTGAGAAAAACATCACGGGGTGGTGCGCATTGTATGGGTGTGTGTTACATTACATTCACTAGTAGGAGTGAGAAAAACATCACGGGGTGGTGCGCATTGTATGGCTGTGTGTTATATTACAATCACTAGTAGGAGTGAGAAAAACATCACGGGGTGCTGCGCATTGTATGGGTGTGTGTTACATTAGATTCACTAGTAGGAGTGAGAAAAACATCACGGGGTGGTGCGCATTGTATGGGTGTGTGTTACATTACATTCACTAGTAGGAGTGAGAAAAACATCACGGGGTGGTTCGCATTGTATGGGTGTGTGTTACATTAGATTCACTAGTAGGAGTGAGAAAAACATCACGGGGTGGTGCGCATTGTATGGGTGTGTGTTACATTAGATTCACTAGTAGGAATGAGAAGAACATCACGGGGTGGTGTGAATTGGAGGGTCTGAATTAGAATAGGCAGTGAGTGGCAATGTAGGATGGAGAAGAGCACCACGGGGTGGTCAGCATGGGGAGGTCAGGGAACATGCAGTGGCAATGTAGGATAGGTTTCTGAAAAACATCGCGGGGTGGTGCGCATTGTATGGGTGTGTGTTACATTACATTCACTAGTAGGAGTGAGAAAAACATCACGGGGTGGTGCGCATTGTATGGGTGTGTGTTACATTACATTCACTAGTAGGAGTGAGAAAAACATCACGGGGTGGTGCGCATTGTATGGGTGTGTGTTACATTACATTCACTAGTAGGAGTGAGAAAAACATCACGGGGTGGTGCGCATTGTATGGGTGTGTGTTACATTACATTCACTAGTAGGAGTGAGAAAAACATCACGGGGTGGTGCGCATTTTATGGGTGTGTGTTACATTACATTCACTAGTAGGAGTGAGAAAAACATCACGGGGTGGTGCGCATTGTATGGGTGTGTGTTACACTAGATTCACTAGTAGGAGTGAGAAAAACATCACGGCGTGGTGCGCATTGTATGGGTGTGTGTTACATTACATTCACTAGTAGGAGTGAGAAAAACATCACGGGGTGGTGCGCATTGTATGGGTGTGTGTTACATTACATTCACTAGTAGGAGTGAGAAAAACATCACGGGGTCGTGCGCATTGTATGGGTGTGTGTTACATTAGATTCACTAGTAGGAGTGAGAAAAACATCACGGGGTGGTGCGCATTGTATGGCTGTGTGTTACATTACATTCACTAGTAGGAGTGAGAAAAACATCACGGGGTGGTGCGCATTGTATGGGTGTGTGTTACATTCGATTCACTAGTAGGAGTGAGAAAAACATCACGGGGTGGTGCGCATTGTATGGGTGTGTGTTACATTAGATTCACTATTAGGAGTGAGAAAAACATCACAGGGAGGTGCGCATTGTATGGGTGTGTGTTACATTACATTCACTAGTAGGAGTGAGAAAAACATCACGGGGTGGTGCGCATTGTATGGGTGTGTGTTACATTACATTCACTAGTAGGAGTGAGAAAAACATCACGGAGTGGTGCGCATTGTATGGGTGTGTGTTACATTAGATTCACTAGTAGGAGTGAGAAAAACATCACGGGGTGGTGCGCATTGTATGGGTGTGTGTTACATTAAATTCACTAGTAGGAGTGAGAAAAACATCACGGGGTGGTGCGCATTGTATGGGTGTGTGTTACATTACATTCACTACTAGGAGTGAGAAAAACATCACGGGGTGGTGCGCATTGTATGGGTGTGTGTTACATTAGATTCACTAGTAGGAGTGAGAAAAACATCACGGGGTGGTGCGCATTGTATGGGTGTGTGTTACATTAGATTCACTAGTAGGAGTGAGAAAAACATCACGGGGTGGTGCGCATTGTATGGGTGTGTGTTACATTACATTCACTAAGAGGAGTGAGAAAAACATCACGGGGTGGTGCGCATTGTATGGGTGTGTGTTACATTAGATTCACTAGTAGGAGTGAGAAAAACATCACGGGGTGGTGCGCATTGTATGGGTGTGTGTTACATTAGATTCACTAGTAGGAGTGAGAAAAACATCACGGGGTGGTGCGCATTGTATGGGTGTGTGTTACATTAGATTCACTAGTAGGAGTGAGAAAAACATCACGGGGTGGTGCGCATTGTATGGGTGTGTGTTACATTACATTCACTAGTAGGAGTGAGAAAAACATCACGGGGTGGTGCGCATTGTATGGGTGTGTGTTACATTACATTCACTAGTAGGAGTGAGAAAAACATCACGGGGTGGTGCGCATTGTATGGGTGTGTGTTACATTAGATTCACTAGTAGGAGTGAGAAAAACATCACGGGGTGGTGCGCATTGTATGGGTGTGTGTTACATTACATTCACTAGTAGGAGTGAGAAAAACATCACGGGGTGGTGCGCATTGTATGGGTGTGTGTTACATTACATTCACTAGTAGGAGTGAGAAAAACATCACGGGGTCGTGCGCATTGTATGGGTGTGTGTTACATTAGATTCACTAGTAGGAGTGAGAAAAACATCAAGGGGTGGTGCGCATTGTATGGCTGTGTGTTACATTACATTCACTAGTAGGAGTGAGAAAAACATCACGGGGTGGTGCGCATTGTATGGGTGTGTGTTACATTAGATTCACTAGTAGGAGTGAGAAAAACATCACGGGGTGGTGCGCATTGTATGGGTGTGTGTTACATTAGATTCACTATTAGGAGTGAGAAAAACATCACGGGGAGGTGCGCATTGTATGGGTGTGTGTTACATTACATTCACAAGTAGGAGTGAGAAAAACATCACGGGGAGGTGCGCATTGTATGGGTGTGTGTTACATTACATTCACTAGTAGGAGTGAGAAAAACATCACGGGGTGGTGCGCATTGTATGGGTGTGTGTTACATTACATTCACTAGTAGGAGTGAGAAAAACATCACGGGGTGGTGCGCATTGTATGGGTGTGTGTTACATTAGATTCACTAGTAGGAGTGAGAAAAACATCACGGGGTGGTGCGCATTGTATGGGTGTGTGTTACATTAGATTCACTAGTAGGAGTGAGAAAACATCACGGGGTCGTGCGCATTGTATGGGTGTGTGTTACATTAGATTCACTAGTAGGAGTGAGAAAAACATCACGGGGTGGTGCGCATTTTATGGGTGTGTGTTACATTAGATTCACTATTAGGAGTGAGAAAAACATCACGGGGAGGTGCGCATTGTATGGGTGTGTGTTACATTACATTCACTAGTAGGAGTGAGAAAAACATCACGGGGTGGTGCGCATTGTATGGGTGTGTGTTACATTAGATTCACTAGTAGGAGTGAGAAAAACATCACGGGGTGGTGCGCATTGTATGGGTGTGTGTTACATTACATTCACTAGTAGGAGTGAGAAAAACATCACGGGGTCGTGCGCATTGTATGGGTGTGTGTTACATTAGATTCACTAGTAGGAGTGAGAAAAACATCACGGGGTGGTGCGCATTGTATGGGTGTGTGTTACATTAGATTCACTATTAGGAGTGAGAAAAACATCACGGGGAGGTGCGCATTGTATGGGTGTGTGTTACATTACATTCACTAGTAGGAGTGAGAAAAACATCACGGGGTGGTGCGCATTGTATGGGTGTGTGTTACATTAGATTCACTAGTAGGAGTGAGAAAAACATCACGGGGTGGTGCGCATTGTATGGGTGTGTGTTACATTAGATTCACTAGTAGGAGTGAGAAAAACATCACGGGGAGGTGCGCATTGTATGGGTGTGTGTTACATTAGATTCACTAGTAGGAGTGAGAAAAACATCACGGGGTGGTGCGCATTGTATGGGTGTGTGTTACATTACATTCACTAGTAGGAGTGAGAAAAACATCACGGGGTGGTGCGCATTGTATGGGTGTGTGTTACATTAGATTCACTAGTAGGAGTGAGAAAAACATCAAGGGGTGGTGCGCATTGTATGGCTGTGTGTTACATTACATTCACTAGTAGGAGTGAGAAAAACATCACGGGGTGGTGCGCATTGTATGGGTGTGTGTTACATTAGATTCACTAGTAGGAGTGAGAAAAACATCACGGGGTGGTGCGCATTGTATGGGTGTGTGTTACATTAGATTCACTATTAGGAGTGAGAAAAACATCACGGGGAGGTGCGCATTGTATGGGTGTGTGTTACATTACATTCACAAGTAGGAGTGAGAAAAACATCACGGGGTGGTGCGCATTGTATGGGTGTGTGTTACATTACTTTCACTAGTAGGAGTGAGAAAAACATCACGGGGTCGTGCGCATTGTATGGGTGTGTGTTACATTAGATTCACTAGTAGGAGTGAGAAAAACATCACGGGGTGGTGCGCATTGTATGGGTGTGTGTTACATTAGATTCACTAGTAGGAGTGAGAAAAACATCACGGGGTGGTGCGCATTGTATGGGTGTGTGTTACATTACATTCACTAGTAGGAGTGAGAAAACATCACGGGGTCGTGCGCATTGTATGGGTGTGTGTTACATTAGATTCACTAGTAGGAGTGAGAAAAACATCACGGGGTGGTGCGCATTTTATGGGTGTGTGTTACATTAGATTCACTATTAGGAGTGAGAAAAACATCACGGGGAGGTGCGCATTGTATGGGTGTGTGTTACATTACATTCACTAGTAGGAGTGAGAAAAACATCACGGGGTGGTGCGCATTGTATGGGTGTGTGTTACATTAGATTCACTAGTAGGAGTGAGAAAAACATCACGGGGTGGTGCGCATTGTATGGGTGTGTGTTACATTACATTCACTAGTAGGAGTGAGAAAAACATCACGGGGTCGTGCGCATTGTATGGGTGTGTGTTACATTAGATTCACTAGTAGGAGTGAGAAAAAGATCACGGGGTGGTGCGCATTGTATGGGTGTGTGTTACATTAGATTCACTATTAGGAGTGAGAAAAATATCACGGGGTGGTGCGCATTGTATGGGTGTGTGTTACATTAGATTCACTATTAGGAGTGAGAAAAACATCACGGGGAGGTGCGCATTGTATGGGTGTGTGTTACATTACATTCACTAGTAGGAGTGAGAAAAACATCACGGGGTGGTGCGCATTGTATGGGTGTGTGTTACATTACATTCACTAGTAGGAGTGAGAAAAACATCACGGGGTGGTGCGCATTGTATGGGTGTGTGTTACATTAGATTCACTAGTAGGAGTGAGAAAAACATCACGGGGTGGTGCGCATTGTATGGGTGTGTGTTACATTAGATTCACTAGTAGGAGTGAGAAAAACATCACGGGGAGGTGCGCATTGTATGGGTGTGTGTTACATTACATTCACTAGTAGGAGTGAGAAAAACATCACGGGGTGGTGCGCATTGTATGGGTGTGTGTTACATTACATTCACTAGTAGGAGTGAGAAAAACATCACGGGGTCGTGCGCATTGTATGGGTGTGTGTTACATTAGATTCACTAGTAGGAGTGAGAAAAACATCACGGGGTGGTGCGCATTGTATGGCTGTGTGTTACATTACATTCACTAGTAGGAGTGAGAAAAACATCACGGGGTGGTGCGCATTGTATGGGTGTGTGTTACATTAGATTCACTAGTAGGAGTGAGAAAAACATCACGGGGTGGTGCGCATTGTATGGGTGTGTGTTACATTAGATTCACTATTAGGAGTGAGAAAAACATCACGGGGAGGTGCGCATTGTATGGGTTTGTGTTACATTACATTCACTAGGAGGAGTGAGAAAAACATCACGGGGTGGTGCGCATTGTATGGGTGTGTGTTACATTACATTCAGTAGTAGGAGTGAGAAAAACATCACGGGGTGGTGCGCATTGTATGGGTGTGTGTTACATTAGATTCACTAGTAGGAGTGAGAAAAACATCACGGGGTGGTGCGCATTGTATGGGTGTGTGTTACATTAGATTCACTAGTAGGAGTGAGAAAAACATCACGTGGTGGTGCGCATTGTATGGGTGTGTGTTACATTACATTCACTACTAGGAGTGAGAAAAACATCACGGGGTGGTGCGCATTGTATGGGTGTGTGTTACATTAGATTCACTAGTAGGAGTGAGAAAAACATCACGGGGTGGTGCGCATTGTATGGGTGTGTGTTACATTAGATTCACTAGTAGGAGTGAGAAAAACATCACGGGGTGGTGCGGATTGTATGGGTGTGTGTTACATTACATTCACTAGTAGGAGTGAGAAAAACATCACGGGGTGGTGCGCATTGTATGGGTGTGTGTTACATTACATTCACTAGTAGGAGTGAGAAAAACATCACGGGGTGGTGCGCATTGTATGGGTGTGTGTTACATTAGATTCACTAGTAGGAGTGAGAAAAACATCACGGGGTGGTGCGCATTGTATGGGTGTGTGTTACATTACATTCACTAGTAGGAGTGAGAAAAACATCACGGGGTGGTGCGCATTGAATGGGTGTGTGTTACATTACATTCACTAGTAGGAGTGAGAAAAACATCACGGGGTGGTGCGCATTGTATGGGTGTGTGTTACATTACATTCACTAGTAGGAGTGAGAAAAACATCACGGGGTGGTGCGCATTGTATGGGTGTGTGTTACATTAGATTCACTAGTAGGAGTGAGAAAAACATCACGGGGTGGTGCGCATTGTATGGGTGTGTGTTACATTAGATTCACTAGTAGGAGTGAGAAAAACATCACGGGGTGGTGCGCATTGTATGGGTGTGTGTTACATTACATTCACTAGTAGGAGTGAGAAAAACATCACGGGGTCGTGCGCATTGTATGGGTGTG
Source organism: Cavia porcellus (assembly GCF_034190915.1). NCBI lineage: Eukaryota > Metazoa > Chordata > Mammalia > Rodentia > Caviidae > Cavia > Cavia porcellus. Next base: position 646,428 of record NW_026947586.1, read on the forward strand.
TGTTACATTAGATTCACTAGTAGGAGTGAGAAAAACATCACGGGGTGGTGCGCATTGTATGGCTGTGTGTTACATTACATTCACTAGTAGGAGTGAGAAAAACATCACGGGGTGGTGCGCATTGTATGGGTGTGTGTTACATTAGATTCACTAGTAGGAGTGAGAAAAACATCACGGGGTGGTGCGCATTGTATGGGTGTGTGTTACATTAGATTCACTAGTAGGAGTGAGAAAAACATCACGGGGAGGTGCGCATTGTATGGGTGTGTGTTACATTACATTCACTAGTAGGAGTGAGAAAAACATCACGGGGTGGTGCGCATTGTATGGGTGTGTGTTACATTACATTCACTAGTAGGAGTGAGAAAAACATCACGGAGTGGTGCGCATTGTATGGGTGTGTGTTACATTAGATTCACTAGTAGGAGTGAGAAAAACATCACGGGGTGGTGCGCATTGTATGGGTGTGTGTTACATTAGATTCACTAGTAGGAGTGAGAAAAACATCACGTGGTGGTGCGCATTGTATGGGTGTGTGTTACATTACATTCACTACTAGGAGTGAGAAAAACATCACGGGGTGGTGCGCATTGTATGGGTGTGTGTTACATTAGATTCACTAGTAGGAGTGAGAAAAACATCACGGGGTGGTGCGCATTGTATGGGTGTGTGTTACATTAGATTCACTAGTAGGAGTGAGAAAAACATCACGGGGTGGTGCGCATTGTATGGGCGTGTGTTACATTACATTCACTAGTAGGAGTGAGAAAAACATCACGGGGTGGTGCGCATTGTATGGGTGTGTGTTACATTAGATTCACTAGTAGGAGTGAGAAAAACATCACGGGGTGGTGCGCATTGTATGGGTGTGTGTTACATTAGATTCACTAGGAGGAGTGAGAAAAACATCACGGGATGGTGCGCATTTTATGGGTGTGTGTTACATTAGATTCACTACTAGGAGTGAGAAAAACATCACTGGGTGGTGTGAATTGGAGGGTCTGAATTAGAATAGGCAGTGAGTGGCAATGTAGGATGGAGAAAAGCACCACGGGGTGGTCAGCATGGGGAGGTCAGGCAACATGCAGTGGCAATGTAGGATAGGTTTCTGAAAAACATCGCGGTGTGGTGAGCATTGTATGGGTGTGTGTTACATTACATTCACTAGTAGGAGTGAGAAAAACATCACGGGGTGGTGCGCATTGTATGGGTGTGTGTTACATTAGATTCACTAGTAGGAGTGAGAAAAACATCCCGGGGTGGTGCGCATTGTATGGGTGTGTGTTACATTACATTCACTAGTAGGAGTGAGAAAAACATCACGGTGTGGTGCGCATTGTATGGGTGTGTGTTACATTACATTCACTAGTAGGAGTGAGAAAAACATCAAGGGGTGGTGCGCATTGTATGGCTGTGTGTTACATTACATTGACTAGTAGGAGTGAGAAAAACATCACGGGGTAGTGCGTATTGTATGGGTGTGTGTTACATTACATTCACTAGTAGGAGTGAGAAAAACATCACGGGGTGGTGCGCATTGTATGGGTGTGTGTTACATTACATTCACTAGTAGGAGTGAGAAAAACATCACGGGGTGGTGCGCATTGTATGGGTGTGTGTTACATTACATTCACTAGTAGGAGTGAGAAAAACATCACGGGGTTGTGCGCATTGTATGGGTGTGTGTTACATTAGATTCACTAGTAGGAGTGAGAAAAACATTTCGGGGTGGTGCGCATTGTATGGGTGTGTGTTACATTAGATTCACTAGTAGGAGTGAGAAAAACATCACGGGGTGGTGCGCATTGTATGGGTGTGTGTTACATTACATTCACTAGTAGGAGTGAGAAAAACATCACGGGGTGGTGCGCATTGTATGGGTGTGGGTTACATTAGATTCACTATTAGGAGTGAGAAAAACATCACGGGGTGGTGCGCATTGTATGGGTGTGTGTTACATTAGATTCACTAGTAGGAGTGAGAAAAACATCACGGGGTGGTGCGCATTGTATGGGTGTGTGTTACATTAGATTCACTAGTAGGAGTGAGAAAAACATCACGGGGTGGTGCGCATTGTATGGGTGTGTGTTACATTAGATTCACTAGTAGGAGTGAGAAAAACATCACGGGGAGGTGCGCATTGTATGGGTGTGTGTTACATTACATTCACTAGTAGGAGTGAGAAAAACATCACGGGGTGGTGCGCATTGTATGGGTGTGTGTTACATTACATTCACTAGTATGAGTGAGAAAAACATCACATGGTGGTGCGCATTGTATGGGTGTGTGTTACATTAGATTCACTAGTAGGAGTGAGAAAAACATCACGTGGTGGTGCGCATTGTATGGGTGTGTGTTACATTACATTCACTACTAGGAGTGAGAAAAACATCACGGGGTGGTGCGCATTGTATGGGTGTGTGTTACATTAGATTCACTAGTAGGAGTGAGAAAAACATCACGGGGTGGTGCGCATTGTATGGGTGTGTGTTACATTAGATTCACTAGTAGGAGTGAGAAAAACATCACGGGGTGGTGCGGATTGTATGGGTGTGTGTTACATTACATTCACTAGTAGGAGTGAGAAAAACATCACGGGGTGGTGCGCATTGTATGGGTGTGTGTTACATTACATTCACTAGTAGGAGTGAGAAAAACATCACGGGGTGGTGCGCATTGTATGGGTGTGTGTTACATTAGATTCACTAGTAGGAGTGAGAAAAACATCACGGGGTGGTGCGCATTGTATGGGTGTGTGTTACATTACATTCACTAGTAGGAGTGAGAAAAACATCACGGGGTGGTGCGCATTGAATGGGTGTGTGTTACATTACATTCACTAGTAGGAGTGAGAAAAACATCACGGGGTGGTGCGCATTGTATGGGTGTGTGTTACATTACATTCACTAGTAGGAGTGAGAAAAACATCACGGGGTGGTGCGCATTGTATGGGTGTGTGTTACATTAGATTCACTAGTAGGAGTGAGAAAAACATCACGGGGTGGTGCGCATTGTATGGGTGTGTGTTACATTAGATTCACTAGTAGGAGTGAGAAAAACATCACGGGGTGGTGCGCATTGTATGGGTGTGTGTTACATTACATTCACTAGTAGGAGTGAGAAAAACATCACGGGGTCGTGCGCATTGTATGGGTGTGTGTTACATTAGATTCACTAGTAGGAGTGAGAAAAACATCACGGGGTGGTGCGCATTGTATGGCTGTGTGTTACATTACATTCACTAGTAGGAGTGAGAAAAACATCACGGGGTGGTGCGCATTGTATGGGTGTGTGTTACATTAGATTCACTAGTAGGAGTGAGAAAAACATCACGGGGTGGTGCGCATTGTATGGGTGTGTGTTACATTAGATTCACTAGTAGGAGTGAGAAAAACATCACGGGGAGGTGCGCATTGTATGGGTGTGTGTTACATTACATTCACTAGTAGGAGTGAGAAAAACATCACGGGGTGGTGCGCATTGTATGGGTGTGTGTTACATTACATTCACTAGTAGGAGTGAGAAAAACATCACGGAGTGGTGCGCATTGTATGGGTGTGTGTTACATTAGATTCACTAGTAGGAGTGAGAAAAACATCACGGGGTGGTGCGCATTGTATGGGTGTGTGTTACATTAGATTCACTAGTAGGAGTGAGAAAAACATCACGTGGTGGTGCGCATTGTATGGGTGTGTGTTACATTACATTCACTACTAGGAGTGAGAAAAACATCACGGGGTGGTGCGCATTGTATGGGTGTGTGTTACATTAGATTCACTAGTAGGAGTGAGAAAAACATCACGGGGTGGTGCGCATTGTATGGGTGTGTGTTACATTAGATTCACTAGTAGGAGTGAGAAAAACATCACGGGGTGGTGCGCATTGTATGGGCGTGTGTTACATTACATTCACTAGTAGGAGTGAGAAAAACATCACGGGGTGGTGCGCATTGTATGGGTGTGTGTTACATTAGATTCACTAGTAGGAGTGAGAAAAACATCACGGGGTGGTGCGCATTGTATGGGTGTGTGTTACATTAGATTCACTAGGAGGAGTGAGAAAAACATCACGGGATGGTGCGCATTTTATGGGTGTGTGTTACATTAGATTCACTACTAGGAGTGAGAAAAACATCACTGGGTGGTGTGAATTGGAGGGTCTGAATTAGAATAGGCAGTGAGTGGCAATGTAGGATGGAGAAAAGCACCACGGGGTGGTCAGCATGGGGAGGTCAGGCAACATGCAGTGGCAATGTAGGATAGGTTTCTGAAAAACATCGCGGTGTGGTGAGCATTGTATGGGTGTGTGTTACATTACATTCACTAGTAGGAGTGAGAAAAACATCACGGGGTGGTGCGCATTGTATGGGTGTGTGTTACATTAGATTCACTAGTAGGAGTGAGAAAAACATCCCGGGGTGGTGCGCATTGTATGGGTGTGTGTTACATTACATTCACTAGTAGGAGTGAGAAAAACATCACGGGGTGGTGCGCATTGTATGGGTGTGTGTTACATTACATTCACTAGTAGGAGTGAGAAAAACATCAAGGGGTGGTGCGCATTGTATGGCTGTGTGTTACATTACATTGACTAGTAGGAGTGAGAAAAACATCACGGGGTAGTGCGTATTGTATGGGTGTGTGTTACATTACATTCACTAGTAGGAGTGAGAAAAACATCACGGGGTGGTGCGCATTGTATGGGTGTGTGTTACATTACATTCACTAGTAGGAGTGAGAAAAACATCACGGGGTGGTGCGCATTGTATGGGTGTGTGTTACATTACATTCACTAGTAGGAGTGAGAAAAACATCACGGGGTTGTGCGCATTGTATGGGTGTGTGTTACATTAGATTCACTAGTAGGAGTGAGAAAAACATTTCGGGGTGGTGCGCATTGTATGGGTGTGTGTTACATTAGATTCACTAGTAGGAGTGAGAAAAACATCACGGGGTGGTGCGCATTGTATGGGTGTGTGTTACATTACATTCACTAGTAGGAGTGAGAAAAACATCACGGGGTGGTGCGCATTGTATGGGTGTGGGTTACATTAGATTCACTATTAGGAGTGAGAAAAACATCACGGGGTGGTGCGCATTGTATGGGTGTGTGTTACATTAGATTCACTAGTAGGAGTGAGAAAAACATCACGGGGTGGTGCGCATTGTATGGGTGTGTGTTACATTAGATTCACTAGTAGGAGTGAGAAAAACATCACGGGGTGGTGCGCATTGTATGGGTGTGTGTTACATTAGATTCACTAGTAGGAGTGAGAAAAACATCACGGGGAGGTGCGCATTGTATGGGTGTGTGTTACATTACATTCACTAGTAGGAGTGAGAAAAACATCACGGGGTGGTGCGCATTGTATGGGTGTGTGTTACATTACATTCACTAGTATGAGTGAGAAAAACATCACATGGTGGTGCGCATTGTATGGGTGTGTGTTACATTACATTCACTAGTAGGAGTGAGAAAAACATCACGGGGTGGTGCGCATTGTATGGGTGTGTGTTACATTACATTCACTAGTAGGAGTGAGAAAAACATCACGGGGTGGTGCGCATTGTATGGCTGTGTGTTATATTACAATCACTAGTAGGAGTGAGAAAAACATCACGGGGTGCTGCGCATTGTATGGGTGTGTGTTACATTAGATTCACTAGTAGGAGTGAGAAAAACATCACGGGGTGGTGCGCATTGTATGGGTGTGTGTTACATTACATTCACTAGTAGGAGTGAGAAAAACATCACGGGGTGGTGCGCATTGTATGGGTGTGTGTTACATTAGATTCACTAGTAGGAGTGAGAAAAATATCACGGGGTGGTGCGCATTGTATGGGTGTGTGTTACATTAGATTCACTACTAGGAGTGAGAAAAACATCACGGGGTTGTGCGCATTGTATGGGTGTGTGTTACATTAGATTCACTAGTAGGAGTGAGAAAAACATTTCGGGGTGGTGCGCATTGTATGGGTGTGTGTTACATTAGATTCACTAGTAGGAGTGAGAAAAACATCACGGGGTGGTGCGCATTGTATGGGTGTGTGTTACATTACATTCACTAGTAGGAGTGAGAAAAACATCACGGGGTGGTGCGCATTGTATGGGTGTGGGGTACATTAGATTCACTATTAGGAGTGAGAAAAACATCACGGGGTGGTGCGCATTGTATGGGTGTGTGTTACATTAGATTCACTAGTAGGAGTGAGAAAAACATCACGGGGTGGTGCGCATTGTATGGGTGTGTGTTACATTAGATTCACTAGTAGGAGTGAGAAAAACATCACGGGGTGGTGCGCATTGTATGGGTGTGTGTTACATTAGATTCACTAGTAGGAGTGAGAAAAACATCACGGGGAGGTGCGCATTGTATGGGTGTGTGTTACATCACATTCACTAGTAGGAGTGAGAAAAACATCACGGGGTGGTGCGCATTGTATGGGTGTGTGTTACATTACATTCACTAGTATGAGTGAGAAAAACATCACATGGTGGTGCGCATTGTATGGGTGTGTGTTACATTACATTCACTAGTAGGAGTGAGAAAAACATCACGGGGTGGTGCGCATTGTATGGGTGTGTGTTACATTAGATTCACTAGTAGGAGTGAGAAAAACATCACGGGGTGGTGCGCATTGTATGGGTGTGTGTTACATTACATTCACTAGTAGGAGTGAGAAAAACATCACGGGGTGGTGCGCATTGTATGGCTGTGTGTTATATTACAATCACTAGTAGGAGTGAGAAAAACATCACGGGGTGCTGCGCATTGTATGGGTGTGTGTTACATTAGATTCACTAGTAGGAGTGAGAAAAACATCACGGGGTGGTGCGCATTGTATGGGTGTGTGTTACATTACATTCACTAGTAGGAGTGAGAAAAACATCACGGGGTGGTGCGCATTGTATGGGTGTGTGTTACATTAGATTCACTAGTAGGAGTGAGAAAAACATCACGGGGTGGTGCGCATTGTATGGGTGTGTGTTACATTAGATTCACTAGTAGGAGTGAGAAAAACATCACGGGGTGGTGCGCATTGTATGGGTGTGTGTTACATTAGATTCACTAGTAGGAGTGAGAAAAACATCACGGGGTGGTGCGCATTGTATGGGTGTGTGTTACATTACATTCACTAGTAGGAGTGAGAAAAACATCACGGGGTGGTGCGCATTGTATGGGTGTGTGTTACATTACATTCACTAGTAGGAGTGAGAAAAACATCACGGGGTGGTGCGCATTGTATGAGTGTGTGTTACATTACACTCATTAGTAGGAGTGAGAAAAACATCACGGGGTGGTGCGCATTGTATGGGTGTGTGTTACATTAGATTCACTAGTAGGAGTGAGAAAAACATCACGGGGTGGTGCGCATTGTATGGGTGTGTGTTACATTACATTCACAAGTAGGAGTAAAAACATCACGGGGTGGTGCGCATTGTATGGGTGTGTGTTACATTACATTCACTAGTAGGAGTGAGAAAAACATCACGGGGTGGTGCGCATTGTATGGGTGTGTGTTACATTAGATTCACTAGTAGGAGTGAGAAAAACATCACGGGGTGGTGCGCATTGTATGGTGTGTGTTACATTAGATTCACTAGTAGGAGTGAGAAAAACATCACGGGGTGGTGCGCATTGTATGGGTGTGTGTTACATTACATTCACTAGTAGGAGTGAGAAAAACATCACGGGGTGGTGCGCATTGTATGGGTGTGTGTTACATTAGATTCACTATTAGGAGTGAGAAAAACATCACGGGGAGGTGCGCATTGTATGGGTGTGTGTTACATTACATTCACTAGTAGGAGTGAGAAAAACATCACGGGGTGGTGCGCATTGTATGGGTGTGTGTTACATTACATTCACTAGTAGGAGTGAGAAAAACATCACGGGGTGGTGCGCATTGTATGGGTGTGTGTTACATTAGATTCACTAGTAGGAGTGAGAAAAACATCACGGGGTGGTGCGCATTGTATGGGTGTGTGTTACATTAGATTCACTACTAGTAGTGAGAAAAACATCACGGGGTGGTGTGAATTGGAGGGTCTGAATTAGAATAGGCAGTGAGTGGCAATGTAGGATGGAGAAAAGCACCACGGGGTGGTCAGCATGGGGAGGTCAGGGAACATGCAGTGGCAATGTAGGATAGGTTTCTGAAAAACATCGCGGGGTGGTCCGCATTGTATGGGTGTGTGTTACATTACATTCACTAGTAGGAGTGAGAAAAACATCACGGGGTGGTGCGCATTGTATGGGTGTGTGTTACATTACATTCACTAGTAGGAGTGAGAAAAACATCACGGGGTGGTGCGCATTGTATGGGTGTGTGTTACATTACATTCACTAGTAGGAGTGAGAAAAACATCACGGGGTGGTGCGCATTGTATGGGTGTGTGTTACATTACATTCACTAGTAGGAGTGAGAAAAACATCACGGGGTGGTGCGCATTGTATGGGTGTGTGTTACATTACATTCACTAGTAGGAGTGAGAAAAACATCACGGGGTGGTGCGCATTGTATGGGTGTGTGTTACATTACATTCACTAGTAGGAGTGAGAAAAACATCACGGGGTGGTGCGCATTGTATGCGTGTGTGTTACATTACATTCACTACTAGGAGTGAGAAAAACATCACGGGGTGGTGCGCATTGTATGGGTGTGTGTTACATTACATTCACTAGTAGGAGTGAGAAAAACATCACGGGGTGGTGCGCATTGTATGGGTGTGTGTTACATTACATTCACTAGTAGGAGTGAGAAAAACATCACGGGGTGGTGCGCATTGTATGGGTGTGTGTTACATTACATTCACTAGTAGGAGTGAGAAAAACATCACGGGGTTGTGCGCATTGTATGGGTGTGTATTACATTAGATTCACTAGTAGGAGTGAGAAAAACATCACGGGGTGGTGCGCATTGTATGGGTGTGTGTTACATTAGATTCACTAGTAGGAGTGAGAAAAACATCACGGGGTGGTGCGCATTGTATGGGTGTGTGTTACATTACATTCACTAGTAGGAGTGAGAAAAACATCACGGGTGGTGCGCATTGTATGGGTGTGTGTTACATTAGATTCACTAGTAGCAGTGAGAAAAACATCACGGGATGGTGCGCATTTTATGGGTGTGTGTTACATTAGATTCACTACTAGTAGTGAGAAAAACATCACGGGGTGGTGTGAATTGGAGGGTCTGAATTAGAATAGGCAGTGAGTGGCAATGTAGGATGGATAAAAGCACCACGGGGTGGTCAGCATGGGGAGGTCAGGGAACATGCAGTGGAAATGTAGGATAGGTTTCTGAAAAACATCGCGGGGTGGTCCGCATTGTATGGGTGTGTGTTACATTACATTCACTAGTAGGAGTGAGAAAAACATCACGGGGTGGTGCGCATTGTATGGGTGTGTGTTACATTACATTCACTAGTAGGAGTGAGAAAAACATCACGGGGTGGTGCGCATTGTATGGGTGTGTGTTACATTACATTCACTAGTAGGAGTGAGAAAAACATCACGGGGTGGTGCGCATTGTATGGGTGTGTGTTACATTACATTCACTAGTAGGAGTGAGAAAAACATCACGGGGTGGTGCGCATTGTATGGGTGTGTGTTACATTAGATTCACTAGTAGGAGTGAGAAAAACATCACGGGGTGGTGCGCATTGTATGGGTGTGTGTTACATTACATTCACTAGTAGGAGTGAGAAAAACATCACGGGGTGGTGCGCATTGTATGCGTGTGTGTTACATTACATTCACTAGTAGGAGTGAGAAAAACATCACGGGGTGGTGCGCATTGTATGGGTGTGTGTTACATTACATTCACTAGTAGGAGTGAGAAAAACATCACGGGGTGGTGCGCATTGTATGGGTGTGTGTTACATTACATTCACTAGTAGGAGTGAGAAAAACATCACGGGGTGGTGCGCATTGTATCGGTGTGTGTTACATTACATTCACTACTAGGAGTGAGAAAAACATCACGGGGTGGTGCGCATTGTATGGGTGTGTGTTACATTAGATTCACTAGTAGGAGTGAGAAAAACATCACGGGGTGGTGCGCATTGTATGGGTGTGTGTTATATTACAATCACTAGTAGGAGTGAGAAAAACATCACGGGGTGCTGCGCATTGTATGGGTGTGTGTTACATTAGATTCACTAGTAGGAGTGAGAAAAACATCACGGGGTGGTTCGCATTGTATGGGTGTGTGTTACATTACATTCACTAGTAGGAGTGAGAAAAACATCACGGGGTGGTGCGCATTGTATGGGTGTGTGTTACATTACATTCACTAGTAGGAGTGAGAAAAACATCACGGGGTGGTGCGCATTGTATGGGTGTGTGTTACATTACATTCACTAGTAGGAGTGAGAAAAACATCACGGGATTGTGCGCATTTTATGGGTGTGTGTTACATTAGATTCAATACTAGGAGTGAGAAAAACATCACGGGGTGGTGTGAATTGGAGGGTCTGAATTAGAATAGGCAGTGAGTGGCAATGTAGGATGGAGAAAAGCACCACGGGGTGGTCAGCATGGGGAGGTCAGGCAACATGCAGTGGCAATGTAGGATAGTTTTCTGAAAAACATCGCGGGGTGGTGCGCATTGTATGGGTGTGTGTTACATTAGATTCACTAGTAGGAGTGAGAAAAACATCACGGGGTGGTGCGCATTGTATGGGTGTGTGTTACATTACATTCACTAGTAGGAGTGAGAAAAACATCACGGGGTGGTGCGCATTTTATGGGTGTGTGTTACATTAGATTCACTAGTAGGAGTGAGAAAAACATCACGGGGTGGTGCGCATTGTATGGGTGTGTGTTACATTACATTCACTACTAGGAGTGAGAAAAACATCACGGGGTGGTGCGCATTGTATGGGTGTGTGTTACATTACATTCACTAGTAGGAGTGAGAAAAACATCACGGGGTGGTGCGCATTGTATGGGTGTGTGTTACATTACATTCACTAGTAGGAGTGAGAAAAACATCACGGGGTAGTGCGCATTGTATGGGTGTGTGTTACATTACATTCACTAGTAGGAGTGAGAAAAACATCACTGGGTGGTGCGCATTGTATGGGTGTGTGTTACATTACATACACTAGTAGGAGTGAGAAAAACATCACGGGGTGGTGCGCATTGTATGGGTGTGTGTTACATTACATTCACTAGTAGGAGTGAGAAAAACATCACGGGGTGGTGCGCATTGTAAGGGTGTGTGTTACATTACATTCACTAGTAGGAGTGAGAAAAACATCACGGGGTGGTGCGCATTGTATGGGTGTGTGTTACATTACATTCACTAGTAGGAGTGAGAAAAACATCACGGGGTGGTGCGCATTGTATGGGTGTGTGTTACATTACATTCACTAGTAGGAGTGAGAAAAACATCACGGGGTGGTGCGCATTGTATGGGTGTGTGTTACATTACATTCACTAGTAGGAGTGAGAAAAACATCACGGCGTGGTGCGCATTGTATGGGTGTGTGTTACATTACATTCACTAGTAGGAGTGAGAAAAACATCACGGGGTGGTGCGCATTGTATGGGTGTGTGTTACGTTACATTCACTAGTAGGAGTGAGAAAAACATCACGGGGTGGTGCGCATTGTATGGGTGTGTGTTACATTAGATTCACTAGTAGGAGTGAGAAAAACATCACGGGGTGGTGCGCATTGTATGGGTGTGTGTTACATTAGATTCACTAGTAGGAGTGAGAAAAACATCACGGGGTGGTGCGCATTGTATGGGTGTGTGTTACATTACATTCACTAGTAGGAGTGAGAAAAACATCACGGGGTGGTGCGCATTGTATGGGTATGTGTTACATTACAATCACTAGTAGGAGTGAGAAAAACATCACGGGGTGGTGCGCATTGTATGGGTGTGTGTTACATTAGATTCACTAGTAGGAGTGAGAAAAACATCACGGGGTGGTACGCATTGTATGGGTGTGTGTTACATTAGATTCACTAGTAGGAGTGAGAAAAACATCACGGGGTGGTGCGCATTGTATGGGTGTGTGTTACATTAGATTCATTACTAGGAGTGAGAAAAACATCACGGGGTGGTGCGCATTGTATGGGTGTGTGTTACATTACATTCACTAGCAGGAGTGAGAAAAACATCACGGGGTGGTGCGCATTGTATGGGTGTGTGTTACATTACATTCAATAGCAGGAGTGAGAAAAACATCACGGGGTGGTGCGCATTGTATGGGTGTGTGTTACATTACATTCACTAGTAGGAGTGAGAAAAACATCCCGGGGTGGTGCGCATTGTATGGGTGTGTGTTACATTACATTCACTAGTAGGAGTGAGAAAAACATCACGGGCTGGTGCGCATTGTATGGGTGTGTGTTACATTACATTCACTAGTAGGAGTGAGAAAAACATCACGGGGTGGTGCGCATTGTATGGGTGTGTGTTACATTACATTCACTAGTAGGAGTGAGAAAAACATCACGGGGTGGTGCGCATTGTATGGGTGTGTGTTACATTAGATTCACTAGTAGGAGTGAGAAAAACATCACGGGGTGGTGCGCATTGTATGGGTGTGTGTTACATTAGATTCACTAGTAGGAGTGAGAAAAACATCACGGAGTGGTGCGCATTGTATGGGTGTGTGTTATATTACAATCACTAGTAGGAGTGAGAAAAACATCACGGGGTGCTGCGCATTGTATGGGTGTGTGTTACATTACATTCACTAGTAGGAGTGAGAAAAACATCACGGGGTGGTGCGCATTTTATGGGTGTGTGTTACATTACATTCACTAGTAGGAGTGAGAAAAACATCAAGGGGTGTGTGTTACATTACATTCACTAGTAGGAGTGAGAAAAACATCACGGGGTGGTGCGCATTGTATGGGTGTGTGTTACATTAGATTCACTAGTAGGAGTGAGAAAAACATCACGGGATGGTGCGCATTTTATGGGTGTGTGTTACATTAGATTCACTACTAGGAGTGAGAAAAACATCACGGGGTGGTGTGAATTGGAGGGTCTGAATTAGAATAGACAGTGAGTGGCAATGTAGGATGGAGAAAAGCACCACGGGGTGGTCAGCATGGGGAGGTCAGGGAACATGAAGTGGCAATGTAGGATAGGTTTCTGAAAAACATCGCAGGGTGGTGCGCACTGTATGGGTGTGTGATACAATAGATTCACTAGTAGGAGTGAGAAAAACATCACGGGGTGGTGCGCATTGTATGGGTGTGTGTTACATTACATTCACTAATAGGAGTGAGAAAAACATCACGGGGTGGTGCGCATTGTATGGGTGTGTGTTACATTACATTCACTAGTAGGAGTGAGAAAAACATCACGGGGTGGTGCGCATTGTATGGGTGTGTGTTACATTACATTCACTAGTAGGAGTGAGAAAAACATCACGGGGTGGTGCGCATTGTATGGGTGTGTGTTACATTACATTCACTAGTAGGAGTGAGAAAAACATCACGGGGTGGTGCGCATTGTATGAGTGTGTGTTACATTACATTCACTAGTAGGAGTGAGAAAAACATCACGGGGTGGTGCGCATTGTATGGGTGTGTGTTACATTACATTCACTAGTAGGAGTGAGAAAAACATCACGGGGTGGTGCGCATTGTATGGGTGTGTGTTACATTACATTCACTAGTAGGAGTGAGAAAAACATCACGGGGTGGTGCGCATTGTATGGGTGTGTGTTACATTACATTCACTAGTAGGAGTGAGAAAAACATCACGGGGTGGTGCGCATTGTATGGGTGTGTGTTACATTACATTCACTAGTAGGAGTGAGAAAAACATCACGGGGTGGTGCGCATTGTATGGGTGTGTGTTACATTAGATTCACTAGTAGGAGTGAGAAAAACATCACGGGGTGGTGCGCATTTTATGGGTGTGTGTTACATTAGATTCACTAGTAGGAGTGAGAAAAATATCACGGGGTGGTGCGCATTGTATGGGTGTGTGTTACATTAGATTCACTAGGAGGAGTGAGAAAAACATCACGGGGTGGTGCGCATTGTATGGGTGTGTGTTACATTACATTCACTAGTAGGAGTGAGAAAAACATCACGTGGTGGTGCGCATTGTATGGGTGTGTGTTACATTAGATTCACTAGTAGGAGTGAGAAAAACATCACGGGATGGTGCGCATTTTATGGGTGTGTGTTACATTAGATTCATTACTAGGAGTGAGAAAAACATCACGGGGTGGTGCGCATTGTATGGGTGTGTGTTACATTAGATTCACTAGTAGGAGTGAGAAAAACATCATGGGGTGGTGCGCATTGTATCGGTGTGTGTTACATTACATTCACTAGTAGGAGTGAGAAAAACATCACGGGGTGGTGCGCATTGTATGGGTGTGTGTTACATTACATTCACTAGTAGGAGTGAGAAAAACATCACGGCGTGGTGCGCATTGTATGGGTGTGTGTTACATTACATTCACTAGTAGGAGTGAGAAAAACATCACGGGGTGGTGCGCATTGTATGGGTGTGTGTTACGTTACATTCACTAGTAGGAGTGAGAAAAACATCACGGGGTGGTGCGCATTGTATGGGTGTGTGTTACATTAGATTCACTAGTAGGAGTGAGAAAAACATCACGGGGTGGTGCGCATTGTATGGGTGTGTGTTACATTAGATTCACTAGTAGGAGTGAGAAAAACATCACGGGGTGGTGCACATTTTATGGGTGTGTGTTACATTACATTCACTAGTAGGTGTAAGAAAAACATCACGGGGTGGTGCGCATTGTATGGGTGTGTGTTACATTACAATCACTAGTAGGAATGAGAAAAACATCACGGGGTGGTGCGCATTGTATGGGTGTGTGTTACATTAGATTCACTAGTAGGAGTGAGAAAAACATCACGGGGTGGTACGCATTGTATGGGTGTGTGTTACATTAGATTCACTAGTAGGAGTGAGAAAAACATCACGGGGTGGTGCGCATTGCATGGGTGTGTGTTACATTACATTCACTAGTAGGAGTGAGAAAAACATCACGGTGTGGTGCGCATTGTATGGGTGTGTGTTACATTACATTCACTAGTAGGAGTGAGAAAAACATCACGTGGTGGTGCGCATTGTATCGGTGTGTGTTACATTAGATTCACTAGTATGAGTGAGAAAAACATCACGGGATGGTGCGCATTTTATGGGTGTGTGTTACATTAGATTCATTACTAGGAGTGAGAAAAACATCACGGGGTGGTGCGCATTGTATGGGTGTGTGTTACATTACATTCACTAATAGGAGTGAGAAAAACATCATGGGGTGGTGCGCATTGTATGGGTGTGTGTTACATTAGATTCACTAGTAGGAGTGAGAAAAACATCACGGGGTGGTGCGCATTGTATGGGTGTGTGTTACATTAGATTCACTAGTAGGAGTGAGAAAAACATCACGGAGTGGTGCGCATTGTATGGGTGTGTGTTATATTACAATCACTAGTAGGAGTGAGAAAAACATCACGGGGTGCTGCGCATTGTATGGGTGTGTGTTACATTACATTCACTAGTAGGAGTGAGAAAAACATCACGGGGTGGTGCGCATTTTATGGGTGTGTGTTACATTACATTCACTAGTAGGAGTGAGAAAAACATCAAGGGGTGTGTGTTACATTACATTCACTAGTAGGAGTGAGAAAAACATCACGGGGTGGTGCGCATTGTATGGGTGTGTGTTACATTAGATTCACTAGTAGGAGTGAGAAAAACATCACGGGATGGTGCGCATTTTATGGGTGTGTGTTACATTAGATTCACTACTAGGAGTGAGAAAAACATCACGGGGTGGTGTGAATTGGAGGGTCTGAATTAGAATAGACAGTGAGTGGCAATGTAGGATGGAGAAAAGCACCACGGGGTGGTCAGCATGGGGAGGTCAGGGAACATGAAGTGGCAATGTAGGATAGGTTTCTGAAAAACATCGCAGGGTGGTGCGCATTGTATGGGTGTGTGTTACAATAGATTCACTAGTAGGAGTGAGAAAAACATCACGGGGTGGTGCGCATTGTATGGGTGTGTGTTACATTACATTCACTAGTAGGAGTGAGAAAAACATCACGGGGTGGTGCGCATTGTATGGGTGTGTGTTACATTACATTCACTAGTAGGAGTGAGAAAAACATCACGGGGTGGTGCGCATTGTATGGGTGTGTGTTACATTACATTCACTAGTAGGAGTGAGAAAAACATCACGGGGTGGTGCGCATTGTATGGGTGTGTGTTACATTACATTCACTAGTAGGAGTGAGAAAAACATCACGGGGTGGTAAGCATTGTATGGGTGTGTGTTACATTAGATTCACTAGTAGGAGTGAGAAAAACATCACGGGGTGGTGCGCATTGTATGGGTGTGTGTTACATTACATTCACTAGTAGGAGTGAGAAAAACATCACGGGGTGATGCGCATTGTATGGGTGTGTGTTACATTACATTCACTAGTAGGAGTGAGAAAAACATCACGGGGTGGTGCGCATTGTATGAGTGTGTGTTACATTACATTCACTAGTAGGAGTGAGAAAAACATCACGGGGTGGTGCGCATTGTATGGGTGTGTGTTACATTACATTCACTAGTAGGAGTGAGAAAAACATCACGGGGTGGTGCGCATTGTATGGGTGTGTGTTACATTACATTCACTAGTAGGAGTGAGAAAAACATCACGGGGTGGTGCGCATTGTATGTGTGTGTGTTATATTACATTCACAAGTAGGAGTGAGAAAAACATCACGGGGTGGTGCGCATTGTATGGGTGTGTGTTACATTACATTCACTAGTAGGAGTGAGAAAAACATCACGGGGTGGTGCGCATTGTATGGGTGTGTGTTACATTAGATTCACTAGTAGGAGTGAGAAAAACATCACGGGGTGGTGCGCATTTTATGGGTGTGTGTTACATTAGATTCACTAGTAGGAGTGAGAAAAACATCACGGGGTGGTGCGCATTGTATGGGTGTGTGTTACATTAGATTCACTAGGAGGAGTGAGAAAAACATCACGGGGTGGTGCGCATTGTATGGGTGTGTGTTACATTACATTCACTAGTAGGAGTGAGAAAAACATCACGGGGTGGTGCGCATTGTATGGGTGTGTGTTACATTAGATTCACTAGTAGGAGTGAGAAAAACATCACGGGGTGGTGCGCATTGTATGGGTGTGTGTTACATTACATTCACTAGTAGGAGTGAGAAAAACATCACGGGGTGGTGCGCATTGTATGGGTGTGTGTTACATTACATTCACTAGTAGGAGTGAGAAAAACATCACGTGGTGGTTCGCATTGTATGGGTGTGTGTTACATTAGATTAACTAGTATGAGTGAGAAAAACATCACGGGATGGTGCGCATTTTATGGGTGTGTGTTACATTAGATTCATTACTAGGAGTGAGAAAAACATCACGGGGTGGTGCGCATTGTATGGGTGTGTGTTACATTAGATTCACTAGTAGGAGTGAGAAAAACATCATGGGGTGGTGCGCATTGTATGGGTGTGTGTTACATTACATTCACTAGTAGGAGTGAGAAAAACATCACGGGGTGGTGCGCATTGTATGGGTGTGTGTTACATTACTTTTACTAGTAGGAGTGAGAAAAACATCACAGGGTGGTGCGCATTGTATGGGTGTGTGTTACATTACATTCACTAGTAGGAGTGAGAAAAACATCACGGGGTGGTGCGCATTGTATGGGTGTGTGTTACATTACATTCACTAGTAGGAGTGAGAAAAACATCACGGGCTGGTGCGCATTGTATGGGTGTGTGTTACATTACATTCACTAGTAGGAGTGAGAAAAACATCACGGGGTGGTGCGCACTGTATGGGTGTGTGTTACATTACATTCACTAGTAGGAGTGAGAAAAACATCACGGGGTGGTGCGCATTGTATGGGTGTGTGTTACATTAGATTCACTAGTAGGAGTGAGAAAAACATCACGGGGTGGTGCGCATTGTATGGGTGTGTGTTACATTAGATTCACTAGTAGGAGTGAGAAAAACATCACGGAGTGGTGCGCATTGTATGGGTGTGTGTTATATTACAATCACTAGTAGGAGTGAGAAAAACATCACGGGGTGCTGCACATTGTATGGGTGTGTGTTACATTACATTCACTAGTAGGAGTGAGAAAAACATCACGGGGTGGTGCGCATTTTATGGGTGTGTGTTACATTACATTCACTAGTAGGAGTGAGAAAAACATCACGGGGTGGTGTGAATTGGAGGGTCTGAATTAGAATAGGCAGTGAGTGGCAATGTAGGATGGAGAAAAGCACCAAGGGGTGGTCAGCATGGGGAGGTCAGGCAACATGCAGTGGCAATGTAGGATAGGTTTCTGAAAAACATCGCGGGGTGGTGCGCATTGTATGGGTGTGTTTTACATTAGATTCACTAGTAGGAGTGAGAAAAACATCACGGGGTGGTGCGCATTGTACGGCTGTGTGTTACATTACATTCACTAGTAGGAGTGAGAAAAACATCACGGGGTGGTGGGCATTATATGGGTGTGTGTTACATTACATTCACTAGTAGGAGTGAGAAAAACATCACGGGGTGGTGCGCATTGTATGGGTGTGTGTTACATTACATTCACTAGTAAGAGTGAGAAAAACATCACGGGGTGGTGCGCATTGTATGGGTGTGTGTTACATTACATTCACTAGTAGGAGTGAGAAAAACATCACGGGGTGGTGCGCATTGTATGGGTGTGTGTTACATTAGATTCACTAGTAGGAGTGAGAAAAACATCACGGGGTGGTGCGCATTGTATGGGTGTGTGTTACATTAGATTCACTAGTAGGAGTGAGAAAAACATCACGGGGTGGTGCGCATTGTATGGGTGTGTGTTACATTACATTCACTAGTAGGAGTGAGAAAAACATCACGGGGTGGTGCGCATTGTATGGGTGTGTGTTACATTACATTCACTAGTAGGAGTGAGAAAAACATCACGGGGTGGTGGGCATTGTATGGGTGTGTGTTACATTAGATTCACTAGTAGGAGTGAGAAAAACATCACGGGGTGGTGCGCATTGTATGGGTGTGTGTTACATTACATTCACTAGTAGGAGTGAGAAAAACATCACGGGGTGGTGCGCATTTTATGGGTGTGTGTTACATTAGATTCACTAGTAGGAGTGAGAAAAACATGACGGGGTGGTGCGCATTGTATGGGTGTGTGTTACATTAGATTCACTAGTAGGAGTGAGAAAAACATCACGGGGAGGTGCGCATTGTATGGGTGTGTGTTACATTACATTCACTAGTAGGAGTGAGAAAAACATCACGGGGTGGTGCGCATTGTATGGGTGTGTGTTACATTACATTCACTAGTAGGAGTGAGAAAAACATCACGGAGTGGTGCGCATTGTATGGGTGTGTGTTACATTAGATTCACTAGTAGGAGTGAGAAAAACATCACGGGGTGGTGCGCATTGTATGGGTGTGTGTTACATTAGATTCACTAGTAGGAGTGAGAAAAACATCACGTGGTGGTGCGCATTGTATGGGTGTGTGTTACATTACATTGACTACTAGGAGTGAGAAAAACATCCAGGGTGGTGCGCATTGTATGGGTGTGTGTTATATTACAATCACTAGTAGAAGTTAGAAAAACATCACGGGGTGCTGCGCATTGTATGGGTGTGTGTTACATTACATTCACTAGTAGGAGTGAGAAAAACATCACGGGGTGGTGCGCATTGTATGGGTGTGTGTTACATTACATTCACAAGTAGGAGTGAGAAAAACATCACGGGGTGGTGCGCATTGTATGGGTGTGTGTTACATTACATTCACTAGTAGGAGTGAGAAAAACATCACGGGGTGGTGCGCATTGTATGGGTGTGTGTTACATTAGATTCACTAGTAGGAGTGAGAAAAACATCACGGGGTGGTGCGCATTGTATGGGTGTGTGTTACATTAGATTCACTAGTAGGAGTGAGAAAAACATCACGGGATGGTGCGCATTTTATGGGTGTGTGTTACATTAGATTCACTACTAGGAGTGAGAAAAACATCACGGGGTGGTGTGAATTGGAGGGTCTGAATTAGAATAGGCAGTGAGTGGCAATGTAGGATGGAGAAAAGCACCACGGGGTGGTCAGCATGGGGAGGTCAGGCAACATGCAGTGGCAATGTAGGATAGGTTTCTGAAAAACATCGCCGGGTGGTGCGCATTGTATGGGTGTGTGTTACATTAGATTCACTAGTAGGAGTGAGAAAAACATCACGGGGTGGTGCGCATTGTATGGGTGTGTGTTACATTACATTCACTAGTAGGAGTGAGAAAAACATCACGGGGTGGTGCGCATTGTATGGCTGTGTGTTATATTACAATCACTAGTAGGAGTGAGAAAAACATCACGGGGTGGTGCGCATTGTATGGGTGTGTGTTACATTAGATTCACTAGTAGGAGTGAGAAAAACATCACGGGGTGGTGCGCATTGTATGGGTGTGCGTTACATTACATTCACTAGGAGGAGTGAGAAAAACATCACGGGGTGGTGCGCATTGTATGGGTGTGTGTTACATTAGATTCACTAGTAGGAGTGAGAAAAACATCACGGGGTGGTGCGCATTGTATGGGTGTGTGTTACATTAGATTCACTAGTAGGAGTGAGAAAAACATCACGGGGTGGTGCGCATTGTATGGGTGTGTGTTACATTAGATTCACTAGTAGCAGTGAGAAAAACATCACGGGATGGTGCGCATTTTATGGGTGTGTGTTACATTAGATTCACTAATAGGAGTGAGACAAACATCACGGGGTGGTGTGAATTGGAGGATCTGAATTAGAATAGGCAGTGAGTGGCAATGTAGGATGGAGAAAAGCACCACGGGGTGGTCAGCATGGGGAGGTCAGGGAACATGCAGTGGCAATGTAGGATAGGTTTCCGAAAAACATCTCGGGGTGGTCCGCATTGTATGGGTGTGTGTTCCATTACATTCACTAGTAGGAGTGAGAAAAACATCACGGGGTGGTGCGCATTGTATGGGTGTGTGTTACATTACATTCACTAGTAGGAGTGAGAAAAACATCACGGGGTGGTGCGCATTGTATGGGTGTGTGTTCCATTACATTCACTAGTAGGAGTGAGAAAAACATCACGGGGTGGTGCGCATTGTATGGGTGTGTGTTCCATTACATTCACTAGTAGGAGTGAGAAAAACATCACGGGGTGGTGCGCATTGTATGGGTGTGTGTTACATTACATTCACTAGTAGGAGTGAGAAAAACATCACGCGGTGGTGCGCATTGTATGGGTGTGTGTTACATTAGATTCACTAGTAGGAGTGAGAAAAACATCACGGGGTGGTGCGCATTGTATGGGTGTGTGTTACATTACATTCACTAATAGGAGTGAGAAAAACATCACGGGGTGGTGCGCATTGTATGGGTGTGTGTTACATTAGATTCACTAGTAGGAGTGAGAAAAACATCACGGGGTGGTGCGCATTGTATGGGTGTGTGTTACATTAGATTCACTATTAGGAGTGAGAAAAACATCACGGGGAGGTGCGCATTGTATGGGTGTGTGTTACATTACATTCACTAGTAGGAGTTAGAAAAACATCACGGGGTGGTGCGCATTGTATGGGTGTGTGTTACATTACATTCACTAGTAGGAGTGAGAAAAACATCACGGGGTGGTGCGCATTGTATGGGTGTGTGTTACATTAGATTCACTAGTAGGAGTGAGAAAAACATCACGGGGTGGTGCGCATTGTATGGGTGTGTGTTACATTAGATTCACTAGTAGGAGTGAGAAAAACATCACGTGGTGGTGCGCATTGTATGGGTGTGTGTTACATTACATTCACTAGTAGGAGTGAGAAAAACATCACGGGGTGGTGCGCATTGTATGGGTGTGTGTTATATTACAATCACTAGTAGGAGTTAGAAAAACATCACGGGGTGCTGCGCATTGTATGGGTGTGTGTTACATTAGATTCACTAGTAGGAGTAAAGAAAAACATCACGGGGTGGTGCGCATTGTATGGGTGTGTGTTACATTACATTCACTAGTAGGAGTGAGAAAAACATCACGGGGTGGTGCGCATTGTATGGGTGTGTGTTACATTACATTCACTAGTAGGAGTGAGAAAAACATCACGGGGTGGTGCGCATTGTATGGGTGTGTGTTACGTTAGATTCACTAGTAGGAGTGAGAAAAACATCACGGGGTGGTGCGCATTGTATGGGTGTGTGTTACATTAGATTCACTAGTAGGAGTGAGAAAAACATAACGGGATGGTGCGCATTTTATGGGTGTGTGTTACATTACATTCACTACTAGGAGTGAGAAAAACATCACGTGGTGGTGTGAATTGGAGGGTCTGAATTAGAATAGGCAGTGAGTGGCAATGTAGGATGGAGAAAAGCACCACGGGCTGGTCAGCATGGGGAGGTCAGGCAACATGCAGTGGCAATGTAGGATAGGTTTCTGAAAAACATCGCGGGGTAGTGCGCATTGTATGGGTGTGTGTTACATTAGATTCACTAGTAGGAGTGAGAAAAACATCACGGGGTGGTGCGCATTGTATGGGTGTGTTTTACATTACATTCACTAGTAGGAGTGAGAAAAACATCAAGGGGTGGTGCGCATTGTATGGGTGTATGTTACATTAGATTCACTAGTAGGAGTGAGAAAAACATCACGGGGTGGTGCGCATTGTATGGGTGTGTGTTACATTACATTCACTAGTAGGAGTGAGAAAAACATCACGGGGTGGTGCGCATTGTATGGGTGTGTGTTACATTACATTCACTAGTAGGAGTGAGAAAAACATCACGGGGTGGTGCGCATTGTATGGGTGTGTGTTACATTACATTCACTAGTAGGAGTGAGAAAAACATCACGGGGTGGTGCGCATTGTATGGGTGTCTGTTACATTAGATTCACTAGTAGGAGTGAGAAAAACATCACGGGGTGGTGCGCATTGTATGGGTGTGTGTTACATTACATTCACTAGTAGGAGTGAGAAAAACATCACGGGGTGGTGCGCATTGTATGGGTGTGTGTTACATTAGATTCACTAGTAGGAGTGAGAAAAACATCACGCGATGGTGCGCATTGTATGGGTGTGTGTTATATTACATTCACTAGTAGGAGTGAGAAAAACATCACGGGGTGGTGCGCATTGTATGGGTGTGTGTTACATTACATTCACTAGTAGGAGTGAGAAAAACATCACGGGGTGGTGCGCATTGTATGGGTGTGTGTTACATTAGATTCACTAGTAGGAGTGAGAAAAACATCACGGGGTGGTGCGCATTGTATGGGTGTGTGTTACATTACATTCACTAGTAGGAGTGAGAAAAACATCACGGGGTGGTGCGCATTGTATGGGTGTGTGTTACATTAGATTCACTAGTAGGAGTGAGAAAAACATCACGGGGTGGTGCGCATTGTATGGGTGTGTGTTACATTAGATTCACTAGTAGGAGTGAGAAAAACATCACGGGGTGGTGCGCATTGTATGGGTGTGTGTTACATTAGATTCACTAGTAGGAGTGAGAAAAACATCACGGGGTGGTGCGCATTGTATGGGTGTGTGTTACATTACATTCACTAGTAGGTGTGAGAAAAACATCACGGGGTGGTGCGCATTGTATGGGTGTGTGTTACATTACAATCACTAGTAGGAGTGAGAAAAACATCACGGGGTGGTGCGCATTGTATGGGTGTGTGTTACATTAGATTCACTAGTAGGAGTGAGAAAAACATCACGGGGTGGTGCGCATTGTATGGGTGTGTGTTACATTAGATTCACTAGTAGGAGTGAGAAAAACATCACGGGGTGGTGCGCATGGTATGGGTGTGTGTTACATTACATTCACTAGTAGGAGTGAGAAAAACATCACGGAGTGTTGCGCATTGTATGGGTGTGTGTTACATTAGATGCACTAGTAGGAGTGAGAAAAACATCACGGGGTGGTGCGCATTGTATGGGTGTGTGTTACATTAGATTAACTAGTAGGAGTGAGAAAAACATCACGTGGTGGTGCGCATTGTATGGGTGTGTGTTACATTACATTCACTACTAGGAGTGAGAAAAACATCACGGGGTGGTGCGCATTGTATGGGTGTGTGTTATATTACAATCACTAGTAGGAGTGAGAAAAACATCACGGGGTGCTGCGCATTGTATGGGTGTGTGTTACATTAGATTCACTAGTAGGAGTGAGAAAAACATCACGGGGTGGTGCACATTGTATGGGTGTGTGTTACATTACATTCACTAGTAGGAGTGAGAAAAACATCACGGGGTGGTGCGCATTGTATGGGTGTGTGTTACATTAGATTCACTAGTAGGAGTGAGAAAAACATCACGGGGTGGTGCGCATTGTATGGGTGTGTGTTACATTAGATTCACTAGTAGGAGTGAGAAAAACATCACGGGATGGTGCCCATTTTATGGGTGTGTGTTACATTAGATTCACTACTAGGAGTGAGAAAAACATCACGGGGTGGTGTGAATTGGAGGGTCTGAATTAGAATAGGCAGTGAGTGGCAATGTAGGATGGAGAAAAGCACCACGGGGTGGTCAGCATGGGGAGGTCAGGCAACATGCAGTGGCAATGTAGGATAGGTTTCTGAAAAACATCGCGGGGTGGTGCGCATTGTATGGGTGTGTGTTACATTAGATTCACTAGTAGGAGTGAGAAAAACATCACGGGGTGGTGCGCATTGTATGGCTGTGTGTTACATTACATTCACTAGTAGGAGTGAGAAAAACATCACGGGGTGGTGCGCATTGTATGCGTGTGTGTTACATTACATTCACTAGTAGGAGTGAGAAAAACATCACGGGGTGGTGCGCATTGTATGGGTGTGTGTTACATTACATTCACTAGTAGGAGTGAGAAAAACATCACGGGGTGGTGCGCATTGTATGGGTCTGTGTTACATTACATTCACTAGTAGGAGTGAGAAAAACATCACGGGGTGGTGCGCATTGTATGGGTGTGTGTTACATTACATTCACTAGTAGGAGTGAGAAAAACATCACGGGATGGTGCGCATTTTATGGGTGTGTGTTACATTAGATTCACTACTAGGAGTGAGAAAAACATCACGGGGTGGTGTGAATTGGAGGGTCTGAATTAGAATAGGCAGTCAGTGGCAATGTAGGATGGAGAAAAGCACCACGGGGTGGTCAGCATGGGGAGGTCAGGGAACATGAAGTGGCAATGTAGGATAGGTTTCTGAAAAACATCGCGGGGTGGTGCGCATTCTATGGGTGTGTGTTACAATAGATTCACTAGTAGGAGTGAGAAAAACATCACGGGGTGGTGCGCATTGTATGGGTGTGTGTTACATTGCATTCACTAGTAGGAGTGAGAAAAACATCACGGGGTGGTGCGCATTGTATGGGTGTGTGTTACATTACATTCACTAGTAGGAGTGAGAAAAACATCACGGGGTGGTGCGCATTGTATGGGTGTGTGTTACATTACATTCACTAGTAGGAGTGAGAAAAACATCACGGGGTGGTGCGCATTGTATGGGTGTGTGTTACATTACATTCACTAGTAGGAGTGAGAAAAACATCAAGGGGTGGTGCGCATTGTATGGGTGTGTGTTACATTACATTCACTAGTAGGAGTGAGAAAAACATCACGGGGTGGTGCGCATTGTATGGGTGTGTGTTACATTACATTCACTAGTAGGAGTGAGAAAAACATCACGGGGTTGTGCGCATTGTATGGGTGTGTGTTACATTACATTCACTAGTAGGAGTGAGAAAAACATCACGGGGTGGTGCGCATTGTATGCGTGGGTGTTACATTACATTCACTAGTAGGAGTGAGAAAAACATCACGGGGTGGTGCGCATTGTATGGGTGTGTGTTACATTACATTCACTAGTAGGAGTGAGAAAAACATCACGGGGTGGTGCGCATTGTATGGGTGTGTGTTACATTACATTCACTAGTAGGAGTGAGAAAAAAAATCACGGGGTGGTGCGCATTGTATGGGTGTGTGTTACATTACATTCACTAGTAGGAGTGAGAAAAACATCACGGGGTGGTGCGCATTGTATGGGTGTGTGTTACATTAGATTCACTAATAGGAGTGAGAAAAACATCACGGGGTGGTGCGCAGTGTATGGGTGTGTGTTACATTACATTCACAAGTAAGAGTGAGAAAAACATCACGCGGTGGTGCGCATTGTATGGGTGTGTGTTACATTACATTCACTAGTAGGAGTGAGAAAAACATCACGGGGTGGTGTGAATCGGAGGGTCTGAATTAGGATAGGCAGTGAGTGGCAATGTAGGATGGAGAAAAGCACCGCGGGGTGGTCAGCATGGGGAGGTCAGGGAACATGTAGTGGCAATGTAGGATAGGTTTCTGAAAAACATCACGGGGTGGTGCGCATTGTATGGGTGTGTGTTACATTACATTCACTAGTAGGAGTGAGAAAAACATCACGGGGTGTTGCGCATTGTATGGGTGTGTGTTACATTAGATTCACTAGTAGGACTGAGAAAAACATCACGGGGTGGTGCGCACTGTAGGGGTGTGTGTTACATTAGATTCACTAGTAGGAGTGAGAAAAACATCACGGGGTGGTGCGCATTGTATGGGTGTGTGTTACATTACATTCACTAGTAGGAGTGAGAAAAACATCACGGGGTGGTGCGCATTGTATGGGTGTGTGTTACATTACATTCACTAGTAGCAGTGAGAAAAACATCACCGGGTGGTGCGCATTGTATGGGTTTGTGTTACATTACATTCACTAGTAGCAGTGAGAAAAACATCACGGGGTGGTGCGCATTGTATGGGTGTGTGTTACATTAGATTCACTAGTAGGAGTGAGAAAAACATCACGGGGTGGTGCGCAGTGTATGGGTTTGTGTTACATTACATTTACTAGTAGGAGTGAGAAAAACATCACGGGGTGGTGCGCATTGTATGGGTGTGTGTTACATTACATTCACTAGTAGGAGTGAGAAAAACATCACGGGGTGGTGCGCATTGTATGGGTGTGTGTTACATTACATTCACTAGTAGGAGTGAGAAAAACATCACGGGGTGGTGCGCATTGTTTGGGTGTGTGTTACATTACATTCACTAATATGAGTGAGAAAAACATCACGGGGTGGTGCGCATTGTATGGGTGTGTGTTACATTACATTCACTAGTGGGAGTGAGAAAAACATCACGGGGTGGTGCGCATTATATGGGTGTGTGTTACATTACATTCACTAGTAGGAGTGAGAAAAACATCACGGGGTGGTGCGCATTGTACAGGTGTGTGTTACATTAGATGCACTAGTAGGAGTGACAAAAACATCACAGGGTGGTGCGCATTGTATGGGTGTGTGTTACATTACATTCACTAGTAGGAGGGAGAAAAACATCACGGGGTGGTGCGCATTGTATGGGTGTGTGTTACATTACATTCACTAGTAGGAGTGAGAAAAACATCACGGGGTGGTGCGCATTGAATGGGTGTGTGTTACATTACATTCACTAGTAGGAGTGAGAAAAACATCACGGGGTGGTGTGAATCGGAGGGGCTGAATTAGGATAGGCAGTGAGTGGCAATGTAGGATGGAGAAAAGCACCGCGGGGTGGTCAGCATGGGGAGGTCAGGGAACATGCAGTGGCAATGTAGGATAGGTTTCTGAAAAACATCGCGGGGTGGTGCGCTTTTTATGGGTGTGTGTTACATTAGATTCACTAGTAGGAGTGAGAAAAACATCACGGGGTGGTGCGCATTGTATGGGTGTGTGTTACATTACATTCACAAGTAGCAGTGAGAAAAACAT
Source organism: Cavia porcellus (assembly GCF_034190915.1). NCBI lineage: Eukaryota > Metazoa > Chordata > Mammalia > Rodentia > Caviidae > Cavia > Cavia porcellus. Next base: position 674,232 of record NW_026947586.1, read on the forward strand.
CACCGGGTGGTGCGCATTGTATGGGTGTGTGTTACATTACATTCACTAGTAGGAGTGAGAAAAACATCACGGGGTGGTGCGCATTGCATGGGTGTGTGTTACATTACATTCACTAGTAGGAGTGAGAAAAACATCACGGGGTGGTGCGCATTGTATGGGTGTGTGTTACATTACATTCACTAGTAGGAGTGAGAAAAACATCACGGGGTGGTGCGCATTGTATGGGTGTGTGTTACATTACATTCACTAGTAGGAGTGAGAAAAACATCACGGGGTGGTGCGCATTGAATGGGTTTGTGTTACATTACATTCACTAGGAGGAGTGAGAAAAACATCACGGGGTGGTGCGCATTTTATGGGTGTGTGTTACATTACATTCACTAGTAGGAGTGAGAAAAACATCACGGGGTGGTGCGCATTGTATGGGTGTGTGTTACATTACATTCACTAGTAGGAGTGAGAAAAACATCACGGGGTGGTGCGCATTGTATGGGTGTGTGTTACATTACATTCACTAGTAGGAGTGAGAAAAACATCACGGGGTGGTGCGCATTGTATGGGTGTGTGTTACATTACATTCACTAATAGGAGTGAGAAAAACATCACGGGGTGGTGCGCATTGTATGGGTGTGTGTTACATTACATTCACTAGTAGGAGTGAGAAAAACATCACGGGGTGGTGCGCATTGTATGGGTGTGTGTTACATTACATTCACTACTAGGAGTGAGAAAAACATCAAGGCATGGTGCACATTGTATGGGTGTGTGTTACATTACATTCACTAGTAGGAGTGAGAAAAACATCACGGGAAGGTGCGCATTGTAGGGGTGTGTGTTACATTAGATTCACTAGTAGGAGTGAAAAAAACATCATGGGGTGGTGCCCAATGTATGGGTGTGTGTTACATTACATTCACTAATAGGAGTGAGAAAAACATCACGGGGTGGTGCGCATGGTATGGGTGTGTGTTACATTACATTCACTAGTAGGAGTGAGAAAAACATCACGGGGTGGTGCGCATTGTATGGGTGTGTGTTACATTAGATTCACTAGTAGGAGTGAGAAAAACATCACGGGGTGGTGCGCATTGTATGGGTGTGTGTTACATTACATTCACTAGTAGGAGTGAGAAAAACATCACGGGGTGGTGCGCATTGTATGGGTGTGTGTTACATTAGATTCACTAGTAGGAGTGAGAAAAACATCACGGGGTGGTGCGCATTGTATGGGTGTGTGTTACATTAGATTCACTAGTAGGAGTGAGAAAAACATCACGGGGTGGTGCGCATTGTATGGGTGTGTGTTACATTAGATTCACTAGTAGGAGTGAGAAAAACATCACGGGGTGGTGCGCATTGTATGGGTGTGTGTTACATTACATTCACTAGTAGGTGTGAGAAAAACATCACGGGGTGGTGCGCATTGTATGGGTGTGTGTTACATTACAATCACTAGTAGGAGTGAGAAAAACATCACGGGGTGGTGCGCATTGTATGGGTGTGTGTTACATTAGATTCACTAGTAGGAGTGAGAAAAACATCACGGGGTGGTGCGCATTGTATGGGTGTGTGTTACATTAGATTCACTAGTAGGAGTGAGAAAAACATCACGGGGTGGTGCGCATGGTATGGGTGTGTGTTACATTACATTCACTAGTAGGAGTGAGAAAAACATCACGGAGTGGTGCGCATTGTATGGGTGTGTGTTACATTAGATGCACTAGTAGGAGTGAGAAAAACATCACGGGGTGGTGCGCATTGTATGGGTGTGTGTTACATTAGATTAACTAGTAGGAGTGAGAAAAACATCACGTGGTGGTGCGCATTGTATGGGTGTGTGTTACATTACATTCACTACTAGGAGTGAGAAAAACATCACGGGGTGGTGCGCATTGTATGGGTGTGTGTTATATTACAATCACTAGTAGGAGTGAGAAAAACATCACGGGGTGCTGCGCATTGTATGGGTGTGTGTTACATTAGATTCACTAGTAGGAGTGAGAAAAACATCACGGGGTGGTGCACATTGTATGGGTGTGTGTTACATTACATTCACTAGTAGGAGTGAGAAAAACATCACGGGGTGGTGCGCATTGTATGGGTGTGTGTTACATTAGATTCACTAGTAGGAGTGAGAAAAACATCACGGGGTGGTGCGCATTGTATGGGTGTGTGTTACATTAGATTCACTAGTAGGAGTGAGAAAAACATCACGGGATGGTGCCCATTTTATGGGTGTGTGTTACATTAGATTCACTACTAGGAGTGAGAAAAACTCACGGGGTGGTGTGAATTGGAGGGTCTGAATTAGAATAGGCAGTGAGTGGCAATGTAGGATGGAGAAAAGCACCACGGGGTGGTCAGCATGGGGAGGTCAGGCAACATGCAGTGGCAATGTAGGATAGGTTTCTGAAAAACATCGCGGGGTGGTGCGCATTGTATGGGTGTGTGTTACATTAGATTCACTAGTAGGAGTGAGAAAAACATCACGGGGTGGTGCGCATTGTATGGCTGTGTGTTACATTACATTCACTAGTAGGAGTGAGAAAAACATCACGGGGTGGTGCGCATTGTATGCGTGTGTGTTACATTACATTCACTAGTAGGAGTGAGAAAAACATCACGGGGTGGTGCGCATTGTATGGGTGTGTGTTACATTACATTCACTAGTAGGAGTGAGAAAAACATCACGGGGTGGTGCGCATTGTATGGGTCTGTGTTACATTACATTCACTAGTAGGAGTGAGAAAAACATCACGGGGTGGTGCGCATTGTATGGGTGTGTGTTACATTACATTCACTAGTAGGAGTGAGAAAAACATCACGGGATGGTGCGCATTTTATGGGTGTGTGTTACATTAGATTCACTACTAGGAGTGAGAAAAACATCACGGGGTGGTGTGAATTGGAGGGTCTGAATTAGAATAGGCAGTCAGTGGCAATGTAGGATGGAGAAAAGCACCACGGGGTGGTCAGCATGGGGAAGTCAGGGAACATGAAGTGGCAATGTAGGATAGGTTTCTGAAAAACATCGCGGGGTGGTGCGCATTGTATGGGTGTGTGTTACAATAGATTCACTAGTAGGAGTGAGAAAAACATCACGGGGTGGTGCGCATTGTATGCGTGTGTGTTACATTACATTCACTAGTAGGAGTGAGAAAAACATCACGGGGTGGTGCGCATTGTATGGGTGTGTGTTACATTACATTCACTAGTAGGAGTGAGAAAAACATCACGGGGTGGTGCGCATTGTATGGGTGTGTGTTACATTACATTCACTAGTAGGAGTGAGAAAAACATCACGGGGTGGTGCGCATTGTATGGGTGTGTGTTACATTACATTCACTAGTAGGAGTGAGAAAAACATCAAGGGGTGGTGCGCATTGTATGGGTGTGTGTTACATTACATTCACTAGTAGGAGTGAGAAAAACATCACGGGGTGGTGCGCATTGTATGGGTGTGTGTTACATTACATTCACTAGTAGGAGTGAGAAAAACATCACGGGGTTGTGCGCATTGTATGGGTGTGTGTTACATTACATTCACTAGTAGGAGTGAGAAAAACATCACGGGGTGGTGCGCATTGTATGCGTGGGTGTTACATTACATTCACTAGTAGGAGTGAGAAAAACATCACGGGGTGGTGCGCATTGTATGGGTGTGTGTTACATTACATTCACTAGTAGGAGTGAGAAAAACATCACGGGGTGGTGCGCATTGTATGGGTGTGTGTTACATTACATTCACTAGTAGGAGTGAGAAAAACATCACGGGGTGGTGCGCATTGTATGGGTGTGTGTTACATTACATTCACTAGTAGGAGTGAGAAAAACATCACGGGGTGGTGCGCATTGTATGGGTGTGTGTTACATTAGATTCACTAATAGGAGTGAGAAAAACATCACGGGGTGGTGCGCAGTGTATGGGTGTGTGTTACATTACATTCACAAGTAAGAGTGAGAAAAACATCACGCGGTGGTGCGCATTGTATGGGTGTGTGTTACATTACATTCACTAGTAGGAGTGAGAAAAACATCACGGGGTGGTGTGAATCGGAGGGTCTGAATTAGGATAGGCAGTGAGTGGCAATGTAGGATGGAGAAAAGCACCGCGGGGTGGTCAGCATGGGGAGGTCAGGGAACATATAGTGGCAATGTAGGATAGGTTTCTGAAAAACATCACGGGGTGGTGCGCATTGTATGGGTGTGTGTTACATTACATTCACTAGTAGGAGTGAGAAAAACATCACGGGGTGTTGCGCATTGTATGGGTGTGTGTTACATTAGATTCACTAGTAGGACTGAGAAAAACATCACGGGGTGGTGCGCACTGTAGGGGTGTGTGTTACATTAGATTCACTAGTAGGAGTGAGAAAAACATCACGGGGTGGTGCGCATTGTATGGGTGTGTGTTACATTACATTCACTAGTAGGAGTGAGAAAAACATCACGGGGTGGTGCGCATTGTATGGGTGTGTGTTACATTACATTCACTAGTAGCAGTGACAAAAACATCACGGGGTGGTGCGCATTGTATGGGTTTGTGTTACATTACATTCACTAGTAGCAGTGAGAAAAACATCACGGGGTGGTGCGCATTGTATGGGTGTGTGTTACATTAGATTCACTAGTAGGAGTGAGAAAAACATCACGGGGTGGTGCGCAGTGTATGTGTTTGTGTTACATTACATTTACTAGTAGGAGTGAGAAAAACATCACGGGGTGGTGCGCATTGTATGGGTGTGTGTTACATTACATTCACTAGTAGGAGTGAGAAAAACATCACGGGGTGGTGCGCATTGTATGGGTGTGTGTTACATTACATTCACTAGTAGGAGTGAGAAAAACATCACGGGGTGGTGCGCATTGTTTGGGTGTGTGTTACATTACATTCACTAATATGAGTGAGAAAAACATCACGGGGTGGTGCGCATTGTATGGGTGTGTGTTACATTACATTCACTAGTGGGAGTGAGAAAAACATCACGGGGTGGTGCGCATTATATGGGTGTGTGTTACATTACATTCACTAGTAGGAGTGAGAAAAACATCACGGGGTGGTGCGCATTGTACAGGTGTGTGTTACATTAGATGCACTAGTAGGAGTGACAAAAACATCACAGGGTGGTGCGCATTGTATGGGTGTGTGTTACATTACATTCACTAGTAGGAGGGAGAAAAACATCACGGGGTGGTGCGCATTGTATGGGTGTGTGTTACATTACATTCACTAGTAGGAGTGAGAAAAACATCACGGGGTGGTGCGCATTGAATGGGTGTGTGTTACATTACATTCACTAGTAGGAGTGAGAAAAACATCACGGGGTGGTGTGAATCGGAGGGGCTGAATTAGGATAGGCAGTGAGTGGCAATGTAGGATGGAGAAAAGCACCGCGGGGTGGTCAGCATGGGGAGGTCAGGGAACATGCAGTGGCAATGTAGGATAGGTTTCTGAAAAATATCGCGGGGTGGTGCGCTTTTTATGGGTGTGTGTTACATTAGATTCACTAGTAGGAGTGAGAAAAACATCACGGGGTGGTGCGCATTGTATGGGTGTGTGTTACATTACATTCACAAGTAGCAGTGAGAAAAACATCACCGGGTGGTGCGCATTGTATGGGTGTGTGTTACATTACATTCACTAGTAGGAGTGAGAAAAACATCACGGGGTGGTGCGCATTGCATGGGTGTGTGTTACATTACATTCACTAGTAGGAGTGAGAAAAACATCACGGGGTGGTGCGCATTGTATGGGTGTGTGTTACATTACATTCACTAGTAGGAGTGAGAAAAACATCACGGGGTGGTGCGCATTGTATGGGTGTGTGTTACATTACATTCACTAGTAGGAGTGAGAAAAACATCACGGGGTGGTGCGCATTGAATGGGTTTGTGTTACATTACATTCACTAGGAGGAGTGAGAAAAACATCACGGGGTGGTGCGCATTGTATGGGTGTGTGTTACATTACATTCACTAGTAGGAGTGAGAAAAACATCACGGGGTGGTGCGCATTGTATGGGTGTGTGTTACATTACATTCACTAGTAGGAGTGAGAAAAACATCACGGGGTGGTGCGCATTGTATGGGTGTGTGTTACATTACATTCACTAGTAGGAGTGAGAAAAACATCACGGGGTGGTGCGCATTGTATGGGTGTGTGTTACATTACATTCACTAATAGGAGTGAGAAAAACATCACGGGGTGGTGCGCATTGTATGGGTGTGTGTTACATTACATTCACTAGTAGGAGTGAGAAAAACATCACGGGGTGGTGCGCATTGTATGGGTGTGTGTTACATTACATTCACTACTAGGAGTGAGAAAAACATCAAGGCATGGTGCACATTGTATGGGTGTGTGTTACATTACATTCACTAGTAGGAGTGAGAAAAACATCACGGGAAGGTGCGCATTGTAGGGGTGTGTGTTACATTAGATTCACTAGTAGGAGTGAAAAAAACATCACGGGGTGGTGCCCAATGTATGGGTGTGTGTTACATTACATTCACTAATAGGAGTGAGAAAAACATCACGGGGTGGTGCGCATGGTATGGGTGTGTGTTACATTACATTCACTAGTAGGAGTGAGAAAAACATCACGGGGTGGTGCGCATTGTATGGTTGTGTGTTACATTACATTCACTACTAGGAGTGAGAAAAACATCACGGGGTGGTGCACATTTTATGGGTGTGTGTTACATTAGATTCACTACTAGGAGTGAGAAAAACATCACGGGGTGGTGTGAATTGGAGGGTCTGAATTAGAATAGGCAGTGAGTGGCAATGTAGGATGGAGAAAAGCACCACGGGGTGGTCAGCATGGGGAGGTCAGGCAACATGCAGTGGCAGTGTAGGATAGGTTTCTGAAAAACATCGCGGGGTGGTGCACATTGTATGGGTGTGTGTTACATTAGATTCACTAGTAGGAGTGAGAAAAACATCACGAGGTGGTGCGCATTGTATGGCTGTGTGTTACATTACATTCACTAGTAGGAGTGAGAAAAACATCACGGGGTGGTGCGCATTGTATGCGTGTGTGTTACATTACATTCACTAGTAGGAGTGAGAAAAACATCACGGGGTGGTGCGCATTGTATGGGTGTGTGTTACATTACATTCACTAGTAGGAGTGAGAAAAACATCACGGGGTGGTGCGCATTGTATGGGTCTGTGTTACATTACATTCACTAGTAGGAGTGAGAAAAACATCACGGGGTGGTGCGCATTGTATGGGTGTGTGTTACATTACATTCACTAGTAGGAGTGAGAAAAACATCACGGGATGGTGCGCATTTTATGGGTGTGTGTTACATTAGATTCACTACTAGGAGTGAGAAAAACATCACGGGGTGGTGTGAATTGGAGGGTCTGAATTAGAATAGGCAGTCAGTGGCAATGTAGGATGGAGAAAAGCACCACGGGGTGGTCAGCATGGGGAGGTCAGGGAACATGAAGTGGCAATGTAGGATAGGTTTCTGAAAAACATCGCGGGGTGGTGCGCATTGTATGGGTGTGTGTTACAATAGATTCACTAGTAGGAGTGAGAAAAACATCACGGGGTGGTGCGCATTTTATGGGTGTGTGTTACATTGCATTTACTAGTAGGAGTGAGAAAAACATCACGGGGTGGTGCGCATTGTATGGGTGTGTGTTACATTACATTCACTAGTAGGAGTGAGAAAAACATCACGGGGTGGTGCGCATTGTATGGGTGTGTGTTACATTACATTCACTAGTAGGAGTGAGAAAAACATCACGGGGTGGTGCGCATTGTATGGGTGTGTGTTACATTACATTCACTAGTAGGAGTGAGAAAAACATCACGGGGTGGTGCGCATTGTATGGGTGTGTGTTACATTACATTCACTAGTAGGAGTGAGAAAAACATCACGGGGTGGTGCGCATTGTATGGGTGTGTGTTACATTACATTCACTAGTAGGATTGAGAAAAACATCACGGGGTTGTGCGCATTGTATGGGTGTGTGTTACATTACATTCACTAGTAGGAGTGAGAAAAACATCACGGGGTGGTGTGCATTGTATGCGTGGGTGTTACATTACATTCACTAGTAGGAGTGAGAAAAACATCACGGGGTGGTGCGCATTGTATGGGTGTGTGTTACATTACATTCACTAGTAGGAGTGAGAAAAACATCACGGGGTGGTGCGCATTGTATGGGTGTGTGTTACATTACATTCACTAGTAGGAGTGAGAAAAACATCACGGGGTGGTGCGCATTGTATGGGTGTGTGTTACATTACATTCACTAGTAGGAGTGAGAAAAACATCACGGGGTGGTGCGCATTGTATGGGTGTGTGTTACATTAGATTCACTAATAGGAGTGAGAAAAACATCACGGGGTGGTGCGCAGTGTATGGGTGTGTGTTACATTACATTCACTAGTAAGAGTGAGAAAAACATCACGCGGTGGTGCGCATTGTATGGGTGTGTGTTACATTACATTCACTAGTAGGAGTGAGAAAAACATCACGGGGTGGTGTGAATCGGAGGGTCTGAATTAGGATAGGCAGTGAGTGGCAATGTAGGATGGAGAAAAGCACCGCGGGATGGTCAGCATGGGGAGGTCAGGGAACATGTAGTGGCAATGTAGGATAGGTTTCTGAAAAACATCACGGGGTGGTGCGCATTGTATGGGTGTGTGTTACATTACATTCACTAGTAGGAGTGAGAAAAACATCACGGGGTGTTGCGCATTGTATGGGTGTGTGTTACATTAGATTCACTAGTAGGACTGAGAAAAACATCACGGGGTGGTGCGCACTGTAGGGGTGTGTGTTACATTAGATTCACTAGTAGGAGTGAGAAAAACATCACGGGGTGGTGCGCATTGTATGGGTGTGTGTTACATTACATTCACTAGTAGGAGTGAGAAAAACATCACAGGGTGGTGCGCATTGAATGGGTGTGTGTTACATTACATTCACTAGTAGCAGTGAGAAAAACATCACGGGGTGGTGCGCATTGTATGGGTTTGTGTTACATTACATTCACTAGTAGCAGTGAGAAAAACATCACGGGGTGGTGCGCATTGTATGGGTGTGTGTTACATTACATTCACTAGTAGGAGTGAGAAAAACATCACGGGGTGGTGCGCAGTGTATGGGTTTGTGTTACATTACATTCACTAGTAGGAGTGAGAAAAACATCACGGGGTGGTGCGCATTGTATGGGTGTGTGTTACATTACATTCACTAGTAGGAGTGAGAAAAACATCACGGGGTGGTGCGCATTGTATGGGTGTGTGTTACATTACATTCACTAGTAGGAGTGAGAAAAACATCACGGGGTGGTGCGCATTGTATGGGTGTGTGTTACATTACATTCACTAGTAGGAGTGAGAAAAACATCACGGGGTGGTGCGCATTGTTTGGGTGTGTGTTACATTACATTCACTAACATGAGTGAGAAAAACATCACGGGGTGGTGCGCATTGTATGGGTGTGTGTTACATTACATTCACTAGTGGGAGTGAGAAAAACATCACGGGGTCGTGCGCATTATATGGGTGTGTGTTACATTACATTCACTAGTAGGAGTGAGAAAAACATCACGGGGTGGTGCGCATTGTACAGGTGTGTGTTACATTAGATGCACTAGTAGGAGTGACAAAAACATCACAGGGTGGTGCGCATTGTATGGGTGTGTGTTACATTACATTCACTAGTAGGAGTGAGAAAAACATCACGGGGTGGTGCGCATTGTATGGGTGTGTGTTACATTACATTCACTAGTAGGAGTGAGAAAAACATCACGGGGTGGTGCGCATTGTATGGGTGTGTGTTACATTACATTCACTAGTAGGAGTGAGAAAAACATCACGGGGTGGTGTGAATCGGAGGGGCTGAATTAGGATAGGCAGTGAGTGGCAATGTAGGATGGAGAAAAGCACCGCGGGGTGGTCAGCATGGGGAGGTCAGGGAACATGCAGTGGCAATGTAGGATAGGTTTCTGAAAAACATCGCGGGGTGGTGCGCATTTTATGGGTGTGTGTTACATTAGATTCACTAGTAGGAGTGAGAAAAACATCACGGGGTGGTGCGCATTGTATGGGTGTGTGTTACATTACATTCACAAGTAGCAGTGAGAAAAACATCACCGGGTGGTGCGCATTGTATGGGTGTGTGTTACATTACATTCACTAGTAGGAGTGAGAAAAACATCACGGGGTGGTGCGCATTGCATGGGTGTGTGTTACATTACATTCACTAGTAGGAGTGAGAAAAACATCACGGGGTGGTGCGCATTGTATGGGTCTGTGTTACATTACATTCACTAGTAGGAGTGAGAAAAACATCACGGGGTGGTGCGCATTGTATGGGTGTGTGTTACATTACATTCACTAGTAGGAGTGAGAAAAACATCACGGGGTGGTGCGCATTGAATGGGTTTGTGTTACATTACATTCACTAGGAGGAGTGAGAAAAACATCACGGGGTGGTGCGCATTGTATGGGTGTGTGTTACATTACATTCACTAGTAGGAGTGAGAAAAACATCACTGGGTGGTGCGCATTGTATGGGTGTGTGTTACATTACATTCACTAGTAGGAGTGAGAAAAACATCACGGGGTGGTGCGCATTGTATGGGTGTGTGTTACATTACATTCACTAGTAGGAGTGAGAAAAACATCACGGGGTGGTGCGCATTGTATGGGTGTGTGTTACATTACATTCACTAATAGGAGTGAGAAAAACATCACGGGGTGGTGCGCATTGTATGGGTGTGTGTTACATTACATTCACTAGTAGGAGTGAGAAAAACATCACGGGGTGGTGCGCATTGTATGGGTGTGTGTTACATTACATTCACTACTAGGAGTGAGAAAAACATCAAGGCATGGTGCACATTGTATGGGTGTGTGTTACATTACATTCACTAGTAGGAGTGAGAAAAACATCACGGGAAGGTGCGCATTGTAGGGGTGTGTGTTACATTAGATTCACTAGTAGGAGTGAAAAAAACATCACGGGGTGGTGCGCAATGTATGGGTGTGTGTTACATTACATTCACTAATAGGAGTGAGAAAAACATCACGGGGTGGTGCGCATGGTATGGGTGTGTGTTACATTACATTCACTAGTAGGAGTGAGAAAAACATCACGGGGTGGTGCGCATTGTATGGGTGTGTGTTACATTACATTCACTACTAGGAGTGAGAAAAACATCACGGGGTGGTGCACATTGTATGGGTGTGTGTTACATTACATTCACCAGTAGGAGTGAGAAAAACATCACGGGATTGTGCGCATTTTAGGGGTGTGTGTTACATTAGATTCACTAGTAGGAGTGAAAAAAACATCACGGGGTGGTGCGCAATGTATGGGTGTGTGTTACATTAGATTCACTAGTAGCAGTGAGAAAAACATCACGGGGTAGTGCGCATTGTATGGGTGTGTGTTACATTACATTCACTAGTAGCAGTGAGAAAAACATCACGGGGTAGTGCGCATTGTATGGGTGTGTGTTACATTACATTCACTAGTAGCAGTGAGAAAAACATCACGGGGTGGTGCGCATTGTATGGGTGTGTGTTACATTACATTCACTACTAGGAGTGAGAAAAACATCACGGGGTTGTGCGCATTATATGGGTGTGTGTTACATTACATTCACTAGTAGGAGTGAGAAAAACATCACGGGGTGGTGCGTATTGTATGGGTGTGTGTTACATTACATTCACTAGTAGGAGTGAGAAAAAAATCACGGGGTGGTGCGCATTGTATGCGTGTGTGTTACATTAGATTCACTATTAGGAGTGAGAAAAACATCACGGGGTGGTGCGCATTGTATGGGTGTGTGTTACATTACATTCACTAGTAGGAGTGAGAAAAACATCACGGGGTGGTGCGCATTGTATGCGTGGGTGTTACATTACATTCACTAGTAGGAGTGAGAAAAACATCACGGGGTGGTGCGCATTGTATGGGTGTGTGTTACATTACATTCACTAGTACGAGTGAGAAAAACATCACGGGGTGGTGCGCATTGTATGGGTTTGTGTTACATTACATTCACTAGTAGGAGTGAGAAAAACATCACGGGGTGGTGCGCATTATATGGGTGTGTGTTACATTACTTTCACTAGTAGGAGTGAGAAAAACATCACGGGGTGGTGCGCATTTTATGGGTGTGTGTTACATTAGATTCACTAATAGGAGTGAGAAAAACATCACGGGGTGGTGCGCAGTGTATGGGTGTGTGTTACATTACATTCACTAGTAGGAGGGAGAAAAACATCACGCGGTGGTGCGCATTGTATGGGTGTGTGTTACATTACATTCACTAGTAGGAGTGAGAAAAACATCACGGGGTGGTGCGCATTGTATGGGTGTGTGTTACATTACATTCACTATTAGGAGTGAGAAAAAAATCACGGGGTGGTGAGCATTGTATGCGTGTGTGTTACATTAGATTCACTATTAGGAGTGAGAAAAACATCACGGGGTGGTGCGCATTGTATGGGTGTGTGTTACATTACATTCACTAGTAGGAGTGAGAAAAACATCACGGGTTGGTGCGCATTGTATGCGTGGGTGTTACATTACATTCACTAGGAGGAGTGAGAAAAACATCACGGGGTGGTGCGCATTGTATGGGTGTGTGTTACATTACATTCACTAGTAGGAGTGAGAAAAACATCACGGGGTGGTGCGCATTGTATGGGTGTGTGTTACATTACATTCACTAGTAGGAGTGAGAAAAACATCACGGGGTGGTGCGCATTGTATGGGTGTGTGTTACATTACATTCACTAGTAGGAGTGAGAAAAACATCACGGGGTGGTGCGCATTGTATGGGTGTGTGTTACATTACATTCACTAATAGGAGTGAGAAAAACATCACGGGGTGGTGCGCATTGTATGGGTGTGTGTTACATTACATTCACTAGTAGGAGTGAGAAAAACATCACGGGGTGGTGCGCATTGTATGGGTGTGTGTTACATTACATTCACTACTAGGAGTGAGAAAAACATCAAGGCATGGTGCACATTGTATGGGTGTGTGTTACATTACATTCACTAGTAGGAGTGAGAAAAACATCACGGGGTGGTGCGCATTGTAGCGGTGTGTGTTACATTACATTCACTAGTAGGAGTGAAAAAAACATCACGGGGTGGTGCGCAATGTATGGGTGTGTGTTACATTACATTCACTAATAGGAGTGAGAAAAACATCACGGGGTGGTGCGCATGGTATGGGTGTGTGTTACATTACATTCACTAGTAGGAGTGAGAAAAACATCACGGGGTGGTGCGCATTGTATGGGTGTGTGTTACATTACATTCACTACTAGGAGTGAGAAAAACATCACGGGGTGGTGCACATTGTATGGGTGTGTGTTACATTACATTCACCAGTAGGAGTGAGAAAAACATCACGGGATTGTGCGCATTTTAGGGGTGTGTGTTACATTAGATTCACTAGTAGGAGTGAAAAAAACATCACGGGGTGGTGCGCAATGTATGGGTGTGTGTTACATTAGATTCACTAGTAGCAGTGAGAAAAACATCACGGGGTAGTGCGCATTGTATGGGTGTGTGTTACATTACATTCACTAGTAGCAGTGAGAAAAACATCACGGGGTAGTGCGCATTGTATGGGTGTGTGTTACATTACATTCACTAGTAGCAGTGAGAAAAACATCACGGGGTGGTGCGCATTGTATGGGTGTGTGTTACATTACATTCACTACTAGGAATGAGAAAAACATCACGGGGTTGTGCGCATTATATGGGTGTGTGTTACATTACATTCACTAGTAGGAGTGAGAAAAACATCACGGGGTGGTGCGCATTGTATGGGTGTGTGTTACATTACATTCACTAGTAGGAGTGAGAAAAAAATCACGGGGTGGTGCGCATTGTATGCGTGTGTGTTACATTAGATTCACTATTAGGAGTGAGAAAAACATCACGGGGTGGTGCGCATTGTATGGGTGTGTGTTACATTACATTCACTAGTAGGAGTGAGAAAAACATCACGGGGTCATGCGCATTGTATGTGTGGGTGTTACATTACATTCACTAGTAGGAGTGAGAAAAACATCACGGGGTGGTGCGCATTGTATGGGTGTCTGTTACATTACATTCACTAGTACGAGTGAGAAAAACATCACGGGGTGGTGCGCATTGTATGGGTTTGTGTTACATTACATTCACTAGTAGGAGTGAGAAAAACATCACGGGGTGGTGCGCATTGTATGGGTGTGTGTTACATTACATTCACTAGTAGGAGTGAGAAAAACATCACGGGTTGGTGCGCATTGTATGCGTGGGTGTTACATTACATTCACTAGTATGAGTGAGAAAAACATCACGGGGTGGTGCGCATTGTATGGGTGTGTGTTACATTACATTCACTAGTACGAGTGAGAAAAACATCACGGGGTGGTGCGCATTGTATGGGTTTGTGTTACATTACATTCCCTAGTAGGAGTGAGAAAAACATCACGGGGTGGTGCGCATTGTATGGGTGTGTGTTACATTACTTTCACTAGTAGCAGTGAGAAAAACATCACGGGGTGGTGCGCATTGTATGGGTGTGTGTTACATTAGATTCACTAATAGGAGTGAGAAAAACATCACGGGGTGGTGCGCATTGTATGGGTGTGTGTTACATTACATTCACTACTAGGAGTGAGAAAAACATCACGGGGTGGTGCGGGTTGTATGGGTGTTTGTTACATTACATTCAGTAGTAGGAGTGAGAAAAACATCACAGGGTGGTGTGCATTGTATGGCTGTGTGTTACATTAGATTCACTAGTAGGAGTGAGAAAAACATGACGGGGTGGTGCGGAATGTATGGGTGTGTGTTACATTAGATTCACTAGTAGGAGTGAGAAAAACATCACGGGGTGGTGCGCATTGTATGGGTGTGTGTTACATTAGATTCACTAGTAGGAGTGAGAAAAAATCACGCGGTGGTGTGAATCGGAGTGTCTGAATTAGGATAGGCAGTGAGTGGCAATGTAGGATGGAGAAAAGCACCGCGGGGTTGTCAGCATGGGGAGGTCAGGGAACATGCAGTGGCAATGTAGGATAGGTTTCTGAAAAACATCACGGGGTGGTGCGCATTGTATGGGTGTGTGTTACATTAGATTCACTAGTAGGAGTGAGAAAAACATCATGGGGTGGTGCGCACTGTATGGGTGTGTGTTACATTACATTCACTAATAGGAGTGAGAAAAACATCACGGGGTGGTGCGCATGGTATGGGTGTGTGTTACATTACATTCACTAGTAGGAGTGAGAAAAACATCACGGGGTGGTGCGCATTGTATGGGTGTGTGTTACATTACATTCACTACTAGGAGTGAGAAAAACATCACGGGGTGGTGCACATTGTATGGGTGTGTGTTACATTACATTCACTAGTAGGAGTGAGAAAAACATCACGGGATTGTGCGCATTTTAGGGGTGTGTGTTACATTAGATTCACTAGTAGGAGTGAAAAAAACATCACGGGGTGGTGCGCAATGTATGGGTGTGTGTTACATTAGATTCACTAGTAGGAGTGATAAAAACATCACGGTGTGGTGCGCATGGTATGGGTGTGTGTTACATTACATTCACTAGTAGGAGTGAGAAAAACATCACGGGGTGGTGCGCATTGTATGGGTGTGTGTTACATTACATTCACTACTAGGAGTGAGAAAAACATCACGGGGTGGTGCACATTGTATGGGTGTGTGTTACATTATATTCACTAGTAGGAGTGAGAAAAACATCACGGGATGGTGCGCATTGTAGGGGTGTGTGTTACATTAGATTTACTAATAGGAGTGAAAAAAACATCACGGGGTGGTGCGCAATGTATGGGTGTGTGTTACATTACATTCACTAGTAGGAGTGAGAAAAACATCACGGGGTGGTGCGCATGGTATGGGTGTGTGTTACATTACATTCACTAGTAGGAGTGAGAAAAACATCACTTGGTGGTTCGCATTGTATGGGTGTGTGTTACATTACATTCACTAGGAGGAGTGAGAAAAACATCACGGGATGGTGCGCATTTTAGGGGTGTTGTTACATTAGATTCACTAGTAGGAGTGAAAAAAACATCACGGGGTGGTGCGCAATGTATGGGTGTGTGTTACATTACATTCACTAGTAGGAGTGATAAAAACATCACGGGGTGGTGCGCATGGTATGGGTGTGTGTTACAATAGATTCACTAGTAGGAGTGAGAAAAACATCACGGAGTGGTGTGCATTGTATGGGTGTGTGTTACATTACATTCACTAGTAGGAGTGAGAAAAACATCACGGGGTGGTGCGCATTGTATGCGTGTGTGTTACATTAGATTCACTAGTAGGAGTGAGAAAAACATC
Source organism: Cavia porcellus (assembly GCF_034190915.1). NCBI lineage: Eukaryota > Metazoa > Chordata > Mammalia > Rodentia > Caviidae > Cavia > Cavia porcellus. The sequence continues at coordinate 690,592 of NW_026947586.1, forward strand.
ACGGGGTGGTGCGCATTGTATGGGTGTGTGTTACATTACCTTCACTAGTAGGAGTGAGAAAAACATCACGGGGTGGTGCGCATTGTATGGGTGTGTGTTACATTACATTCACTAGTAGGAGTGAGAAAAACATCACGGGGTGGTGCGCATTGTATGGGTGTGTGTTACATTACATTCACTAGTAGGAGTGAGAAAAACATCACGGGGTGGTGCGCATTGTATGGGTGTGTGTTACATTACATTCACTAGTAGGAGTGAGAAAAACATCACGGGGTGGTGCGCATTGTATGGGTGTGTGTTACATTACATTCACTAGTAGGAGTGAGAAAAACATCACGGGGTGGTGCGCATTGTATGGGTGTGTGTTACATTACATTCACTAGTAGGAGTGAGAAAAACATCACGGGGTGGTGCGCATTGTATGGGTGTGTGTTACATTACATTCACTAGTATGAGTGAGAAAAACATCACGGGGTGGTGCGCATTGTATGGGTGTGTGTTACATTAGATTCACTAGTAGGAGTGAGAAAAACATCACGGGGTGGTGCGCATTGTATGGGTGTGTGTTACATTAGATTCACTAGTAGGACTGAGAAAAACATCACGGGGTGGTGCGCACTGTAGGGGTGTGTGTTACATTAGATTCACTAGTAGGAGTGAGAAAAACATCACGGGGTGGTGCGCATTGTATGGGTGTGTGTTACATTACATTCACTAGTAGAAGTGAGAAAAACATCACGGGGAGGTGCGCATTGTATGGGTGTGTGTTACATTACATTCACTAGTAGCAGTGAGAAAAACATCACGGGGTGGTGCGCATTGTATGGGTTTGTGTTACATTACATTCACTAGTAGCAGTGAGAAAAACATCACGGGGTGGTGCGCATTGTATGGGTGTGTGTTACATTACATTCACTAGTAGGAGTGAGAAAAACATCACGGGGTGGTGCGCAGTGTATGGGTTTGTGTTACATTACATTCACTAGTAGGAGTGAGTAAAACATCACGGGGTGGTGCGCATTGTATGGGTGTGTGTTACATTACATTCACTAGTAGGAGTGAGAAAAACATCACGGGGTGGTGCGCATTGTATGGGTGTGTGTTACATTACATTCACTAGTAGGAGTGAGAAAAACATCACGGGGTGGTGCGCATTGTATGGGTGTGTGTTACATTACATTCACTAATATGAGTGAGAAAAACATCACGGGGTGGTGCGCATTGTATGGGTGTGTGTTACATTACATTCACTAGTGGGAGTGAGAAAAACATCACGGGGTGGTGCGCATTATATGGGTGTGTGTTACATTACATTCACTAGTAGGAGTGAGAAAAACATCACGGGGTGGTGCGCATTGTATGGGTGTGTGTTACATTAGATGCACTAGTAGGAGTGACAAAAACATCACAGGGTGGTGCGCATTGTATGGGTGTGTGTTACATTACATTCACTAGTAGGAGTGAGAAAAACATCACGGGGTGGTGCGCATTGTATGGGTGTGTGTTACATTACATTCCCTAGTAGGAGTGAGAAAAACATCACGGGGTGGTGCGCATTGTATGGGTGTGTGTTACATTACATTCAATAGTAGGGGTGAGAAAAACATCACGGGGTGGAGCGCATTGTATGCGTGTGTGTTACATTAGTTTCACTAGTAGGAGTGAGAAAAACATCACGGGGTGGTGCGCATTGTATGGGTGTGTGTTACATTACCTTCACTAGTAGGAGTGAGAAAAACATCACGGGGTGGTGCGCATTGTATGGGTGTGTGTTACATTACATTCACTAGTAGGAGTGAGAAAAACATCACGGGGTGGTGCGCATTGTATGGGTGTGTGTTACATTACATTCACTAGTAGGAGTGAGAAAAACATCACGGGGTGGTGCGCATTGTATGGGTGTGTGTTACATTAGATTCACTAGTAGGACTGAGAAAAACATCACGGGGTGGTGCGCACTGTAGGGGTGTGTGTTACATTAGATTCACTAGTAGGAGTGAGAAAAACATCACGGGGTGGTGCGCATTGTATGGGTGTGTGTTACATTACATTCACTAGTAGGAGTGAGAAAAACATCACGGGGTGGTGCGCATTGTATGGGTGTGTGTTACATTACATTCACTAGTAGCAGTGAGAAAAACATCACGGGGTGGTGCGCATTGTATGGGTTTGTGTTACATTACATTCACTAGTAGCAGTGAGAAAAACATCACGGGGTGGTGCGCATTGTATGGGTGTGTGTTACATTACATTCACTAGTAGGAGTGAGAAAAACATCACGGGGTGGTGCGCAGTGTATGGGTTTGTGTTACATTACATTCACTAGTAGGAGTGAGTAAAACATCACGGGGTGGTGCGCATTGTATGGGTGTGTGTTACATTACATTCACTAGTAGGAGTGAGAAAAACATCACGGGGTGGTGCGCATTGTATGGGTGTGTGTTACATTACATTCACTAGTAGGAGTGAGAAAAACATCACGGGGTGGTGCGCATTGTATGGGTGTGTGTTACATTACATTCACTAATATGAGTGAGAAAAACATCACGGGGTGGTTCGCATTGTATGGGTGTGTGTTACATTACATTCACTAGTGGGAGTGAGAAAAACATCACGGGGTGGTGCGCATTATATGGGTGTGTGTTACATTACATTCACTAGTAGGAGTGAGAAAAACATCACGGGGTGGTGCGCATTGTATGGGTGTGTGTTACATTACCTTCACTAGTAGGAGTGAGAAAAACATCACGGGGTGGTGCGCATTGTATGGGTGTGTGTTACATTACATTCACTAGTAGGAGTGAGAAAAACATAACGGCGTGGTGCGCATTGTATGGGTGTGTGTTACATTACATTCACTAGTAGGAGTGAGAAAAACATCACGGGGTGGTGGCATTGTATGGGTGTGTGTTACATTACCTTCACTAGTAGGAGTGAGAAAAACATCACGGGGTGGTGCGCATTGTATGGGTGTGTGTTACATTACATTCACTAGTAGGAGTGAGAAAAACATAACGGCGTGGTGCGCATTGTATGGGTGTGTGTTACATTACATTCACTAGTAGGAGTGAGAAAAACATCACGGGGTGGTGCGCATTGTATGGGTGTGCGTTACATTACATTCACTAGTAGGAGTGAGAAAAACATCACGGGGTGGTGCGCATTGTATGGGTGTGTGTTACATTACATTCACTAGTAGGAGTGAGAAAAACATCACGGGGTGGTGCGCATTGTATGGGTGTGTGTTACATTAGATTCACTAGTAGGACTGAGAAAAACATCACGGGGTGGTGCGCACTGTAGGGGTGTGTGTTACATTAGATTCACTAGTAGGAGTGAGAAAAACATCACGGGGTGGTGCGCATTGTATGGGTGTGTGTTACATTACATTCACTAGTAGAAGTGAGAAAAACATCACGGGGAGGTGCGCATTGTATGGGTGTGTGTTACATTACATTCACTAGTAGCAGTGAGAAAAACATCACGGGGTGGTGCGCATTGTATGGGTTTGTGTTACATTACATTCACTAGTAGCAGTGAGAAAAACATCACGGGGTGGTGCGCATTGTATGGGTGTGTGTTACATTACATTCACTAGTAGGAGTGAGAAAAACATCACGGGGTGGTGCGCAGTGTATGGGTTTGTGTTACATTACATTCACTAGTAGGAGTGAGTAAAACATCACGGGGTGGTGCGCATTGTATGGGTGTGTGTTACATTACATTCACTAGTAGGAGTGAGAAAAACATCACGGGGTGGTGCGCATTGTATGGGTGTGTGTTACATTACATTCACTAGTAGGAGTGAGAAAAACATCACGGGGTGGTGCGCATTGTATGGGTGTGTGTTACATTACATTCACTAATATGAGTGAGAAAAACATCACGGGGTGGTGCGCATTGTATGGGTGTGTGTTACATTACATTCACTAGTGGGAGTGAGAAAAACATCACGGGGTGGTGCGCATTATATGGGTGTGTGTTACATTACATTCACTAGTAGGAGTGAGAAAAACATCACGGGGTGGTGCGCATTGTATGGGTGTGTGTTACATTAGATGCACTAGTAGGAGTGACAAAAACATCACAGGGTGGTGCGCATTGTATGGGTGTGTGTTACATTACATTCACTAGTAGGAGTGAGAAAAACATCACGGGGTGGTGCGCATTGTATGGGTGTGTGTTACATTACATTCCCTAGTAGGAGTGAGAAAAACATCACGGGGTGGTGCGCATTGTATGGGTGTGTGTTACATTACATTCAATAGTAGGGGTGAGAAAAACATCACGGGGTGGAGCGCATTGTATGCGTGTGTGTTACATTAGTTTCACTAGTAGGAGTGAGAAAAACATCACGGGGTGGTGCGCATTGTATGGGTGTGTGTTACATTACCTTCACTAGTAGGAGTGAGAAAAACATCACGGGGTGGTGCGCATTGTATGGGTGTGTGTTACATTACATTCACTAGTAGGAGTGAGAAAAACATCACGGGGTGGTGCGCATTGTATGGGTGTGTGTTACATTACATTCACTAGTAGGAGTGAGAAAAACATCACGGGGTGGTGCGCATTGTATGGGTGTGTGTTACATTAGATTCACTAGTAGGACTGAGAAAAACATCACGGGGTGGTGCGCACTGTAGGGGTGTGTGTTACATTAGATTCACTAGTAGGAGTGAGAAAAACATCACGGGGTGGTGCGCATTGTATGGGTGTGTGTTACATTACATTCACTAGTAGGAGTGAGAAAAACATCACGGGGTGGTGCGCATTGTATGGGTGTGTGTTACATTACATTCACTAGTAGCAGTGAGAAAAACATCACGGGGTGGTGCGCATTGTATGGGTTTGTGTTACATTACATTCACTAGTAGCAGTGAGAAAAACATCACGGGGTGGTGCGCATTGTATGGGTGTGTGTTACATTACATTCACTAGTAGGAGTGAGAAAAACATCACGGGGTGGTGCGCAGTGTATGGGTTTGTGTTACATTACATTCACTAGTAGGAGTGAGTAAAACATCACGGGGTGGTGCGCATTGTATGGGTGTGTGTTACATTACATTCACTAGTAGGAGTGAGAAAAACATCACGGGGTGGTGCGCATTGTATGGGTGTGTGTTACATTACATTCACTAGTAGGAGTGAGAAAAACATCACGGGGTGGTGCGCATTGTATGGGTGTGTGTTACATTACATTCACTAATATGAGTGAGAAAAACATCACGGGGTGGTTCGCATTGTATGGGTGTGTGTTACATTACATTCACTAGTGGGAGTGAGAAAAACATCACGGGGTGGTGCGCATTATATGGGTGTGTGTTACATTACATTCACTAGTAGGAGTGAGAAAAACATCACGGGGTGGTGCGCATTGTATGGGTGTGTGTTACATTACCTTCACTAGTAGGAGTGAGAAAAACATCACGGGGTGGTGCGCATTGTATGGGTGTGTGTTACATTACATTCACTAGTAGGAGTGAGAAAAACATAACGGCGTGGTGCGCATTGTATGGGTGTGTGTTACATTACATTCACTAGTAGGAGTGAGAAAAACATCACGGGGTGGTGGCATTGTATGGGTGTGTGTTACATTACCTTCACTAGTAGGAGTGAGAAAAACATCACGGGGTGGTGCGCATTGTATGGGTGTGTGTTACATTACATTCACTAGTAGGAGTGAGAAAAACATAACGGCGTGGTGCGCATTGTATGGGTGTGTGTTACATTACATTCACTAGTAGGAGTGAGAAAAACATCACGGGGTGGTGCGCATTGTATGGGTGTGCGTTACATTACATTCACTAGTAGGAGTGAGAAAAACATCACGGGGTGGTGCGCATTATATGGGTGTGTGTTACATTACATTCACTAGTAGGAGTGTGAAAAACATCACGGGGTAGTGCGCATTGTATGGGTGTGTGTTACATTACATTCACTAGTAGCAGTGAGAAAAACATCACGGGGTGGTGCGCATTGTATGGGTGTGTGTTACATTACATTCACTACTAGGAGTGAGAAAAACATCACGGGGTGGTGCGCATTGTATGGGTGTGTGTTACATTACATTCACTAGTAGGAGTGAGAAAAACATCACGGGGTGGTGCGCATTAGATGGGTGTGTGTTACATTACATTCACTAGTAGGAATGAGAAAAAAATCACGGGGTGGTGCGCATTGTATGCGTGTGTTTTACATTAGATTCACTAGTAGGAGTGAGAAAAACATCACGGGGTTGTGCGCATTGTATGCGTGGGTGTTACATTACATTCACTAGTAGGAGTGAGAAAAACATCACGGGGTGGTGCGCATTGTATGGGTGTGTGTTACATTACATTCACTAGTAGGAGTGAGAAAAACATCACGGGGTGGTGCGCATTGTATGGGTGTGTGTTACATTACATTCACTAGTAGGAGTGAGAAAAACATCACGGGGTGGTGCGCATTGTATGGGTGTGTGTTACATTACATTCACTAGTAGGAGTGAGAAAAACATCACGGGGTGGTGCGCATTGTATGGGTGTGTGTTACATTAGATTCACTAATAGGAGTGAGAAAAACATCACGGGGTGGTGCGCAGTGTATGGGTGTGTGTTACATTACATTCACTAGTAAGAGTGAGAAAAACATCACGCGGTGGTGCGCATTTTATGGGTGTGTGTTACATTACATTCACTAGTAGGAGTGAGAAAAACATCACGGGGTGGTGTGAATCGGAGGGTCTGAATTAGGATAGGCAGTGAGTGGCAATGTAGCTTGGAGAAAAGCACCGCGGGGTGGTCAGCATGGGGAGGTCAGGGAACATGCAGTGGCAATGTAGGATAGGTTTCTGAAAAACATCACGGGGTGGTGCGCATTGTATGGGTGTGTGTTACATTACATTCACTAGTAGGAGTGAGAAAAACATCACGGGGTGTTGCGCATTGTATGTGTGTGTGTTACATTAGATTCACTAGTAGGACTGAGAAAAACATCACAGGGTGGTGCGCACTGTAGGGGTGTGTGTTACATTAGATTCACTAGTAGGAGTGAGAAAAACATCACGGGGTGGTGCGCATTGTATGGGTGTGTGTTACATTACATTCACTAGTAGCAGTGAGAAAAACATCACGGGGTGGTGCGCATTGTATGGGTTTGTGTTACATTACATTCACTAGTAGCAGTGAGAAAAACATCACGGGGTGGTGCGCATTGTATGGGTGTGTGTTACATTACATTCACTAGTAGGAGTGAGAAAAACATCACGGGGTGGTGCGCAGTGTATGGGTTTGTGTTACATTACATTCACTAGTAGGAGTGAGAAAAACATCACGGGGTGGTGCGCAATGTATGGGTGTGTGTTACATTACATTCACTAGTAGGAGTGAGAAAAACATCACGGGGTGGTGCGCATTGTATGGGTGTGTGTTACATTACATTCACTAGTAGGAGTGAGAAAAACATCACGGGGTGGTGCGCATTGTATGGGCGTGTGTTACATTACATTCACTAATATGAGTGAGAAAAACATCACGGGGTGGTGCGCATTGTATGGGTGTGTGTTACATTACATTCACTAGTAGGAGTGAGAAAAACATCACGGGGTGGTGCGCATTATATGGGTGTGTGTTACATTACATTCACTAGTAGGAGTGAGAAAAACATCACGGGGTGGTGCGCATTGTACGGGTGTGTGTTACATTAGATGCACTAGTAGGAGTGACAAAAACATCACAGGGTGGTGCGCATTGTATGGGTGTGTGTTACATTACATTCACTAGTAGGAGTGAGAAAAACATCACGGGGTGGTGCGCATTGTATGGGTGTGTGTTACATTACATTCACTAGTAGGAGTGAGAAAAACATCACGGGGTGGTGCGCATTGTATGGGTGTGTGTTACATTACATTCACTAGTAGGAGTGAGAAAAACATCACGGGGTGGTGTGAATCGGAGGGTCTGAATTAGGATAGGCAGTGAGTGGCAATGTAGGATGGAGAAAAGCACCGCGGGGTGGTCAGCATGGGGAGGTCAGGGAACATGCAGTGGCAATGTAGGATAGGTTTCTGAAAAACATCGCGGGGTGGTGCGCATTTTATGGGTGTGTGTTACATTAGATTCACTAGTAGGAGTGAGAAAAACATCACGGGGTGGTGCGCATTGTATGGGTGTGTGTTACATTACATTCACAAGTAGCAGTGAGAAAAACATCACGGGGTGGTGCGCATTGTATGGGTGTGTGTTACATTACATTCACTCGTAGGAGTGAGAAAAACATCACGGGGTGGTGCGCATTGCATGGGTGTGTGTTACATTACATTCACTAGTAGGAGTGAGAAAAACATCACGGGGTGGTGCGCATTGTATGGGTGTGTGTTACATTACATTCACTAGTAGGAGTGAGAAAAACATCACGGGGTGGTGCGCATTGTATGGGTGTGTGTTACATTACATTCACTAGTAGGAGTGAGAAAAACATCACGGGGTGGTGCGCATTGAATGGGTGTGTGTTACATTACATTCACTAGGAGGAGTGAGAAAAACATCACGGGGTGGTGCGCATTGTATGGGTGTGTGTTACATTACATTCACTAGTAGGAGTGAGAAAAACATCCCGGGGTGGTGCGCATTGTATGGGTGTGTGTTACATTACATTCACTAGTAGGAGTGAGAAAAACATCACGGGGTGGTGCGCATTGTATGGGTGTGTGTTACATTAGATTTACTAGTAGGAGTGAAAAAAACATCACGGGGTGGTGCGCAATGTATGGGTGTGTGTTACTTTAGATTCACTAGTAGGAGTGAGAAAAACATCACGGGGTGGTGCGCATTGTATGGGTGTGTGTTACATTACATTCACTAGTAGGAGTGAGAAAAACATCACGGGGTGGTGCGCATTGTATGGGTGTGTGTTACATTACATTCACTACTAGGAGTGAGAAAAATATCACGGCATGGTGCACATTGTATGGGTGTGTGTTACATTACATTCACTAGTAGGAGTGAGAAAAACATCACGGGATGGTGCGCATTGTAGGGGTGTGTGTTACATTACATTCACTAGTAGGAGTGAAAAAAACATCACGGGGTGGTGCGCAATGTATGGGTGTGTGTTACATTACATTCACTAATAGGAGTGAGAAAAACATCACGGGGTGGTGCGCATGGTATGGGTGTGTGTTACATTACATTCACTAGTAGGAGTGAGAAAAACATCACGGGGTGGTGCGCATTGTATGGGTGTGTGTTACATTACATTCACTACTAGGAGTGAGAAAAACATCACGGGGTGGTGCACATTGTATGGGTGTGTGTTACATTACATTCACTAGTAGGAGTGAGAAAAACATCACGGGATTGTGCGCATTTTAGGGGTGTGTGTTACATTAGATTCACTAGTAGGAGTGAAAAAAACATCACGGGGTGGTGCGCAATGTATGGGTGTGTGTTACATTAGATTCACTAGTAGGAGTGATAAAAACATCACGGGGTGGTGCGCATGGTATGGGTGTGTGTTACATTACATTCACTAGTAGGAGTGAGAAAAACATCACGGGGTGGTGCGCATTGTATGGGTGTGTGTTACATTACATTCACTACTAGGAGTGAGAAAAACATCACGGGGTGGTGCACATTGTATGGGTGTGTGTTATATTACATTCACTAGTAGGAGTGAGAAAAACATCACGGGATGGTGCGCATTGTAGGGGTGTGTGTTACATTAGGTTTACTAGTAGGAGTGAAAAAAACATCACGGGGTGGTGCGCAATATATGGGTGTGTGTTACATTACATTCACTAGTAGGAGTGAGAAAAACATCACGGGGTGGTGCGCATGGTATGGGTGTGTGTTACATTACATTCACTAGTAGGAGTGAGAAAAACATCACGGGGTGGTTCGCATTGTATGGGTGTGTGTTACATTACATTCACTAGGAGGAGTGAGAAAAACATCACGGGATGGTGCGCATTTTAGGGGTGTGTGTTACATTACATTCACTAGTAGGAGTGATAAAAACATCACGGGGTGGTGCGCATGGTATGGGTGTGTGTTACAATAGATTCACTAGTAGGAGTGAGAAAAACATCACGGAGTGGTGTGCATTGTATGGGTGTGTGTTACATTACATTCACTAGTAGGAGTGAGAAAAACATCACGGGGTGGTGCGCATTGTATGCGTGTGTGTTACATTAGATTCACTAGTAGGAGTGAGAAAAACATCACGGGGTGGTGCGCATTGTATGGGTGTGTGTTACATTACCTTCACTAGTAGGAGTGAGAAAAACATCACGGGGTGGGGCGCATTGTATGGGTGTGTGTTACATTACATTCACTAGTAGGAGTGAGAAAAACATCACGGTAGGTGCGCATTGTATGGGTGTGTGTTACATTACATTCACTAGTAGGAGTGAGAAAAACATCACGGGGTGGTGCGCATTGTATGGGTGTGCGTTACATTACATTCACTAGTAGGAGTGAGAAAAACATCACGGGGTGGTGCGCATTGTATGGGTGTGTGTTACATTACATTCACTAGTAGGAGTGTGAAAAACATCACGGGGTAGTGCGCATTGTATGGGTGTGTGTTACATTACATTCACTAGTAGCAGTGAGAAAAACATCACGGGGTAGTACGCATTGTATGGGTGTGTGTTACATTACATTCACTAGTAGCAGTGAGAAAAACATCACGGGGTAGTGCGCATTGTATGGGTGTGTGTTACATTACATTCACTAGTAGCAGTGAGAAAAACATCACGGGGTGGTGCGCATTGTATGGGTGTGTGTTACATTACATTCACTACTAGGAGTGAGAAAAACATCACGGGTTGGTGCGCATTGTATGGGTGTGTGTTACATTACATTCACTAGTAGGAGTGAGAAAAACATCACGGGTGGTGCGCATTGTATGGGTGTGTGTTACATTACATTCACTAGTAGGAGTGAGAAAAACATCACGGGGTGGTGCGCATTGTATGCGTGTGTGTTACATTAGATTCACTATTAGGAGTGAGAAAAACATCACGGGGTGGTGCGCATTGTATGGGTGTGTGTTACATTACATTCACTAGTAGGAGTGAGAAAAACATCACGGGGTGGTGCGCATTGTATGCGTGGGTGTTACATTACATTCACTAGTAGGAGTGAGAAAAACATCACAGGGTGATGCGCATTGTATGGGTGTGTGTTACATTACATTCACTAGTACGAGTGAGAAAAACATCACGGGGTGGTGCGCATTGTATGGGTTTGTGTTACATTACATTCACTAGTAGGAGTGAGAAAAACATCACGGGGTGGTGCGCATTGTATGGGTGTGTGTTACATTACATTCACTAGTAGGAGTGAGAAAAACATCACGGGGTGGTGCGCATTGTATGGGTGTGTGTTACATTAGTTTCACTAATAGGAGTGAGAAAAACATCACGGGGTGGTGCGCAGTGTATGGGTGTGTGTTACATTACATTCACTAGTAAGAGGGAGAAAAACATCACGCGGTGGTGCGCATTGTATGGGTGTGTGTTACATTACATTCACTAGTAGGAGTGAGAAAAACATCACGGGGTGGTGCGCATTGTATGGGTGTGTGTTACATTACATTCACTAGTAGGAGTGAGAAAAAAATCACGGGGTGGTGAGCATTGTATGCGTGTGTGTTACATTAGATTCACTATTAGGAGTGAGAAAAACATCACGGGGTGGTGCGCATTGTATGGGTGTGTGTTACATTACATTCACTAGTAGGAGTGAGAAAAACATCACGGGGTGGTGCGCATTGTATGCGTGGGTGTTACATTACATTCACTAGTATGAGTGAGAAAAACATCACAGGGTGGTGCACATTGTATGGGTGTGTGTTACATTACATTCACTAGTACGAGTGAGAAAAACATCACGGGGTGGTGCGCATTGTATGGGTTTGTGTTACATTACATTCACTAGTAGGAGTGAGAAAAACATCACGGGGTGGTGCGCATTGTATGGGTGTGTGTTACATAACATTCACTACTAGGAGTGAGAAAAACATCACGGGGTGGTGCACATTGTATGGGTGTGTGTTACATTACATTCACTAGTAGGAGTGAGAAAAACATCACGGGATCGTGCGCATTGTAGGGGTGTGTGTTACATTAGATTTACTAGTAGGAGTGAAAAAAACATCACGGGGTGGTGCGCAATGTATGGGTGTGTGTTACATTACATTCACTAGTAGGAGTGAGAAAAACATCACGGGGTGGTGCGCATGGTATGGGTGTGTGTTACATTACATTCACTAGTAGGAGTGAGAAAAACATCACGGGGTGGTTCGCATTGTATGGGTGTGTGTTACATTACATTCACTAGGAGGAGTGAGAAAAACATCACGGGATGGTGCGCATTTAAGGGGTGTGTGTTACATTAGATTCACTAATAGGAGTGAAAAAAACATCACGGGGTGGTGCGCAATGTATGGGTGTGTGTTACATTACATTCACTAGTAGTAGTGATAAAAACATCACGGGGTGGTGCGCATGGTATGGGTGTGTGTTACAATAGATTCACTAGTAGGAGTGAGAAAAACATCACGGAGTGGTGTGCATTGTATGGGTGTGTGTTACATTACATTCACTAGTAGGAGTGAGAAAAACATCACGGGGTGGTGCGCATTGTATGCGTGTGTGTTACATTAGATTCACTAGTAGGAGTGAGAAAAACATCACGGGGTGGTGCGCATTGTATGGGTGTGTGTTACATTACCTTCACTAGTAGGAGTGAGAAAAACATCACGGGGTGGTGCGCATTGTATGGGTGTGTGTTACATTACATTCACTAGTAGGAGTGAGAAAAACATCACGGGGTGGTGCGCATTGTATGGGTGTGTGTTACATTACATTCACTAGTAGGAGTGAGAAAAACATCACGGGGTGGTGCGCATTGTATGGGTGTGCGTTACATTACATTGACTAGTAGGAGTGAGAAAAACATCACGGGGTGGTGCGCATTGTATGGGTGTGTGTTACATTACATTCACTAGTAGGAGTGTGAAAAACATCACGGGGTAGTGCGCATTGTATGGGTGTGTGTTACATTACATTCACTAGTAGCAGTGAGAAAAACATCACGGGGTAGTGCGCATTGTATGGGTGTGTGTTACATTACATTCACTAGTAGCAGTGAGAAAAACATCACGGGGTGGTGCGCATTGTATGGGTGTGTGTTACATTACATTCACTAGTAGGAGTGAGAAAAACATCACGGGGCGGTGCGCATTGTATGGGTGTGTGTTACATTACATTCACTACTAGGAGTGAGAAAAACATCACGGGGTGGTGCGCATTGTATGGGTGTGTGTTACATTACATTCACTAGTAGGAGTGAGAAAAACATCACGGGGTGGTGCGCATTGTTATGGGTGTGTGTTACATTACATTCACTAGTAGGAGTGAGAAAAAAATCACGGGGTGGTGCGCATTGTATGCGTGTGTGTTACATTAGATTCACTATTAGGAGTGAGAAAAACATCACGGGGTGGTGCGCATTGTATGGGTGTGTGTTACATTACATTCACTAGTAGGAGTGAGAAAAACATCACGGGGTGGTGCGCATTGTATGCGTGGGTGTTACATTACATTCACTAGTAGGAGTGAGAAAAACATCACGGGGTGGTGCGCATTGTATGGGTGTGTGTTACATTACATTCACTAGTACGAGTGAGAAAAACATCACGGGGTGGTGCGCATTGTATGGGTTTGTGTTACATTACATTCACTAGTAGGAGTGAGAAAAACATCACGGGGTGGTGCGCATTGTATGGGTGTGTGTTACATTACTTTCACTAGTAGGAGTGAGAAAAACATCACGGGGTGGTGCGCATTGTATGGGTGTGTGTTACATTAGATTCACTAATAGGAGTGAGAAAAACATCACGGGGTGGTGCGCAGTGTATGGGTGTGTGTTACATTACATTCACTAGTAGGAGGGAGAAAAACATCACGCGGTGGTGCGCATTGTATGGGTGTGTGTTACATTACATTCACTAGTAGGAGTGAGAAAAACATCACGGGGTGGTGCGCATTGTATGGGTGTGTGTTACATTACGTTCACTAGTAGGAGTGAGAAAAAAATCACGGGGTGGTGAGCATTGTATGCGTGTGTGTTACATTAGATTCACTATTAGAAGTGAGAAAAACATCACGGGGTGGTGCGCATTGTATGGGTGTGTGTTACATTACATTCACTAGTAGGAGTGAGAAAAACATCACGGGGTGGTGCGCATTGTATGCGTGGGGGTTACATTACATTCACTAGTATGAGTGAGAAAAACATCACGGGGTGGTGCGCATTGTATGGGTGTGTGTTACATTACATTCACTAGTACGAGTGAGAAAAACATCACGGGGTGGTGCGCATTGTATGGGTTTGTGTTACATTACATTCACTAGTAGGAGTGAGAAAAACATCACGGGGTGGTGCGCATTGTATGGGTGTGTGTTACATTACTTTCACTAGTAGGAGTGAGAAAAACATCACGGGGTGGTGCGCATTGTATGGGTGTGTGTTACATTAGATTCACTAATAGGAGTGAGAAAAACATCACGGGGTGGTGCGCAGTGTATGGGTGTGTGTTACATTACATTCACTAGTAGGAGGGAGAAAAACATCACGGGGTGGTGCGCATTGTATGGGTGTGTGTTACATTAGATTCACTAGTAGGAGTGAGAAAAAATCACGGGGTGGTGTGAATCGGAGGGTCTGAATTAGGATAGGCAGTGAGTGGCAATGTAGGATGGAGAAAAGCACCGCGGGGTGGTCAGCATGGGGAGGTCTGGGAACATGCAGTGGCAATGTAGGATAGGTTTCTGAAAAACATCACGGGGTGGTGCGCATTCTATGGGTGTGTGTTACATTACATTCACTAGTAGGAGTGAGAAAAACATCACGGGGTGTTGCGCATTGTATGGGTGTGTGTTACATTAGATTCACTAGTAGGAGTGAGAAAAACATCATGGGGTGGTGCGCACTGTATGGGTGTGTGTTACATTAGATTCACTAGTAGGAGTGAGAAAAATATCACAGGGTGGTGCGCATTGTATGGGTGTGTGTTACATTACATTCACTAGTAGGAGTGAGAAAAACATCACGGGATGGTGCGCATTGTATGGGTGTGTGTTACATTACATTCACTAGTAGGAGTGAGAAAAACATCACGGGGTGGTGCGCATTGTATGGGTGTGTGTTACATTACATTCACTAGTAGCAGTGAGAAAAACATCACGGGGTGGTGCGCATTGTATGGGTGTGTGTTACATTACATTCACTAGTAGGAGTGAGAAAAACATCACGGGGTGGTGCGCAGTGTATGGGTTTGTGTTACATTACATTCACTAGTAGGAGTGAGAAAAACATCACGGGGTGGTGCGCATTGTATGGGTGTGTGTTACATTACATTCACTAGTAGGAGTGAGAAAAACATCACGGGGTGGTGCGCATTGTATGGGCGTGTGTTACATTACATTCACTAGTAGGAGTGAGAAAAACATCACGGGGTGGTGCGCATTGTATGGGTGTGTGTTACATGACATTCACTAATATGAGTGAGAAAAACATCCCGGGGTGGTGCGCATTGTATGGGTGTGTGTTACATTACATTCACTAGTAGGAGTGAGAAAAACATCACGGGGTGGTGCGCATTATATGGGTGTGTGTTACATTACATTCACTAGTAGGAGTGAGAAAAACATCACGGGATGGTGCGCATTGTATGTGTGTGTGTTACATTAGATTCACTAGTAGGAGTGAGAAAAACATCACAGGGTGGTGCGCATTGTATGGGTGTGTGTTACATTACATTCACTAGTAGGAGTGAGAAAAACATCACGGGGTGGTGCGCATTGTATGGGTGTGTGTTACATTACATTCACTAGTAGGAGTGAGAAAAACATCACGGGGTGGTGCGCATTGTATGGGTGTGCGTTACATTACATTCACTATTAGGAGTGAGAAAAACGTCACGGGGTGGTGCGCATTGTATGGGTGTGCTTTACATTACATTCACTAGTAGGAGTGTGAAAAACATCACGGGGTGGTGCGCATTGTATGGGTTTGTGTTACATTACATTCACTAGTAGGAGTGAGAAAAACATCACGGGGTGGTGCGCATTGTATGGGTGTGTGTTACATTACTTTCACTAGTAGGAGTGAGAAAAACATCACGGGGTGGTGCGCATTGTATGGGTGTGTGTTACATTAGATTCACTAATAGGAGTGAGAAAAACATCACGGGGTGGTGCGCAGTGTATGGGTGTGTGTTACATTACATTCACTAGTAGGAGGGAGAAAAACATCACGCGGTGGTGCGCATTGTATGGGTGTGTGTTACATTAGATTCACTAGTAGGAGTGAGAAAAAATCACGGGGTGGTGTGAATCGGAGGGTCTGAATTAGGATAGGCAGTGAGTGGCAATGTAGGATGGAGAAAAACACCGCGGGGTGGTCAGCATGGGGAGGTCAGGGAACATGCAGTGGCAATGTAGGATAGGTTTCTGAAAAACATCACGTGGTGGTGCGCATTGTATGGGTGTGTGTTACATTACATTCACTAGTAGGAGTGAGAAAAACATCACGGGGTGTTGCGCATTGTATGGGTGTGTGTTACATTAGATTCACTAGTAGGAGTGAGAAAAACATCATGGGGTGGTGCACACTGTATGGGTGTGTGTTACATTAGATTCACTAGTAGGAGTGAGAAAAATATCACAGGGTGGTGCGCATTGTATGGGTGTGTGTTACATTACATTCACTAGTAGGAGTGAGAAAAACATCACGGGGTGGTGCGCATTGTATGGGTGTGTGTTACATTACATTCACTAGTAGGAGTGAGAAAAACATCACGGGGTGGTGCGCATTGTATGGGTGTGTGTTACATTACATTCACTAGTAGCAGTGAGAAAAACATCACGGGGTGGTGCGCATTGTATGGGTGTGTGTTACATTACATTCACTAGTAGGAGTGAGAAAAACATCACGGGGTGGTGCGCAGTGTATGGGTTTGTGTTACATTACATTCACTAGTAGGAGTGAGAAAAACATCACGGGGTGGTGCGCATTGTATGGGTGTGTGTTACATTACATTCACTAGTAGGAGTGAGAAAAACATCACGGGGTGGTGCGCATTGTATGGGTGTGTGTTACATTACATTCACTAATATGAGTGAGAAAAACATCACGGGGTGGTGTGCATTGTATGGGTGTGTGTTACATTACATTCACTAGTAGGAGTGAGAAAAACATCACGGGGTGGTGCGCATTATATGGGTGTGTGTTACATTACATTCACTAGTAGGAGTGAGAAAAACATCACGGGGTGGTGCGCATTGTATGGGTGTGTGTTACATTAGATTCACTTGTAGGAGTGAGAAAAACATCACAGGGTGGTGCGCATTGTATGGGTGTGTGTTACATTACATTCATTAGTAGGAGTGAGAAAAACATCACGGGGTGTTGCGCATTGTATGGGTGTGTGTTACATTACATTCACTAGTAGGAGTGAGAAAAACATCACGTGGTGGTGCGCATTGTATGGGTGTGCGTTACATTACATTCACTAGTAGGAGTGAGAAAAACGTCACGGGGTGGTGCGCATTGTATGGGTGTGTGTTACATTACATTCACTAGTAGGAGTGTGAAAAACATCACGGGGTGGTGCGCATTGTATGGGTGTGTGTTACATTACATTCACTGTAGGAGTGAGAAAAACATCACGGGGTGGTGCGCATTGTATGGGTGTGTGTTACATTACATTCACTAGTAGGAGTGAGAAAAACATCACGGGGTGGTACGCATTGTATGCGTGGGTGTTACATTACATTCACTAGTAGGAGTGAGAAAAACATCACGGGGTGGTGCGCATTGTATGGGTGTGTGTTACATTACATTCACTAGTACGAGTGAGAAAAACATCACGGGGTGGTGCGCATTGTATGGGTTTGTGTTACATTACATTCACTAGTAGGAGTGAGAAAAACATCACGGGGTGGTGCGCATTGTATGGGTGTGTGTTACATTACTTTCACTAGTAGGAGTGAGAAAAACATCACGGGGTGGTGCGAATTGTATGGGTGTGTGTTACATTAGATTCACTAATAGAAGTGAGAAAAACATCACGGGGTGGTGCGCATTTTATGGGTGTGTGTTACATTACATTCACTAGTAGGAGTGAGAAAAACATCACGCGGTGGTGCGCATTGTATAGGTGTGTGTTACATTAGATTCACTAGTAGGATTGAGAAAAACATCACGGGGTGGTGTGAATCGGAGGGTCTGAATTAGGATAGGCAGTGAGTGGCAATGTAGGATGGAGAAAAGCACCGCGGGGTGGTCTGCATGGGGAGGTCAGGGAACATGCAGTGGCAATGTAGGGTAGGTTTCTGAAAAACATCACGGGGTGGTGCGCATTGTATGGGTGTGTGTCACATTACATTCACTAGTAGGAGTGAGAAAAACATCACGGGGAGTTGCGCATTGTATGGGTGTGTGTTACATTAGATTCACTAGTAGGAGTGAGAAAAACATCACAGGGTGGTGCGCATTGTATGGGTGTGTGTTACATTACATTCACTAGTAGGAGTGAGAAAAACATCACGGGGTGGTGCGCATTGTATGGGTGTGTGTTACATTACATTCACTAGTAGCAGTGAGAAAAACATCACGGGGTGGTGCGCATTGTATGGGTGTGTGTTACATTACATTCACTAGTAGGAGTGAGAAAAACATCATGGGGTGGTGCGCAGTGTATGGGTTTGTGTTACATTACATTCACTAGTAGGATTGAGAAAAACATCATGGGGTGGTGTGCATTGTATGGGTGTGTGTTACATTAGATTCACTAATAGGAGTGAGAAAAACATCACGGGGTGGTGCGCATTGTATGGGTGTGTGTTACATTACATTCACTAGTAGGAGTGAGAAAAACATCACGGGGTGGTGCGCATTGTATGGGTGTGTGTTACATTACATTCACTAATATGAGTGAGAAAAACATCACGGGGTGGTGCGCATTTTATGGGTGTGTGTTACATTACATTCACTAGTAGGAGTGAGAAAAACATCACGGGGTGGTGCGCATTATATGGGTGTGTGTTACATTACATTCACTAGTAGGAGTGAGAAAAACATCACGGGGTGGTGCGCATTGTATGGGTGTGTGTTACATTAGATTCACTTGTAGGAGTGAGAAAAACATCACGGGGTGGTGCGCATTGTATGGGTGTGTGTTACATTACATTCACTAGTAGGAGTGAGAAAAACATCACGGGGTGGTACGCATTGTATGCGTGGGTGTTACATTACATTCACTAGTAGGAGTGAGAAAAACATCACGGGGTGGTGCGCATTGTATGGGGGTGTGTTACATTATATTCACTAGTACGAGTGAGAAAAACATCACGGGGTGGTGCGCATTGAATGGGTTTGTGTTACATTACATTCACTAGTAGGAGTGAGAAAAACATCACGGGGTGGTGCGCATTGTATGGGTGTGTGTTACATTACTTTCACTAGTAGAAGTGAGAAAAACATCACGGGGTGGTGCGAATTGTATGGGTGTGTGTTACATTAGATTCACTAATAGGAGTGAGAAAAACATCACGGGGTGGTGCGCAGTGTATGGGTGTGTGTTACATTACATTCACTAGTAGGAGTGAGAAAAACATCACGGGTGGTGCGCATTGTATACGTGTGTGTTACATTAGATTCACTAGTAGGAGTGAGAAAAACATCACGGGGTGGTGTGAATCGGAGGGTCTGAATTAGGATAGGCAGTGAGTGGCAATGTAGGATGGAGAAAAGCACCGCGGGGTGGTCAGCATGGGGAGGTCAGGGAACATGCAGTGGCAATGTAGGATAGGTTTCTGAAAAACATCACGGGGTGGTGTGCATTGTATGGGTGTGTGTCACATTACATTCACTAGTAGGAGTGAGAAAAACATCAGGGGGTGTTGCGAATTGTATGGGTGTGTGTTACATTAGATTCACTAGTAGGAGTGAGAAAAACATCACAGGGTGGTGCGCATTGTATGGGTGTGTGTTACATTACATTCACTAGTAGGAGTGAGAAAAACATCACGGGGTGGTGCGCATTGTATGGGTGTGTGTTACATTACATTCACTAGTAGGAGTGAGAAAAACATCACGGGGTGATGCGCATTGTATGGGTGTGTGTTACATTACATTCTCTAATAGGAGTGAGAAAAACATCACGGGGTGGTTCGCATTTTATGGGTGTGTGTTACATTACATTCACTAGTAGGAGTGAGAAAAACATCACGGGGTGGTGCGCATTGTATGGGTGTGTGTTACATTACATTCACTAATAGGAGTGAGAAAAACATCACGGGGTGGTTCGCATTGTATGGGTGTGTGTTACATTACATTCACTAGTAGGAGTGAGAAAAACATCACGGGGTGGTGCGCATTGTATGGGTGTGTGTTACATTACATTCACTAATAGGAGTGAGAAAAACATCACGGGTGGTGTGAATCGGAGGGTCTGAATTAGGATAGGCAGTGAGTGGCAATGTAGAATGGAGAAAAGCGCCGCGGGGTGGTCAGCATGGGGAAGTCAGGGAACATGCAGTGGCAATGTAGGATAGGTTTTTGAAAAACATCGCGGGGTAGTGCGCATTTTATGGGTGTGTGTTACATTACATTCACTAATAGGAGTGAGAAAAACATCACGGGGTGGTTCGCATTGTATGGGTGTGTGTTACATTACATTCACTAGTAGGAGTGAGAAAAACATCACGGGGTGGTGCGCATTGTATGGGTGTGTGTTACATTACATCCACTAAAAGGGGTGAGAAAAACATCACGGGGTGGTGCGCATTGTATGGGTGTGTGTTACATTACATTCACTAGTAGGAGTGAGAAAAACATCACGGGGTGGTGCGCATTGTATGGGTGTGTGTTACATTACATTCACTAGTAGGAGTGAGAAAAACATCACGGGGTGGTGCGCATTGTATGGGTGTGTGTTACATTACATTCCCTAGTAGGAGTGAGAAAAACATCACGGGGTGGTGCGCATTGTATGGGTGTGTGTTACATTACATTCACTAGTAGGAGTGAGAAAAACATCACGGGGTGGTGCGCATTGTATGCGTGGGTGTTACATTAGATTCACTAGTAGGAGTGAGAAAAACATCACGGGGTGGTGCGCATTGTATGGGTGTGTGTTACATTACCTTCACTAGTAGGAGTGAGAAAAACATCACGGGGTGGTGCGCATTGTATGGGTGTGTTTTACATTACATTCACTAGTAGGAGTGAGAAAAACATCACGGGGTGGTGCGCATTGTATGGGTGAGTGTTACATTACATTCACTAGTAGCAGTGAGAAAAATATCACGGGGTGGTGCGCATTGTATGGGTGTGTGTTACATTACATTCACTAGTAGGAGTGAGAAAAACATCACGGGGTGGTGCGCATTGTATGGGTTTGCGTTACATTACATTCAGTAGTAGGAGTGTGAAAAACATCACGGGGTAGTGCGCATTGTATGGGTGTGTGTTACATTACATTCACTAGTAGGAGTGAGAAAAACATCACGTGGTGGTGCGCATTGTATGGGTGTGTGTTACATTACATTCACTACTAGGAGTGAGAAAAACATCACGGGGTGGTGCGCATTGTATGGGTGTGTGTTACATTACATTCACTAGTAGGAGTGAGAAAAACATCACAGGGTGGTGCGCATTGTATGGGTGTGTGTTACATTACATTCACTAGTAGGAGTGAGAAAAAAATCACGGGGTGGTGCGCATTGTATGCGTGTGTGTTACATTACATTCACTAGTAGGAGTGAGAAAAACATCACGGGGTGGTGCGCATTGTATGGGTGTGTGTTACATTACATTCACTAGTAGGAGTGAGAAAAACATCACGGGGTGGTGCGCATTGTATGCGTGAGTGTTACATTACATTCACTAGTAGGAGTGAGAAAAACATCACGGGGTGGTGCGCATTGTATGGGTGTGTGTTACATTACTTTCACTAGTAGGTGTGAGAAAAACATCACGGGGTGGTGCGAATTGTATGGGTGTGTGTTACATTAGATTCACTAATAGGAGTGAGAAAAACATCACGGGGTGGTGCACAGTGTATGGGTGTGTGTTACATTACATTCACTAGTAGGAGTGAGAAAAACATCACGGGTGGTGCGCATTGTATAGGTGTGTGTTACATTAGATTCACTAGTAGGAGTGAGAAAAACATCACTGGGTGGTGTGAATCGGAGGGTCTGAATTAGGATAGGCAGTGAGTGGCAATGTAGGATGGAGAAAAGCACCGCGGGGTGGTCAGCATGGGGAGGTCAGGGAACATGCAGTGGCAATGTAGGATAGGTTTCTGAAAAACATCACGGGGTGGTGCGCATTGTATGGGTGTGTGTCACATTACATTCACTAGTAGGAGTGAGAAAAACATCACGGGGTGTTGCGAATGTATGGGTGTGTGTTACATTAGATTCACTAGTAGGAGTGAGAAAAACATCACAGGGTGGTGCGCATTGTATGGGTGTGTGTTACATTACATTCACTAGTAGGAGTGAGAAAAACATCACGGCGTGGTGCGCATTGTATGGGTGTGTGTTACATTACATTCACTAGTAGGAGTGAGAAAAACATCACGGGGTGGTGCGCATTGTATTGGTGTGTGTTACATTACATTCTCTAATAGGAGTGAGAAAAACATCACGGGGTGGTTCGCATTGTATGGGTGTGTGTTACATTACATTCACTAGTAGGAGTGAGAAAAACATCACGGGGTGGTGCGCATTGTATGGGTGTGTGTTACATTACATTCACTAATAGGAGTGAGAAAAACATCACGGGGTGGTTCGCATTGTATGGGTGTGTGTTACATTACATTCACTAGTAGGAGTGAGAAAAACATCACGGGGTGGTGCGCATTGTATGGGTGTGTGTTACATTACATTCACTAATAGGAGTGAGAAAAACATCACGGGGTGGTTCGCATTGTATGGGTGTGTGTTACATTACATTCACTAGTAGGAGTGAGAAAAACATCACGGGGTGGTGCGCATTGTATGGGTGTGTGTTACATTACATTCACTAGTAGGAGTGAGAAAAACATCACGGGATGGTGCGCATTGTATGTGTGTGTGTTACATTAGATTCACTAGTAGGAGTGAGAAAAACATCACAGGGTGGTGCGCATTGTATGGGTGTGTGTTACATTACATTCACTAGTAGGAGTGAGAAAAACATCACGGGGTGGTGCGCATTGTATGGGTGTGTGTTACATTACATTCACTAGTAGGAGTGAGAAAAACATCACGGGGTGGTGCGCATTGTATGGGTGTGCGTTACATTACATTCACTATTAGGAGTGAGAAAAACGTCACGGGGTGGTGCGCATTGTATGGGTGTGCTTTACATTACATTCACTAGTAGGAGTGTGAAAAACATCACGGGGTGGTGCGCATTGTATGGGTTTGTGTTACATTACATTCACTAGTAGGAGTGAGAAAAACATCACGGGGTGGTGCGCATTGTATGGGTGTGTGTTACATTACTTTCACTAGTAGGAGTGAGAAAAACATCACGGGGTGGTGCGCATTGTATGGGTGTGTGTTACATTAGATTCACTAATAGGAGTGAGAAAAACATCACGGGGTGGTGCGCAGTGTATGGGTGTGTGTTACATTACATTCACTAGTAGGAGGGAGAAAAACATCACGCGGTGGTGCGCATTGTATGGGTGTGTGTTACATTAGATTCACTAGTAGGAGTGAGAAAAAATCACGGGGTGGTGTGAATCGGAGGGTCTGAATTAGGATAGGCAGTGAGTGGCAATGTAGGATGGAGAAAAACACCGCGGGGTGGTCAGCATGGGGAGGTCAGGGAACATGCAGTGGCAATGTAGGATAGGTTTCTGAAAAACATCACGTGGTGGTGCGCATTGTATGGGTGTGTGTTACATTACATTCACTAGTAGGAGTGAGAAAAACATCACGGGGTGTTGCGCATTGTATGGGTGTGTGTTACATTAGATTCACTAGTAGGAGTGAGAAAAACATCATGGGGTGGTGCACACTGTATGGGTGTGTGTTACATTAGATTCACTAGTAGGAGTGAGAAAAATATCACAGGGTGGTGCGCATTGTATGGGTGTGTGTTACATTACATTCACTAGTAGGAGTGAGAAAAACATCACGGGGTGGTGCGCATTGTATGGGTGTGTGTTACATTACATTCACTAGTAGGAGTGAGAAAAACATCACGGGGTGGTGCGCATTGTATGGGTGTGTGTTACATTACATTCACTAGTAGCAGTGAGAAAAACATCACGGGGTGGTGCGCATTGTATGGGTGTGTGTTACATTACATTCACTAGTAGGAGTGAGAAAAACATCACGGGGTGGTGCGCAGTGTATGGGTTTGTGTTACATTACATTCACTAGTAGGAGTGAGAAAAACATCACGGGGTGGTGCGCATTGTATGGGTGTGTGTTACATTACATTCACTAGTAGGAGTGAGAAAAACATCACGGGGTGGTGCGCATTGTATGGGTGTGTGTTACATTACATTCACTAATATGAGTGAGAAAAACATCACGGGGTGGTGTGCATTGTATGGGTGTGTGTTACATTACATTCACTAGTAGGAGTGAGAAAAACATCACGGGGTGGTGCGCATTATATGGGTGTGTGTTACATTACATTCACTAGTAGGAGTGAGAAAAACATCACGGGGTGGTGCGCATTGTATGGGTGTGTGTTACATTAGATTCACTTGTAGGAGTGAGAAAAACATCACAGGGTGGTGCGCATTGTATGGGTGTGTGTTACATTACATTCATTAGTAGGAGTGAGAAAAACATCACGGGGTGGTGCGCATTGTATGGGTGTGTGTTACATTACATTCACTAGTAGGAGTGAGAAAAACATCACGTGGTGGTGCGCATTGTATGGGTGTGCGTTACATTACATTCACTAGTAGGAGTGAGAAAAACGTCACGGGGTGGTGCGCATTGTATGGGTGTGTGTTACATTACATTCACTAGTAGGAGTGTGAAAAACATCACGGGGTGGTGCGCATTGTATGGGTGTGTGTTACATTACATTCACTGTAGGAGTGAGAAAAACATCACGGGGTGGTGCGCATTGTATGGGTGTGTGTTACATTACATTCACTAGTAGGAGTGAGAAAAACATCACGGGGTGGTACGCATTGTATGCGTGGGTGTTACATTACATTCACTAGTAGGAGTGAGAAAAACATCACGGGGTGGTGCGCATTGTATGGGTGTGTGTTACATTACATTCACTAGTACGAGTGAGAAAAACATCACGGGGTGGTGCGCATTGTATGGGTTTGTGTTACATTACATTCACTAGTAGGAGTGAGAAAAACATCACGGGGTGGTGCGCATTGTATGGGTGTGTGTTACATTACTTTCACTAGTAGGAGTGAGAAAAACATCACGGGGTGGTGCGAATTGTATGGGTGTGTGTTACATTAGATTCACTAATAGAAGTGAGAAAAACATCACGGGGTGGTGCGCATTTTATGGGTGTGTGTTACATTACATTCACTAGTAGGAGTGAGAAAAACATCACGCGGTGGTGCGCATTGTATAGGTGTGTGTTACATTAGATTCACTAGTAGGATTGAGAAAAACATCACGGGGTGGTGTGAATCGGAGGGTCTGAATTAGGATAGGCAGTGAGTGGCAATGTAGGATGGAGAAAAGCACCGCGGGGTGGTCTGCATGGGGAGGTCAGGGAACATGCAGTGGCAATGTAGGGTAGGTTTCTGAAAAACATCACGGGGTGGTGCGCATTGTATGGGTGTGTGTCACATTACATTCACTAGTAGGAGTGAGAAAAACATCACGGGGAGTTGCGCATTGTATGGGTGTGTGTTACATTAGATTCACTAGTAGGAGTGAGAAAAACATCACAGGGTGGTGCGCATTGTATGGGTGTGTGTTACATTACATTCACTAGTAGGAGTGAGAAAAACATCACGGGGTGGTGCGCATTGTATGGGTGTGTGTTACATTACATTCACTAGTAGCAGTGAGAAAAACATCACGGGGTGGTGCGCATTGTATGGGTGTGTGTTACATTACATTCACTAGTAGGAGTGAGAAAAACATCATGGGGTGGTGCGCAGTGTATGGGTTTGTGTTACATTACATTCACTAGTAGGATTGAGAAAAACATCATGGGGTGGTGTGCATTGTATGGGTGTGTGTTACATTAGATTCACTAATAGGAGTGAGAAAAACATCACGGGGTGGTGCGCATTGTATGGGTGTGTGTTACATTACATTCACTAGTAGGAGTGAGAAAAACATCACGGGGTGGTGCGCATTGTATGGGTGTGTGTTACATTACATTCACTAATATGAGTGAGAAAAACATCACGGGGTGGTGCGCATTTTATGGGTGTGTGTTACATTACATTCACTAGTAGGAGTGAGAAAAACATCACGGGGTGGTGCGCATTATATGGGTGTGTGTTACATTACATTCACTAGTAGGAGTGAGAAAAACATCACGGGGTGGTGCGCATTGTATGGGTGTGTGTTACATTAGATTCACTTGTAGGAGTGAGAAAAACATCACGGGGTGGTGCGCATTGTATGGGTGTGTGTTACATTACATTCACTAGTAGGAGTGAGAAAAACATCACGGGGTGGTACGCATTGTATGCGTGGGTGTTACATTACATTCACTAGTAGGAGTGAGAAAAACATCACGGGGTGGTGCGCATTGTATGGGGGTGTGTTACATTATATTCACTAGTACGAGTGAGAAAAACATCACGGGGTGGTGCGCATTGAATGGGTTTGTGTTACATTACATTCACTAGTAGGAGTGAGAAAAACATCACGGGGTGGTGCGCATTGTATGGGTGTGTGTTACATTACTTTCACTAGTAGAAGTGAGAAAAACATCACGGGGTGGTGCGAATTGTATGGGTGTGTGTTACATTAGATTCACTAATAGGAGTGAGAAAAACATCACGGGGTGGTGCGCAGTGTATGGGTGTGTGTTACATTACATTCACTAGTAGGAGTGAGAAAAACATCACGGGTGGTGCGCATTGTATACGTGTGTGTTACATTAGATTCACTAGTAGGAGTGAGAAAAACATCACGGGGTGGTGTGAATCGGAGGGTCTGAATTAGGATAGGCAGTGAGTGGCAATGTAGGATGGAGAAAAGCACCGCGGGGTGGTCAGCATGGGGAGGTCAGGGAACATGCAGTGGCAATGTAGGATAGGTTTCTGAAAAACATCACGGGGTGGTGTGCATTGTATGGGTGTGTGTCACATTACATTCACTAGTAGGAGTGAGAAAAACATCAGGGGGTGTTGCGAATTGTATGGGTGTGTGTTACATTAGATTCACTAGTAGGAGTGAGAAAAACATCACAGGGTGGTGCGCATTGTATGGGTGTGTGTTACATTACATTCACTAGTAGGAGTGAGAAAAACATCACGGGGTGGTGCGCATTGTATGGGTGTGTGTTACATTACATTCACTAGTAGGAGTGAGAAAAACATCACGGGGTGATGCGCATTGTATGGGTGTGTGTTACATTACATTCTCTAATAGGAGTGAGAAAAACATCACGGGGTGGTTCGCATTTTATGGGTGTGTGTTACATTACATTCACTAGTAGGAGTGAGAAAAACATCACGGGGTGGTGCGCATTGTATGGGTGTGTGTTACATTACATTCACTAATAGGAGTGAGAAAAACATCACGGGGTGGTTCGCATTGTATGGGTGTGTGTTACATTACATTCACTAGTAGGAGTGAGAAAAACATCACGGGGTGGTGCGCATTGTATGGGTGTGTGTTACATTACATTCACTAATAGGAGTGAGAAAAACATCACGGGTGGTGTGAATCGGAGGGTCTGAATTAGGATAGGCAGTGAGTGGCAATGTAGAATGGAGAAAAGCGCCGCGGGGTGGTCAGCATGGGGAAGTCAGGGAACATGCAGTGGCAATGTAGGATAGGTTTTTGAAAAACATCGCGGGGTAGTGCGCATTTTATGGGTGTGTGTTACATTACATTCACTAATAGGAGTGAGAAAAACATCACGGGGTGGTTCGCATTGTATGGGTGTGTGTTACATTACATTCACTAGTAGGAGTGAGAAAAACATCACGGGGTGGTGCGCATTGTATGGGTGTGTGTTACATTACATCCACTAAAAGGGGTGAGAAAAACATCACGGGGTGGTGCGCATTGTATGGGTGTGTGTTACATTACATTCACTAGTAGGAGTGAGAAAAACATCACGGGGTGGTGCGCATTGTATGGGTGTGTGTTACATTACATTCACTAGTAGGAGTGAGAAAAACATCACGGGGTGGTGCGCATTGTATGGGTGTGTGTTACATTACATTCCCTAGTAGGAGTGAGAAAAACATCACGGGGTGGTGCGCATTGTATGGGTGTGTGTTACATTACATTCACTAGTAGGAGTGAGAAAAACATCACGGGGTGGTGCGCATTGTATGCGTGGGTGTTACATTAGATTCACTAGTAGGAGTGAGAAAAACATCACGGGGTGGTGCGCATTGTATGGGTGTGTGTTACATTACCTTCACTAGTAGGAGTGAGAAAAACATCACGGGGTGGTGCGCATTGTATGGGTGTGTTTTACATTACATTCACTAGTAGGAGTGAGAAAAACATCACGGGGTGGTGCGCATTGTATGGGTGAGTGTTACATTACATTCACTAGTAGCAGTGAGAAAAATATCACGGGGTGGTGCGCATTGTATGGGTGTGTGTTACATTACATTCACTAGTAGGAGTGAGAAAAACATCACGGGGTGGTGCGCATTGTATGGGTTTGCGTTACATTACATTCAGTAGTAGGAGTGTGAAAAACATCACGGGGTAGTGCGCATTGTATGGGTGTGTGTTACATTACATTCACTAGTAGGAGTGAGAAAAACATCACGTGGTGGTGCGCATTGTATGGGTGTGTGTTACATTACATTCACTACTAGGAGTGAGAAAAACATCACGGGGTGGTGCGCATTGTATGGGTGTGTGTTACATTACATTCACTAGTAGGAGTGAGAAAAACATCACAGGGTGGTGCGCATTGTATGGGTGTGTGTTACATTACATTCACTAGTAGGAGTGAGAAAAAAATCACGGGGTGGTGCGCATTGTATGCGTGTGTGTTACATTACATTCACTAGTAGGAGTGAGAAAAACATCACGGGGTGGTGCGCATTGTATGGGTGTGTGTTACATTACATTCACTAGTAGGAGTGAGAAAAACATCACGGGGTGGTGCGCATTGTATGCGTGAGTGTTACATTACATTCACTAGTAGGAGTGAGAAAAACATCACGGGGTGGTGCGCATTGTATGGGTGTGTGTTACATTACTTTCACTAGTAGGTGTGAGAAAAACATCACGGGGTGGTGCGAATTGTATGGGTGTGTGTTACATTAGATTCACTAATAGGAGTGAGAAAAACATCACGGGGTGGTGCACAGTGTATGGGTGTGTGTTACATTACATTCACTAGTAGGAGTGAGAAAAACATCACGGGTGGTGCGCATTGTATAGGTGTGTGTTACATTAGATTCACTAGTAGGAGTGAGAAAAACATCACTGGGTGGTGTGAATCGGAGGGTCTGAATTAGGATAGGCAGTGAGTGGCAATGTAGGATGGAGAAAAGCACCGCGGGGTGGTCAGCATGGGGAGGTCAGGGAACATGCAGTGGCAATGTAGGATAGGTTTCTGAAAAACATCACGGGGTGGTGCGCATTGTATGGGTGTGTGTCACATTACATTCACTAGTAGGAGTGAGAAAAACATCACGGGGTGTTGCGAATGTATGGGTGTGTGTTACATTAGATTCACTAGTAGGAGTGAGAAAAACATCACAGGGTGGTGCGCATTGTATGGGTGTGTGTTACATTACATTCACTAGTAGGAGTGAGAAAAACATCACGGCGTGGTGCGCATTGTATGGGTGTGTGTTACATTACATTCACTAGTAGGAGTGAGAAAAACATCACGGGGTGGTGCGCATTGTATTGGTGTGTGTTACATTACATTCTCTAATAGGAGTGAGAAAAACATCACGGGGTGGTTCGCATTGTATGGGTGTGTGTTACATTACATTTACTAGTAGGAGTGAGAAAAACATCACGGGGTGGTGCGCATTGTATGGGTGTGTGTTACATTACATTCACTAATAGGAGTGAGAAAAACATCACGGGGTGGTTCGCATTGTATGGGTGTGTGTTACATTACATTCACTAGTAGGAGTGAGAAAAACATCACGGGGTGGTGCGCATTGTATGGGTGTGTGTTACATTACATTCACTAATAGGAGTGAGAAAAACATCACGGGTGGTGTGAATCGGAGGGTCTGAATTAGGATAGGCAGTGAGTGGCAATGTAGAATGGAGAAAAGCGCCGCGGGGTGGTCAGCATGGGGAGGTCAGGGAACATGCAGTGGCAATGTAGGA
Organism: Cavia porcellus; assembly: GCF_034190915.1. NCBI lineage: Eukaryota > Metazoa > Chordata > Mammalia > Rodentia > Caviidae > Cavia > Cavia porcellus. The sequence goes on from NW_026947586.1 coordinate 721,100, forward strand.
TAGGTTTTTGAAAAACATCGCGGGGTGGTGCGCATTTTATGGGTGTGTGTTACATTACATTCACTAATAGGAGTGAGAAAAACATCACGGGGTGGTTCGCATTGTATGGGTGTGTGTTACATTACATTCACTAGTAGGAGTGAGAAAAACATCACGGGGTGGTGCGCATTGTATGGGTGTGTGTTACATTACCTTCACTAGTAGGAGTGAGAAAAACATCACGGGGTGGTGCGCATTGTATGGGTGTGTGTTACATTACATTCACTAGTAGGAGTGAGAAAAACATCACGGGGTGGTGCGCATTGTATGGGTGAGTGTTACATTACATTCACTAGTAGCAGTGAGAAAACATCACGAGGTGGTGCGCATTGTATGGGTGTGCGTTACATTACATTCACTAGTAGGAGTGAGAAAAACATCACGGGGTGGTGCGCATTGTATGGGTGTGCGTTACATTACATTCACTAGTAGGAGTGTGAAAAACATCACGGGGTAGTGCGCATTGTATGGGTGTGTGTTACATTACATTCACTAGTAGCAGTGAGAAAAACATCACGGGGTGGTGCGCATTGTATGGGTGTGTGTTACATTGCATTCACTACTAGGAGTGAGAAAAACATCACGGGATGGTGCGCATTGTATGGGTGTGTGTTACATTACATTCACTAGTAGGAGTGAGAAAAACATCACAGGGTGGTGCGCATTGTATGGGTGTGTGTTACATTACATTCACTAGTAGGAGTGAGAAAAAAATCACGGGGTGGTGCGCATTGTATGCGTGTGTGTTACATTACATTCACTAGTAGGAGTGAGAAAAACATCACGGGGTGGTGCGCATTGTATGGGTGTGTGTTACATTACATTCACTAGTAGGAGTGAGAAAAACATCACGGGGTGGTGCGCATTGTATGCGTGGGTGTTACATTACATTCACTAGTAGGAGTGAGAAAAACATCACGGGGTGGTGCGCATTGTATGGGTGTGTGTTACATTACATTCACTAGTACGAGTGAGAAAAACATCACGGGGTGGTGCGCATTGTATGGGTTTGTGTTACATTACATTCACTAGTAGGAGTGAGAAAAACATCACGGGGTGGTGCGCATTGTATGGGTGTGTGTTACATTACTTTCACTAGTAGGAGTGAGAAAAACATCACGGGGTGGTGCGCATTGTATGGGTGTGTGTTACATTAGATTCACTAATAGGAGTGAGAAAAACATCACGGGGTGGTACGCATTGTATGGTTGTGTGTTACATTACATTCACTAGTAGGAGTGAGAAAAACATCAGAGGTGGTGCGCATTGTATGGGTGTGTGTTCCATTAGATTCACTAGTAGGAGTGAGAAAAACATCACGGGGTGGTGTGAATCGGAGGGTCTGAATTAGGATAGGCAGTGAGTGGCAATGTAGGATGGAGAAAAGCACCGCGGGGTGGTCAGCATGGGGAGGTCAGGGAACATGCAGTGGCAATGCAGGATAGGTTTCTGAAAGACATCACGGGGTGGTGCGCATTGTATGGGTGTGTGTTACATTACATTCACTAGTAGGAGTAAGAAAAACAACACGGGGTGTTGCGCATTTTATGGGTGTGTGTTACATTAGATTCACTAGTAGGAGTGAGAAAAACATCACGGGGTGGTGCGCATTGTATGGGTGTGTGTTACATTACATTCACTAGTAGGAGTGAGAAAAACATCACGGGGTGGTGCGCATTGTATGGGTGTGTGTTACATTACATCCACTAATAGGAGTGAGAAAAACATCAAGGGGTGGTGCGCATTGTATGGGTGTGTGTTACATTACATTCACTAGTAGGAGTGAGAAAAACATCACGGGGTGGTGCGCATTGTATGGGTGTGTGTTACATTACATTCACTAGTAGGACTGAGAAAAACATCACGGGGTGGTGCACATTGTATGGGTGTGTGTTACATTACATTCCCTAGTAGGAGTGAGAAAAACATCACGGGGTGGTGCGCATTGTATGGGTGTGTGTTACATTACATTCACTAGTGGGAGTGAGAAAAACATCACGGGGTGGTGCGCATTGTATGCGTGTGTGTTACATTAGATTCACTTGTAGGAGTGAGAAAAACATCACGGGGTGGTGCGCATTGTATGGGTGTGTGTTACATTACCTTCACTAGTAGGAGTGAGAAAAACATCACGGGGTGGTGCGCATTGTATGGGTGTGTGTTACATTACATTCACTAGTAGGAGTGAGAAAAACATCACGGGGTGGTGCGCATTGTATGGGTGTGTGTTACATTACATTCACTAGTAGGAGTGAGAAAAACATCACGGGGTGGTGCGCATTGTATGGGTGTGTGTTACATTACATTCACTAGTAGGAGTGAGAAAAACATCACGGGGTGGTGCGCATTGTATGGGTGTGCGTTACATTACATTCACTAGTAGGAGTGTGAAAAACATCACGGGGTAGTGCGCATTGTATGGGTGTGTGTTACATTACATTCACTAGTAGGAGTGAGAAAAACATCACGGGGTGGTGCGCATTGTATGGGTGTGTGTTACATTACATTCACTAGTAGGAGTGAGAAAAACATCACGGGGTGGTGCGCATTGTATGGGTGTGTGTTACATTACATTCACTAAGAGGAGTGAGAAAAACATCACGGGGTGGTGCGCATTGTATTGGTGTGTGTTACATTACATTCACTAGTAGCAGTGAGAAAAACATCACGGGGTGGTGCGCACTGTATGGGTGTGTGTTACATTAGATTCACTAGTAGGAGTGAGAAAAATATCACGGGGTGGTGCGCATTGTATGGGTGTGTGTTACATTACATTCACTGGTAGGAGTGAGAAAAACATCACGGGGTGGTGCGCAGTGTATGGGTGTGTGTTACATTACATTCACTAGTAGCAGTGAGAAAAACATCACGGGGTGGTGCGCATTGTATGGGTGTGTGTTACATTACATTCACTAGTAGTAGTGAGAAAAACATCACGGGGTGGTGCGCATTGTATTGGTGTGTGTTACATTACATCCACTAATAGGAGTGAGAAAAACATCACGGGGTGGTGCGCATTGTATGGGTGTGTGTCACATTACATTCACTAGTAGGAGTGAGAAAAACATCACGGGGTGGTGCGCATTGTATGGGTGTGTGTTACATTACATTCACTAGTAGGACAGAGAAAAACATCACGGGGTGGTGCACATTGTATGGGTGTGTGTTACATTACATTCCCTAGTAGGAGTGAGAAAAACATCACGGGGTGGTGCGCATTGTATGGGTGTGTGTTACATTACATTCACTAGTGGGAGTGAGAAATACATCACGGGGTGGTGCGCATTGTATGCGTGTGTGTTACATTAGATTCACTTGTAGGAGTGAGAAAAACATCACGGGGTGGTGCGCATTGTATGGGTGTGTGTTACATTACCTTCATTAGTAGGAGTGAGAAAAACATCACGGGGTGGTGCGCATTGTATGGGTGTGTGTTACATTACATTCACTAGTAGGAGTGAGAAAAACATCACGGGGTGGTGCGCATTGTATGGGTGTGTGTTACATTACATTCACTAGTAGGAGTGAGAAAAACATCACGGGGTGGTGCGCATTGTATGGGTGTGTGTTACATTACATTCACTAGTAGGAGTGAGAAAAACATCACGGGGTGGTGCGCATTGTATGGGTGTGCGTTACATTACATTCACTAGTAGGAGTGAGAAAAAAATCACGGGGTGGTGCGCATTGTATGCATGTGTGTTACATTACATTCACTAGTAGGAGTGAGAAAAACATCACGGGGTGGTGCGCATTGTATGGGTGTGTGTTACATTACATTCTCTAGTAGGAGTGAGAAAAACATCACGTGGTGGTGCGCATTGTATGGGTGTGTGTTACATTACATTCACTAGTAGGAGTGAGAAAAACACGGGGTGGTGCGCATTGTATGGGTGTGTGTTACATTACATTCACTAGTACGAGTGAGAAAAACATCACGGGGTGGTGCGCATTGTATGCGTTTGTGTTACATTACATTCACTAGTAGGAGTGAGAAAAACATCACGGGGTGGTGCGCATTGTATGGGTGTGTGTTACATTACTTTCACTAGTAGGAGTGAGAAAAACATCACGGGGTGGTGCGCATTGTATGGGTGTGTGTTACATTAGATTCACTAATAGGAGTGAGAAAAACATCACGGGGTGGTGCGCAGTGTATGGGTGTGTGTTACATTACATTCACTAGTAGGAGTGAGAAAAACATCACGCGGTGGTGCGCATTGTATGGGTGTGTGTTACATTAGATTCACTAGTAGGAGTGAGAAAAACATCACGGGGTGGTGTGAATCGGAGGGTCTGAATTAGGATAGGCAGTGAGTGGCAATGTAGGATGGAGAAAAGCACCGCGGGGTGGTCAGCATGGGGAGGTCAGGGAACATGCAGTGGCAATGTAGGATAGGTTTCTGAAAAACATCACGGGGTGGTGCGCATTGTATGGGTGTGTGTTACATTACATTCACTAGTAGGAGTGAGAAAAACATCACGGGGTGTTGCGCATTGTATGGGTGTGTGTTACATTAGATTCACTAGTAAGAGTGAGAAAAACATCACGGGGTGGTGCGCACTGTATGGGTGTGTGTTACATTAGATTCACTAGTAGGAGTGAGAAAAATATCACGGGGTGGTGCGCATTGTATGGGTGTGTGTTACATTACATTCACTAGTAGGAGTGAGAAAAACATCACGGGGTGGTGCGCATTGTATGGGTGTGTGTTACATTACTTTCACTAGTAGGAGTGAGAAAAACATCACGGGGTGGTGCGCATTGTATATGTGTGTGTTACATTAGATTCACTAATAGGAGTGAGAAAAACATCACGGGGTGGTGCGCAGTGTATGGGTGTGTGTTACATTACATTCACTAGTAGGAGTGAGAAAAACATCACGCGGTGGTGCGCATTGTATGGGTGTGTGTTACATTAGATTCACTAGTAGGAGTGAGAAAAACATCACGGGGTGGTGTGAATCGGACGGTCTGAATTAGGATAGGCAGTGAGTGGCAATGTAGGATGGAGAAAAGCACCGCAGGGTGGTCAGCATGGGGAGGTCAAGGAACATGCAGTGGCAATGTAGGATAGGTTTCTGAAAAACATCACGGGGTGGTGCGCATTGTATGGGTGTGTGTTACATTACATTCACTAGTAGGTGTGAGAAAAACATCACGGGGTGTTGCGCATTGTATGGGTGTGTGTTACATTAGATTCACTATTAGGAGTGAGAAAAACATCACGGGGTGGTGCGCACTGTATGGGTGTGTGTTACATTAGATTCACTAGTAGGAGTGAGAAAAATATCACGGGGTGGTGCGCATTGTATGGGTGTGTGTTACATTACATTCACTAGTAGGAGTGAGAAAAACATCACGGGGTGGTGCGCATTGTATGGGTGTGTGTTACATTACATTCACTAGTAGCAGTGAGAAAAACATCACGGGGTGGTGCGCATTGTATGGGTTTGTGTTACATTACATTCACTAGTAGCAGTGAGAAAAACATCACGGGGTGGTGCGCATTGTATTGGTGTGTGTTACATTACATTCACTAGTAGGAGTGAGAAAAACATCACGGGGTGGTGCGCAGTGTATGGGTTTGTGTTACATTACATTCACTAGTAGGAGTGAGAAAAACATCACGGGGTGGTGCGCATTGTATGGGTGTGTGTTACATTACATTCACTAGTAGGAGTGAGAAAAACATCACGGGGTGGTGCGCATTGTATGGGTGTGTGTTACATTACATTCACTAGTAGGAGTGAGAAAAACATCACGGGGTGGTGCGCATTGTATGGGTGTGTGTTACATTACATTCACTAATATGAGTGAGAAAAACATCACGGGGTGGTGCGCATTATATGGGTGTGTGTTACATTACATTCACTAGTAGGAGTGAGAAAAACATCATGGGGTGGTGCGCATTGTATCGGTGTGTGTTACATTAGATTCACTTGTAGGAGTGAGAAAAACATCACAGGGTGGTGCGCATTGTATGGGTGTGTGTTACATTACATTCACTAGTAGGAGTGAGAAAAACATCACGGGGTGGTGCGCATTGTATGGGTGTGTGTTACATTACATTCACTAGTAGGAGTGAGAAAAACATCACGGGGTGGTGCACATTGTATGGGTGTGCGTTACATTACATTCACTAGTAGGAGTGAGAAAAACATCACGGGGTGGTGCGCATTGTATCGGTGTGTGTTACATTACATTCACTTGTAGGAGTGTGAAAAACATCACGGTGTAGTGCGCATTGTATGGGTGTGTGTTACATTACATTCACTAGTAGGAGTGAGAAAAACATCACGGGGTGGTGCGCATTTTATGCGTGGGTGTTACATTACATTCACTAGTAGGAGTGAGAAAAACATCACGGGGTGGTGCGCATTGTATGGGTGTGTGTTACATTACATTCACTAGTAGGAGTGAGAAAAACATCACGGGGTGGTGCGCATTGTATGGGTGTGTGTTACATTAGATTCACTAGTAGGAGTGAGAAAAACATCACGGGGTGGTGTGAATCGGAGGGTCTGAATTAGGGTAGGCAGTGAGTGGCAATGTAGGATGGAGAAAAGCACCACGGGTTGGTCAGCATGGGGAGGTCAGGGAACATGCAGTGGCAATGTAGGATAGGTTTCTGAAAATCATCACGGGGTGGTGCGCATTGTATGGGTGTGTGTTACATTACATTCACTAGTAGGAGTGAGAAAAACATCACGGGGTGTTGCGCAATGTATGGGTGTTTGTTACATTAGATTCACTAGTAGGAGTGAGAAAAACATCACAGGGTGGTGCGCATTGTATGGGTGTGTGTTACATTACATTCACTAATATGAGTGAGAAAAACATCACGGGGTGGTGCGCATTGTATGGGTGTGTGTTACATTACATTCACTAGTAGCAGTGAGAAAAACATCACGGGGTGGTGCGCATTGTATGGGTGTGTGTTACATTACATTCACTAGTAGCAGTGAGAAAAACATCACGGGGTGGTGCGCATTGTATGGGTGTGTGTTACATTACATTCACTAGTAGGAGTGAGAAAAACATCACGGGGTGGTGCGCAGTGTATGGGTTTGTGTTACATTACATTCACTAGTAGGAGTGAGAAAAACATCACGGGGTGGTGCGCAGTGTATGGGTTTGTGTTACATTACATTCACTAGTAGGAGTGAGAAAAACATCACGGGGTGGTGCGCATTGTATCGGTGTGTGTTACATTAGATTCACTTGTAGGAGTGAGAAAAACATCACAGGGTGGTGCGCATTGTATGGGTGTGTGTTACATTACATTCACTAGTAGGAGTGAGAAAAACATCACGGGGTGGTGCGCATTGTATGGGTGTGTGTTACATTACATTCACTAGTAGGAGTGAGAAAAACATCACGGGGTGGTGCACATTGTATGGGTGTGCGTTACATTACATTCACTAGTAGGAGTGAGAAAAACATCACGGGGTGGTGCGCATTGTATCGGTGTGTGTTACATTACATTCACTTGTAGGAGTGTGAAAAACATCACGGTGTAGTGCGCATTGTATGGGTGTGTGTTACATTACATTCACTAGTAGGAGTGAGAAAAACATCACGGGGTGGTGCGCATTTTATGCGTGGGTGTTACATTACATTCACTAGTAGGAGTGAGAAAAACATCACGGGGTGGTGCGCATTGTATGGGTGTGTGTTACATTACATTCACTAGTAGGAGTGAGAAAAACATCACGGGGTGGTGCGCATTGTATGGGTGTGTGTTACATTAGATTCACTAGTAGGAGTGAGAAAAACATCACGGGGTGGTGTGAATCGGAGGGTCTGAATTAGGGTAGGCAGTGAGTGGCAATGTAGGATGGAGAAAAGCACCACGGGTTGGTCAGCATGGGGAGGTCAGGGAACATGCAGTGGCAATGTAGGATAGGTTTCTGAAAATCATCACGGGGTGGTGCGCATTGTATGGGTGTGTGTTACATTACATTCACTAGTAGGAGTGAGAAAAACATCACGGGGTGTTGCGCAATGTATGGGTGTTTGTTACATTAGATTCACTAGTAGGAGTGAGAAAAACATCACAGGGTGGTGCGCATTGTATGGGTGTGTGTTACATTACATTCACTAATATGAGTGAGAAAAACATCACGGGGTGGTGCGCATTGTATGGGTGTGTGTTACATTACATTCACTAGTAGCAGTGAGAAAAACATCACGGGGTGGTGCGCATTGTATGGGTGTGTGTTACATTACATTCACTAGTAGCAGTGAGAAAAACATCACGGGGTGGTGCGCATTGTATGGGTGTGTGTTACATTACATTCACTAGTAGGAGTGAGAAAAACATCACGGGGTGGTGCGCAGTGTATGGGTTTGTGTTACATTACATTCACTAGTAGGAGTGAGAAAAACATCACGGGGTGGTGCGCATTGTATGGGTGTGTGTTACATTACATTCACTAGTAGGAGTGGGAAAAACATCACGGGGTGGTGCGCATTGTATGGGTGTGTGTTACATTACTTTCACTAGTAGGAGTGAGAAAAACATCACGGGGTGGTGCGCATTGTATGGGTGTGTGTTACATTAGATTCACTAATAGGAGTGAGAAAAACATCACGGGGTGGTGCGCAGTGTATGGGTGTGTGTTACATTACATTCATTAGTAGGAGTGAGAAAAACATCACGCGGTGGTGCGCATTGTATGGGTGTGTGTTACATTAGATTCACTAGTAGGAGTGAAAAAACATCACGGGGTGGTGTGAATCGGAGGGTCTGAATTAGGATAGGCAGTGAGTGGCAATGTAGGATGGAGAAAAGCACCGCGGGTGGTCAGCATGGGGAGGTCAGGGAACATGCAGTGGCAATGTAGGATAGGTTTCTGAAAAACATCACGGGGTGGTGCGCATTGTATGGGTGTGTGTTACATTACATTCACTAGTAGAAGTGAGAAAAACATCACGGGGTGTTGCGCAATGTATGGGTGTGTGTTACATTAGATTCACTAGTAGGAGTGAGAAAAACATCACGGGGTGGTGCGCACTGTATGGGTGTGTGTTACATTAGATTCACTAGTAGGAGTGAGAAAAATATCACGGTGTGGTGCGCATTGTATGGGTGTGTGTTACATTACATTCTCTAGTAGGAGTGAGAAAAACATCACGGGGTGGTGCGCATTGTATGGGTGTGTGTTACATTACATTCACTAGTAGGAGTGAGAAAAACATCACGGGGTGGTGCGCATTGTATGGGTGTGTGATACATTACATTCACTAGTAGCAGTGAGAAAAACATCACGGGGTGGTGCGCATTGTATGGGTGTGTGTTACATTACATTCACTAGTAGGAGTGAGAAAAACATCACGGGGTGGTGCGCAGTGTATGGGTTTGTGTTACATTACATTCACTAGTAGGAGTGAGAAAAACATCACGGGGTGGTGCGCATTGTATGGGTGTGTGTTACATTACATTCACTAGTAGGAGTGAGAAAAACATCACGGGGTGGTGCGCATTGTATCGGTGTGTGTTACATTACATTCACAAGTAGGAGTGAGAAAAACATCACGGGGTGGTGCGCATTGTATGGGTGTGTGTTACATTACATTCACTAATATGAGTGAGAAAAACATCACGGGGTGGTGCGCATTATATGGGTGTGTGTTACATTACATTCACTAGTAGGAGTGAGAAAAACATCACGGGGTGGTGCGCATTGTATGGGTGTGTGTTACATTAGATTCACTTGTAGGAGTGAGAAAAACATCACAGGGTGGTGCGCATTGTATGGGTGTGTGTTACATTACATTCACTAGTAGGAGTGAGAAAAACATCACGGGGTGCTGCGCATTGTATGGGTGTGTGTTACATTACATTCACTAGTAGGAGTGAGAAAAACATCACGGGGTGGTGCACATTGTATGGGTGTGCGTTACATTACATTCACTAGTAGGAGTGAGAAAAACATCACGGGGTGGTGCGCATTGTATGGGTGTGTGTTACATTACATTCACTAGTAGGAGTGTGAAAAACATCACGGGGTAGTGCGCATTGTATGGGTGAGTGTTACATTACATTCACTAGTAGCAGTGAGAAAAACATCACGGGGTGGTGCGCATTGTATGGGTGTGTGTTACATTACATTCACTACTAGGAGTGAGAAAAACATCACGGGGTGGTGCGCATTGTATGGGTGTGTGTTACATTACATTCACTAGTAGGAGTGAGAAAAACATCACGGGGTGGTGCGCATTGTATGGGTGTGTGTTACATTACATTCACTAGTAGGAGTGAGAAAAAAATCACGGGGTGGTGCGCATTGTATGCGTGTGTGTTACATTAGATTCACTATTAGGAGTGAGAAAACCATCACGGGGTGGTGCGCATTGTATGGGTGTGTGTTACATTACATTCACTAGTAGGAGTGAGAAAAACATCACGGGGTGGTGCGCATTGTATGCGTGGGTGTTACATTACATTCACTAGTAGGAGTGAGAAAAACATCACGGGGTGGTGCGCATTGTATGGGTGTGTGTTACATTACATTCACTAGTACGAGTGAGAAAAACATCACGGGGTGGTGCGCATTGTATGGGTTTGTGTTACATTACATTCACTAGTAGGAGTGAGAAAAACATCACGGGGTGGTGCGCATTGTATGGGTGTGTGTTACATTACTTTCACTAGTAGGAGTGAGAAAAACATCACGGGGTGGTGCGCATTGTATGGGTGTGTGTTACATTACATTCACTAATAGGAGTGAGAAAAACATCACGGGGTGGTGCGCATTGTATGGGTGTGTGTTACATTACATTCACTAGTAGGAGTGAGAAAAACATCACGGGGTGGTGCGCATTGTATGGGTGTGTGTTACATTACATTCACTAATAGGAGTGAGAAAAACATCACGGGGTGGTGCGCATTGTATGGGTGTGTGTTACATTACATTCACTAGTAGGAGTGAGAAAAACATCACGGGGTGGTGCGCATTGTATGGGTGTGTGTTACATTACATTCACTAGTAGGAGTGAGAAAAACATCACGGGGTGGTGCGCAGTGTATGGGTGTGTGTTACATTACATTCATTAGTAGGAGTGAGAAAAACATCACTGGGTGGTGCGCATTGTATGGGTGTGTGTTACATTACATTCACTAGTAGGAGTGAGAAAAACATCACGGGGTGGTGCGCATTGTATGGGTGTGTGTTACATTACTTTCACTAGTAGGAGTGAGAAAAACATCACGGGGTGGTGCGCATTGTATGGGTGTGTGTTACATTACATTCACTAATAGGAGTGAGAAAAACATCACGGGGTGGTGCGCATTGTATGGGTGTGTGTTACATTACATTCACTAGTAGGAGTGAGAAAAACATCACGGGGTGGTGCGCATTGTATGGGTGTGTGTTACATTACATTCACTAATAGGAGTGAGAAAAACATCACGGGGTGGTGCGCATTGTATGGGTGTGTGTTACATTACATTCACTAGTAGGAGTGAGAAAAACATCACGGGGTGGTGCGCATTGTATGGGTGTGTGTTACATTACATTCACTAGTAGGAGTGAGAAAAACATCACGGGGTGGTGCGCAGTGTATGGGTGTGTGTTACATTACATTCATTAGTAGGAGTGAGAAAAACATCACTGGGTGGTGCGCATTGTATGGGTGTGTGTTACATTACATTCACTAGTAGGAGTGAGAAAAATATCACGGGGTGGTTCGCATTGTATGGGTGTGTGTTACATTACATTCACTAGTAGGAGTTAGAAAAACATCACGGGGTGGTGCGCATTGTATGGGTGTGTGTTACATTACATTCACTACTAGGAGTGAGAAAAACATCACGGGGTGGTGCGCATTGTATGGGTGTGTGTTACATTACATTCACTACTAGGAGTGAGAAAAACATCACGGGGTGGTGCGGGTTGTATGGGTGTTTGTTACATTACATTCAGTAGTAGGAGTGAGAAAAACATCACAGGGTGGTGCGCATTGTATGGCTGTGTGTTACATTAGATTCACTAGTAGGAGTGAGAAAAACATGACGGGGTGGTGCGCAATATATGGGTGTGTGTTACATTAGATTCACTAGTAGGAGTGAGAAAAACATCACGGGGTGGTGCGCATTGTATGGGTGTGTGTTACATTAGATTCACTAGTAGGAGTGAGAAAAACATCACGCGGTGGTGCACATGGTATGGGTGTGTGCTACATTAGATTCACTAGTAGGAGTGAGAAAAACATGACGGGGTGGTGTGCAATATATGGGTGTGTGTTACATTAGATTCACTACTAGGAGTGAGAAAAACATCACGGGGTGGTGCGCATGGTATGGGTGTGTGTTACATTACATTCACTAGTAGGAGTGAGAAAAACATCACCGGGTGGTGCGCATTATATGGGTGTGTGTTACATTACATTCACTAGTAGGAGTGAGAAAAACATCACGGGGTGGTGCACATTGTATGGGTGTGTGTTACATTACATTCACTAGTAGCAGTGAGAAAAACATCATGGGGGGTGCGCATTGTATGGGTGTGTGTTACATTACATTCACTAGTAGGAGTGAGAAAAACATCACGGGGTGGTGCGCATTGTATGGGTGTGTGTTACATTACATTCACTAGTAGGAGTGAGAAAAACATCACGGGGTGGTGCGCATTGAATGGGTGTGTGTTACATTACATTCACTAATAGGAGTGAGAAAAACATCACGGGGTGGTGCGCATTATATGGGTGTGTGTTACATTGCATTCACTAGTAGGAGTGAGAAAAACATCACGGGGTGGTGTGCATTGTATCGGTGTGTGTTACATTAGATTCACTTGTAGGAGTGAGAAAAACATCACAGGGTGGTGCGCATTGTATGGGTGTGTGTTACATTACATTCACTAGTAGGAGTGAGGAAAACATCACGGGGTGGTGCACATTGTATGGGTGTGCGTTACATTACATTCACTAGTAGGAGTGAGAAAAACATCACGGGGTGGTGCGCATTGTATCGGTGTGTGTTACATTACATTCACTTGTAGGAGTGTGAAAAACATCACGGGGTAGTGCGCATTGTATGGGTGTGTGTTACATTACATTCACTAGTAGGAGTGAGAAAAACATCACGGGGTGGTGCGCATTTTATGCGTGGGTGTTACATTACATTCACTAGTAGGAGTGAGAAAAACATCACGGGGTGGTGCGCATTGTATGGGTGTGTGTTACATTACATTCACTAGTAGGAGTGAGAAAAACATCACGGGGTGGTGCGCATTGTATGGGTGTGTGTTACTTTAGATTCACAAGTAGGAGTGAGAAAAACATCACGGGGTGGTGTGAATCGGAGGGTCTGAATTAGGATAGGCAGTGAGTGGCAAAGTAGGATGGAGAAAAGCACCACGGGGTGGTCAGCATGGGGAGGTCAGGGAACATGCAGTGGCAATGTAGGATAGGTTTCTGAAAATCATCACGGGGTGGTGCGCATTGTATGGGTGTGTGTTACATTACATTCACTAGTATGAGTGAGAAAAACATCACGGGGTGTTGCGCAATGTATGGGTGTTTGTTACATTAGATTCACTAGTAGGAGTGAGAAAAACATCACAGGGTGGTGCGCATTGTATGGGTGTGTGTTACATTACATTCACTAGCAGCAGTGAGAAAAACATCACGGGGTGGTGCGCATTGTATGGGTGTGTGTTACATTACATTCACTAGTAGCAGTGAGAAAAACATCACGGGGTGGTGCGCATTGTATGGGTGTGTGTTACATTACATTCACTAGTAGGAGTGAGAAAAACATCACGGGGTGGTGCGCAGTGTATGGGTTTGTGTTACATTACATTCACTAGTAGGAGTGAGAAAAACATCACGGGGTGGTGCGCATTGTATGGGTGTGTGTTACATTAGATTCACTTGTAGGAGTGAGAAAAACATCACAGGGTGGTGCGCATTGTACGGGTGTGTGTAACATTACATTCACTAGTAGGAGTGAGAAAAACATCACGGGGTGGTGCGCATTGTATGTGTGTGTGTTTCATTACATTCACTAGTAGGAGTGAGAAAAACATCACGTGGTGGTGCGCATTGTATGAGTGTGTGTTACATTACATTCACTAGTAGGAGTGAGAAAAACATCACAGGGTGGTGTGAATCGGAGGGTCTGAATTAGGATAGGCAGTGAGTGGCAATGTAGGATGGAGAAAAGCACCACGGGGTGGTCAGCATGGGGAGGTCAGGGAACATGCAGTGGCAATGTAGGATAGGTTTCTGAAAAACATCGCGGGGTGGTGCGTATTTTATGGCTGTGTGTTACATTAGATCCACTATTAGGAGTGAGAAAAACATCACGGGGTGGTGCGCATTGTATGGGTGTGCGTTACATTACATTCACTAATAGGAGTGAGAAAAACATCACGGGGTGGTTCGCATTGTATGGGTGTGTGTTACATTACATTCACTACTAGGAGTGAGAAAAACATCACGGGGTGGTGCTCATTGTATGGGTGTGTGTTACATTACATTCACTACTAGGAGTGAGAAAAACATCACGGGGTGGTGCGGATTGTATGGGTGTTTGTTACATTACATTCAGTAGTAGGAGTGAGAAAAACATCACAGGGTGGTGCGCATTGTATGGGTGTGTGTTACATTAGATTCACTAGTAGGAGTGAGAAAAACATGACGGGGTGGTGCGCAATGTATGGGTGTGTGTTACATTAGATTCACTAGTAGGAGTGAGAAAAACATCACGGGGTGGTGCGCATTGTATGGGTGTGTGTTACATTAGATTCACTAGTAGGAGTGAGAAAAACATCACGCGGTGGTGCGCATGGTATGGGTGTGTGCTACATTAGATTCACTAGTAGGAGTGAGAAAAACATGACGGGGTGGTGTGCAATATATGGGTGTGTGTTACATTAGATTCACTAGTAGGAGTGAGAAAAACATCACGGGGTGGTGCGCATGGTATGGGTGTGTGTTACATTACATTCACTAGTAGGAGTGAGAAAAACATCACCGGGTGGTGCGCATTATATGGGTGTGTGTTACATTACATTCACTAGTAGGAGTGAGAAAAACATCACGGGGTGGTGCACATTGTATGGGTGTGTGTTACATTACATTCACTAGTAGCAGTGAGAAAAACATCATGGGGGGTGCGCATTGTATGGGTGTGTGTTACATTACATTCACTAGTAGGAGTGAGAAAAACATCACGGGGTGGTGCGCATTGTATGGGTGTGTGTTACATTACATTCACTAATAGGAGTGAGAAAAACATCACGGGGTGGTGCGCATTATATGGGTGTGTGTTACATTACATTCACTAGTAGGAGTGATTAAAACATCACGGGGTGGTGCGCATTGTATCGGTGTGTGTTACATTAGATTCACTTGTAGGAGTGAGAAAAACATCACAGGGTGGTGCGCATTGTATGGGTGTGTGTTACATTACATTCACTAGTAGGAGTGAGGAAAACATCACGGGGTGGTGCACATTGTATGGGTGTGCGTTACATTACATTCACTAGTAGGAGTGAGAAAAACATCACGGGGTGGTGCGCATTGTATCGGTGTGTGTTACATTACATTCACTTGTAGGAGTGTGAAAAACATCACGGGGTAGTGCGCATTGTATGGGAGTGTGTTACATTACATTCACTAGTAGGAGTGAGAAAAACATCACGGGGTGGTGCGCATTTTATGCGTGGATGTTACATTACATTCACTAGTAGGAGTGAGAAAAACATCACGGGGTGGTGCGCATTGTATGGGTGTGTGTTACATTACATTCACTAGTAGGAGTGAGAAAAACATCACGGGGTGGTGCGCATTATATGGGTGTGTGTTACATTAGATTCACTAGTAGGAGTGAGAAAAACATCACGGGGTGGTGTGAATCGGAGGGTCTGAATTAGGATAGGCAGTGAGTGGCAATGTAGGATGGAGAAAAGCACCACGGGGTGGTCAGCATGGGGAGGTCAGGGAACATGCAGTGGCAATGTAGGATAGGTTTCTGAAAATCATCACGGGGTGGTGCGCATTGTATGGGTGTGTGTTACATTACATTCACTAGTAGGAGTGAGAAAAACATCACGGGGTGTTGCGCATTGTATGGGTGTGTGTTACATTACATTCACTAGTAGGAGTTAGAAAAACATCACGGGGTGGTGCGCATTGTATGGGTGTGTGTTACATTACATTCACTACTAGGAGTGAGAAAAACATCACGGGGTGGTGCGCATTGTATGGGTGTGTGTTACATTACATTCACTAGTAGCAGTGAGAAAAACATCACGGGGTGGTGCGCATTGTATGGGTGTGTGTTACATTACATTCACTAGTAGCAGTGAGAAAAACATCACGGGGTGGTGCGCATTGTATGGGTGTGTGTTACATTACATTCACTAGTAGGAGTGAGAAAAACATCACGGGGTGGTGCGCAGTGTATGGGTTTGTGTTACATTACATTCACTAGTAGGAGTGAGAAAAACATCACGGGGTGGTGCGCATTGTATGGGTGTGTGTTACATTACATTCACTAGTAGGAGTGAGAAAAACATCACGGGGTGGTGCGCATTGTATGGGTGTGTGTTACATTACTTTCACTAGTAGGAGTGAGAAAAACATCACGGGGTGGTGCGCATTGTATGGGTGTGTGTTACATTAGATTCACTAATAGGAGTGAGAAAAACATCACGGGGTGGTGCGCAGTGTATGGGTGTGTGTTACATTACATTCATTAGTAGGAGTGAGAAAAACATCACGCGGTGGTGCGCATTGTATGGGTGTGTGTTACATTAGATTCACTAGTAGGAGTGAGAAAAACATCACGGGGTGGTGTGAATCGGAGGGTCTGAATTAGGATAGGCAGTGAGTGGCAATGTAGGATGGAGAAAAGCACCGCGGGTGGTCAGCATGGGGAGGTCAGGGAACATGCAGTGGCAATGTAGGATAGGTTTCTGAAAAACATCACGGGGTGGTGCGCATTGTATGGGTGTGTGTTACATTACATTCACTAGTAGGAGTGAGAAAAACATCACGGGGTGTTGCGCATTGTATGGGTGTGTGTTACATTAGATTCACTAGTAGGAGTGAGAAAAACATCACGGGGTGGTGCGCACCGTATGGGTGTGTGTTACATTAGATTCACTAGTAGGAGTGAGAAAAATATCACGGTGTGGTGCGCATTGTATGGGTGTGTGTTACATTACATTCACTAGTAGGAGTGAGAAAAACATCACGGGGTGGTGCGCATTGTATGGGTGTGTGTTACATTACATTCACTAGTAGGAGTGAGAAAAACATCACGGGGTGGTGCGCATTGTATGGGTGTGTGATACATTACATTCACTAGTAGCAGTGAGAAAAACATCACGGGGTGGTGCGCATTGTATGGGTGTGTGTTACATTACATTCACTAGTAGGAGTGAGAAAAACATCACGGGGTGGTGCGCAGTGTATGGGTTTGTGTTACATTACATTCACTAGTAGGAGTGAGAAAAACATCACGGGGTGGTGCGCATTGTATGGGTGTGTGTTACATTACATTCACTAGTAGGAGTGAGAAAAACATCACGGGGTGGTGCGCATTGTATCGGTGTGTGTTACATTACATTCACAAGTAGGAGTGAGAAAAACATCACGGGGTGGTGCGCATTGTATGGGTGTGTGTTACATTACATTCACTAATATGAGTGAGAAAAACATCACGGGGTGGTGCGCATTATATGGTTGTGTGTTACATTACATTCACTAGTAGGAGTGAGAAAAACATCACGGGGTGGTGCGCATTGTATGGGTGTGTGTTACATTAGATTCACTTGTAGGAGTGAGAAAAACATCACAGGGTGGTGCGCATTGTATGGGTGTGTGTTACATTACATTCACTAATAGGAGTGAGAAAAACATCACGGGGTGGTGCGCATTGTATGGGTGTGTGTTACATTACATTCACTAGTAGGAGTGAGAAAAACATCACGGGGTGGTGCACATTGTATGGGTGTGCGTTACATTACATTCACTAGTAGGAGTGAGAAAAACATCACGGGGTGGTGCGCATTGTATGGGTGTGTGTTACATTACATTCACTAGTAGGAGTGAGAAAAACATCACGGGGTGGTGCACATTGTATGGGTGTGCGTTACATTACATTCACTAGTAGGAGTGAGAAAAACATCACGGGGTGGTGCGCATTGTATGGGTGTGTGTTACATTACATTCACTAGTAGGAGTGTGAAAAACATCACGGGGTAGTGCGCATTGTATGGGTGTGTGTGACATTACATTCACTAGTAGCACTGAGAAAAACATCACGGGGTGGTGCGCATTGTATGGGTGTGTGTTACATTACATTCACTACTAGGAGTGAGAAAAACATCACGGGGTGGTGCGCATTGTATGCGTGGGTGTTACATTACATTCACTAGTAGGAGTGAGAAAAACATCACGGGGTGGTGCGCATTGTATGCGTGGGTGTTACATTACATTCACTAGTAGGAGTGAGAAAAAAATCACGGGGTGGTGCGCATTGTATGCGTGTGTGTTACATTAGATTCACTATTAGGAGTGAGAAAAACATCACGGGGTGGTGCGCATTGTATGGGTGTGTGTTACATTACATTCACTAGTAGGAGTGAGAAAAACATCACGGGGTGGTGCGCATTGTATGCGTGGGTGTTACATTACATTCACTAGTAGGAGTGAGAAAAACATCACGGGGTGGTGCGCATTGTATGGGTGTGTGTTACATTACATTCACTAGTACGAGTGAGAAAAACATCACGGGGTGGTGCGCATTGTATGGGTTTGTGTTACATTACATTCACTAGTAGGAGTGAGAAAAACATCACGGGGTGGTGCGCATTGTATGGGTGTGTGTTACATTACTTTCACTAGTAGGAGTGAGAAAAACATCACGGGGTGGTGCGCATTGTATGGGTGTGTGTTACATTAGATTCACTAATAGGAGTGAGAAAATCATCACGGGGTGGTGCGCAGTGTATGGGTGTGTGTTACATTACGTTCACTAGTAGGAGTGAGAAAAACATCACGCGGTGGTGCGCATTGTATGGGTGTGTGTTACATTAGATTCACTAGTAGGAGTGAGAAAAACATCACGGGGTGGTTTGAATCGGAGGGTCTGAATTAGGATAGGCAGTGAGTGGCAATGTAGGATGGAGAAAAGCACCACGGGGTGGTCAGCATGGGGAGGTCAGGGAACATGCAGTGGCAATGTAGGATAGGTTTCTGAAAAACATCACGGGGTGGTGCGCATTGTATGGGTGTGTGTTACATTACATTCACTAGTAGGAGTGAGAAAAACATCACGGGGTGTTGCGCAATGTATGGGTGTGTGTTACATTAGATTCACTAGTAGGAGTGAGAAAAACATCACGGGGTGGTGCGCATTGTATGGGTGTGTGTTACATTACATTCACTGGTAGGAGTGAGAAAAACATCACGGGGTGGTGCCCATTGTATGGGTGTGTGTTACATTACATTCACTAGTAGCAGTGAGAAAAACATCACGGGGTGGTGGGCATTGTATGGGTGTGTGTTACATTACATTCACTAGTAGGAGTGAGAAAAACATCACAGGGTGGTGTGAATCGGAGGGTCTGAATTAGGATAGGCAGTGAGTGGCAATGTAGGATGGAGAAAAGCACCTTGGGGTGGTCAGCATGGGGAGGTCAGGGAACATGCAGTGGCAATGTAGGATAGGTTTCTGAAAAACATCGCGGGGTGGTGCGCATTTTATGGGTGTGTGTTACATTAGATCCACTAGTAGGAGTGAGAAAAACATCACGGGGTGGTGCGCATTGTATGGGTGTGTGTTACATTACATTCACTAATAGGAGTGAGAAAAACATCACGGGGTGGGTCGCATTGTATGGGTGTGTGTTACATTACATTCACTAGTAGGAGTTAGAAAAACATCACGGGGTGGTGCGCATTGTATGGGTGTGTGTTACATTACATTCACTACTAGGAGTGAGAAAAACATCACGGGGTGGTGCGCATTGTATGGGTGTGTGTTACATTACATTCACTAGTAGGAGTGAGAAAAACATCACAGGGTGGTGCGCATTGTATGGGTGTGTGTTACATTAGATTCACTAGTAGGAGTGAGAAAAACTTGACGGGGTGGTGCGCAATGTATGGGTGTGTGTTACATTAGATTCACTAGTAGGAGTGAGAAAAACATCACGGGGTGGTGCGCATTGTATGGGTGTGTGTTACATTAGATTCACTAGTAGGAGTGAGAAAAACATCACGGGGTGGTGCGCATTGTATGGGTGTGTGTTACATTAGATTCACTAGTAGGAGTGAGAAAAACATCACGCGGTGGTGCGCATTGTATGAGTGTGTGTTACATTACATTCACTAGTAGGAGTGAGAAAAACATCACAGGGTGGTGCGCATTGTATGGGTGTGTGTTACATTAGATTCACTAGTAGGAGTGAGAAAAACTTGACGGGGTGGTGCGCAATGTATGGGTGTGTGTTACATTAGATTCACTAGTAGGAGTGAGAAAAACATCACGGGGTGGTGCGCATTGTATGGGTGTGTGTTACATTAGATTCACTAGTAGGAGTGAGAAAAACATCACGGGGTGGTGCGCATTGTATGTGTGTGTGTTTCATTACATTCACTAGTAGGAGTGAGAAAAACATCACGTGGTGGTGCGCATTGTATGAGTGTGTGTTACATTACATTCACTAGTAGGAGTGAGAAAAACATCACAGGGTGGTGTGAATCGGAGGGTCTGAATTAGGATAGGCAGTGAGTGGCAATGTAGGATGGAGAAAAGCACCACGGGGTGGTCAGCATGGGGAGGTCAGGGAACATGCAGTGGCAATGTAGGATAGGTTTCTGAAAAACATCGCGGGGTGGTGCGCATTTTATGGCTGTGTGTTACATTAGATCCACTATTAGGAGTGAGAAAAACATCACGGGGTGGTGCGCATTGTATGGGTGTGCGTTACATTACATTCACTAATAGGAGTGAGAAAAACATCACGGGGTGGTTCGCATTGTATGGGTGTGTGTTACATTACATTCACTACTAGGAGTGAGAAAAACATCACGGGGTGGTGCTCATTGTATGGGTGTGTGTTACATTACATTCACTACTAGGAGTGAGAAAAACATCACGGGGTGGTGCGGATTGTATGGGTGTTTGTTACATTACATTCAGTAGTAGGAGTGAGAAAAACATCACAGGGTGGTGCGCATTGTATGGGTGTGTGTTACATTAGATTCACTAGTAGGAGTGAGAAAAACATGACGGGGTGGTGCGCGATGTATGGGTGTGTGTTACATTAGATTCACTAGTAGGAGTGAGAAAAACATCACGGGGTGGTGCGCATTGTATGGGTGTGTGTTACATTAGATTCACTAGTAGGAGTGAGAAAAACATCACGCGGTGGTGCGCATGGTATGGGTGTGTGCTACATTAGATTCACTAGTAGGAGTGAGAAAAACATGACGGGGTGGTGTGCAATATATGGGTGTGTGTTACATTAGATTCACTAGTAGGAGTGAGAAAAACATCACGGGGTGGTGCGCATGGTATGGGTGTGTGTTACATTACATTCACTAGTAGGAGTGAGAAAAACATCACCGGGTGGTGCGCATTATATGGGTGTGTGTTACATTACATTCACTAGTAGGAGTGAGAAAAACATCACGGGGTGGTGCACATTGTATGGGTGTGTGTTACATTACATTCACTAGTAGCAGTGAGAAAAACATCATGGGGGGTGCGCATTGTATGGGTGTGTGTTACATTACATTCACTAGTAGGAGTGAGAAAAACATCACGGGGTGGTGCGCATTGTATGGGTGTGTGTTACATTACATTCACTAATAGGAGTGAGAAAAACATCACGGGGTGGTGCGCATTATATGGGTGTGTGTTACATTACATTCACTAGTAGGAGTGAGAAAAACATCACGGGGTGGTGCGCATTGTATCGGTGTGTGTTACATTAGATTCACTTGTAGGAGTGAGAAAAACATCACAGGGTGGTGCGCATTGTATGGGTGTGTGTTACATTACATTCACTAGTAGGAGTGAGGAAAACATCACGGGGTGGTGCACATTGTATGGGTGTGCGTTACATTACATTCACTAGTAGGAGTGAGAAAAACATCACGGGGTGGTGCGCATTGTATCGGTGTGTGTTACATTACATTCACTTGTAGGAGTGTGAAAAACATCACGGGGTAGTGCGCATTGTATGGGTGTGTGTTACATTACATTCACTAGTAGGAGTGAGAAAAACATCACGGGGTGGTGCGCATTTTATGCGTGGATGTTACATTACATTCACTAGTAGGAGTGAGAAAAACATCACGGGGTGGTGCGCATTGTATGGGTGTGTGTTACATTACATTCACTAGTAGGAGTGAGAAAAACATCACGGGGTGGTGCGCATTATATGGGTGTGTGTTACATTAGATTCACTAGTAGGAGTGAGAAAAACATCACGGGGTGGTGTGAATCGGAGGGTCTGAATTAGGATAGGCAGTGAGTGGCAATGTAGGATGGAGAAAAGCACCACGGGGTGGTCAGCATGGGGAGGTCAGGGAACATGCAGTGGCAATGTAGGATAGGTTTCTGAAAATCATCACGGGGTGGTGCGCATTGTATGGGTGTGTGTTACATTACATTCACTAGTAGGAGTGAGAAAAACATCACGGGGTGTTGCGCAATGTATGGGTGTTTGTTACATTAGATTCACTAGTAGGAGTGAGAAAAACATCACAGGGTTGTGCGCATTGTATGGGTGTGTGTTACATTACATTCACTAATATGAGTGAGAAAAACATCACGGGGTGGTGCGCATTGTATGGGTGTGTGTTACATTACATTCACTAGTAGCAGTGAGAAAAACATCACGGGGTGGTGCGCATTGTATGGGTGTGTGTTACATTACATTCACTAGTAGCAGTGAGAAAAACATCACGGGGTGGTGCGCATTGTATGGGTGTGTGTTACATTACATTCACTAGTAGGAGTGAGAAAAACATCACGGGGTGGTGCGCAGTGTATGGGTTTGTGTTACATTACATTCACTAGTAGGAGTGAGAAAAACATCACGGGGTGGTGCGCATTGTATGGGTGTGTGTTACATTACATTCACTAGTAGGAGTGAGAAAAACATCACGGGGTGGTGCGCATTGTATGGGTGTGTGTTACATTACTTTCACTAGTAGGAGTGAGAAAAACATCACGGGGTGGTGCGCATTGTATGGGTGTGTGTTACATTAGATTCACTAATAGGAGTGAGAAAAACATCACGGGGTGGTGCGCAGTGTATGGGTGTGTGTTACATTACATTCATTAGTAGGAGTGAGAAAAACATCACGCGGTGGTGCGCATTGTATGGGTGTGTGTTACATTAGATTCACTAGTAGGAGTGAGAAAAACATCACGGGGTGGTGTGAATCGGAGGGTCTGAATTAGGATAGGCAGTGAGTGGCAATGTAGGATGGAGAAAAGCACCGCGGGTGGTCAGCATGGGGAGGTCAGGGAACATGCAGTGGCAATGTAGGATAGGTTTCTGAAAAACATCACGGGGTGGTGCGCATTGTATGGGTGTGTGTTACATTACATTCACTAGTAGGAGTGAGAAAAACATCACGGGGTGTTGCGCATTGTATGGGTGTGTGTTACATTAGATTCACTAGTAGGAGTGAGAAAAACATCACGGGGTGGTGCGCACCGTATGGGTGTGTGTTACATTAGATTCACTAGTAGGAGTGAGAAAAATATCACGGTGTGGTGCGCATTGTATGGGTGTGTGTTACATTACATTCACTAGTAGGAGTGAGAAAAACATCACGGGGTGGTGCGCATTGTATGGGTGTGTGTTACATTACATTCACTAGTAGGAGTGAGAAAAACATCACGGGGTGGTGCGCATTGTATGGGTGTGTGATACATTACATTCACTAGTAGCAGTGAGAAAAACATCACGGGGTGGTGCGCATTGTATGGGTGTGTGTTACATTACATTCACTAGTAGGAGTGAGAAAAACATCACGGGGTGGTGCGCAGTGTATGGGTTTGTGTTACATTACATTCACTAGTAGGAGTGAGAAAAACATCACGGGGTGGTGCGCATTGTATGGGTGTGTGTTACATTACATTCACTAGTAGGAGTGAGAAAAACATCACGGGGTGGTGCGCATTGTATCGGTGTGTGTTACATTACATTCACAAGTAGGAGTGAGAAAAACATCACGGGGTGGTGCGCATTGTATGGGTGTGTGTTACATTACATTCACTAATATGAGTGAGAAAAACATCACGGGGTGGTGCGCATTATATGGTTGTGTGTTACATTACATTCACTAGTAGGAGTGAGAAAAACATCACGGGGTGGTGCGCATTGTATGGGTGTGTGTTACATTAGATTCACTTGTAGGAGTGAGAAAAACATCACAGGGTGGTGCGCATTGTATGGGTGTGTGTTACATTACATTCACTAGTAGGAGTGAGAAAAACATCACGGGGTGGTGCGCATTGTATGGGTGTGTGTTACATTACATTCACTAGTAGGAGTGAGAAAAACATCACGGGGTGGTGCACATTGTATGCGTGGGTGTTACATTACATTCACTAGTAGGAGTGAGAAAAACATCACGGGGTGGTGCGCATTGTATGCGTGGGTGTTACATTACATTCACTAGTAGGAGTGAGAAAAAAATCACGGGGTGGTGCGCATTGTATGCGTGTGTGTTACATTAGATTCACTATTAGGAGTGAGAAAAACATCACGGGGTGGTGCGCATTGTATGGGTGTGTGTTACATTACATTCACTAGTAGGAGTGAGAAAAACATCACGGGGTGGTGCGCATTGTATGCGTGGGTGTTACATTACATTCACTAGTAGGAGTGAGAAAAACATCACAGGGTGGTGCGCATTGTATGGGTGTGTGTTACATTACATTCACTAGTACGAGTGAGAAAAACATCACGGGGTGGTGCGCATTGTATGGGTTTGTGTTACATTACATTCACTAGTAGGAGTGAGAAAAACATCACGGGGTGGTGCGCATTGTATGGGTGTGTGTTACATTACTTTCACTAGTAGGAGTGAGAAAAACATCACGGGGTGGTGCGCATTGTATGGGTGTGTGTTACATTAGATTCACTAATAGGAGTGAGAAAAACATCACGGGGTGGTGCGCAGTGTATGGGTGTGTGTTACATTACATTCACTAGTAGGAGTGAGAAAAACATCACGCGGTGGTGCGCATTGTATGGGTGTGTGTTACATTAGATTCACTAGTAGGAGTGAGAAAAACATCACGGGGTGGTTTGAATCGGAGGGTCTGAATTAGGATAGGCAGTGAGTGGCAATGTAGGATGGAGAAAAGCACCACGGGGTGGTCAGCATGGGGAGGTCAGGGAACATGCAGTGGCAATGTAGGATAGGTTTCTGAAAAACATCACGGGGTGGTGCGCATTGTATGGGTGTGTGTTACATTACATTCACTAGTAGGAGTGAGAAAAACATCACGGGGTGTTGCGCAATGTATGGGTGTGTGTTACATTAGATTCACTAGTAGGAGTGAGAAAAACATCACGGGGTGGTGCGCATTGTATGGGTGTGTGTTACATTACATTCACTGGTAGGAGTGAGAAAAACATCACGGGGTGGTGCCCATTGTATGGGTGTGTGTTACATTACATTCACTAGTAGCAGTGAGAAAAACATCACGGGGTGGTGGGCATTGTATGGGTGTGTGTTACATTACATTCACTAGTAGGAGTGAGAAAAACATCACAGGGTGGTGTGAATCGGAGGGTCTGAATTAGGATAGGCAGTGAGTGGCAATGTAGGATGGAGAAAAGCACCTTGGGGTGGTCAGCATGGGGAGGTCAGGGAACATGCAGTGGCAATGTAGGATAGGTTTCTGAAAAACATCGCGGGGTGGTGCGCATTTTATGGGTGTGTGTTACATTAGATCCACTAGTAGGAGTGAGAAAAACATCACGGGGTGGTGCGCATTGTATGGGTGTGTGTTACATTACATTCACTAATAGGAGTGAGAAAAACATCACGGGGTGGGTCGCATTGTATGGGTGTGTGTTACATTACATTCACTAGTAGGAGTTAGAAAAACATCACGGGGTGGTGCGCATTGTATGGGTGTGTGTTACATTACATTCACTACTAGGAGTGATAAAAACATCACGGGGTGGTGCGCATTGTATGGGTGTGTGTTACATTACATTCACTAGTAGGAGTGAGAAAAACATCACAGGGTGGTGCGCATTGTATGGGTGTGTGTTACATTAGATTCACTAGTAGGAGTGAGAAAAACTTGACGGGGTGGTGCGCAATGTATGGGTGTGTGTTACATTAGATTCACTAGTAGGAGTGAGAAAAACATCACGGGGTGGTGCGCATTGTATGGGTGTGTGTTACATTAGATTCACTAGTAGGAGTGAGAAAAACATCACGCGGTGTTGCGCATGGTATGGGTGTGTGTTACATTAGATTCACTAGTAGGAGTGAGAAAAACATGACGGGGTGGTGTGCAATGTATGGGTGTGTGTTACATTAGATTCACTAGTAGGAGTGAGAAAAACATCACGGGGTGGTGCGCATGGTATGGGTGTGTGTTACATTACATTCACTAGTAGGAGTGAGAAAAACATCACGGGGTGGTGCGCATTATAGGGGTGTGTGTTACATTACATTCACTAGTAGGAGTGAGAAAAACATCACGGGGTGGTGCGCATTGTATGGGTGTGTGTTACATTACATTCACTAGTAGCAGTGAGAAAAACATCACGGGGTGGTGTGAATCGGAGGGTCTGAATTAGGATAGGCAGTGAGTGGCAATGTAGGATGGAGAAAAGCACCACGGGGTGGTCAGCATGGGGAGGTCAGGGAACATGCAGTGGCAATGTAGGATAGGTTTCTGAAAATCATCACGGGGTGGTGCGCATTGTATGGGTGTGTGTTACATTACATTCACTAGTAGGAGTGAGAAAAACATCACGGGGTGTTGCGCAATGTATGGGTGTTTGTTACATTAGATTCACTAGTAGGAGTGAGAAAAACATCACAGGGTTGTGCGCATTGTATGGGTGTGTGTTACATTACATTCACTAATATGAGTGAGAAAAACATCACGGGGTGGTGCGCATTGTATGGGTGTGTGTTACATTACATTCACTAGTAGCAGTGAGAAAAACATCACGGGGTGGTGCGCATTGTATGGGTGTGTGTTACATTATATTCACTAGTAGCAGTGAGAAAAACATCACGGGGTGGTGCGCATTGTATGGGTGTGTGTTACATTACATTCACTAGTAGGAGTGAGAAAAACATCACGGGGTGGTGCGCAGTGTATGGGTTTGTGTTACATTACATTCACTAGTAGGAGTGAGAAAAACATCACGGGGTGGTGCGCATTGTATGGGTGTGTGTTACATTACATTCACTAGTAGGAGTGAGAAAAACATCACGGGGTGGTGCGCATTGTATGGGTGTGTGTTACATTACTTTCACTAGTAGGAGTGAGAAAAACATCACGGGGTGGTGCGCATTGTATGGGTGTGTGTTACATTAGATTCACTAATAGGAGTGAGAAAAACATCACGGGGTGGTGCGCAGTGTATGGGTGTGTGTTACATTACATTCATTAGTAGGAGTGAGAAAAACATCACGCGGTGGTGCGCATTGTATGGGTGTGTGTTACATTAGATTCACTAGTAGGAGTGAGAAAAACATCACGGGGTGGTGTGAATCGGAGGGTCTGAATTAGGATAGGCAGTGAGTGGCAATGTAGGATGGAGAAAAGCACCGCGGGTGGTCAGCATGGGGAGGTCAGGGAACATGCAGTGGCAATGTAGGATAGGTTTCTGAAAAACATCACGGGGTGGTGCGCATTGTATGGGTGTGTGTTACATTACATTCACTAGTAGGAGTGAGAAAAACATCACGGGGTGTTGCGCATTGTATGGGTGTGTGTTACATTAGATTCACTAGTAGGAGTGAGAAAAACATCACGGGGTGGTGCGCACCGTATGGGTGTGTGTTACATTAGATTCACTAGTAGGAGTGAGAAAAATATCACGGTGTGGTGCGCATTGTATGGGTGTGTGTTACATTACATTCACTAGTAGGAGTGAGAAAAACATCACGGGGTGGTGCGCATTGTATGGGTGTGTGTTACATTACATTCACTAGTAGGAGTGAGAAAAACATCACGGGGTGGTGCGCATTGTATGGGTGTGTGATACATTACATTCACTAGTAGCAGTGAGAAAAACATCACGGGGTGGTGCGCATTGTATGGGTGTGTGTTACATTACATTCACTAGTAGGAGTGAGAAAAACATCACGGGGTGGTGCGCAGTGTATGGGTTTGTGTTACATTACATTCACTAGTAGGAGTGAGAAAAACATCACGGGGTGGTGCGCATTGTATGGGTGTGTGTTACATTACATTCACTAGTAGGAGTGAGAAAAACATCACGGGGTGGTGCGCATTGTATCGGTGTGTGTTACATTACATTCACAAGTAGGAGTGAGAAAAACATCACGGGGTGGTGCGCATTGTATGGGTGTGTGTTACATTACATTCACTAATATGAGTGAGAAAAACATCACGGGGTGGTGCGCATTATATGGTTATGTGTTACATTACATTCACTAGTAGGAGTGAGAAAAACATCACGGGGTGGTGCGCATTGTATGGGTGTGTGTTACATTAGATTCACTTGTAGGAGTGAGAAAAACATCACAGGGTGGTGCGCATTGTATGGGTGTGTGTTACATTACATTCACTAGTAGGAGTGAGAAAAACATCACGGGGTGGTGCGCATTGTATGGGTGTGTGTTACATTACATTCACTAGTAGGAGTGAGAAAAACATCACGGGGTGGTGCACATTGTATGCGTGGGTGTTACATTACATTCACTAGTAGGAGTGAGAAAAACATCACGGGGTGGTGCGCATTGTATGCGTGGGTGTTACATTACATTCACTAGTAGGAGTGAGAAAAAAATCACGGGGTGGTGCGCATTGTATGCGTGTGTGTTACATTAGATTCACTATTAGGAGTGAGAAAAACATCACGGGGTGGTGCGCATTGTATGGGTGTGTGTTACATTACATTCACTAGTAGGAGTGAGAAAAACATCACGGGGTGGTGCGCATTGTATGCGTGGGTGTTACATTACATTCACTAGTAGGAGTGAGAAAAACATCACAGGGTGGTGCGCATTGTATGGGTGTGTGTTACATTACATTCACTAGTACGAGTGAGAAAAACATCACGGGGTGGTGCGCATTGTATGGGTTTGTGTTACATTACATTCACTAGTAGGAGTGAGAAAAACATCACGGGGTGGTGCGCATTGTATGGGTGTGTGTTACATTACTTTCACTAGTAGGAGTGAGAAAAACATCACGGGGTGGTGCGCATTGTATGGGTGTGTGTTACATTAGATTCACTAATAGGAGTGAGAAAAACATCACGGGGTGGTGCGCAGTGTATGGGTGTGTGTTACATTACATTCACTAGTAGGAGTGAGAAAAACATCACGCGGTGGTGCGCATTGTATGGGTGTGTGTTACATTAGATTCACTAGTAGGAGTGAGAAAAACATCACGGGGTGGTTTGAATCGGAGGGTCTGAATTAGGATAGGCAGTGAGTGGCAATGTAGGATGGAGAAAAGCACCACGGGGTGGTCAGCATGGGGAGGTCAGGGAACATGCAGTGGCAATGTAGGATAGGTTTCTGAAAAACATCACGGGGTGGTGCGCATTGTATGGGTGTGTGTTACATTACATTCACTAGTAGGAGTGAGAAAAACATCACGGGGTGTTGCGCAATGTATGGGTGTGTGTTACATTAGATTCACTAGTAGGAGTGAGAAAAACATCACGGGGTGGTGCGCATTGTATGGGTGTGTGTTACATTACATTCACTGGTAGGAGTGAGAAAAACATCACGGGGTGGTGCCCATTGTATGGGTGTGTGTTACATTACATTCACTAGTAGCAGTGAGAAAAACATCACGGGGTGGTGGGCATTGTATGGGTGTGTGTTACATTACATTCACTAGTAGGAGTGAGAAAAACATCACAGGGTGGTGTGAATCGGAGGGTCTGAATTAGGATAGGCAGTGAGTGGCAATGTAGGATGGAGAAAAGCACCTTGGGGTGGTCAGCATGGGGAGGTCAGGGAACATGCAGTGGCAATGTAGGATAGGTTTCTGAAAAACATCGCGGGGTGGTGCGCATTTTATGGGTGTGTGTTACATTAGATCCACTAGTAGGAGTGAGAAAAACATCACGGGGTGGTGCGCATTGTATGGGTGTGTGTTACATTACATTCACTAATAGGAGTGAGAAAAACATCACGGGGTGGGTCGCATTGTATGGGTGTGTGTTACATTACATTCACTAGTAGGAGTTAGAAAAACATCACGGGGTGGTGCGCATTGTATGGGTGTGTGTTACATTACATTCACTACTAGGAGTGAGAAAAACATCACGGGGTGGTGCGCATTGTATGGGTGTGTGTTACATTACATTCACTAGTAGGAGTGAGAAAAACATCACAGGGTGGTGCGCATTGTATGGGTGTGTGTTACATTAGATTCACTAGTAGGAGTGAGAAAAACTTGACGGGGTGGTGCGCAATGTATGGGTGTGTGTTACATTAGATTCACTAGTAGGAGTGAGAAAAACATCACGGGGTGGTGCGCATTGTATGGGTGTGTGTTACATTAGATTCACTAGTAGGAGTGTGAAAAACATCACGCGGTGTTGCGCATGGTATGGGTGTGTGTTACATTAGATTCACTAGTAGGAGTGAGAAAAACATGACGGGGTGGTGTGCAATGTATGGGTGTGTGTTACATTAGATTCACTAGTAGGAGTGAGAAAAACATCACGGGGTGGTGCGCATGGTATGGGTGTGTGTTACATTACATTCACTAGTAGGAGTGAGAAAAACATCACGGGGTGGTGCGCATTATAGGGGTGTGTGTTACATTACATTCACTAGTAGGAGTGAGAAAAACATCACGGGGTGGTGCGCATTGTATGGGTGTGTGTTACATTACATTCACTAGTAGCAGTGAGAAAAACATCACGGGGTGGTGCGCATTGTATGGGTGTGTGTTACATTACATTCACTAGGAGGAGTGAGAAAAACATCAAGGGGTGGTGCGCATTGAATGGGTGTGTGTTACATTACATTCACTAGGAGTAGTGAGAAAAACATCACGGGGTGGTGCGCATTGTATAGGTGTGTGTTACATTACATTCACTAGTAGGAGTGAGAAAAACTTGACGGGGTGGTGCGCATTGTATGGGTGTGTGTTACATTACATTCACTAATAGGAGTGAGAAAAACATCACGGGGTGGTGCGCATTGTATGGGTGTGTGTTACATTACGTTCACTAGTAGGAGTGAGAAAAACATCACGGGGTGGTGCGCATTGTATGGGTGTGTGTTACATTACATTCACTAATAGGAGTGAGAAAAACATCACGGGGTGGTGCGCATTGTATGGGTGTGTGTTACATTACATTCACTAGTAGGAGTGAGAAAAACATCACGGGGTGGTGCGCATTGTATGGGTGTGTGTTACATTACATTCACTAGTAGGAGTGAGAAAAACATCACGGGGTGGTGCGCAGTGTATGGGTGTGTGTTACATTACATTCATTAGTAGGAGTGAGAAAAACATCACTGGGTGGTGCGCATTGTATGGGTGTGTGTTACATTACATTCACTAGTAGGAGTGAGAAAAACATCACGGGGTGGTTCGCATTGTATGGGTGTGTGTTACATTACATTCACTAGTAGGAGTTAGAAAAACATCACGGGGTGGTGCGCATTGTATGGGTGTGTGTTACATTACATTCACTAATATGAGTGAGAAAAACATCACGGGGTGGTGCGCATTGTATGGGTGTGTGTTACATTACATTCGCTAGTAGGAGTGAGAAAAACATCACGGGGTGGTGCGCATTATATGGTTGTGTGTTACATTACATTCACTAGTAGGAGTGAGAAAATCATCACGGGGTGGTGCGCATTGTATGGGTGTGTGTTACATTAGATTCACTTGTAGGAGTGAGAAAAACATCACAGGGTGGTGCGCATTGTACGGGTGTGTGTTACATTACATTCACTAGTAGGAGTGAGAAAAACATCACGGGGTGGTGCGCATTGTATGTGTGTGTGTTTCATTACATTCACTAGTAGGAGTGAGAAAAACATCACGTGGTGGTGCGCATTGTATGAGTGTGTGTTACATTACATTCACTAGTAGGAGTGAGAAAAACATCACAGGGTGGTGTGAATCGGAGGGTCTGAATTAGGATAGGCAGTGAGTGGCAATGTAGGATGGAGAAAAGCACCACGGGGTGGTCAGCATGGGGAGGTCAGGGAACATGCAGTGGCAATGTAGGATAGGTTTCTGAAAAACATCGCGGGGTGGTGCGCATTTTATGGCTGTGTGTTACATTAGATCCACTATCAGGAGTGAGAAAAACATCACGGGGTGGTGCGCATTGTATGGGTGTGCGTTACATTACATTCAGTAATAGGAGTGAGAAAAACATCACGGGGTGGTTTGCATTGTATGGGTGTGTGTTACATTACATTCACTACTAGGAGTGAGAAAAACATCACGGGGTGGTGCGAATTGTATGGGTGTGTGTTACATTACATTCACTACTAGGAGTGAGAAAAACATCACGGGGTGGTGCGCATTGTATGGGTGTTTGTTACATTACATTCAGTAGTAGGAGTGAGAAAAACATCACAGGGTGGTGCGCATTGTATGGGTGTGTGTTACATTAGATTCACTAGTAGGAGTGAGAAAAACATCACGGGGTGGTGCGCATTGTATGGGTGTGTGTTACATTAGATTCACTAGTAGGAGTGAGAAAAACATCACGCGGTGGTTCGCATGGTATGGGTGTGTGCTACATTAGATTCACTAGTAGGAGTGAGAAAAACATGACGGGGTGGTGTGCAATATATGGGTGTGTGTTACATTAGATTCACTAGTAGGAGTGAGAAAAACATCACGGGGTGGTGCGCATGGTATGGGTGTGTGTTACGTTACATTCACTAGTAGGAGTGAGAAAAACATCACCGGGTGGTGCGCATTATATGGGTGTGTGTTACATTACATTCACTAGTAGGAGTGAGAAAAACATCACGGGGTGGTGCACATTGTATGGGTGTGTGTTACATTACATTCACTAGTAGCAGTGAGAAAAACATCACGGGGTGGTGCGCATTGTATGGGTGTGTGTTACATTACATTCACTAGTAGGAGTGAGAAAAACATCACGGGGTGGTGCGCATTGTATGGGTGTGTGTTACATTACATTCACTAGTAGGAGTGAGAAAAACATCACGGGGTGGTGCGCATTGTATGGGTGTGTGTTACATTACATTCACTAGTAGGAGTGAGAAAAACATCAAGGGGTGGTGCGCATTGAATGGGTGTGTGTTACATTCCATTCACTAGGAGGAGTGAGAAAAACATCACGGGGTGGTGCGCATTGTATAGGTGTGTGTTACATTACATTCACTAGTAGGAGTGAGAAAAACATCACGGGGTGGTGCGCATTGTATGGGTGTGTGTTACATTACATTCACTAGTAGGAGTTAGAAAAACATCACGGGGTGGTGCGCATTGTATGGGTGTGTGTTACATTACATTCACTAATAGGAGTGAGAAAAACATCACGGGGTGGTGCGCATTGTATGGGTGTGTGTTACATTACGTTCACTAGTAGGAGTGAGAAAAACATCACGGGGTGGTGCACATTGTATGGGTGTGTGTTACATTACATTCACTAGTAGGAGTGAGAAAAACATCACGGGGTGGTGCGCATTGTATGGGTGTGTGTTACATTACATTCACTAGTAGGAGTGAGAAAAACCTCACAGGGTGGTGTGAATCGGAGGGTCTGAATTAGGATAGGCAGTGAGTGGCAATGTAGGATGGAGAAAAGCACCGCGGGGTGGTCAGCATGGGGAGGTCAGGGAACATGCAGTGGCAATGTAGGATAGGTTTCTGAAAAACATCGCGGGGTGGTGCGCATTTTATGGGTGTGTGTTACATTAGATCCACTAGTAGGAGTGAGAAAAACATCACGGGGTGTTGCGCATTGTATGGGTGTGTGTTACATTACATTCACTAATAGGAGTGAGAAAAACATCACGGGGTGGTTCGCATTGTACGGGTGTGTGTTACATTACATTCACTAGTAGGAGTTAGAAAAACATCACGGGGTGGTGCGCATTGTATGGGTGTGTGTTACATTACATTCGCTACAAGGAGTGAGAAAAACATCACGGGGTGGTGCGCATTGTATGGGTGTGTGTTACATTACATTCACTAGTAGGAGTGAGAAAAACATCACAGGGTGGTGCGCATTGTATGGGTGTGTGTTACATTAGATTCACTAGTAGGAGTGACAAAAACATGACGGGGTGGTGCGCAATGTATGGGTGTGTGTTACATTACATTCACTAGTAGGAGTGAGAAAAACATCACGGGGTGATGCGCATTGTATGGGTGTGTGTTACATTACATTCTCTAATAGGAGTGAGAAAAACATCACGGGGTGGTTCGCATTGTATGGGTGTGTGTTACATTACATTCACTAGTAGGAGTGAGAAAAACATCACGGGGTGGTGCACATTGTATGGGTGTGTGTTACATTACATTCGCTAATAGGAGTGAGAAAAACATCACGGGGTGGTGGGCATTGTATGGGTGTGTGTTACATTACATTCACTAATAGGAGTGAGAAAAACATCACGGGGTGGTGCGCATTGAATGGGTGTGTGTTACATTACATTCACTAGTAGCAGTGAGAAAAACATCACGGGGTGGTGCGCATTGTTTGGGTGTGTGTTACATTACATTCACTAGTAGGAGTGAGAAAAACATCACGGGGTGATGCGCATTGTATGGGTGTGTGTTACATTACATTCACTAGTAGGAGTGAGAAAAACATCACGGGGTGGTGCACATTGTATGGGTGTGTGTTACATTACATTCACTAGTAGGAGTGAGAAAAACATCACGGGGTGGTGCGCATTGTATGGGTGTGTGTTACATTAGATTCACTAGTAGGAGTGAGAAAAACATCACGGGGTGGTGCGCATTGTATGGGTGTGTGTTACATTATATTCACTAGTAGGAGTGAGAAAAACATCCCGGGGTGGTGCGCATTGTATGGGTGTGTGTTACATTACATTCACTAGTAGGAGTGAGAAAAACATCACGGGGTGGTGCGCATTGTATGGGTGTGTGTTACATTAGATTTACTAGTAGGAGTGAAAAAAACATCACGGGGTGGTGCGCAATGTATGGGTGTGTGTTACATTAGATTCACTAGTAGGAGTGATAAAAACATCACGGGGTGGTACGCATGGTATGGGTGTGTGTTACATTACATTCACTAGTAGGAGTGAGAAAAACATCACGGGGTGGTTCACATTGTATGGGTGTGTGTTACATTACATTCACTAGTAGGAGAGAGAAAAACATCACTGGGTGGTGCGCATTGTATGGGTGTGTGTTACATTACATTCACTAATAGGAGTGAGAAAAACATCACGGGGTGGTTCGCATTGTATGGGTGTGTGTTACATTACATTCACTAGTAGGAGTGAGAAAAACATCACGGGGTGGTGCGCATTGTATGGGTGTGTGTTACATTACATCCACTAATAGGAGTGAGAAAAACATCACGGGGTGGTGCGCATTATATGGGTTTGTGTTACATTACATTCACTAGTAGGAGTGAGAAAAACATCACGGGTGGTGCGCATTGTATGGGTGTGTGTTACATTACATTCACTAGTAGGAGTGAGAAAAACATCACGGGGTGGTGCGCATTGTATGGGTGTGTGTTACATTACATTCACTAGTAGGAGTGAGAAAAACATCACGGCGTGCTGCGCATTGTATGGGTGTGTGTTACATTACATTCACTAGTAGGAGTGAGAAAAACATCACGGGGTGGTGGGCATTGTATGGGTGTGTGTTACATTGCATTCACTAGTAGGAGTGAGAAAAACATCACGGGGTGGTGTGAATCGGAGGGTCTGAATTAGGATAGGCAGTGAGTGGCAATGTAGGATGGAGAAAAGCACTGCGGGGTGGTCAGCATGGGGAGGTCAGGGAACATGGAGTGGCAATGTAGGATACGTTTCTGAAAAACATCGCGTGGTGGTGCGCATTTTATGGGTGGTGTTACATTAGATTCACTAGTAGGAGTGAGAAAAACATCACGGGGTGGTGGGCATTGTATGGGTGTGTGTTACATTACATTCACTAATAGGAGTGAGAAAAACATCACGGGGTGGTTTGCATTGTATGGGTGTGTGTTACATTACATTCACTAGTAGGAGTGAGAAAAACATCACGGGGTGGTGCGCATTGTATGGGTGTGTGTTACATTACATTCTCTAGTAGCAGTGAGAAAAACATCACGGGGTGGTGCGCATTGTTTGGGTGTGCGTTACATTACATTCACTAATAGGAGTGAGAAAAACATCACGGGGTGGTGTGAATCGGAGGGTCTGAATTAGGATAGGCAGTGAGTGGCAATGTAGGATGGAGAAAAGCACCACGGGGTGGTCAGCATGGGGAGGTCAGGGAACATGCAGTGGCAATGTAGGATAGGTTTCTGAAAAACATCGCGGGGTGGTGCGCATTTTATGGCTGTGTGTTACATTAGATCCACTATTAGGAGTGAGAAAAACATCACGGGGTGGTGCGCATTGTATGGGTGTGCGTTACATTACATTCACTAATAGGAGTGAGAAAAACATCACGGGGTGGTTCGCATTGTATGGGTGTGTGTTACATTACATTCACTACTAGGAGTGAGAAAAACATCACGGGGTGGTGCGCATTGTATGGGTGTGTGTTACATTACATTCACTACTAGGAGTGAGAAAAACATCACGGGGTGGTGCGCATTGTATGGGTGTTTGTTACATTACATTCAGTAGTAGGAGTGAGAAAAACATCACAGGGTGGTGCGCATTGTATGGGTGTGTGTTACATTAGATTCACTAGTAGGAGTGAGAAAAACATGACGGGGTGGTGCGCAATGTATGGGTGTGTGTTACATTAGATTCACTAGTAGGAGTGAGAAAAACATCACGGGGTGGTGCGCATTGTATGGGTGTGTGTTACATTAGATTCACTAGTAGGAGTGAGAAAAACATCACGCGGTGGTGCGCATGGTATGGGTGTGTGTTACATTACATTCACTAGTAGGAGTGAGAAAAACATCACGGGGTGGTGCGCATTGTATGGGTGTGTGTTACATTACATTCAGTAATAGGAGTGAGAAAAACATCACGGGGTGGTTCGCATTGTATGGGTGTGTGTTACATTACATTCACTAGTAGGAGTGAGAAAAACATCACGGGGTGGTGCGCATTGTATGGGTGTGTGTTACATTACATTCACTAATAGGAGTGAGAAAAACATTACGGGTGGTGTGAATCGGAGGGTCTGAATTAGGATAGGCAGTGAGTGGCAATGTAGGATGGAAAAAAGCGCCGCGGGGTGGTCAGCATGGGGAGGTCAGGGAACATGCAGTGGCAATGTAGGATAGGTTTTTGAAAAACATAGCGGGGTGATGCGCATTTTATGGGTGTGTGTTACATTACATTCGCTAATAGGAGTGAGAAAAACATCACGGGGTGGTGGGCATTGTATGGGTGTGTGTTACATTACATTCACTAATAGGAGTGAGAAAAACATCACGGGGTGGTGCGCATTGAATGGGTGTGTGTTACATTACATTCACTAGTAGCAGTGAGAAAAACATCACGGGGTGGTGCGCATTGTTTGGGTGTGTGTTACATTACATTCACTAGTAGGAGTGAGAAAAACATCACGGGGTGATGCGCATTGTATGGGTGTGTGTTACATTACATTCACTAGTAGGAGTGAGAAAAACATCACGGGGTGGTGCACATTGTATGGGTGTGTGTTACATTACATTCACTAGTAGGAGTGAGAAAAACATCACGAGGTGGTGCGCATTGTATGGGTGTGTGTTACATTAGATTCACTAGTAGGAGTGAGAAAAACATCACGGGGTGGTGCGCATTGTATGGGTGTGTGTTACATTACATTCACTAGTAGGAGTGAGAAAAACATCACGGGGTGGTGCGCATTGTATGGGTGTGTGTTACATTACATTCACTAGTAGGAGTGAGAAAAACATCACGGGGTGGTGCGCATTGTATGGGTGTGTGTTACTTTAGATTCACTAGTAGGAGTGAGAAAAACATCACGGGGTGGTGCGCATTGTATGGGTGTGTGTTACATTACATTCACTAATAGGAGTGAGAAAAACATCACGGGGTGGTTCGCATTGTATGGGTGTGTGTTACATTACATTCACTAGTAGGAGTGAGAAAAACATCACGGGGTTGTGCGCATTGTATGGGTGTGTGTTACATTACATTCACTAATAGGAGTGAGAAAAACATCACGGGGTGATGTGCATTGTATGGGTGTGTGTTACATTACATTCACTAGTAGGAGTGAGAAAAATATGACGGGGTGGTGCGCATTATATGGGTGTGTGTTACATTACATTCACTACTAGGAGTGAGAAAAACATCACGGGGTGGTGCACATTGTATGGGTGTGTGTTACATTACATTCACTAGTAGGAGTGAGAAAAACATCACGGGATGGTGCGCATTGTAGGGGTGTGTGTTACATTAGATTTACTAGTAGGAGTGAAAAAAACATCACGGGGTGGTGCGCAATGTATGGGTGTGTGTTACATTAGATTCACTAGTAGGAGTGATAAAAACATCACGGGGTGGTACGCATGGTATGGGTGTGTGTTACATTACATTCACTAGTAGGAGTGAGAAAAACATCACGGGGTGGTTCGCATTGTATGGGTGTGTGTTACATTACATTCACTAGTAGGAGTGAGAAAAACATCACGGGGTGGTGCGCATTGTATGGGTGTGTGTTACATTACATTCACTAATAGGAGTGAGAAAAACATCACGGGGTGGTTCGCATTGTATGGGTGTGTGTTACATTACATTCACTAGTAGGAGTGAGAAAAACATCACGGGGTGGTGCGCATTGTATGGGTGTGTGTTACATTACATCCACTAATAGGAGTGAGAAAAACATCACGGCGTGCTGCGCATTGTATGGGTGTGTGTTACATTACATTCACTAGTAGGAGTGAGAAAAACATCACGGGGTGGTGGGCATTGTATGGGTGTGTGTTACATTGCATTCACTAGTAGGAGTGAGAAAAACATCACGGGGTGGTGTGAATCGGAGGGTCTGAATTAGGATAGGCAGTGAGTGGCAATGTAGGATGGAGAAAAGCACTGCGGGGTGGTCAGCATGGGGAGGTCAGGGAACATGGAGTGGCAATGTAGGATACGTTTCTGAAAAACATCGCGGGGTGGTGCGCATTTTATGGGTGGTGTTACATTAGATTCACTAGTAGGAGTGAGAAAAATATCACGGGGTAGTGGGCATTGTATGGGTGTGTGTTACATTACATTCACTAATAGGAGTGAGAAAAACATCACGGGGTGGTTTGCATTGTATGGGTGTGTGTTACATTACATTCACTAGTAGGAGTGAGAAAAACATCACGGGGTGGTGCGCATTGTATGGGTGTGTGTTACATTACATTCTCTAGTAACAGTGAGAAAAACATCACGGGGTGGTGCGCATTGTTTGGGTGTGTGTTACATTACATTCATTAGTAGGAGTGAGAAAAACATCACGGGGTGGTGCGCATTGTATGGGTGTGTGTTACATTACATTCACTAGTAGGAGTGAGAAAAACATCACGGGGTGGTGCGCATTGTATGGGTGTGGGTTACATTACATTCACTAGTAGGAGTGAGAAAAACATCACGGGGTTGTGCGCATTGTATTGGTGTGTGTTACATTACATTCACTAATAGGAGTGAGAAAAACATCACGGGGTGATGTGCATTGTATGGGTGTGTGTTACATTACATTCACTAGTAGGAGTGAGAAAAATATGACGGGGTGGTGCGCATTATATGGGTGTGTGTTGCATTACATTCACTACTAGGAGTGAGAAAAACATCACGGGGTGGTGCACATTGTATGGGTGTGTGTTACATTACATTCACTAGTAGGAGTGAGAAAAACATCACGGGATGGTGCACATTGTAGGGGTGTGTGTTACATTAGATTTACTAGTAGGAGTGAAAAAAACATCACGGGGTGGTGCGCAATGTATGGGTGTGTGTTACATTAGATTCACTAGTAGGAGTGATAAAAACATCATGGGGTGGTACGCATGGTATGGGTGTGTGTTACATTACATTCACTAGTAGGAGTGAGAAAAACATCACGGGGTGGTTCGCATTGTATGGGTGTGTGTTACATTACATTCACTAATAGGAGTGAGAAAAACATCAGGGGGTGGTTTGCATTGTATGGGTGTGTGTTACATTACATTCACTAGTAGGAGTGAGAAAAACATCACGGGGTGGTGCGCATTGTATGGGTGTGTGTTACATTACATTCTCTAGTAGCAGTGAGAAAAACATCACGGGGTGGTGCGCATTGTTTGGGTGTGTGTTACATTACATTCATTAGTAGGAGTGAGAAAAACATCACGGGGTGGTGCGCATTGTATGGGTGTGTGTTACATTACATTCACTAATAAGAGTGAGAAAAACATCACGGGGTGGTGCGCATTGTATGGGTGTGTGTTACATTACATTCACTAGTAGGAGTGAGAAAAACATCACGGGGTGGTGCGCATTGTATGGGTGTGTGTTACATTAGATTTACTAGTAGGAGTGAAAAAAACATCACGGGGTGTTGCGCAATGTATGGGTGTGTGTTACATTAGATTCACTATTAGGAGTGAGAAAAACATCACGGGGTGGTGCGTATGGTATGGGTGTGTGTTACATTACATTCACTAGTAGGAGTGAGAAAAACATCACGGGATGGTGCGCATTGTATGGGTGTGTGTTACATTACATTCACTAGCAGCAGTGAGAAAAACATCACGGGGTGGTGCGCATTGTATGGGTGTGTGTTACATTACATTACTAGCAGGAGTGAGAAAAACATCACGGGTTGGTGCGCATTGTTTGGGTGTGTGTTACATTACATTCACTGGTAGGAGTGAGAAAAACATCACGCGGTGGTGCGCATTGTATGGGTGTGTGTTACATTACATTCACTAGTAGCACTGAGAAAAACATCACGGGGTGGTGCGCAATGTATGGGTGTGTGTTACATTACATTCACTAGTAGGAGTGAGAAAAACATCACGGGGTGGTGCGCATTTTATGGGTGTGTGTTACATTAGATTCACTAGTAGGAGTGAGAAAAACATCACGGGGTGGTGCGCATTGTATGGGTGTGTGTTACATTACATTCACTAATAGGTGTGAGAAAAACATCACGGGGTGGTTCGCATTGTATGGGTGAGTGTTACATTACATTCACTAGTAGGAGTGAGAAAAACATCACGGGGTGGTGTGCATTTATGGGTGTGTGTTACATTACATTCACTAGTAGGAGTGAGAAAAACATCACGGGGTGGTGCGCATTGTATGGGTGTGTGTTACATTACATTCACTAGTAGGAGTGAGAAAAACATCACGGGGTGGTGTGCATTGTATGGGTGTGTGTTACATTACATTCACTAGTAGGAGTGAGAAAAACATCACGGGGTGGTGCGCATTGTATGGGTGTGTGTTACATTACATTCACTAGTAGCAGTGAGAAAAACATCACGGGGTGGTGCGCATTGTATGGGTGTGTGTTACATTACATTCACTAGTAGGTGTGAGAAAATAATCACGGGGTGGTGCGCATTGTATGCGTGTGTGTTACATTAGATTCACTAGTAGGAGTGAGAAAAACATCACGGCGTGGTGCGCATTGTATGGGTGTGTGTTACATTACATTCACTAGTAGGAGTGAGAAAAACATCACGGGGTGCTGCGCATTGTATGGGGGTGTGTTACATTACATTCACTAATAGGAGTGAGAAAAACATCACGGGGTGGTGCGCATTGTATCGGTGTGTGTTACATTACATTCACTAGTAGGTGTCAGAAAATAATCACGGGGTGGTGCGCATTGTATGCGTGTGTGTTACATAAGATTCACTAGTAGGAGTGAGAAAAACATCACGGCGTGGTGCGCATTGTATGGGTGTGTGTTACATTACATTCACTACTGGAGTGAGAAAAACATCACGGGTTGGTGCGCATTGTATGGGTGTGTGTTACATTGCATTCACTAGTAGGAGTGAGAAAAACATCACGGGGTGGTGCGCATTGTATCGGTGTGTGTTACATTACATTCACTAGTAGGTGTGAGAAAATAATCACGGGGTGGTGC
The DNA here is from genome assembly GCF_034190915.1 of Cavia porcellus. NCBI lineage: Eukaryota > Metazoa > Chordata > Mammalia > Rodentia > Caviidae > Cavia > Cavia porcellus. The sequence continues at coordinate 763,564 of NW_026947586.1, forward strand.
GCATTGTATGCGTGTGTGTTACATTAGATTCACTAGTAGGAGTGAGAAAAACATCACGGCGTGGTGCGCATTGTATGGGTGTGTGTTACATTACATTCACTAGTAGGAGTGAGAAAAACATCACGAGGTGGTGCGCATTGTATGGGTGTGTGTTACATTGCATTCACTAGTAGGAGTGAGAAAAACATCACGGGGTGGTGCGCATTGTATGGGTGTGTGTTACATTACATTCACTAGTAGGAGTGAGAAAAACATCACGGCGTGCTGCGCATTGTATGGCCGTGTGTTACATTACATTCACTAGTAGGAGTGAGAAAAACATCACGGGGTGGTGCACATTGTATGGGTGTGTGTTACATTGCATTCACTAGTAGGAGTGAGAAAAACATCACGGGGTGGTGTGAATCGGAGGGTCTGAATTAGGATAGGCAGTGAGTGGCAATGTAGGATGGAGAAAAGCACTGCGGGGTGGTCAGCATGGGGAGGTCAGGGAACATGCAGTGGCAATGTAGGATAGATTTCTGAAAAACATTGCGGGGTGGTGCGCATTTTATGGGTGGTGTTACATTAGATTCACTAGTAGGAGTGAGAAAAACATCACGGGGTGGTGGGCATTGTATGGGTGTGTGTTACATTACATTCACTAGTAGGAGTGAGAAAAACATCAGGGGTGGTGCGCATTGTATGGGTGTGTGTTACATTACATTCACTAGCAGCAGTGAGAAAAACATCACGGGGTGGTGCGCATTGTATGGGTGTGTGTTACATTACATTACTAGCAGGAGTGAGAAAAACATCACGGGTTGGTGCGCATTGTATGGGTGTGTGTTACATTACATTCACTGGTAGGAGTGAGAAAAACATCACGGGGTGGTGCACATTGTATGGGTGTGTGTTACATTACATTCACTAGTAGGAGTGAGAAAAACATCACGAGGTGGTGCGCATTGTATGGGTGTGTGTTACATTAGATTCACTAGTAGGAGTGAGAAAAACATCACGGGGTGGTGCGCATTGTATGGGTGTGTGTTACATTACATTCACTAGTAGGAGTGAGAAAAACATCCCGGGGTGGTGCGCATTGTATGGGTGTGTGTTACATTACATTCACTAGTAGGAGTGAGAAAAACATCACGGGGTGGTGCGCATTGTATGGGTGTGTGTTACTTTAGATTCACTAGTAGGAGTGAGAAAAACATCACGGGGTGGTGCGCATTGTATGGGTGTGTGTTACATTACATTCACTAATAGGAGTGAGAAAAACATCACGGGGTGGTTCGCATTGTATGGGTGTGTGTTACATTACATTCACTAGTAGGAGTGAGAAAAACATCACGGGGTTGTGCGCATTGTATGGGTGTGTGTTACATTACATTCACTAATAGGAGTGAGAAAAACATCACGGGGTGATGTGCATTGTATGGGTGTGTGTTACATTACATTCACTAGTAGGAGTGAGAAAAATATGACGGGGTGGTGCGCATTATATGGGTGTGTGTTACATTACATTCACTACTAGGAGTGAGAAAAACATCACGGGGTGGTGCACATTGTATGGGTGTGTGTTACATTACATTCACTAGTAGGAGTGAGAAAAACATCACGGGATGGTGCGCATTGTAGGGGTGTGTGTTACATTAGATTTACTAGTAGGAGTGAAAAAAACATCACGGGGTGGTGCGCAATGTATGGGTGTGTGTTACATTAGATTCACTAGTAGGAGTGATAAAAACATCACGGGGTGGTACGCATGGTATGGGTGTGTGTTACATTACATTCACTAGTAGGAGTGAGAAAAACATCACGGGGTGGTTCGCATTGTATGGGTGTGTGTTACATTACATTCACTAGTAGGAGTGAGAAAAACATCACGGGGTGGTGCGCATTGTATGGGTGTGTGTTACATTACATTCACTAATAGGAGTGAGAAAAACATCACGGGGTGGTTCGCATTGTATGGGTGTGTGTTACATTACATTCACTAGTAGGAGTGAGAAAAACATCACGGGGTGGTGCGCATTGTATGGGTGTGTGTTACATTACATCCACTAATAGCAGTGAGAAAAACATCACGGGGTGGTGCGCATTATATGGGTTTGTGTTACATTACATTCACTAGTAGGAGTGAGAAAAACATCACGGGTGGTGCGCATTGTATGGGTGTGTGTTACATTACATTCACTAGTAGGAGTGAGAAAAACATCACGGGGTGGTGCGCATTGTATGGGTGTGTGTTACATTACATTCACTAGTAGGAGTGAGAAAAACATCACGGCGTGCTGCGCATTGTATGGGTGTGTGTTACATTACATTCACTAGTAGGAGTGAGAAAAACATCACGGGGTGGTGGGCATTGTATGGGTGTGTGTTACATTGCATTCACTAGTAGGAGTGAGAAAAACATCACGGGGTGGTGTGAATCGGAGGGTCTGAATTAGGATAGGCAGTGAGTGGCAATGTAGGATGGAGAAAAGCACTGCGGGGTGGTCAGCATGGGGAGGTCAGGGAACATGGAGTGGCAATGTAGGATACGTTTCTGAAAAACATCGCGGGGTGGTGCGCATTTTATGGGTGGTGTTACATTAGATTCACTAGTAGGAGTGAGAAAAACATCACGGGGTGGTGGGCATTGTATGGGTGTGTGTTACATTACATTCACTAATAGGAGTGAGAAAAACATCACGGGGTGGTTTGCATTGTATGGGTGTGTGTTACATTACATTCACTAGTAGGAGTGAGAAAAACATCACGGGGTGGTGCGCATTGTATGGGTGTGTGTTACATTACATTCTCTAGTAACAGTGAGAAAAACATCACGGGGTGGTGCGCATTGTTTGGGTGTGTGTTACATTACATTCATTAGTAGGAGTGAGAAAAACATCACGGGGTGGTGCGCATCGTATGGGTGTGTGTTACATTACATTCACTAGTAGGAGTGAGAAAAACATCACGGGGTGGTGCGCATTGTATGGGTGTGGGTTACATTACATTGACCAGTAGGAGTGAGAAAAACATCACGGGGTTGTGCGCATTGTATGGGTGTGTGTTACATTACATTCACTAATAGGAGTGAGAAAAACATCACGGGGTGATGTGCATGGTATGGGTGTGTGTTACATTACATTCACTAGTAGGAGTGAGAAAAATATGACGGGGTGGTGCGCATTATATGGGTGTGTGTTGCATTACATTCACTACTAGGAGTGAGAAAAACATCACGGGGTGGTGCACATTGTATGGGTGTGTGTTACATTACATTCACTAGTAGGAGTGAGAAAAACATCACGGGATGGTGCGCATTGTAGGGGTGTGTGTTACATTAGATTTACTAGTAGGAGTAAAAAAAACATCACGGGGTGGTGCGCAATGTATGGGTGTGTGTTACATTAGATTCACTAGTAGGAGTGATAAAAACATCACGGGGTGGTACGCATGGTATGGGTGTGTGTTACATTACATTCACTAGTAGGAGTGAGGAAAACATCACGGGGTGGTTCGCATTGTATGGGTGTGTGTTACATTACATTCACTAATAGGAGTGAGAAAAACATCACGGGGTGGTTTGCATTGTATGGGTGTGTGTTACATTACATTCACTAGTAGGAGTGAGAAAAACATCACGGGGTGGTGCGCATTGTATGGGTGTGTGTTACATTACATTCTCTAGTAGCAGTGAGAAAAACATCACGGGGTGGTGCGCATTGTTTGGGTGTGTGTTACATTACATTCATTAGTAGGAGTGAGAAAAACATCACGGGGTGGTGCGCATTGTATGGGTGTGTGTTACATTACATTCACTAATAAGAGTGAGAAAAACATCACGGGGTGGTGCGCATTGTATGGGTGTGTGTTACATTACATTCACTAGTAGGAGTGAGAAAAACATCACGGGGTGGTGCGCATTGTATGGGTGTGTGTTACATTAGATTTACTAGTAGGAGTGAAAAAAACATCACGGGGTGTTGCGCAATGTATGGGTGTGTGTTACATTAGATTCACTATTAGGAGTGAGAAAAACATCACGGGGTGGTGCGTATGGTATGGGTGTGTGTTACATTACATTCACTAGTAGGAGTGAGAAAAACATCACGGGATGGTGCGCGTTGTATGGGTGTGTGTTACATTACATTCACTAGCAGCAGTGAGAAAAACATCACGGGGTGGTGCGCATTGTATGGGTGTGTGTTACATTACATTACTAGCAGGAGTGAGAAAAACATCACGGGTTGGTGCGCATTGTTTGGGTGTGTGTTACATTACATTCACTGGTAGGAGTGAGAAAAACATCACGCGGTGGTGCGCATTGTATGGGTGTGTGTTACATTACATTCACTAGTAGCACTGAGAAAAACATCACGGGGTGGTGCGCAATGTATGGGTGTGTGTTACATTACATTCACTAGTAGGAGTGAGAAAAACATCACGGGGTGGTGCGCATTTTATGGGTGTGTGTTACATTAGATTCACTAGTAGGAGTGAGAAAAACATCACGGGGTGGTGCGCATTGTATGGGTGTGTGTTACATTACATTCACTAATAGGTGTGAGAAAAACATCACGGGGTGGTTCGCATTGTATGGGTGAGTGTTACATTACATTCACTAGTAGGAGTGAGAAAAACATCACGGGGTGGTGTGCATTTTATGGGTGTGTGTTACATTACATTCACTAGTAGGAGTGAGAAAAACATCACGGGGTGGTGCGCATTGTATGGGTGTGTGTTACATTACATTCACTAGTAGGAGTGAGAAAAACATCACGGGGTGGTGCGCATTGTATGGGTGTGTGTTACATTACATTCACTAGTAGGAGTGAGAAAAACATCACGGTGTGGTGCGCATTGTATGGGTGTGTGTTACATTACATTCACTAGTAGCAGTGAGAAAAACATCACGGGGCGGTGCGCATTGTATGGGTGTGTGTTACATTACATTCACTAGTAGGTGTGAGAAAATAATCACGGGGTGGTGCGCATTGTATGCGTGTGTGTTACATTAGATTCACTAGTAGGAGTGAGAAAAACATCACGGCGTGGTGCGCATTGTATGGGTGTGTGTTACATTACATTCACTAGTAGGAGTGAGAAAAACATCACGGGGTGCTGCGCATTGTATGGGGGTGTGTTACATTACATTCACTAATAGGAGTGAGAAAAACATCACGGGGTGGTGCGCATTGTATCGGTGTGTGTTACATTACATTCACTAGTAGGTGTCAGAAAATAATCACGGGGTGGTGCGCATTGTATGCGTGTGTGTTACATTAGATTCACTAGTAGGAGTGAGAAAAACATCACGGCGTGGTGCGCATTGTATGGGTGTGTGTTACATTACATTCACTAGTAGGAGTGAGAAAAACATCACGGGGTGGTGCGCATTGTATGGGTGTGTGTTACATTTCATTCACTAGTAGGAGTGAGAAAAACATCACGGGGTGGTGCGCATTGTATCGGTGTGTGTTACATTACATTCACTAGTAGGTGTGAGAAAATAATCACGGGGTGGTGCGCATTGTATGCGTGTGTGTTACATTAGATTCACTAGTAGGAGTGAGAAAAACATCACGGCGTGGTGCGCATTGTATGGGTGTGTGTTACATTACATTCACTAGTAGGAGTGAGAAAAACATCACGAGGTGGTGCGCATTGTATGGGTGTGTGTTACATTGCATTCACTAGTAGGAGTGAGAAAAACATCACGGGGTGGTGCGCATTGTATGGGTGTGTGTTACATTACATTCACTAGTAGGAGTGAGAAAAACATCACGGGGTGGTGCGCATTGTATGGGTGTGTGTTACATTACATTACTAGCAGGAGTGAGAAAAACATCACGGGTTGGTGCGCATTGTATGGGTGTGTGTTACATTACATTCACTGGTAGGAGTGAGAAAAACATCACGCGGTGGTGCGCATTGTATGGGTGTGTGTTACATTACATTACTAGCAGGAGTGAGAAAAACATCACGGGTTGGTGCGCATTGTATGGGTGTGTGTTACATTACATTCACTAGTAGCACTGAGAAAAACATCACGGGGTGGTGCGCATTGTATGGGTGTGTGTTACATTACATTCACTAATAGGAGTGAGAAAAACATCACGGGGTGGTGTGCATTGTATGGGTGTGTGTTACATTACATTCACTAGTAGGAGTGAGAAAAATATGACGGGGTGGTGCGCATTGTATGGGTGTGTGTTACATTACATTCACTACTAGGAGTGAGAAAAACATCACGGGGTGGTTCGCATTGTATGGGTGTGTGTTACATTACATTCACTAGTAGGAGTGAGAAAAACATCACGGGGTGGTGCGCATTGTATGGGTGTGTGTTACATTAGATTCACTAGTAGGAGTGAGAAAAACATCACGGGGTGGTGTGAATCGGAGGGTCTGAATTAGGATAGGCAGTGAGTGGCAATGTAGGATGGAGAAAAGCACCACGGGGTGGTCAGCATGGGGAGGTCAGGGAACATGCAGTGGCAATGTAGGATAGGTTTCTGAAAAACATCACGGGGTTTTGCGCATTGTATGGGTGTGTGTTACATTACATTCACTAGTAGGAGTGAGAAAAACATCACGGGGTGTTGCGCAATGTATGGGTGTGTGTTATATTAGATTCACTAGTAGGAGTGAGAAAAACATCACAGGGTGGTGCGCATTGTATGGGTGTGTGTTACATTACATTCACTAGTAGGAGTGAGAAAAACATCACGGGGTGGTGCGCATTGTATGGGTGTGTGTTACATTACATTCACTAGTAGCAGTGAGAAAAACATCACGGGGTGGTGCGCATTGTATGGGTGTGTGTTACATTACATTCACTAGTAGCAGTGAGAAAAACATCACGGGGTGGTGCGCATTGTATGGGTGTGTGTTACATTACATTCACTAGTAGGAGTGAGAAAAACATCACGGGGTGGTGCGCAGTGTATGGGTTTGTGTTACATTACATTCACTAGTAGGAGTGAGAAAAACATCACGGGGTGGTGCGCATTGTATGGGTGTGTGTTACATTACATTCACTAGTAGGAGTGAGAAAAACATCACGGGGTGGTGCGCATTGTATGGGTGTGTGTTACATTACATTCACTAGTAGGAGTGAGAAAAACATCACGGGGTGGTGCACATTGTATGGGTGTGTGTTACATTACATTCACTAATATGAGTGAGAAAAACATCACGGGGTGGTGCGCATTGTATGGGTGTGTGTTACATTACATTCGCTAGTAGGAGTGAGAAAAACATCACGGGGTGGTGCGCATTATATGGTTGTGTGTTACATTACATTCACTAATAGGAGTGAGAAAATCATCACGAGGTGGTGCGCATTGTATGGGTGTGTGTTACATTAGATTCACTTGTAGGAGTGAGAAAAACATTACAGGGTGGTGCGCATTGTACGGGTGTGTGTTACATTACATTCACTAGTAGGAGTGAGAAAAACATCACGGGGTGGTGCGCATTGTATGTGTGTGTGTTTCATTACATTCACTAGTAGGAGTGAGAAAAACATCACGTGGTGGTGCGCATTGTATGAGTGTGTGTTACATTACATTCACTAGTAGGAGTGAGAAAAACATCACAGGGTGGTGTGAATCGGAGGGTCTGAATTAGGATAGGCAGTGAGTGGCAATGTAGGATGGAGAAAAGCACCACGGGGTGGTCAGCATGGGGAGGTCAGGGAACATTCAGTGGCAATGTAGGATAGGTTTCTGAAAAACATCGCGGGGTGGTGCGCATTTTAAGGCTGTGTGTTACATTAGATCCACTAGTAGGAGTGAGAAAAACATCACGGGGTGGTGCGCATTGTATGGGTGTGTGTTACATTACATTCGCTAGTAGGAGTGAGAAAAACATCACGGGGTGGTGCGCATTATATGGTTGTGTGTTACATTATATTCACTAGTAGGAGTGAGAAAATCATCACGGGGTGGTGCGCATTGTATGGGTGTGTGTTACATTAGATTCACTTGTAGGAGTGAGAAAAACATCACAGGGTGGTGCGCATTGTACGGGTGTGTGTTACATTACATTCACTAGTAGGAGTGAGAAAAACATCACGGGGTGGTGCGCATTGTATGTGTGTGTGTTTCATTACATTCACTAGTAGGAGTGAGAAAAACATCACGTGGTGGTGCGCATTGTATGAGTGTGTGTTACATTACATTCACTGGTAGGAGTGAGAAAAACATCACAGGGTGGTGTGAATCGGAGGGTCTGAATTAGGATAGGCAGTGAGTGGCAATGTAGGATGGAGAAAAGCACCACGGGGTGGTCAGCATGGGGAGGTCAGGGAACATGCAGTGGCAATGTAGGATAGGTTTCTGAAAAACATCGCGGGGTGGTGCGCATTTTATGGCTGTGTGTTACATTAGATCCACTAGTAGGAGTGAGAAAAACATCACGGGGTGGTGCGCATTGTATGGGTGTGCGTTACATTACATTCACTAATAGGAGTGAGAAAAACATCACGGGGTGGTTCGCATTGTATGGGTGTGTGTTACATTACATTCACTACTAGGAGTGAGAAAAACATCACGGGGTGGTGCGCATTGTATGGGTGTGTGTTACATTACATTCACTACTAGGAGTGAGAAAAACATCACGGGGTGGTGCGCATTGTATGGGTGTTTGTTACATTACATTCAGTAGTAGGAGTGAGAAAAACATCACAGGGTGGTGCGCATTGTATGGGTGTGTGTTACATTAGATTCACTAGTAGGAGTGAGAAAAACATGACGGGGTGGTGCGCAATGTATGGGTGTGTGTTACATTAGATTCACTAGTAGGAGTGAGAAAAACATCACGGGGTGGTGCGCATTGTATGGGTGTGTGTTACATTAGATTCACTAGTAGGAGTGAAAAAAACATCACGCGGTGGTGCGCATGGTATGGGTGTGTGCTACATTAGATTCACTAGTAGGAGTGAGAAAAACATGACGTGGTGGTGTGCAATATATGGGTGTGCGTTACATTAGATTCACTAGTAGGAGTGAGAAAAACATCACGGGGTGGTGCGCATGGTATGGGTGTGTGTTACATTACATTCACTAGTAGGAGTGAGAAAAACATCACCGGGTGGTGCGCATTATATGGGTGTGTGTTACATTACATTCACTAGTAGGAGTGAGAAAAACATCACGGGGTGGTGCACATTGTATGGGTGTGTGTTACATTACATTCACTAGTAGCAGTGAGAAAAACATCACGGGGTGGTGCGCATTGTATGGGTGTGTGTTACATTACATTCACTAGTAGGAGTGAGAAAAACATCACGGGGTGGTGCGCATTGTATGGGTGTGTGTTACATTACATTCACTAGTAGGAGTGAGAAAAACATCACGGGGTGGTGCGCATTGTATGGGTGTGTGTTACATTACATTCACTAGTAGGAGTGAGAAAAACATCACGGGGTGGTGCGCATTGAATGGGTGTGTGTTACATTCCATTCACTAGGAGGAGTGAGAAAAACATCACGGGGTGGTGCGCATTGTATAGGTGTGTGTTACATTACATTCACTAGTAGGAGTGAGAAAAACATCACGGGGTGGTGCGCATTCTTTGGGTGTGTGTTGCATTACATTCACTAGTAGGAGTGAGAAAAACATCACGGGGTGGTGCGCATTGTATGGGTGTGTGTTACATTACATTCACTAGTAGGAGTGAGAAAAACATCACAGGGTGGTGTGAATCGGAGGGTCTGAATTAGGATAGGCAGTGAGTGGCAATGTAGGATGGAGAAAAGCACCGCGGGGTGGTCAGCATGGGGAGGTCAGGGAACATGCAGTGGCAATGTAGGATAGGTTTCTGAAAAACATCGCGGGGTGGTGCGCATTTTATGGGTGTGTGTTACATTAGATCCACTAGTAGGAGTGAGAAAAACATCACGGGGTGGTGCGCATTGTATGGGTGTGTGTTACATTACATTCACTAATAGGAGTGAGAAAAACATCACGGGGTGGTTCGCATTGTATGGGTGTGTGTTACATTACATTCACTAGTAGGAGTTAGAAAAACATCACGGGGTGGTGCGCATTGTATGGGTGTTTGTTACATTACATTCACTACAAGGAGTGAGAAAAACATCACGGGGTGGTGCGCATTGTAAGGGTGTGTGTTACATTACATTCACTAGTAGGAGTGAGAAAAACATCACAGGGTGGTGCGCATTGTATGGGTGTGTGTTACATTAGATTCACTAGTAGGAGTGACAAAAACATGACGGGGTGGTGCGCAATGTATGGGTGTGTGTTACATTAGATTCACTAGTAGGAGTGAGAAAAACATCACGCGGTGGTGCGCATGGTATGGGTGTGTGTTACATTAGATTCACTAGTAGGAGTGAGAAAAACATGATGGGGTGGTGTGCAATGTATGGGTGTGTGTTACATTAGATTCACTAGTAGGAGTGAGAAAAACATCACGGGGTGCTGCGCATGGTATGGGTGTGTGTTACATTACATTCACTAGTAGGAGTGAGAAAAACATCACGGGGTGGTGCGCATTATATGGGTGTGTGTTACATTACATTCACTAGTAGGAGTGAGAAAAACATCACGGGGTGGTGCGCATTGTATGGGTGTGTGTTACATTACATTCACTAGTAGGAGTGAGAAAAACATCAGGGGTGGTGCGCATTGTATGGGTGTGTATTACATTACATTCACTAGTAGGAGTGAGAAAAACATCCCGGGGTGGTGTGAATCGGAGGGTCTGAATTAGGATAGGCAGTGAGTGGCAATATAGGATGGAGAAAAGCACCGCGGGGTGGTCAGCATGGGGAGATCAGGGAACATGCAGTGGCAATGTAGGATAGGTTTTTGAAAAACATAGCGGGGTGGTGCGCATTTTATGGGTGTGTGTTACATTACATTCACTAATAGGAGTGAGAAAAACATCACGGGGTGGTGGGCATTGTATGGGTGTGTATTACATTACATTCACTAATAGGAGTGAGAAAAACATCACGGGGTGGTGCGCATTGTATGGGTGTGTGTTACATTACATTCACTAGTAGGAGTGAGAAAAACATCCCGGGGTGGTGCGCATTGTATGGGTGTGTGTTACATTAGATTCACTAGTAGGAGTGAGAAAAACATCACGGGGTGGTGCGCATTGTATGGGTGTGTGTTACATTACATTCACTAGTAGGAGTGAGAAAAACATCCCGGGGTGGTGCGCATTGTATGGGTGTGTGTTACATTACATTCACTAGCAGCAGTGAGAAAAACATCACGGGGTGGTGCGCATTTTATGGGTGTGTGTTACATTAGATTCACTAGTAGGAGTGAGAAAAACATCACGGGGTGGTGCGCATTGTATGGGTGTGTGTTACATTACATTCACTAGCAGCAGTGAGAAAAACATCACGGGGTGGTTCGCATTGTATGGGTGAGTGTTACATTACATTCACTAGTAGGAGTGAGAAAAACATCACGGGGTGGTGTGCATTGTATGGGTGTGTGTTACATTACATTCACTAGTAGGAGTGAGAAAAACATCACGGGGTGGTGCGCATTGTATGGGTGTGTGTTACATTACATTCACTAGTAGGAGTGAGAAAAACATCACGGGGTGGTGCGCATTGTATGGGTGTGTGTTACATTACATTCACTAGTAGCAGTGAGAAAAACATCACGGGGTGGTGCGCATTGTATGGGTGTGTGTTACATTACATTCACTAGTAGGTGTGAGAAAATAATCACGGGGTGGTGCGCATTGTATGCGTGTGTGTTACATTAGATTCACTAGTAGGAGTGAGAAAAACATCACGGCGTGGTGCGCATTGTATGGGTGTGTGTTACATTACATTCACTAGTAGGAGTGAGAAAAACATCACGGGGTGGTGCGCATTGTATGGGGGTGTGTTACATTACATCCACTAACAGGAGTGAGAAAAACATCACGGGGTGGTGCGCATTATATGGGTTTGTGTTACATTACATTCACTAGTAGGAGTGAGAAAAACATCACGGGGTGGTGCGCATTTTATGGGTGTGTGTTACATTAGATTCACTAGTAGGAGTGAGAAAAACATCACGTGGTGGTGCGCATTGTATGGGTGTGTGTTACATTACATTCACTAATAGGTGTGAGAAAAACATCACGGGGTGGTTCGCATTGTATGGGTGAGTGTTACATTACATTCACTAGTAGGAGTGAGAAAAACATCACGGGGTGGTGTGCATTGTATGGGTGTGTGTTACATTACATTCACTAGTAGGAGTGAGAAAAACATCACGGGGTGGTGCGCATTGTATGGGTGTGTGTTACATTACATTCACTAGTAGGAGTGAGAAAAACATCACGGGGTGGTGCGCATTGTATGGGTGTGTGTTACATTACATTCACTAGTAGCAGTGAGAAAAACATCACGGGGTGGTGCGCATTGTATGGGTGTGTGTTACATTACATTCACTAGTAGGTGTGAGAAAATAATCACGGGGTGGTGCGCATTGTATGCGTGTGTGTTACATTAGATTCACTAGTAGGAGTGAGAAAAACATCACGGCGTGGTGCGCATTGTATGGGTGTGTGTTACATTACATTCACTAGTAGGAGTGAGAAAAACATCACGGGGTGGTGCGCATTGTATGGGTGTGTGTTACATTACATCCACTAATAGGAGTGAGAAAAACATCACGGGGTGGTGCGCATTATATGGGTTTGTGTTACATTACATTCACTAGTAGGAGTGAGAAAAACATCACGGGTGGTGCGCATTGTATGGGTGTGTGTTACATTACATTCACTAGTAGGAGTGAGAAAAACATCACGGGGTGGTGCGCATTGTATGGGTGTGTGTTACATTACATTCACTAGTAGGAGTGAGAAAAACATCACGGCGTGCTGCGCATTGTATGGGTGTGTGTTACATTACATTCACTAGTAGGAGTGAGAAAAACATCACGGGGTGGTGGGCATTGTATGGGTGTGTGTTACATTGCATTCACTAGTAGGAGTGAGAAAAACATCACGGGGTGGTGTGAATCCGAGGGTCTGAATTAGGATAGGCAGTGAGTGGGAATGTAGGATGGAGAAAAGCACTGCGGGGTGGTCAGCATGGGGAGGTCAGGGAACATGGAGTGGCAATGTAGGATACGTTTCTGAAAAACATCACGGGGTGGTGCGCATTTTATGGGTGGTGTTACATTAGATTCACTAGTAGGAGTGAGAAAAACATCACGGGGTGGTGGGCATTGTATGGGTGTGTGTTACATTACATTCACTAATAGGAGTGAGAAAAACATCACGGGGTGGTGGGCATTGTATGGGTGTGTGTTACATTACATTCACTAATAGGAGTGAGAAAAACATCACGGGGTGGTGCGCATTGTATGGGTGTGTGTTACATTACATTCTCTAGTAGCAGTGAGAAAAACATCACGGGCTGGTGCGCATTGTTTGGGTGTGTGTTACATTAGATTCACTAGTAGGAGTGAGAAAAACATCACGGGGTGGTGGGCATTGTATGGGTGTTTGTTACATTAGATTCACTTGTAGGAGTGAGAAAAACATCACAGGGTGGTGCGCATTGTACGGGTGTGTGTTACATTACATTCACTAGTAGGAGTGAGAAAAACATCACGGGGTGGTGCGCATTGTATGTGTGTGTGTTTCATTACATTCACTAGTAGGAGTGAGAAAAACATCACGTGGTGGTGCGCATTGTATGAGTGTGTGTTACATTACATTCACTAGTAGGAGTGAGAAAAACATCACAGGGTGGTGTGAATCGGAGGGTCTGAATTAGGATAGGCAGTGAGTGGCAATGTAGGATGGAGAAAAGCACCACGGGGTGGTCAGCATGGGGAGGTCAGGGAACATGCAGTGGCAATGTAGGATAGGTTTCTGAAAAACATCGCGGGGTGGTGCGCATTTTATGGCTGTGTGTTACATTAGATCCACTAGTAGGAGTGAGAAAAACATCACGGGGTGGTGCGCATTGTATGGGTGTGCGTTACATTACATTCACTAATAGGAGTGAGAAAAACATCACGGGGTGGTTCGCATTGTATGGGTGTGTGTTACATTACATTCACTACTAGGAGTGAGAAAAACATCACGGGGTGGTGCGCATTGTATGGGTGTGTGTTACATTACATTCACTACTAGGAGTGAGAAAAACATCACGGGGTGGTGCGCATTGTATGGGTGTTTGTTACATTACATTCACTAGTAGGAGTGAGAAAAACATCACAGGGTGGTGCGCATTGTATGGGTGTGTGTTACATTAGATTCACTAGTAGGAGTGAGAAAAACATGACGGGGTGGTGCGCAATGTATGGGTGTGTGTTACATTAGATTCACTAGTAGGAGTGAGAAAAACATCACGGGGTGGTGCGCATTGTATGGGTGTGTGTTACATTAGATTCACTAGTAGGAGTGAGAAAAACATCACGCGGTGGTGCGCATGGTATGGGTGTGTGCTACATTAGATTCACTAGTAGGAGTGAGAAAAACATGACGTGGTGGTGTGCAATATATGGGTGTGTGTTACATTAGATTCACTAGTAGGAGTGAGAAAAACATCACGGGGTGGTGCGCATGGTATGGGTGTGTGTTACATTACATTCACTAGTAGGAGTGAGAAAAACATCACCGGGTGGTGCGCATTATATGGGTGTGTGTTACATTACATTCACTAGTAGGAGTGAGAAAAACATCATGGGGTGGTGCACATTGTATGGGTGTGTGTTACATTACATTCACTAGTAGCAGTGAGAAAAACATCACGGGGTGGTGCGCATTGTATGGGTGTGTGTTACATTACATTCACTAGTAGGAGTGAGAAAAACATCACGGGGTGGTGCGCATTGTATGGGTGTGTGTTACATTACATTCACTAGTAGGAGTGAGAAAAACATCACGGGGTGGTGCGCATTGTATGGGTGTGTGTTACATTACATTCACTAGTAGGAGTGAGAAAAACATCACGGGGTGGTGCGCATTGAATGGGTGTGTGTTACATTCCATTCACTAGGAGGAGTGAGAAAAACATCACGGGGTGGTGCGCATTGTATAGGTGTGTGTTACATTACATTCACTAGTAGGAGTGAGAAAAACATCACGGGGTGGTGCGCATTGTATGGGTGTGTGTTGCATTACATTCACTATTAGGAGTGAGAAAAACATCACGGGGTGGTGCGCATTGTATGGGTGTGTGTTACATTACATTCACTAGTAGGAGTGAGAAAAACATCACAGGGTGGTGTGAATCGGAGGGTCTGAATTAGGATAGGCAGTGAGTGGCAATGTAGGATGGAGAAAAGCACCGCGGGGTGGTCAGCATGGGGAGGTCAGGGAACATGCAGTGGCAATGTAGGATAGGTTTCTGAAAAACATCGCGGGGTGGTGCGCATTTTATGGGTGTGTGTTACATTAGATCCACTAGTAGGAGTGAGAAAAACATCACGGGGTGGTGCGCATTGTATGGGTGTGTGTTACATTACATTCACTAATAGGAGTGAGAAAAACATCACGGGGTGGTTCGCATTGTATGGGTGTGTGTTACATTACATTCACTAGTAGGAGTTAGAAAAACATCACGGGGTGGTGCGCATTGTATGGGTGTATGTTACATTACATTCACTACAAGGAGTGAGAAAAACATCACGGGGTGGTGCGCATTGTATGGGTGTGTGTTACATTACATTCACTAGTAGGAGTGAGAAAAACATCACAGGGTGGTGCGCATTGTATGGGTGTGTGTTACATTAGATTCACTAGTAGGAGTGACAAAAACATGACGGGGTGGTGCGCAATGTATGGGTGTGTGTTACATTAGATTCACTAGTAGGAGTGAGAAAAACATCACGCGGTGGTGCGCATGGTATGGGTGTGTGTTACATTAGATTCACTAGTAGGAGTGAGAAAAACATGACGGGGTGGTGTGCAATGTATGGGTGTGTGTTACATTAGATTCACTAGTAGGAGTGAGAAAAACATCACGGGGTGCTGCGCATGGTATGGGTGTGTGTTACATTACATTCACTAGTAGGAGTGAGAAAAACATCACGGGGTGGTGCGCATTATATGGGTGTGTGTTACATTACATTCACTAGTAGGAGTGAGAAAAACATCACGGGGTGGTGCGCATTGTATGGGTGAGTGTTACATTACATTCACTAATAGGAGTGAGAAAAACCTCACGGGGTGGTGCGCATTGTATGGGTGTGTGTTACATTACATTCACTAGTAGGAGTTAGAAAAATATGACGGGGTGGTGCGCATTGTATGGGTGTGTGTTACATTACATTCACTACTAGGAGTGAGAAAAACATCACGGGGTGGTGCACATTGTATGGGTGTGTGTTACATTACATTCACTAGTAGGAGTGAGAAAAACATCACGGGATGGTGCGCATTGTAGGGGTGTGTGTTACATTAGATTTACTAGTAGGAGTGAAAAAAACATCACGGGGTGGTGCGCAATGTATGGGTGTGTGTTACATTAGATTCACTAGTAGGAGTGATAAATACATCACGGGCTGGTGCGCATGGTATGGGTGTGTGTTACATTACATTCACTAGTAGGAGTGAGAAAAACATCACGGGGTGGTGCGCATTGTATGGGTGTGTGTTACATTACATTCACTAGTAGGAGTGAGAAAAACATCACGGGGTGGTGCGCATTGTATGGGTGTGTGTTACATTACATTCAGTAATAGGAGTGAGAAAAACATCACGGGGTGGTTCGCATTGTATGGGTGTGTGTTACATTACATTCACTAGTAGGAGTGAGAAAAACATCACGGGGTGGTGCGCATTGTATGGGTGTGTGTTACATTACATTCACTAATAGGAGTGAGAAAAACATTACGGGTGGTGTGAATCGGAGGGTCTGAATTAGGATAGGCAGTGAGTGGCAATGTAGGATGGAAAAAAGCGCCGCGGGGTGGTCAGCATGGGGAGGTCAGGGAACATGCAGTGGCAATGTAGGATAGGTTTTTGAAAAACATAGCGGGGTGGTGCGCATTTTATGGGTGTGTGTTACATTACATTCACTAATAGGAGTGAGAAAAACATCACGGGGTGGTGGGCATTGTATGGGTGTGTGTTACATTACATTCACTAATAGGAGTGAGAAAAACATCACGGGGTGGTGCGCATTGTATGGGTGTGTGTTACATTACATTCACTAGTAGCAGTGAGAAAAACATCACGGGGTGGTGCGCATTGTTTGGGTGTGTGTTACATTACATTCACTAGTAGGAGTGAGAAAAACATCACGGGGTGATGCGCATTGTATGGGTGTGTGTTACATTACATTCACTAGTAGGAGTGAGAAAAACATCACGGGGTGGTGCGCATTGTATGGGTGTGTGTTACATTACATTCACTAGTAGGAGTGAGAAAAACATCACGGGGTGGTGCGCATTGTATGGGTGTGTGTTACATTAGATTCACTAGTAGGAGTGAGAAAAACATCACGGGGTGGTGCGCATTGTATGGGTGTGTGTTACATTACATTCACTAGTAGGAGTGAGAAAAACATCCCGGGGTGGTGCGCATTGTATGGGTGTGTGTTACATTACATTCACTAGCAGCAGTGAGAAAAACATCACGGGGTGGTGCGCATTTTATGGGTGTGTGTTACATTAGATTCACTAGTAGGAGTGAGAAAAACATCACGGGGTGGTGCGCATTGTATGGGTGTGTGTTACATTACATTCACTAATAGGTGTGAGAAAAACATCACGGGGTGGTTCGCATTGTATGGGTGAGTGTTACATTACATTCACTAGTAGGAGTGAGAAAAACATCACGGGGTGGTGTGCATTGTATGGGTGTGTGTTACATTACATTCACTAGTAGGAGTGAGAAAAACATCACGGGGTGGTGCGCATTGTATGGGTGTGTGTTACATTACATTCACTAGTAGGAGTGAGAAAAACATCACGGGGTGGTGCGCATTGTATGGGTGTGTGTTACATTACATTCACTAGTAGCAGTGAGAAAAACATCAAGGGGTGGTGCGCATTGTATGGGTGTGTGTTACATTACATTCACTAGTAGGTGTGAGAAAATAATCACGGGGTGGTGCGCATTGTATGCGTGTGTGTTACATTAGATTCACTAGTAGGAGTGAGAAAAACATCACGGCGTGGTGCGCATTGTATGGGTGTGTGTTACATTACATTCACTAGTAGGAGTGAGAAAAACATCACGGGGTGGTGCGCATTGTATGGGTGTGTGTTACATTACATCCACTAATAGGAGTGAGAAAAACATCACGGGGTGGTGCGCATTATATGGGTTTGTGTTACATTACATTCACTAGTAGGAGTGAGAAAAACATCACGGGGTGGTGCGCATTTTATGGGTGTGTGTTACATTAGATTCACTAGTAGGAGTGAGAAAAACATCACGGGGTGGTGCGCATTGTATGGGTGTGTGTTACATTACATTCACTAATAGGTGTGAGAAAAACATCACGGGGTGGTTCGCATTGTATGGGTGAGTGTTACATTACATTCACTAGTAGGAGTGAGAAAAACATCACGGGGTGGTGTGCATTGTATGGGTGTGTGTTACATTACATTCACCAGTAGGAGTGAGAAAAACATCACGGGGTGGTGCGCATTGTATGGGTGTGTGTTACATTACATTCACTAGTAGGAGTGAAAAAAGCTTCACGAGTGGTGCGCATTGTATGGGTGTGTGTTACATTACATTCACTAGTAGGAGTGAGAAAAACATCACGGGGTGGTGGGAATCGGAGGATCTGAATTAGGATACGCAGTGAGTGGCAATGTAGGATGGAGAAAAGCACCGCGGGGTGGTCAGCATGGGGAGGTCAGGGAACATGCAGTGGCAATGTAGGATAGGTTTCTGAAAAACATCGCGGGGTGGTGCGCATTTTATGGGTGTGTGTTACATTAGATCCACTAGTAGGAGTGAGAAAAACATCACGGGGTGGTGCGCATTGTATGGGTGTGTGTTACATTACATTCACTAATAGGAGTGAGAAAAACATCACGGGGTGGTTCGCATTGTATGGGTGTGTGTTACATTACATTCACTAGTAGGAGTTAGAAAAACATCACGGGGTGGTGCGCATTGTATGGGTGTGTGTTACATTACATTCACTACAAGGAGTGAGAAAAACATCACGGGGTGGTGCGCATTGTATGGGTGTGTGTTACATTACATTCACTAGTAGGAGTGAGAAAAACATCACAGGGTGGTGCGCATTGTATGGGTGTGTGTTACATTAGATTCACTAGTAGGAGTGACAAAAACATGACGGGGTGGTGCGCAATGTATGGGTGTGTGTTACATTAGATTCACTAGTAGGAGTGAGAAAAACATCACGCGGTGGTGCGCATGGTATGGGTGTGTGTTACATTAGATTCACTAGTAGGAGTGAGAAAAACATGACGGGGTGGTGTGCAATGTATGGGTGTGTGTTACATTAGATTCACTAGTAGGAGTGAGAAAAACATCACGGGGTGCTGCGCATGGTATGGGTGTGTGTTACATTACATTCACTAGTAGGAGTGAGAAAAACATCACGGGGTGGTGCGCATTATATGGGTGTGTGTTACATTACATTCACTAGTAGGAGTGAGAAAAACATCACGTGGTGGTGCGCATTGTATGGGTGTGTGTTACATTACATTCACTAGTAGGAGTGAGAAAAACATCAGGGGTGGTGCGCATTGTATGGGTGTGTGTTACATTACATTCACTAGTAGGAGTGAGAAAAACATCCCGGGGTGGTTTGAATCGGAGGGTCTGAATTAGGATAGGCAGTGAGTGGCAATATAGGATGGAGAAAAGCACCGCGGGGTGGTCAGCATGGGGAGATCAGGGAACATGCAGTGGCAATGTGGATAGGTTTCTGAAAAGCATCGCGGTTTGGTGCGCATTTTATGGGTGTGTGTTACATTAGATTCACTAATAGGAGTGAGAAAAACATTACGGGTGGTGTGAATCGGAGGGTCTGAATTAGGATAGGCAGTGAGTGGCAATGTAGGATGGAAAAAAGCGCCGCGGGGTGGTCAGCATGGGGAGGTCAGGGAACATGCAGTGGCAATGTAGGATAGGTTTTTGAAAAACATAGCGGGGTGGTGCGCATTTTATGGGTGTGTGTTACATTACATTCACTAATAGGAGTGAGAAAAACATCACGGGGTGGTGGGCATTGTATGGGTGTGTGTTACATTACATTCACTAATAGGAGTGAGAAAAACATCACGGGGTGGTGCGCATTGTATGGGTGTGTGTTACATTACATTCACTAGTAGGAGTGAGAAAAACATCCCGGGGTGGTGCGCATTGTATGGGTGTGTGTTACATTAGATTCACTAGTAGGAGTGAGAAAAACATCACGGGGTGGTGCGCATTGTATGGGTGTGTGTTACATTACATTCACTAGTAGGAGTGAGAAAAACATCCCGGGGTGGTGCGCATTGTATGGGTGTGTGTTACATTACATTCACTAGCAGCAGTGAGAAAAACATCACGGGGTGGTGCGCATTTTATGGGTGTGTGTTACATTAGATTCACTAGTAGGAGTGAGAAAAACATCACGGGGTGGTGCGCATTGTATGGGTGTGTGTTACATTACATTCACTAGCAGCAGTGAGAAAAACATCACGGGGTGGTTCGCATTGTATGGGTGAGTGTTACATTACATTCACTAGTAGGAGTGAGAAAAACATCACGGGGTGGTGTGCATTGTATGGGTGTGTGTTACATTACATTCACTAGTAGGAGTGAGAAAAACATCACGGGGTGGTGCGCATTGTATGGGTGTGTGTTACATTACATTCACTAGTAGGAGTGAGAAAAACATCACGGGGTGGTGCGCATTGTATGGGTGTGTGTTACATTACATTCACTAGTAGCAGTGAGAAAAACATCACGGGGTGGTGCGCATTGTATGGGTGTGTGTTACATTACATTCACTAGTAGGTGTGAGAAAATAATCACGGGGTGGTGCGCATTGTATGCGTGTGTGTTACATTAGATTCACTAGTAGGAGTGAGAAAAACATCACGGCGTGGTGCGCATTGTATGGGTGTGTGTTACATTACATTCACTAGTAGGAGTGAGAAAAACATCACGGGGTGGTGCGCATTGTATGGGTGTGTGTTACATTACATCCACTAATAGGAGTGAGAAAAACATCACGGGGTGGTGCGCATTATATGGGTTTGTGTTACATTACATTCACTAGTAGGAGTGAGAAAAACATCACGGGGTGGTGCGCATTTTATGGGTGTGTGTTACATTAGATTCACTAGTAGGAGTGAGAAAAACATCACGTGGTGGTGCGCATTGTATGGGTGTGTGTTACATTACATTCACTAATAGGTGTGAGAAAAACATCACGGGGTGGTTCGCATTGTATGGGTGAGTGTTACATTACATTCACTAGTAGGAGTGAGAAAAACATCACGGGGTGGTGTGCATTGTATGGGTGTGTGTTACATTACATTCACTAGTAGGAGTGAGAAAAACATCACGGGGTGGTGCGCATTGTATGGGTGTGTGTTACATTACATTCACTAGTAGGAGTGAGAAAAACATCACGGGGTGGTGCGCATTGTATGGGTGTGTGTTACATTACATTCACTAGTAGCAGTGAGAAAAACATCACGGGGTGGTGCGCATTGTATGGGTGTGTGTTACATTACATTCACTAGTAGGTGTGAGAAAATAATCACGGGGTGGTGCGCATTGTATGCGTGTGTGTTACATTAGATTCACTAGTAGGAGTGAGAAAAACATCACGGCGTGGTGCGCATTGTATGGGTGTGTGTTACATTACATTCACTAGTAGGAGTGAGAAAAACATCACGGGGTGGTGCGCATTGTATGGGTGTGTGTTACATTACATCCACTAATAGGAGTGAGAAAAACATCACGGGGTGGTGCGCATTATATGGGTTTGTGTTACATTACATTCACTAGTAGGAGTGAGAAAAACATCACGGGTGGTGCGCATTGTTTGGGTGTGTGTTACATTACATTCACTAGTAGGAGTGAGAAAAACATCACGGGGTGGTGCGCATTGTATGGGTGTGTGTTACATTACATTCACTAGTAGGAGTGAGAAAAACATCCCGGGGTGGTGCGCATTGTATGGGTGTGTGTTACATTAGATTCACTAGTAGGAGTGAGAAAAACATCACGGGGTGGTGCGCATTGTATGGGTGTGTGTTACATTACATTCACTAGTAGGAGTGAGAAAAACATCCCGGGGTGGTGCGCATTGTATGGGTGTGTGTTACATTACATTCACTAGCAGCAGTGAGAAAAACATCACGGGGTGGTGCGCATTTTATGGGTGTGTGTTACATTAGATTCACTAGTAGGAGTGAGAAAAACATCACGGGGTGGTGCGCATTGTATGGGTGTGTGTTACATTACATTCACTAGCAGCAGTGAGAAAAACATCACGGGGTGGTTCGCATTGTATGGGTGAGTGTTACATTACATTCACTAGTAGGAGTGAGAAAAACATCACGGGGTGGTGTGCATTGTATGGGTGTGTGTTACATTACATTCACTAGTAGGAGTGAGAAAAACATCACGGGGTGGTGCGCATTGTATGGGTGTGTGTTACATTACATTCACTAGTAGGAGTGAGAAAAACATCACGGGGTGGTGCGCATTGTATGGGTGTGTGTTACATTACATTCACTAGTAGCAGTGAGAAAAACATCACGGGGTGGTGCGCATTGTATGGGTGTGTGTTACATTACATTCACTAGTAGGTGTGAGAAAATAATCACGGGGTGGTGCGCATTGTATGCGTGTGTGTTACATTAGATTCACTAGTAGGAGTGAGAAAAACATCACGGCGTGGTGCGCATTGTATGGGTGTGTGTTACATTACATTCACTAGTAGGAGTGAGAAAAACATCACGGGGTGGTGCGCATTGTATGGGTGTGTGTTACATTACATCCACTAACAGGAATGAGAAAAACATCACGGGGTGGTGCGCATTATATGGGTTTGTGTTACATTACATTCACTAGTAGGAGTGAGAAAAACATCACGGGGTGGTGCGCATTTTATGGGTGTGTGTTACATTAGATTCACTAGTAGGAGTGAGAAAAACATCACGTGGTGGTGCGCATTGTATGGGTGTGTGTTACATTACATTCACTAATAGGTGTGAGAAAAACATCACGGGGTGGTTCGCATTGTATGGGTGAGTGTTACATTACATTCACTAGTAGGAGTGAGAAAAACATCACGGGGTGGTGTGCATTGTATGGGTGTGTGTTACATTACATTCACTAGTAGGAGTGAGAAAAACATCACGGGGTGGTGCGCATTGTATGGGTGTGTGTTACATTACATTCACTAGTAGGAGTGAGAAAAACATCACGGGGTGGTGCGCCTTGTATGGGTGTGTGTTACATTACATTCACTAGTAGCAGTGAGAAAAACATCACGGGGTGGTGCGCATTGTATGGGTGTGTGTTACATTACATTCACTAGTAGGTGTGAGAAAATAATCACGGGGTGGTGCGCATTGTATGCGTGTGTGTTACATTAGATTCACTAGTAGGAGTGAGAAAAACATCACGGCGTGGTGCGCATTGTATGGGTGTGTGTTACATTACATTCACTAGTAGGAGTGAGAAAAACATCACGGGGTGGTGCGCATTGTATGGGTGTGTGTTACATTACATCCACTAATAGGAGTGAGAAAAACATCACGGGGTGGTGCGCATTATATGGGTTTGTGTTACATTACATTCACTAGTAGGAGTGAGAAAAACATCACGGGTGGTGCGCATTGTATGGGTGTGTGTTACATTACATTCACTAGTAGGAGTGAGAAAAACATCACGGCGTGCTGCGCATTGTATGGGTGTGTGTTACATTACATACACTAGTAGGAGTGAGAAAAACATCACGGGGTGGTGGGCATTGTATGGGTGTGTGTTACATTGCATTCACTAGTAGGAGTGAGAAAAACATCACGGGGTGGTGTGAATCCGAGGGTCTGAATTAGGATAGGCAGTGAGTGGGAATGTAGGATGGAGAAAAGCACTGCGGGGTGGTCAGCATGGGGAGGTCAGGGAACATGGAGTGGCAATGTAGGATACGTTTCTGAAAAACATCGCGGGGTGGTGCGCATTTTATGGGTGGTGTTACATTAGATTCACTAGTAGGAGTGAGAAAAACATCACGGGGTGGTGGGCATTGTATGGGTGTGTGTTACATTACATTCACTAATAGGAGTGAGAAAAACATCACGGGGTGGTTCGCATTGTATGGGTGTGTGTTACATTACATTCACTAGTAGGAGTGAGAAAAACATCACGGGGTGGTGCGCATTGTATGGGTGTGTGTTACATTACATTCTCTAGTAGCAGTGAGAAAAACATCACGGGCTGGTGCGCATTGTTTGGGTGTGTGTTACATTACATTCATTAGTTGGAGTGAGAAAAACATCACGGGGTGGTGCGCATTGTATGGGTGTGTGTTACATTACATTCACTAATAGGAGTGAGAAAAACATCACGGGGTGGTGCGCATTGTATGGGTGTGTGTTACATTACATTCACTAGTAGGAGTGAGAAAAACATCACGGGGTGGTGCGCATTGTATGGGTGTGTGTTACATTACATTCACTAGTAGGAGTGAGAAAAACATCCCGGGGTGGTGCGCATTGTATGGGTGTGTGTTACATTACATTCACTAGTAGGAGTGAGAAAAACATCACGGGGTGGTGCGCATTGTATGGGTGTGTGTTACATTAGATTTACTAGTAGGAGTGAAAAAAACATCACGTGGTGTTGCGCAATGTATGGGTGTGTGTTACATTAGATTCACTATTAGGAGTGAGAAAAACATCACGGGGTGGTGCGTATGGTATGGGTGTGTGTTACATTACATTCACTAGTAGGAGTGAGAAAAACATCACGGGATGGTGCGCATTGTATGGGTGTGTGTTACATTACATTCACTAGCAGCAGTGAGAAAAACATCACGGGGTGGTGCGCATTGTATGGGTGTGTGTTACATTACATTACTAGCAGGAGTGAGAAAAACATCACGGGTTGGTGCGCATTGTTTGGGTGTGTGTTACATTACATTCACTGGTAGGAGTGAGAAAAACATCACGCGGTGGTGCGCATTGTATGGGTGTGTGTTACATTACATTCACTAGTAGCACTGAGAAAAACATCACGGGGTGGTGCGCATTGTATGGGTGTGTGTTACATTACATTCACTAGTAGGAGTGAGAAAAACATCACGGGGTGGTGCGCATTGTATGGGTGTGTGTTACATTACATTACTAGCAGGAGTGAGAAAAACATCACGGGGTGGTGCGCATTGTATAGGTGTGTGTTACATTACATTCACTAGTAAGAGTGAGAAAAACATCACGGGGTGGTGCGCATTGTATGGGTGTGTGTTACATTACATTCACTAGTAGGAGTGAGAAAAACATCACGGGGTGGTGCGCATTGTATGGGTGTGTGTTACATTACATTCAGTAATAGGAGTGAGAAAAACATCACGGGGTGGTGCGCATTGTATGGGTGTGTGTTACATTACGTTCACTAGTAGGAGTGAGAAAAACATCACGGGGTGGTGCGCATTGTATGGGTGTGTGTTACATTACATTCACTAGTAGGAGTGAGAAAAACATCACGGGGTGGTGCGCATTGTATGGGTGTGTGTTACATTACATTCACTAGTAGGAGTGAGAAAAACATCACAGGTTGGGTGAATCGGAGGGTCTGAATTAGGATAGGCAGTGAGTGGCAATGTAGGATGGAGAAAAGCACCGCGGGGTGGTCAGCATGGGGAGGTCAGGGAACATGCAGTGGCAATGTAGGATAGGTTTCTGAAAAACATCGCGGGGTGGTGCGCATTTTATGGGTGTTTGTTACATTAGATCCACTAGTAGGAGTGAGAAAAACATCACGGGGTGGTGCGCATTGTATGGGTGTGTGTTACATTACATTCACTAATAGGAGTGAGAAAAACATCACGGGGTGGTTCGCATTGTATGGGTGTGTGTTACATTACATTCACTAGTAGGAGTTAGAAAAACATCACGGGGTGGTGCGCATTGTATGGGTGTGTGTTACATTACATTCACTAATATGAGTGAGAAAAACATCACGGGGTGGTGCGCATTGTATGGGTGTGTGTTACATTACATTCGCTAGTAGGAGTGAGAAAAACATCACGGGGTGGTGCGCATTATATGGTTGTGTGTTACATTACATTCACTAGTAGGAGTGAGAAAATCATCACGGGGTGGTGCGCATTGTATGGGTGTGTGTTACATTAGATTCACTTGTAGGAGTGAGAAAAACATCACAGGGTGGTGCGCATTGTACGGGTGTGTGTTACATTACATTCACTAGTAGGAGTGAGAAAAACATCACGGGGTGGTGCGCATTGTATGTGTGTGTGTTTCATTACATTCACTAGTAGGAGTGAGAAAAACATCACGTGGTGGTGCGCATTGTATGAGTGTGTGTTACATTACATTCACTAGTAGGAGTGAGAAAAACATCACAGGGTGGTGTGAATCGGAGGGTCTGAATTAGGATAGGCAGTGAGTGGCAATGTAGGATGGAGAAAAGCACCACGGGGTGGTCAGCATGGGGAGGTCAGGGAACATGCAGTGGCAATGTAGGATAGGTTTCTGAAAAACATCGCGGGGTGGTGCGCATTTTATGGCTGTGTGTTACATTAGATCCACTAGTAGGAGTGAGAAAAACATCACGGGGTGGTGCGCATTGTATGGGTGTGCGTTACATTACATTCACTAATAGGAGTGAGAAAAACATCACGGGGTGGTTCGCATTGTATGGGTGTGTGTTACATTACATTCACTACTAGGAGTGAGAAAAACATCACGGGGTGGTGCGCATTGTATGGGTGTGTGTTACATTACATTCACTACTAGGAGTGAGAAAAACATCACGGGGTGGTGCGCATTGTATGGGTGTTTGTTACATTACATTCAGTAGTAGGAGTGAGAAAAACATCACAGGGTGGTGCGCATTGTATGGGTGTGTGTTACATTAGATTCACTAGTAGGAGTGAGAAAAACATGACGGGGTGGTGCGCAATGTATGGGTGTGTGTTACATTAGATTCACTAGTAGGAGTGAGAAAAACATCACGGGGTGGTGCGCATTGTATGGGTGTGTGTTACATTAGATTCACTAGTAGGAGTGAGAAAAACATCACGCGGTGGTGCGCATGGTATGGGTGTGTGCTACATTAGATTCACTAGTAGGAGTGAGAAAAACATGACGTGGTGGTGTGCAATATATGGGTGTGCGTTACATTAGATTCACTAGTAGGAGTGAGAAAAACATCACGGGGTGGTGCGCATGGTATGGGTGTGTGTTACATTACATTCACTAGTAGGAGTGAGAAAAACATCACCGGGTGGTGCGCATTATATGGGTGTGTGTTACATTACATTCACTAGTAGGAGTGAGAAAAACATCATGGGGTGGTGCACATTGTATGGGTGTGTGTTACATTACATTCACTAGTAGCAGTGAGAAAAACATCACGGGGTGGTGCGCATTGTATGGGTGTGTGTTACATTACATTCACTAGTAGGAGTGAGAAAAACATCACGGGGTGGTGCGCATTGTATGGGTGTGTGTTACATTACATTCACTAGTAGGAGTGAGAAAAACATCACGGGGTGGTGCGCATTGTATGGGTGTGTGTTACATTACATTCACTAGTAGGAGTGAGAAAAACATCACGGGGTGGTGCGCATTGAATGGGTGTGTGTTACATTCCATTCACTAGGAGGAGTGAGAAAAACATCACGGGGTGGTGCGCATTGTATAGGTGTGTGTTACATTACATTCACTAGTAGGAGTGAGAAAAACATCACGGGGTGGTGCGCATTGTATGGGTGTGTGTTACATTAGATTCACTTGTAGGAGTGAGAAAAACATCACAGGGTGGTGCGCATTGTACGGGTGTGTGTTACATTACATTCACTAGTAGGAGTGAGAAAAACATCACGGGGTGGTGCGCATTGTATGTGTGTGTGTTTCATTACATTCACTAGTAGGAGTGAGAAAAACATCACGTGGTGGTGCGCATTGTATGAGTGTGTGTTACATTACATTCACTAGTAGGAGTGAGAAAAACATCACAGGGTGGTGTGAATCGGAGGGTCTGAATTAGGATAGGCAGTGAGTGGCAATGTAGGATGGAGAAAAGCACCACGGGGTGGTCAGCATGGGGAGGTCAGGGAACATGCAGTGGCAATGTAGGATAGGTTTCTGAAAAACATCGCGGGGTGGTGCGCATTTTATGGCTGTGTGTTACATTAGATCCACTAGTAGGAGTGAGAAAAACATCACGGGGTGGTGCGCATTGTATGGGTGTGCGTTACATTACATTCACTAATAGGAGTGAGAAAAACATCACGGGGTGGTTCGCATTGTATGGGTGTGTGTTACATTACATTCACTACTAGGAGTGAGAAAAACATCACGGGGTGGTGCGCATTGTATGGGTGTGTGTTACATTACATTCACTACTAGGAGTGAGAAAAACATCACGGGGTGGTGCGCATTGTATGGGTGTTTGTTACATTACATTCAGTAGTAGGAGTGAGAAAAACATCACAGGGTGGTGCGCATTGTATGGGTGTGTGTTACATTAGATTCACTAGTAGGAGTGAGAAAAACATGACGGGGTGGTGCGCAATGTATGGGTGTGTGTTACATTAGATTCACTAGTAGGAGTGAGAAAAACATCACGGGGTGGTGCGCATTGTATGGGTGTGTGTTACATTAGATTCACTAGTAGGAGTGAGAAAAACATCACGCGGTGGTGCGCATGGTATGGGTGTGTGCTACATTAGATTCACTAGTAGGAGTGAGAAAAACATGACGTGGTGGTGTGCAATATATGGGTGTGCGTTACATTAGATTCACTAGTAGGAGTGAGAAAAACATCACGGGGT
Organism: Cavia porcellus; assembly: GCF_034190915.1. Lineage (NCBI taxonomy): Eukaryota > Metazoa > Chordata > Mammalia > Rodentia > Caviidae > Cavia > Cavia porcellus. Next base: position 792,509 of record NW_026947586.1, read on the forward strand.
GGTGCGCATGGTATGGGTGTGTGTTACATTACATTCACTAGTAGGAGTGAGAAAAACATCACCGGGTGGTGCGCATTATATGGGTGTGTGTTACATTACATTCACTAGTAGGAGTGAGAAAAACATCATGGGGTGGTGCACATTGTATGGGTGTGTGTTACATTACATTCACTAGTAGCAGTGAGAAAAACATCACGGGGTGGTGCGCATTGTATGGGTGTGTGTTACATTACATTCACTAGTAGGAGTGAGAAAAACATCACGGGGTGGTGCGCATTGTATGGGTGTGTGTTACATTACATTCACTAGTAGGAGTGAGAAAAACATCACGGGGTGGTGCGCATTGTATGGGTGTGTGTTACATTACATTCACTAGTAGGAGTGAGAAAAACATCACGGGGTGGTGCGCATTGAATGGGTGTGTGTTACATTCCATTCACTAGGAGGAGTGAGAAAAACATCACGGGGTGGTGCGCATTGTATAGGTGTGTGTTACATTACATTCACTAGTAGGAGTGAGAAAAACATCACGGGGTGGTGCGCATTGTATGGGTGTGTGTTGCATTACATTCACTATTAGGAGTGAGAAAAACATCACGGGGTGGTGCGCATTGTATGGGTGTGTGTTACATTACATTCACTAGTAGGAGTGAGAAAAACATCACAGGGTGGTGTGAATCGGAGGGTCTGAATTAGGATAGGCAGTGAGTGGCAATGTAGGATGGAGAAAAGCACCGCGGGGTGGTCAGCATGGGGAGGTCAGGGAACATGCAGTGGCAATGTAGGATAGGTTTCTGAAAAACATCGCGGGGTGGTGCGCATTTTATGGGTGTGTGTTACATTAGATCCACTAGTAGGAGTGAGAAAAACATCACGGGGTGGTGCGCATTGTATGGGTGTGTGTTACATTACATTCACTAATAGGAGTGAGAAAAACATCACGGGGTGGTTCGCATTGTATGGGTGTGTGTTACATTACATTCACTAGTAGGAGTTAGAAAAACATCACGGGGTGGTGCGCATTGTATGGGTGTGTGTTACATTACATTCACTACAAGGAGTGAGAAAAACATCACGGGGTGGTGCGCATTGTATGGGTGTGTGTTACATTACATTCACTAGTAGGAGTGAGAAAAACATCACAGGGTGGTGCGCATTGTATGGGTGTGTGTTACATTAGATTCACTAGTAGGAGTGACAAAAACATGACGGGGTGGTGCGCAATGTATGGGTGTGTGTTACATTAGATTCACTAGTAGGAGTGAGAAAAACATCACGCGGTGGTGCGCATGGTATGGGTGTGTGTTACATTAGATTCACTAGTAGGAGTGAGAAAAACATGACGGGGTGGTGTGCAATGTATGGGTGTGTGTTACATTAGATTCACTAGTAGGAGTGAGAAAAACATCACGGGGTGCTGCGCATGGTATGGGTGTGTGTTACATTACATTCACTAGTAGGAGTGAGAAAAACATCACGGGGTGGTGCGCATTATATGGGTGTGTGTTACATTACATTCACTAGTAGGAGTGAGAAAAACATCACGGGGTGGTGCGCATTGTATGGGTGAGTGTTACATTACATTCACTAATAGGAGTGAGAAAAACCTCACGGGGTGGTGTGCATTGTATGGGTGTGTGTTACATTACATTCACTAGTAGGAGTGAGAAAAATATGACGGGGTGGTGCGCATTGTATGGGTGTGTGTTACATTACATTCACTACTAGGAGTGAGAAAAACATCACGGGGTGGTGCACATTGTATGGGTGTGTGTTACATTACATTCACTAGTAGGAGTGAGAAAAACATCACGGGATGGTGCGCATTGTAGGGGTGTGTGTTACATTAGATTTACTAGTAGGAGTGAAAAAAACATCACGGGGTGGTGCGCAATGTATGGGTGTGTGTTACATTAGATTCACTAGTAGGAGTGATAAATACATCACGGGCTGGTGCGCATGGTATGGGTGTGTGTTACATTACATTCACTAGTAGGAGTGAGAAAAACATCACGGGGTGGTGCGCATTGTATGGGTGTGTGTTACATTACATTCACTAGTAGGAGTGAGAAAAACATCACGGGGTGGTGCGCATTGTATGGGTGTGTGTTACATTACATTCAGTAATAGGAGTGAGAAAAACATCACGGGGTGGTTCGCATTGTATGGGTGTGTGTTACATTACATTCACTAGTAGGAGTGAGAAAAACATCACGGGGTGGTGCGCATTGTATGGGTGTGTGTTACATTACATTCACTAATAGGAGTGAGAAAAACATTACGGGTGGTGTGAATCGGAGGGTCTGAATTAGGATAGGCAGTGAGTGGCAATGTAGGATGGAAAAAAGCGCCGCGGGGTGGTCAGCATGGGGAGGTCAGGGAACATGCAGTGGCAATGTAGGATAGGTTTTTGAAAAACATAGCGGGGTGGTGCGCATTTTATGGGTGTGTGTTACATTACATTCACTAATAGGAGTGAGAAAAACATCACGGGGTGGTGGGCATTGTATGGGTGTGTGTTACATTACATTCACTAATAGGAGTGAGAAAAACATCACGGGGTGGTGCGCATTGTATGGGTGTGTGTTACATTACATTCACTAGTAGCAGTGAGAAAAACATCACGGGGTGGTGCGCATTGTTTGGGTGTGTGTTACATTACATTCACTAGTAGGAGTGAGAAAAACATCACGGGGTGATGCGCATTGTATGGGTGTGTGTTACATTACATTCACTAGTAGGAGTGAGAAAAACATCACGGGGTGGTGCACATTGTATGGGTGTGTGTTACATTACATTCACTAGTAGGAGTGAGAAAAACATCACGGGGTGGTGCGCATTGTATGGGTGTGTGTTACATTAGATTCACTAGTAGGAGTGAGAAAAACATCACGGGGTGGTGCGCATTGTATGGGTGTGTGTTACATTACATTCACTAGTAGGAGTGAGAAAAACATCCCGGGGTGGTGCGCATTGTATGGGTGTGTGTTACATTACATTCACTAGCAGCAGTGAGAAAAACATCACGGGGTGGTGCGCATTTTATGGGTGTGTGTTACATTAGGTTCACTAGTAGGAGTGAGAAAAACATCACGGGGTGGTGCGCATTGTATGGGTGTGTGTTACATTACATTCACTAATAGGTGTGAGAAAAACATCACGGGGTGGTTCGCATTGTATGGGTGAGTGTTACATTACATTCACTAGTAGGAGTGAGAAAAACATCACGGGGTGGTGTGCATTGTATGGGTGTGTGTTACATTACATTCACTAGTAGGAGTGAGAAAAACATCACGGGGTGGTGCGCATTGTATGGGTGTGTGTTACATTACATTCACTAGTAGGAGTGAGAAAAACATCACGGGGTGGTGCGCATTGTATGGGTGTGTGTTACATTACATTCACTAGTAGCAGTGAGAAAAACATCAAGGGGTGGTGCGCATTGTATGGGTGTGTGTTACATTACATTCACTAGTAGGTGTGAGAAAATAATCACGGGGTGGTGCGCATTGTATGCGTGTGTGTTACATTAGATTCACTAGTAGGAGTGAGAAAAACATCACGGCGTGGTGCGCATTGTATGGGTGTGTGTTACATTACATTCACTAGTAGGAGTGAGAAAAACATCACGGGGTGGTGCGCATTGTATGGGTGTGTGTTACATTACATCCACTAATAGGAGTGAGAAAAACATCACGGGGTGGTGCGCATTATATGGGTTTGTGTTACATTACATTCACTAGTAGGAGTGAGAAAAACATCACGGGGTGGTGCGCATTTTATGGGTGTGTGTTACATTAGATTCACTAGTAGGAGTGAGAAAAACATCACGGGGTGGTGCGCATTGTATGGGTGTGTGTTACATTACATTCACTAATAGGTGTGAGAAAAACATCACGGGGTGGTTCGCATTGTATGGGTGAGTGTTACATTACATTCACTAGTAGGAGTGAGAAAAACATCACGGGGTGGTGTGCATTGTATGGGTGTGTGTTACATTACATTCACCAGTAGGAGTGAGAAAAACATCACGGGGTGGTGCGCATTGTATGGGTGTGTGTTACATTACATTCACTAGTAGGAGTGAAAAAAGCATCACGAGTGGTGCGCATTGTATGGGTGTGTGTTACATTACATTCACTAGTAGGAGTGAGAAAAACATCACGGGGTGGTGGGAATCGGAGGATCTGAATTAGGATACGCAGTGAGTGGCAATGTAGGATGGAGAAAAGCACCGCGGGGTGGTCAGCATGGGGAGGTCAGGGAACATGCAGTGGCAATGTAGGATAGGTTTCTGAAAAACATCGCGGGGTGGTGCGCATTTTATGGGTGTGTGTTACATTAGATCCACTAGTAGGAGTGAGAAAAACATCACGGGGTGGTGCGCATTGTATGGGTGTGTGTTACATTACATTCACTAATAGGAGTGAGAAAAACATCACGGGGTGGTTCGCATTGTATGGGTGTGTGTTACATTACATTCACTAGTAGGAGTTAGAAAAACATCACGGGGTGGTGCGCATTGTATGGGTGTGTGTTACATTACATTCACTACAAGGAGTGAGAAAAACATCACGGGGTGGTGCGCATTGTATGGGTGTGTGTTACATTACATTCACTAGTAGGAGTGAGAAAAACATCACAGGGTGGTGCGCATTGTATGGGTGTGTGTTACATTAGATTCACTAGTAGGAGTGACAAAAACATGACGGGGTGGTGCGCAATGTATGGGTGTGTGTTACATTAGATTCACTAGTAGGAGTGAGAAAAACATCACGTGGTGGTGCGCATGGTATGGGTGTGTGTTACATTAGATTCACTAGTAGGAGTGAGAAAAACATGACGGGGTGGTGTGCAATGTATGGGTGTGTGTTACATTAGATTCACTAGTAGGAGTGAGAAAAACATCACGGGGTGCTGCGCATGGTATGGGTGTGTGTTACATTACATTCACTAGTAGGAGTGAGAAAAACATCACGGGGTGGTGCGCATTATATGGGTGTGTGTTACATTACATTCACTAGTAGGAGTGAGAAAAACATCACGTGGTGGTGCGCATTGTATGGGTGTGTGTTACATTACATTCACTAGTAGGAGTGAGAAAAACATCAGGGGTGGTGCGCATTGTATGGGTGTGTGTTACATTACATTCACTAGTAGGAGTGAGAAAAACATCCCGGGGTGGTGTGAATCGGAGGGTCTGAATTAGGATAGGCAGTGAGTGGCAATATAGGATGGAGAAAAGCACCGCGGGGTGGTCAGCATGGGGAGATCAGGGAACATGCAGTGGCAATGTGGATAGGTTTCTGAAAAGCATCGCGGTTTGGTGCGCATTTTATGGGTGTGTGTTACATTAGATTCACTAATAGGAGTGAGAAAAACATTACGGGTGGTGTGAATCGGAGGGTCTGAATTAGGATAGGCAGTGAGTGGCAATGTAGGATGGAAAAAAGCGCCGCGGGGTGGTCAGCATGGGGAGGTCAGGGAACATGCAGTGGCAATGTAGGATAGGTTTTTGAAAAACATAGCGGGGTGGTGCGCATTTTATGGGTGTGTGTTACATTACATTCACTAATAGGAGTGAGAAAAACATCACGGGGTGGTGGGCATTGTATGGGTGTGTGTTACATTACATTCACTAATAGGAGTGAGAAAAACATCACGGGGTGGTGCGCAATGTATGGGTGTGTGTTACATTACATTCACTAGTAGGAGTGAGAAAAACATCCCGGGGTGGTGCGCATTGTATGGGTGTGTGTTACATTAGATTCACTAGTAGGAGTGAGAAAAACATCACGGGGTGGTGCGCATTGTATGGGTGTGTGTTACATTACATTCACTAGTAGGAGTGAGAAAAACATCCCGGGGTGGTGCGCATTGTATGGGTGTGTGTTACATTACATTCACTAGCAGCAGTGAGAAAAACATCACGGGGTGGTGCGCATTTTATGGGTGTGTGTTACATTAGATTCACTAGTAGGAGTGAGAAAAACATCACGGAGTGGTGCGCATTGTATGGGTGTGTGTTACATTACATTCACTAGCAGCAGTGAGAAAAACATCACGGGGTGGTTCGCATTGTATGGGTGAGTGTTACATTACATTCACTAGTAGGAGTGAGAAAAACATCACGGGGTGGTGTGCATTGTATGGGTGTGTGTTACATTACATTCACTAGTAGGAGTGAGAAAAACATCACGGGGTGGTGCGCATTGTATGGGTGTGTGTTACATTACATTCACTAGTAGGAGTGAGAAAAACATCACGGGGTGGTGCGCATTGTATGGGTGTGTGTTACATTACATTCACTAGTAGCAGTGAGAAAAACATCACGGGGTGGTGCGCATTGTATGGGTGTGTGTTATATTACATTCACTAGTAGGTGTGAGAAAATAATCACGGGGTGGTGCGCATTGTATGTGTGTGTGTTACATTAGATTCACTAGTAGGAGTGAGAAAAACATCACGGCGTGGTGCGCATTGTATGGGTGTGTGTTACATTACATTCACTAGTAGGAGTGAGAAAAACATCACGGGGTGGTGCGCATTGTATGGGTGTGTGTTACATTACATCCACTAATAGGAGTGAGAAAAACATCACGGGGTGGTGCGCATTATATGGGTTTGTGTTACATTACATTCACTAGTAGGAGTGAGAAAAACATCACGGGGTGGTGCGCATTTTATGGGTGTGTGTTACATTAGATTCACTAGTAGGAGTGAGAAAAACATCACGTGGTGGTGCGCATTGTATGGGTGTGTGTTACATTACATTCACTAATAGGTGTGAGAAAAACATCACGGGGTGGTTCGCATTGTATGGGTGAGTGTTACATTACATTCACTAGTAGGAGTGAGAAAAACATCACGGGGTGGTGTGCATTGTATGGGTGTGTGTTACATTACATTCACTAGTAGGAGTGAGAAAAACATCACGGGGTGGTGCGCATTGTATGGGTGTGTGTTACATTACATTCACTAGTAGGAGTGAGAAAAACATCACGGGGTGGTGCGCATTGTATGGGTGTGTGTTACATTACATTCACTAGTAGCAGTGAGAAAAACATCACGGGGTGGTGCGCATTGTATGGGTGTGTGTTACATTACATTCACTAGTAGGTGTGAGAAAATAATCACGGGGTGGTGCGCATTGTATGCGTGTGTGTTACATTAGATTCACTAGTAGGAGTGAGAAAAACATCACGGCGTGGTGCGCATTGTATGGGTGTGTGTTACATTACATTCACTAGTAGGAGTGAGAAAAACATCACGGGGTGGTGCGCATTGTATGGGTGTGTGTTACATTATATCCACTAATAGGAGTGAGAAAAACATCACGGGGTGGTGCGCATTATATGGGTTTGTGTTACATTACATTCACTAGTAGGAGTGAGAAAAACATCACGGGTGGTGCGCATTGTTTGGGTGTGTGTTACATTACATTCACTAGTAGGAGTGAGAAAAACATCACGGGGTGGTGCGCATTGTATGGGTGTGTGTTACATTACATTCACTAGTAGGAGTGAGAAAAACATCACGGCGTGCTGCGCATTGTATGGGTGTGTGTTACGTTACATTCACTAGTAGGAGTGAGAAAAACATCACGGGGTGGTGGGCATTGTATGGGTGTGTGTTACATTGCATTCACTAGTAGGAGTGAGAAAAACATCACGGGGTGGTGTGAATCGGAGGGTCTGAATTAGGATAGGCAGTGAGTGGCAATGTAGGATGGAGAAAAGCACTGCGGGGTGGTCAGCATGGGGAGGTCAGGGAACATGGAGTGGCAATGTAGGATACGTTTCTGAAAAACATCGCGGGGTGGTGCGCATTTTATGGGTGGTGTTACATTAGATTCACTAGTAGGAGTGAGAAAAACATCACGGGGTGGTGGGCATTGTATGGGTGTGTGTTACATTACATTCACTAATAGGAGTGAGAAAAACATCACGGGGTGGTTCGCATTGTATGGGTGTGTGTTACATTACATTCACTAGTAGGAGTGAGAAAAACATCACGGGGTGGTGCGCATTGTATGGGTGTGTGTTACCTTACATTCTCTAGTAGCAGTGAGAAAAACATCACGGGGTGGTGCGCATTGTTTGGGTGTGTGTTACATTACATTCATTAGTTGGAGTGAGAAAAACATCACGGGGTGGTGCGCATTGTATGGGTGTGTGTTACATTACATTCACTAATAGGAGTGAGAAAAACATCACGGGGTGGTGCGCATTGTATGGGTGTGTGTTACATTACATTCACTAGTAGGAGTGAGAAAAACATCACGGGGTGGTGCGCATTGTATGGGTGTGTGTTACATTACATTCACTAGTAGGAGTGAGAAAAACATCCCGGGGTGGTGCGCATTGTATGGGTGTGTGTTACATTACATTCACTAGTAGGAGTGAGAAAAACATCACGGGGTGGTGCGCATTGTATGGGTGTGTGTTACATTAGATTTACTAGTAGGAGTGAAAAAAACATCACGTGGTGTTGCGCAATGTATGGGTGTGTGTTACATTAGATTCACTATTAGGAGTGAGAAAAACATCACGGGGTGGTGCGTATGGTATGGGTGTGTGTTACATTACATTCACTAGTAGGAGTGAGAAAAACATCACGGGATGGTGCGCATTGTATGGGTGTGTGTTACATTACATTCACTAGCAGCAGTGAGAAAAACATCACGGGGTGGTGCGCATTGTATGGGTGTGTGTTACATTACATTACTAGCAGGAGTGAGAAAAACATCACGGGTTGGTGCGCATTGTTTGGGTGTGTGTTACAATACATTCACTGGTAGGAGTGAGAAAAACATCACGCGGTGGTGCGCATTGTATGGGTGTGTGTTACATTACATTCACTAGTAGCACTGAGAAAAACATCACGGGGTGGTGCGCATTGTATGGGTGTGTGTTACATTACATTCACTAGTAGGAGTGAGAAAAACATCACGGGGTGGTGCGCATTGTATGGGTGTGTGTTACATTACATTACTAGCAGGAGTGAGAAAAACATCACGGGGTGGTGCGCATTGTATAGGTGTGTGTTACATTACATTCACTAGTAGGAGTGAGAAAAACATCACGGGGTGGTGCGCATTGTATGGGTGTGTGTTACATTACATTCACTAGTAGGAGTGAGAAAAACATCACGGGGTGGTGCGCATTGTATGGGTGTTTGTTACATTACATTCACTAATAGGAGTGAGAAAAACATCACGGGGTGGTGCGCATTGTATGGGTGTGTGTTACATTACGTTCACTAGTAGGAGTGAGAAAAACATCACGGGGTGGTGCGCATTGTATGGGTGTGTGTTACATTACATTCACTAGTAGGAGTGAGAAAAACATCACGGGGTGGTGCGCATTGTATGGGTGTGTGTTACATTACATTCACTAGTAGGAGTGAGAAAAACATCACAGGGTGGTGTGAATCGGAGGGTCTGAATTAGGATAGGCAGTGAGTGGCAATGTAGGATGGAGAAAAGCACCGCGGGGTGGTCAGCATGGGGAGGTCAGGGAACATGCAGTGGCAATGTAGGATAGGTTTCTGAAAAACATCGCGGGGTGGTGCGCATTTTATGGGTGTGTGTTACATTAGATTCACTAGTAGGAGTGAGAAAAACATCACGTGGTGGTGCGCATTGTATGGGTGTGTGTTACATTACATTCACTAATAGGTGTGAGAAAAACATCACGGGGTGGTTCGCATTGTATGGGTGAGTGTTACATTACATTCACTAGTAGGAGTGAGAAAAACATCACGGGGTGGTGTGCATTGTATGGGTGTGTGTTACATTACATTCACTAGTAGGAGTGAGAAAAACATCACGGGGTGGTGCGCATTGTATGGGTGTGTGTTACATTACATTCACTAGTAGGAGTGAGAAAAACATCACGGGGTGGTGCGCATTGTATGGGTGTGTGTTACATTACATTCACTAGTAGCAGTGAGAAAAACATCACGGGGTGGTGCGCATTGTATGGGTGTGTGTTACATTACATTCACTAGTAGGTGTGAGAAAATAATCACGGGGTGGTGCGCATTGTATGCGTGTGTGTTACATTAGATTCACTAGTAGGAGTGAGAAAAACATCACGGCGTGGTGCGCATTGTATGGGTGTGTGTTACATTACATTCACTAGTAGGAGTGAGAAAAACATCACGGGGTGGTGCGCATTGTATGGGTGTGTGTTACATTATATCCACTAATAGGAGTGAGAAAAACATCACGGGGTGGTGCGCATTATATGGGTTTGTGTTACATTACATTCACTAGTAGGAGTGAGAAAAACATCACGGGTGGTGCGCATTGTTTGGGTGTGTGTTACATTACATTCACTAGTAGGAGTGAGAAAAACATCACGGGGTGGTGCGCATTGTATGGGTGTGTGTTACATTACATTCACTAGTAGGAGTGAGAAAAACATCACGGCGTGCTGCGCATTGTATGGGTGTGTGTTACGTTACATTCACTAGTAGGAGTGAGAAAAACATCACGGGGTGGTGGGCATTGTATGGGTGTGTGTTACATTGCATTCACTAGTAGGAGTGAGAAAAACATCACGGGGTGGTGTGAATCGGAGGGTCTGAATTAGGATAGGCAGTGAGTGGCAATGTAGGATGGAGAAAAGCACTGCGGGGTGGTCAGCATGGGGAGGTCAGGGAACATGGAGTGGCAATGTAGGATACGTTTCTGAAAAACATCGCGGGGTGGTGCGCATTTTATGGGTGGTGTTACATTAGATTCACTAGTAGGAGTGAGAAAAACATCACGGGGTGGTGGGCATTGTATGGGTGTGTGTTACATTACATTCACTAATAGGAGTGAGAAAAACATCACGGGGTGGTTCGCATTGTATGGGTGTGTGTTACATTACATTCACTAGTAGGAGTGAGAAAAACATCACGGGGTGGTGCGCATTGTATGGGTGTGTGTTACCTTACATTCTCTAGTAGCAGTGAGAAAAACATCACGGGGTGGTGCGCATTGTTTGGGTGTGTGTTACATTACATTCATTAGTTGGAGTGAGAAAAACATCACGGGGTGGTGCGCATTGTATGGGTGTGTGTTACATTACATTCACTAATAGGAGTGAGAAAAACATCACGGGGTGGTGCGCATTGTATGGGTGTGTGTTACATTACATTCACTAGTAGGAGTGAGAAAAACATCACGGGGTGGTGCGCATTGTATGGGTGTGTGTTACATTACATTCACTAGTAGGAGTGAGAAAAACATCCCGGGGTGGTGCGCATTGTATGGGTGTGTGTTACATTACATTCACTAGTAGGAGTGAGAAAAACATCACGGGGTGGTGCGCATTGTATGGGTGTGTGTTACATTAGATTTACTAGTAGGAGTGAAAAAAACATCACGTGGTGTTGCGCAATGTATGGGTGTGTGTTACATTAGATTCACTATTAGGAGTGAGAAAAACATCACGGGGTGGTGCGTATGGTATGGGTGTGTGTTACATTACATTCACTAGTAGGAGTGAGAAAAACATCACGGGATGGTGCGCATTGTATGGGTGTGTGTTACATTACATTCACTAGCAGCAGTGAGAAAAACATCACGGGGTGGTGCGCATTGTATGGGTGTGTGTTACATTACATTACTAGCAGGAGTGAGAAAAACATCACGGGTTGGTGCGCATTGTTTGGGTGTGTGTTACAATACATTCACTGGTAGGAGTGAGAAAAACATCACGCGGTGGTGCGCATTGTATGGGTGTGTGTTACATTACATTCACTAGTAGCACTGAGAAAAACATCACGGGGTGGTGCGCATTGTATGGGTGTGTGTTACATTACATTCACTAGTAGGAGTGAGAAAAACATCACGGGGTGGTGCGCATTGTATGGGTGTGTGTTACATTACATTACTAGCAGGAGTGAGAAAAACATCACGGGGTGGTGCGCATTGTATAGGTGTGTGTTACATTACATTCACTAGTAGGAGTGAGAAAAACATCACGGGGTGGTGCGCATTGTATGGGTGTGTGTTACATTACATTCACTAGTAGGAGTGAGAAAAACATCACGGGGTGGTGCGCATTGTATGGGTGTTTGTTACATTACATTCACTAATAGGAGTGAGAAAAACATCACGGGGTGGTGCGCATTGTATGGGTGTGTGTTACATTACGTTCACTAGTAGGAGTGAGAAAAACATCACGGGGTGGTGCGCATTGTATGGGTGTGTGTTACATTACATTCACTAGTAGGAGTGAGAAAAACATCACGGGGTGGTGCGCATTGTATGGGTGTGTGTTACATTACATTCACTAGTAGGAGTGAGAAAAACATCACAGGGTGGTGTGAATCGGAGGGTCTGAATTAGGATAGGCAGTGAGTGGCAATGTAGGATGGAGAAAAGCACCGCGGGGTGGTCAGCATGGGGAGGTCAGGGAACATGCAGTGGCAATGTAGGATAGGTTTCTGAAAAACATCGCGGGGTGGTGCGCATTTTATGGGTGTGTGTTACATTAGATCCACTAGTAGGAGTGAGAAAAACATCACGGGGTGGTGCGCATTGTATGGGTGTGTGTTACATTACATTCACTAATAGGAGTGAGAAAAACATCACGGGGTGGTTCGCATTGTATGGGTGTGTGTTACATTACATTCACTAGTAGGAGTTAGAAAAACATCACGGGGTGGTGCGCATTGTATGGGTGTGTGTTACATTACATTCACTAATATGAGTGAGAAAAACATCACGGGGTGGTGCGCATTGTATGGGTGTGTGTTACATTACATTCGCTAGTAGGAGTGAGAAAAACATCACGGGGTGGTGCGCATTATATGGTTGTGTGTTACATTACATTCACTAGTAGGAGTGAGAAAATCATCACGGGGTGGTGCGCATTATATGGGTGTGTGTTACATTAGATTCACTTGTAGGAGTGAGAAAAACATCACAGGGTGGTGCGCATTGTACGGGTGTGTGTTACATTACATTCACTAGTAGGAGTGAGAAAAACATCACGGGGTGGTGCGCATTGTATGTGTGTGTGTTTCATTACATTCACTAGTAGGAGTGAGAAAAACATCACGTGGTGGTGCGCATTGTATGAGTGTGTGTTACATTACATTCACTAGTAGGAGTGAGAAAAACATCACAGGGTGGTGTGAATCGGAGGGTCTGAATTTGGATAGGCAGTGAGTGGCAATGTAGGATGGAGAAAAGCACCACGGGGTGGTCAGCATGGGGAGGTCAGGGAACATGCAGTGGCAATGTAGGATAGGTTTCTGAAAAACATCGCGGGGTGGTGCGCATTTTATGGCTGTGTGTTACATTAGATCCACTAGTAGGAGTGAGAAAAACATCACGGGGTGGTGCGCATTGTATGGGTGTGCGTTACATTACATTCACTAATAGGAGTGAGAAAAATATCACGGGGTGGTTCGCATTGTATGGGTGTGTGTTACATTACATTCACTACTAGGAGTGAGAAAAACATCACGGGGTGGTGCGCATTGTATGGGTGTGTGTTACATTACATTCACTACTAGGAGTGAGAAAAACATCACGGGGTGGTGCGCATTGTATGGGTGTTTGTTACATTACATTCAGTAGTAGGAGTGAGAAAAACATCACAGGGTGGTGCGCATTGTATGGGTGTGTGTTACATTAGATTCACTAGTAGGAGTGAGAAAAACATGACGGGGTGGTGCGCAATGTATGGGTGTGTGTTACATTAGATTCACTAGTAGGAGTGAGAAAAACATCACGGGGTGGTGCGCATTGTATGGGTGTGTGTTACATTAGATTCACTAGTAGGAGTGAGAAAAACATCACGCGGTGGTGCGCATGGTATGGGTGTGTGCTACATTAGATTCACTAGTAGGAGTGAGAAAAACATGACGTGGTGGTGTGCAATATATGGGTGTGCGTTACATTAGATTCACTAGTAGGAGTGAGAAAAACATCATGGGGTGGTGCGCATGGTATGGGTGTGTGTTACATTACATTCACTAGTAGGAGTGAGAAAAACATCACCGGGTGGTGCGCATTATATGGGTGTGTGTTACATTACATTCACTAGTAGGAGTGAGAAAAACATCATGGGGTGGTGCACATTGTATGGGTGTGTGTTACATTACATTCACTAGTAGCAGTGAGAAAAACATCACGGGGTGGTGCGCATTGTATGGGTGTGTGTTACATTACATTCACTAGTAGGAGTGAGAAAAACATCACGGGGTGGTGCGCATTGTATGGGTGTGTGTCACATTACATTCACTAGTAGGAGTGAGAAAAACATCACGGGGTGGTGCGCATTGTATGGGTGTGTGTTACATTACATTCACTAGTAGGAGTGAGAAAAACATCACGGGGTGGTGCGCATTGAATGGGTGTGTGTTACATTCCATTCACTAGGAGGAGTGAGAAAAACATCACGGGGTGGTGCGCATTGTATAGGTGTGTGTTACATTACATTCACTAGTAGGAGTGAGAAAAACATCACGGGGTGGTGCGCATTGTATGGGTGTGTGTTGCATTACATTCACTAGTAGGAGTGAGAAAAACATCACGGGGTGGTGCGCATTGTATGGGTGTGTGTTACATTACATTCACTAGTAGGAGTGAGAAAAACATCACAGGGTGGTGTGAATCGGAGGGTCTGAATTAGGATAGGCAGTGAGTGGCAATGTAGGATGGAGAAAAGCACCGCGGGGTGGTCAGCATGGGGAGGTCAGGGAACATGCAGTGGCAATTTAGGATAGGTTTCTGAAAAACATCGCGGGGTGGTGCGCATTTTATGGGTGTGTGTTACATTAGATCCACTAGTAGGAGTGAGAAAAACATCACGGGGTGGTGCGCATTGTATGGGTGTGTGTTACATTACATTCACTAATAGGAGTGAGAAAAACATCACGGGGTGGTTCGCATTGTATGGGTGTGTGTTACATTACATTCACTAGTAGGAGTTAGAAAAACATCACGGGGTGGTGCGCATTGTATGGGTGTGTGTTACATTACATTCACTACAAGGAGTGAGAAAAACATCACGTGGTGGTGCGCATTGTATGGGTGTGTGTTACATTACATTCACTAGTAGGAGTGAGAAAAACATCACAGGGTGGTGCGCATTGTATGGGTGTGTGTTACAATAGATTCACTAGTAGGAGTGACAAAAACATGACGGGGTGGTGCGCAATGTATGGGTGTGTGTTACATTAGATTCACTAGCAGGAGTGAGAAAAACATCACGCGGTGGTGCGCATGGTATGGGTGTGTGTTACATTAGATTCACTAGTAGGAGTGAGAAAAACATGACGGGGTGGTGTGCAATGTATGGGTGTGTGTTACATTAGATTCACTAGTAGGAGTGAGAAAAACATCACGGGGTGCTGCGCATGGTATGGGTGTGTGTTACATTACATTCACTAGTAGGAGTGAGAAAAACATCACGGGGTGGTGCGCATTATATGGGTGTGTGTTACATTACATTCACTAGTAGGAGTGAGAAAAACATCACGGGGTGGTGCGCATTGTATGGGTGTGTGTTACATTACATTCACTAGTAGGAGTGAGAAAAACATCACGGGGTGGTGCGCATTGTATGGGTGTGTGTTACATTACATTCACTAGTAGGAGTGAGAAAAACATCCCGGGGTGGTGTGAATCGGAGGGTCTGAATTAGGATAGGCAGTGAGTGGCAATATAGGATGGAGAAAAGCACCGCGGGGTGGTCAGCATGGGGAGATCAGGGAACATGCAGTGGCAATGTGGATAGGTTTCTGAAAAGCATCGCGGTTTGGTGCGCATTTTATGGGTGTGTGTTACATTAGATTCACTAATAGGAGTGAGAAAAACATCACGGGGTGGTGCGCATTGTATGGGTGTGTGTTACATTACATTCACAAATAGGAGTGAGAAAAACATCACGGGGTGGTGCGCATTGTATAAGTGTGTGTTACATTACATTCACTAGTAGGAGTGAGAAAAACATCACGGGGTGGTGCGCATTGTATGGGTGAGTGTTACATTACATTCACTAATAGGAGTGAGAAAAACCTCACGGGGTGGTGTGCATTGTATGGGTGTGTGTTACATTACATTCACTAGTAGGAGTGAGAAAAATATGACGGGGTGGTGCGCATTGTATGGGTGTGTGTTACATTACATTCACTACTAGGAGTGAGAAAAACATCACGGGGTGGTGCACATTGTATGGGTGTGTGTTACATTACATTCACTAGTAGGAGTGAGAAAAACATCACGGGATGGTGCGCATTGTAGGGGTGTGTGTTACATTAGATTTACTAGTAGGAGTGAAAAAAACATCACGGGGTGGTGCGCAATGTATGGGTGTGTGTTACATTAGATTCACTAGTAGGAGTGATAAATACATCACGGGCTGGTGCGCATGGTATGGGTGTGTGTTACATTACATTCACTAGTAGGAGTGAGAAAAACATCACGGGGTGGTGCGCATTGTATGGGTGTGTGTTACATTACATTCACTAGTAGGAGTGAGAAAAACATCACGGGGTGGTGCGCATTGTATGGGTGTGTGTTACATTACATTCAGTAATAGCAGTGAGAAAAACATCACGGGGTGGTTCGCATTGTATGGGTGTGTGTTACATTACATTCACTAGTAGGAGTGAGAAAAACATCACGGGGTGGTGCGCATTGTATTGGTGTGTGTTACATTACATTCACTAATAGGAGTGAGAAAAACATTACGGGTGGTGTGAATCGGAGGGTCTGAATTTGGATAGGCAGTGAGTGGCAATGTAGGATGGAGAAAAGCACCACGGGGTGGTCAGCATGGGGAGGTCAGGGAACATGCAGTGGCAATGTAGGATAGGTTTCTGAAAAACATCGCGGGGTGGTGCGCATTTTATGGCTGTGTGTTACATTAGATCCACTAGTAGGAGTGAGAAAAACATCACGGGGTGGTGCGCATTGTATGGGTGTGCGTTACATTACATTCACTAATAGGAGTGAGAAAAATATCACGGGGTGGTTCGCATTGTATGGGTGTGTGTTACATTACATTCACTACTAGGAGTGAGAAAAACATCACGGGGTGGTGCGCATTGTATGGGTGTGTGTTACATTACATTCACTACTAGGAGTGAGAAAAACATCACGGGGTGGTGCGCATTGTATGGGTGTTTGTTACATTACATTCAGTAGTAGGAGTGAGAAAAACATCACAGGGTGGTGCGCATTGTATGGGTGTGTGTTACATTAGATTCACTAGTAGGAGTGAGAAAAACATGACGGGGTGGTGCGCAATGTATGGGTGTGTGTTACATTAGATTCACTAGTAGGAGTGAGAAAAACATCACGGGGTGGTGCGCATTGTATGGGTGTGTGTTACATTAGATTCACTAGTAGGAGTGAGAAAAACATCACGCGGTGGTGCGCATGGTATGGGTGTGTGTTACATTAGATTCACTAGTAGGAGTGAGAAAAACATGACGGGGTGGTGCGCAATGTATGGGTGTGTGTTACATTACATTCACTAGTAGGAGTGAGAAAAACATCACGGGGTGGTGCGCATTGTATGGGTGTGTGTCACATTACATTCACTAGTAGGAGTGAGAAAAACATCACGGGGTGGTGCGCATTGTATGGGTGTGTGTTACATTACATTCACTAGTAGGAGTGAGAAAAACATCACGGGGTGGTGCGCATTGAATGGGTGTGTGTTACATTCCATTCACTAGGAGGAGTGAGAAAAACATCACGGGGTGGTGCGCATTGTATAGGTGTGTGTTACATTACATTCACTAGTAGGAGTGAGAAAAACATCACGGGGTGGTGCGCATTGTATGGGTGTGTGTTGCATTACATTCACTAGTAGGAGTGAGAAAAACATCACGGGGTGGTGCGCATTGTATGGGTGTGTGTTACATTACATTCACTAGTAGGAGTGAGAAAAACATCACAGGGTGGTGTGAATCGGAGGGTCTGAATTAGGATAGGCAGTGAGTGGCAATGTAGGATGGAGAAAAGCACCGCGGGGTGGTCAGCATGGGGAGGTCAGGGAACATGCAGTGGCAATTTAGGATAGGTTTCTGAAAAACATCGCGGGGTGGTGCGCATTTTATGGGTGTGTGTTACATTAGATCCACTAGTAGGAGTGAGAAAAACATCACGGGGTGGTGCGCATTGTATGGGTGTGTGTTACATTACATTCACTAATAGGAGTGAGAAAAACATCACGGGGTGGTTCGCATTGTATGGGTGTGTGTTACATTACATTCACTAGTAGGAGTTAGAAAAACATCACGGGGTGGTGCGCATTGTATGGGTGTGTGTTACATTACATTCACTACAAGGAGTGAGAAAAACATCACGTGGTGGTGCGCATTGTATGGGTGTGTGTTACATTACATTCACTAGTAGGAGTGAGAAAAACATCACAGGGTGGTGCGCATTGTATGGGTGTGTGTTACAATAGATTCACTAGTAGGAGTGACAAAAACATGACGGGGTGGTGCGCAATGTATGGGTGTGTGTTACATTAGATTCACTAGTAGGAGTGAGAAAAACATCACGCGGTGGTGCGCATGGTATGGGTGTGTGTTACATTAGATTCACTAGTAGGAGTGAGAAAAACATGACGGGGTGGTGTGCAATGTATGGGTGTGTGTTACATTAGATTCACTAGTAGGAGTGAGAAAAACATCACGGGGTGCTGCGCATGGTATGGGTGTGTGTTACATTACATTCACTAGTAGGAGTGAGAAAAACATCACGGGGTGGTGCGCATTATATGGGTGTGTGTTACATTACATTCACTAGTAGGAGTGAGAAAAACATCACGGGGTGGTGCGCATTGTATGGGTGTGTGTTACATTACATTCACTAGTAGGAGTGAGAAAAACATCACGGGGTGGTGCGCATTGTATGGGTGTGTGTTACATTACATTCACTAGTAGGAGTGAGAAAAACATCCCGGGGTGGTGTGAATCGGAGGGTCTGAATTAGGATAGGCAGTGAGTGGCAATATAGGATGGAGAAAAGCACCGCGGGGTGGTCAGCATGGGGAGATCAGGGAACATGCAGTGGCAATGTGGATAGGTTTCTGAAAAGCATCGCGGTTTGGTGCGCATTTTATGGGTGTGTGTTACATTAGATTCACTAATAGGAGTGAGAAAAACATCACGGGGTGGTGCGCATTGTATGGGTGTGTGTTACATTACATTCACAAATAGGAGTGAGAAAAACATCACGGGGTGGTGCGCATTGTATAAGTGTGTGTTACATTACATTCACTAGTAGGAGTGAGAAAAACATCACGGGGTGGTGCGCATTGTATGGGTGAGTGTTACATTACATTCACTAATAGGAGTGAGAAAAACCTCACGGGGTGGTGTGCATTGTATGGGTGTGTGTTACATTACATTCACTAGTAGGAGTGAGAAAAATATGACGGGGTGGTGCGCATTGTATGGGTGTGTGTTACATTACATTCACTACTAGGAGTGAGAAAAACATCACGGGGTGGTGCACATTGTATGGGTGTGTGTTACATTACATTCACTAGTAGGAGTGAGAAAAACATCACGGGATGGTGCGCATTGTAGGGGTGTGTGTTACATTAGATTTACTAGTAGGAGTGAAAAAAACATCACGGGGTGGTGCGCAATGTATGGGTGTGTGTTACATTAGATTCACTAGTAGGAGTGATAAATACATCACGGGCTGGTGCGCATGGTATGGGTGTGTGTTACATTACATTCACTAGTAGGAGTGAGAAAAACATCACGGGGTGGTGCGCATTGTATGGGTGTGTGTTACATTACATTCACTAGTAGGAGTGAGAAAAACATCACGGGGTGGTGCGCATTGTATGGGTGTGTGTTACATTACATTCAGTAATAGGAGTGAGAAAAACATCACGGGGTGGTTCGCATTGTATGGGTGTGTGTTACATTACATTCACTAGTAGGAGTGAGAAAAACATCACGGGGTGGTGCGCATTGTATGGGTGTGTGTTACATTACATTCACTAATAGGAGTGAGAAAAACATTACGGGTGGTGTGAATCGGAGGGTCTGAATTAGGATAGGCAGTGAGTGGCAATGTAGGATGGAAAAAAGCGCCGCGGGGTGGTCAGCATGGGGAGGTCAGGGAACATGCAGTGGCAATGTAGGATAGGTTTTTGAAAAACATAGCGGGTTGGTGCGCATTTTATGGGTGTGTGTTACATTACATTCACTAATAGGAGTGAGAAAAACATCACGGGGTGGTGGGCATTGTATGGGTGTGTGTTACATTACATTCACTAATAGGAGTGAGAAAAACATCACGGGGTGGTGCGCATTGTATGGGTGTGTGTTACATTACATTCACTAGTAGCAGTGAGAAAAACATCACGGGGTGGTGCGCATTGTTTGGGTGTGTGTTACATTACATTCACTAGTAGGAGTGAGAAAAACATCACGGGGTGATGCGCATTGTATGGGTGTGTGTTACATTACATTCACTAGTAGGAGTGAGAAAAACATCACGGGGTGGTGCACATTGTATGGGTGTGTGTTACATTACATTCACTAGTAGGAGTGAGAAAAACATCACGGGGTGGTGCGCATTGTATGGGTGTGTGTTACATTAGATTCACTAGTAGGAGTGAGAAAAACATCACGGGGTGGTGCGCATTGTATGGGTGTGTGTTACATTACATTCACTAGTAGGAGTGAGAAAAACATCCCGGGGTGTTGCGCATTGTATGGGTGTGTGTTACATTACATTCACTAGCAGCAGTGAGAAAAACATCACGGGGTGGTGCGCATTTTATGGGTGTGTGTTACATTAGATTCACTAGTAGGAGTGAGAAAAACATTACGGGGTGGTGCGCATTGTATGGGTGTGTGTTACATTACATTCACTAATAGGTGTGAGAAAAACATCACGGGGTGGTTCGCATTGTATGGGTGAGTGTTACATTACATTCACTAGTAGGAGTGAGAAAAACATCACGGGGTGGTGTGCATTGTATGGGTGTGTGTTACATTACATTCACTAGTAGGAGTGAGAAAAACATCACGGGGTGGTGCGCATTGTATGGGTGTGTGTTACATTACATTCACTAGTAGGTGTGAGAAAATAATCACGGGGTGGTGCGCATTGTATGCGTGTGTGTTACATTACATTCACTAGTAGGAGTGAGAAAAACATCACAGGGTGGTGTGAATCGGAGGGTCTGAATTAGGATAGGCAGTGAGTGGCAATGTAGGATGGAGAAAAGCACCACGGGGTGGTCAGCATGGGGAGGTCAGGGAACATGGAGTGGCAATGTAGGATACGTTTCTGAAAAACATCGCGGGGTGGTGCGCATTTTATGGGTGGTGTTACATTAGAATCACTAGTAGGAGTGAGAAAAACATCACGGGGTGGTGGGCATTGTATGGGTGTGTGTTACATTACATTCACTAATAGGAGTGAGAAAAACATCACGGGGTGGTTCGCATTGTATGGGTGTGTGTTACATTACATTCACTAGTAGGAGTGAGAAAAACATCACGGGGTGGTGCGCATTGTATGGGTGTGTGTTACATTACATTCTCTAGTAGCAGTGAGAAAAACATCACGGGGTGGTGCGCATTGTTTGGGTGTGTGTTACATTACATTCATTAGTTGGAGTGAGAAAAACATCACGGGGTGGTGCGCATTGTATGGGTGTGTGTTACATTACATTCACTAATAGGAGTGAGAAAAACATCACGGGGTGGTGCGCATTGTATGGGTGTGTGTTACATTACATTCACTAGTAGGAGTGAGAAAAACATCACGGGGTGGTGCGCATTGTATGGGTGTGTGTTACATTACATTCACTAGTAGGAGTGAGAAAAACATCCCGGGGTGGTGCGCATTGTATGGGTGTGTGTTACATTACATTCACTAGTAGGAGTGAGAAAAACATCACGGGGTGGTGCGCATTGTATGGGTGTGTGTTACATTAGATTTACTAGTAGGAGTGAAAAAAACATCACGTGGTGTTGCGCAATGTATGGGTGTGTGTTACATTAGATTCACTATTAGGAGTGAGAAAAACATCACGGGGTGGTGCGTATGGTATGGGTGTGTGTTACATTACATTCACTAGTAGGAGTGAGAAAAACATCACGGGATGGTGCGCATTGTATGGGTGTGTGTTACATTACATTCACTAGCAGCAGTGAGAAAAACATCACGGGGTGGTGCGCATTGTATGGGTGTGTGTTACATTACATTACTAGCAGGAGTGAGAAAAACATCACGGGTTGGTGCGCATTGTTTGGGTGTGTGTTACATTACATTCACTGGTAGGAGTGAGAAAAACATCACGCGGTGGTGCGCATTGTATGGGTGTGTGTTACATTACATTCACTAGTAGCACTGAGAAAAACATCACGGGGTGGTGCGCATTGTATGGGTGTGTGTTACATTACATTCACTAGTAGGAGTGAGAAAAACATCACGGGGTGGTGCGCATTGTATGGGTGTGTGTTACATTACATTACTAGCAGGAGTGAGAAAAACATCACGGGGTGGTGCGCATTGTATAGGTGTGTGTTACATTACATTCACTAGTAGGAGTGAGAAAAACATCACGGGGTGGTGCGCATTGTATGGGTGTGTGTTACATTACATTCACTAGTAGGAGTGAGAAAAACATCACGGGGTGGTGCGCATTGTATGGGTGTGTGTTACATTACATTCACTAATAGGAGTGAGAAAAACATCACGGGGTGGTGCGCATTGTATGGGTGTGTGTTACATTACGTTCACTAGTAGGAGTGAGAAAAACATCACGGGGTGGTGCGCATTGTATGGGTGTGTGTTACATTACATTCACTAGTAGGAGTGAGAAAAACATCACGGGGTGGTGCGCATTGTATGGGTGTGTGTTACATTACATTCACTAGTAGGAGTGAGAAAAACATCACAGGGTGGTGTGAATGGGAGGGTCTGAATTAGGATAGGCAGTGAGTGGCAATGTAGGATGGAGAAAAGCACCGCGGGGTGGTCAGCATGGGGAGGTCAGGGAACATGCAGTGGCAATGTAGGATAGGTTTCTGAAAAACATCGCGGGGTGGTGCGCATTTTATGGGTGTGTGTTACATTAGATCCACTAGTAGGAGTGAGAAAAACATCACGGGGTGGTGCGCATTGTATGGGTGTGTGTTACATTACATTCACTAATAGGAGTGAGAAAAACATCACGGGGTGGTTCGCATTGTATGGGTGTGTGTTACATTACATTCACTAGTAGGAGTTAGAAAAACATCACGGGGTGGTGCGCATTGTATGGGTGTGTGTTACATTACATTCACTAATATGAGTGAGAAAAACATCACGGGGTGGTGCGCATTGTATGGGTGTGTGTTACATTACATTCGCTAGTAGGAGTGAGAAAAACATCACGGGGTGGTGCGCATTATATGGTTGTGTGTTGCATTACATTCACTAGTAGGAGTGAGAAAATCATCACGTGGTGGTGCGCATTGTATGGGTGTGTGTTACATTAGATTCACTTGTAGGAGTGAGAAAAACATCACAGGGTGGTGCGCATTGTACGGGTGTGTGTTACATTACATTCACTAGTAGGAGTGAGAAAAACATCACGGGGTGGTGCGCATTGTATGTGTGTGTGTTTCATTACATTCACTAGTAGGAGTGAGAAAAACATCACGTGGTGGTGCGCATTGTATGAGTGTGTGTTACATTACATTCACTAGTAGGAGTGAGAAAAACATCACAGGGTGGTGTGAATCGGAGGGTCTGAATTAGGATAGGCAGTGAGTGGCAATGTAGGATGGAGAAAAGCACCACGGGGTGGTCAGCATGGGGAGGTCAGGGAACATGCAGTGGCAATGTAGGATAGGTTTCTGAAAAACATCGCGGGGTGGTGCGCATTTTATGGCTGTGTGTTACATTAGATCCACTAGTAGGAGTGAGAAAAACATCACGGGGTGGTGCGCATTGTATGGGTGTGCGTTACATTACATTCACTAATAAGAGTGAGAAAAACATCACGGGGTGGTTCGCATTGTATGGGTGTGTGTTACATAACATTCACTACTAGGAGTGAGAAAAACATCACGGGGTGGTGCGCATTGTATAGGTGTGTGTTACATTACATTCACTACTAGGAGTGAGAAAAACATCAGGGGGTGGTGCGCATTGTATGGGTGTTTGTTACATTACATTCAGTAGTAGGAGTGAGAAAAACATCACAGGGTGGTGCGCATTGTATGGGTGTGTGTTACATTAGATTCACTAGTAGGAGTGAGAAAAACATGACGGGGTGGTGCGCAATGTATGGGTGTGTGTTACATTAGATTCACTAGTAGGAGTGAGAAAAACATCACGGGGTGGTGCGCATTGTATGGGTGTGTGTTACATTACATTCACTAGTAGGAGTGAGAAAAACATCACGGGGTGGTGCGCATTGTATGGGTGTGTGTTACATTACATTCTCTAGTAGCAGTGAGAAAAACATCACGGGGTGGTGCGCATTGTTTGGGTGTGTGTTACATTACATTCATTAGTTGGAGTGAGAAAAACATCACGGGGTGGTGCGCATTGTATGGGTGTGTGTTACATTACATTCACTAATAGGAGTGAGAAAAACATCACGGGGTGGTGCGCATTGTATGGGTGTGTGTTACATTACATTCACTAGTAGGAGTGAGAAAAACATCACGGGGTGGTGCGCATTGTATGGGTGTGTGTTACATTACATTCACTAGTAGGAGTGAGAAAAACATCCCGGGGTGGTGCGCATTGTATGGGTGTGTGTTACATTACATTCACTAGTAGGAGTGAGAAAAACATCACGGGGTGGTGCGCATTGTATGGGTGTGTGTTACATTAGATTTACTAGTAGGAGTGAAAAAAACATCACGTGGTGTTGCGCAATGTATGGGTGTGTGTTACATTAGATTCACTATTAGGAGTGAGAAAAACATCACGGGGTGGTGCATATGGTATGGGTGTGTGTTACATTACATTCACTAGTAGGAGTGAGAAAAACATCACGGGATGGTGCGCATTGTATGGGTGTGTGTTACATTACATTCACTAGCAGCAGTGAGAAAAACATCACGGGGTGGTGCGCATTGTATGGGTGTGTGTTACATTACATTACTAGCAGGAGTGAGAAAAACATCACGGGTTGGTGCGCATTGTTTGGGTGTGTGTTACATTACATTCACTGGTAGGAGTGAGAAAAACATCACGCGGTGGTGCGCATTGTATGGGTGTGTGTTACATTACATTCACTAGTAGCACTGAGAAAAACATCACGGGGTGGTGCGCATTGTATGGGTGTGTGTTACATTACATTCACTAGTAGGAGTGAGAAAAACATCACGGGGTGGTGCGCATTGTATGGGTGTGTGTTACATTACATTACTAGCAGGAGTGAGAAAAACATCACGGGGTGGTGCGCATTGTATAGGTGTGTGTTACATTACATTCACTAGTAGGAGTGAGAAAAACATCACGGGGTGGTGCGCATTGTATGGGTGTGTGTTACATTACATTCACTAGTAGGAGTGAGAAAAACATCACGGGGTGGTGCGCATTGTATGGGTGTGTGTTACATTACATTCACTAATAGGAGTGAGAAAAACATCACGGGGTGGTGCGCATTGTATGGGTGTGTGTTACATTACGTTCACTAGTAGGAGTGAGAAAAACATCACGGGGTGGTGCGCATTGTATGGGTGTGTGTTACATTACATTCACTAGTAGGAGTGAGAAAAACATCACGGGGTGGTGCGCATTGTATGGGTGTGTGTTACATTACGTTCACTACTAGTAGTGAGAAAAACATCACGGGGTGGTGTGAATCGGAGGGTCTGAATTAGGATAGGCAGTGAGTGGCAATGTAGGATGGAGAAAAGCACCGCGGGGTGGTCAGCATGGGGATGTCAGGGAACATGCAGTGGCAATGTAGGATAGGTTTCTGAAAAACATCGCGGGGTGGTGCGCATTTTATGGGTGTGTGTTATATTAGATCCACTAGTAGGAGTGAGAAAAACATCACGGGGTGGTGCGCATTGTATGGGTGTGTGTTACATTACATTCACTAATAGGAGTGAGAAAAACATCACGGGGTGGTTCGCATTGTATGGGTGTGTGTTACATTACATTCACTAGTAGGAGTTAGAAAAACATCACGGGGTGGTGCGCATTGTATGGGTGTGTGTTACATTACATTCACTAATATGAGTGAGAAAAACATCACGGGGTGGTGCGCATTGTATGGGTGTGTGTTACATTACATTCGCTAGTAGGAGTGAGAAAAACATCACGGGGTGGTGCGCATTATATGGTTGTGTGTTACATTACATTCACTAGTAGGAGTGAGAAAATCATCACGGGGTGGTGCGCATTGTATGGGTGTGTGTTACATTAGATTCACTTGTAGGAGTGAGAAAAACATCACAGGGTGGTGCGCATTGTACGGGTGTGTGTTACATTACATTCACTAGTAGGAGTGAGAAAAACATCACGGGGTGGTGCGTATTGTATGTGTGTGTGTTTCATTACATTCACTAGTAGGAGTGAGAAAAACATCACGTGGTGGTGCGCATTGTATGAGTGTGTGTTACATTACATTCACTAGTAGGAGTGAGAAAAACATCACAGGGTGGTGTGAATCGGAGGGTCTGAATTAGGATAGGCAGTGAGTGGCAATGTAGGATGGAGAAAAGCACCACGGGGTGGTCAGCATGGGGAGGTCAGGGAACATGCAGTGGCAATGTAGGATAGGTTTCTGAAAAACATCGCGGGGTGGTGCGCATTTT
Organism: Cavia porcellus; assembly: GCF_034190915.1. Taxonomy (NCBI): domain Eukaryota; kingdom Metazoa; phylum Chordata; class Mammalia; order Rodentia; family Caviidae; genus Cavia; species Cavia porcellus. The sequence goes on from NW_026947586.1 coordinate 819,287, forward strand.
ATGGCTGTGTGTTACATTAGATCCACTAGTAGGAGTGAGAAAAACATCACGGGGTGGTGCGCATTGTATGGGTGTGCGTTACATTACATTCACTAATAGGAGTGAGAAAAACATCACGGGGTGGTTCGCATTGTATGGGTGTGTGTTACATTACATTCACTACTAGGAGTGAGAAAAACATCACGGGGTGGTGCGCATTGTATGGGTGTGTGTTACATTACATTCACTACTAGGAGTGAGAAAAACATCACGGGGTGGTGCGCATTGTATGGGTGTTTGTTACATTACATTCAGTAGTAGGAGTGAGAAAAACATCACAGGGTGGTGCGCATTGTATGGGTGTGTGTTACATTAGATTCACTAGTAGGAGTGAGAAAAACATGACGGGGTGGTGCGCAATGTATGGGTGTGTGTTACATTAGATTCACTAGTAGGAGTGAGAAAAACATCACGGGGTGGTGCGCATTGTATGGGTGTGTGTTACATTAGATTCACTAGTAGGAGTGAGAAAAACATCACGCGGTGGTGCGCATGGTATGGGTGTGTGCTATATTAGATTCACTAGTAGGAGTGAGAAAAACATGACGTGGTGGTGTGCAATATATGGGTGTGCGTTACATTAGATTCACTAGTAGGAGTGAGAAAAACATCACGGGGTGGTGCGCATGGTATGGGTGTGTGTTATATTACATTCACTAGTAGGAGTGAGAAAAACATCACCGGGTGGTGCGCATTATATGGGTGTGTGTTACATTACATTCACTAGTAGGAGTGAGAAAAACATCATGGGGTGGTGCACATTGTATGGGTGTGTGTTACATTACATTCACTAGTAGCAGTGAGAAAAACATCACGGGGTGGTGCGCATTGTATGGGTGTGTGTTACATTACATTCACTAGTAGGAGTGAGAAAAACATCACGGGGTGGTGCGCATTGTATGGGTGTGTGTTACATTACATTCACTAGTAGGAGTGAGAAAAACATCACGGGGTGGTGCGCATTGTATGGGTGTGTGTTACATTCCATTCACTAGGAGGAGTGAGAAAAACATCACGGGGTGGTGCGCATTGTATAGGTGTGTGTTACATTACATTCACTAGTAGGAGTGAGAAAAACATCACGGGGTGGTGCGCATTGTATGGGTGTGTGTTGCATTACATTCACTAGTAGGAGTGAGAAAAACATCACGGGGTGGTGCGCATTGTATGGGTGTGTGTTACATTACATTCACTAGTAGGAGTGAGAAAAACATCACAGGGTGGTGTGAATCGGAGGGTCTGAATTAGGATAGGCAGTGAGTGGCAATGTAGGATGGAGAAAAGCACCGCGGGGTGGTCAGCATGGGGAGGTCAGGGAACATGCAGTGGCAATGTAGGATAGGTTTCTGAAAAACATCGCGGGGTGGTGCGCATTTTATGGGTGTGTGTTACATTAGATCCACTAGTAGGAGTGAGAAAAACATCACGGGGTGGTGCGCATTGTATGGGTGTGTGTTACATTACATTCAGTAATAGGAGTGAGAAAAACATCACGGGGTGGTTCGCATTGTATGGGTGTGTGTTACATTACATACACTAGTAGGAGTTAGAAAAACATCACGGGGTGGTGCGCATTGTATGGGTGTGTGTTACATTACATTCACTACAAGGAGTGAGAAAAACATCACGGGGTGGTGCGCATTGTATGGGTGTGTGTTACATTACATTCACTAGTAGGAGTGAGAAAAACATCGCAGGGTGGTGTGCATTGTATGGGTGTGTGTTACAATAGATTCACTAGTAGGAGTGACAAAAACATGACGGGGTGGTGCGCAATGTATGGGTGTGTGTTACATTAGATTCACTAGTAGGAGTGAGAAAAACATCACGCGGTGGTGCGCATGGTATGGGTGTGTGTTACATTAGATTCACTAGTAGGAGTGAGAAAAACATGACGGGGTGGTGTGCAATGTATGGGTGTGTGTTACATTAGATTCACTAGTAGGAGTGAGAAAAACATCACGGGGTGCTGCGCATGGTATGGGTGTGTGTTACATTACATTCACTAGTAGGAGTGAGAAAAACATCACGGGGTGGTGCGCATTATATGGGTGTGTGTTACATTACATTCACTAGTAGGAGTGAGAAAAACATCACGGGGTGGTGCGCATTGTATGGGTGTGTGTTACATTACATTCACTAGTAGGAGTGAGAAAAACATCAGGGGTGGTGCGCATTGTATGGGTGTGTGTTACATTACATTCACTAGTAGGAGTGAGAAAAACATCCCGGGGTGGTGTGAATCGGAGGGTCTGAATTAGGATAGGCAGTTAGTGGCAATATAGGATGGAGAAAAGCACCGCGGGGTGGTCAGCATGGGGAGATCAGGGAACATGCAGTGGCAATGTAGGATAGGTTTCTGAAAAACATCGCGGGGTGGTGCGCATTTTATGGCTGTGTGTTACATTAGATCCACTAGTAGGAGTGAGAAAAACATCACGGGGTGGTGCGCATTGTATGGGTGTGTGTTACATTACATTCACTAATAGGAGTGAGAAAAACATCACGGGGTGGTTCGCATTGTATGGGTGTGTGTTACATTACATTCACTAGTAGGAGTTAGAAAAACATCTCGGGGTGGTGCGCATTGTATGGGAGTGTGTTACATTACATTCACTAATATGAGTGAGAAAAACATCACGGGGTGGTGCGCATTGTATGGGTGTGTGTTACATTACATTCGCTAGTAGGAGTGAGAAAAACATCACGGGGTGGTGCGCATTATATGGTTGTGTGTTACATTACATTCACTAGTAGGAGTGAGAAAATCATCACGGGGTGGTGCGCATTGTATGGGTGTGTGTTACATTAGATTCACTTGTAGGAGTGAGAAAAACATCACAGGGTGGTGCGCATTGTACGGGTGTGTGTTACATTACATTCACTAGTAGGAGTGAGAAAAACATCACGGGGTGGTGCGCATTGTATGTGTGTGTGTTTCATTACATTCACTAGTAGGAGTGAGAAAAACATCACGTGGTGGTGCGCATTGTATGAGTGTGTGTTACATTACATTCACTAGTAGGAGTGAGAAAAACATCACAGGGTGGTGTGAATCGGAGGGTCTGAATTAGGATAGGCAGTGAGTGGCAATGTAGGATGGAGAAAAGCACCACGGGGTGGTCAGCATGGGGAGGTCAGGGAACATGCAGTGGCAATGTAGGATAGGTTTCTGAAAAACATCGCGGGGTGGTGCGCATTTTAAGGCTGTGTGTTACATTAGATCCACTAGTAGGAGTGAGAAAAACATCACGGGGTGGTGCGCATTGTATGGGTGTGCGTTACATTACATTCACTAATAGGAGTGAGAAAAACATCACGGGGTGGTTCGCATTGTATCGGTGTGTGTTACATTACATTCACTACTAGGAGTGAGAAAAACATCACGGGGTGGTGCGCATTGTATGGGTGTGTGTTACATTACATTCACTACTAGGAGTGAGAAAAACATCACGGGGTGGTGCGCATTGTATGGGTGTTTGTTACATTACATTCAGTAGTAGGAGTGAGAAAAACATCACAGGGTGGTGCGCATTGTATGGGTGTGTGTTACATTAGATTCACTAGTAGGAGTGAGAAAAACATGACGGGGTGGTGCACAATGTATGGGTGTGTGTTACATTAGATTCACTAGTAGGAGTGAGAAAAACATCACGGGGTGGTGCGCATTGTATGGGTGTGTGTTACATTACATTCACTAGTAGGAGTGAGAAAAACATCACGGGGTGGTGCGCATTGTATGGGTGTGTGTTACATTACATTCTCTAGTAGCAGTGAGAAAAACATCACGGGGTGGTGCGCATTGTTTGGGTGTGTGTTACATTACATTCATTAGTTGGAGTGAGAAAAACATCACGGGGTGGTGCGCATTGTATGGGTGTGTGTTACATTACATTCACTAATAGGAGTGAGAAAAACATCACGGGGTGGTGCGCATTGTATGGGTGTGTGTTACATTACATTCACTAGTAGGAGTGAGAAAAACATCACGGGGTGGTGCGCATTGTATGGGTGTGTGTTACATTACATTCACTAGTAGGAGTGAGAAAAACATCCCGGGGTGGTGCGCATTGTATGGGTGTGTGTTACATTACATTCACTAGTAGGAGTGAGAAAAACATCACGGGGTGGTGCGCATTGTATGGGTGTGTGTTACATTAGATTTACTAGTAGGAGTGAAAAAAACATCACGTGGTGTTGCGCAATGTATGGGTGTGTGTTACATTAGATTCACTATTAGGAGTGACAAAAACATCACGGGGTGGTTCGTATGGTATGGGTGTGTGTTACATTACATTCACTAGTAGGAGTGAGAAAAACATCACGGGATGGTGCGCATTGTATGGGTGTGTGTTACATTACATTCACTAGCAGCAGTGAGAAAAACATCACGGGGTGGTGCGCATTGTATGGGTGTGTGTTACATTACATTACTAGCAGGAGTGAGAAAAACATCACGGGTTGGTGCGCATTATTTGGGTGTGTGTTACATTACATTCACTGGTAGGAGTGAGAAAAACATCACGCGGTGGTGCGCATTGTATGGGTGTGTGTTACATTACATTCACTAGTAGCACTGAGAAAAACATCACGGGGTGGTGCGCATTGTATGGGTGTGTGTTACATTACACTCACTAGTAGGAGTGAGAAAAACATCACGGGGTGGTGCGCATTGTATGGGTGTGTGTTACATTACATTACTAGCAGGAGTGAGAAAAACATCACGGGGTGGTGCGCATTGTATAGGTGTGTGTTACATTACATTCACTAGTAGGAGTGAGAAAAACATCACGGGGTGGTGCGCATTGTATGGGTGTGTGTTACATTACATTCACTAGTAGGAGTGAGAAAAACATCACGGGGTGGTGCGCATTGTATGGGTGTGTGTTACATTACATTCACTAATAGGAGTGAGAAAAACATCACGGGGTGGTGCGCATTGTATGGGTGTGTGTTACATTACGTTCACTAGTAGGAGTGAGAAAAACATCACGGGGTGGTGCGCATTGTATGGGTGTGTGTTACATTACATTCACTAGTAGGAGTGAGAAAAACATCACGGGGTGGTGCGCATTGTATGGGTGTGTGTTACATTACATTCACTAATAGGAGTGAGAAAAACATCACAGGGTGGTGTGAATCGGAGGGTCTGAATTAGGATAGGCAGTGAGTGGCAATGTAGGATGGAGAAAAGCACCGCGGGGTGGTCAGCATGGGGAGGTCAGGGAACATGCAGTGGCAATGTAGGATAGGTTTCTGAAAAACATCGCGGGGTGGTGCGCATTTTATGGGTGTGTGTTACATTAGATCCACTAGTAGGAGTGAGAAAAACATCACGGGGTGGTGCGCATTGTATGGGTGTGTGTTACATTACATTCACTAATAGGAGTGAGAAAAACATCACGGGGTGGTTCGCATTGTATGGGTGTGTGTTACATTACATTCACTAGTAGGAGTTAGAAAAACATCACGGGGTGGTGCGCATTGTATGGGTGTGTGTTACATTACATTCACTAATATGAGTGAGAAAAACATCACGGGGTGGTGCGCATTGTATGGGTGTGTGTTACATTACATTCGCTAGTAGGAGTGAGAAAAACATCACGGGGTGGTGCGCATTATATGGTTGTGTGTTACATTACATTCACTAGTAGGAGTGAGAAAATCATCACGGGGTGGTGCGCATTGTATGGGTGTGTGTTACATTAGATTCACTTGTAGGAGTGAGAAAAACATCACAGGGTGGTGCGCATTGTACGGGTGTGTGTTACATTACATTCACTAGTAGGAGTGAGAAAAACATCATGGGGTGGTGCGCATTGTATGTGTGTGTGTTTCATTACATTCACTAGTAGGAGTGAGAAAAACATCACGTGGTGGTGCGCATTGTATGAGTGTGTGTTACATTACATTCACTAGTAGGAGTGAGAAAAACATCACAGGGTGGTGTGAATCGGAGGGTCTGAATTAGGATAGGCAGTGAGTGGCAATGTAGGATGGAGAAAAGCACCACGGGGTGGTCAGCATGGGGAGGTCAGGGAACATGCAGTGGCAATGTAGGATAGGTTTCTGAAAAACATCGCGGGGTGGTGCGCATTTTATGGCTGTGTGTTACATTAGATCCACTAGTAGGAGTGAGAAAAACATCACGGGGTGGTGCACATTGTATGGGTGTGCGTTACATTACATTCACTAATAGGAGTGAGAAAAACATCACGGGGTGGTTCGCATTGTATGGGTGTGTGTTACATTACATTCACTACTAGGAGTGAGAAAAACATCACGGGGTGGTGCGCATTGTATGGGTGTGTGTTACATTACATTCACTACTAGGAGTGAGAAAAACATCACGGGGTGGTGCGCATTGTATGGGTGTTTGTTACATTACATTCAGTAGTAGGAGTGAGAAAAACATCACAGGGTGGTGCGCATTGTATGGGTGTGTGTTACATTAGATTCACTAGTAGGAGTGAGAAAAACATGACGGGGTGGTGCGCAATGTATGGGTGTGTGTTACATTAGATTCACTAGTAGGAGTGAGAAAAACATCACGGGGTGGTGCGCATTGTATGGGTGTGTGTTACATTAGATTCACTAGTAGGAGTGAGAAAAACATCACGCGGTGGTGCGCATGGTATGGGTGTGTGCTACATTAGATTCACTAGTAGGAGTGAGAAAAACATGACGTGGTGGTGTGCAATATATGGGTGTGCGTTACATTAGATTCACTAGTAGGAGTGAGAAAAACATCACGGGGTGGTGCGCATGGTATGGGTGTGTGTTACATTACATTCACTAGTAGGAGTGAGAAAAACATCACCGGGTGGTGCGCATTATATGGGTGTGTGTTACATTACATTCACTAGTAGGAGTGAGAAAAACATCATGGGGTGGTGCACATTGTATGGGTGTGTGTTACATTACATTCACTAGTAGCAGTGAGAAAAACATCACGGGGTGGTGCGCATTGTATGGGTGTGTGTTACATTACATTCACTAGTAGGAGTGAGAAAAACATCACGGGGTGGTGCGCATTGTATGGGTGTGTGTTACATTACATTCACTAGTAGGAGTGAGAAAAACATCACGGGGTGGTGCGCATTGTATGGGTGTGTGTTACATTACATTCACTAGTAGGAGTGAGAAAAACATCACGGGGTGGTGCGCATTGAATGGGTGTGCGTTACATTCCATTCACTAGGAGGAGTGAGAAAAACATCACGGGGTGGTGCGCATTGTATAGGTGTGTGTTACATTACATTCACTAGTAGGAGTGAGAAAAACATCACGGGGTGGTGCGCATTGTATGGGTGTGTGTTGCATTACATTCACTAGTAGGAGTGAGAAAAACATCACGGGGTGGTGCGCATTGTATGGGTGTGTGTTACATTACATTCACTAGTAGGAGTGAGAAAAACATCACAGGGTGGTGTGAATCGGAGGGTCTGAATTAGGATAGGCAGTGAGTGGCAATGTAGGATGGAGAAAAGCACCGCGGGGTGGTCAGCATGGGGAGGTCAGGGAACATGCAGTGGCAATGTAGGATAGGTTTCTGAAAAACATCGCGGGGTGGTGCGCATTTTATGGGTGTGTGTTACATTAGATCCACTAGTAGGAGTGAGAAAAACATCACGGGGTGGTGCGCATTGTATGGGTGTGTGTTACATTACATTCAATAATAGGAGTGAGAAAAACATCACGGGGTGGTTCGCATTGTATGGGTGTGTGTTACATTACATTCACTAGTAGGAGTTAGAAAAACATCACGGGGTGGTGCGCATTGTATGGGTGTGTGTTACATTACATTCACTACAAGGAGTGAGAAAAACATCACGGGGTGGTGCGCATTGTATGGGTGTGTGTTACATTACATTCACTAGTAGGAGTGAGAAAAACATCACAGGGTGGTGCGCATTGTATGGGTGTGTGTTACAATAGATTCACTAGTAGGAGTGACAAAAACATGACGGGGTGGTGCGCAATGTATGGGTGTGTGTTACATTAGATTCACTAGTAGGAGTGAGAAAAACATCACGCGGTGGTGCGCATGGTATGGGTGTGTGTTACATTAGATTCACTAGTAGGAGTGAGAAAAACATGACGGGGTGGTGTGCAATGTATGGGTGTGTGTTACATTAGATTCACTAGTAGGAGTGAGAAAAACATCACGGGGTGCTGCGCATGGTATGGGTGTGTGTTACATTACATTCACTAGTAGGAGTGAGAAAAACATCACGGGGTGGTGCGCATTGTATGGGTGTGTGTTACATTACATTCACTAGTAGGAGTGAGAAAAACATCACGGGGTGGTGCACATTGTATGGGTGTGTGTTACATTACATTCACTAGTAGGAGTGAGAAAAACATCAGGGGTGGTGCGCATTGTATGGGTGTGTGTTACATTACATTCACTAGTAGGAGTGAGAAAAACATCCCGGGGTGGTGTGAATCGGAGGGTCTGAATTAGGATAGGCAGTGAGTGGCAATATAGGATGGAGAAAAGCACCGCGGGGTGGTCAGCATGGGGAGATCAGGGAACATGCAGTGGCAATGTGGATAGGTTTCTGAAAAGCATCGCGGTTTGGTGCGCATTTTATGGGTGTGTGTTACATTAGATTCACTAATAGGAGTGAGAAAAACATCACGGGGTGGTGCGCATTGTATGGGTGTGTGTTACATTACATTCACAAATAGGAGTGAGAAAAACATCACGGGGTGGTGCGCATTGTATAAGTGTGTGTGACATTACATTCACTAGTAGGAGTGAGAAAAACCTCACGGGGTGGTGTGCATTGTATGGGTGTGTGTTACATTACATTCACTAGTAGGAGTGAGAAAAATATGACGGGGTGGTGCGCATTGTATGGGTGTGTGTTACATTACATTCACTACTAGGAGTGAGAAAAACATCACGGGGTGGTGCACATTGTATGGGTGTGTGTTACATTACATTCACTAGTAGGAGTGAGAAAAACATCACGGGATGGTGCGCATTGTAGGGGTGTGTGTTACATTAGATTTACTAGTAGGAGTGAAAAAAACATCACGGGGTGGTGCGCAATGTATGGGTGTGTGTTACATTAGATTCACTAGTAGGAGTGATAAATACATCACGGGCTGGTGCGCATGGTATGGGTGTGTGTTACATTACATTCACTAGTAGGAGTGAGAAAAACATCACGGGGTTGTGCGCATTGTATGGGTGTGTGTTACATTACATTCACTAGTAGGAGTGAGAAAAACATCACGGGGTGGTGCGCATTGTATGGGTGTGTGTTACATTACATTCAGTAATAGGAGTGAGAAAAACATCACGGGGTGGTTCGCATTGTATGGGTGTGTGTTACATTACATTCACTAGTAGGAGTGAGAAAAACATCACGGGGTGGTGCGCATTGTATGGGTGTGTGTTACATTACATTCACTAATAGGAGTGAGAAAAACATTACGGGTGGTGTGAATCGGAGGGTCTGAATTAGGATAGACAGTGAGTGGCAATGTAGGATGGAAAAAAGCGCCGCGGGGTGGTCAGCATGGGGAGGTCAGGGAACATGCAGTGGCAATGTAGGATAGGTTTTTGAAAAACATAGCGGGGTGGTGCGCATTTTATGGGTGTGTGTTACATTACATTCACTAATAGGAGTGAGAAAAACATCACGGGGTGGTGGGCATTGTATGGGTGTGTGTTACATTACATTCACTAATAGGAGTGAGAAAAACATCACGGGGTGGTGCGCATTGTATGTGTGTGTGTTACATTACATTCACTAGTAGCAGTGAGAAAAACATCACGGGGTGGTGCGCATTGTTTTGGTGTGTGTTACATTACATTCACTAGTAGGAGTGAGAAAAACATTACGGGGTGATGCGCATTGTATGGGTGTGTGTTACATTACATTCACTAGCAGGAGTGAGAAAAACATCACGGGGTGGTGCACATTGTATGGGTGTGTGTTACATTACATTCACTAGTAGGAGTGAGAAAAACATCACGGGGTGGTGCGCATTGTATGGGTGTGTGTTACATTAGATTCACTAGTAGGAGTGAGAAAAACATCACGGGGTGGTGCGCATTGTATGGGTGTGTGTTACATTACATTCACTAGTAGGAGTGAGAAAAACATCCCGGGGTGGTGCGCATTGTATGGGTGTGTGTTACATTACATTCACTAGCAGCAGTGAGAAAAACATCACGGGGTGGTGCGCATTTTATGGGTGTGTGTTACATTAGATTCACTAGTAGGAGTGAGAAAAACATCACGGGGTGGTGCGCATTGTATGGGTGTGTGTTACATTACATTCACTAATAGGTGTGAGAAAAACATCACGGGGTGGTTCGCATTGTATGGGTGAGTGTTACATTACATTCACTAGTAGGAGTGAGAAAAACATCACGGGGTGGTGCGCATTGTATGGGTGTGTGTTACATTACATTCACTAGTAGCAGTGAGAAAAACATCAAGGGGTGGTGCGCATTGTATGGGTGTGTGTTACATTACATTCACTAGTAGGTGTGAGAAAATAATCACGGGGTGGTGCGCATTGTATGCGTGTGTGTTACATTAGATTCACTAGTAGGAGTGAGAAAAACATCACGGCGTGGTGCGCATTGTATGGGTGTGTGTTACATTACATTCACTAGTAGGAGTGAGAAAAACATCACGGGGTGGTGCGCATTGTATGGGTGTGTGTTACATTACATCCACTAATAGGAGTGAGAAAAACATCACGGGGTGGTGCGCATTATATGGGTTTGTGTTACATTACATTCACTAGTAGGAGTGAGAAAAACATCACGGGGTGGTGCGCATTTTATGGGTGTGTGTTACATTAGATTCACTAGTAGGAGTGAGAAAAACATCACGGGGTGGTGCGCATTGTATGGGTGTGTGTTACATTACATTCACTAATAGGTGTGAGAAAAACATCACGGGGTGGTTCGCATTGTATGGGTGAGTGTTACATTACATTCACTAGTAGGAGTGAGAAAAACATCACGGGGTGGTGTGCATTGTATGGGTGTGTGTTACATTACATTCACTAGTAGGAGTGAGAAAAACATCACGGGGTGGTGCGCATTGTATGGGTGTGTGTTACATTACATTCACTAGTAGGAGTGAGAAAAACATCACGGGGTGGTGCGCATTGTATGGGTGTGTGTTACATTACATTCACTAGTAGCAGTGAGAAAAACATCACGGGGTGGTGCGCATTGTATGGGTGTGTGTTACATTACATTCACTAGTAGGTGTGAGAAAATAATCACGGGGTGGTGCGCATTGTATGCGTGTGTGTTACATTAGATTCACTAGTAGGAGTGAGAAAAACATCACGGCGTGGTGCGCATTGTATGGGTGTGTGTTACATTACATTCACTAGTAGCAGTGAGAAAAACATCAAGGGGTGGTGCGCATTGTATGGGTGTGTGTTACATTACATTCACTAGTAGGTGTGAGAAAATAATCACGGGGTGGTGCGCATTGTATGCGTGTGTGTTACATTAGATTCACTAGTAGGAGTGAGAAAAACATCACGGCGTGGTGCGCATTGTATGGGTGTGTGTTACATTACATTCACTAGTAGGAGTGAGAAAAACATCACGGGGTGGTGCGCATTGTATGGGTGTGTGTTACATTACATCCATTAATAGGAGTGAGAAAAACATCACGGGGTGGTGCGCATTATATGGGTTTGTGTTACATTACATTCACTAGTAGGAGTGAGAAAAACATCACGGGGTGGTGCGCATTTTATGGGTGTGTGTTACATTAGATTCACTAGTAGGAGTGAGAAAAACATCACGGGGTGGTGCGCATTGTATGGGTGTGTGTTACATTACATTCACTAATAGGTGTGAGAAAAACATCACGGGGTGGTTCGCATTGTATGGGTGAGTGTTACATTACATTCACTAGTAGGAGTGAGAAAAACATCACGGGGTGGTGTGCATTGTATGGGTGTGTGTTACATTACATTCACTAGTAGGAGTGAGAAAAACATCACGGGGTGGTGCGCATTGTATGGGTGTGTGTTACATTACATTCACTAGTAGGAGTGAGAAAAACATCACGGGGTGGTGCGCATTGTATGGGTGTGTGTTACATTACATTCACTAGTAGCAGTGAGAAAAACATCACGGGGTGGTGCGCATTGTATTGGTGTGTGTTACATTACATTCACTAGTAGGTGTGAGAAAATAATCACGGGGTGGTGCGCATTGTATGCGTGTGTGTTACATTAGATTCACTAGTAGGAGTGAGAAAAACATCACGGCGTGGTGCGCATTGTATGGGTGTGTGTTACATTACATTCACTAGTAGGAGTGAGAAAAACATCACGGGGTGGTGCGCATTATATGGGTTTGTGTTACATTACATTCACTAGTAGGAGTGAGAAAAACATCACGGGTGGTGCGCATTGTATGGGTGTGTGTTACATTACATCCACTAATAGGAGTGAGAAAAACATCACGGGGTGGTGCGCATTATATGGGTTTGTGTTACATTACATTCACTAGTAGGAGTGAGAAAAACATCACGGGTGGTGCGCATTGTATGGGTGTGTGTTACATTACATTCACTAGTAGGAGTGAGAAAAACATCACGGGTTTGTGCGCATTGTATGGGTGTGTGTTACATTACATTCACTAGTAGGAGTGAGAAAAACATCACGGCGTGCTGCGCATTGTATGGGTGTGTGTTACATTACATTCACTAGTAGGAGTGAGAAAAACATCACGGGGTGGTGGGCATTGTATGGGTGTGTGTTACATTGCATTCACTAGTAGGAGTGAGAAAAACATCACGGGGTGGTGTGAATCGGAGGGTCTGAATTAGGATAGGCAGTGAGTGGCAATGTAGGATGGAGAAAAGCACTGCGGGGTGGTCAGCATGGGGAGGTCAGGGAACATGGAGTGGCAATGTAGGATACGTTTCTGAAAAACATCGCGGGGTGGTGCGCATTTTATGGGTGGTGTTACATTAGATTCACTAGTAGGAGTGAGAAAAACATCACGGGGTGGTGGGCATTGTATGGGTGTGTGTTACATTACATTCACTAATAGGACTGAGAAAAACATCACGGGGTGGTTCGCATTGTATGGGTGTGTGTTACATTACATTCACTAGTAGGAGTGAGAAAAACATCACGGGGTGGTGCGCATTGTATGGGTGTGTGTTACATTACATTCTCTAGTAGCAGTGAGAAAAACATCACGGGGTGGTGCGCATTGTTTGGGTGTGTGTTACATTACATTCATTAGTTGGAGTGAGAAAAACATCACGGGGTGGTGCGCATTGTATGGGTGTGTGTTACATTACATTCACTAATAGGAGTGAGAAAAACATCACGGGGTGGTGCGCATTGTATGGGTGTGTGTTACATTACATTCACTAGTAGGAGTGAGAAAAACATCACGGGGTGGTGCGCATTGTATGGGTGTGTGTTACATTACATTCACTAGTAGGAGTGAGAAAAACATCCCGGGGTGGTGCGCATTGTATGGGTGTGTGTTACATTACATTCACTAGTAGGAGTGATAAAAACATCACGGGGTGGTGCGCATTGTATGGGTGTGTGTTACATTAGATTTACTAGTAGGAGTGAAAAAAACATCACGGGGTGTTGCGCAATGTATGGGTGTGTGTTACATTAGATTCACTATTAGGAGTGAGAAAAACATCACGGGGTGGTGCGTATGGTATGGGTGTGTGTTACATTACATTCACTAGTAGGAGTGAGAAAAACATCACGGGATGGTGCGCATTGTATGGGTGTGTGTTACATTACATTCACTAGCAGCAGTGAGAAAAACATCACGGGGTGGTGCGCATTGTATGGGTGTGTGTTACATTACGTTACTAGCAGGAGTGAGAAAAACATCACGGGTTGGTGCGCATTGTTTGGGTGTGTGTTACATTACATTCACTGGTAGGAGTGAGAAAAACATCACGCGGTGGTGCGCATTGTATGGGTGTGTGTTACATTACATTCACTAGTAGCACTGAGAAAAACATCACGGGGTGGTGCGCATTGTATGGGTGTGTGTTACATTACATTCACTAGTAGGAGTGAGAAAAACATCACGGGGTGGTGCGCATTGTATGGGTGTGTGTTACATTACATTCACTAATAGGTGTGAGAAAAACATCACGGGGTGGTTCGCATTGTATGGGTGAGTGTTACATTACATTCACTAGTCGGAGTGAGAAAAACATCACGGGGTGGTGTGCATTGTATGGGTGTGTGTTACATTACATTCACTAGTAGGAGTGAGAAAAACATCACGGGGTGGTGCGCATTGTATGGGTGTGTGTTAAATTACATTCACTAGTAGGAGTGAGAAAAACATCACGGGGTGGTGCGCATTGTATGGGTGTGTGTTACATTACATTCACTAGTAGGAGTGAGAAAAACATCACGGGGTGGTGCGCATTGTATGGGTGTGTGTTACATTACATTCACTAGTAGCAGTGAGAAAAACATCACGGGGTGGTGCGCATTGTATGGGTGTGTGTTACATTACATTCACTAGTAGGTGTGAGAAAATAATCACGGGGTGGTGCGCATTGTATGCGTGTGTGTTACATTAGATTCCCTAGTAGGAGTGAGAAAAACATCACGGCGTGGTGCGCATTGTATGGGTGTGTGTTACATTACATTCACTAGTAGGAGTGAGAAAAACATCACGGGGTGGTGCGCATTGTATGGGGGTGTGTTACATTACATTCACTAATAGGAGTGAGAAAAACATCACGGGGTGGTGCGCATTGTATCGGTGTGTGTTACATTACATTCACTAGTAGGTGTCAGAAAATAATCACGGGGTGGTGCGCATTGTATGAGTGTGTGTTACATTAGATTCACTAGTAGGAGTGAGAAAAACATCACGGCGTGGTGCGCATTGTATGGGTGTGTGTTACATTACATTCACTAGTAGGAGTGAGAAAAACATCACGGGGTGGTGCGCATTGTATGGGTGGGTGTTACATTGCATTCACTAGTAGGAGTGAGAAAAACATCACGGGGTGGTGCGCATTGTATCGGTGTGTGTTACATTACATTCACTAGTAGGTGTGAGAAAATAATCACGGGGTGGTGCGCATTGTATGCGTGTGTGTTACATTAGATTCACTAGAAGGAGTGAGAAAAACATCACGGCGTGGTGCGCATTGTATGGGTGTGTGTTACATTACATTCACTAGTAGGAGTGAGAAAAACATCACGGGGTGGTGCGCATTGTATGGGTGTGTGTTACATTGCATTCACTAGTAGGAGTGAGAAAAACATCACGGGGTGGTGCGCATTGTATGGGTGTGTGTTACATTACATTCACTAGTAGGAGTGAGAAAAACATCACGGCGTGCTGCGCATTGTATGGGCGTGTGTTACATTACATTCACTAGTAGGAGTGAGAAAAACATCACGGGGTGGTGCACATTGTATGGGTGTGTGTTACATTGCATTCACTAGTAGGAGTGAGAAAAACATCACGGGGTGGTGCACATTGTATGGGTGTGTGTTACATTACATTCACTAGTAGGAGTGAGAAAAACATCACGGGGTGGTGCGCATTGTATGGGTGTGTGTTACATTACATTCACTAGTAGGAGTGAGAAAAACATCACGGGGTGGTGCGCATTGTATGGGTGTGTGTTACATTACATTCAGTAATAGGAGTGAGAAAAACATCACGGGGTGGTTCGCATTGTATGGGTGTGTGTTACATTACATTCACTAGTAGGAGTGAATAAAACATCACGGGGTGGTGCGCATTGTATGGGTGTGTGTTACATTACATTCACTAATAGGAGTGAGAAAAACATTACGGGTGGTGTGAATCGGAGGGTCTGAATTAGGATAGGCAGTGAGTGGCAATGTAGGATGGAAAAAAGCGCCGCGGGGCGGTCAGCATGGGGAGGTCAGGGAACATGCAGTGGCAATGTAGGATAGGTTTTTGAAAAACATAGCGGGGTGGTGCGCATTGTATGGGTGTGTGTTACATTACATTCACTAGTAGGAGTGAGAAAAACATCACGGGGTGGTGCGCATTTTATGGGTGTGTGTTACATTAGATTCACTAGTAGGAGTGAGAAAAACATCACGGGGTGGTGCGCATTGTATGGGTGTGTGTTACATTACATTCACTAATAGGTGTGAGAAAAACATCACGGGGTGGTTCGCATTGTATGGGTGAGTGTTACATTAGATTCACTAGTAGGAGTGAGAAAAACATCACGGGGTGGTGCGCATTTTATGGGTGTGTGTTACATTAGATTCACTAGTAGGAGTGAGAAAAACATCACGGGGTGGTGCGCATTGTATGGGTGAGTGTTACATTAGATTCACTAGTAGGAGTGAGAAAAACATCACGGGGTGGTGCGCATTTTATGGGTGTGTGTTACATTAGATTCACTAGTAGGAGTGAGAAAAACATCACGCGTTGGTGCGCATTGTATGGGTGTGTGTTACATTACATTCACTAGTAGCACTGAGAAAAACATCACGGGGTGGTGCGCATTGTATGGGTGTGTGTTACATTACATTCACTAGTAGGAGTGAGAAAAACATCACGGGGTGGTGCGCATTTTATGGGTGTGTGTTACATTAGATTCACTAGTAGGAGTGAGAAAAACATCACGGGGTGGTGCGCATTGTATGGGTGTGTGTTACATTACATTCACTAATAGGTGTGAGAAAAACATCACGGGGTGGTTCGCATTGTATGGGTGAGTGTTACATTACATTCACTAGTAGGAGTGAGAAAAACATCACGGGGTGGTGTGCATTGTATGGGTGTGTGTTACATTACATTCACTAGTAGGAGTGAGAAAAACATCACGGGGTGGTGCGCATTGTATGGGTGTGTGTTAAATTACATTCACTAGTAGGAGTGAGAAAAACATCACGGGGTGGTGCGCATTGTATGGGTGTGTGTTACATTACATTCACTAGTAGGAGTGAGAAAAACATCACGGGGTGGTGCGCATTGTATGGGTGTGTGTTACATTACATTCACTAGTAGCAGTGAGAAAAACATCACGGGGTGGTGCGCATTGTATGGGTGTGTGTTACATTACATTCACTAGTAGGTGTGAGAAAATAATCACGGGGTGGTGCGCATTGTATGCGTGTGTGTTACATTAGATTCACTAGTAGGAGTGAGAAAAACATCACGGCGTGGTGCGCATTGTATGGGTGTGTGTTACATTACATTCACTAGTAGGAGTGAGAAAAACATCACGGGGTGGTGCGCATTGTATGGGGGTGTGTTACATTACATTCACTAATACGAGTGAGAAAAACATCACGGGGTGGTGCGCATTGTATCGGTGTGTGTTACATTACATTCACTAGTAGGTGTCAGAAAATAATCACGGGGTGGTGCGCATTGTATGAGTGTGTGTTACATTAGATTCACTAGTAGGAGTGAGAAAAACATCACGGCGTGGTGCGCATTGTATGGGTGTGTGTTACATTACATTCACTAGTAGGAGTGAGAAAAACATCACGGGGTGGTGCGCATTGTATGGGTGGGTGTTACATTGCATTCACTAGTAGGAGTGAGAAAAACATCACGGGGTGGTGCGCATTGTATCGGTGTGTGTTACATTACATTCACTAGTAGGTGTGAGAAAATAATCACGGGGTGGTGCGCATTGTATGCGTGTGTGTTACATTAGATTCACTAGAAGGAGTGAGAAAAACATCACGGCGTGGTGCGCATTGTATGGGTGTGTGTTACATTACATTCACTAGTAGGAGTGAGAAAAACATCACGGGGTGGTGCGCATTGTATGGGTGTGTGTTACATTGCATTCACTAGTAGGAGTGAGAAAAACATCACGGGGTGGTGCGCATTGTATGGGTGTGTGTTACATTACATTCACTAGTAGGAGTGAGAAAAACATCACGGCGTGCTGCGCATTGTATGGGCGTGTGTTACATTACATTCACTAGTAGGAGTGAGAAAAACATCACGGGGTGGTGCACATTGTATGGGTGTGTGTTACATTGCATTCACTAGTAGGAGTGAGAAAAACATCACGGGGTGGTGCACATTGTATGGGTGTGTGTTACATTACATTCACTAGTAGGAGTGAGAAAAACATCACGGGGTGGTGCGCATTGTATGGGTGTGTGTTACATTACATTCACTAGTAGGAGTGAGAAAAACATCACGGGGTGGTGCGCATTGTATGGGTGTGTGTTACATTACATTCAGTAATAGGAGTGAGAAAAACATCACGGGGTGGTTCGCATTGTATGGGTGTGTGTTACATTACATTCACTAGTAGGAGTGAGAAAAACATCACGGGGTGGTGCGCATTGTATGGGTGTGTGTTACATTACATTCACTAATAGGAGTGAGAAAAACATTACGGGTGGTGTGAATCGGAGGGTCTGAATTAGGATAGGCAGTGAGTGGCAATGTAGGATGGAAAAAAGCGCCGCGGGGCGGTCAGCATGGGGAGGTCAGGGAACATGCAGTGGCAATGTAGGATAGGTTTTTGAAAAACATAGCGGGGTGGTGCGCATTGTATGGGTGTGTGTTACATTACATTCACTAGTAGGAGTGAGAAAAACATCACGGGGTGGTGCGCATTTTATGGGTGTGTGTTACATTAGATTCACTAGTAGGAGTGAGAAAAACATCACGGGGTGGTGCGCATTGTATGGGTGTGTGTTACATTACATTCACTAATAGGTGTGAGAAAAACATCACGGGGTGGTTCGCATTGTATGGGTGAGTGTTACATTACATTCACTAGTAGGAGTGAGAAAAACATCACGGGGTGGTGTGCATTGTATGGGTGTGTGTTACATTACATTCACTAGTAGGAGTGAGAAAAACATCACGGGGTGGTGCGCATTGTATGGGTGTGTGTTACATTACATTCACTAGTAGGAGTGAGAAAAACATCACGGGGTGGTGCGCATTGTATGGGTGTGTGTTACATTACATTCACTAGTAGCAGTGAGAAAAACATCACGGGGTGGTGCGCATTGTATGGGTGTGTGTTACATTACATTCACTAGTAGGTGTGAGAAAATAATCACGGGGTGGTGCGCATTGTATGCGTGTGTGTTACATTAGATTCACTAGTAGGAGTGAGAAAAACATCACGGCGTGGTGCGCATTGTATGGGTGTGTGTTACATTACATTCACTAGTAGGAGTGAGAAAAACATCACGGGGTGGTGCGCATTGTATGGGTGTGTGTTACATTACATCCACTAATAGGAGTGAGAAAAACATCACGGGGTGGTGCGCATTATATGGGTTTGTGTTACATTACATTCACTAGTAGGAGTGAGAAAAACATCACGGGCTGGTGCGCATTTTATGGGTGTGTGTTACATTAGATTCACTAGTAGGAGTGAGAAAAACATCACGGGGTGGTGCGCATTGTATGGGTGTGAGTTACATTACATTCACTAATAGGTGTGAGAAATACATCACGGGGTGGTTCGCATTGTATGGGTGAGTGTTACATTACATTCACTAGTAGGAGTGAGAAAAACATCACGGGGTGGTGTGCATTGTATGGGTGTGTGTTACATTGCATTCACTAGTAGGAGTGAGAAAAACATCACGGGGTGGTGCGCATTGTATGGGTGTGTGTTACATTACATTCACTAGTAGGAGTGAGAAAAACATCACGGGGTGGTGCGCATTGTATGGGTGTGTGTTACATTACATTCACAGGTAGCAGTGAGAAAAACATCACGGGGTGGTGCGCATTGTATGGGTGTGTGTTACATTACATTCACTAGTAGGTGTGAGAAAATAATCACGGGGTGGTGCGCATTGTATGCGTGTGTGTTACATTAGATTCACTAGTAGGAGTGAGAAAAACATCACGGCGTGGTGCGCATTGTATGGGTGTGTGTTACATTACATTCACTAGTAGGAGTGAGAAAAACATCACGGGGTGGTGCGCATTGTATGGGTGTGTGTTACATTACATCCACTAATAGGAGTGAGAAAAACATCACGGGGTGGTGCGCATTATATGGGTTTGTGTTACATTACATTCACTAGTAGGAGTGAGAAAAACATCACGGGTGGTGCGCATTGTATGGGTGTGTGTTACATTACATTCACTAGTAGGAGTGAGAAAAACATCACGGGGTGGTGCGCATTGTATGGGTGTGTGTTACATTACATTCAGCAGTAGGAGTGAGAAAAACATCACGGCGTGCTGCGCATTGTATGGGCGTGTGTTACATTACATTCACTAGTAGGAGTGAGAAAAACATCACGGGGTGGTGGGCATTGTATGGGTGTGTGTTACATTGCATTCACTAGTAGGAGTGAGAAAAAAATCACGGGGTGGTGTGAATCGGAGGGTCTGAATTAGGATAGGCAGTGAGTGGCAATGTAGGATGGAGAAAAGCACTGCGGGGTGGTCAGCATGGGGAGGTCAGGGAACATGGAGTGGCAATGTAGGATACGTTTCTGAAAAACATCGCGGGGTGGTGCGCATTTTATGGGTGGTGTTACATTAGATTCACTAGTAGGAGTGAGAAAAACATCACGGGGTGGTGGGCATTGTATGGGTGTGTGTTACATTACATTCACTAATAGGAGTGAGAAAAACATCACGGGGTGGTTCGCATTGTATGGGTGTGTGTTACATTACATTCACTAGTAGGAGTGAGAAAAACATCACGGGGTGGTGCGCATTGTATGGGTGTGTGTTACATTACATTCTCTAGTAGCAGTGAGAAAAACATCACGGGGTGGTGCGCATTGTTTGGGTGTGTGTTACATTACATTCATTAGTAGGAGTGAGAAAAACATCACGGGGTGGTGCGCATTGTATGGGTGTGTGTTACATTACATTCACTAGTAGGAGTGAGAAAAACATCACGGGGTGGTGCGCATTGTATGGGTGTGTGTTACATTACATTCACTAGTAGGAGTGACAAAAACATCCCGGGGTGGTTCGCATTGTATGGGTGTGTGTTACATTACATTCACTAGTAGGAGTGAGAAAAACATCACGGGGTGGTGCGCATTGTATGGGTGTGTGTTACATTAGATTTACTAGTAGGAGTGAAAAAAACATCACGGGGTGTTGCGCAATGTATGGGTGTGTGTTACATTAGATTCACTATTAGGAGTGATAAAAACATCACGGGGTGGTGCGTATGGTATGGGTGTGTGTTACATTCCATTCACTAGTAGGAGTGAGAAAAACATCACGGGATGGTGCGCATTGTATGGGTGTGTGTTACATTACATTCACTAGCAGCAGTGAGAAAAACATCACGGGGTGGTGCGCATTGTATGGGTGTGTGTT
This sequence comes from Cavia porcellus, assembly GCF_034190915.1. NCBI lineage: Eukaryota > Metazoa > Chordata > Mammalia > Rodentia > Caviidae > Cavia > Cavia porcellus. The sequence continues at coordinate 840,633 of NW_026947586.1, forward strand.
ACATTACATTACTAGCAGGAGTGAGAAAAACATCACGGGTTGGTGCGCATTGTTTGGGTGTGTGTTACATTACATTCACTGGTAGGAGTGAGAAAAACATCATGCGGTGGTGCGCATTGTATGGGTGTGTGATACATTACATTCACTAGTAGCACTGAGAAAAACATCACGGGGTGGTGCGCATTGTATGGGTGTGTGTTACATTACATTCACTAGTAGGAGTGAGAAAAACATCACGGGGTGGTGCGCATTTTATGGGTGTGTGTTACATTAGATTCACTAGTAGGAGTGAGAAAAACATCACGGGGTGGTGCGCATTGTATGGGTGTGTGTTACATTACATTCACTAATAGGTGTGAGAAAAACATCACGGGGTGGTTCGCATTGTATGGGTGAGTGTTACATTACATTCACTAGTAGGAGTGAGAAAAACATCACGGGGTGGTGTGCATTGTATGGGTGTGTGTTACATTACATTCACTAGTAGGAGTGAGAAAAACATCACGGGGTGGTGCGCATTGTATGGGTGTGTGTTACATTACATTCACTAGTAGGAGTGAGAAAAACATCACGGGGTGGTGCGCATTGTATGGGTGTGTGTTACATTACATTCACTAGTAGGAGTGAGAAAAACATCACGGGGTGGTGCGCATTGTATGGGTGTGTGTTACATTAGATTTACTAGTAGGAGTGAAAAAAACATCACGGGGTGTTGCGCAATGTATGGGTGTGTGTTACATTAGATTCACTATTAGGAGTGATAAAAACATCACGGGGTGGTGCGTATGGTATGGGTGTGTGTTACATTCCATTCACTAGTAGGAGTGAGAAAAACATCACGGGATGGTGCGCATTGTATGGGTGTGTGTTACATTACATTCACTAGCAGCAGTGAGAAAAACATCACGGGGTGGTGCGCATTGTATGGGTGTGTGTTACATTACATTACTAGCAGGAGTGAGAAAAACATCACGGGTTGGTGCGCATTGTTTGGGTGTGTGTTACATTACATTCACTGGTAGGAGTGAGAAAAACATCATGCGGTGGTGCGCATTGTATGGGTGTGTGATACATTACATTCACTAGTAGCACTGAGAAAAACATCACGGGGTGGTGCTCATTGTATGGGTGTGTGTTACATTACATTCACTAGTAGGAGTGAGAAAAACATCACGGGGTGGTGCGCATTTTATGGGTGTGTGTTACATTAGATTCACTAGTAGGAGTGAGAAAAGCATCACGGGGTGGTGCGCATTGTATGGGTGTGTGTTACATTACATTCACTAATAGGTGTGAGAAAAACATCACGGGGTGGTTCGCATTGTATGGGTGAGTGTTACATTACATTCACTAGTAGGAGTGAGAAAAACATCACGGGGTGGTGTGCATTGTATGGGTGTGTGTTACATTACATTCACTAGTAGGAGTGAGAAAAACATCACGGGGTGGTGCGCATTGTATGGGTGTGTGTTACATTACATTCACTAGTAGGAGTGAGAAAAACATCACGGGGTGGTGCGCATTGTATGGGTGTGTGTTACATTACATTCACTAGTAGGAGTGAGAAAAACATCACGGGGTGGTGCGCATTGTATGGGGGTGTGTTACATTACATTCACTAATAGGAGTGAGAAAAACATCACGGGGTGGTGCGCATTGTATCGGTGTGTGTTACATTACATTCACTAGTAGGTGTCAGAAAATAATCACGGGGTGGTGCGCATTGTATGCGTGTGTGTTACATTAGATTCACTAGTAGGAGTGAGAAAAACATCACGGCGTGGTGCGCATTGTATGGGTGTGTGTTACATTACATTCACTAGTAGGAGTGAGAAAAACATCACGGGGTGGTGCGCATTGTATGGGTGTGTGTTACATTGCATTCACTAGTAGGAGTGAGAAAAACATCACGGGGTGGTGCGCATTGTATCGGTGTGTGTTACATTACATTCACTAGTAGGTGTGAGAAAATAATCACGGGGTGGTGCGCATTGTATGCGTGTGTGTTACATTAGATTCACTAGAAGGAGTGAGAAAAACATCACGGCGTGGTGCGCATTGTATGGGTGTGTGTTACATTACATTCACTAGTAGGAGTGAGAAAAACATCACGGGGTGGTGCGCATTGTATGGGTGTGTGTTACATTGCATTCACTAGTAGGAGTGAGAAAAACATCACGGGGTGGTGCGCATTGTATGGGTGTGTGTTACATTACATTCACTAGTAGGAGTGAGAAAAACATCACGGCGTGCTGCGCATTGTATGGGCGTGTGTTACATTACATTCACTAGTAGGAGTGAGAAAAACATCACGGGGTGGTGCACATTGTATGGGTGTGTGTTACATTGCATTCACTAGTAGGAGTGAGAAAAACATCACGGGGTGGTGTGAATCGGAGGGTCTGAATTAGGATAGGCAGTGAGTGGCAATGTAGGATGGAGAAAAGCACTGCGGGGTGGTCAGCATGGGGAGGTCAGGGAACATGCAGTGGCAATGTAGGATAGATTTCTGAAAAACATTGCGGGGTGGTGCGCATTTTATGGGTGGTGTTACATTAGATTCACTAGTAGGAGTGAGAAAAACATCACGGGGTGGTGGGCATTGTTTGGGTGTGTGTTACATTACATTCACTAATAGGAGTGAGAAAAACATCACTGGGTGGTTCGCATTGTAAGGGTGTGTGTTACATTACATTCACTAGTAGGAGTGAGAAAAACATCACGAGGTGGTGCGCATTGTATGGGTGTGTGTTACATTACATTCACTAGTAGGAGTGAGAAAAACATCACGGGGTGGTGCGCATTGTATGGGTGTTTGTTACATTAGATTTACTAGTAGGAGTGAAAAAAACATCACGGGGTGGTGCGCAATGTATGGGTGTGTGTTACATTAGATTCACTAGTAGGAGTGAGAAAAACATCACGGGGTGGTGCGTATGGTATGGGTGTGTGTTACATTACATTCACTAGTAGGAGTGAGAAAAACATCACGGGGTGGTGCGCATTGTATGGGTGTGTGTTACATTACATTCACTAGCAGCAGTGAGAAAAACATCACGGGGTGGTGCGCATTGTATGGGTGTGTGTTACATTACATTCACTGGTAGGAGTGAGAAAAACATCACGCGGTGGTGCGCATTGTATGGGTGTGTGTTACATTACATTCACTAGTAGCACTGAGAAAAACATCACGGGGTGGTGCGCATTGTATGGGTGTGTGTTACATTAGATTCACTAGTAGGAGTGAGAAAAACATCACGGGGTGGTGCGCATTGTATGGGTGTGTGTTACATTACATTCACTAATAGGAGTGAGAAAAACATCACGGGGTGGTTCGCATTGTATGGGTGTGTGTTACATTACGTTCACTAGTAGGAGTGAGAAAAACATCACGGGGTGGTTCGCATTGTATTGGTGTGTGTTACATTACATTCACTAATAGGAGTGAGAAAAACATCACGGGGTGGTGCGCATTGTATGACTGTGTGTTACATTACATTCACTAGTAGGAGTGAGAAAAACATCACGGGGTGGTGCGCATTGTATGGGTGTGTGTTACATTACATTCATTAATAGGAGTGAGAAAAACATCACGGGGTGATGTGCATTGTATGGGTGTGTGTTACATTACATACACTAGTAGGAGTGAGAAAAATATGATGGGGTGGTGCGCATTATATGGGTGTGTGTTACATTACATTCACTACTAGGAGTGAGAAAAACATCACGGGGTGGTGCACAATGTATGGGTGTGTGTTACATTACATTCACTAGTAGGAGTGAGAAAAACATCACGGGATGGTGCGCATTGTAGGGGTGTGTGTTACATTAGATTTACTAGTAGGAGTGAGAAAAACATCACGGGGTGGTTCGCATTGTATGGGTGTGTGTTACATTACATTCACTAGTAGGAGTGAGAAAAACATCACGGGGTGGTGCTCATTGTATGGGTGTGTGTTACATTACATCCACTACTAGGAGTGAGAAAAACATCACGGGGTGGTGCGCATTATATGGGTTTGTGTTACATTACATTCACTAGTAGGAGTGAGAAAAACATCACGGGTGGTGCGCATTGTATGGGTGTGTGTTACATTACATTCACTAGTAGGAGTGAGAAAAACATCACGGGGTGGTGCGCATTGTATGGGTGTGTGTTACATTACATTCACTAGTAGGAGTGAGAAAAACATCACGGCGTGGTGCGCATTGTATGGGTGTGTGTTACATTACATTCACTAGTAGGAGTGAGAAAAACATCACGGGGTGGTGCGCATTGTATGGGTGTGTGTTACATTGCATTCACTAGTAGGAGTGAGAAAAACATCACGGGGTGGTGTGAATCGGAGGGTCTGAATTAGGATAGGCAGTAAGTGGCAATGTAGGATGGAGAAAAGCACTGCGGGGTGGTCAGCATGGGGAGGTCAGGGAACATGGAGTGGCAATGTAGGATACGTTTCTGAAAAACATCGCGGGGTGGTGCGCATTTTATGGGTGGTGTTACATTAGATTCACTAGTAGGAGTGAGAAAAATATCACGGGGTGGTGGGCATTGTATGGGTGTGTGTTACATTACATTCACTAATAGGAGTGAGAAAAACATCACGGGGTGGTTCGCATTGTATGGGTGTGTGTTACATTACATTCACTAGTAGGAGTGAGAAAAACATCACGGGGTGGTGCGCATTGTATGGGTGTGTGTTACATTACATTCTCTAGTAGCAGTGAGAAAAACATCACGGGGTGGTGCGCATTGTTTGGGTGTGTGTTACATTACATTCATTAGTAGGAGTGAGAAAAACATCACGGGGTGGTGCGCATTGTATGGGTGTGTGTTACATTACATTCACTAATAGGAGTGAGAAAAACATCACGGGGTGGTGCGCATTGTATGGGTGTGTGTTACATTACATTCACTAGTAGGAGTGAGAAAAACATCACGGGGTGGTGCGCATTGTATGGGTGTGTGTTACATTACATTCACTAGTAGGAGTGAGAAAAACATCCCGGGGTGGTGCGCATTGTATGGGTGTGTGTTACATTACATTCACTAGCAGCAGTGAGAAAAACATCACGGGGTGGTGCGCATTGTATGGGTGTGTGTTACATTACATTACTAGCAGGAGTGAGAAAAACATCACGGGTTGGTGCGCATTGTTTGGGTGTGTGTTACATTACATTCACTGGTAGGAGTGAGAAAAACATCACGCGGTGGTGCGCATTGTATGGGTGTGTGTTCCATTACATTCACTAGTAGCACTGAGAAAAACATCACGGGGTGGTGCGCATTGTATGGGTGTGTGTTACATTACATTCACTAGTAGGAGTGAGAAAAACATCACGGGGTGGTGCGCATTTTATGGGTGTGTGTTACATTAGATTCACTAGTAGGAGTGAGAAAAACATCACGGGGTGGTGCGCATTGTATGGGTGTGTGTTACATTACATTCACTAATAGGAGTGAGAAAAACATCACGGGGTGGTTCGCATTGTATGGGTGAGTGTTACATTACATTCACTAGTAGGAGTGAGAAAAACATCACGGGGAGGTGTGCATTGTATGGGTGTGTGTTACATTACATTCACTAGTAGGAGTGAGAAAAACATCACGGGGTGGTGCGCATTGTATGGGTGTGTGTTACATTACATTCATTAGTAGGAGTGAGAAAAACATCACGGGGTGGTGCGCATTGTATGGGTGTGTGTTACATTACATTCACTAGTAGGAGTGAGAAAAACATCACGGGGTGGTGCGCATTGTATGGGTGTGTGTTACATTACATTCACTAGTAGCAGTGAGAAAAACATCACGGGGTGGTGCGCATTGTATGGGTGTGTGTTACATTACATTCACTAGTAGGTGTGAGAAAATGATCACGGGGTGGTGCGCATTGTATGCGTGTGTGTTACATTAGATTCACTAGTAGGAGTGAGAAAAACATCACGGCGTGGTGCGCATTGTATGGGTGTGTGTTACATTACATTCACTAGTAGGAGTGAGAAAAACATCACGGGGTGGTGCGCATTGTATGGGGGTGTGTTACATTACATTCACTAATAGGAGTGAGAAAAACATCACGGGGTGGTGCGCATTGTATCGGTGTGTGTTACATTACATTCACTAGTAGGTGTGAGAAAATAATCACGGGGTGGTGCGCATTGTATGCGTGTGTGTTACATTAGATTCACTAGTAGGAGTGAGAAAAACATCACGGCGTGGTGCGCATTGTATGGGTGTGTGTTACATTACATTCAATAGTAGGAGTGAGAAAAACATCACGGGGTGGTGCGCATTGTATGGGTGTGTGTTACATTACATTCTCTAGTAGCAGTGAGAAAAACATCACGGGGTGGTGCGCATTGTATGGGTGTGTGTTACATTACATTCACTAGTAGGAGTGAGAAAAACATCACGGGGTGGTGCGCATTGTATGGGTGTGTGTTACATTACATTCTCTAGTAGCAGTGAGAAAAACATCACGGGGTGGTGCGCATTGTTTGGGTGTGTGTTACATTACATTCATTAGTAGGAGTGAGAAAAACATCACGGGGTGGTGCGCATTGTATGGGTGTGTGTTACATTACATTCACTAATAGGAGTGAGAAAAACATCACGGGGTGGTGCGCATTGTATGGGTGTGTGTTACATTACATTCACTAGTAGGAGTGAGAAAAACATCACGGGGTGGTGCGCATTGTATGGGTGTGTGTTACATTACATTCACTAGTAGGAGTGAGAAAAACATCCCGGGGTGGTGCGCATTGTATGGGTGTGTGTTACATTACATTCACTAGCAGCAGTGAGAAAAACATCACGGGGTGGTGCGCATTGTATGGGTGTGTGTTACATTACATTACTAGCAGGAGTGAGAAAAACATCACGGGTTGGTGCGCATTGTTTGGGTGTGTGTTACATTACATTCACTGGTAGGAGTGAGAAAAACATCACGCGGTGGTGCGCATTGTATGGGTGTGTGTTCCATTACATTCACTAGTAGCACTGAGAAAAACATCACGGGGTGGTGCGCATTGTATGGGTGTGTGTTACATTACATTCACTAGTAGGAGTGAGAAAAACATCACGGGGTGGTGCGCATTTTATGGGTGTGTGTTACATTAGATTCACTAGTAGGAGTGAGAAAAACATCACGGGGTGGTGCGCATTGTATGGGTGTGTGTTACATTACATTCACTAATAGGAGTGAGAAAAACATCACGGGGTGGTTCGCATTGTATGGGTGAGTGTTACATTACATTCACTAGTAGGAGTGAGAAAAACATCACGGGGTGGTGTGCATTGTATGGGTGTGTGTTACATTACATTCACTAGTAGCAGTGAGAAAAACATCACGGGGTGGTGCGCATTGTATGGGTGTGTGTTACATTACATTCATTAGTAGGAGTGAGAAAAACATCACGGGGTGGTGCGCATTGTATGGGTGTGTGTTACATTACATTCACTAGTAGGAGTGAGAAAAACATCACGGGGTGGTGCGCATTGTATGGGTGTGTGTTACATTACATTCACTAGTAGCAGTGAGAAAAACATCACGGGGTGGTGCGCATTGTATGGGTGTGTGTTACATTACATTCACTAGTAGGTGTGAGAAAATGATCACGGGGTGGTGCGCATTGTATGCGTGTGTGTTACATTAGATTCACTAGTAGGAGTGAGAAAAACATCACGGCGTGGTGCGCATTGTATGGGTGTGTGTTACATTACATTCACTAGTAGGAGTGAGAAAAACATCACGGGGTGGTGCGCATTGTATGGGGGTGTGTTACATTACATTCACTAATAGGAGTGAGAAAAACATCACGGGGTGGTGCGCATTGTATCGGTGTGTGTTACATTACATTCACTAGTAGGTGTGAGAAAATAATCACGGGGTGGTGCGCATTGTATGCGTGTGTGTTACATTAGATTCACTAGTAGGAGTGAGAAAAACATCACGGCGTGGTGCGCATTGTATGGGTGTGTGTTACATTACATTCACTAGTAGGAGTGAGAAAAACATCACGGGGTGGTGCGCATTGTATGGGTGTGTGTTACATTGCATTCACTAGTAGGAGTGAGAAAAACATCACGGGGTGGTGCGCATTGTATCAGTGTGTGTTACATTACATTCACTAGTAGGTGTGAGAAAATAATCACGAGGTGGTGCGCATTGTATGCGTGTGTGTTACACTAGATTCACTAGTAGGAGTGAGAAAAACATCACGGGGTGGTGCGCATTGTATGGGTGTGTGTTACATTGCATTCACTAGTAGGAGTGAGAAAAACATCACGGGGTGGTGCGCATTGTATGGGTGTGTGTTACATTACATTCACTAGTAGGAGTGAGAAAAACATCACGGCGTGCTGCGCATTGTATGGGCGTGTGTTACATTACATTCACTAGTAGGAGTGAGAAAAACATCACGGGGTGGTGCACATTGTATGGGTGTGTGTTACATTGCATTCACTAGTAGGAGTGAGAAAAACATCACGGGGTGGTGTGAATCGGAGGGTCTGAATTAGGAAAGGCAGTGAGTGGCAATGTAGGATGGAGAAAAGCACTGCGGGGTGGTCAGCATGGGGAGGTCAGGGAACATGCAGTGTCAATGTAGGATAGATTTCTGAAAAACATTGCGGGGTGGTGCGCATTTTATGGGTGGTGTTACATTAGATTCACTAGTAGGAGTGAGAAAAACATCACGGGGTGGTGGGCATTGTATGGGTGTGTGTTACATTACATTCACTAATAGGAGTGAGAAAAACATCACGGGGTGGTTCGCATTGTAAGGGTGTGTGTTACATTACATTCACTAGTAGGAGTGAGAAAAACATCACGGGGTGGTGCGCATTGTATGGGTGTGTGTTACATTACATTCACTAGTAGGAGTGACAAAAACATCACGGGGTGGTGCGCATTGTTTGGGTGTGTGTTACATTACATTCACTAGTAGGAGTGAGAAAAACATCACGGGGTGGTGCGCATTGTATGGGTGTGTGTTACATTACATTCACTAATAGGAGTGAGAAAAACATGACGGGTGGTGCGCATTTTATGGGTGTGTGTTACATTACATTCACTAGTAGGAGTGAGAAAAACATCACGGGGTGGTGCGCATTTTATGGGTGTGTGTTACATTACATTCACTAGTAGGAGTGAGAAAAACATCCCGGGGTGGTGCGCATTGTATGGGTGTGTGTTACATTACATTCACTAGTAGGAGTGAGAAAAACCTCACGGGGTGGTGCGCATTGTATGGGTGTGTGTTACATTAGATTTACTAGTAGGAGTGAAAAAAACATCACGGGGTGGTGCGCATTGTATGGGTGTGTGTTACATTAGATTCACTAGTACGAGTGAGAAAAACATCACGGGGTGGTACGTATGGTATGGGTGTGTGTTACATTACATTCACTAGTAGGAGTGAGAAAAACATCACGGGGTGGTGCGCATTGTATGGGTGTGTGTTACATTACATTCACTAGTAGGAGTGAGAAAAACATCACGGGGTGGTGCGCATTTTATGGGTGTGTGGTACATTACATTCACTAATAGGAGTGAGAAAAACATCACGTGGTGGTGCGCATTGTATGTGTGTGTGTTACATTACATTCACTAGTAGGAGTAAGAAAAACATCACGGGGTGGTGCGCATTGTATGGGAGTGTGTTACATTACATTCACGAGTAGCACTGAGAAAAACATCACGGGGTGGTGCGCATTGTATGGGTGTGTGTTACATTAGATTTACTAGTAGGAGTGAAAAAAACATCACGGGGTGGTGCGCAATGTATTGGTGTGTGTTACATTAGATTCACTAGTAGGAATGAGAAAAACATCACGGGGTTGTGCGTATGGTATTGGTTTGTGTTACATTATATTCAGTAGTGGGAGTGAGAAAAACATCACGGGGTGGTGCGCATTGTATGGGTGTGTGTTACATTACATTCACTAGCAGGAGTGAGAAAAACATCACGGGGTGGTGCGCATTGTATGGGTGTGTGTTACATTACATTACTAGCAGCAGTGAGAAAAACATCACGGGGTGATGCGCATTGTATGGGTGTGTGTTACATTACATTCACTAGTAGGAGTGAGAAAAACATCACGCGGTGGTGCGCATTGCATGGGTGTGTGTTACATTAGATTCACTAGTAGGAGTGAGAAAAACATCACGGTGTGGTGCGCATTGTATGGGTGTGTGTTACATTACATTCACTAGTAGGAGTGAGAAAAACATCACGTTGTGGTGCGCATTGCATGGGTGTGTGTTACATTAGATTCACTAGTAGGAGTGAGAAAAACATCACGATGTGGTGCGCATTGTATGGGTGTGTGTTACATTACATTCACAAGTAGGAGTGAGAAAAACATCACGGGGTTGTGTGCATTGTATGGGTGTGTGTTACATTACATTCACTAGTAGGAGTGAGAAAAACATCACAGGGTGGTGCGCATTGTATGGGTGTGTGTTACATTACATTCACTAGTAGGTATGAGAAAAATATCACTTGGTGGTGCGCATTGTATGGGTGTGTGTTACATTAGATTTATTAGTAGGAGTGAGAAAAACATCACGGGGTGGTTCGCATGGTATGGGTGTGTGTTACATTACATTCACTAGTAGGAGTGAGAAAAACATCACCGGGTGGTGCGCATTGTATGGGTGTGTGTTACATTACATTCACTAGTAGGAGTGAGAAAAACATCACGGGGTGGTGCGCATTGTATGGGTGTGTGTTACATTACATTCACTAGTAGGAGTGAGAAAAATATCACGGGGTGGTGCGCATTGTATGGGCGTGTGTTACATTACATTCCCTAGTACCAGTGAGAAAAACATCACGGGGTGGTGCACATTGTATGGGGGTGTGTTACATTACATTCACTAGTAGGAGTGAGAAAAACATCACGGGGTGGTGCGCATTGTATGGGTGTGTGTTACATTACATTCACTAGTAGGAGTGTGAAAAACATCACGGGGTGGTGCACATTGTATGGGTGTGTGTTACATTACATTCACTAGTAGGAGTGAGAAAAACATCACGGGGTGGTGCGCATTGTATGGGTGTGTGTTACATTACATTCACTAGTAGCAGTGAGAAAAACATCACGGGGTGGTGCGCATTGTATGGGTGTGTGTTACATTACATTCACTAGTAGGAGTGAGAACAACATCACTTGGTGGTGCGCATTGTATGGGTGTGTGTTACATTAGATTTACTACTAGGAGTGAAAAAAACATCACAGGGTGGTGCGCAATGTATGGGTGTGTGTTACATTAGATTCACTAGTAGGAGTGAGTAAAACATCACGGGGTGGTGCGCATGGTATGGGTGTGTGTTACATTACATTCACTAGTAGGAGTGAGAAAAACATCACGGGGTGGTGGGCATTGTATGGGTGTGTGTTACATTACATTCACTAGTAGGAGTGAGAAAAACATCACGGGGTGGTGCGCATTGTATGGGCGTGTGTTACATTACATTCACTAGATGGAGTGAGAAAAACATCACGGGGTGGTGCGCATTGTATGGCCGTGTGTTACATTACATTCACTAGTAGCAGTGAGAAAAACATCACGGGGTGGTGCGCATTGTATGGGTGTGTGTTACATTACATTCACTAGTAGGAGTGAGAAAAACATCACGGGGTGGTGCGCATTGTATGGGTGTGTGTTACATTACATTCACTAGTAGGAGTGTGAAAAACATCATGGGGTGGTGCGCATTGTATGGGTGTGTGTTAAATTACATTCACTAGCAGGAGTGAGGAAAAACATCACAGGGTGGTGCGCATTGTATGGGTGTGTGTTACATTACATTCACTAGCAGCAGTGAGAAAAACATCACGGGGTGGTGCGCATTGTATGGGTGTGTGTTACATTACATTCACTAGCAGGAGTGAGAAAAACATCACGGTGTGGTGAGCATTGTATGGGTGTCTGTTACGTTACATTCACTAGTAGGAGTGAGAAAAGCATCACGGTGTGGTGCGCATTGTATGGGTGTGTGTTACGTTACATTCACTAGTAGGAGTGAGAAAAACATCACGGGGTGGTGCGCATTGTATGGGTGTGTGTTACGTTACATTCACTAGTAGGAGTGAGAAAAACATCACGGGGTGGTGCGCATTGTATGGGTGTGTGTTATGTTACATTTACTAGTAGGAGTGAGAAAAACATCACGGGGTAGTGCGCATAGTATGGGTGTGTGTTACGTTACATACACTAGTAGGAGTGAGAAAAACATCACGGGGTGGTGCGCATTGTATGGGTGTGTGTTACGTTACAATCACTATTAGGAGTGAGAAAAACATCACGGGGTGGTGCGCATTGTATGGGTTTGTGTTACGTTACATTCACTAGTAGCAGTGAGAAAAACATCACGGTGTGGTGCGCATTGTATGGGTTTGTGTTACGTTACATTCACTAGTAGCAGTGAGAAAAACATCACAGGGTGGTGCGCATTGTATGGGTGTGTCTTACATTACATTCACTACCAGGAGTGAGAAAATCATCACGGGGTGGTGCGCATTGTATGGGTGTGTGTTACATTACATTCACTAGTAGGAGTGAGAAAAACATCACGGGGTGGTGCGCATTGCATGGGTGTGTGTTACATTACATTCAATAGTAGCAGTGAGAAAAACATCACAGGGTGGTCCGCCTTGTATGGGTGTGTGTTACATTACATTCACTAGTAGGAGTGAGAAAAATATCACGGGGTAGTGCGCATTGTATGGGTGTGTGTTACATTACATTCACTAGCAGGAGTGAGAAAAACATCACGGGGTGGTGCGCATTGTATGGGTGTGTGTTACATTACATTCACTAGCAGGAGTGAGAAAAACATCACGGGGTGGTACGCATTGTATGGGTGTGTGTTACATTACATTCACTAGCAGGAGTGAGAAAAACATCACGGGGTGGTGCGCATTGTATGGGTGTGTGTTACGTTACATTCACTAGTAGGAGTGAAAAAAACATCACGGGGTGGTGCGCATTGTATGGGTGTGTGTTACATTACATTCACTAGTAGGAGTGAGAAAAACGTCACGTGGTGGTGCGCATTGTATGGGTGTGTGTTACGTTACATTCACTAGTAGGAGTGAGAAAAACATCATGGGGTGGTGCGCATTGTATGGGTGTGTGTTATGTTACATTCACTAGTAGGAGTGAGAAAAACATCACGGGGTGGTGCGCATTGTATGGGTTTGTGTTACCTTACATTCAATAGTAGCAGTGAGAAAAACATCACGGGGTGGTGCGCATTGTATGGGTGTGTGTTACATTACATTCACTAGCAGGAGTGAGAAAAACATCACGGGGTGGTGCGCATTGTATGGGTGTGTGTTACATTACATTCACTAGCAGGAGTGAGAAAAACATCACGGGGTGGTGCGCATTGTATGGGTGTGTGTTACATTACATTCACTAGCAGGAGTGAGAAAAACATCACGGGGTGGTGCGCATTGTATGGGTGTGTGTTACATTACATTCACTAATAGCAGTGAGAAAAACATCACGGGGTGGTGCGCATTGTATGGGTGTGTGTTACATTACATTCCCTAGTAGCAGTGAGAAAAACATCACGGGGTGGTGCGCATTGTATGGGTGTGTGTTACATTAGATTTACTAGTAGGAGTGAGAAAAACATCACGGGGTGGTGCGCAATGTATGGGTGTGTGTTACATTAGATTCACTAGTAGGAGTGAGAAAAACATCACGGGGTGGTGCGCATGGTATGGGTGTGTGTTACATTAGATTCATTAGTAGGAGTGAGAAAAACATCACGGGGTGGTGCGCATTGTATGGGTGTGTGTTACATTACAGTCACTAGTAGGAGTGAGAAAAACATCACGGGGTGGTGCGCATTGTATGGGTGTGTGTTACATTACATTCACTAGTAGGAGTGAGAAAAACATCACGGGGTGGTGGGCATTGTATGGGCGTGTGTTACATTACATTCACTAGTAGCAGTGAGAAAAACATCACGGGGTGGTGCGCATTGTATGGGTGTGTGTTACATTACATTCACTAGTAGGAGTGAGAAAAACATCACGGGGTGGTGCGCATTGTATGGGTGTGTGTTACATTACATTCACAAGTAGGAGTGTGAAAAACATCACGGGGTGGTGCGCATTGTATGGGTGTGTGTTACATTACATTCACTAGTAGGAGTGAGAAAAACAGCACGGGGTGGTGCGCATTGTATGGGTGTGTGTTACATTACATTCACTAGTAGCAGTGAGAAAAACATCACGGGGTGGTGCGCATTGTATGGGTGTGTGTTACATTACATTCACTAGTAGGAGTGAGAAAAACATCACTTGGTGGTGCGCATTGTATGGGTGTGTGTTACATTAGATTTACTAGTAGGAGTGAAAAAAACATCACGGGGTGGTGCGCAATGTATGGGTGTGTGTTACATTAGATTCACTAGTAGGAGTGAGAAAAACATCACGGGGTGGTGCGCATGGTATGGGTGTGTGTTACATTACATTCACTAGTAGGAGTGAGAAAAACATCACGGGGTGGTGCGCATTGTATGGGTGTGTGTTACATTAGATTCACTGGTAGGAGTGAGAAAAACATCACGGGGTGGTGCGCATTAAATGGGTGTGTGTTACATTACATTCACTAGTAGGAGTGAGAAAAACATCACGGGGTGGTGCGCATTGTATGGGCGTGTGTTACATTACATTCACTATTAGGAGTGAGAAAAACATCACGGGGTGGTGCGCATTGTATGGGCGTGTGTTACATTACATTCACTAGTAGGAGTGTAAAAAACATTACGGGGTGGTGCGCATTGTATGGGTGTGTGTTACATTACATTCACTAGTAGGAGTGAGAAAAACATCACGGGGTGGTGCGCATTGTATGGGTGTGTGTTACATTACATTCACTAGTAGCAGTGAGAAAAACATCACGGGGTGGTGCGCATTGTATGGGTGTGTGTTACATTACATTCACTAGTAGGAGTGAGAAAAACATCACTTGGTGGTGCGCATTGTATGGGTGTGTGTTACATTAGATTTACTAGTAGGAGTGAAAAAAACATCACGGGGTGGTGCGCGTTGTATGGGTGTGTGTTACGTTACATTCACTAGTAGGAGTGAGAAAAACATCACGGGGTGGTTCGCATTGTATGGGCGTGTGTTACATTACATTCACTAGCAGGAGTGAGAAAAACATCACTGGGTGGTGCGCATTGTATGGGTGTGTGTTACATTACATTCACTAGCAGGAGTGAGAAAAACATCACTGGGTGGTGCGCATTGTATGGGTGTGTGTTACATTACATTCACTAGCAGGAGTGAGAAAAACATCACTGGGTGGTGCGCATTGTATGGGTGTGTGTTACATTACATTCACTAGCAGGAGTGAGAAAAACATCACTGGGTGGTGCGCATTGTATGGGTGTGTGTTACATTACATTCACTAGTAGCAGTGAGAAAAACATCACGGGGTGGTGCGCATTGTATGGGTGTGTGTTACATTACATTCACTAGTAGCAGTGAGAAAAACATCACGGGGTGGTGCGCATTGTATGGGTGTGTGTTACATTACATTCACTAGCAGGAGTGAGAAAAACATCACGGGGTGGTGCGCATTGTATGGGTGTGTGTTACATTACATTCACTAGCAGGAGTGAGAAAAACATCACGGGGTGGTACGCATTGTATGGGTGTGTGTTACATTACATTCACTAGAAGGAGTGAGAAAAACATCACTGGGTGGTGCGCATTGTATGGGTGTGTGTTACGTTACATTCACTAGCAGGAGTGAGAAAAACATCACGGGGTGGTGCGCATTGTATGGGTGTGTGTTACATTACATTCACTAGTAGGAGTGAGAAAAACATCACGGGGTGGTGCGCATTGAATGGGTGTGTGTTACATTACATTCACTAGTAGGAGTGAGAAATACATCACGGGGTGGTGCGCATTGTATGGGTGTGTGTTACGTTACATTTACTAGTAGGAGTGAGAAAAACATCACGGGGTGGTGCGCATTGTATGGGTGTGTGTTATGTTACATTCACTAGTAAGAGTGAGAAAAACATCACGGGGTAGTGCGCATTGTATGGGTTTGTGTTACCTTACATTCACTAGTAGCAGTGAGAAAAACATCACGGGGTGGTGCGCATTGTATGGGTGTGTGTTACATTACATTCACTAGCAGGAGTGAGAAAAACTTCACGGGGTGGTGCGCATTGTATGGGTGTGTGTTACATTACATTCACTAGCAGGAGTGAGAAAAACATCACGGGGTGGTGCGCATTGTATGGATGTGTGTTACATTACATTCACTAGCAGGAGTGAGAAAAACATCACTGGGTGGTGCGCATTGTATGGGTGTGTGTTACATTACATTCACTAGCAGGAGTGAGAAAAACATCACTGGGTGGTGCGCATTGTATGGGTGTGTGTTATATTACATTCACTAGTAGCAGTGAGAAAAACATCACGGGGTGGTGCGCATTGTATGGGTGTGTGTTACATTACATTCCCTAGTAGCAGTGAGAAAAACATCACGGGGTGGTGCGCATTGTATGGGTGTGTGTTACATTAGATTTACTAGTAGGAGTGAGAAAAACATCACGGGGTGGTGCGCAATGTATGTGTGTGTGTTACATTACATTCACTAGTAGGAGTGAGAAAAACATCACGGGGTGGTGCGCATGGTATGGGTGTGTGTTACATTAGATTCACTAGTAGGAGTGAGAAAAACATCACGGGGTGGTGCGCATTGTATGGGTGTGTGTTACATTACAGTCACTAGTAGGAGTGAGAAAAACATCACGGGGTGGTGCGCATTGTATGGGTGTGTGTTACATTACATTCACTAGTAGGAGTGAGAAAAACATCACGGGGTGGTGCGCATTGTATGGGCGTGTGTTACATTACATTCACTAGTAGCAGTGAGAAAAACATCACGGGGTGGTGCGCATTGTATGGGTGTGTGTTACATTACATTCACTAGTAGGAGTGAGAAAAACATCACGGGGTGGTGCGCATTGTATGGGTGTGTGTTACATTACATTCACTAGTAGGAGTGTGAAAAACTTCACGGAGTGGTGCGCATTGTATTGGTGTGTGTTACATTACATTCACTAGTAGGAGTGAGAAAAACAGCACGGGGTGGTGCGCATTGTATGGGTGTGTGTTACATTACATTCACTAGTAGCAGTGAGAAAAACATCACGGGGTGGTGCGCATTGTATGGGTGTGTGTTACATTACATTCAATAGTAGGAGTGAGAAAAACATCACTTGGTGGTGCGCATTGTATGGGTGTGTGTTACATTAGATTTACTAGTAGGAGTGAAAAAAACATCACAGGGTGGTGCGCAATGTATGGGTGTGTGTTACATTACATTCACTAGTAGGAGTGAGAAAAACATCACGGGGTGGTGCGCATGGTATGGGTGTGTGTTACATTACATTCACTAGTAGGAGTGAGAAAAACATCACGGGGTGGTGCGCATTGTATGGGTGTGTGTTACATTAGATTCACTAGTAGGAGTGAGAAAAACATCACGGGGTGGTGCGCATTGTATGGGCGTGTGTTACATTACATTCACTAGTAGGACTGAGAAAAACATCACGGGGTGGTGCGCATTGTATGGGCGTGTGTTACATTACATTCACTAGTAGGAGTGAGAAAAACATCACGGGGTGGTGCGCATTGTATGGGTGTGTGTTACATTACATTCACTAGTAGGAGTGAGAAAAACATCACGGGGTGGTGCGCATTGTATGGGTGTGTGTTACATTACATTCACTAGTAGCAGTGAGAAAAACATCACGGGGTGGTGCGCATTGTATGGGTGTGTGTTACATTACATTCACTAGTAGGAGTGAGAAAAACATAACTTGGTGGTGCGCATTGTATGGGTGTGTGTTACATTAGATTTACTAGTAGGAGTGAAAAAAACATCACGGGGTGGTGCGCATTGTATGGGTGTGTGTTACGTTACATTCACTAGTAGGAGTGAGAAAAACATCACGGGGTGGTGCGCATTGTATGGGTGTGTGTTACGTTACATTCACTAGTAGGAGTGAGAAAAACATCACGGGGTGGTGCGCATTGTATGGGTGTGTGTTATGTTACATTTACTAGTAGGAGTGAGAAAAACATCACGGGGTAGTGCGCATAGTATGGGTGTGTGTTACGTTACATACACTAGTAGGAGTGAGAAAAACATCACGGGGTGGTGCGCATTGTATGGGTGTGTGTTACGTTACAATCACTAGTAGGAGTGAGAAAAACATCACGGGGTGGTGCGCATTGTATGGGTTTGTGTTACGTTACATTCACTAGTAGCAGTGAGAAAAACATCACGGGGTGGTGCGCATTGTATGGGTTTGTGTTACGTTACATTCACTAGTAGCAGTGAGAAAAACATCACGGGGTTGTGCGCATTGTATGGGTGTGTCTTACATTACATTCACTACCAGGAGTGAGAAAAACATCACGGGATGGAGCGCATTGTATGGGTGTGTGTTACATTACATTCACTAGTAGGAGTGAGAAAAACATCACGGGGTGGTGCGCATTGTATGGGTGTGTGTTACATTACATTCAATAGTAGCAGTGAGAAAAACATCACAGGGTGGTGCGCATTGTATGGGTGTGTGTTACATTACATTCACTAGTAGGAGTGAGAAAAACATCACGGGGTGGTGCGCATTGTATGGGTGTGTGTTACATTACATTCACTAGTAGGAGTGAGAAAAACATCACGGGGTGGTGAGCATTGTATGGTTGTGTGTTACATTACATTCACTAGTAGCAGTGAGAAAAACATCACGGGGTGGTGCGCATTGTATGGGTGTGTGTTACATTACATTCACTGGCAGGAGCAAGAAAAACATCACGGGGTGGTGCGCATTGTATGGGTGTGTGTTACATTACATTCACTAGCAGGAGTGAGAAAAACATCACGGGGTGGTGCGCATTGTATGGGTGTGTGTTACATTACATTCACTAGTAGGAGTGAGAAAAACATCACGGGGTGGTGCGCATTGTATGGGTGTGTGGTACATTACATTCACTAGTAGGAGTGAGAAAAACATCACGGGGTGGTGTGCATTGTATGGGTGTGTGTTACGTTACATTCACTAGTAGGAGTGAGAAAAACATCACGGGGTGGTGCGCATTGTATGGGTGTGTGTTACATTACATTCACTAGTAGGAGTGAGAAAAACATCACGTGGTGGTGCGCATTGTATGGGTGTGTGTTATGTTACATTCACTAGTAGGAGTGAGAAAAACATCACGGGGTGGTGCGCATTGTATGGGTGTGTGTTACATTACATTCACTAGTAGCAGTGAGAAAAACATCACGGGGTGGTGCGCAATGTATGGGTGTGTGTTACATTAGATTCACTAGTAGGAGTGAGAAAAACATCACGGGGTGGTGCGCATGGTATGGGTGTGTGTTACATTACATTCACTAGTAGGAGTGAGAAAAACATCACGGGGTGGTGCGCATTGTATGGGTGTGTGTTACATTAGATTCACTAGTAGGAGTGAGAAAAACATCACGGGGTGGTGCGCATTGTATGGGTGTGTGTTACATTACATTCACTAGTAGGAGTGAGAAAAACATCACGGGGTGGTGCGCATTGTATGGGCGTGTGTTACATTACATTCACTAGTAGGAGTGAGAAAAACATCACGGGGTGGTGCGCATTATATGGGTGTGTGTTACATTACATTCACTAGTAGGAGTGTGAAAAACATCACGGGGTGGTGCGCATTGTATGGGTGTGTGTTACATTACATTCACTATTAGGAGTGAGAAAAACATCATGGGGTGGTGCGCATTGTATGGGTGTGTGTTACATTACATTCACTAGTAGCAGTGAGAAAAACATCACGGGGTGGTGCGCATTGTATGGGTGTGTGTTACATTACATTCACTAGTAGGAGTGAGAAAACATCACTTGGTGGTGCGCATTGTATGGGTGTGTGTTACATTAGATTTACTAGTAGGAGGGAAAAAAACATCACGGGGTGGTGCGCATTGTATGGGTGTGTGTTACGTTACATTCACTAGTAGGAGTGAGAAAAACATCACGGGGTGGTGCGCATTGTATGGGTGTGTGTTACGTTACATTCACTAGTAGGAGTGAGAAAAACATCACGGGGTGGTGCGCATTGTATGGGTGTGTGTTACGTTACATTCACTAGTAGGAGTGAGAAAAACATCACGGGGTGGTGCGCATTGTATGGGTGTGTGTTATGTTACATTTACTAGTAGGAGTGAGAAAAACATCACGGGGTAGTGCGCATAGTATGGGTGTGTGTTACGTTACATACACTAGTAGGAGTGAGAAAAACATCACGGGGTGGTGCGCATTGTATGGGTGTGTGTTACGTTACAATCACTAGTAGGAGTGAGAAAAACATCACGGGGTGGTGCGCATTGTATGGGTTTGTGTTACGTTACATTCACTAGTAGCAGTGAGAAAAACATCACGGGGTGGTGCGCATTGTATGGGTTTGTGTTACTTTACATTCACTAGTAGCAGTGAGAAAAACATCACTGGGTGGTGCGCATTGTATGGGTGTGTCTTACATTACATTCACTACCAGGAGTGAAAAAAACATCACGGGGTGGTGCGCATTGTATGGGTGTGTGTTACATTACATTCACTAGTAGGAGTGAGAAAAACATCACGGGGTGGTGCGCATTGTATGGGTGTGTGTTACATTACATTCAATAGTAGCAGTGAGAAAAACATCACAGGGTGGTGCGCATTGTATGGGTGTGTGTTACATTACATTCACTAGTAGGAGTGAGAAAAACATCACGGGGTGGTGCGCATTGTATGGGTGTGTGTTACATTACATTCACTAGCAGGAGTGAGAAAAACATCACGGGGTGGTGCGCATTGTATGGGTGTGTGTTACATTACATTCACTAGTAGGAGTGAGAAAAACATCACGGGGTGGTGCGCATTGTATGGGTGTGTGTTACATTACATTCACTAGTAGGAGTGAGAAAAACATCACGGGGTGGTGCGCATTGTATGGGTGTGTGTTACGTTACATTTACTAGTAGGAGTGAGAAAAACATCACGGGGTGGTGCGCATTGTATGGGTGTGTGTTATGTTACATTCACTAGTAGGAGTGAGAAAAACATCACGGGGTGGTGCGCATTGTATGGGTTTGTGTTACCTTACATTCACTAGTAGCAGTGAGAAAAACATCACGGGGTGGTGCGCATTGTATGGGTGTGTGTTACATTACATTCACTAGCAGGAGTGAGAAAAACATCACGGGGTGTTGCGCATTGTATGGGTGTGTGTTACATTACATTCACTAGTAGGAGTGAGAAAAACATCACGGGGGGGTGCGCATTGTATGGGTGTGTGTTACATTAGATTCACTAGTAGGAGTGAGAAAAACATCACGGGGTGGTGCGCATTGTATGGGTGTGTGTTACATTACATTCACTAGTAGGAGTGAGAAAAACATCACGGGGTGGTGCGCATTGTATGGGCGTGTGTTACATTACATTCACTAGTAGGAGTGAGAAAAACATCACGGGGTGGTGCGCATTATATGGGTGTGTGTTACATTACATTCACTAGTAGGAGTGTGAAAAACATCACGGGGTGGTGCGCATTGTATGGGTGTGTGTTACATTACATTCACTAGTAGGAGTGAGAAAACATCACTTGGTGGTGCGCATTGTATGGGTGTGTGTTACATTAGATTTACTAGTAGGAGGGAAAAAAACATCACGGGGTGGTGCGCATTGTATGGGTGTGTGTTACGTT
This sequence comes from Cavia porcellus, assembly GCF_034190915.1. Classification (NCBI taxonomy): domain Eukaryota; kingdom Metazoa; phylum Chordata; class Mammalia; order Rodentia; family Caviidae; genus Cavia; species Cavia porcellus. The sequence goes on from NW_026947586.1 coordinate 862,429, forward strand.
ACATTCACTAGTAGGAGTGAGAAATACATCACGGGGTGGTGCGCATTGTATGGGTGTATGTTACGTTACATTCACTAGTAGGAGTGAGAAAAACATCACGGGGTGGTGCGCATTGTATGGGTGTGTGTTACGTTACATTCACTAGTAGGAGTGAGAAAAACATCACGGGGTGGTGCGCATTGTATGGGTGTGTGTTATGTTACATTTACTAGTAGGAGTGAGAAAAACATCACGGGGTAGTGCGCATAGTATGGGTGTGTGTTACGTTACATACACTAGTAGGAGTGAGAAAAACATCACGGGGTGGTGCGCATTGTATGGGTGTGTGTTACGTTACAATCACTAGTAGGAGTGAGAAAAACATCACGGGGTGGTGCGCATTGTATGGGTTTGTGTTACGTTACATTCACTAGTAGCAGTGAGAAAAACATCACGGGGTGGTGCGCATTGTATGGGTTTGTGTTACTTTACATTCACTAGTAGCAGTGAGAAAAACATCACTGGGTGGTGCGCATTGTATGGGTGTGTCTTACATTACATTCACTACCAGGAGTGAAAAAAACATCACGGGGTGGTGCGCATTGTATGGGTGTGTGTTACATTACATTCACTAGTAGGAGTGAGAAAAACATCACGGGGTGGTGCGCATTGTATGGGTGTGTGTTACATTACATTCAATAGTAGCAGTGAGAAAAACATCACAGGGTGGTGCGCATTGTATGGGTGTGTGTTACATTACATTCACTAGTAGGAGTGAGAAAAACATCACGGGGTGGTGCGCATTGTATGGGTGTGTGTTACATTACATTCACTAGTAGGAGTGAGAAAAACATCACGGGGTGGTGCGCATTGTATGGGTGTGTGTTACGTTACATTTACTAGTAGGAGTGAGAAAAACATCACGGGGTGGTGCGCATTGTATGGGTGTGTGTTATGTTACATTCACTAGTAGGAGTGAGAAAAACATCACGGGGTGGTGCGCATTGTATGGGTTTGTGTTACCTTACATTCACTAGTAGCAGTGAGAAAAACATCACGGGGTGGTGCGCATTGTATGGGTGTGTGTTACATTACATTCACTAGCAGGAGTGAGAAAAACATCACGGGGTGTTGCGCATTGTATGGGTGTGTGTTACATTACATTCACTAGTAGGAGTGAGAAAAACATCACGGGGTGGTGCGCATTGTATGGGTGTGTGTTACATTAGATTCACTAGTAGGAGTGAGAAAAACATCACGGGGTGGTGCGCATTGTATGGGTGTGTGTTACATTACATTCACTAGTAGGAGTGAGAAAAACATCACGGGGTGGTGCGCATTGTATGGGCGTGTGTTACATTACATTCACTAGTAGGAGTGAGAAAAACATCACGGGGTGGTGCGCATTATATGGGTGTGTGTTACATTACATTCACTAGTAGGAGTGTGAAAAACATCACGGGGTGGTGCGCATTGTATGGGTGTGTGTTACATTACATTCACTAGTAGGAGTGAGAAAAACATCATGGGGTGGTGCACATTGTATGGGTGTGTGTTACATTACATTCACTAGTAGCAGTGAGAAAAACATCACGGGGTGGTGCGCATTGTATGGGTGTTTGTTACATTACATTCACTAGTAGGAGTGAGAAAACATCACTTGGTGGTGCGCATTGTATGGGTGTGTGTTACATTAGATTTACTAGTAGGAGGGAAAAAAACATCACGGGGTGGTGCGCATTGTATGGGTGTGTGTTACGTTACATTCACTAGTAGGAGTGAGAAAAACATCACGGGGTGGTGCGCATTGTATGGGTGTGTGTTACGTTACATTCACTAGTAGGAGTGAGAAAAACATCACGGGGTGGTGCGCATTGTATGGGTGTGTGTTACGTTACATTCACTAGTAGGAGTGAGAAAAACATCACGGGGTGGTGCGCATTGTATGGGTGTGTGTTATGTTACATTTACTAGTAGGAGTGAGAAAAACATCACGGGGTAGTGCGCATAGTATGGGTGTGTGTTACGTTACATACACTAGTAGGAGTGAGAAAAACATCACGGGGTGGTGCGCATTGTATGGGTGTGTGTTACGTTACAATCACTAGTAGGAGTGAGAAAAACATCACGGGGTGGTGCGCATTGTATGGGTTTGTGTTACGTTACATTCACTAGTAGCAGTGAGAAAAACATCACGGGGTGGTGCGCATTGTATGGGTTTGTGTTACTTTACATTCACTAGTAGCAGTGAGAAAAACATCACTGGGTGGTGCGCATTGTATGGGTGTGTCTTACATTACATTCACTACCAGGAGTGAAAAAAACATCACGGGGTGGTGCGCATTGTATGGGTGTGTGTTACATTACATTCACTAGTAGGAGTGAGAAAAACATCACGGGGTGGTGCGCATTGTATGGGTGTGTGTTACATTACATTCAATAGTAGCAGTGAGAAAAACATCACAGGGTGGTGCGCATTGTATGGGTGTGTGTTACATTACATTCACTAGTAGGAGTGAGAAAAACATCACGGGGTGGTGCGCATTGTATGGGTGTGTGTTACATTACATTCACTAGCAGGAGTGAGAAAAACATCACGGGGTGGTGCGCATTGTATGGGTGTGTGTTACATTACATTCACTAGTAGCAGTGAGAAAAACATCACGGGGTGGTGCGCATTGTATGGGTGTGTGTTACATTACATTCACTAGTAGGAGTGAGAAAAACATCACGGGGTGGTGCGCATTGTATGGGTGTGTGTTACGTTACATTTACTAGTAGGAGTGAGAAAAACATCACGGGGTGGTGCGCATTGTATGGGTGTGTGTTATGTTACATTCACTAGTAGGAGTGAGAAAAACATCACGGGGTGGTGCGCATTGTATGGGTTTGTGTTACCTTACATTCACTAGTAGCAGTGAGAAAAACATCACGGGTTGGTGCGCATTGTATGGGTGTGTGTTACATTACATTCACTAGCAGGAGTGAGAAAAACATCACGGGGTGTTGCGCATTGTATGGGTGTGTGTTACATTACATTCACTAGCAGGAGTGAGAAAAACATCACGGGGTGGTGCGCATTGTATGGGTGTGTGTTACATTACATTCACTAGCAGGAGTGAGAAAAACATCACTGGGTGGTGCGCATTGTATGGGTGTGTGTTACATTACATTCACTAGCAGGAGTGAGAAAAACATCACTGGGTGGTGCGCATTGTATGGGTGTGTGTTACATTACATTCACTAGTAGCAGTGAGAAAAACATCACGGGGTGGTTCGCATTGTATGGGTGTATGTTACATTAGATTTACTAGTAGGAGTGAGAAAAACATCACGGGGTGGTGCGCAATGTATGTGTGTGTGTTACATTACATTCACTAGTAGGAGTGAGAAAAACATCACGGGGTGGTGCGCATTGTATGGGCGTGTGTTACATTACATTCACTAGTAGCAGTGAGAAAAACATCACGGGGTGGTGCGCATTGTATGGGTGTGTGTTACATTACATTCACTAGTAGGAGTGAGAAAAACATCACGGGGTGTTGCGCATGGTATGGGTGTGTGTTACATTACAGTCACTAGTAGGAGTGAGAAAAACATCACGGGGTGGTGCGCATTGTATGGGTGTGTGTTACATTACATTCACTAGTAGGAGTGAGAAAAACATCACGGGGTGGTGCGCATTGTATGGGCGTGTGTTACATTACATTCACTAGTAGCAGTGAGAAAAACATCACGGGGTGGTGCGCATTGTATGGGTGTGTGTTACATTACATTCACTAGTAGGAGTGAGAAAAACATCACGGGGTGGTGCGCATTGTATGGGTGTGTGTTACATTACATTCACTAGTAGGAGTGTGGAAAACTTCACGGGGTGGTGCGCATTGTATGGGTGTGTGTTACATTACATTCACTAGTAGGAGTGAGAAAAACAGCACGGGGTGGTGCGCATTGTATGGGTGTGTGTTACATTACATTCACTAGTAGCAGTGAGAAAAACATCACGGGGTGGTGCGCATTGTATGGGTGTGTGTTACATTACATTCACTAGTAGGAGTGAGAAAAACATCACTTGGTGGTGCGCATTGTATGGGTGTGTGTTACATTAGATTTACTAGTAGGAGTGAAAAAAACATCACAGGGTGGTGCGCAATGTATGGGTGTGTGTTACATTACATTCACTAGTAGGAGTGAGAAAAACATCACGGGGTGGTGCGCATGGTATGGGTGTGTGTTACATTACATTCACTAGTAGGAGTGAGAAAAACATCACGGGGTGGTGCGCATTGTATGGGTGTGTGTTACATTAGATTCACTAGTAGGAGTGAGAAAAACATCACGGGGTGGTGCGCATTGTATGGGCGTGTGTTACATTACATTCACTAGTAGGAGTGAGAAAAACATCACGGGGTGGTGCGCATTGTATGGGCGTGTGTTACATTACATTCACTAGTAGGAGTGAGAAAAACATCACGGGGTGGTGCGCATTGTATGGGTGTGTGTTACATTACATTCACTAGTAGGAGTGAGAAAAACATCACGGGGTGGTGCGCATTGTATGGGTGTGTGTTACATTACATTCACTAGTAGCAGTGAGAAAAACATCACGGGGTGGTGCGCATTGTATGGGTGTGTGTTACATTACATTCACTAGTAGGAGTGAGAAAAACATCACTTGGTGGTGCGCATTGTATGGGTGTGTGTTACATTAGATTTACTAGTAGGAGTGAAAAAAACATCACGGGGTGGTGCGCATTGTATGGGTGTGTGTTACGTTACATTCACTAGTAGGAGTGAGAAAAACATCACGGGGTGGTGCGCATTGTATGGGTGTGTGTTACGTTACATTCACTAGTAGGAGTGAGAAAAACATCACGGGGTGGTGCGCATTGTATGGGTGTGTGTTATGTTACATTTACTAGTAGGAGTGAGAAAAACATCACGGGGTAGTGCGCATAGTATGGGTGTGTGTTACGTTACATACACTAGTAGGAGTGAGAAAAACATCACGGGGTGGTGCGCATTGTATGGGTGTGTGTTACGTTACAATCACTAGTAAGAGTGAGAAAAACATCACGGGGTGGTGCGCATTGTATGGGTTTGTGTTACATTACATTCACTAGTAGCAGTGAGAAAACCATCACGGGGTGGTGCGCATTGTATGGGTTTGTGTTACGTTACATTCACTAGTAGCAGTGAGAAAAACATCACGGGGTTGTGCGCATTGTATGGGTGTGTCTTACATTACATTCACTACCAGGAGTGAGAAAAACATCACGGGATGGAGCGCATTGTATGGGTGTGTGTTACATTACATTCACTATTAGGAGTGAGAAAAACATCACGGGGTGGTGCGCATTGTATGGGTGTGTGTTACATTACATTCAATAGTAGCAGTGAGAAAAACATCACAGTGTGGTGCGCATTGTATGGGTGTGTGTTACATTACATTCACTAGTAGGAGTGAGAAAAACATCACGGGGTGGTGCGCATTGTATGGGTGTGTGTTACATTACATTCACTAGTAGGAGTGAGAAAAACATCACGGGGTGGTGAGCATTGTATGGTTGTGTGTTACATTACATTCACTAGTAGCAGTGAGAAAAACATCACGGGGTGGTGCGCATTGTATGGGTGTGTGTTACATTACATTCACTAGCAGGAGCAAGAAAAACATCACGGGGTGGTGCGCATTGTATGGGTGTGTGTTACATTACATTCACTAGCAGGAGTGAGAAAAACATCACGGGGTGGTGCGCATTGTATGGGTGTGTGTTACATTACATTCACTAGTAGGAGTGAGAAAAACATCATGGGGTGGTGCGCATTGTATGGGTGTGTGGTACATTACATTCACTAGTAGGAGTGAGAAAAACATCACGGGGTGGTGCGCATTGTATGGGTGTGTGTTACGTTACATTCACTAGTAGGAGTGAGAAAAACATCACGGGGTGGTGCGCATTGTATGGGTGTGTGTTACATTACATTCACTAGTAGGAGTGAGAAAAACATCACGTGGTGGTGCGCATTGTATGGGTGTGTGTTACGTTACATTCACTAGTAGGAGTGAGAAAAACATCACGGGGTGGTGCGCATTGCATGGGTGTGTGTTACATTACATTCACTAGTAGCAGTGAGAAAAACATCACGGGGTGGTGCGCAATGTATGGGTGTGTGTTACATTAGATTCACTAGTAGGAGTGAGAAAAACATCACGGGGTGGTGCGCATGGTATGGGTGTGTGTTACATTACATTCACTAGTAGGAGTGAGAAAAACATCACGGGGTGGTGCGCATTGTATGGGTGTGTGTTACATTAGATTCACTAGTAGGAGTGAGAAAAACATCACGGGGTGGTGCGCATTGTATGGGTGTGTGTTACATTACATTCACTAGTAGGAGTGAGAAAAACATCACGGGGTGGTGCGCATTGTATGGGCGTGTGTTACATTACATTCACTAGTAGGAGTGAAAAAAACATCACGGGGTGGTGCGCATTGTATGGGTGTGTGTTACATTACATTCACTAGTAGGAGTGTGAAAAACATCACGGGGTGGTGCGCATTGTATGGGTGTGTGTTACATTACATTCACTAGTAGGAGTGAGAAAAACATCATGGGGTGGTGCGCATTGTATGGGTGTGTGTTACATTACATTCACTAGTAGCAGTGAGAAAAACATCACGGGGTGGTGCGCATTGTATGGGTGTGTGTTGCATTACATTCACTAGTAGGAGTGAGAAAACATCACTTGGTGGTGCGCATTGTATGGGTGTGTGTTACATTAGATTTACTAGTAGGAGGGAAAAAAACATCACGGGGTGGTGCGCATTGTATGGGTGTGTGTTACGTTACATTCACTAGTAGGAGTGAGAAAAACATAACGGGGTGGTGCGCATTGTATGGGTGTGTGTTACGTTACATTCACTAGTAGGAGTGAGAAAAACATCACGGGGTGGTGCGCATTGTATGGGTGTGTGTTACGTTACATTCACTAGTAGGAGTGAGAAAAACATCACGGGGTGGTGCGCATTGTATGGGTGTGTGTTATGTTACATTTACTAGTAGGAGTGAGAAAAACATCACGGGGTAGTGCGCATAGTATGGGTGTGTGTTACGTTACATACACTAGTAGGAGTGAGAAAAACATCACGGGGTGGTGCGTATTGTATGGGTGTGTGTTACGTTACAATCACTAGTAGGAGTGAGAAAAACATCACGGGGTGGTGCGCATTGTATGGGTTTGTGTTACGTTACATTCACTAGTAGCAGTGAGAAAAACATCACGGGGTGGTGCGCATTGTATGGGTTTGTGTTACGTTACATTCACTAGTAGCAGTGAGAAAAACATCACTGGGTGGTGCGCATTGTATGGGTGTGTCTTACATTACATTCACTACCAGGAGTGAAAAAAACATCACGGGGTGGTGCGCATTGTATGGGTGTGTGTTACATTACATTCACTAGTAGGAGTGAGAAAAACATCACGGGGTGGTGCGCATTGTATGGGTGTGTGTTACATTACATTCAATAGTAGCAGTGAGAAAAACATCACACGGTGGTGCGCATTGTATGGGTGTGTGTTACATTACATTCACTAATAGGAGTGAGAAAAACATCACGGGGTGGTGCGCATTGTATGGGTGTGTGTTACATTACATTCACTAGTAGGAGTGAGAAAAACATCACGGGGTGGTGAGCATTGTATGGTTGTGTGTTACATTACATTCACTAGTAGCAGTGAGAAAAATATCACGGGGTGGTGCGCATTGTATGGGTGTGTGTTACATTACATTCACTAGCAGGAGTGAGAAAAACATCACGGGGTGGTGCGCATTGTATGGGTGTGTGTTACATTACATTCACTAGTAGGAGTGAGAAAAACATCACGGGGTGGTGCGCATTGTATGGGTGTGTGTTACATTACATTCACTAGCAGGAGTGAGAAAAACATCACTGGGTGGTGCGCATTGTATGGGTGTGTGTTACATTACATTCACTAGCAGGAGTGAGAAAAACATCACGGGGTGGTGAGCATTGTATGGGTGTGTGTTACATTACATTCACTAGTAGGAGTGAGAAAAACATCACGGGGTGGTGCGCATTGTATGGGTGTGTGGTACATTACATTCACTAGTAGGAGTGAGAAAAACATCACGGGGTGGTGCGCATTGTATGGGTGTGTGTTACGTTACATTCACTAGTAGGAGTGAGAAAAACATCACGGGGTGGTGCGCATTGTATGGGTGTGTGTTACATTACATTCACTAGTAGGAATGAGAAAAACATCACGTGGTGGTGCGCATTGTATGGGTGTGTGTTACGTTACATTCACTAGTAGGAGTGAGAAAAACATCACGGGGTGGTGCGCATTGTATGGGTGTGTGTTATGTTACATTCACTAGTAAGAGTGAGAAAAACATCACGGGGTGGTGCGCATTGTATGGGTTTGTGTTACGTTACATTCACTAGTAGCAGTGAGAAAAACATCACGGGGTGGTGCGCATTGTATGGGTGTGTGTTACATTACATTCACTAGCAGGAGTGAGAAAAACATCACGGGGTGGTGCGCATTGTGTGGTTGTGTGTTACATTACATTCACTAGCAGGAGTGAGAAAAACATCACGGGGTGGTGCGCATTGTATGGGTGTGTGTTACATTACATTCACTAGCAGGAGTGAGAAAAACATCACTGGGTGGTGCGCATTGTATGGGTGTGTGTTACATTACATTCACTAGTAGCAGTGAGAAAAACATCACGGGGTGGTGCGCATTGTATGGGTGTGTGTTACATTACATTCACTAGTAGCAGTGAGAAAAACATCACGGGGTGGTGCGCATTGTATGGGTGTGTGTTACATTAGATTTACTAGTAGGAGTGAGAAAAACATCACGGGGTGGTGCGCAATGTATGGGTGTGTGTTACATTAGATTCACTAGTAGGAGTGAGAAAAACATCACGGGGTGGTGCGCATGGTATGGGTGTGTGTTACATTAGATTCACTAGTAGGAGTGAGAAAAACATCACGGGGTGGTGCGCATTGTATGGGTGTGTGTTACATTACATTCACTAGTAGGAGTGAGAAAAACATCACGGGGTGGTGCGCATTGTATGGGTGTGTGTTACATTACATTCACAAGTAGTAGTGAGAAAATCATCACGGGGTGGTGCGCATTGTATGGGCGTGTGTTACATTACATTCACTAGTAGCAGTGAGAAAAACATCACGGGGTGGTGCGCATTGTATGGGTGTGTGTTACATTACATTCACTAGTAGGAGTGAGAAAAACATCACGGGGTGGTGGGCATTATATGGGTGTGTGTTACATTACATTCACTAGTAGGAGTGTGAAAAACATCACGGGGTGGTGCGCATTGTATGGGTGTGTGTTACATTACATTCACTAGTAGGAGTGAGAAAAAGAGCACGGGGTGGTGCGCATTGTATGGGTGTGTGTTACATTACATTCACTAGTAGCAGTGAGAAAAACATCACGGGGTGGTGCGCATTGTATGGGTGTGTGTTACATTACATTCACTAGTAGGAGTGAGAAAAACATCACTTGGTGGTGCGCATTGTATGGGTGTGTGTTACATTAGATTTACTAGTAGGAGTGAAAAAAACATCACGGGGTGGTGCGCAATGTATGGGTGTGTGTTACATTAGATTCACTAGTAGGAGTGAGAAAAACATCACGGGGTGGTGCGCATGGTATGGGTGTGTGTTACATTACATTCACTAGTAGGAGTGAGAAAAACATCACGGGGTGGTGCGCATTGTATGGGTGTGTGTTACATTACATTCACTAGTAGGAGTGAGAAAAACATCACGGGGTGGTGCGCATTGTATGGGTGTGTGTTACATTACATTCACTAGTAGGAGTGAGAAAAACATCACGGGGTGGTGCGCATTGTATGGGTGTGTGTTACATTACATTCACTAGCAGGAGTGAGAAAAACATCACGGGGTGGTGCGCATTGTATGGGCGTGTGTTACATTACATTCACTTGTAGGAGTGAGAAAAACATCACGGGGTGGTGCGCATTGTATGGGTGTGTGTTACATTACATTCACTAGTAGGAGTGAGAAAAACATCACTTGGTGGTGCGCATTGTATGGGTGTGTGTTACATTAGATTTACTAGTAGGAGTGAAAAAAACATCACGGGGTGGTGCGCAATGTATGGGTGTGTGTTACATTAGATTCACTAGTAGGAGTGAGAAAAACATCACGGGGTGGTGCGCATGGTATGGGTGTGTGTTACATTACATTCACTAGTAGGAGTGAGAAAAACATCACGGGGTGGTGCGCATTGTATGGGTGTGTGTTACATTACATTCACTAGTAGGAGTGAGAAAAACAGCACGGGGTGGTGCGCATTGTATGGGCGTGTGTTACATTACATTCACTTGTAGGAGTGAGAAAAACATCACGGGGTGGTGCGCATTGTATGGGTGTGTGTTACATTACATTCACTAGTAGGAGTGTGAAAATCATCACGGGGAGGTGCGCATTGTATGGGTGTGTGTTACATTACATTCACTAGTAGGAGTGAGAAAAACATCACGGGGTGGTGCGCATTGTATGGGTGTGTGTTACATTACATTCACTAGTAGCAGTGAGAAAAACATCACGGGGTGGTGCGCATTGTATGGGTGTGTGTTACATTACATTCACTAGTAGGAGTGAGAAAAACATCACGGGGTGGTGGGCATTATATGGGTGTGTGTTACATTACATTCACTAGTAGGAGTGAGAAAAACATCACTTGGTGGTGCGCATTGTATGGGTGTGTGTTACATTAGATTTACTAGTAGGAGTGAAAAAAACATCACGGGGTGGTGCGCAATGTATGGGTGTGTGTTACATTAGATTCACTAGTAGGAGTGAGAAAAACATCACGGGGTGGTGCGCATGGTATGGGTGTGTGTTACATTACATTCACTAGTAGGAGTGAGAAAAACATCACGGGGTGGTGCGCATTGTATGGGTGTGTGTTACATTAGATTCACTAGTAGGAGTGAGAAAAACATCACGGGGTGGTGCGCATTGTATGGGTGTGTGTTACATTTCATTCACTAGTAGGAGTGAGAAAAACATCACGGGGTGGTGCGCATTGTATGGGCGTGTGTTACATTACATTCACTAGTAGCAGTGAGAAAAACATCACGGGGTGGTGCGCATTGTATGGGCGTGTGTTACATTACATTCACTAGTAGGAGTGAGAAAAACATCACGGGGTGGTGCGCATTGTATGGGTGTGTGTTACATTACATTCACTAGTAGGAGTGTGAAAAACATCACGGGGTGGTGCGCATTGTATGGGTGTGTGTTACATTACATTCACTAGCAGGAGTGAGAAAAACATTACGGGGTGGTGCGCATGGTATGGGTGTGTGTTACCTTACATTCACTAGTAGGAGTGAGAAAAACATCACGGGGTGGTGCGCATTGTATGGGTGTGTGTTACATTACATTCACTAGTAGGAGTGAGAAAAATATCACGTGCTGGTGAGCATTGCATGGGTGTGTGTTACATAACATTCACTAGTAGCAGTGAGAAAAACATCACGGGGTGGTGTGCATTGTATGGGTGTGTGTTACATTACATTCACTAGTAGGAGTGAGAAAAACATCACGGGGTGGTGAGCATTGTATGGTTGTGTGTTACATTACATTCACTAGTAGCAGTGAGAAAAACATCACGGGGTGGTGCGCATTGTATGGGTGTGTGTTACATTACATTCACTAGCAGGAGTGAGAAAAACATCACGGGGTGGTGCGCATTGTATGGGTGTGTGTTACATTACATTCACTAGCAGGAGTGAGAAAAACATCACGGGGTGTTGCGCATTGTATGGGTGTGTGTTACATTAAATTCACTAGCAGGAGTGAGAAAAACATCACGGGGTGGTGCGCATTGTATGGGTGTTTGTTACAATACATTCACTAGCAGGAGTGAGAAAAACATCACTGGGTGGTGCGCATTGTATGGGTGTGTGTTACATTACATTCACTAGTAGGAGTGTGAAAAACATCACGGGGTGGTGCGCATTGTATGGGTGTGTGTTACATTACATTCACTAGTAGGAGTGAGAAAAAGAGCACGGGGTGGTGCGCATTGTATGGGTGTGTGTTACATTACATTCACTAGTAGCAGTGAGAAAAACATCACGGGGTGGTGCGCATTGTATGGGTGTGTGTTACATTACATTCACTAGTAGGAGTGAGAAAAACATCACTTGGTGGTGCGCATTGTATGGGTGTGTGTTACATTAGATTTACTAGTAGGAGTGAAAAAAACATCACGGGGTGGTGCGCAATGTATGGGTGTGTGTTACATTAGATTCACTAGTAGGAGTGAGAAAAACATCACGGGGTGGTGCGCATGGTATGGGTGTGTGTTACATTACATTCACTAGTAGGAGTGAGAAAACCATCACGGGGTGGTGCGCATTGTATGGGTGTGTGTTACATTACATTCACTAGTAGGAGTGAGAAAAACATCACGGGGTGGTGCGCATTGTATGGGTGTGTGTTACATTACATTCACTAGTAGGAGTGAGAAAAACATCACGGGGTGGTGCGCATTGTATGGGTGTGTGTTACATTACATTCACAGTAGGAGTGAGAAAAACATCACGGGGTGGTGCGCATTGTATGGGCGTGTGTTACATTACATTCACTTGTAGGAGTGAGAAAAACATCACGGGGTGGTGCGCATTGTATGGGTGTGTGTTACATTACATTCACTAGTAGGAGTGAGAAAAACATCACTTGGTGGTGCGCATTGTATGGGTGTGTGTTACATTAGATTTACTAGTAGGAGTGAAAAAAACATCACGGGGTGGTGCGCAATGTATGGGTTTGTGTTACATTAGATTCACTAGTACGAGTGAGAAAAACATCACGGGGTGGTGCGCATGGTATGGGTGTGTGTTACATTACATTCACTAGTAGGAGTGAGAAAAACATCACGGGGTGGTGCGCATTGTATGGGTGTGTGTTACATTACATTCACTAGTAGGAGTGAGAAAAACATCACGGGGTGGTGCGCATTGTATGGGTGTGTGTTACATTACATTCACTAGTAGCAGTGAGAAAAACATCACGGGGTGGTGCGCATTGTATGGCTGTGTGTTACATTACATTCACTAGTAGGAGTGAGAAAAACAGCACGGGGTGGTGCGCATTGTATGGGCGTGTGTTACATTACATTCACTTGTAGGAGTGAGAAAAACATCACGGGGTGGTGCGCATTGTATGGGTGTGTGTTACATTACATTCACTAGTAGGAGTGTGAAAATCATCACGGGGAGGTGCGCATTGTATGGGTGTGTGTTACATTACATTCACTAGTAGGAGTGAGAAAAACATCACGGGGTGGTGCGCATTGTATGGGTGTGTGTTACATTACATTCACTAGTAGCAGTGAGAAAAACATCACGGGGTGGTGCGCATTGTATGGGTGTGTGTTACATTACATTCACTAGTAGGAGTGAGAAAAACATCACGGGGTGGTGGGCATTATATGGGTGTGTGTTACATTACATTCACTAGTAGGAGTGAGAAAAACATCACTTGGTGGTGCGCATTGTATGGGTGTGTGTTACATTAGATTTACTAGTAGGAGTGAAAAAAACATCACGGGGTGGTGCGCAATGTATGGGTGTGTGTTACATTAGATTCACTAGTAGGAGTGAGAAAAACATCACGGGGTGGTGCGCATGGTATGGGTGTGTGTTACATTACATTCACTAGTAGGAGTGAGAAAAACATCACGGGGTGGTGCGCATTGTATGGGTGTGTGTTACATTAGATTCACTAGTAGGAGTGAGAAAAACATCACGGGGTGGTGCGCATTGTATGGGTGTGTGTTACATTACATTCACTAGTAGGAGTGAGAAAAACATCACGGGGTGGTGCGCATTGTATGGGCGTGTGTTACATTACATTCACTAGTAGCAGTGAGAAAAACATCACGGGGTGGTGCGCATTGTATGGGCGTGTGTTACATTACATTCACTAGTAGGAGTGAGAAAAACATCACGGGGTGGTGCGCATTGTATGGGTGTGTGTTACATTACATTCACTAGTAGGAGTGTGAAAAACATCACGGGGTGGTGCGCATTGTATGGGTGTGTGTTACATTACATTCACTAGCAGGAGTGAGAAAAACATTACGGGGTGGTGCGCATGGTATGGGTTTGTGTTACATTACATTCACTAGTAGGAGTGAGAAAAACATCACGGGGTGGTGCGCATTGTATGGGTGTGTGTTACATTACATTCACTAGTAGGAGTGAGAAAAATATCACGTGGTGGTGAGCATTGCATGGGTGTGTGTTACATAACATTCACTAGTAGCAGTGAGAAAAACATCACGGGGTGGTGTGCATTGTATGGGTGTGTGTTACATTACATTCACTAGTAGGAGTGAGAAAAACATCACGGGGTGGTGAGCATTGTATGGTTGTGTGTTACATTACATTCACTAGTAGCAGTGAGAAAAACATCACGGGGTGGTGCGCATTGTATGGGTGTGTGTTACATTACATTCACTAGCAGGAGTGAGAAAAACATCACGGGGTGGTGCGCATTGTATGGGTGTGTGTTACATTACATTCACTAGCAGGAGTGAGAAAAACATCACGGGGTGGTGCGCATTGTATGGGTGTGTGTTACATTACATTCACTAGCAGGAGTGAGAAAAACATCACGGGGTGGTGCGCATTGTATGGGTGTTTGTTACAATACATTCACTAGCAGGAGTGAGAAAAACATCACTGGGTGGTGCGCATTGTATGGGTGTTTGTTACAATACATTCACTAGCAGGAGTGAGAAAAACATCACTGGGTGGTGCGCATTGCATGGGCGTGTGTTACATTACATTCACTAGTAGCAGTGAGAAAAACATCACGGGGTGGTGCGCATTGTATGGGTGTGTGTTACATTACATTCACTAGTAGGAGTGAGAAAAACATCACGGGGTGGTGCGCATTGTATGGGTGTGTGTTACATTAGATTCACTAGTAGGAGTGAGAAAAACATCACGGGGTGGTGCGCATGGTATGGGTGTGTGTTACATTACATTCACTAGTAGGAGTGAGAAAAACATCACGGGGTGGTGCGCATTGTATGGGTGTGTGTTACATTACATTCACTAGTAGGAGTGAGAAAAACATCACGGGGTGGTGCGCATTGTATGGGTGTGTGTTACGTTACATTTACTAGTAGGAGTGAGAAAAACATCACGGGGTGGTGCGCATTGTATGGGTGTGTGTTATGTTACATTCACTAGTAGGAGTGAGAAAAACATCACGGGGTGGTGCGCATTGTATGGGTTTGTGTTACCTTACATTCACTAGTAGCAGTGAGAAAAACATCACGGGGTGGTGCGCATTGTATGGGTGTGTGTTACATTACATTCACTAGCAGGAGTGAGAAAAACATCACGGGGTGTTGCGCATTGTATGGGTGTGTGTTACATTACATTCAATAGCAGGAGTGAGAAAAACATCACGGGGTGGTGCGCATTGTATGGGTGTGTGTTACATTACATTCACTAGCAGGAGTGAGAAAAACATCACTGGGTGGTGCGCATTGTATGGGTGTGTGTTACATTACATTCACTAGCAGGAGTGAGAAAAACATCACTGGGTGGTGCGCATTGTATGGGTGTGTGTTACATTACATTCACTAGTAGCAGTGAGAAAAACATCACGGGGTGGTGCGCATTGTATGGGTGTGTGTTACATTACATTCCCTAGTAGCAGTGAGAAAAACTTCACGGGGTGGTGCGCATTGTATGGGTGTGTGTTACATTAGATTTACTAGTAGGAGTGAGAAAAACATCACGGGGTGGTGCGCAATGTATGTGTGTGTGTTACATTACATTCACTAGTAGGAGTGAGAAAAACATCACGGGGTGGTGCGCATGGTATGGGTGTGTGTTACATTACAGTCACTAGTAGGAGTGAGAAAAACATCACGGGGTGGTGCGCATTGTATGGGTGTGTGTTACATTACATTCACTAGTAGGAGTGAGAAAAACATCACGGGGTGGTGCGCATTGTATGGGCGTGTGTTACATTACATTCACTAGTAGCAGTGAGAAAAACATCACGGGGTGGTGCGCATTGTATGGGTGTGTGTTACATTACATTCACTAGTAGGAGTGAGAAAAACATCACGGGGTGGTGCGCATTGTATGGGTGTGTGTTACATTACATTCACTAGTAGGAGTGTGGAAAACTTCACGGGGTGGTGTGCATTGTATGGGTGTGTGTTACATTACATTCACTAGTAGGAGTGAGAAAAACAGCACGGGGTGGTGCGCATTGTATGGGTGTGTGTTACATTACATTCACTAGTAGCAGTGAGAAAAACATCACGGGGTGGTGCGCATTGTATGGGTGTGTGTTACATTACATTCACTAGTAGGAGTGAGAAAAACATCACTTGGTGGTGCGCATTGTATGGGTGTGTGTTACATTAGATTTACTAGTAGGAGTGAAAAAAACATCACAGTGTGGTGCGCATTGTATGGGTGTGTGTTACATTACATTCACTAGTAGGAGTGAGAAAAACATCACGGGGTGGTGCGCATGGTATGGGTGTGTGTTACATTACATTCACTAGTAGGAGTGAGAAAAACATCACGGGGTGGTGCGCATTGTATGGGTGTGTGTTACATTAGATTCACTAGTAGGAGTGAGAAAAACATCACGGGGTGGTGCGCATTGTATGGGCGTGTGTTACATTACATTCACTAGTAGGAGTGAGAAAAACATCACGGGGTGGTGCGCATTGTATGGGCGTGTGTTACATTACATTCACTAGTAGGAGTGAGAAAAACATCACGGGGTGGTGCGCATTGTATGGGTGTGTGTTACATTACATTCACTAGTAGGAGTGAGAAAAACATCACGGGGTGGTGCGCATTGTATGGGTGTGTGTTACATTACATTCACTAGTAGCAGTGAGAAAAACATCACGGGGTGGTGCGCATTGTATGGGTGTGTGTTACATTACATTCACTAGTAGGAGTGAGAAAAACATCACTTGGTGGTGCGCATTGTATGGGTGTGTGTTACATTAGATTTACTAGTAGGAGTGAAAAAAACATCACGGGGTGGTGCGCATTGTATGGGTGTGTGTTACGTTACATTCACTAGTAGGAGTGAGAAAAACATCACGGGGTGGTGCGCATTGTATGGGTGTGTGTTACGTTACATTCACTAGTAGGAGTGAGAAAAACATCACGGGGTGGTGCGCATTGTATGGGTGTGTGTTACGTTACATTCACTAGTAGGAGTGAGAAAAACATCACGGGGTGGTGCGCATTGTATGGGTGTGTGTTATGTTACATTTACTAGTAGGAGTGAGAAAAACATCACGGGGTAGTGCGCATAGTATGGGTGTGTGTTACGTTACATACACTAGTAGAAGTGAGAAAAACATCACGGGGTGGTGCGCATTGTATGGGTGTGTGTTACGTTACAATCACTAGTAAGAGTGAGAAAAACATCACGGGGTGGTGCGCATTGTATGGGTTTGTGTTACATTACATTCACTAGTAGCAGTGAGAAAAACATCACGGGGTGGTGCGCATTGTATGGGTTTGTGTTACGTTACATTCACTAGTAGCAGTGAGAAAAACATCACGGGGTTGTGCGCATTGTATGGGTGTGTCTTACATTACATTCACTACCAGGAGTGAGAAAAACATCACGGGATGGAGCGCATTGTATGGGTGTGTGTTACATTACATTCACTATTAGGAGTGAGAAAAACATCACGGGGTGGTGCGCATTGTATGGGTGTGTGTTACATTACATTCAATAGTAGCAGTGAGAAAAACATCACAGTGTGGTGCGCATTGTATGGGTGTGTGTTACATTACATTCACTAGTAGGAGTGAGAAAAACATCACGGGGTGGTGCGCATTGTATGGGTGTGTGTTACATTACATTCACTAGTAGGAGTGAGAAAAACATCACGGGGTGGTGAGCATTGTATGGTTGTGTGTTACATTACATTCACTAGTAGCAGTGAGAAAAACATCACGGGGTGGTGCGCATTGTATGGGTGTGTGTTACATTACATTCACTAGCAGGAGCAAGAAAAACATCACGGGGTGGTGCGCATTGTATGGGTGTGTGTTACATTACATTCACTAGCAGGAGTGAGAAAAACATCACGGGGTGGTGCGCATTGTATGGGTGTGTGTTACATTACATTCACTAGTAGGAGTGAGAAAAACATCACGGGGTGGTGCGCATTGCATGGGTGTGTGGTACATTACATTCACTAGTAGGAGTGAGAAAAACATCACGGGGTGGTGCGCATTGTATGGGTGTGTGTTACGTTACATTCACTAGTAGGAGTGAGAAAAACATCACGGGGTGGTGCGCATTGTATGGGTGTGTGTTACATTACATTCACTAGTAGGAGTGAGAAAAACATCACGTGGTGGTGTGCATTGTATGGGTGTGTGTTACGTTACATTCACTAGTAGGAGTGAGAAAAACATCACGGGGTGGTGCGCATTGTATGGGTGTGTGTTACGTTACATTCACTAGTAGCAGTGAGAAAAACATCACGGGGTGGTGCGCAATGTATGGGTGTGTGTTACATTAGATTCACTAGTAGGAGTGAGAAAAACATCACGGGGTGGTGCGCATGGTATGGGTGTGTGTTACATTACATTCACTAGTAGGAGTGAGAAAAACATCACGGGGTGGTGCGCATTGTATGGGTGTGTGTTACATTAGATTCACTAGTAGGAGTGAGAAAAACATCACGGGGTGGTGCGCATTGTATGGGTGTGTGTTACATTACATTCACTAGTAGGAGTGAGAAAAACATCACGGGGTGGTGCGCATTGTATGGGCGTGTGTTACATTACATTCACTAGTAGGAGTGAGAAAAACATCACGGGGTGGTGCGCATTGTATGGGTGTGTGTTACATTACATTCACTAGTAGGAGTGTGAAAAACATCACGGGGTGGTGCGCATTGTATGGGTGTGTGTTACATTACATTCACTAGTAGGAGTGAGAAAAACATCATGGGGTGGTGCGCATTGTATGGGTGTGTGTTACATTACATTCACTAGTAGCAGTGAGAAAAACATCACGGGGTGGTGCGCATTGTATGGGTGTGTGTTGCATTACATTCACTAGTAGGAGTGAGAAAACATCACTTGGTGGTGCGCATTGTATGGGTGTGTGTTACATTAGATTTACTAGTAGGAGGGAAAAAAACATCAAGGGGTGGTGCGCATTGTATGGGTGTTTGTTACAATACATTCACTAGCAGGAGTGAGAAAAACATCACTGGGTGGTGCGCATTGTATGGGTGTTTGTTACAATACATTCACTAGCAGGAGTGAGAAAAACATCACTGGGTGGTGCGCATTGCATGGGCGTGTGTTACATTACATTCACTAGTAGCAGTGAGAAAAACATCACGGGGTGGTGCGCATTGTATGGGTGTGTGTTACATTACATTCACTAGTAGGAGTGAGAAAAACATCACGGGGTGGTGCGCATTGTATGGGTGTGTGTTACATTAGATTCACTAGTAGGAGTGAGAAAAACATCACGGGGTGGTGCGCATGGTATGGGTGTGTGTTACATTACATTCACTAGTAGGAGTGAGAAAAACATCACGGGGTGGTGCGCATTGTATGGGTGTGTGTTACATTACATTCACTAGTAGGAGTGAGAAAAACATCACGGGGTGGTGCGCATTGTATGGGTGTGTGTTACGTTACATTTACTAGTAGGAGTGAGAAAAACATCACGGGGTGGTGCGCATTGTATGGGTGTGTGTTATGTTACATTCACTAGTAGGAGTGAGAAAAACATCACGGGGTGGTGCGCATTGTATGGGTTTGTGTTACCTTACATTCACTAGTAGCAGTGAGAAAAACATCACGGGGTGGTGCGCATTGTATGGGTGTGTGTTACATTACATTCACTAGCAGGAGTGAGAAAAACATCACGGGGTGTTGCGCATTGTATGGGTGTGTGTTACATTACATTCAATAGCAGGAGTGAGAAAAACATCACGGGGTGGTGCGCATTGTATGGGTGTGTGTTACATTACATTCACTAGCAGGAGTGAGAAAAACATCACTGGGTGGTGCGCATTGTATGGGTGTGTGTTACATTACATTCACTAGCAGGAGTGAGAAAAACATCACTGGGTGGTGCGCATTGTATGGGTGTGTGTTACATTACATTCACTAGTAGCAGTGAGAAAAACATCACGGGGTGGTGCGCATTGTATGGGTGTGTGTTACATTACATTCCCTAGTAGCAGTGAGAAAAACTTCACGGGGTGGTGCGCATTGTATGGGTGTGTGTTACATTAGATTTACTAGTAGGAGTGAGAAAAACATCACGGGGTGGTGCGCAATGTATGTGTGTGTGTTACATTACATTCACTAGTAGGAGTGAGAAAAACATCACGGGGTGGTGCGCATGGTATGGGTGTGTGTTACATTACAGTCACTAGTAGGAGTGAGAAAAACATCACGGGGTGGTGCGCATTGTATGGGTGTGTGTTACATTACATTCACTAGTAGGAGTGAGAAAAACATCACGGGGTGGTGCGCATTGTATGGGCGTGTGTTACATTACATTCACTAGTAGCAGTGAGAAAAACATCACGGGGTGGTGCGCATTGTATGGGTGTGTGTTACATTACATTCACTAGTAGGAGTGAGAAAAACATCACGGGGTGGTGCGCATTGTATGGGTGTGTGTTACATTACATTCACTAGTAGGAGTGTGGAAAACTTCACGGGGTGGTGTGCATTGTATGGGTGTGTGTTACATTACATTCACTAGTAGGAGTGAGAAAAACAGCACGGGGTGGTGCGCATTGTATGGGTGTGTGTTACATTACATTCACTAGTAGCAGTGAGAAAAACATCACGGGGTGGTGCGCATTGTATGGGTGTGTGTTACATTACATTCACTAGTAGGAGTGAGAAAAACATCACTTGGTGGTGCGCATTGTATGGGTGTGTGTTACATTAGATTTACTAGTAGGAGTGAAAAAAACATCACAGTGTGGTGCGCATTGTATGGGTGTGTGTTACATTACATTCACTAGTAGGAGTGAGAAAAACATCACGGGGTGGTGCGCATGGTATGGGTGTGTGTTACATTACATTCACTAGTAGGAGTGAGAAAAACATCACGGGGTGGTGCGCATTGTATGGGTGTGTGTTACATTAGATTCACTAGTAGGAGTGAGAAAAACATCACGGGGTGGTGCGCATTGTATGGGCGTGTGTTACATTACATTCACTAGTAGGAGTGAGAAAAACATCACGGGGTGGTGCGCATTGTATGGGCGTGTGTTACATTACATTCACTAGTAGGAGTGAGAAAAACATCACGGGGTGGTGCGCATTGTATGGGTGTGTGTTACATTACATTCACTAGTAGGAGTGAGAAAAACATCACGGGGTGGTGCGCATTGTATGGGTGTGTGTTACATTACATTCACTAGTAGCAGTGAGAAAAACATCACGGGGTGGTGCGCATTGTATGGGTGTGTGTTACATTACATTCACTAGTAGGAGTGAGAAAAACATCACTTGGTGGTGCGCATTGTATGGGTGTGTGTTACATTAGATTTACTAGTAGGAGTGAAAAAAACATCACGGGGTGGTGCGCATTGTATGGGTGTGTGTTACGTTACATTCACTAGTAGGAGTGAGAAAAACATCACGGGGTGGTGCGCATTGTATGGGTGTGTGTTACGTTACATTCACTAGTAGGAGTGAGAAAAACATCACGGGGTGGTGCGCATTGTATGGGTGTGTGTTACGTTACATTCACTAGTAGGAGTGAGAAAAACATCACGGGGTGGTGCGCATTGTATGGGTGTGTGTTATGTTACATTTACTAGTAGGAGTGAGAAAAACATCACGGGGTAGTGCGCATAGTATGGGTGTGTGTTACGTTACATACACTAGTAGAAGTGAGAAAAACATCACGGGGTGGTGCGCATTGTATGGGTGTGTGTTACGTTACAATCACTAGTAAGAGTGAGAAAAACATCACGGGGTGGTGCGCATTGTATGGGTTTGTGTTACATTACATTCACTAGTAGCAGTGAGAAAAACATCACGGGGTGGTGCGCATTGTATGGGTTTGTGTTACGTTACATTCACTAGTAGCAGTGAGAAAAACATCACGGGGTTGTGCGCATTGTATGGGTGTGTCTTACATTACATTCACTACCAGGAGTGAGAAAAACATCACGGGATGGAGCGCATTGTATGGGTGTGTGTTACATTACATTCACTATTAGGAGTGAGAAAAACATCACGGGGTGGTGCGCATTGTATGGGTGTGTGTTACATTACATTCAATAGTAGCAGTGAGAAAAACATCACAGTGTGGTGCGCATTGTATGGGTGTGTGTTACATTACATTCACTAGTAGGAGTGAGAAAAACATCACGGGGTGGTGCGCATTGTATGGGTGTGTGTTACATTACATTCACTAGTAGGAGTGAGAAAAACATCACGGGGTGGTGAGCATTGTATGGTTGTGTGTTACATTACATTCACTAGTAGCAGTGAGAAAAACATCACGGGGTGGTGCGCATTGTATGGGTGTGTGTTACATTACATTCACTAGCAGGAGCAAGAAAAACATCACGGGGTGGTGCGCATTGTATGGGTGTGTGTTACATTACATTCACTAGCAGGAGTGAGAAAAACATCACGGGGTGGTGCGCATTGTATGGGTGTGTGTTACATTACATTCACTAGTAGGAGTGAGAAAAACATCACGGGGTGGTGCGCATTGCATGGGTGTGTGGTACATTACATTCACTAGTAGGAGTGAGAAAAACATCACGGGGTGGTGCGCATTGTATGGGTGTGTGTTACGTTACATTCACTAGTAGGAGTGAGAAAAACATCACGGGGTGGTGCGCATTGTATGGGTGTGTGTTACATTACATTCACTAGTAGGAGTGAGAAAAACATCACGTGGTGGTGTGCATTGTATGGGTGTGTGTTACGTTACATTCACTAGTAGGAGTGAGAAAAACATCACGGGGTGGTGCGCATTGTATGGGTGTGTGTTACGTTACATTCACTAGTAGCAGTGAGAAAAACATCACGGGGTGGTGCGCAATGTATGGGTGTGTGTTACATTAGATTCACTAGTAGGAGTGAGAAAAACATCACGGGGTGGTGCGCATGGTATGGGTGTGTGTTACATTACATTCACTAGTAGGAGTGAGAAAAACATCACGGGGTGGTGCGCATTGTATGGGTGTGTGTTACATTAGATTCACTAGTAGGAGTGAGAAAAACATCACGGGGTGGTGCGCATTGTATGGGTGTGTGTTACATTACATTCACTAGTAGGAGTGAGAAAAACATCACGGGGTGGTGCGCATTGTATGGGCGTGTGTTACATTACATTCACTAGTAGGAGTGAGAAAAACATCACGGGGTGGTGCGCATTGTATGGGTGTGTGTTACATTACATTCACTAGTAGGAGTGTGAAAAACATCACGGGGTGGTGCGCATTGTATGGGTGTGTGTTACATTACATTCACTAGTAGGAGTGAGAAAAACATCATGGGGTGGTGCGCATTGTATGGGTGTGTGTTACATTACATTCACTAGTAGCAGTGAGAAAAACATCACGGGGTGGTGCGCATTGTATGGGTGTGTGTTGCATTACATTCACTAGTAGGAGTGAGAAAACATCACTTGGTGGTGCGCATTGTATGGGTGTGTGTTACATTAGATTTACTAGTAGGAGGGAAAAAAACATCAAGGGGTGGTGCGCATTGTATGGGTGTGTGTTACGTTACATTCACTAGTAGGAGTGAGAAAAACATCACGGGGTGGTGCGCATTGTATGGGTGTGTGTTACGTTACATTCACTAGTAGGAGTGAGAAAAACATCACGGGGTGGTGCGCATTGTATGGGTGTGTGTTACGTTACATTCACTAGTAGGAGTGAGAAAAACATCACGGGGTGGTGCGCATTGTATGGGTGTGTGTTATGTTACATTTACTAGTAGGAGTGAGAAAAACATCACGGGGTAGTGCGCATAGTATGGGTGTGTGTTACGTTACATACACTAGTAGGAGTGAGAAAAACATCACGGGGTGGTGCGCATTGTATGGGTGTGTGTTACGTTACAATCACTAGTAGGAGTGAGAAAAACATCACGGGGTGGTGCGCATTGTATGGGTTTGTGTTACGTTACATTCACTAGTAGCAGTGAGAAAAACATCACGGGGTGGTGCGCATTGTATGGGTTTGTGTTACGTTACATTCACTAGTAGCAGTGAGAAAAACATCACTGGGTGGTGCGCATTGTATGGGTGTGTCTTACATTACATTCACTACCAGGAGTGAAAAAAACATCACGGGGTGGTGCGCATTGTATGGGTGTGTGTTACATTACATTCACTAGTAGGAGTGAGAAAAACATCACGGGGTGGTGCGCATTGTATGGGTGTGTGTTACATTACATTCAATAGTAGCAGTGAGAAAAACATCACACGGTGGTGCGCATTGTATGGGTGTGTGTTACATTACATTCACTAATAGGAGTGAGAAAAACATCACGGGGTGGTGCGCATTGTATGGGTGTGTGTTACATTACATTCACTAGTAGGAGTGAGAAAAACATCACGGGGTGGTGAGCATTGTATGGGTGTGTGTTACATTACATTCACTAGTAGCAGTGAGAAAAACATCACGGGGTGGTGCGCATTGTATGGGTGTGTGTTACATTACATTCACTAGTAGGAGTGAGAAAAACATCACTTGGTGGTGCGCATTGTATGGGTGTGTGTTACATTAGATTTACTAGTAGGAGTGAAAAAAACATCACAGTGTGGTGCGCATTGTATGGGTGTGTGTTACATTACATTCACTAGTAGGAGTGAGAAAAACATCACGGGGTGGTGCGCATGGTATGGGTGTGTGTTACATTACATTCACTAGTAGGAGTGAGAAAAACATCACGGGGTGGTGCGCATTGTATGGGTGTGTGTTACATTAGATTCACTAGTAGGAGTGAGAAAAACATCACGGGGTGGTGCGCATTGTATGGGCGTGTGTTACATTACATTCACTAGTAGGAGTGAGAAAAACATCACGGGGTGGTGCGCATTGTATGGGCGTGTGTTACATTACATTCACTAGTAGGAGTGAGAAAAACATCACGGGGTGGTGCGCATTGTATGGGTGTGTGTTACATTACATTCACTAGTAGGAGTGAGAAAAACATCACGGGGTGGTGCGCATTGTATGGGTGTGTGTTACATTACATTCACTAGTAGCAGTGAGAAAAACATCACGGGGTGGTGCGCATTGTATGGGTGTGTGTTACATTACATTCACTAGTAGGAGTGAGAAAAACATCACTTGGTGGTGCGCATTGTATGGGTGTGTGTTACATTAGATTTACTAGTAGGAGTGAAAAAAACATCACGGGGTGGTGCGCATTGTATGGGTGTGTGTTACGTTACATTCACTAGTAGGAGTGAGAAAAACATCACGGGGTGGTGCGCATTGTATGGGTGTGTGTTACGTTACATTCACTAGTAGGAGTGAGAAAAACATCACGGGGTGGTGCGCATTGTATGGGTGTGTGTTACGTTACATTCACTAGTAGGAGTGAGAAAAACATCACGGGGTGGTGCGCATTGTATGGGTGTGTGTTATGTTACATTTACTAGTAGGAGTGAGAAAAACATCACGGGGTAGTGCGCATAGTATGGGTGTGTGTTACGTTACATACACTAGTAGAAGTGAGAAAAACATCACGGGGTGGTGCGCATTGTATGGGTGTGTGTTACGTTACAATCACTAGTAAGAGTGAGAAAAACATCACGGGGTGGTGCGCATTGTATGGGTTTGTGTTACATTACATTCACTAGTAGCAGTGAGAAAAACATCACGGGGTGGTGCGCATTGTATGGGTTTGTGTTACGTTACATTCACTAGTAGCAGTGAGAAAAACATCACGGGGTTGTGCGCATTGTATGGGTGTGTCTTACATTACATTCACTACCAGGAGTGAGAAAAACATCACGGGATGGAGCGCATTGTATGGGTGTGTGTTACATTACATTCACTATTAGGAGTGAGAAAAACATCACGGGGTGGTGCGCATTGTATGGGTGTGTGTTACATTACATTCAATAGTAGCAGTGAGAAAAACATCACAGTGTGGTGCGCATTGTATGGGTGTGTGTTACATTACATTCACTAGTAGGAGTGAGAAAAACATCACGGGGTGGTGCGCATTGTATGGGTGTGTGTTACATTACATTCACTAGTAGGAGTGAGAAAAACATCACGGGGTGGTGAGCATTGTATGGTTGTGTGTTACATTACATTCACTAGTAGCAGTGAGAAAAACATCACGGGGTGGTGCGCATTGTATGGGTGTGTGTTACATTACATTCACTAGCAGGAGCAAGAAAAACATCACGGGGTGGTGCGCATTGTATGGGTGTGTGTTACATTACATTCACTAGCAGGAGTGAGAAAAACATCACGGGGTGGTGCGCATTGTATGGGTGTGTGTTACATTACATTCACTAGTAGGAGTGAGAAAAACATCACGGGGTGGTGCGCATTGCATGGGTGTGTGGTACATTACATTCACTAGTAGGAGTGAGAAAAACATCACGGGGTGGTGCGCATTGTATGGGTGTGTGTTACGTTACATTCACTAGTAGGAGTGAGAAAAACATCACGGGGTGGTGCGCATTGTATGGGTGTGTGTTACATTACATTCACTAGTAGGAGTGAGAAAAACATCACGTGGTGGTGTGCATTGTATGGGTGTGTGTTACGTTACATTCACTAGTAGGAGTGAGAAAAACATCACGGGGTGGTGCGCATTGTATGGGTGTGTGTTACGTTACATTCACTAGTAGCAGTGAGAAAAACATCACGGGGTGGTGCGCAATGTATGGGTGTGTGTTACATTAGATTCACTAGTAGGAGTGAGAAAAACATCACGGGGTGGTGCGCATGGTATGGGTGTGTGTTACATTACATTCACTAGTAGGAGTGAGAAAAACATCACGGGGTGGTGCGCATTGTATGGGTGTGTGTTACATTAGATTCACTAGTAGGAGTGAGAAAAACATCACGGGGTGGTGCGCATTGTATGGGTGTGTGTTACATTACATTCACTAGTAGGAGTGAGAAAAACATCACGGGGTGGTGCGCATTGTATGGGCGTGTGTTACATTACATTCACTAGTAGGAGTGAGAAAAACATCACGGGGTGGTGCGCATTGTATGGGTGTGTGTTACATTACATTCACTAGTAGGAGTGTGAAAAACATCACGGGGTGGTGCGCATTGTATGGGTGTGTGTTACATTACATTCACTAGTAGGAGTGAGAAAAACATCATGGGGTGGTGCGCATTGTATGGGTGTGTGTTACATTACATTCACTAGTAGCAGTGAGAAAAACATCACGGGGTGGTGCGCATTGTATGGGTGTGTGTTGCATTACATTCACTAGTAGGAGTGAGAAAACATCACTTGGTGGTGCGCATTGTATGGGTGTGTGTTACATTAGATTTACTAGTAGGAGGGAAAAAAACATCAAGGGGTGGTGCGCATTGTATGGGTGTGTGTTACGTTACATTCACTAGTAGGAGTGAGAAAAACATCACGGGGTGGTGCGCATTGTATGGGTGTGTGTTACGTTACATTCACTAGTAGGAGTGAGAAAAACATCACGGGGTGGTGCGCATTGTATGGGTGTGTGTTACGTTACATTCACTAGTAGGAGTGAGAAAAACATCACGGGGTGGTGCGCATTGTATGGGTGTGTGTTATGTTACATTTACTAGTAGGAGTGAGAAAAACATCACGGGGTAGTGCGCATAGTATGGGTGTGTGTTACGTTACATACACTAGTAGGAGTGAGAAAAACATCACGGGGTGGTGCGCATTGTATGGGTGTGTGTTACGTTACAATCACTAGTAGGAGTGAGAAAAACATCACGGGGTGGTGCGCATTGTATGGGTTTGTGTTACGTTACATTCACTAGTAGCAGTGAGAAAAACATCACGGGGTGGTGCGCATTGTATGGGTTTGTGTTACGTTACATTCACTAGTAGCAGTGAGAAAAACATCACTGGGTGGTGCGCATTGTATGGGTGTGTCTTACATTACATTCACTACCAGGAGTGAAAAAAACATCACGGGGTGGTGCGCATTGTATGGGTGTGTGTTACATTACATTCACTAGTAGGAGTGAGAAAAACATCACGGGGTGGTGCGCATTGTATGGGTGTGTGTTACATTACATTCAATAGTAGCAGTGAGAAAAACATCACACGGTGGTGCGCATTGTATGGGTGTGTGTTACATTACATTCACTAATAGGAGTGAGAAAAACATCACGGGGTGGTGCGCATTGTATGGGTGTGTGTTACATTACATTCACTAGTAGGAGTGAGAAAAACATCACGGGGTGGTGAGCATTGTATGGTTGTGTGTTACATTACATTCACTAGTAGCAGTGAGAAAAATATCACGGGGTGGTGCGCATTGTATGGGTGTGTGTTACATTACATTCACTAGCAGGAGTGAGAAAAACATCACGGGGTGGTGCGCATTGTATGGGTGTGTGTTACATTACATTCACTAGCAGGAGTGAGAAAAACATCACGGGGTGGTGCGCATTGTATGGGTGTGTGTTACATTACATTCACTAGTAGGAGTGAGAAAAACATCACGGGGTGGTGCACATTGCATGGGTGTGTGGTACATTACATTCACTAGTAGGAGTGAGAAAAACATCACGGGGTGGTGCGCATTGTATGGGTGTGTGTTACGTTACATTCACTAGTAGGAGTGAGAAAAACATCACGGGGTGGTGCGCATTGTATGGGTGTGTGTTACATTACATTCACTAGTAGGAGTGAGAAAAACATCACGTGGTGGTGCGCATTGTATGGGTGTGTGTTACGTTACATTCACTAGTAGGAGTGAGAAAAACATCACGGGGTGGTGCGCATTGTATGGGTGTGTGTTACATTACATTCACTAGTAGCAGTGAGAAAAACATCACTGGGTGGTGCGCAATGTATGGGTGTGTGTTACATTAGATTCACTAGTAGGAGTGAGAAAAACATCACGGGGTGGTGCGCATGGTATGGGTGTGTGTTACATTACATTCACTAGTAGGAGTGAGAAAAACATCACGGGGTGGTGCGCATTGTATGGGTGTGTGTTACATTAGATTCACTAGTAGGAGTGAGAAAAACATCACGGGGTGGTGCGCATTGTATGGGTGTGTGTTACATTACATTCACTAGTAGGAGTGAGAAAAACATCACGGGGTGGTGCGCATTGTATGGGCGTGTGTTACATTACATTCACTAGTAGGAGTGAGAAAAACATCACGGGGTGGTGCGCATTGTATGGGTGTGTGTTACATTACATTCACTAGTAGGAGTGTGAAAAACATCACGGGGTGGTGCGCATTGTATGGGTGTGTGTTACATTACATTCACTAGTAGGAGTGAGAAAAACATCATGGGGTGGTGCGCATTGTATGGGTGTGTGTTACATTACATTCACTAGTAGCAGTGAGAAAAACATCACGGGGTGGTGCGCATTGTATGGGTGTGTGTTGCATTACATTCACTAGTAGGAGTGAGAAAACATCACTTGGTGGTGCGCATTGTATGGGTGTGTGTTACATTAGATTTACTAGTAGGAGGGAAAAAAACATCAAGGGGTGGTGCGCATTGTATGGGTGTGTGTTACGTTACATTCACTAGTAGGAGTGAGAAAAACATCACGGGGTGGTGCGCATTGTATGGGTGTGTGTTACGTTACATTCACTAGTAGGAGTGAGAAAAACATCACGGGGTGGTGCGCATTGTATGGGTGTGTGTTACGTTACATTCACTAGTAGGAGTGAGAAAAACATCACGGGGTGGTGCGCATTGTATGGGTGTGTGTTATGTTACATTTACTAGTAGGAGTGAGAAAAACATCACGGGGTAGTGCGCATAGTATGGGTGTGTGTTACGTTACATACACTAGTAGGAGTGAGAAAAACATCACGGGGTGGTGCGCATTGTATGGGTGTGTGTTACGTTACAATCACTAGTAGGAGTGAGAAAAACATCACGGGGTGGTGCGCATTGTATGGGTTTGTGTTACGTTACATTCACTAGTAGCAGTGAGAAAAACATCACGGGGTGGTGCGCATTGTATGGGTTTGTGTTACGTTACATTCACTAGTAGCAGTGAGAAAAACATCACTGGGTGGTGCGCATTGTATGGGTGTGTCTTACATTACATTCACTACCAGGAGTGAAAAAAACATCACGGGGTGGTGCGCATTGTATGGGTGTGTGTTACATTACATTCACTAGTAGGAGTGAGAAAAACATCACGGGGTGGTGCGCATTGTATGGGTGTGTGTTACATTACATTCAATAGTAGCAGTGAGAAAAACATCACACGGTGGTGCGCATTGTATGGGTGTGTGTTACATTACATTCACTAATAGGAGTGAGAAAAACATCACGGGGTGGTGCGCATTGTATGGGTGTGTGTTACATTACATTCACTAGTAGGAGTGAGAAAAACATCACGGGGTGGTGAGCATTGTATGGTTGTGTGTTACATTACATTCACTAGTAGCAGTGAGAAAAATATCACGGGGTGGTGCGCATTGTATGGGTGTGTGTTACATTACATTCACTAGCAGGACTGAGAAAAACATCACGGGGTGGTGCGCATTGTATGGGTGTGTGTTACATTACATTCACTAGCAGGAGTGAGAAAAACATCACGGGGTGGTGCGCATTGTATGGGTGTGTGTTACATTACATTCACTAGCAGGAGTGAGAAAAACATCACTGGGTGGTGCGCATTGTATGGGTGTGTGTTACATTACATTCACTAGCAGGAGTGAGAAAAACATCACGGGGTGGTGCGCATTGTATGGGTGTGTGTTACATTAGATTCACTAGTAGGAGTGAGAAAAACATCACGGGGTGGTGCGCATTGTATGGGTGTGTGGTACATTACATTCACTAGTAGGAGTGAGAAAAACATCACGGGGTGGTGCGCATTGTATGGGTGTGTGTTACGTTACATTCACTAGTAGGAGTGAGAAAAACATCACGGGGTGGTGCGCATTGTATGGGTGTGTGTTACATTACATTCACTAGTAGGAGTGAGAAAAACATCACGTGGTGGTGCGCATTGTATGGGTGTGTGTTACGTTACATTCACTAGTAGGAGTGAGAAAAACATCACGGGGTGGTGCGCATTGTATGGGTGTGTGTTATGTTACATTCACTAGTAAGAGTGAGAAAAACATCACGGGGTGGTGCGCATTGTATGGGTTTGTGTTACGTTACATTCACTAGTAGCAGTGAGAAAAACATCACGGGGTGGTGCGCATTGTATGGGTGTGTGTTACATTACATTCACTAGCAGGAGTGAGAAAAACATCACGGGGTGGTGCGCATTGTGTGGTTGTGTGTTACATTACATTCACTAGCAGGAGTGAGAAAAACATCACGGGGTGGTGCGCATTGTATGGGTGTGTGTTACATTACATTCACTAGCAGGAGTGAGAAAAACATCACTGGGTGGTGCGCATTGTATGGGTGTGTGTTACATTACATTCACTAGTAGCAGTGAGAAAAACATCACGGGGTGGTGCGCATTGTATGGGTGTGTGTTACATTACATTCACTAGTAGCAGTGAGAAAAACATCACGGGCTGGTGCGCATTGTATGGGTGTGTGTTACATTAGATTTACTAGTAGGAGTGAGAAAAACATCACGGGGTGGTGCGCAATGTATGGGTGTGTGTTACATTAGATTCACTAGTAGGAGTGAGAAAAACATCACGGGGTGGTGCGCATGGTATGGGTGTGTGTTACATTAGATTCACTAGTAGGAGTGAGAAAAACATCACGGGGTGGTGCGCATTGTATGGGTGTGTGTTACATTACATTCACTAGTAGGAGTGAGAAAAACATCACGGGGTGGTGCGCATTGTATGGGTGTGTGTTACATTACATTCACAAGTAGTAGTGAGAAAATCATCACGGGGTGGTGCGCATTGTATGGGCGTGTGTTACATTACATTCACTAGTAGCAGTGAGAAAAACATCACGGGGTGGTGCGCATTGTATGGGTGTGTGTTACATTACATTCACTAGTAGGAGTGAGAAAAACATCACGGGGTGGTGGGCATTATATGGGTGTGTGTTACATTACATGCACTAGTAAGAGTGTGAAAAACATCACGGGGTGGTGCGCATTGTATGGGTGTGTGTTACATTACATTCACTAGTAGGAGTGAGAAAAAGAGCACGGGGTGGTGCGCATTGTATGGGTGTGTGTTACATTACATTCACTAGTAGCAGTGAGAAAAACATCACGGGGTGGTGCGCATTGTATGGGTGTGTGTTACATTACATTCACTAGTAGGAGTGAGAAAAACATCACTTGGTGGTGCGCATTGTATGGGTGTGTGTTACATTAGATTTACTAGTAGGAGTGAAAAAAACATCACGGGGTGGTGCGCAATGTATGGGTGTGTGTTACATTAGATTCACTAGTAGGAGTGAGAAAAACATCACGGGGTGGTGCGCATGGTATGGGTGTGTGTTACATTACATTCACTAGTAGGAGTGAGAAAAACAGCACGGGGTGGTGCGGATTGTATGGGCGTGTGTTACATTACATTCACTTGTAGGAGTGAGAAAAACATCACGGGGTGGTGCGCATTGTATGGGTGTGTGTTACATTA
This sequence comes from Cavia porcellus, assembly GCF_034190915.1. Lineage (NCBI taxonomy): Eukaryota > Metazoa > Chordata > Mammalia > Rodentia > Caviidae > Cavia > Cavia porcellus. Next base: position 895,253 of record NW_026947586.1, read on the forward strand.
CATTCACTAGTAGGAGTGTGAAAATCATCACGGGGAGGTGCGCATTGTATGGGTGTGTGTTACATTACATTCACTAGTAGGAGTGAGAAAAACATCACGGGGTGGTGCGCATTGTATGGGTGTGTGTTACATTACATTCACTAGTAGCAGTGAGAAAAACATCACGGGGTGGTGCGCATTGTATGGGTGTGTATTACATTACATTCACTAGTAGGAGTGAGAAAAACATCACGGGGTGGTGGGCATTATATGGGTGTATGTTACATTACATTCACTAGTAGGAGTGAGAAAAACATCACTTGGTGGTGCGCATTGTATGGGTGTGTGTTACATTAGATTTACTAGTAGGAGTGAAAAAAACATCACGGGGTGGTGCGCAATGTATGGGTGTGTGTTACATTAGATTCACTAGTAGGAGTGAGAAAAACATCACGGGGTGGTGCGCATGGTATGGGTGTGTGTTACATTACATTCACTAGTAGGAGTGAGAAAAACATCACGGGGTGGTGCGCATTGTATGGGTGTGTGTTACATTAGATTCACTAGTCGGAGTGAGAAAAACATCACGGGGTGGTGCGCATTGTATGGGTGTGTGTTACATTTCATTCACTAGTAGGAGTGAGAAAAACATCACGGGGTGGTGCGCATTGTATGGGCGTGTGTTACATTACATTCACTAGTAGCAGTGAGAAAAACATCACGGGGTGGTGCGCATTGTATGGGCGTGTGTTACATTACATTCACTAGTAGGAGTGAGAAAAACATCACGGGGTGGTGCGCATTGTATGGGTGTGTGTTACATTACATTCACTAGTAGGAGTGTGATAAACATCACGGGGTGGTGCGCATTGTATGGGTGTGTGTTACATTACATTCACTAGCAGGAGTGAGAAAAACATTACGGGGTTGTGCGCATGGTATGGGTGTGTGTTACATTACATTCACTAGTAGGAGTGAGAAAAACATCACGGGGTGGTGCGCATTGTATGGGTGTGTGTTACATTACATTCACTAGTAGGAGTGAGAAAAATATCACGTGGTTGTGAGCATTGCATGGGTGTGTGTTACATAACATTCACTAGTAGCAGTGAGAAAAACATCACGGGGTGGTGTGCATTGTATGGGTGTGTGTTACATTACATTCACTAGTAGGAGTGAGAAAAACATCACGGGGTGGTGAGCATTGTATGGTTGTGTGTTACATTACATTCACTAGTAGCAGTGAGAAAAACATCACGGGGTGGTGCGCATTGTATGGGTGTGTGTTACATTACATTCACTAGCAGGAGTGAGAAAAACATCACGGGGTGGTGCGCATTGTATGGGTGTGTGTTACATTACATTCACTAGCAGGAGTGAGAAAAACATCACGGGGTGTTGCGCATTGTATGGGTGTGTGTTACATTAAATTCACTAGCAGGAGTGAGAAAAACATCACGGGGTGGTGCGCATTGTATGGGTGTTTGTTACAATACATTCACTAGCAGGAGTGAGAAAAACATCACTGGGTGGTGCGCATTGTATGGGTGTGTGTTACATTACATTCACTAGTAGGAGTGTGAAAAACATCACGGGGTGGTGCGCATTGTATGGGTGTGTGTTACATTACATTCACTAGTAGGAGTGAGAAAAAGAGCACGGGGTGGTGCGCATTGTATGGGTGTGTGTTACATTACATTCACTAGTAGCAGTGAGAAAAACATCACGGGGTGGTGCGCATTGTATGGGTGTGTGTTACATTACATTCACTAGTAGGAGTGAGAAAAACATCACTTGGTGGTGCGCATTGTATGGGTGTGTGTTACATTAGATTTACTAGTAGGAGTGAAAAAAACATCACGGGGTGGTGCGCAATGTATGGGTGTGTGTTACATTAGATTCACTAGTAGGAGTGAGAAAAACATCACGGGGTGGTGCGCATGGTATGGGTGTGTGTTACATTACATTCACTAGTAGGAGTGAGAAAAACATCACGGGGTGGTGCGCATTGTATGGGTGTGTGTTACATTACATTCACTAGTAGGAGTGAGAAAAACATCACGGGGTGGTGCGCATTGTATGGGTGTGTGTTACATTACATTCACTAGTAGGAGTGAGAAAAACATCACGGGGTGGTGCGCATTGTATGGGTGTGTGTTACATTACATTCACTAGCAGGAGTGAGAAAAACATCACGGGGTGGTGCGCATTGTATGGGTGTGTGTTACATTACATTCACTTGTAGGAGTGAGAAAAACATCACGGGGTGGTGCGCATTGTATGGGTGTGTGTTACATTACATTCACTAGTAGCAGTGAGAAAAACATCACGGGGTGGTGCGCATTGTATGGGTGTGTGTTACATTACATTCACTAGTAGGAGTGAGAAAAACAGCACGGGGTGGTGCGCATTGTATGGGCGTGTGTTACATTACATTCACTTGTAGGAGTGAGAAAAACATCACGGGGTGGTGCGCATTGTATGGGTGTGTGTTACATTACATTCACTAGTAGGAGTGTGAAAATCATCACGGGGAGGTGCGCATTGTATGGGTGTGTGTTACATTACATTCACTAGTAGGAGTGAGAAAAACATCACGGGGTGGTGCGCATTGTATGGGTGTGTGTTACATTACATTCACTAGTAGCAGTGAGAAAAACATCACGGGGTGGTGCGCATTGTATGGGTGTGTGTTACATTACATTCACTAGTAGGAGTGAGAAAAACATCACGGGGTGGTGCGCATTGTATGGGCGTGTGTTACATTACATTCACTAGTAGCAGTGAGAAAAACATCACGGGGTGGTGCGCATTGTATGGGTGTGTGTTACATTACATTCACTAGTAGGAGTGAGAAAAACATCACGGGGTGGTGCGCATTGTATGGGTGTGTGTTACATTACATTCACTAGTAGGAGTGTGAAAAACATCACGGGGTGGTGCGCATTGTATGGTTGTGTGTTACATTACATTCACTAGTAGGAGTGAGAAAAACAGCACGGGGTGGTGCGCATTGTATGGGTGTGTGTTATGTTACATTCACTAGTAGCAGTGAGAAAAACATCACGGGGTGGTGCGCATTGTATGGGTGTGTGTTACATTACATTCACTAGTAGGAGTGAGAAAAACATCACGGGGTGGTGTGCATTGTATGGGTGTGTGTTACGTTACATTCACTAGTAGGAGTGAGAAAAACATCACTGGGTGGTGCGCATTGTATGGGTGTGTGTTACGTTACATTCACTAGTAGGAGTGAGAAAAACATCACGGGGTGTTGCGCATTGTATGGGTGTGTGTTACGTTACATTTACTAGTAGGAGTGAGAAAAACATCACGGGGTGGTGCGCATTGTATGGGTGTGTGTGTTATATTACATTCACTAGTAGCAGTGAGAAAAAAAACACGGGGTGGTGCGCATTGTATGGGTGTGTGTTACGTTACAATCACTAGTAGGAGTGAGAAATACATCACGGGGTGGTGCGCATTGTATGGGTGTGTGTTACGTTACATTCACTAGTAGGAGTGAGAAAAACATCACGGGGTGGTGCGCATTGTATGGGTGTGTGTTACATTACATTCACTACCAGGAGTGAGAAAAACATCACGGGGTGGTGCGCATTATATGGGTGTGTGTTACGTTACATTCACTAGCAGGAGTGAGAAAAACATCACCGTGTGGTGCGCATTGTATGGGTGTGTGTTACGTTACATTCACTAGTAGGAGTGAGAAAAACATCACTGGGTGGTGCGCATTGTATGGGTGTATGTTACGTTACATTCACTAGTAGGAGCGAGAAAAACATCACGGGGTGGTGCGAATTGTATGGGTGTGTTTTACATTACATTCACTAGTAGGAGTGAGAAAAACAGCACGGGGTGGTGCGCATTGTATGGGTGTGTGTTACGTTACATTCACTAGTAGCAGTTAGAAAAACATCACGGGGTGGTGCGCATTGTACGGGTGTGTGTTACGTTACATTCACTAGTAGGAGTGAGAAAAACATCACGGGGTGGTGCGCATTGTACGGGTGTGTGTTACGTTACATTCACTAGTAGGAGTGAGAAAAACATCACGGGGTGGTGCGCATTGTATGGGTGTGTGTTACGTTACATTCACTAGTAGGAGTGAAAAAAACATCACGGGGTGGTGCGCATTGTATGGGTGTGTGTTACGTTACATTCACTAGTAGGAGTGAGAAAAACATCACGGGGTGGTGCGCATTGTATGGGTGTGTGTTACATTACATTGACTAGTAGCAGTGAGAAAAACATCACGGGGTGGTGCGCATTGTATGGGTGTGTGTTACGTTACAATCACTAGTAGGAGTGAGAAAAACATCACAGGGTGGTGCGCATTGTATGGGTGTGTGTTACGTTACATTCACTAGTAGGAGTGAGAAAAACATCACGGGGTGGTGCGCATTGTATGGGTGTGTGTTACGTTACATTCACTACCAGGAGTGAGAAAAACATCACGGGGTGGTGCGCATTGTATGGGTGTGTGTTACGTTACATTCACTAGTAGCAGTGAGAAAAACATCACGGGGTGGTGCGCATTGTATGGGTGTGTGTTACGTTACATTCAGTAGTAGGAGTGAGAAAAACATCACTGGGTGGTGCGCATTGTATGGGTGTGTGTTACGTTACATTCACTAGTAGGAGTGAGAAAAACATCACGGGGTGGTGCGCATTGTATGGGTGTGTGTTACATTACATTCACTAGTAGGAGTGAGAAAAACATCACGGGGTGGTGAGCATTGTATGGTTGTGTGTTACATTACATTCACTAGTAGAAGTGAGAAAAACATCACGGGGTGGTGCGCATTGTATGGGTGTGTGTTACATTACATTCACTAGCAGGAGTGAGAAAAACATCACGGGGTGGTGCGCATTGTATGGGTGTGTGTTACATTACATTAACTAGCAGGAGTGAGAAAAACATCACTGGGTGGTGCGCATTGTATGGGTGTGTGTTACATTACATTCACTAGCATGAGTGAGAAAAACATCAAGGGGTGGTGCGCATTGTATGGGTGTGTGTTACATTACATTCACTAGCAGAAGTGAGAAAAACATCACGGGGTGGTGCGCATTGTATGGGTGTGTGTTACATCACATTCACTAGCAGGAGTGAGAAAAACATCACGGGGTGGTGCGCATTGTATGGGTGTGTGTTACATTACATTCACTAGCAGGAGTGAGAAAAACATTACGGGGTGGTGCGCATTGTATGGGTGTGTGTTATGTTACATTCACTAGTAGCAGTGAGAAAAACATCACGGGGTGGTGCGCATTGTATGGGTGTGTGTTACGTTACATTCACTAGTAGGAGTGAGAAAAACATCACATGGTGGTGTGCATTGTATGGGTGTGTGTTACGTTACATTCACTAGTAGGAGTGAGAAAAACATCACTGGGTTTTGCGCATTGTATGGGTGTGTGTTACGTTACATTCACTAGTAGGAGTGAGAAAAACATCACGGGGTGGTGCGCATTGTATGGGTGTGTGTTACGTTACATTTACTAGTAGGAGTGAGAAAAACATCACGGGGTGGTGCGCATTGTATGGGTGTGTGTATTATATTACATTCACTAGTAGCAGTGAGAAAAAAAACACGGGGTGGTGCGCATTGTATGGGTGTGTGTTACGTTACAATCACTAGTAGGAGTGAGAAAAACATCACGGGGTGGTGCGCATTGTATGGGTGTGTGTTACGTTACATTCACTAGTAGGAGTGAGAAAAACATCACGGGGTGGTGCGCATTGTATGGGTGTGTGTTACATTACATTCACTACCAGGAGTGAGAAAAACATCACGGGGTGGTGCGCATTATATGGGTGTGTGTTACGTTACATTCACTAGCAGGAGTGAGAAAAACATCACGGTGTGGTGCGCATTGTATGGGTGTGTGTTACGTTACATTCACTAGTAGGAGTGAGAAAAACATCACTGGGTGGTGCGCATTGTATGGGTGTGTGTTACGTTACATTCACTAGTAGGAGCGAGAAAAACATCACGGGGTGGTGCGAATTGTATGGGTGTGTGTTACATTACATTCACTAGTAGGAGTGAGAAAAACAGCACGGGGTGGTGCGCATTGTACGGGTGTGTGTTACGTTACATTCACTAGTAGGAGTGAGAAAAACATCACGGGGTGGTGCGAATTGTATGGGTGTGTGTTACGTTACATTCACTAGTAGGAGTGAGAAAAACATCACGGGGTGGTGCGCATTGTATGGGTGTGTGTTATATTACATTCACTACCAGGAGTGAGAAAAACATCACGGGGTGGTGCGCATTATATGGGTGTGTGTTACGTTACATTCACTAGCAGGAGTGAGAAAAACATCACGGTGTGGTGCGCATTGTATGGGTGTGTGTTACGTTACATTCACTAGTAGGAGTGAGAAAAACATCACTGGGTGGTGCGCATTGTATGGGTGTGTGTTACGTTACATTCACTAGTAGGAGCGAGAAAAACATCACGGGGTGGTGCGAATTGTATGGGTGTGTGTTACATTACATTCACTAGTAGGAGTGAGTAAAACAGCACGGGGTGGTGCGCATTGTACGGGTGTGTGTTACGTTACATTCACTAGTAGGAGTGAGAAAAACATCACGGGGTGGTGCGCATTGTATGGGTGTGTGTTACGTTACATTCACTAGTAGGAGTGAGAAAAACATCACGGGGTGGTGCGCATTGTATGGGTGTGTGTAACGTTACATTCACTAGTAGGAGTGAGAAAAACATCACGGGGTGGTGCGCATTGTATGGGTGTGTGTTACATTACATTCACTAGTAGCAGTGAGAAAAACATCACGGGGTGGTGCGCATTGTATGGGTGTGTGTTACGTTACAATCACTAGTAGGAGTGAGAAAAACATCACAGGGTGGTGCGCATTGTATGGGTGTGTGTTACGTTACATTCACTAGTAGGAGTGAGAAAAACATCACGGGGTGGTGCGCATTGTATGGGTGTGTGTTACGTTACATTCACTACCAGGAGTGAGAAAAACATCACGGGGTGGTGCGCATTGTATGGGTGTGTGTTACGTTACATTCACTAGCAGGAGTGAGAAAAACATCACGGGGTGGTGCGCATTGTATGGGTGTGTGTTACGTTACATTCACTAGTAGGAGTGAGAAAAACATCACTGGGTGGTGCGCATTGTATGGGTGTGTGTTACGTTACATTCACTAGTAGGAGTGAGAAAAACATCACGGGGTGGTGCGCATTGTATGGGTGTGTGTTACGTTACATTCACTAGTAGGAGTGAGAAAAACATAACGGGGTGGTGAGCATTGTATGGTTGTGTGTTACATTACATTCACTAGTAGAAGTGAGAAAAACATCACGGGGTGGTGCGCATTGTATGGGTGTGTGTTACATTACATTCACTAGCAGGAGTGAGAAAAACATCACGGGGTGGTGCGCATTGTATGGGTGTGTGTTACATTACATTAACTAGAAGGAGTGAGAAAAACATCACTGGGTGGTGCGCATTGTATGTGTGTGTTACATTACATTCACTAGCATGAGTGAGAAAAACATCAGGGGTGGTGCGCATTGTATGGGTGTGTGTTACATTACATTCACTAGCAGGAGTGAGAAAAACATCACGGGGTGGTGCGCATTGTATGGGTGTGTGTTACATTACATTCACTAGCAGGAGTGAGAAAAACATCACGGGGTGGTGCGCATTGTATGGGTGTGTGTTACATTACATTCACTAGCAGGAGTGAGAAAAACATTACGGGGTGGTGCGCATGGTATGGGTGTGTGTTACATTACATTCACTAGTAGGAGTGAGAAAAACATCACGGGGTGGTGCGCATTGTATGGGTGTGTGTTACATTACATTCACTAGTAGGAGTGAGAAAAATATCACGTGGTGGTGAGCATTGTATGGGTGTGTGTTACATAACATTCACTAGTAGCAGTGAGAAAAACATCACGGGGTGGTGTGCATTGTATGGGTGTGTGTTACATTACATTCACTAGTAGGAGTGAGAAAAACATCACGGGGTCGTGCGCATTGTATGGGTGTGTGTTACATTACATTCACTAGTAGGAGTGAGAAAAACATCACTGGGTGGTGCGTATTGTATGGGTTTGTGTTACATTACATTCACTAGTAGGAGTGAGAAAAACATCACGGGGTGGTGAGCATTGTATGGTTGTGTGTTACATTACATTCACTAGTAGCAGTGAGAAAAACATCACGGGGTGGTGCGCATTGTATGGGTGTGTGTTACATTACATTCAGTAGCAGGAGTGAGAAAAACATCACGGGGTGGTGCACATTGTATGGGTGTGTGTTACATTACATTCACTAGCAGGAGTGAGAAAAACATCACGGGGTGGTGCGCATTGTATGGGTGTGTGTTACATTACATTCACTAGCAGGAGTGAGAAAAACATCACGGGGTGGTGCGCATTGTATGGGTGTTTGTTACAATACATTCACTAGCAGGAGTGAGAAAAACATCACTGGGTGGTGCGCATTGTATGGGTGTGTGTTACATTACATTCACTAGTAGGAGTGAGAAAAACAGCACGGGGTGGTGCGCATTGTATGGGTGTGTGTTACATTACATTCACTAGTAGGAGTGAGAAAAACATCACGGGGTGGTGCGCATTGTATGGGTGTGTGTTACATTACATTCACTAGTAGGAGTGAGAAAAACATCACGGGGTGGTGCGCATTGTATGGGCGTGTGTTACATTACATTCACTAGTAGCAGTGAGAAAAACATCACGGGGTGGTGCGCATTGTATGGGCGTGTGTTACATTACATTCACTAGTAGGAGTGAGAAAAACATCACGGGGTGGTGCGCATTGTATGGGTGTGTGTTACATTATATTCACTAGTAGGAGTGTGAAAAACATCACGGGGTGGTGCGCATTGTATGGGTGTGTGTTACATTACATTCACTAGTAGGAGTGAGAAAAACAGCACGGGGTGGTGCGCATTGTATGGGTGTGTGTTATGTTACATTCACTAGTAGCAGTGAGAAAAACATCACGGGGTGGTGCGCATTGTATGGGTGTGTGTTACGTTACATTCACTAGTAGGAGTGAGAAAAACATCACGGGGTGGTGTGCATTGTATGGGTGTGTGTTACGTTACATTCACTAGTAGGAGTGAGAAAAACATCACTGGGTGGTGCCCATTGTATGGGTGTGTGTTACGTTACATTCACTAGTAGGAGTGAGAAAAACATCACGGGGTGGTGCGCATTGTATGGGTGTGTGTTACGTTACATTTACTAGTAGGAGTGAGAAAAACATCACGGGGTGGTGCGCATTGTATGGGTGTGTGTGTTATATTACATTCACTAGTAGCAGTGAGAAAAAAAACACGGGGTGGTGCGCATTGTATGGGTGTGTGTTACGTTAAAATCACTAGTAGGAGTGAGAAAAACATCACGGGGTGGTGTGCATTGTATGGGTGTGTGTTACGTTACATTCACTAGTAGGAGTGAGAAAAACATCACGGGGTGGTGCGCAATGTATGGGTGTGTGTTACGTTACATTCACTACCAGGAGTGAGAAAAACATCACGGGGTGGTGCGCATTGTATGGGTGTGTGTTACGTTACATTCACTAGCAGGAGTGAGAAAAACATCACGGTGTCGTGCGCATTGTATGGGTGTGTGTTACGTTACATTCATTAGTAGGAGTGAGAAAAACATCACTGGGTGGTGCGCATTGTATGGGTGTGTGTTACGTTACATTCACTAGTAGGAGCGAGAAAAACATCACGGGGTGGTGCGAATTGTATGGGTGTGTGTTACATTACATTCACTAGTAGGAGTGAGAAAAACAGCACGAGGTGGTGCGCATTGTATGGGTGTGTGTTACGTTACAATCACTAGTAGCAGTGAGAAAAACATCACGGGGTGGTGCGCATTGTACGGGTGTGTGTTACGTTACATTCACTAGTAGGAGTGAGAAAAACATCACGCGGTGGTGCGCATTGTACGGGTGTGTGTTACGTTACATTCACTAGTAGGAGTGAGAAAAACATCACGGGGTGGTGCGCATTGTATGGGTGTGTGATACGTTACATTCACTAGTAGGAGTGAGAAAAACATCACGGGGTGGTGCGCATTGTATGGGTGTGTGTTACGTTACATTCACTAGTAGGAGTGAGAAAAACATCACTGGGTGGTGCGCATTGTATGGGTGTGTGTTACGTTACATTCACTAGCAGGAGTGAGAAAAACATCACGGGGTGGTGCGCATTGTATGGGTGTGTGTTACGTTACATTCACTAGTAGGAGTGAGAAAAACATCACTGGGTGGTGCGCATTGTATGGGTGTGTGTTACGTTACCTTCACTAGTAGGAGTGAGAAAAACATCACGGGGTGGTGCGCATTGTATGGGTGTGTGTTACATTACATTCACTAGTAGGAGTGAGAAAAACATCACGGGGTGGTGAGCATTGTATGGTTGTGTGTTACATTACATTCACTAGTAGAAGTGAGAAAAACATCACGGGGTGGTGCGCATTGTATGGGTGTGTGTTACATTACATTCACTAGCAGGAGTGAGAAAAACATCACGGGGTGGTGCGCATTGTATGGCTGTGTGTTACATTACATTAACTAGCAGGAGTGAGAAAAACATCACTGGGTGGTGCGCATTGTATGGGTGTGTGTTACATTACATTCACTAGCATGAGTGAGAAAAACATCAAGGGGTGGTGCGCATTGTATGGGTGTGTGTTACATTACATTCACTAGCAGGAGTGAGAAAAACATCACGGGGTGGTGCGCATTGTATGGGTGTGTTACATTACATTAACTAGAAGGAGTGAGAAAAACATCACTGGGTGGTGCGCATTGTATGTGTGTGTTACATTACATTCACTAGCATGAGTGAGAAAAACATCAGGGGTGGTGCGCATTGTATGGGTGTGTGTTACATTACATTCACTAGCAGGAGTGAGAAAAACATCACGGGGTGGTGCGCATTGTATGGGTGTGTATTACATTACATTCACTAGCAGGAGTGAGAAAAACATCACGGGGTGGTGCGCATTGTATGGGTGTGTGTTACATTACATTCACTAGCAGGAGTGAGAAAAACATTACGGGGTGGTGCGCATGGTATGGGTGTGTGTTACATTACATTCACTAGTAGGAGTGAGAAAAACATCACGGGGTGGTGCGCATTGTATGGGTGTGTGTTACATTACATTCACTAGTAGGAGTGAGAAAAATATCACGTGGTGGTGAGCATTGTATGGGTGTGTGTTACATAACATTCACTAGTAGCAGTGAGAAAAACATCACGGGGTGGTGTGCATTGTATGGGTGTGTGTTACATTACATTCACTAGTAGGAGTGAGAAAAACATCACGGGGTCGTGCGCATTGTATGGGTGTGTGTTACATTACATTCACTAGTAGGAGTGAGAAAAACATCACTGGGTGGTGCGTATTGTATGGGTTTGTGTTACATTACATTCACTAGTAGGAGTGAGAAAAACATCACGGGGTGGTGAGCATTGTATGGTTGTGTGTTACATTACATTCACTAGTAGCAGTGAGAAAAACATCACGGGGTGGTGCGCATTGTATGGGTGTGTGTTACATTACATTCAGTAGCAGGAGTGAGAAAAACATCACGGGGTGGTGCACATTGTATGGGTGTGTGTTACATTACATTCACTAGCAGGAGTGAGAAAAACATCACGGGGTGGTGCGCATTGTATGGGTGTGTGTTACATTACATTCACTAGCAGGAGTGAGAAAAACATCACGGGGTGGTGCGCATTGTATGGGTGTTTGTTACAATACATTCACTAGCAGGAGTGAGAAAAACATCACTGGGTGGTGCGCATTGTATGGGTGTGTGTTACATTACATTCACTAGTAGGAGTGAGAAAAACAGCACGGGGTGGTGCGCATTGTATGGGTGTGTGTTACATTACATTCACTAGTAGGAGTGAGAAAAACATCACGGGGTGGTGCGCATTGTATGGGTGTGTGTTACATTACATTCACTAGTAGGAGTGAGAAAAACATCACGGGGTGGTGCGCATTGTATGGGCGTGTGTTACATTACATTCACTAGTAGCAGTGAGAAAAACATCACGGGGTGGTGCGCATTGTATGGGCGTGTGTTACATTACATTCACTAGTAGGAGTTAGAAAAACATCACGGGGTGGTGCGCATTGTATGGGTGTGTGTTACATTATATTCACTAGTAGGAGTGTGAAAAACATCACGGGGTGGTGCGCATTGTATGGGTGTGTGTTACATTACATTCACTAGTAGGAGTGAGAAAAACAGCACGGGGTGGTGCGCATTGTATGGGTGTGTGTTATGTTACATTCACTAGTAGCAGTGAGAAAAACATCACGGGGTGGTGCGCATTGTATGGGTGTGTGTTACGTTACATTCACTAGTAGGAGTGAGAAAAACATCACGGGGTGGTGTGCATTGTATGGGTGTGTGTTACGTTACATTCACTAGTAGGAGTGAGAAAAACATCACTGGGTGGTGCCCATTGTATGGGTGTGTGTTACGTTACATTCACTAGTAGGAGTGACAAAAACATCACGGGGTGGTGCGCATTGTATGGGTGTGTGTGTTATATTACATTCACTAGTAGCAGTGAGAAAAAAAACACGGGGTGGTGCGCATTGTATGGGTGTGTGTTACGTTAAAATCACTAGTAGGAGTGAGAAAAACATCACGGGGTGGTGTGCATTGTATGGGTGTGTGTTACGTTACATTCACTAGTAGGAGTGAGAAAAACATCACGGGGTGGTGCGCAATGTATGGGTGTGTGTTACGTTACATTCACTACCAGGAGTGAGAAAAACATCACGGGGTGGTGCGCATTGTATGGGTGTGTGTTACGTTACATTCACTAGCAGGAGTGAGAAAAACATCACGGTGTCGTGCGCATTGTATGGGTGTGTGTTACGTTACATTCATTAGTAGGAGTGAGAAAAACATCACTGGGTGGTGCGCATTGTATGGGTGTGTGTTACGTTACATTCACTAGTAGGAGCGAGAAAAACATCACGGGGTGGTGCGCATTGTATGGGTGTGTGTTACATTACATTCACTAGTAGGAGTGAGAAAAACATCACGGGGTGGTGCGCATTGTATGGGTGTGTGTTACATTACATTCACTAGTAGGAGTGAGAAAAACATCACGGGGTGGTGCGCATTGTACGGGTGTGTGATACATTACATTCACTAGTAGCAGTGAGAAAAACATCACGGGGTGGTGCGCATTGTACGGGTGTGTGTTACATTACATTCACTAGTAGGAGTGAGAAAAACATCACGGGGAGGTGCGCATTGTATGGGTGTGTGTTACATTACATTCACTAGTAGGAGTGAGAAAAACATCACGGGGTGGTGCGCATTGTATGGGTGTGTGTTACATTACATTCACTAGTAGCAGTGAGAAAAACATCAAGGGGTTGTGCGCATTGTATGGGTGTGTGTTACATTACATTCACTACTAGGAGTGAGAAAAACATCACGGGGTGGTGCGCATTGTATGGGTGTGTGTTACATTACATTCACTAGCAGGAGTGAGAAAAACATCACGGGGTGGTGCGCATTGTATGGGTGTGTGTTACATTACATTCACTAGCAGGAGTGAGAAAAAAATCACGGGGTGGTGCGCATTGTATGGGTGTGTGTTACATTACATTCACTAGTAGGAGTGAGAAAAACATCACGGGGTGGTGCGCATTGTATGGGTGTGTGTTACATTACATTCACAAGTAGGAGTGAGAAAAACATCACGGGGTGGTGCACATTGTATGGGTGTGTGTTACATTACATTCACTAGTAGGAGTGAGAAAAACATCACGGGGTGGTGCACATTGTATGGGTGTGTGTTACATTACATTCACTAGTAGCAGTGAGAAAAACATCACGGGGTGGTGCGCATTGTATGGGTGTGTGTTACGTTACATTCACTAGTAGCAGTGAGAAAAACATCACGGGGTGGTGCGCATTGTACGGGTGTGTGTTACGTTACATTCACTAGTAGGAGTGAGAAAAACATCACGCGGTGGTGCGCATTGTACGGGTGTGTGTTACGTTACATTCACTAGTAGGAGTGAGAAAAACATCACGGGGTGGTGCGCATTGTATGGGTGTGTGATACGTTACATTCACTAGTAGGAGTGAGAAAAACATCACGGGGTTTTGCGCATTGTATGGGTGTGTGTTACGTTACATTCACTAGTAGGAGTGAGAAAAACATCACTGGGTGGTGCGCATTGTATGGGTGTGTGTTACGTTACATTCACTAGCAGGAGTGAGAAAAACATCACGGGGTGGTGCGCATTGTATGGGTGTGTGTTACGTTACATTCACTAGTAGGAGTGAGAAAAACATCACTGGGTGGTGCGCATTGTATGGGTGTGTGTTACGTTACCTTCACTAGTAGGAGTGAGAAAAACATCACGGGGTGGTGCGCATTGTATGGGTGTGTGTTACATTACATTCACTAGTAGGAGTGAGAAAAACATCACGGGGTGGTGAGCATTGTATGGTTGTGTGTTACATTACATTCACTAGTAGAAGTGAGAAAAACATCACGGGGTGGTGCGCATTGTATGGGTGTGTGTTACATTACATTCACTAGCAGGAGTGAGAAAAACATCACGGGGTGGTGCGCATTGTATGGCTGTGTGTTACATTACATTAACTAGCAGGAGTGAGAAAAACATCACTGGGTGGTGCGCATTGTATGGGTGTGTGTTACATTACATTCACTAGCATGAGTGAGAAAAACATCAAGGGGTGGTGCGCATTGTATGGGTGTGTGTTACATTACATTCACTAGCAGGAGTGAGAAAAACATCACGGGGTGGTGCGCATTGTATGGGTGTGTGTTACATTACATTCACTAGTAGGAGTGAGAAAAACATAACGGGTGGTGCGCATTGTATGGGTGTGTGTTACATTACATTCACTAGTAGGAGTGAGAAAAACATCCCGGGGTGGTGCGCATTGTATGGGTGTGTGTTACATTACTTTCACTAGTAGGAGTGAGAAAAACATCACGGGGTGGTTTGAATCGGAAGGTCTGAATTAGGATAGGCAGTGAGTGGCAATGTAGGATGGAGAAAAGCACCGCGGGATGGTCAGCATGGGGAGGTCAGGGAACATGCAGTGGCAATGTAGGATAGGTTTCTGAAAAACATCGCGGGGTGGTGCGCATTGTATGGGTGTGTGTTACATTACATTCACTAGTAGGAGTGAGAAAAACATCACGGGGTGGTGCGCATTGTATGGGTGTGTGTTACATTACATTCACTAGTAGGAGTGAGAAAAACATCACGGGGTGGTGCGCATTGTATGGGTGTGTGTTACATTACATTCACTAGTAGGAGGGAGAAAAACATCACGGGGTGGTGCGCATTGTACGGGTGTGTGATACATTACATTCACTAGTAGCAGTGAGAAAAACATCACGGGGTGGTGCGCATTGTACGGGTGTGTGTTACATTACATTCACTAGTAGGAGTGAGAAAAACATCACGGGGAGGTGCGCATTGTATGGGTGTGTGTTACATTACATTCACTAGTAGGAGTGAGAAAAACATCACGGGGTGGTGCGCATTGTATGGGTGTGTGTTACATTACATTCACTAGTAGCAGTGAGAAAAACATCAAGGGGTTGTGCGCATTGTATGGGTGTGTGTTACATTACATTCACTACTAGGAGTGAGAAAAACATCACGGGGTGGTGCGCATTGTATGGGTGTGTGTTACATTACATTCACTAGCAGGAGTGAGAAAAACATCACGGGGTGGTGCGCATTGTATGGGTGTGTGTTACATTACATTCACTAGCAGGAGTGAGAAAAAAATCACGGGGTGGTGCGCATTGTATGGGTGTGTGTTACATTACATTCACTAGTAGGAGTGAGAAAAACATCACGGGGTGGTGCGCATTGTATGGGTGTGTGTTACATTACATTCACTAGTAGGAGTGAGAAAAACATCACGGGGTGGTGCGCATTGTATGGGTGTGTGTTACATTACATTCACTAGTAGGAGTGAGAAAAACATCACGGGGTGGTGCACATTGTATGGGTGTGTGTTACACTACATTCACTAGTAGCAGTGAGAAAAACATCACGGGGTGGTGCGCATTGTATGGGTGTGTGTTACATTACATTCACTACTAGGAGCGAGAAAAACATCACGGGGTGGTGCGCATTGTATGGCTGTGTGTTACATTACATTCACTAGCAGGAGTGCGAAAAACATCACGGGGTGGTGCGCATTGTATGGGTGTGTGTTACATTACATTCACTAGCAAGAGTGAGAAAAACATCACGGGGTGGTGCCCATTGTATGGGTGTGTGTTACATTACATTCACTAGTAGGTGAGAGAAAAACATCATGGGGTGGTGCGCATTGTATGGGTGTGTGTTACATTACATTCACTAGTAGGAGTGAGAGAAACAACACGGGGTGGTGCGTATTGTATGGGTGTGTGTTACATTACATTCACTAGTAGCAGTGAGAAAAACATCACGGGGTGGTGTGCATTGTATGGGTGTGTGTTACATTACATTCACTAGTAGGAGTGAGAAAAACATCACGGGGAGGTGCGCATTGTATGGGTGTGTGTTACATTACATTCACTAGTAGGAGTGAGAAAAACATCACGGTGTGGTGCGCATTGTATGGGTGTGTGTTACATTACATTCACTAGTAGCAGTGAGAAAAACATCAAGGGGTTGTGTGCATTGTATGGGTGTGTGTTACATTACATTCACTACTAGGAGTGAGAAAAACATCACGGGGTGGTGCGCATTGTATGGGTGTGTGTTACATTACATTCACTAGCAGGAGTGAGAAAAACATCACTGGGTTGTGCGCATGGTATGGGTGTGTGTTACATTACATTCACTAGCAGGAGTGAGAAAAAAATCACGGGGTGGTGCGCATTGTATGGGTGTGTGTTACATTACATTCACTAGTAGCAGTGAGAAAAACATCACCGGGTGGTGCGCATTGGATGAGTGTTTGTTACGTTACAATCACTAGTAGGAGTGAGAAAAACATCACGTGGTGGTGCGCATTGTATGGGTGTGTGTTACGTTACATTCACTAGCAGGAGTGAGAAAAACATCACGGGGTGGTGCGCATTGTATGGGTGTGTGTTACGTTACATTCACTAGTAGGAGTGAGAAAAACATCACTGGGTGGTGCGCATTGTATGGGTGTGTGTTACGTTACATTCACTAGTAGGAGTGAGAAAAACATCACGGGGTGGTGCGCATTGTATGGGTGTGTGTCACATTACATTCACTAGTAGGAGTGAGAAAAACAGCACGGGGTGGTGCGCATTGTATGGGTGTGTGTTACGTTACATTCACTAGTAGCAGTGAGAAAAACATCACGGGGTGGTGCGCATTGTACGGGTGTGTGTTACGTTACATTCACTAGTAGGAGTGAGAAAAACATCACGCGGTGGTGCGCATTGTACGGGTGTGTGTTACGTTACATTCACTAGTAGGAGTGAGAAAAACATCACGGGGTGGTGCGCATTTTATGGGTGTGTGTTACATTACATTCACTAGTAGGAGTGTGAAAAACATCACGGGGTGGTGCGCATTGTATGGGTGTGTGTTACATTACATTCACTAGTAGGAGTGAGAAAAACAGCACGGGGTGGTGCGCATTGTATGGGTGTGTGTTATGTTACATTCACTAGTAGCAGTGAGAAAAACATCACGGGGTGGTGCGCATTGTATGGGTGTGTGTTACGTTACATTCACTAGTAGGAGTGAGAAAAACATCACGCGGTGGTGCGCATTGTACGGGTGTGTGTTACGTTACATTCACTAGTAGGAGTGAGAAAAACATCACGGGGTGGTGCGCATTGTATGGGTGTGTGATACGTTACATTCACTAGTAGGAGTGAGAAAAACATCACGGGGTTTTGCGCATTGTATGGGTGTGTGTTACGTTACATTCACTAGTAGGAGTGAGAAAAACATCACTGGGTGGTGCGCATTGTATGGGTGTGTGTTACGTTACATTCACTAGCAGGAGTGAGAAAAACATCACGGGGTGGTGCGCATTGTATGGGTGTGTGTTACGTTACATTCACTAGTAGGAGTGAGAAAAACATCACTGGGTGGTGCGCATTGTATGGGTGTGTGTTACGTTACCTTCACTAGTAGGAGTGAGAAAAACATCACGGGGTGGTGCGCATTGTATGGGTGTGTGTTACATTACATTCACTAGTAGGAGTGAGAAAAACATCACGGGGTGGTGAGCATTGTATGGTTGTGTGTTACATTACATTCACTAGTAGAAGTGAGAAAAACATCACGGGGTGGTGCGCATTGTATGGGTGTGTGTTACATTACATTCACTAGCAGGAGTGAGAAAAACATCACGGGGTGGTGCGCATTGTATGGCTGTGTGTTACATTACATTAACTAGCAGGAGTGAGAAAAACATCACTGGGTGGTGCGCATTGTATGGGTGTGTGTTACATTACATTCACTAGCAGGAGTGAGAAAAACATCACGGGGTGGTGCGCATTGTATGGGTGTGTGTTACATTACATTCACTAGTAGGAGTGAGAAAAACATAACGGGTGGTGCGCATTGTATGGGTGTGTGTTACATTACATTCACTAGTAGGAGTGAGAAAAACATCCCGGGGTGGTGCGCATTGTATGGGTGTGTGTTACATTACTTTCACTAGTAGGAGTGAGAAAAACATCACGGGGTGGTTTGAATCGGAAGGTCTGAATTAGGATAGGCAGTGAGTGGCAATGTAGGATGGAGAAAAGCACCGCGGGATGGTCAGCATGGGGAGGTCAGGGAACATGCAGTGGCAATGTAGGATAGGTTTCTGAAAAACATCGCGGGGTGGTGCGCATTGTATGGGTGTGTGTTACATTACATTCACTAGTAGGAGTGAGAAAAACATCACGGGGTGGTGCGCATTGTATGGGTGTGTGTTACATTACATTCACTAGTAGGAGTGAGAAAAACATCACGGGGTGGTGCGCATTGTATGGGTGTGTGTTACATTACATTCACTAGTAGGAGGGAGAAAAACATCACGGGGTGGTGCGCATTGTACGGGTGTGTGATACATTACATTCACTAGTAGCAGTGAGAAAAACATCACGGGGTGGTGCGCATTGTACGGGTGTGTGTTACATTACATTCACTAGTAGGAGTGAGAAAAACATCACGGGGAGGTGCGCATTGTATGGGTGTGTGTTACATTACATTCACTAGTAGGAGTGAGAAAAACATCACGGGGTGGTGCGCATTGTATGGGTGTGTGTTACATTACATTCACTAGTAGCAGTGAGAAAAACATCAAGGGGTTGTGCGCATTGTATGGGTGTGTGTTACATTACATTCACTACTAGGAGTGAGAAAAACATCACGGGGTGGTGCGCATTGTATGGGTGTGTGTTACATTACATTCACTAGCAGGAGTGAGAAAAACATCACGGGGTGGTGCGCATTGTATGGGTGTGTGTTACATTACATTCACTAGCAGGAGTGAGAAAAAAATCACGGGGTGGTGCGCATTGTATGGGTGTGTGTTACATTACATTCACTAGTAGGAGTGAGAAAAACATCACGGGGTGGTGCGCATTGTATGGGTGTGTGTTACATTACATTCACTAGTAGGAGTGAGAAAAACATCACGGGGTGGTGCGCATTGTATGGGTGTGTGTTACATTACATTCACTAGTAGGAGTGAGAAAAACATCACGGGGTGGTGCACATTGTATGGGTGTGTGTTACACTACATTCACTAGTAGCAGTGAGAAAAACATCACGGGGTGGTGCGCATTGTATGGGTGTGTGTTACATTACATTCACTACTAGGAGCGAGAAAAACATCACGGGGTGGTGCGCATTGTATGGCTGTGTGTTACATTACATTCACTAGCAGGAGTGCGAAAAACATCACGGGGTGGTGCGCATTGTATGGGTGTGTGTTACATTACATTCACTAGCAAGAGTGAGAAAAACATCACGGGGTGGTGCCCATTGTATGGGTGTGTGTTACATTACATTCACTAGTAGGTGAGAGAAAAACATCATGGGGTGGTGCGCATTGTATGGGTGTGTGTTACATTACATTCACTAGTAGGAGTGAGAGAAACAACACGGGGTGGTGCGTATTGTATGGGTGTGTGTTACATTACATTCACTAGTAGCAGTGAGAAAAACATCACGGGGTGGTGTGCATTGTATGGGTGTGTGTTACATTACATTCACTAGTAGGAGTGAGAAAAACATCACGGGGAGGTGCGCATTGTATGGGTGTGTGTTACATTACATTCACTAGTAGGAGTGAGAAAAACATCACGGTGTGGTGCGCATTGTATGGGTGTGTGTTACATTACATTCACTAGTAGCAGTGAGAAAAACATCAAGGGGTTGTGTGCATTGTATGGGTGTGTGTTACATTACATTCACTACTAGGAGTGAGAAAAACATCACGGGGTGGTGCGCATTGTATGGGTGTGTGTTACATTACATTCACTAGCAGGAGTGAGAAAAACATCACTGGGTTGTGCGCATGGTATGGGTGTGTGTTACATTACATTCACTAGCAGGAGTGAGAAAAAAATCACGGGGTGGTGCGCATTGTATGGGTGTGTGTTACATTACATTCACTAGTAGCAGTGAGAAAAACATCACCGGGTGGTGCGCATTGGATGAGTGTTTGTTACGTTACAATCACTAGTAGGAGTGAGAAAAACATCACGTGGTGGTGCGCATTGTATGGGTGTGTGTTACGTTACATTCACTAGCAGGAGTGAGAAAAACATCACGGGGTGGTGCGCATTGTATGGGTGTGTGTTACGTTACATTCACTAGTAGGAGTGAGAAAAACATCACTGGGTGGTGCGCATTGTATGGGTGTGTGTTACGTTACATTCACTAGTAGGAGTGAGAAAAACATCACGGGGTGGTGCGCATTGTATGGGTGTGTGTCACATTACATTCACTAGTAGGAGTGAGAAAAACAGCACGGGGTGGTGCGCATTGTATGGGTGTGTGTTACGTTACATTCACTAGTAGCAGTGAGAAAAACATCACGGGGTGGTGCGCATTGTACGGGTGTGTGTTACGTTACATTCACTAGTAGGAGTGAGAAAAACATCACGCGGTGGTGCGCATTGTACGGGTGTGTGTTACGTTACATTCACTAGTAGGAGTGAGAAAAACATCACGGGGTGGTGCGCATTTTATGGGTGTGTGTTACATTACATTCACTAGTAGGAGTGTGAAAAACATCACGGGGTGGTGCGCATTGTATGGGTGTGTGTTACATTACATTCACTAGTAGGAGTGAGAAAAACAGCACGGGGTGGTGCGCATTGTATGGGTGTGTGTTATGTTACATTCACTAGTAGCAGTGAGAAAAACATCACGGGGTGGTGCGCATTGTATGGGTGTGTGTTACGTTACATTCACTAGTAGGAGTGAGAAAAACATCACGGGGTGGTGTGCATTGTATTGGTGTGTGTTACGTTACATTCACTAGTAGGAGTGAGAAATACATCACTGGGTGGAGCCCATTGTATGGGTGTGTGTTACGTTACATTCACTAGTAGGAGTGAGAAAAACATCACGGGGTGGTGCGCATTGTATGGGTGTGTGTTACGTTACATTTACTAGTAGGAGTGAGAAAAACATCACGGGGTGGTGCGCATTGTATGGGTGTGTGTGTTATATTACATTCACTAGTAGCAGTGAGAAAAAAAACACGGGGTGGTGCGCATTGTATGGGTGTGTGTTACGTTAAAATCACTAGTAGGAGTGAGAAAAACATCACGGGGTGGTGTGCATTGTATGGGTGTGTGTTACGTTACATTCACTAGTAGGAGTGAGAAAAACATCACGGGGTGGTGCGCATTGTATGGGTGTGTGTTACGTTACATTCACTACCAGGAGTGAGAAAAACATCACGGGGTGGTGCGCATTGTATGGGTGTGTGTTACGTTACATTCACTAGCAGGAGTGAGAAAAACATCACGGTGTCGTGCGCATTGTATGGGTGTGTGTTACGTTACATTCATTAGTAGGAGTGAGAAAAACATCACTGGGTGGTGCGCATTGTATGGGTGTGTGTTACGTTACATTCACTAGTAGGAGCGAGAAAAACATCACGGGGTGGTGCGAATTGTATGGGTGTGTGTTACATTACATTCACTAGTAGGAGTGAGAAAAACAGCACGAGGTGGTGCGCATTGTATGGGTGTGTGTTACGTTACATTCACTAATAGCAGTGAGAAAAACATCACGGGGTGGTGCGCATTGTACGGGTGTGTGTTACGTTACATTCACTAGTAGGAGTGAGAAAAACATAACGCGGTGGTGCGCATTGTACGGGTGTGTGTTACGTTACATTCACTAGTAGGAGTGAGAAAAACATCACGGGGTGGTGCGCATTGTATGGGTGTGTGATACGTTACATTCACTAGGAGGAGTGAGAAAAACATCACGGGGTGGTGCGCATTGTATGGGTGTGTGTTACGTTACATTCACTAGTAGGAGTGAGAAAAACATCACTGGGTGGTGCGCATTGTATGGGTGTGTGTTACGTTACATTCACTAGCAGGAGTGAGAAAAACATCACGGGGTGGTGCGCATTGTATGGGTGTGTGTTACGTTACATTCACTAGTAGGAGTGAGAAAAACATCACTGGGTGGTGCGCATTGTATGGGTGTGTGTTACGTTACCTTCACTAGTAGGAGTGAGAAAAACATCACGGGGTGGTGCGCATTGTATGGGTGTGTGTTACATTACATTCACTAGTAGGAGTGAGAAAAACATCACGGGGTGGTGAGCATTGTATGGTTGTGTGTTACATTACATTCACTAGTAGAAGTGAGAAAAACATCACGGGGTGGTGCGCATTGTATGGGTGTGTGTTACATTACATTCACTAGCAGGAGTGAGAAAAACATCACGGGGTGGTGCGCATTGTATGGCTGTGTGTTACATTACATTAACTAGCAGGAGTGAGAAAAACATCACTGGGTGGTGCGCATTGTATGGGTGTGTGTTACATTACATTCACTAGCATGAGTGAGAAAAACATCAAGGGGTGGTGCGCATTGTATGGGTGTGTGTTACATTACATTCACTAGCAGGAGTGAGAAAAACATCACGGGGTGGTGCGCATTGTATGGGTGTGTGTTACATTACATTCACTAGTAGGAGTGAGAAAAACATAACGGGTGGTGCGCATTGTATGGGTGTGTGTTACATTACATTCACTAGTAGGAGTGAGAAAAACATCCCGGGGTGGTGCGCATTGTATGGGTGTGTGTTACATTACATTCACTAGTAGGAGTGAGAAAAACATCACGGGGTGGTTTGAATCGGAAGGTCTGAATTAGGATAGGCAGTGAGTGGCAATGTAGGATGGAGAAAAGCACCGCGGGATGGTCAGCATGGGGAGGTCAGGGAACATGCAGTGGCAATGTAGGATAGGTTTCTGAAAAACATCGCGGGGTGGTGCGCATTGTATGGGTGTGTGTTACATTACATTCACTAGTAGGAGTGAGAAAAACATCACGGGGTGGTGCGCATTGTATGGGTGTGTGTTACATTACATTCACTAGTAGGAGTGAGAAAAACATCACGGGGTGGTGCGCATTGTATGGGTGTGTGTTACATTACATTCACTAGTAGGAGTGAGAAAAACATCACGGGGTGGTGCGCATTGTACGGGTGTGTGATACATTACATTCACTAGTAGCAGTGAGAAAAACATCACGGGGTGGTGCGCATTGTACGGGTGTGTGTTACATTACATTCACTAGTAGGAGTGAGAAAAACATCACGGGGAGGTGCGCATTGTATGGGTGTGTGTTACATTACATTCACTAGTAGGAGTGAGAAAAACATCACGGGGTGGTGCGCATTGTATGGGTGTGTGTTACATTACATTCACTAGTAGCAGTGAGAAAAACATCAAGGGGTTGTGCGCATTGTATGGGTGTGTGTTACATTACATTCACTACTAGGAGTGAGAAAAACATCACGGGGTGGTGCGCATTGTATGGGTGTGTGTTACATTACATTCACTAGCAGGAGTGAGAAAAACATCACGGGGTGGTGCGCATTGTATGGGTGTGTGTTACATTACATTCACTAGCAGGAGTGAGAAAAAAATCACGGGGTGGTGCGCATTGTATGGGTGTGTGTTACATTACATTCACTAGTAGGAGTGAGAAAAACATCACGGGGTGGTGCGCATTGTATGGGTGTGTGTTACATTACATTCACTAGTAGGAGTGAGAAAAACATCACGGGGTGGTGCGCATTGTATGGGTGTGTGTTACATTACATTCACTAGTAGGAGTGAGAAAAACATCACGGGGTGGTGCACATTGTATGGGTGTGTGTTACATTACATTCACTAGTAGCAGTGAGAAAAACATCACGGGTTGGTGCGCATTGTATGGGTGTGTGTTACATTACATTCACTACTAGGAGCGAGAAAAACATCACGGGGTGGTGCGCATTGTATGGCTGTGTGTTACATTACATTCACTAGCAGGAGTGCGAAAAACATCACGGGGTGGTGCGCATTGTATGGGTGTGTGTTACATTACATTCACTAGCAAGAGTGAGAAAAACATCACGGGGTGGTGCCCATTGTATGGGTGTGTGTTACATTACATTCACTAGTAGGTGAGAGAAAAACATCATGGGGTGGTGCGCATTGTATGGGTGTGTGTTACATTACATTCACTAGTAGGAGTGAGAGAAACAACACGGGGTGGTGCGTATTGTATGGGTGTGTGTTACATTACATTCACTAGTAGCAGTGAGAAAAACATCACGGGGTGGTGTGCATTGTATGGGTGTGTGTAACATTACATTCACTAGTAGGAGTGAGAAAAACATCACGGGGAGGTGCGCATTGTATGGGTGTGTGTTACATTACATTCACTAGTAGGAGTGAGAAAAACATCACGGTGTGGTGCGCATTGTATGGGTGTGTGTTACATTACATTCACTAGTAGCAGTGAGAAAAACATCAAGGGGTTGTGTGCATTGTATGGGTGTGTGTTACATTACATTCACTACTAGGAGTGAGAAAAACATCACGGGGTGGTGCGCATTGTATGGGTGTGTGTTACATTACATTCACTAGCAGGAGTGAGAAAAACATCACGGGGTTGTGCGCATGGTATGGGTGTGTGTTACATTACATTCACTAGCAGGAGTGAGAAAAAAATCACGGGGTGGTGCGCATTGTATGGGTGTGTGTTACATTACATTCACTAGTAGCAGTGAGAAAAACATCACCGGGTGGTGTGCATTGGATGAGTGTTTGTTACGTTACAATCACTAGTAGGAGTGAGAAAAACATCACGTGGTGGTGCGCATTGTATGGGTGTGTGTTACGTTACATTCACTAGCAGGAGTGAGAAAAACATCACGGGGTGGTGCGCATTGTATGGGTGTGTGTTACGTTACATTCACTAGTAGGAGTGAGAAAAACATCACTGAGTGGTGCGCATTGTATGGGTGTGTGTTACGTTACATTCACTAGTAGGAGTGAGAAAAACATCACGGGGTGGTGCGCATTGTATGGGTGTGTGTCACATTACATTCACTAGTAGGAGTGAGAAAAACAGCACGGGGTGGTGCCCATTGTATGGGTGTGTGTTACGTTACATTCACTAGTAGCAGTGAGAAAAACATCACGGGGTGGTGCGCATTGTACGGGTGTGTGTTACGTTACATTCACTAGTAGGAGTGAGAAAAACATCACGCGGTGGTGCGCATTGTACGGGTGTGTGTTACATTACATTCACTAGTAGGAGTGAGAAAAACATCACGGGGTGGTGCGCATTGTATGGGTGTGTGTTACGTTACATTCACTAGTAGGAGTGAGAAAAACATCACGGGGTGGTGCGCATTGTATGGGTGTGTGTTACGTTACATTTACTAGTAGGAGTGAGAAAAACATCACGGGGTGGTGCGCATTGTATGGGTGTGTGTTACATTACATTCACTAGTAGCAGTGAGAAAAACATCACGGGGTGGTGCGCATTATATGGGTGTGTGTTACGTTACAATCACTAGTAGGAGTGAGAAAAACATCACGGGGTGGTGCGCATTGTATGGGTGTGTGTTACGTTACATTCACTAGTAGGAGTGAGAAAAACATCACGTGGTTGTGCGCATTGTATGGGTGTGTGTTACGTTACATTCACTAACAGGAGTGAGAAAAACATCATGGGGTGGTGCGCATTGTATGGGTGTGTGTTACGTTACATTCACTAGCAGGAGTGAGAAAAACATCACGGGGTGGTGCGCATTGTATGGGTGTGTGTTACGTTACATTCACTAGTAGGAGTGAGAAAAACATCACTGGGTGGTGCGCATTGTATGGGTGTGTGTTACGTTACATTTACTAGTAGGAGTGAGAAAAACATCACGGGGTGGTGCGCATTGTATGGGTGTGTGTTACGTTACATTCACTAGTAGGAGTGAGAAAAACATCACGGGGTGTTGCGCATTGTATGGGTGTGTGTTTCGTTACATTTACTAGTAGGAGTGAGAAAAACATCACGGGGTGGTGCGCATTGGATGGGTGTGTGTGTTACATTACATTCACTGGTAGCAGTGAGAAAAACATCATGGGGTGGTGCGCATTGGATGGGTGTTTGTTACGTTACAATCACTAGTAGGAGTGAGAAAAACATCACGGGGAGGTGCGCATTGTATGGGTGTGTGTTACGTTACATTCACTAGTATGAGTGAGAAAAACATCACAGGGTGGTGCGCATTGTATGGGTGTGTGTTACGTTACATTCACTACCAGGAGTGAGAAAAACATCACGGGGTGGTGCGCATTGTATGGGTGTGTGTTACGTTACATTCACTAACAGGAGTGAGAAAAACATCACGGGGTGGTGCGCATTGTATGGGTGTGTGTTACGTTACATTCACTAGTAGGAGTGAGAAAATCATCACTGGGTGGTGCGCATTGTATGGGTGTGTGTTACGTTACATTCACTAGTAGGAGTGAGAAAAACATCACGGGGTGGTGCGCATTGTATGTAGGTGTGTTACGTTACATTCACTAGTAGGAGTGAGAAAAACATCACGTGGTTGTGCGCATTGTATGGGTGTGTGTTACGTTACATTCACTACCAGGAGTGAGAAAAACATCATGGGGTGGTGCGCACTGTATGGGTGTGTGTTACATTAGATTCACTAGCAGGAGTGAGAAAAACATCACGGGGTGGTGCGCATTGTATGGGTGTGTGTTACGTTACATTCACTAGTAGGAGTGAGAAAAAGATCACTGGTTGGTGCGCATTGTATGGGTGTGTGTTACGTTACATTCACTAGTAGGAGTGAGAAAAACATCACGGGGTCGTGCGCATTGTAAGGGTGTGTGTTACATTACATTCACTAGTAGGAGTGAGAAAAACATCACGGGGTGGTGAGCATTGTATGGTTGTGTGTTACGTTACATTCACTAGTAGAAGTGAGAAAAACATCACGGGGTGGTGCGCATTGTATGGGTGTGTGTTACATTACATTCACTAGCAGGAGTGAGAAAAACATCACTGGGTGGTGCGCATTGTATGGGTGTGTGTTACATTACATTCACTAGCATGAGTGAGAAAAACATCAATGGGTGGTGCGCACTGTATGGGTGTCTGTTACATTACATTCACTAGCAGGAGTGAGAAAAACATCACGGGGTGGTGCGCATTGTATGGATGTGTGTTACATTACATTCACTAGTAGGAGTGAGAAAAACATAACGGGGTGGTGCGCATTGTATTGGTGTGTGTTACATTACATTCACTAGCAGGAGTGAGAAAAACATCAATGGGTGGTGCGCATTGTATGGGTGTGTGTTACATTACATTCACTAGCAGGAGTGAGAAAAACATCACGGGGTGGTGCGCATTGTATGGGTGTGTGTTACATTACATTCACTAGTAGGAGTGAGAAAAACATAACGGGGTGGTGCGCATTGTATGGGTGTGTGTTACATTACATTCACTAGTAGGAGTGAGAAAAACATCACGGGCTGGTGCGCATTGTATGGGTGTGTGTTACATTACATTCACTAGCAGGAGTGAGAAAAACATCACTGGGTGGTGCGCATTGTATGGGTGTGTGTTACATTACATTCACTAGCATGAGTGAGAAAAACATCAATGGGTGGTGCGCATTGTATGGGTGTCTGTTACATTACATTCACTAGCAGGAGTGAGAAAAACATCACGGGGTGGTGCGCATTGTATGGATGTGTGTTACATTACATTCACTAGTAGGAGTGAGAAAAACATAACGGGGTGGTGCGCATTGTATGGGTGTGTGTTACATTACATTCACTAGCAGGAGTGAGAAAAACATCAATGGGTGGTGCGCATTGTATGGGTGTGTGTTACATTACATTCACTAGCAGGAGTGAGAAAAACATCACGGGGTGGTGCGCATTGTATGGGTGTGTGTTACATTACATTCACTAGTAGGAGTGAGAAAAACGTAACGGGGTGGTGCGCATTGTATGGGTGTGTGTTACATTACATTCACTAGCAGGAGTGAGAAAAACATCACTGGGTGGTGCGCATTGTATGGGTGTGTGTTACATTACATTCACTAGTAGGAGTGAGAAAAACATCACGGGGTGGTGTGAATCGGAAGGTCTGAATTAGGATAGGCAGTGAGTGGCAATGTAGGATGGAGAAAAGCACCGCGGGATGGTCAGCATGGGGAGGTCACGGAACATGCAGTGGCAATGTAGGATAGGTTTCTGAAAAACATCGCGGGGTGGTGCGCATTGTATGGGTGTGTGTTACATTACATTCACTAGTAGGAGTGAGAAAAACATCACGGGGTGGTGCGCATTGTATGGGTGTGTGTTACATTACATTCACTAGTAGGAGTGAGAAAAACATCACGGGGTGGTGCGCATTGTATGGGTGTGTGTTACATTACATTCACTAGTAGGAGTGAGAAAAACATCACGGGGTGGTGCGCATTGTACGGGTGTGTGATACATTACATTCACTAGTAGCAGTGAGAAAAACATCACGGGGTGGTGCGCATTGTACGGGTGTGTGTTACATTACATTCACTAGTAGGAGTGAGAAAAACATCACGGGGAGGTGCGCATTGTATGGGTGTGTGTTACATTACATTCACTAGTAGGAGTGAGAAAAACATCACGGGGTGGTGCGCATTGTATGGGTGTGTGTTACATTACATTCACTAGTAGCAGTGAGAAAAACATCAAGGCGTTGTGCGCATTGTATGGGTGTGTGTTACATTACATTCACTACTAGGAGTGAGAAAAACATCACGGGGTGGTGAGCATTGTATGGGTGTGTGTTACATTACATTCCCTAGCAGGAGTGAGAAAAACATCACGGGGTGGTGCGCATTGTATGGGTGTGTGTTACATTACATTCACTAGCAGGAGTGACAAAAAAATCACGGGGTGGTGCGCATTGTATGGGTGTGTGTTACATTACATTCACTAGTAGGAGTGAGAAAAACATCACGGGGTGGTGCTCATTGTATGGGTGTGTGTTACATTACATTCACTAGTAGGAGTGAGAAAATCATCACGGGGTGGTGCGCATTGTATGGGTGTGTGTTACATTGCATTCACTAGTAGGAGTGAGAAAAACATCACGGGGTGGTGCACATTGTAGCGGTGTGTGTTACATTACATTCACTAGTAGCAGTGAGAAAAACATCACGGGGTGGTGCGCATTGTATGGGTGTGTGTTACATTACATTCACTACTAGGAGCGAGAAAAACATCACGGGGTATTGCGCATTGTATGGCTGTGTGTTACATTACATTCACTAGCAGGAGTGCGAAAAACATCACGGGGTTGTGCGCATTGTATGGGTGTGTGTTACATTACATTCACTAGCAAGAGTGAGAAAAACATCACGGGGTGGTTTGCATTGTATGAGTGTGTGTTACATTACATTCACTAGTAAGAGAGAGAAAAACATCACGGGGTGGTGCGCATTGTATGGGTGTGTGTTACATTACATTCACTAGTAGGAGTGAGAGAAACATCACGGGGTGGTGCGTATTGTATGGGTGTGTGTTACATTACATTCACTAGTAGCAGTGAGAAAAACATCTCGGGGTGGTGCGCATTGTATAGGTGTGTGTTACATTACATTCACTAGTAGGAGTGAGAAAAACATCACGGGGAGGTGCGCATTGTATGGGTGTGTGTTACATTACATTCACTAGTAGGAGTGAGAAAAACATCACGGGGTGGTGCGCATTGTATGGGTGTGTGTTACATTACATTCACTAGTAGCAGTGAGAAAAACATCAAGGGGTTGTGTGCATTGTATGGGTGTGTGTTACATTACATTCACTACTAGGAGTGAGAAAAACATCACGGAGTGGTGCGCATTGTATGGGTGTGTGTTACATTACATTCACTAGCAGGAGTGAGAAAAACATCACGGGGTTGTGCGCATTGTACGGGTGTGTGTTACGTTAGATTCACTAGTAGGAGTGAGAAAAACATCACGGGGTGATGCGCATTGTATGGGTGTGTCTTACGTTACATTCACTAGTAGGAGTGAGAAAAACATCACGGGGTGGTGCGCATTGTATGGGTGTGTGTTACGTTACATTTACTAGTAGGAGTGAGAAAAACATCACGGGGTGGTGCGCATTGTATGGGTGTGTGTTACATTAGATTCACTAGCAGGAGTGAGAAAAACATCACGGGGTGGTGCGCATTGCATGGGTGTGTGTTACGTTACAATCACTAGTAGGAGTGAGAAAAACATCACGGGGTGGTGCGCATTGCATGGGTGTGTGTTACGTTACAATCACTAGTAGGAGTGAGAAAAACATCACTGGGTGGTGCGCATTGTATGGGTTTGTGTTACGTTACATTCACTAGTAGGAGTGAGAAAAACATCACGTGGTTGTGCGCATTGTATGGGTGTGTGTTACGTTACATTCACGACCAGGAGTGGGAAAAACATCACGGGGTGGTGCGCACTGTATGGGTGTGTGTTACGTTAGATTCACTAGCAGGAGTGAGAAAAACATCACGGGGTGGTGCGCATTGTATGGGTGTGTGTTACATTACATTCACTAGCAGGAGTGAGAAAAACATCACGGGGTGGTGCGCATTGTATGGGTGTGTGTTACATTACATTCACTAGTAGGAGTGAGAAAAACATCACGGGGTGGTGCGCATTGTATGGGTGTGTGTTACATTACATTCACTAGTAGCAGTGAGAAAAACATCACGGGGTATTGCGCATTGTATGGCTGTGTGTTACATTACATTCACTACTAGGAGCGAGAAAAACATCACGGGGTATTGCGCATTGTATGGCTGTGTGTTACATTACATTCACTAGCAGGAGTGCGAAAAACATCACGGGGTGGTGCGCATTGTATGGGTGTGTGTTACATTACATTCACTAGCAAGAGTGAGAAAAACATCACGGGGTGGTTTGCATTGTATGAGTGTGTGTTACATTACATTCACTAGTAAGAGAGAGAAAAACATCACGGGGTGGTGCGCATTGTATGGGTGTGTGTTACATTACATTCACTACTAGGAGCGAGAAAAACATCACGGGGTATTGCGCATTGTATGGCTGTGTGTTACATTACATTCACTACTAGGAGCGAGAAAAACATCACGGGGTATTGCGCATTGTATGGCTGTGTGTTACATTACATTCACTAGCAGGAGTGCGAAAAACATCACGGGGTGGTGCGCATTGTATGGGTGTGTGTTACATTACATTCACTAGCAAGAGTGAGAAAAACATCACGGGGTGGTTTGCATTGTATGAGTGTGTGTTACATTACATTCACTAGTAAGAGAGAGAAAAACATCACGGGGTGGTGCGCATTGTATGGGTGTGTGTTACATTACATTCACTAGTAGGAGTGAGAGAAACATCACGGGGTGGTGCGTATTGTATGGGTGTGTGTTACATTACATTCACTAGTAGCAGTGAGAAAAACATCTCGGGGTGGTGCGCATTGTATGGGTGTGTGTTACATTACATTCACTAGTAGGAGTGAGAAAAACATCACGGGGTGGTGCGCATTGTATGGGTGTGTGTTACATTACATTCACTAGTAGGAGTGAGATAAATATCACGGGTTGGTGCGCATTGTATGGGTGTGTGTTACATTACATTCACTAGCAGGAGTGAGAAAAACATCACGGGGTGGTGCGCATTGTATGGGTGTGTGTTACATTACATTCACTAGCAGGAGTGAGAAAAAAATCACGGGGTGGTGCGCATTGTATGGGTGTGTGTTACATTACATTCACTAGTAGGAGTGAGAAAAACATAACGGGGTGGTGCGCATTGTATGGGTGTGTGTTACATTACATTCACTAGTAGGAGTGAGAAAAACATCACGGGGTGGTGCGCATTGTATGGGTGTGTGTTACATTACATTCACTAGTAGGAGTGAGAAAAACATCACGGGGTGGTGTGAATCGGAAGGTCTGAATTAGGATAGGCAGTGAGTGGCAATATAGGATGGAGAAAAGCACCGCGGGATGGTCAGCATGGGGAGGTCACGGAACATGCAGTGGCAATGTAGGATAGGTTTCTGAAAAACATCGCGGGGTGGTGCGCATTGTATGGGTGTGTGTTACATTACATTCACTAGTAGGAGTGAGAAAAACATCACGGGGTGGTGCGCATTGTATGGGTGTGTGTTACATTACATTCACTAGTAGGAGTGAGAAAAACATCACGGGGTGGTGCGCATTGTATGGGTGTGTGTTACATTACATTCACTAGTAGGAGTGAGAAAAACATCACGGGGTGGTGCGCATTGTACGGGTGTGTGATACATTACATTCACTAGTAGCAGTGAGAAAAACATCACGGGGTGGTGCGCATTGTACGGGTGTGTGTTACATTACATTCACTAGTAGGAGTGAGAAAAACATCACGGGGAGGTGCGCATTGTATAGGTGTGTGTTACATTACATTCACTAGTAGGAGTGAGAAAAACATCACGGGGTGGTGCGCATTGTATGGGTGTGTGTTACATTACATTCACTAGTAGCAGTGAGAAAAACATCAAGGCGTTGTGCGCATTGTATGGGTGTGTGTTACATTACATTCACTACTAGGAGTGAGAAAAACATCACGGGGTGGTGAGCATTGTATGGGTGTGTGTTACATTACATTCACTAGCAGGAGTGAGAAAAACATCACGGGGTGGTGCGCATTGTATGGGTGTGTGTTACATTACATTCACTAGCAGGAGTGACAAAAAAATCACGGGGTGGTGCGCATTGTATGGGTGTGTGTTACATTACATTCACTAGTAGGAGTGAGAAAAACATCACGGGGTGGTGCGCATTGTATGGGTGTGTGTTACATTACATTCACTAGTAGGAGTGAGAAAAACATCACGGGGTGGTGCACATTGTAGCGGTGTGTGTTACATTACATTCACTAGTAGCAGTGAGAAAAACATCACTGGGTGGTGCGCATTGTATGGGTGTGTGTTACATTACATTCACTACTAGGAGCGAGAAAAACATCACGGGGTGGTGCGCATTGTATGGCTGTGTGTTACATTACATTCACTAGCAGGAGTGCGAAAAACATCACGGGGTGGTGCGCATTGTATGGGTGTGTGTTACATTACATTCACTAGCAAGAGTGAGAAAAACATCACGGGGTGGTTTGCATTGTATGAGTGTGTGTTACATTACATTCACTAGTAAGAGAGAGAAAAACATCACGGGGTGGTGCGCATTGTATGGGTGTGTGTTACATTACATTCACTAGTAGGAGTGAGAGAAACATCACGGGGTGGTGCGTATTGTATGGGTGTGTGTTACGTTACAATCACTAGTAGGAGTGAGAAAAACATCACGGGGTGGTGCGCATTGTATGGGTGTGTGTTACGTTACATTCACTAGTAGGAGTGAGAAAAACATCACGTGGATGTGCGCATTGTATGGGTGTGTGTTACGTTACATTCACTACCAGGAGTGAGAAAAACATCACGGGGTGGTGCGCACTGTATGGGTGTGTGTTACGTTAGATTCACTAGCAGGAGTGAGAAAAACATCACGGGGTGGTGCGCATTGTATGGGTGTGTGTTACATTACATTCACTAGCAGGAGTGAGAAAAACATCACGGGGTGGTGCGCATTGTATGGGTGTGTGTTACATTACATTCACTAGTAGGAGTGAGAAAAACATCACGGGGTGGTGCGCATTGTATGGGTGTGTGTTACATTACATTCACTAGTAGGAGTGAGAAAAACATCACGGGGAGGTGCGCATTGTATGGGTGTGTGTTACGTTACATTCACTAGTAGGAGTGAGAAAAACATCACGGGGTGGTGCGCATTGTATGGGTGTGTGTTACATTACATTCACTAGTAGCAGTGAGAAAAACATCGAGGGGTTGTGCGCATTGTATGGGTGTGTGTTACATTACATTCACTACTAGGAGTGAGAAAAACATCACGGGGTGGTGCGCATTGTATGGGTGTGTGTTACATTACATTCACTAGCAGGAGTGAGAAAAACATCACGGGGTGGTGCGCATTGTATGGGTGTGTGTTACATTACATTCACTAGCAGGAGTGAGAAAAAAATCACGGGGTGGTGCGCATTGTATGGGTGTGTGTTACATTACATTCACTAGTAGGAGTGAGAAAAACATCATGGGGTGGTGCGCATTGTATGGGTGTGTGTTACATTACATTCACTAGTAGGAGTGAGAAAAACATCACGGGGTGGTGCGCATTGTATGGGTGTGTGTTACATTACATTCACTAGTAGGAGTGAGAAAAACATCACGGGGTGGTGCACATTGTATGGGTGTGTGTTACATTACATTCACTAGTAGCAGTGAGAAAAACATCACGGGGTGGTGCGCATTGTATGGGTGTGTGTTACATTACATTCACTACTAGGAGCGAGAAAAACATCACGGTGTGGTGCGCATTGTATGGCTGTGTGTTACATTACATTCACTAGCAGGAGTGCGAAAAACATCACGGGGTGGTGCGCATTGTATGGGTGTGTGTTACATTACATTCACTAGCAAGAGTGAGAAAAACATCACGGGGTGGTGCGCATTGTATGGGTGTGTGTTACATTACATTCACTAGTAGGAGAGAGAGAAACAACACGGGGTGGTGCGTATTGTATGGGTGTGTGTTACATTACATTCACTAGTAGCAGTGAGAAAAACATCACGGGGTGGTGTGCATTGTATGGGTGTGTGTTACATTACATTCACTAGTAGGAGTGAGAAAAACATCACGGGGAGGTGCTCATTGTATGGGTGTGTGTTACATTACATTCACTAGTAGGAGTGAGAAAAACATCACGGGGTGGTGCGCATTGTATGGGTGTGTGTTACATTACATTCACTAGTAGCAGTGAGAAAAACATCAAGGGGTTGTGTGCATTGTATGGGTGTGTGTTACATTACATTCACTATTAGGAGTGAGAAAAACATCACGGGGTGGTGCGCATTGTATGGGTGTGTGTTACATTACATTCACTAGCAGGAGTGAGAAAAACATCACGGGGTTGTGCGCATTGTATGGGTGTGTGTTACATTACATTCACTAGCAGGAGTGAGAAAAAAATCACGGGGTGGTGCACATTGTATGGGTGTGTGTTACATTACATTCACTAGTAGGAGTGAGAAAAACATCACGGGGTGGTGCGCATTG
Organism: Cavia porcellus; assembly: GCF_034190915.1. NCBI lineage: Eukaryota > Metazoa > Chordata > Mammalia > Rodentia > Caviidae > Cavia > Cavia porcellus. The sequence continues at coordinate 930,990 of NW_026947586.1, forward strand.
GATGATTGTTAGTTACGTTACAATCACTAGTAGGAGTGAGAAAAACATCACGGGGTGGTGCGCATTGTATGGGTGTGTGTTACGTTACATTCACTAGCAGGAGTGAGAAAAACATCACGGGGTGGTGCGCATTGTATGGGTGTGTGTTACGTTACATTCACTAGTAGGAGTGAGAAAAACATCACTGGGTGGTGCGCATTGTATGGGTGTGTGTTACGTTACATTCACTAGTAGGAGTGAGAAAAACATCACGGGGTGGTGCGCATTGTATGGGTGTGTGTCACATTACATTCACTAGTAGGAGTGAGAAAAACAGCACGGGGTGGTGCGCATTGTATGGGTGTGTGTTACGTTACATTCACTAGCAGCAGTGAGAAAAACATCACGGGGTGGTGCGCATTGTACTGGTGTGTGTTACGTTACATTCACTAGTAGGAGTGAGAAAAACATCATGCGGTGGTGCGCATTGTACTGGTGTGTGTTACGTTACATTCACTAGTAGGAGTGAGAAAAACATCACGGGGTGGTGCGCATTGTATGGGTGAGTGTTACGTTACATTCACTAGTAGGAGTGAGAAAAACATCACGGGGTGGTGCGCATTGTATGGGTGTGTGTTACGTTACATTTACTAGTAGGAGTGAGAAAAACATCACGGGGTGGTGCGCATTGTATGGGTGTGTGTTACATTACATTCACTAGTAGCAGTGAGAAAAACATCACGGGGTGGTGCGCATTGTATGGGTGTGTGTTACGTTACAATCACTAGTAGGAGTGAGAAAAACATCACGGGGTGGTGCGCATTGTATGGGTGTGTGTTACGTTACATTCACTAGTAGGAGTGAGAAAAACATCACGTGGTTGTGCGCATTGTAGGGGGGTGTGTTACGTTACATTCACTACCAGGAGTGAGAAAAACATCACGGGGTGGTGCGCATTGTATGGGTGTGTGTTACATTACATTCACTAGCAGGAGTGAGAAAAACATCACGGGGTGGTGCGCATTGTATGGGTGTGTGTTACGTTACATTCACTAGTAGGAGTGAGAAAAACATCACTGGGTGGTGCGCATTGTATGGGTGTGTGTTACGTTACATTTACTAGTAGGAGTGAGAAAAACATCACGGGGAGGTGCGCATTGTATGGGTGTGTGTTACATTACATTCACTAGTAGGAGTGAGAAAAACATCACGGGGTGGTGCGCATTGTATGGGTGTGTGTTACATTACATTCACTAGTAGGAGTGAGAAAAATATCACGGGGTGGTGCGCATTGTATGGGTGTGTGTTACATTACATTCACAAGTAGGAGTGAGAAAAACATCACGGGGTGGTGCGCATTGTATGGGTGTGTGTTACGTTACATTCACTAACAGGAGTGAGAAAAACATCACGGGGTGGGGCGCATTGTATGGGTGTGTGTTACGTTACATTCACTAGTAGGAGTGAGAAAAACATCACGCGGTGGTGCGCATTGTACGGGTGTGTGTTACGTTACATTCACTAGTAGGAGTGAGAAAAACATCACGGGGTGGTGCGCATTGTATGGGTGTGTGTTACGTTACATTAACTAGTAGGAGTGAGAAAAACATCACGGGGTGGTCCGGATTGTATGGGTGTGTGTTACGTTACATTTACTAGTAAGAGTGAGAAAAACATCACGGGGTGGTGCGCATTGTATGGGTGTGTGTTACATTACATTCACTAGTAGCAGTGAGAAAAACATCACGGGGTGGTGCGCATTGTATGGGTGTGTGTTACGTTACATTCACTAGCAGGAGTGAGAAAAACATCACGGGGTTGTGCGCATTGTATGGGTGTGTGTTACTTTACATTCACTACCAGGAGTGAGAAAAACATCACGGGGTGGTGCGCATTGTATGAGTGTGTGTTACGTTACATTCACTAGCAGGAGTGAGAAAAACATCACGGGGTGGTGCGCATTGTATGGGTGTGTGTTACGTTACATTCACTAGTAGGAGTGAGAAAAACATCACTGCGTGGTGCGCATTGTATGGGTGTGTGTTACGTTACATTCACTAGTAGGAGTGAGAAAAACATCACGGGGTGGTGCGCATTGTATGGGTGTGTGTCACGTTACATTCACTAGTAGGAGTGAGAAAAACAGCACGGGGTGGTGCGCATTGTATGGGTGTGTGTTACGTTACATTCACTAGTAGCAGTGAGAAAATCATCACGGGGTGGTGCGCATTGTACGGGTGTGTGTTACGTTACATTCACTAGTAGGAGTGAGAAAAACATCACGGGGTGGTGCGCATTGTACGGGTGTGTGTTAGGTTACATTCACTAGTAGGAGTGAGAAAAACATCACGGGGTGGTGCGCATTGTATGGGTGTGTCTTACGTTACATTCACTAGTAGGAGTGAGAAAAACATCACGGGGTGGTGCGCATTGTATGGGTGTGTGTTACGTTACATTTACTAGTAGGAGTGAGAAAAACATCACGGGGTGGTGCGCATTGTATGGGTGTGTGTTACGTTAGATTCACTAGTAGGAGTGAGAAAAACATCACGGGGTGGTGCGCATTGTATGGGTGTGTGTTACGTTACAATCACTAGTAGGAGTGAGAAAAACATCACGGGGTGGTGCGCATTGTATGGGTGTGTGTTACGTTACATTCACTAGTAGGAGTGAGAAAAACATCACGTGGTTGTGCGCATTGTATGGGTGTGTGTTACGTTACATTCACTACCAGGAGTGAGAAAAACATCACGGGGTGGTGCGCACTGTATGGGTGTGTGTTACATTAGATTCACTAGCAGGAGTGAGAAAAACATCACGGGGTGGTGCGCATTGTATGGGTGTGTGTTACGTTACATTCACTAGTAGGAGTGAGAAAAACATCACGGGGTGGTGCGCATTGTAAGGGTGTGTGTTACATTACATTCACTAGTAGGAGTGAGAAAAACATCACGGGGTGGTGAGCATTGTATGGTTGTGTGTTACGTTACATTCACTAGTAGAAGTGAGAAAAACATCACGGGGTGGTGCGCATTGTATGGGTGTGTGTTACATTACAGTCACTAGCAGGAGTGAGAAAAACATCACTGGGTGGTGCGCATTGTATGGGTGTGTGTTACATTACATTCACTAGCATGAGTGAGAAAAACATCAATGGGTGGTGCGCATTGTATGGGTGTGTGTTACATTACATTCACTAGCAGGAGTGAGAAAAACATCACGGGGTGGTGCGCATTGTATGGGTGTGTGTTACATTACATTCACTAGTAGGAGTGAGAAAAACATCCCGGGGTGGTGCGCATTGTATGGGTGTGTGTTACATTACATTCACTAGTAGGAGTGAGATAAACATCACGGGGTGGTGTGAATCGGAAGGTCTGAATTAGGATAGGCAGTGAGTGGAAATGTAGGATGGAGAAAAGCACCGCGGGATGGTCAGCATGGGGAGGTCACGGAACATGCAGTGGCAATGTAGGATAGGTTTCTGAAAAACATCGCGGGGTGGTGCGCATTGTATGGGTGTGTGTTACATTACCTTCACTAGTAGGAGTGAGAAAAACATCACGGGGTGGTGCGCATTGTATGGGTGTGTGTTACATTACATTCACTAGTAGGAGTGAGAAAAACATCACGGGGTTGTGCGCATTGTATGGGTGTGTGTTACATTACATTCACTAGTAGGAGTGAGAAAAACATCACGGGGTGGTGCGCATTGTACGGGTGTGTGATACATTACATTCACTAGTAGCAGTGAGAAAAACATCACGGGTGGTGCGCATTGTACGGGTGTGTGTTACATTACATTCACTAGTAGGAGTGAGAAAAACATCACGGGGAGGTGCGCATTGTATGGGTGTGTGTTACATTACATTCACTAGTAGGAGTGAGAAAAACATCACGGGGTGGTGCGCATTGTATGGGTGTGTGTTACATTACATTCACTAGTAGCAGTGAGAAAAACATCAAGGCGTTGTGCGCATTGTATGGGTGTGTGTTACATTACATTCACTACTAGGAGTGAGAAAAACATCACGGGGTGGTGCGCATTGTATGGGTGTGTGTTACATTACATTCACTAGCAGGAGTGAGAAAAACATCACGGGGTGGTGCGCATTGTATGGGTGTGTGTTACATTACATTCACTAGCAGGAGTGACAAACAAATCACGGGGTGGTGCGCATTGTATGGGTGTGTGTTACATTACATTCACTAGTAGGAGTGAGAAAAACATCACGGGGTGGTTCGCATTGTATGGGTGTGTGTTACATTACATTCACTAGTAGGAGTGAGAAAAACATCACGGGGTGGTGCGCATTGTATGGGTGTGTGTTACATTGCATTCACTAGTAGGAGTGAGAAAAACATCACGGGGTGGTGCACATTGTAGGGGTGTGTGTTACATTACATTCACTAGTAGCAGTGAGAAAAACATCACGGGGTGGTGCGCATTGTATTGGGTGTGTGTTACATTACATTCACTACTAGGAGCGAGAAAAACATCACGGGGTGGTGCGCATTGTATGGCTGTGTGTTACATTACATTCACTAGCAGGAGTGCGAAAAACATCACGGGGTGGTGCGCATTGTATGGGTGTGTGTTACATTACATTCACTACTAGGAGCGAGAAAAACATCACGGGGTGGTGCGCATTGTATGGCTGTGTGTTACATTACATTCACTAGCAGTAGTGCGAAAAACATCACGGGGTGGTGCGCATTGTATGGATGTGTGTTACATTACATTCACTAGTAGGAGTGAGAAAAACATCACTGGGTGGTGCGCATTGTATGGGTGTGTGTTACGTTACATTCACTAGTAGGAGTGAGAAAAACATCACGGGGTGGTGCGCATTGTATGGGTGTGTGTCACGTTACATTCACTAGTAGGAGTGAGAAAAACAGCACGGGGTGGTGCGCATTGTATGGGTGTGTGTTACTTTACATTCACTAGTAGCAGTGAGAAAAACATCACGGGGTGGTGCGCATTTTACGGGTGTGTGTTACGTTACATTCACTAGTAGGAGTGAGAAAAACATCACCGGGTGGTGCGCATTGTACGGGTGTGTGTTAGGTTACATTCACTAGTAGGAGTGAGAAAAACATCACGGGGTGGTGCGCATTGTATGGGTGTGTCTTACGTTACATTCACTAGTAGGAGTGAGAAAAACATCACGGGGTGGTGCGCATTGTATGGGTGTGTGTTACGTTACATTTACTAGTAGGAGTGAGAAAAACATCACGGGGTGGTGCGCATTGTATGGGTGTGTGTTACGTTAGATTCACTAGTAGGAGTGAGAAAAACATCACGGGGTGGTGCGCATTGTATGGGTGTGTGTTACGTTACAATCACTAGTAGGAGTGAGAAAAACATCAAGGGGTGGTGCGCATTGTATGGGTGTGTGTTACGTTACATTCACTAGAAGGAGTGAGAAAAACATCACGTGGTTGTGCGCATTGTATGGGGGGTGTGTTACGTTACATTCACTACCAGGAGTGAGAAAAACATCACGGGGTGGTGCGCATTGTATGGGTGTGTGTTACGTTACAATCACTAGTAGGAGTGAGAAAAACATCACGGGGTGGTGCGCATTGTATGGGTGTGTGTTACGTTACATTCACTAGTAGGAGTGAGAAAAACATAACGTGGTTGTGCGCATTGTAGGGGGGTGTGTTACGTTACATTCACTACCAGGAGTGAGAAAAACATCACGGGGTGGTGCGCATTGTATGGGTGTGTGTTACATTACATTCACTAGCAGGAGTGAGAAAAACATCACGGGGTGGTGCGCATTGTATGGGTGTGTGTTACGTTACATTCACTAGTAGGAGTGAGAAAAACATCACTGGGTGGTGCGCATTGTATGGGTGTGTGTTACGTTACATTTACTAGTAGGAGTGAGAAAAACATCACGGGGAGGTGCGCATTGTATGGGTGTGTGTTACATTACATTCACTAGTAGGAGTGAGAAAAACATCACGGGGTGGTGCGCATTGTATGGGTGTGTGTTACATTACATTCACTAGTAGGAGTGAGAAAAATATCACGGGGTGGTGCGCATTGTATGGGTGTGTGTTACATTACATTCACAAGTAGGAGTGAGAAAAACATCACGGGGTGGTGCGCATTGTATGGGTGTGTGTTACGTTACATTCACTAACAGGAGTGAGAAAAACATCACGGGGTGGGGCGCATTGTATGGGTGTGTGTTACGTTACATTCACTAGTAGGAGTGAGAAAAACATCACGCGGTGGTGCGCATTGTACGGGTGTGTGTTACGTTACATTCACTAGTAGGAGTGAGAAAAACATCACGGGGTGGTGCGCATTGTATGGGTGTGTGTTACGTTACATTAACTAGTAGGAGTGAGAAAAACATCACGGGGTGGTCCGGATTGTATGGGTGTGTGTTACGTTACATTTCCTAGTAAGAGTGAGAAAAACATCACGGGGTGGTGCGCATTGTATGGGTGTGTGTTACATTACATTCACTAGTAGCAGTGAGAAAAACATCACGGGGTGGTGCGCATTGTATGGGTGTGTGTTACGTTACATTCACTAGCAGGAGTGAGAAAAACATCACGGGGTTGTGCGCATTGTATGGGTGTGTGTTACTTTACATTCACTACCAGGAGTGAGAAAAACATCACGGGGTTGTGCGCATTGTATGAGTGTGTGTTACGTTACATTCACTAGCAGGAGTGAGAAAAACATCACGGGGTGGTGCGCATTGTATGGGTGTGTGTTACGTTACATTCACTAGTAGGAGTGAGAAAAACATCACTGCGTGGTGCGCATTGTATGGGTGTGTGTTACGTTACATTCACTAGTAGGAGTGAGAAAAACATCACGGGGTGGTGCGCATTGTATGGGTGTGTGTCACGTTACATTCACTAGTAGGAGTGAGAAAAACAGCACGGGGTGGTGCGCATTGTATGGGTGTGTGTTACGTTACATTCACTAGTAGCAGTGAGAAAATCATCACGGGGTGGTGCGCATTGTACGGGTGTGTGTTACGTTACATTCACTAGTAGGAGTGAGAAAAACATCACGGGGTGGTGCGCATTGTACGGGTGTGTGTTAGGTTACATTCACTAGTAGGAGTGAGAAAAACATCACGGGGTGGTGCGCATTGTATGGGTGTGTCTTACGTTACATTCACTAGTAGGAGTGAGAAAAACATCACGGGGTGGTGCGCATTGTATGGGTGTGTGTTACGTTACAATCACTAGTAGGAGTGAGAAAAACATCACGGGGTGGTGCGCATTGTATGGGTGTGTGTTACGTTACATTCACTAGTAGGAGTGAGAAAAACATCACGTGGTTGTGCGCATTGTATGGGTGTGTGTTACGTTACATTCACTACCAGGAGTGAGAAAAACATCACGGGGTGGTGCGCACTGTATGGGTGTGTGTTACATTAGATTCACTAGCAGGAGTGAGAAAAACATCACGGGGTGGTGCGCATTGTATGGGTGTGTGTTACGTTACATTCACTAGTAGGAGTGAGAAAAACATCACGGGGTGGTGCGCATTGTAAGGGTGTGTGTTACATTACATTCACTAGTAGGAGTGAGAAAAACATCACGGGGTGGTGAGCATTGTATGGTTGTGTGTTACGTTACATTCACTAGTAGAAGTGAGAAAAACATCACGGGGTGGTGCGCATTGTATGGGTGTGTGTTACATTACAGTCACTAGCAGGAGTGAGAAAAACATCACTGGGTGGTGCGCATTGTATGGGTGTGTGTTACATTACATTCACTAGCATGAGTGAGAAAAACATCAATGGGTGGTGCGCATTGTATGGGTGTGTGTTACATTACATTCACTAGCAGGAGTGAGAAAAACATCACGGGGTGGTGCGCATTGTATGGGTGTGTGTTACATTACATTCACTAGTAGGAGTGAGAAAAACATCCCGGGGTGGTGCGCATTGTATGGGTGTGTGTTACATTACATTCACTAGTAGGAGTGAGATAAACATCACGGGGTGGTGTGAATCGGAAGGTCTGAATTAGGATAGGCAGTGAGTGGAAATGTAGGATGGAGAAAAGCACCGCGGGATGGTCAGCATGGGGAGGTCACGGAACATGCAGTGGCAATGTAGGATAGGTTTCTGAAAAACATCGCGGGGTGGTGCGCATTGTATGGGTGTGTGTTACATTACCTTCACTAGTAGGAGTGAGAAAAACATCACGGGGTGGTGCGCATTGTATGGGTGTGTGTTACATTACATTCACTAGTAGGAGTGAGAAAAACATCACGGGGTTGTGCGCATTGTATGGGTGTGTGTTACATTACATTCACTAGTAGGAGTGAGAAAAACATCACGGGGTGGTGCGCATTGTACGGGTGTGTGATACATTACATTCACTAGTAGCAGTGAGAAAAACATCACGGGTGGTGCGCATTGTACGGGTGTGTGTTACATTACATTCACTAGTAGGAGTGAGAAAAACATCACGGGGAGGTGCGCATTGTATGGGTGTGTGTTACATTACATTCACTAGTAGGAGTGAGAAAAACATCACGGGGTGGTGCGCATTGTATGGGTGTGTGTTACATTACATTCACTAGTAGCAGTGAGAAAAACATCAAGGCGTTGTGCGCATTGTATGGGTGTGTGTTACATTACATTCACTACTAGGAGTGAGAAAAACATCACGGGGTGGTGCGCATTGTATGGGTGTGTGTTACATTACATTCACTAGCAGGAGTGAGAAAAACATCACGGGGTGGTGCGCATTGTATGGGTGTGTGTTACATTACATTCACTAGCAGGAGTGACAAAAAAATCACGGGGTGGTGCGCATTGTATGGGTGTGTGTTACATTACATTCACTAGTAGGAGTGAGAAAAACATCACGGGGTGGTTCGCATTGTATGGGTGTGTGTTACATTACATTCACTAGTAGGAGTGAGAAAAACATCACGGGGTGGTGCGCATTGTATGGGTGTGTGTTACATTGCATTCACTAGTAGGAGTGAGAAAAACATCACGGGGTGGTGCACATTGTAGGGGTGTGTGTTACATTACATTCACTAGTAGCAGTGAGAAAAACATCACGGGGTGGTGCGCATTGTATTGGGTGTGTGTTACATTACATTCACTACTAGGAGCGAGAAAAACATCACGGGGTGGTGCGCATTGTATGGCTGTGTGTTACATTACATTCACTAGCAGGAGTGCGAAAAACATCACGGGGTGGTGCGCATTGTATGGGTGTGTGTTACATTACATTCACTACTAGGAGCGAGAAAAACATCACGGGGTGGTGCGCATTGTATGGCTGTGTGTTACATTACATTCACTAGCAGTAGTGCGAAAAACATCACGGGGTGGTGCGCATTGTATGGATGTGTGTTACATTACATTCACTAGTAGGAGTGAGAAAAACATCACTGGGTGGTGCGCATTGTATGGGTGTGTGTTACGTTACATTCACTAGTAGGAGTGAGAAAAACATCACGGGGTGGTGCGCATTGTATGGGTGTGTGTCACGTTACATTCACTAGTAGGAGTGAGAAAAACAGCACGGGGTGGTGCGCATTGTATGGGTGTGTGTTACTTTACATTCACTAGTAGCAGTGAGAAAAACATCACGGGGTGGTGCGCATTTTACGGGTGTGTGTTACGTTACATTCACTAGTAGGAGTGAGAAAAACATCACCGGGTGGTGCGCATTGTACGGGTGTGTGTTAGGTTACATTCACTAGTAGGAGTGAGAAAAACATCACGGGGTGGTGCGCATTGTATGGGTGTGTCTTACGTTACATTCACTAGTAGGAGTGAGAAAAACATCACGGGGTGGTGCGCATTGTATGGGTGTGTGTTACGTTACATTTACTAGTAGGAGTGAGAAAAACATCACGGGGTGGTGCGCATTGTATGGGTGTGTGTTACGTTAGATTCACTAGTAGGAGTGAGAAAAACATCACGGGGTGGTGCGCATTGTATGGGTGTGTGTTACGTTACAATCACTAGTAGGAGTGAGAAAAACATCACGGGGTGGTGCGCATTGTATGGGTGTGTGTTACGTTACATTCACTAGTAGGAGTGAGAAAAACATCACGTGGTTGTGCGCATTGTATGGGTGTGTGTTACGTTACATTCACTACCAGGAGTGAGAAAAACATCACGGGGTGGTGCGCACTGTATGGGTGTGTGCTACGTTACAATCACTAATAGGAGTGAGAAAAACATCACGGGGTGGTGCGCATTGTATGGGTGTGTGTTACGTTACATTCACTAGTAGGAGTGAGAAAAACATCACGTGGTTGTGCGCATTGTATGGGTGTGTGTTACGTTACATTCACTACCAGGAGTGAGAAAAACATCACGGGGTGGTGCGCACTGTAACGGTGTGTGTTACATTAGATTCACTAGCAGGAGTGAGAAAAACATCACGGGGTGGTGCGCATTGTATGGGTGTGTGTTACGTTACATTCACTAGTAGGAGTGAGAAAAACATCACGGGGTGGTGCGCATTGTAACGGTGTGTGTTACATTACATTCACTAGTAGGAGTGAGAAAAACATCACGGGGTGGTGAGCATTGTATGGTTGTGTGTTACGTTACATTCACTAGTAGAAGTGAGAAAAACATCACGGGGTGGTGCGCATTGTATGGGTGTGTGTTACATTACAGTCACTAGCAGGAGTGAGAAAAACATCACTGGGTGGTGCGCATTGTATGGGTGTGTGTTATATTACATTCACTAGCATGAGTGAGAAAAACATCAATGGGTGGTGCGCGTTGTATGGGTGTGTGTTACATTACATTCACTAGCAGGAGTGAGAAAAACATCACGGGGTGGTGCGCATTGTATGGGTGTGTGTTACATTACATTCACTAGTAGGAGTGAGAAAAACATAACGGGGTGGTGCGCATTGTATGGGTGTGTGTTACATTACATTCACTAGTAGGAATGAGAAAAACATCCCGGGGTGGTGCGCATTGTATGGGTGTGTGTTACATTACATTCACTAGTAGGAGTGAGATAAACATCACGGGGTGGTGTGAATCGGAAGGTCTGAATTAGGATAGGCAGTGAGTGGAAATGTAGGATGGAGAAAAGCACCGCGGGATGTTCAGCATGGGGAGGTCACGGAACATGCAGTGGCAATGTAGGATAGGTTTCTGAAAAACATCGCGGGGTGGTGCGCATTGTATGGGTGTGTGTTACATTACATTCACTAGTAGGAGTGAGAAAAACATCACGGGGTGGTGCGCATTGTATGGGTGTGTGTTACATTACATTCACTAGTAGGAGTGAGAAAAACATCACGGGGTGGTGCGCATTGTATGGGTGTGTGTTACATTACATTCACTAGTAGGAGTGAGAAAAACATCACGGGGTGGTGCGCATTGTACGGGTGTGTGATACATTACATTCACTAGTAGCAGTGAGAAAAACATCACGGGTGGTGCGCATTGTACGGGTGTGTGTTACATTACATTCACTAGTAGGAGTGAGAAAAACATCACGGGGAGGTGCGCATTGTATGGGTGTGTGTTACATTACATTCACTAGTAGGAGTGAGAAAAACATCACGGGGTGGTGCGCATTGTATGGGTGTGTGTTACATTACATACACTAGTAGCAGTGAGAAAAACATCAAGGCGTTGTGCGCATTGTATGGGTGTGTGTTACATTACATTCACTACTAGGAGTGAGAAAAACATCACGGGGTGGTGCGCATTGTATGGGTGTGTGTTACATTACATTCACTAGCAGGAGTGAGAAAAACATCACGGGGTGGTGCGCATTGTATGGGTGTGTGTTACATTACATTCACTAGCAGGAGTGACAAAAAAATCACGGGGTGGTGCGCATTGTATGGGTGTGTGTTACATTACATTCACTAGTAGGAGTGAGAAAAACATCACGGGGTGGTTCGCATTGTATGGGTGTGTGTTACATTACATTCACTAGTAGGAGTGAGAAAAACATCACGGGGTGGTGCGCATTGTATGGGTGTGTGTTACATTGCATTCACTAGTAGGAGTGAGAAAAACATCACGGGGTGGTGCACATTGTAGGGGTGTGTGTTACATTACATTCACTAGTAGCTGTGAGAAAAACATCACGGGGTGGTGCACATTGTATGGGTGTGTGTTACATTACATTCACTACTAGGAGCGAGAAAAACATCACGGGGTGGCGCGCATTGTATGGCTGTGTGTTACATTACATTCACTAGCAGGAGTGCGAAAAACATCACGGGGTGGTGCGCATTGTATGGGTGTGTGTTACATTACATTCACTAGCAAGAGTGAGAAAAACATCACGGGGTGGTGCGCATTGTATGGGTGTGTGTTACATTACATTCACTACTAGGAGCGAGAAAAACATCACGGGGTGGTGCACATTGTATGACTGTGTGTTACATTACATTCACTAGCAGGAGTGCGAAAAACATCACGGGGTGGTGCGCATTGTATGGGTTTGTGTTACATTACATTCACTACTAGGAGCGAGAAAAACATCACGGGGTGGTGCACATTGTATGACTGTGTGTTACATTACATTCACTAGCAGGAGTGCGAAAAACATCACGGGGTGGTGCGCATTGTATGGGTGTGTGTTACATTACATTCACTAGCAAGAGTGAGAAAAACATCATGGGGTGGTGCGCATTGTATCGGTGTGTGTTACATTACATTCACTAGTAGGAGAGAGAAAAACATCACGGGGTGGTGCGCATTGTATGGGTGTGTGTTACATTACATTCACTAGTAGGAGTGAGAGAAACATCACGGGGTGGTGCGTATTGTATGGGTGTGTGTTACATTACATTCACTAGTAGCAGTGAGAAAAACATCACGGGGTGGTGCGCATTGTATAGGTGTGTGTTACATTACATTCACTAGTAGGAGTGAGAAAAACATCACGGGGAGGTGCGCATTGTATGGGTGTGTGTTACATTACATTCACTAGTAGGAGTGAGAAAAACATCACGGGGTGGTGCGCATTGTATGGGTGTGTGTTACATTACATTCACTAGTAGCAGTGAGAAAAACAGCACGGGGTGGTGCGCATTGTATGGGTGTGTGTTACGTTACATTCACTAGTAGCAGTGAGAAAAACATCACGGGGTGGTGCGCATTGTACGGGTGTGTGTTACGTTACATTCACTAGTAGGAGTGAGAAAAACATCACGCGGTGGTGCGCATTGTACGGGTGTGTGTTACGTTACATTCACTAGTAGGAGTGAGAAAAACATCACGGGGTGGTGCGCATTGTATGGGTGTGTGTTACGTTACATTCACTAGTAGGAGTGAGAAAAACATCACGGGGTGGTCCGCATTGTATGGGTGTGTGTTACGTTACATTTACTAGTAGGAGTGAGAAAAACATCACGGGGTGGTGCGCATTGTATGGGTGTGTGTTACATTACATTCACTAGTAGCAGTGAGAAAAACATCACGGGGTGGTGCGCATTGTATGGGTGTGTTACGTTACAATCACTAGTAGGAGTGAGAAAAACATCACGGGGTGGTGCGCATTGTATGGGTGTGTGTTACGTTACATTCACTAGTAGGAGTGAGAAAAACATCACGTGGTTGTGCGCATTGTATGGGTGTGTGTTACTTTACATTCACTACCAGGAGTGAGAAAAACATCACAGGGTGGTGCGCATTGTATGGGTGTGTGTTACGTTACATTCACTAGCAGGAGTGAGAAAAACATCACGGGGTGGTGCGCATTGTATGGGTGTGTGTTACGTTACATTCACTAGTAGCAGTGAGAAAAACATCACGGGGTGGTGCGCATTGTACGGGTGTGTGTTACGTTACATTCACTAGTAGGAGTGAGAAAAATATCACGGGGTGGTGCGCATTGTACGGGTGTGTGTTACGTTACATTCACTAGTAGGAGTGAGAAAAACATCACGGGGTGGTGCGCATTGTATGGGTGTGTGTTACGTTACATTTACTAGTAGGAGTGAGAAAAACATCACGCGGTGGTGCGCATTGTATGGGTGTGTGTTACGTTAGATTCACTAGTAGTAGTGCGAAAAACATCACGGGGTGGTGCGCATTGTATGGGTGTGTGTTACGTTACATTCACTAGCAGGAGTGCGAAAAACATCACGGGGTGGTGCGCATTGTATGGGTGTGTGTTACATTACATTCACTAGCAAGAGTGAGAAAAACATCACGGGGTGGTGCGCATTGTATGGGTGTGTGTTACATTACATTCACTACTAGGAGCGAGAAAAACATCACGGGGTGGTGCACATTGTATGACTGTGTGTTACATTACATTCACTAGCAGGAGTGCGAAAAACATCACGGGGTGGTGCGCATTGTATGGGTGTGTGTTACATTACATTCACTACTAGGAGCGAGAAAAACATCACGGGGTGGTGCACATTGTATGACTGTGTGTTACATTACATTCACTAGCAGGAGTGCGAAAAACATCACGGGGTGGTGCGCATTGTATGGGTGTGTGTTACATTACATTCACTAGCAAGAGTGAGAAAAACATCACGGGGTGGTGCGCATTGTATCGGTGTGTGTTACATTACATTCACTAGTAGGAGAGAGAAAAACATCACGGGGTGGTGCGCATTGTATGGGTGTGTGTTACATTACATTCACTAGTAGGAGTGAGAGAAACATCACGGGGTGGTGCGTATTGTATGGGTGTGTGTTACATTACATTCACTAGTAGCAGTGAGAAAAACATCACGGGGTGGTGCGCATTGTATAGGTGTGTGTTACATTACATTCACTAGTAGGAGTGAGAAAAACATCACGGGGAGGTGCGCATTGTATGGGTGTGTGTTACATTACATTCACTAGTAGGAGTGAGAAAAACATCACGGGGTGGTGCGCATTGTATGGGTGTGTGTTACATTACATTCACTAGTAGCAGTGAGAAAAACAGCACGGTGTGGTGCGCATTGTACGGGTGTGTGTTACGTTACATTCACTAGTAGCAGTGAGAAAAACATCACGGGGTGGTGCGCATTGTACGGGTGTGTGTTACGTTACATTCACTAGTAGGAGTGAGAAAAACATCACGCGGTGGTGCGCATTGTACGGGTGTGTGTTACGTTACATTCACTAGTAGGAGTGAGAAAAACATCACAGGGTGGTGCGCATTGTATGGGTGTGTGTTACGTTACATTCACTAGTAGGAGTGAGAAAAACATCACGGGGTGGTCCGCATTGTATGGGTGTGTGTTACGTTACATTTACTAGTAGGAGTGAGAAAAACATCACGGGGTGGTGCGCATTGTATGGGTGTGTGTTACATTACATTCACTAGTAGCAGTGAGAAAAACATCACGGGGTGGTGCGCATTGTATGGGTGTGTTACGTTACAATCACTAGTAGGAGTGAGAAAAACATCACGGGGTGGTGCGCATTGTATGGGTGTGTGTTACGTTACATTCACTAGTAGGAGTGAGAAAAACATCACGTGGTTGTGCGCATTGTATGGGTGTGTGTTACTTTACATTCACTACCAGGAGTGAGAAAAACATCACGGGGTGGTGCGCATTGTATGGGTGTGTGTTACGTTACATTCACTAGCAGGAGTGAGAAAAACATCACGGGGTGGTGCGCATTGTATGGGTGTGTGTTACGTTACATTCACTAGTAGCAGTGAGAAAAACATCACGGGGTGGTGCGCATTGTACGGGTGTGTGTTACGTTACATTCACTAGTAGGAGTGAGAAAAATATCACGGGGTGGTGCGCATTGTACGGGTGTGTGTTACGTTACATTCACTAGTAGGAGTGAGAAAAACATCACGGGGTGGTGCGCATTGTATGGGTGTGTGTTACGTTACATTTACTAGTAGGAGTGAGAAAAACATCACGCGGTGGTGCGCATTGTATGGGTGTGTGTTACGTTAGATTCACTAGTAGTAGTGAGAAAAACATCACGGGGTGGTGCGCATTGTATGGGTGTGTGTTACGTTACATTCACTAGCAGGAGTGCGAAAAACATCACGGGGTGGTGCGCATTGTATGGGTGTGTGTTACATTACATTCACTAGCAAGAGTGAGAAAAACATCACGGGGTGGTGCGCATTGTATGGGTGTGTGTTACATTACATTCACTACTAGGAGCGAGAAAAACATCACGGGGTGGTGCACATTGTATGACTGTGTGTTACATTACATTCACTAGCAGGAGTGCGAAAAACATCACGGGGTGGTGCGCATTGTATGGGTGTGTGTTACATTACATTCACTACTAGGAGCGAGAAAAACATCACGGGGTGGTGCACATTGTATGACTGTGTGTTACATTACATTCACTAGCAGGAGTGCGAAAAACATCACGGGGTGGTGCGCATTGTATGGGTGTGTGTTACATTACATTCACTAGCAAGAGTGAGAAAAACATCACGGGGTGGTGCGCATTGTATCGGTGTGTGTTACATTACATTCACTAGTAGGAGAGAGAAAAACATCACGGGGTGGTGCGCATTGTATGGGTGTGTGTTACATTACATTCACTAGTAGGAGTGAGAGAAACATCACGGGGTGGTGCGTATTGTATGGGTGTGTGTTACATTACATTCACTAGTAGCAGTGAGAAAAACATCACGGGGTGGTGCGCATTGTATAGGTGTGTGTTACATTACATTCACTAGTAGGAGTGAGAAAAACATCACGGGGAGGTGCGCATTGTATGGGTGTGTGTTACATTACATTCACTAGTAGGAGTGAGAAAAACATCACGGGGTGGTGCGCATTGTATGGGTGTGTGTTACATTACATTCACTAGTAGCAGTGAGAAAAACAGCACGGGGTGGTGCGCATTGTATGGGTGTGTGTTACGTTACATTCACTAGTAGCAGTGAGAAAAACATCACGGGGTGGTGCGCATTGTACGGGTGTGTGTTACGTTACATTCACTAGTAGGAGTGAGAAAAACATCACGCGGTGGTGCGCATTGTACGGGTGTGTGTTACGTTACATTCACTAGTAGGAGTGAGAAAAACATCACGGGGTGGTGCGCATTGTATGGGTGTGTGTTACGTTACATTCACTAGTAGGAGTGAGAAAAACATCACGGGGTGGTCCGCATTGTATGGGTGTGTGTTACGTTACATTTACTAGTAGGAGTGAGAAAAACATCACGGGGTGGTGCGCATTGTATGGGTGTGTGTTACATTACATTCACTAGTAGCAGTGAGAAAAACATCACGGGGTGGTGCGCATTGTATGGGTGTGTTACGTTACAATCACTAGTAGGAGTGAGAAAAACATCACGGGGTGGTGCGCATTGTATGGGTGTGTGTTACGTTACATTCACTAGTAGGAGTGAGAAAAACATCACGTGGTTGTGCGCATTGTATGGGTGTGTGTTACTTTACATTCACTACCAGGAGTGAGAAAAACATCACGGGGTGGTGCGCATTGTATGGGTGTGTGTTACGTTACATTCACTAGCAGGAGTGAGAAAAACATCACGGGGTGGTGCGCATTGTATGGGTGTGTGTTACGTTACATTCACTAGTAGCAGTGAGAAAAACATCACGGGGTGGTGCGCATTGTACGGGTGTGTGTTACGTTACATTCACTAGTAGGAGTGAGAAAAATATCACGGGGTGGTGCGCATTGTACGGGTGTGTGTTACGTTACATTCACTAGTAGGAGTGAGAAAAACATCACGGGGTGGTGCGCATTGTATGGGTGTGTGTTACGTTACATTTACTAGTAGGAGTGAGAAAAACATCACGCGGTGGTGCGCATTGTATGGGTGTGTGTTACGTTAGATTCACTAGTAGTAGTGAGAAAAACATCACGGGGTGGTGCGCATTGTATGGGTGTGTGTTACGTTACATTCACTAGCAGGAGTGCGAAAAACATCACGGGGTGGTGCGCATTGTATGGGTGTGTGTTACATTACATTCACTAGCAAGAGTGAGAAAAACATCACGGGGTGGTGCGCATTGTATGGGTGTGTGTTACATTACATTCACTAGTAGCAGTGAGAAAAACAGCACGGTGTGGTGCGCATTGTACGAGTGTGTGATACGTTACATTCACTAGTAGCAGTGAGAAAAACATCACGGGGTGGTGCGCATTGTACGGGTGTGTGTTACGTTACATTCACTAGTAGGAGTGAGAAAAACATCACGCGGTGGTGCGCATTGTACGGGTGTGTGTTACGTTACATTCACTAGTAGGAGTGAGAAAAACATCACAGGGTGGTGCGCATTGTATGGGTGTGTGTTACGTTACATTCACTAGTAGGAGTGAGAAAAACATCACGGGGTGGTCCGCATTGTATGGGTGTGTGTTACGTTACATTTACTAGTAGGAGTGAGAAAAACATCACGGGGTGGTGCGCATTGTATGGGTGTGTGTTACATTACATTCACTAGTAGCAGTGAGAAAAACATCACGGGGTGGTGCGCATTGTATGGGTGTGTTACGTTACAATCACTAGTAGGAGTGAGAAAAACATCACGGGGTGGTGCGCATTGTATGGGTGTGTGTTACGTTACATTCACTAGTAGGAGTGAGAAAAACATCACGTGGTTGTGCGCATTGTATGGGTGTGTGTTACTTTACATTCACTACCAGGAGTGAGAAAAACATCACGGGGTGGTGCGCATTGTATGGGTGTGTGTTACGTTACATTCACTAGCAGGAGTGAGAAAAACATCACGGGGTGGTGCGCATTGTATGGGTGTGTGTTACGTTACATTCACTAGTAGCAGTGAGAAAAACATCACGGGGTGGTGCGCATTGTACGGGTGTGTGTTACGTTACATTCACTAGTAGGAGTGAGAAAAATATCACGGGGTGGTGCGCATTGTACGGGTGTGTGTTACGTTACATTCACTAGTAGGAGTGAGAAAAACATCACGGGGTGGTGCGCATTGTATGGGTGTGTGTTACGTTACATTTACTAGTAGGAGTGAGAAAAACATCACGCGGTGGTGCGCATTGTATGGGTGTGTGTTACGTTAGATTCACTAGTAGTAGTGAGAAAAACATCACGGGGTGGTGCGCATTGTATGGGTGTGTGTTACGTTACATTCACTAGCAGGAGTGCAAAAAACATCACGGGGTGGTGCGCATTGTATGGGTGTGTGTTACATTACATTCACTAGCAAGAGTGAGAAAAACATCACGGGGTGGTGCGCATTGTATGGGTGTGTGTTACATTACATTCACTACTAGGAGCGAGAAAAACATCACGGGGTGGTGCACATTGTATGACTGTGTGTTACATTACATTCACTAGCAGGAGTGCGAAAAACATCACGGGGTGGTGCGCATTGTATGGGTGTGTGTTACATTACATTCACTACTAGGAGCGAGAAAAACATCACGGGGTGGTGCACATTGTATGACTGTGTGTTACATTACATTCACTAGCAGGAGTGCGAAAAACATCACGGGGTGGTGCGCATTGTATGGGTGTGTGTTACATTACATTCACTAGCAAGAGTGAGAAAAACATCACGGGGTGGTGCGCATTGTATCGGTGTGTGTTACATTACATTCACTAGTAGGAGAGAGAAAAACATCACGGGGTGGTGCGCATTGTATGGGTGTGTGTTACATTACATTCACTAGTAGGAGTGAGAGAAACATCACGGGGTGGTGCGTATTGTATGGGTGTGTGTTACATTACATTCACTAGTAGCAGTGAGAAAAACATCACGGGGTGGTGCGCATTGTATAGGTGTGTGTTACATTACATTCACTAGTAGGAGTGAGAAAAACATCACGGGGAGGTGCGCATTGTATGGGTGTGTGTTACATTACATTCACTAGTAGGAGTGAGAAAAACATCACGGGGTGGTGCGCATTGTATGGGTGTGTGTTACATTACATTCACTAGTAGCAGTGAGAAAAACAGCACGGGGTGGTGCGCATTGTATGGGTGTGTGTTACGTTACATTCACTAGTAGCAGTGAGAAAAACATCACGGGGTGGTGCGCATTGTACGGGTGTGTGTTACGTTACATTCACTAGTAGGAGTGAGAAAAACATCACGCGGTGGTGCGCATTGTACGGGTGTGTGTTACGTTACATTCACTAGTAGGAGTGAGAAAAACATCACGGGGTGGTGCGCATTGTATGGGTGTGTGTTACGTTACATTCACTAGTAGGAGTGAGAAAAACATCACGGGGTGGTCCGCATTGTATGGGTGTGTGTTACGTTACATTTACTAGTAGGAGTGAGAAAAACATCACGGGGTGGTGCGCATTGTATGGGTGTGTGTTACATTACATTCACTAGTAGCAGTGAGAAAAACATCACGGGGTGGTGCGCATTGTATGGGTGTGTTACGTTACAATCACTAGTAGGAGTGAGAAAAACATCACGGGGTGGTGCGCATTGTATGGGTGTGTGTTACGTTACATTCACTAGTAGGAGTGAGAAAAACATCACGTGGTTGTGCGCATTGTATGGGTGTGTGTTACTTTACATTCACTACCAGGAGTGAGAAAAACATCACGGGGTGGTGCGCATTGTATGGGTGTGTGTTACGTTACATTCACTAGCAGGAGTGAGAAAAACATCACGGGGTGGTGCGCATTGTATGGGTGTGTGTTACGTTACATTCACTAGTAGCAGTGAGAAAAACATCACGGGGTGGTGCGCATTGTACGGGTGTGTGTTACGTTACATTCACTAGTAGGAGTGAGAAAAATATCACGGGGTGGTGCGCATTGTACGGGTGTGTGTTACGTTACATTCACTAGTAGGAGTGAGAAAAACATCACGGGGTGGTGCGCATTGTATGGGTGTGTGTTACGTTACATTTACTAGTAGGAGTGAGAAAAACATCACGCGGTGGTGCGCATTGTATGGGTGTGTGTTACGTTAGATTCACTAGTAGTAGTGAGAAGAACATCACGGGGTGGTGCGCATTGTATGGGTGTGTGTTACGTTACATTCACTAGCAGGAGTGCGAAAAACATCACGGGGTGGTGCGCATTGTATGGGTGTGTGTTACATTACATTCACTACTAGGAGCGAGAAAAACATCACGGGGTGGTGCACATTGTATGGCTGTGTGTTACATTACATTCACTAGCAGGAGTGCGAAAAACATCACGGGGTGGTGCGCATTGTATGGATGTGTGTTACATTACATTCACTAGTAGGAGTGAGAAAAACATCACTGGGTGGTGCGCATTGTATGGGTGTGTGTTACGTTACATTCACTAGTAGGAGTGAGAAAAACATCACGGGGTGGTGCGCATTGTATGGGTGTGTGTCACGTTACATTCACTAGTAGGAGTGAGAAAAACAGCACGGGGTGGTGCGCATTGTATGGGTGTGTGTTACGTTACATTCACTAGTAGCAGTGAGAAAAACATCACGGGGTGGTGCGCATTGTACGGGTGTGTGTTACGTTACATTCACTAGTAGGAGTGAGAAAAACATCACGGGGTGGTGCGCATTGTACGGGTGTGTGTTAGGTTACATTCACTAGTAGGAGTGAGAAAAACATCATGGGGTGGTGCGCATTGTATGGGTGTGTCTTACGTTACATTCACTAGTAGGAGTGAGAAAAACATCACGGGGTGGTGCGCATTGTATGGGTGTGTGTTACGTTACATTTACTAGTAGGAGTGAGAAAAACATCACGGGGTGGTGCGCATTGTATGGGTGTGTCTTACGTTACATTCACTAGTAGGAGTGAGAAAAACATCACGGGGTGGTGCGCATTGTATGGGTGTGTGTTACGTTACAATCACTAGTAGGAGTGAGAAAAACATCACGGGGTGGTGCGCATTGTATGGGTGTGTGTTACGTTACATTCACTAGTAGGAGTGAGAAAAACATCACGTGGTTGTGCGCATTGTATGGGTGTGTGTTACGTTACATTCACTACCAGGAGGGAGAAAAACATCACGGGGTGGTGCGCACTGTATGGGTGTGTGCTACGTTACAATCACTAATAGGAGTGAGAAAAACATCACGGGGTGGTGCGCATTGTATGGGTGTGTGTTACGTTACATTCACTAGTAGGAGTGAGAAAAACATCACGTGGTTGTGCGCATTGTATGGATGTGTGTTACGTTACATTCACTACCAGGAGTGAGAAAAACATCACGGGGTGGTGCGCACTGTATGGGTGTGTGTTACATTAGATTCACTAGCAGGAGTGAGAAAAACATCACGGGGTGGTGCGCATTGTATGGGTGTGTGTTACGTTACATTCACTAGTAGGAGTGAGAAAAACATCACGGGGTGGTGCGCATTGTAACGGTGTGTGTTACATTACATTCACTAGTAGGAGTGAGAAAAACATCACGGGGTGGTGAGCATTGTATGGTTGTGTGTTACGTTACATTCACTAGTAGAAGTGAGAAAAACATCACGGGGTGGTGCGCATTGCATGGGTGTGTGTTACATTACAGTCACTAGCAGGAGTGAGAAAAACATCACTGGGTGGTGCGCATTGTATGGGTGTGTGTTATATTACATTCACTAGCATGAGTGAGAAAAACATCAATGGGTGGTGCGCGTTGTATGGGTGTGTGTTACATTACATTCACTAGCAGGAGTGAGAAAAACATCACGGGGTGGTGCGCATTGTATGGGTGTGTGTTACATTACATTCACTAGTAGGAGTGAGAAAAACATAACGGGGTGGTGCGCATTGTATGGGTGTGTGTTACATTACATTCACTAGTAGGAGTGAGAAAAACATCCCGGGGTGGTGCGCATTGTATGGGTGTGTGTTACATTACATTCACTAGTAGGAGTGAGATAAACATCACGGGGTGGTGTGAATCGGAAGGTCTGAATTAGGATAGGCAGTGAGTGGAAATGTAGGATGGAGAAAAGCACCGCGGGATGTTCAGCATGGGGAGGTCACGGAACATGCAGTGGCAATGTAGGATAGGTTTCTGAAAAACATCGCGGGGTGGTGCGCATTGTATGGGTGTGTGTTACATTACATTCACTAGTAGGAGTGAGAAAAACATCACGGGGTGGTGCGCATTGTATGGGTGTGTGTTACATTACATTCACTAGTAGGAGTGAGAAAAACATCACGCGGTGGTGCGCATTGTATGGGTGTGTGTTACATTACATTCACTAGTAGGAGTGAGAAAAACATCACGGGGTGGTGCGCATTGTACGGGTGTGTGATACATTACATTCACTAGTAGCAGTGAGAAAAACATCACGGGTGGTGCGCATTGTACGGGTGTGTGTTACATTACATTCACTAGTAGGAGTGAGAAAAACATCACGGGGAGGTGCGCATTGTATGGGTGTGTGTTACATTACATTCACTAGTAGGAGTGAGAAAAACATCACGGGGTGGTGCGCATTGTATGGGTGTGTGTTACATTACATACACTAGTAGCAGTGAGAAAAACATCAAGGCGTTGTGCGCATTGTATGGGTGTGTGTTACATTACATTCACTAGTAGGAGTGAGAAAAACATCACGGGGTGGTGCGCATTGTATGGGTGTGTGTTACATTACATTCACTAGTAGGAGTGAGAAAAACATCACGGGGTGGTGCGCATTGTATGGGTGTGTGTTACATTACATTCACTAGCAGGAGTGACAAAAAAATCACGGGGTGGTGCGCATTGTATGGGTGTGTGTTACATTACATTCACTAGTAGGAGTGAGAAAAACATCACGGGGTGGTTCGCATTGTATGGGTGTGTGTTACATTACATTCACTAGTAGGAGTGAGAAAAACATCACGGGGTGGTGCGCATTGTATGGGTGTGTGTTACATTGCATTCACTAGTAGGAGTGAGAAAAACATCACGGGGTGGTGCACATTTTAGGGGTGTGTGTTACATTACATTCACTAGTAGCTGTGAGAAAAACATCACGGGGTGGTGCACATTGTATGGGTGTGTGTTACATTACATTCACTACTAGGAGCGAGAAAAACATCACGGGGTGGTGCGCATTGTATGGCTGTGTGTTACATTACATTCACTAGCAGGAGTGCGAAAAACATCACGGGGTGGTGCGCATTGTATGGGTGTCTGTTACATTACATTCACTAGCAAGAGTGAGAAAAACATCACGGGGTGGTGCGCATTGTATGGGTGTGTGTTACGTTACATTCACTAGTAGGAGTGAGAAAAACATCACGGGGTGGTCCGCATTGTATGGGTGTGTGTTACGTTACATTTACTAGTAGGAGTGAGAAAAACATCACGGGGTGGTGCGCATTGTATGGGTGTGTGTTACATTACATTCACTAGTAGCAGTGAGAAAAACATCACGGGGTGGTGCGCATTGTATGGGTGTGTTACGTTACAATCACTAGTAGGAGTGAGAAAAACATCACAGGGTGGTGCGCATTGTATGGGTGTGTGTTACGTTACATTCACTAGTAGGAGTGAGAAAAACATCACGTGGTTGTGCGCATTGTATGGGTGTGTGTTACTTTACATTCACTACCAGGAGTGAGAAAAACATCACGGGGTGGTGCGCATTGTATGGGTGTGTGTTACGTTACATTCACTAGCAGGAGTGAGAAAAACATCACGGGGTGGTGCGCATTGTATGGGTGTGTGTTACGTTACATTCACTAGTAGCAGTGAGAAAAACATCACGGGGTGGTGCGCATTGTACGGGTGTGTGTTACGTTACATTCACTAGTAGGAGTGAGAAAAATATCACGGGGTGGTGCGCATTGTACGGGTGTGTGTTACGTTACATTCACTAGTAGGAGTGAGAAAAACATCACGGGGTGGTGCGCATTGTATGGGTGTGTGTTACGTTACATTTACTAGTAGGAGTGAGAAAAACATCACGCGGTGGTGCGCATTGTATGGGTGTGTGTTACGTTAGATTCACTAGTAGTAGTGAGAAAAACATCACGGGGTGGTGCGCATTGTATGGGTGTGTGTTACGTTACATTCACTAGCAGGAGTGCGAAAAACATCACGGGGTGGTGCGCATTGTATGGGTGTGTGTTACATTACATTCACTACTAGGAGCGAGAAAAACATCACGGGGTGGTGCACATTGTATGGCTGTGTGTTACATTACATTCACTAGCAGGAGTGCGAAAAACATCACGGGGTGGTGCGCATTGTATGGATGTGTGTTACATTACATTCACTAGTAGGAGTGAGAAAAACATCACTGGGTGGTGCGCATTGTATGGGTGTGTGTTACATTACATTCACTAGTAGGAGTGAGAAAAACATCACGGGGTGGTGCGCATTGTATGGGTGTGTGTCACGTTACATTCACTAGTAGGTGTGAGAAAAACAGCACGGGGTGGTGCGCATTGTATGGGTGTGTGTTACGTTACATTCACTAGTAGCAGTGAGAAAAACATCACGGGGTGGTGCGCATTGTACGGGTGTGTGTTACGTTACATTCACTAGTAGGAGTGAGAAAAACATCACGGGGTGGTGCGCATTGTACGGGTGTGTGTTAGGTTACATTCACTAGTAGGAGTGAGAAAAACATCACGGGGTGGTGCGCATTGTATGGGTGTGTCTTACGTTACATTCACTACTAGGAGTGAGAAAAACATCACGGGGTGGTACGCATTGTATGGGTGTGTGTTACGTTACATTTACTAGTAGGAGTGAGAAAAACATCACGGGGTGGTGCGCATTTTATGGGTGTGTCTTACGTT
This sequence comes from Cavia porcellus, assembly GCF_034190915.1. Classification (NCBI taxonomy): domain Eukaryota; kingdom Metazoa; phylum Chordata; class Mammalia; order Rodentia; family Caviidae; genus Cavia; species Cavia porcellus. The sequence goes on from NW_026947586.1 coordinate 956,559, forward strand.
ACATTCACTAGTAGGAGTGAGAAAAACATCACGGGGTGGTGCGCATTGTATGGGTGTGTGTTACGTTACAATCACTAGTAGGAGTGAGAAAAACATCACGGGGTGGTGCGCATTGTATGGGTGTGTGTTACGTTACATTCACTAGTAGGAGTGAGAAAAACATCACGTGGTTGTGCGCATTGTATGGGTGTGTGTTACGTTACATTCACTACCAGGAGTGAGAAAAACATCACGGGGTGGTGCGCACTGTATGGGTGTGTGCTACGTTACAATCACTAATAGGAGTGAGAAAAACATCACGGGGTGGTGCGCATTGTATGGGTGTGTGTTACGTTACATTCACTAGTAGGAGTGAGAAAAACATCACGTGGTTGTGCGCATTGTATGGGTGTGTGTTACGTTACATTCACTACCAGGAGTGAGAAAAACATCACGGGGTGGTGCGCACTGTATGGGTGTGTGTTACATTAGATTCACTAGCAGGAGTGAGAAAAACATCACGGGGTGGTGCGCATTGTATGGGTGTGTGTTACGTTACATTCACTAGTAGGAGTGAGAAAAACATCACGGGGTGGTGCGCATTGTAACGGTGTGTGTTACATTACATTCACTAGTAGGAGTGAGAAAAACATCACGGGGTGGTGAGCATTGTATGGTTGTGTGTTACGTTACATTCACTAGTAGAAGTGAGAAAAACATCACGGGGTGGTGCGCATTGCATGGGTGTGTGTTACATTACAGTCACTAGCAGGAGTGAGAAAAACATCACTGGGTGGTGCGCATTGTACGGGTGTGTGTTATATTACATTCACTAGCATGAGTGAGAAAAACATCAATGGGTGGTGCGCGTTGTATGGGTGTGTGTTACATTACATTCACTAGCAGGAGTGAGAAAAACATCACGGGGTGGTGCGCATTGTATGGGTGTGTGTTACATTACATTCACTAGTAGGAGTGAGAAAAACATAACGGGGTGGTGCGCATTGTATGGGTGTGTGTTACATTACATTCACTAGTAGGAGTGAGAAAAACATCCCGGGGTGGTGCGCATTGTATGGGTGTGTGTTACATTACATTCACTAGTAGGAGTGAGATAAACATCACGGGGTGGTGTGAATCGGAAGGTCTGAATTAGGATAGGCAGTGAGTGGAAATGTAGGATGGAGAAAAGCACCGCGGGATGTTCAGCATGGGGAGGTCACGGAACATGCAGTGGCAATGTAGGATAGGTTTCTGAAAAACATCGCGGGGTGGTGCGCATTGTATGGGTGTGTGTTACATTACATTCACTAGTAGGAGTGAGAAAAACATCACGGGGTGGTGCGCATTGTATGGGTGTGTGTTACATTACATTCACTAGTAGGAGTGAGAAAAACATCACGGGCTGGTGCGCATTGTATGGGTGTGTGTTACATTACATTCACTAGTAGGAGTGAGAAAAACATCACGGGGTGGTGCGCATTGTACGGGTGTGTGATACATTACATTCACTAGTAGCAGTGAGAAAAACATCACGGGTGGTGCGCATTGTACGGGTGTGTGTTACATTACATTCACTAGTAGGAGTGAGAAAAACATCACGGGGAGGTGCGCATTGTATGGGTGTGTGTTACATTACATTCACTAGTAGGAGTGAGAAAAACATCACGGGGTGGTGCGCATTGTATGGGTGTGTGTTACATTACATACACTAGTAGCAGTGAGAAAAACATCAAGGCGTTGTGCGCATTGTATGGGTGTGTGTTACATTACATTCACTACTAGGAGTGAGAAAAACATCACGGGGTGGTGCGCATTGTATGGGTGTGTGTTACATTACATTCACTAGCAGGAGTGAGAAAAACATCACGGGGTGGTGCGCATTGTATGGGTGTGTGTTACATTACATTCACTAGCAGGAGTGACAAAAAAATCACGGGGTGGTGCGCATTGTATGGGTGTGTGTTACATTACATTCACTAGTAGGAGTGAGAAAAACATCACGGGGTGGTTCGCATTGTATGGGTGTGTGTTACATTACATTCACTAGTAGGAGTGAGAAAAACATCACGGGGTGGTGCGCATTGTATGGGTGTGTGTTACATTGCATTCACTAGTAGGAGTGAGAAAAACATCACGGGGTGGTGCACATTGTAGGGGTGTGTGTTACATTACATTCACTAGTAGCTGTGAGAAAAACATCACGGGGTGGTGCACATTGTATGGGTGTGTGTTACATTACATTCACTACTAGGAGCGAGAAAAACATCACGGGGTGGTGCGCATTGTATGGCTGTGTGTTACATTACATTCACTAGCAGGAGTGCGAAAAACATCACGGGGTGGTGCGCATTGTATGGGTGTCTGTTACATTACATTCACTAGCAAGAGTGAGAAAAACATCACGGGGTGGTGCGCATTGTATGGGTGTGTGTTACATTACATTCACTACTAGGAGCGAGAAAAACATCACGGGGTGGTGCACATTGTATGACTGTGTGTTACATTACATTCACTAGCAGGAGTGCGAAAAACATCACGGGGTGGTGCGCATTGTATGGGTGTGTGTTACATTACATTCACTACTAGGAGCGAGAAAAACATCACGGGGTGGTGCACATTGTATGACTGTGTGTTACATTACATTCACTAGCAGGAGTGCGAAAAACATCACGGGGTGGTGCGCATTGTATGGGTGTGTGTTACATTACATTCACTAGCAAGAGTGAGAAAAACATCACGGGGTGGTGCGCATTGTATCGGTGTGTGTTACATTACATTCACTAGTAGGAGAGAGAAAAACATCACGGGGTGGTGCGCATTGTATGGGTGTGTGTTACATTACATTCACTAGTAGGAGTGAGAGAAACATCACGGGGTGGTGCGTATTGTATGGGTGTGTGTTACATTACATTCACTAGTAGCAGTGAGAAAAACATCACGGGGTGGTGCGCATTGTATAGGTGTGTGTTACATTACATTCACTAGTAGGAGTGAGAAAAACATCACGGGGAGGTGCGCATTGTATGGGTGTGTGTTACATTACATTCACTAGTAGGAGTGAGAAAAACATCACGGGGTGGTGCGCATTGTATGGGTGTGTGTTACATTACATTCACTAGTAGCAGTGAGAAAAACAGCACGGGGTGGTGCGCATTGTATGGGTGTGTGTTACGTTACATTCACTAGTAGCAGTGAGAAAAACATCACGGGGTGGTGCGCATTGTACGGGTGTGTGTTATGTTACATTCACTAGTAGGAGTGAGAAAAACATCACGCGGTGGTGCGCATTGTACGGGTGTGTGTTACGTTACATTCACTAGTAGGAGTGAGAAAATCATCACGGGGTGGTGCGCATTGTATGGGTGTGTGTTACATTACATTCACTAGTAGCAGTGAGAAAAACATCACGGGGTGGTGCGCATTGTATGGGTGTGTTACGTTACAATCACTAGTAGGAGTGAGAAAAACATCACGGGGTGGTGCGCATTGTATGGGTGTGTGTTACGTTACATTCACTAGTAGGAGTGAGAAAAACATCACGTGGTTGTGCGCATTGTATGGGTGTGTGTTACTTTACATTCACTACCAGGAGTGAGAAAAACATCACGGGGTGGTGCGCATTGTATGGGTGTGTGTTACGTGACATTCACTAGCAGGAGTGAGAAAAACATCACGGGGTGGTGCGCATTGTATGGGTGTGTGTTACGTTACATTCACTAGTAGCAGTGAGAAAAACATCACGGGGTGGTGCGCATTGTACGGGTGTGTGTTACGTTACATTCACTAGTAGGAGTGAGAAAAATATCACGGGGTGGTGCGCATTGTACGGGTGTGTGTTACGTTACATTCACTAGTAGGAGTGAGAAAAACATCACGGGGTGGTGCGCATTGTATGGGTGTGTCTTACGTTACATTCACTAGTAGGAGTGAGAAAAACATCACGGGGTGGTGCGCATTGTATGGGTGTGTGTTACGTTACATTTACTAGTAGGAGTGAGAAAAACATCACGGGGTGGTGCGCATTGTATGGGTGTGTGTTACGTTAGATTCACTAGTAGTAGTGAGAAAAACATCACGGGGTGGTGCGCATTGTATGGGTGTGTGTTACGTTACAATCACTAGTAGGAGTGAGAAAAACATCACGGGGTGGTGCGCATTGTATGGGTGTGTGTTACGTTACATTCACTAGTAGGAGTGAGAAAAACATCACGTGGTTGTGCGCATTGTATGGGTGTGTGTTACGTTACATTCACTACCAGGAGTGAGAAAAACATCACGGGGTGGTGCGCACTGTATGGGTGTGTGTTACGTTAGATTCACTAGCAGGAGTGAGAAAAACATCACGGGGTGGTGCGCATTGTATGGGTGTGTGTTACGTTACATTCACTAGTAGGAGTGAGAAAAACATCACTGGGTGGTGCGCATTGTATGGGTGTGTGTTACGTTACATTCACTAGTAGGAGTGAGAAAAACATCACAGGGTGGTGCGCATTGTAAGGGTGTGTGTTACATTACATTCACTAGTAGGAGTGAGAAAAACATCACGGGGTGGTGAGCATTGTATGGTTGTGTGTTACGTTACATTCACTAGTAGAAGTGAGAAAAACATCACGGGGTGGTGCGCATTGTTTGGGTGTGTGTTACATTACATTCACTAGCAGGAGTGAGAAAAACATCACTGGGTGGTGCGCATTGTATGGGTGTGTGTTACATTACATTCACTAGCATGAGTGAGAAAAACATCACGGGGTGGTGCGCATTGTATGGGTGTGTGTTACATTACACTCACTAGTAGGAGTGAGAAAAACATAACGGGGTGGTGCGCATTGTATGGGTGTGTGTTACATTACATTCACAAGTAGGAGTGAGAAAAACATCCCGGGGTGGTGCGCATTGTATGGGTGTATGTTACATTACGTTCACTAGTAGGAGTGAGAAAAACATCACGGGGTGGTGTGAATCGGAAGGTCTGAATTAGGATAGGCAGTGAGTGGCAATGTAGGATGGAGAAAAGCACCGCGGGATGGTCAGCATGGGGAGGTCACGGAACATGCAGTGGCAATGTAGGATAGGTTTCTGAAAAACATCGCGGGGTGGTGCGCATTGTATGGGTGTGTGTTACATTACATTCACTAGTAGGAGTGAGAAAAACATCACGGGGTGGTGCGCTTTGTATGGGTGTGTGTTACATTACATTCACTAGTAGGAGTGAGAAAAACATCACGGGGTGGTGCGCATTTTATGGGTGTGTGTTACATTACATTCACTAGCAGGAGTGAGAAAAACATCACGGGGTGGTGCGCATTGTATGGGTGTGTGTTACATTACATTCACTAGCAGGAGTGAGAAAAACATCACGGGGTGGTGCGCATTGTATGGGTGTGTGTTACATTACATTCACTAGCAGGAGTGAGAAAAAAATCACGGGGTGGTGCGCATTGTATGGATGTGTGTTACATTACATTCACTAGTAGTAGTGAGAAAAACATCACGGGGTGGTGCGCATTGTATGGGTGTGTGTTACATTACATTCACTAGTAGGAGTGAGAAAAACATCACGGGGTGGTGCGCATTGTATGGGTGTGTGTTACATTGCATTCACTAGTAGGAGTGAGAAAAACATCACGGGGTGGTGCACATTGTAGGGGTGTGTGTTACATTACATTCACTAGTAGCAGTGAGAAAAACATAACGGGGTGGTGCGCATTGTATGGGTGTGTGTTACATTACATTCACTACTAGGAGCGAGAAAAACATCACGGGGTGGTGCGCATTGTATGGCTGTGTGTTACATTACATTCACTAGTAGGAGAGAGAAAAACATCACGGGGTGGTGCGCATTGTATGGGTGTGTGTTACATTACATTCACTAGTAGGAGTGAGAGAAACATCACGGGGTGGTGCGTATTGTATGGGTGTGTGTTACATTACATTCACTAGTAGCAGTGAGAAAAACATCACGGGGTGGTGCGCATTGTATAGTTGTGTGTTACATTACATTCACTAGTAGGAGTGAGAAAAACATCACGGAGAGGTGCGCATTGTATGGGTGTGTGTTACATTACATTCACTAGTAGGAGTGAGAAAAACATCACGGGGTGGTGCGCATTGTATGGGTGTGTGTTACATTACATTCACTAGTAGCAGTGAGAAAAACATCAAGGGGTTGTGTGCATTGTATGGGTGTGTGTTACATTACATTCACTACTAGGAGTGAGAAAAACATCACGGAGTGGTGCGCATTGTATGGGTGTGTGTTACATTACATTCACTAGCAGGAGTGAGAAAAACATCACGGGGTTGTGCGCATTGTATGGGTGTGTGTTACATTACATTCACTAGTAGGAGTGAGAAAAACATCACGGGGTGGTGCGCATTGTATGCGTGTGTGTTACATTACATTCACTAGTAGGAGTGAGAAAAACATCACGGGGTGGTGCGCATTGTATGGGTGTGTGTTACATTACATTCACTAGTAGGAGTGAGAAAAAAATCACGGGGTGGTGCGCATTGTATGGGTGTGTGTTACATTACATTCACTAGTAGGAGTGAGAAAAACATCACGGGGTGGTGCGCATTGTATGCGTGTGTGTTACATTACATTCACTAGTAGGAGTGAGAAAAACATCACGGGGTGGTGCGCATTGTATGGGTGTGTGTTACGTTACATTCACTACCAGGAGTGAGAAAAACATCACGGGGTGGTGCGCATTGTATGGGTGTGTGTTACGTTACATTCACTAGCACGAGTGAGAAAAACATCACGGGTTGGTGTGCATTGTATGGGTGTGTGTTACTTTACATTCACTAGTAGGAGTGAGAAAAACATCACTGGGTGGTGCGCATTGTATGGGTGTGTGTTACGTTACAATCACTAGTAGGAGTGAGAAAAACATCACGGGGTGGTGCACATTGAATGGGTGTGTGTTACATTACATTCACTAGTAGGAGTGAGAAAAACATCACGGGGTGGTGAGCATTGTATGGTTGTGTGTTACATTACATTCACTAGTAGAAGTGAGAAAAACATCACGGGGTGGTGGCATTGTATGGGTGTGTGTTACATTACATTCACTAGCAGGAGTGAGAAAAACATCATGGGGTGGTGCGCATTGTATGGGTGTGTGTTACATTACATTCACTAGTAGGAGTGAGAAAAACAGCACGGGGTGGTGCGCATTGTATGGGTGTGTGTTACGTTACATTCACTAGTAGCAGTGAGTAAAACATCACGGGGTGGTGCGCATTGTACGGGTATGTGTTACGTTACATTCACTAGTAGGAGTGAGAAAAACATCACGGGGTGGTGCGCATTGTACGGCTGTGTGTTACGTTACATTCACTAGTAGGAGTGAGAAAAACATCACGGGGTGGTGCGCATTGTATGGGTGTGTGTTACGTTACATTTACTAGTAGGAGTGAGAAAAACATCACGGGGTGGTGCGCATTGTATGGGTGTGTGTTACATTACATTCACTAGTAGCAGTGAGAAAAACATCATGGGGTGGTGCGCATTGTATGGGTGTGTTTTACGTTACAATCACTAGTAGGAGTGAGAAAAACATCACGGGGTGGTGCGCATTGTATGGGTGTGTGTTACGTTACATTCACTACCAGGAAGGAGAAAAACATCACGGGGTGGTGCGCATTGTATGGGTGTGTGTTACGTTACATTCACTAGCAGGAGTGAGAAAAACATCACGGGGTGGTGCGCATTGTATGGGTGTGTGTTACTTTACATTCACTAGTAGGAGTGAGAAAAACATCACTGGGTGGTGCGCATTGTATGGGTGTGTGTTACGTTACAATCACTAGTAGGAGTGAGAAAAACATCACGGGGTGGTGCACATTGAATGGGTGTGTGTTACATTACATTCACTAGTAGGAGTGAGAAATACATCACGGGGTGGTGAGCATTGTATGGTTGTGTGTTACATTACATTCACTAGTAGAAGAGAGAAAAACATCACGGGGTGGTGGCATTGTATGGGTGTGTGTTACATTACATTCACTAGCAGGAGTGAGAAAAACATCACGGTGTGGTGCGCATTGTATGGGTGTGTGTTACATTACATTCACTAGTAGGAGTGAGAAAAACAGCACGGGGTGGTGCGCATTGTATGGGTGTGTGTTACGTTACATTCACTAGTAGCAGTGAGAAAAACATCACGGGGTGGTGCGCATTGTACGGGTGTGTGTTACGTTACATTCACTAGTAGGAGTGAGAAAAACATCACGGGGTGGTGCGCATTTTACGGGTGTGTGTTACGTTACATTCACTAGTAGGAGTGAGAAAAACATCACGGGGTGGTGCGCATTGAATGGGTGTGTGTTACGTTACATTCACTAGTAGGAGTGAGAAAAACATCACGGGGTGGTGCGCATTGTATGGGTGTGTGTTACTTACATTTACTAGTAGGAGTGAGAAAAACATCACGGGGTGGTGCGCATTGTATGGGTGTGTGTTACGTTACATTCACTAGTAGGAGTGAGAAAAACATCACGGGGTGGTGCGCATTGTATGGGTGTGTGTTACGTTACAATCACTAGTAGGAGTGAGAAAAACATCACGGGGTGGTGCGCATTGTATGGGTGTGTGTTACGTTACATTCACTATTAGGAGTGAGAAAAACATCACGGGGTGGTGCGCATTGTATGGGTGTGTGTTACGTTACATTCACTACCAGGAGCGAGAAAAACATCACGGGGTGGTGCGCATTGTATGCGTGTGTTTTACGTTACATTCACTAGCAGGAGTGAGAAAAACATCACGGGGTGGTGCGCATGGTATGGGTCTGTGTTACGTTACATTCACTAGTAGGAGTGAGAAAAACATCACTGGGTGGTGCGCATTGTATGGGTGTGTGTTACGTTACATTCACTAGTAGGAGTGAGAAAAACATCACGGGGTGGTGCGCATTGTATGGGTGTGTGTTACATTACATTCACTAGTAGGAGTGGGAAAAACATCACGGGGTGGTGAGCATTGTATGGTTGTGTGTTACATTACATTCACTAGTAGAAGTGAGAAAAACATCACGGGGTGGTGCGCATTGTATGGGTGTGTGTTACATTACATTCACTAGCAGGAGTGAGAAAAACATCACGGGGTGGTGCGCATTCTATGGCTGTGTGTTACATTACATTCACTAGCAGGAGTGAGAAACACATCACTGGGTGGTGCGCATTGTATGGGCGTGTGTTACATTACATTCACTAGCAGGAGTGAGAAAAACATCACGGGGTGGTGCGCATTGTATGGGTGTGTGTTACATTACATTCACTAGCAGGAGTGAGAAAATCATCACGGGGTGGTGCGCATTGTATGGGTGTGTGTTACATTACATTCACTAGTAGGAGTGGGAAAAACATCACGGGGTGGTGTGAATCGGAAGGTCTGAATTAGGATAGGCAGTGAGTGGCAATGTAGGATGGAGAAAAGCACCGTGGGATGGTCAGCATGGGGAAGTCAGGGAACATGCTGTGGCAATGTAGGATAGGTTTCTGAAAAACATCGCGGGGTGGTGCGCATTGTATGGGTGTGTGTTACATTACATTCACTAGTAGGAGTGAGAAAAACATCACGGGGTGGTGCGCATTGTACGGAAGTGTGTTACATTACTTTCACTAGTAGCAGTGAGAAAAACATCACGGGGTGGTGCGCATTGTACGGGTGTGTGTTACATTACATTCACTAGCAGGAGTGAGAAAAACATCATGGGGTGGTGCGCATTCTATGGCTGTGTGTTACATTACATTCACTAGCAGGAGTGAGAAAAACATCACGGGGTGGTGCGCATTGTATGGGTGTGTGTTACATTACATTCACTAGCAGGAGTGAGAAAAACATAACGGGGTGGTGCGCATTGTATGGGTGTGTGTTACATTACATTCACTAGTAGGAGTGAGAAAAACATCCCGGGGTGGTGCGCATTGTATGGGTGTGTGTTACATTACATTCACTAGTAGGAGTGGGAAAAACATCACGGGGTGGTGTGAATCGGAAGGTCTGAATTAGGATAGGCAGTGAGTGGCAATGTAGGATGGAGAAAAGCACCGCGGGATGGTCCGCATGGGGAGGTCACGGAACCTGCAGTGGCAATGTAGGATAGGTTTCTGAAAAACATCGCGGGGTGGTGCGCATTGTATGGGTGTGTGTTACATTACATTCACTAGTAGGAGTGAGAAAAACATCACGGGGTGGTGCGCTTTGTATGGGTGTGTGTTACATTACATTCACTAGTTGGAGTGAGAAAAACATCACGGGGTGGTGCGCATTTTATTTGTGTGTGTTACATTACATTCACTAGCAGGAGTGAGAAAAACATCACGGGGTGGTGCGCATTGTACGGGTGTGTGATACATTACATTCACTAGTAGCAGTGAGAAAAACATCACGGGGTGGTGCGCATTGTACGGGTGTGTGTTACATTACATTCACTAGTAGGAGTGAGAAAAACATCACGGGGAGGTGCGCATTGTATGGGTGTGTGTTACATTACATTCACTAGTAGGAGTGAGAAAAACATCACGGGGTGGTGCGCATTGTATGGGTGTGTGTTACATTACATTCACTAGTAGCAGTGAGAAAAACATCAAGGCGTTGTGCGCATTGTATGGGTGTGTGTTACATTACATTCACTACTAGGAGTGAGAAAAACATCACGGGGTGGTGCGCATTGTATGGGTGTGTGTTACATTACATTCACTAGCAGGAGTGAGAAAAACATCACGGGGTGGTGCGCATTGTATGGGTGTGTGTTACATTACATTCACTAGCAGGAGTGAGAAAAAAATCACAGGGTGGTGCGCATTGTATGGGTGTGTGTTACATTACATTCACTAGTAGTAGTGAGAAAAACATCACGGGGTGGTGCGCATTGTATGGGTGTGTGTTACATTACATTCACTAGTAGGAGTGAGAAAAACATCACGGGGTGGTGCGCATTGTATGGGTGTGTGTTACATTGCATTCACTAGTAGGAGTGAGAAAAACATCACGGGGTGGTGCACATTGTAGGGGTGTGTGTTACATTACATTCACTAGTAGCAGTGAGAAAAACATAACGGGGTGGTGCGCATTGTATGGGTGTGTATTACATTACATTCACTACTAGGAGCGAGAAAAACATCACGGGGTGGTGCGCATTGTATGGCTGTGTGTTACATTACATTCACTAGCAGGAGTGCGAAAAACATCACGGGGTGGTGCGCATTGTATGGGTGTGTGTTACATTACATTCACTAGTAGGAGAGAGAAAAACATCACGGGGTGGTGCGCATTGTATGGGTGTGTGTTACATTACATTCACTAGTAGGAGTGAGAGAAACATCACGGGGTGGTGCGTATTGTATGGGTGTGTGTTACATTACATTCACTAGTAGCAGTGAGAAAAACATCACGGGGTGGTGCGCATTGTATAGTTGTGTGTTACATTACATTCACTAGTAGGAGTGAGAAAAACATCACGGAGAGGTGCGCATTGTATGGGTGTGTGTTACATTACATTCACTAGTAGGAGTGAGAAAAACATCACGGGGTGGTGCGCATTGTATGGGTGTGTGTTACATTACATTCACTAGTAGCAGTGAGAAAAACATCAAGGGGTTGTGTGCATTGTATGGGTGTGTGTTACATTACATTCACTACTAGGAGTGAGAAAAACATCACGGAGTGGTGCGCATTGTATGGGTGTGTGTTACATTACATTCACTAGCAGGAGTGAGAAAAACATCACGGGGTTGTGCGCATTGTATGGGTGTGTGTTACATTACATTCACTAGTAGGAGTGAGAAAAACATCACGGGGTGGTGCGCATTGTATGCGTGTGTGTTACATTACATTCACTAGTAGGAGTGAGAAAAACATCACGGAGTGGTGCGCATTGTATGGGTGTGTGTTACATTACATTCACTAGTAGGAGTGAGAAAAAAATCACGGGGTGGTGCGCATTGTATGGGTGTGTGTTACATTACATTCACTAGTAGGAGTGAGAAAAACATCACGGGGTGGTGCGCATTGTATGCGTGTGTGTTACATTACATTCACTAGTAGGAGTGAGAAAAACATCACGGGGTGGTGCGCATTGTATGGGTGTGTGTTACGTTACATTCACTACCAGGAGTGAGAAAAACATCACGGGGTGGTGCGCATTGTATGGGTGTGTGTTACGTTACATTCACTAGCACGAGTGAGAAAAACATCACGGGTTGGTGTGCATTGTATGGGTGTGTGTTACTTTACATTCACTAGTAGGAGTGAGAAAAACATCACTGGGTGGTGCGCATTGTATGGGTGTGTGTTACTTTACAATCACTAGTAGGAGTGAGAAAAACATCACGGGGTGGTGCACATTGAATGGGTGTGTGTTACATTACATTCACTAGTAGGAGTGAGAAAAACATCACGGGGTGGTGAGCATTGTATGGTTGTGTGTTACATTACATTCACTAGTAGAAGTGAGAAAAACATCACGGGGTGGTGGCATTGTATGGGTGTGTGTTACATTACATTCACTAGCAGGAGTGAGAAAAACATCATGGGGTGGTGCGCATTGTATGGGTGTGTGTTACATTACATTCACTAGTAGGAGTGAGAAAAACAGCACGGGGTGGTGCGCATTGTATGGGTGTGTGTTACGTTACATTCACTAGTAGCAGTGAGTAAAACATCACGGGGTGGTGCGCATTGTACGGGTATGTGTTACGTTACATTCACTAGTAGGAGTGAGAAAAACATCACGGGGTGGTGCGCATTGTACGGCTGTGTGTTACGTTACATTCACTAGTAGGAGTGAGAAAAACATCACGGGGTGGTGCGCATTGAATCGTTGTGTGTTACGTTACATTCACTAGTAGGAGTGAGAAAAACATCACGGGGTGGTGCGCATTGTATGGGTGTGTGTTACGTTACATTAACTAGTAGGAGTGAGAAAAACATCACGGGGTGGTGCGCATTGTATGGGTGTGTGTTACATTACATTCACTAGTAGCAGTGAGAAAAACATCATGGGGTGGTGCGCATTGTATGGGTGTGTTTTACGTTACAATCACTAGTAGGAGTGAGAAAAACATCACGGGGTGGTGCGCATTGTATGGGTGTGTGTTACGTTACATTCACTACCAGGAAGGAGAAAAACATCACGGGGTGGTGCGCATTGTATGGGTGTGTGTTACGTTACATTCACTAGCAGGAGTGAGAAAAACATCACGGGGTGGTGCGCATTGTATGGGTGTGTGTTACTTTACATTCACTAGTAGGAGTGAGAAAAACATCACTGGGTGGTGCGCATTGTATGGGTGTGTGTTACGTTACAATCACTAGTAGGAGTGAGAAAAACATCACGGGGTGGTGCACATTGAATGGGTGTGTGTTACATTACATTCACTAGTAGGAGTGAGAAATACATCACGGGGTGGTGAGCATTGTATGGTTGTGTGTTACATTACATTCACTAGTAGAAGAGAGAAAAACATCACGGGGTGGTGGCATTGTATGGGTGTGTGTTACATTACATTCACTAGCAGGAGTGAGAAAAACATCACGGTGTGGTGCGCATTGTATGGGTGTGTGTTACATTACATTCACTAGTAGGAGTGAGAAAAACAGCACGGGGTGGTGCGCATTGTATGGGTGTGTGTTACGTTACATTCACTAGTAGCAGTGAGAAAAACATCACGGGGTGGTGCGCATTGTACGGGTGTGTGTTACGTTACATTCACTAGTAGGAGTGAGAAAAACATCACGGGGTGGTGCGCATTTTACGGGTGTGTGTTACGTTACATTCACTAGTAGGAGTGAGAAAAACATCACGGGGTGGTGCGCATTGAATGGGTGTGTGTTACGTTACATTCACTAGTAGGAGTGAGAAAAACATCACGGGGTGGTGCGCATTGTATGGGTGTGTGTTACTTACATTTACTAGTAGGAGTGAGAAAAACATCACGGGGTGGTGCGCATTGTATGGGTGTGTGTTACGTTACATTCACTAGTAGGAGTGAGAAAAACATCACGGGGTGGTGCGCATTGTATGGGTGTGTGTTACGTTACAATCACTAGTAGGAGTGAGAAAAACATCACGGGGTGGTGCGCATTGTATGGGTGTGTGTTACGTTACATTCACTATTAGGAGTGAGAAAAACATCACGGGGTGGTGCGCATTGTATGGGTGTGTGTTACGTTACATTCACTACCAGGAGCGAGAAAAACATCACGGGGTGGTGCGCATTGTATGCGTGTGTTTTACGTTACATTCACTAGCAGGAGTGAGAAAAACATCACGGGGTGGTGCGCATGGTATGGGTCTGTGTTACGTTACATTCACTAGTAGGAGTGAGAAAAACATCACTGGGTGGTGCGCATTGTATGGGTGTGTGTTACGTTACATTCACTAGTAGGAGTGAGAAAAACATCACGGGGTGGTGCGCATTGTATGGGTGTGTGTTACATTACATTCACTAGTAGGAGTGGGAAAAACATCACGGGGTGGTGAGCATTGTATGGTTGTGTGTTACATTACATTCACTAGTAGAAGTGAGAAAAACATCACGGGGTGGTGCGCATTGTATGGGTGTGTGTTACATTACATTCACTAGCAGGAGTGAGAAAAACATCACGGGGTGGTGCGCATTCTATGGCTGTGTGTTACATTACATTCACTAGCAGGAGTGAGAAACACATCACTGGGTGGTGCGCATTGTATGGGCGTGTGTTACATTACATTCACTAGCAGGAGTGAGAAAAACATCACGGGGTGGTGCGCATTGTATGGGTGTGTGTTACATTACATTCACTAGCAGGAGTGAGAAAAACATCACGGGGTGGTGCGCATTGTATGGGTGTGTGTTACATTACATTCACTAGTAGGAGTGGGAAAAACATCACGGGGTGGTGTGAATCGGAAGGTCTGAATTAGGATAGGCAGTGAGTGGCAATGTAGGATGGAGAAAAGCACCGTGGGATGGTCAGCATGGGGAGGTCAGGGAACATGCTGTGGCAATGTAGGATAGGTTTCTGAAAAACATCGCGGGGTGGTGCGCATTGTATTGGTGTGTGTTACATTACATTCACTAGTAGGAGTGAGAAAAACATCACGGGGTGGTGCGCATTGTACGGAAGTGTGTTACATTACTTTCACTAGTAGCAGTGAGAAAAACATCACGGGGTGGTGCGCATTGTACGGGTGTGTGTTACATTACATTCACTAGCAGGAGTGAGAAAAACATCATGGGGTGGTGCGCATTCTATGGCTGTGTGTTACATTACATTCACTAGCAGGAGTGAGAAAAACATCACGGGGTGGTGCGCATTGTATGGGTGTGTGTTACATTACATTCACTAGCAGGAGTGAGAAAAACATAACGGGGTGGTGCGCATTGTATGGGTGTGTGTTACATTACATTCACTAGTAGGAGTGAGAAAAACATCCCGGGGTGGTGCGCATTGTATGGGTGTGTGTTACATTACATTCACTAGTAGGAGTGGGAAAAACATCACGGGGTGGTGTGAATCGGAAGGTCTGAAT
Organism: Cavia porcellus; assembly: GCF_034190915.1. Taxonomy (NCBI): domain Eukaryota; kingdom Metazoa; phylum Chordata; class Mammalia; order Rodentia; family Caviidae; genus Cavia; species Cavia porcellus. The sequence continues at coordinate 972,065 of NW_026947586.1, forward strand.
TAGGATAGGCAGTGAGTGGCAATGTAGGATGGAGAAAAGCACCGCGGGATGGTCAGCATGGGGAGGTCAGGGAACATGCAGTGGCAATGTAGTATAGGTTTCTGAAAAACATCGCGGGGTGGTGCGCATTGTATGGGTGTGTGTTACATTACATTCACTAGTAGGAGTGAGAAAAACATCACGGGGTGGTGCGCATTGTACGGAAGTGTGTTACATTACATTCACTAGTAGGAGTGAGAAAAACATCACTGGGTGGTGCGCATTGTATGGGTGTGTGTTACGTTACAATCACTAGTAGGAGTGAGAAAAACATCACGGGGTGGTGCACATTGAATGGGTGTGTGTTACATTACATTCACTAGTAGGAGTGAGAAATACATCACGGGGTGGTGAGCATTGTATGGTTGTGTGTTACATTACATTCACTAGTAGAAGAGAGAAAAACATCACGGGGTGGTGGCATTGTATGGGTGTGTGTTACATTACATTCACTAGCAGGAGTGAGAAAAACATCACGGTGTGGTGCGCATTGTATGGGTGTGTGTTACATTACATTCACTAGTAGGAGTGAGAAAAACAGCACGGGGTGGTGCGCATTGTATGGGTGTGTGTTACGTTACATTCACTAGTAGCAGTGAGAAAAACATCACGAAGTGGTGCGCATTGTACGGGTGTGTGTTACGTTACATTCACTAGTAGGAGTGAGAAAAACATCACGGGGTGGTGCGCATTTTACGGGTGTGTGTTACGTTACATTCACTAGTAGGAGTGAGAAAAACATCACGGGGTGGTGCGCATTGAATGGGTGTGTGTTATGTTACATTCACTAGGAGGAGTGAGAAAAACATCACGGGGTGGTGCGCATTGAATGGGTGTGTGTTACGTTACATTCACTAGTAGGAGTGAGAAAAACATCACGGGGTGGTGCGCATTGTATGGGTGTGTGTTAGTTACATTTACTAGTAGGAGTGAGAAAAACATCACGGGGTGGTGCGCATTGTATGGGTGTGTGTTACATTACATTCACTAGTAGGAGTGAGAAAAACATCACGGGGTGGTGCGCATTGCATGGGTGTGTGTTACATTACAATCACTAGTAGGAGTGAGAAAAACATCACGGGGTGGTGCGCATTGTATGGGTGTGTGTTACGTTACATTCACTATTAGGAGTGAGAAAAACATCACGGGGTGGTGCGCATTGTATGGGTGTGTGTTACGTTACATTCACTACCAGGAGTGAGAAAAACATCACGGGGTGGTGCGCATTGTATGCGTGTGTTTTACGTTACATTCACTAGCAGGAGTGAGAAAAACATCACGGGGTGGTGCGCATGGTATGGGTCTGTGTTACGTTACATTCACTAGTAGGAGTGAGAAAAACATCACTGGGTGGTGCGCATTGTATGGGTGTGTGTTACGTTACATTCACTAGTAGGAGTGAGAAAAACATCACGGGGTGGTGCGCATTGTATGGGTGTGTGTTACATTACATTCACTAGTAGGAGTGGGAGAAACATCACGGGGTGGTGAGCATTGTATGGTTGTGTGTTACATTACATTCACTAGTAGAAGTGAGAAAAACATCACGGGGTGGTGCGCATTGTATGGGTGTGTGTTACATTACATTCACTAGTAGCAGTGAGAATAACATCACGGGGTGGTGCGCATTGTACGGGTGTGTGTTACATTACATTCACTAGCAGGAGTGAGAAAAACATCACGGGTGGTGCGCATTGTATGGGCGTGTGTTACATTACATTCACTAGCAGGAGTGAGAAAAACATCACGGGGTGGTGCGCATTGTATGGGTGTGTGTTACATTACATTCACTAGCAGGAGTGAGAAAAACATCACGGGGTGGTGCGCATTGTATGGGTGTGTGTTACATTACATTCACTAGTAGGAGTGGGAAAAACATCACGGGGTGGTGTGAATCGGAAGGTCTGAATTAGGATAGGCAGTGAGTGGCAATGTAGGATGGAGAAAAGCACCGTGGGATGGTCAGCATGGGGAGGTCAGGGAACATGCAGTGGCAATGTAGGATAGGTTTCTGAAAAACATCGCGGGGTGGTGCGCATTGTATGGGTGTGTGTTACATTACATTCACTAGTAGGAGTGAGAAAAACATCACGGGGTGGTGCGCATTGTACGGGAGTGTGTTACATTACATTCACTAGTAGCAGTGAGAATAACATCACGGGGTGGTGCGCATTGTACGGGTGTGTGTTACATTACATTCACTAGCAGGAGTGAGAAAAACATCACGGGGTGGTGCGCATTGTATGGGTGTGTGTTACATTACATTCACTAGCAGGAGTGAGAAAAACATCACGGGGTGGTGCGCATTGTATGGGTGTGTGTTACGTTACATTCACTAGCAGGAGTGAGAAAAACATAACGGGGTGGTGCGCATTGTATGGGTGTGTGTTACATTACATTCACTAGTAGGAGTGAGAAAAACATCCCGGGGTGGTGCGCATTATATGGGTGTGTGTTACATTACATTCACTAGTAGGAGTGGGAAAAACATCACGGGGTGGTGTGAATCGGAAGGTCTGAATTAGGATAGGCAGTGAGTGGCAATGTAGGATGGAGAAAAGCACCGCGGGATGGTCAGCATGGGGAGTTCAGGGAACATGCAGTGGCAATGTAGGATAGGTTTCTGAAAAACATCGCGGGGTGGTGCGCATTGTATGGGTGTGTGTTACATTACATTCACTAGTAGGAGTGAGAAAAACATCACGGGGTGGTGCGCATTGTATGGGAGTGTGTTACATTACATTCACTAGTAGCAGTGAGAAAAACATCACGGGGTGGTGCGCATTGTATGGGTGTGTGTTACATTACATTCACTAGCAGGAGTGAGAAAAACATAACGGGGTGGTGCGCATTGTATGGGTGTGTGTTACATTACATTCACTAGCAGGAGTGAGAAAAACATCACGGGGTGGTGCGCATTGTATGGGTGTGTGTTACATTTCATTCACTAGTAGGAGTGAGAAAAACATAACGGGGTGGTGCGCATTGTATGGGTGTGTGTTACGTTACATTCACTACCAGGAATGAGAAAAACATCACGGGGTGGTGCGCATTGTATGGGTGTGTGTTACGTTACATTCAATAGCAGGAGTGAGAAAAACATCAGGGGTGGTGCGCATTGTATGGGTGTGTGTTACTTTACATTCACTAGTAGGAGTGAGAAAAACATCACTGGGTGGTGCGCATTGTATGGGTGTGTGTTACGTTACAATCACTAGTAGGAGTGAGAAAAACATCACGGGGTGGTGCACATTGAATGGGTGTGTGTTACATTACATTCACTAGTAGGAGTGAGAAATACATCACGGGGTGGTGAGCATTGTATGGTTGTGTGTTACATTACATTCACTAGTAGAAGAGAGAAAAACATCACGGGGTGGTGGCATTGTATGGGTGTGTGTTACATTACATTCACTAGCAGGAGTGAGAAAAACATCACGGTGTGGTGCGCATTGTATGGGTGTGTGTTACATTACATTCACTAGTAGGAGTGAGAAAAACAGCACGGGGTGGTGCGCATTGTATGGGTGTGTGTTACGTTACATTCACTAGTAGCAGTGAGAAAATCATCACGGGGTGGTGCGCATTGTACGGGTGTGTGTTACGTTACATTCACTAGTAGGAGTGAGAAAAACATCACGGGGTGGTGCGCATTTTACGGGTGTGTGTTACGTTACATTCACTAGTAGGAGTGAGAAAAACATCACGGGGTGGTGCGCATTGAATGGGTGTGTGTTACGTTACATGCACTAGTAGGAGTGAGAAAAACATCACGGGGTGGTGCGCATTGTATGGGTGTGTGTTAGTTACATTTACTATTAGGAGTGAGAAAAACATCACGGGGTGGTGCGCATTGTATGGGTGTGTGTTACATTACATTCACTAGTAGGAGTGAGAAAAACATCACGGGGTGGTGCGCATTGTATGGGTGTGTGTTACGTTACAATCACTAGTAGGAGTGAGAAAAACATCACGGGGTGGTGCGCATTGTATGGGTGTGTGTTACGTTACATTCACTATTAGGAGTGAGAAAAACATCACGGGGTGGTGCGCATTGTATGGGTGTGTGTTACGTTACATTCACTACCAGGAGTGAGAAAAACATCACGGGGTGGTGCGCATTGTATGCGTGTGTGTTACGTTACATTCACTAGCAGGAGTGAGAAAAACATCACGGGGTGGTGCGCATGGTATGGGTGTGTGTTACGTTACATTCACTAGTAGGAGTGAGAAAAACATCACTGGGTGGTGCGCATTGTATGGGTTTGTGTTACGTTACATTCACTAGTAGGAGTGAGAAAAACATCACGGGGTGGTGCGCATTGTATGGGTGTGTGTTACATAACATTCACTAGTAGGAGTGGGAAAAACATCACGGGGTGGTGAGCATTGTATGGTTGTGTGTTACATTACATTCACTAGTAGAAGTGAGAAAAACATCACGGGGTGGTGCGCATTGTATGGGTGTGTGTTACATTACATTCACTAGCAGGAGTGAGAAAAACATCATGGGGTGGTGCGCATTCTATGGCTGTGTGTTACATTACATTCACTAGCAGGAGTGAGAAAAACATCACTGGGTGGTGCGCATTGTATGGGCGTGTGTTACATTACATTCACTAGCAGGAGTGAGAAAAACATCACGGGGTGGTGCGCATTGTATGGGTGTGTGTTACATTACATTCACTAGTAGGAGTGAGAAAAACATCACGGGGTGGTGCGCATTGTATGGGTGTGTGTTACATTACATTCACTAGTAGGAGTGGGAAAAACATCACGGGGTGGTGTGAATCGGAAGGTCTGAATTAGGATAGGCAGTGAGTGGCAATGTAGGATGGAGAAAAGCACCGCGGGATGGTCAGCATGGGGAGGTCAGGGAACATGCAGTGGCAATGTAGGATAGGTTTCTGAAAAACATCGCGGGGTGGTGCGCATTGTATGGGTGTGTGTAACATTACATTCACTAGTAGGTGTGAGAAAAACATCACGGGGTGGTGCGCATTGTACGGGAGTGTGTTACATTACATTCACTAGTAGCAGTGAGAAAAACATCACGGGGTGGTGCGCATTGTATGGGTGTGTGTTACATTACATTCACTAGCAGGAGTGAGAAAAACATCACGGGGTGGTGCGCATTGTATGTGTGTGTGTTACATTACATTCACTAGCAGGAGTGAGAAAAACATCACGGGGTGGTGCGCATTGTATGGGTGTGTGTTACATTACATTCACTAGTAGGAGTGAGAAAAACATAACGGGGTGGTGCGCATTGTATGGGTGTGTGTTACATTACATTCACTAGTAGGAGTGAGAAAAACATCCCGGGGTGGTGCGCATTGTATGGGTGTGTGTTACATTACATTCACTAGTAGGAGTGGGAAAAACATCACGGGGTGGTGTGAATCAGAAGGTCTGAATTAGGATAGGCAGTGAGTGGCAATGTAGGATGTAGAAAAGCACCGCGGGATGGTCAGCATGGGGAGGTCAGGGAACATGCAGTGGCAATGTAGGATAGGTTTCTGAAAAACATCGCGGGGTGGTGCGCATTGTATGGGTGTGTGTTACATTACATTCACTAGTAGGAGTGAGAAAAACATCACGGGGTGGTGCGCATTGTATGGGTGTGTGTTACATTACATTCACTAGTAGCAGTGAGAAAAACATCACGGGGTGGTGCGCATTGTATGGGTGTGTGTTACATTACATTCACTAGTAGGAGTGAGAAAAACATCACGGGGTGGTGCGCATTGTATGGGTGTGTGTTACATTACATTCACTAGTAGGAGTGAGAAAAACATCACGGGGTGGTGCGCATTGTACGGGTGTGTGATACATTACATTCACTAGTAGCAGTGAGAAAAACATCACGGGGTGGGGCGCATTGTACGGGTGTGTGTTACATTACATTCACTAGTAGGAGTGAGAAAAACATCACGGGGAGGTGCGCATTGTATGGGTGTGTGTTACATTACATTCACTAGTAGGAGTGAGAAAAACATCACGGGGTGGTGCGCATTGTATGGGTGTGTGTTACATTACATTCACTAGTAGCAGTGAGAAAAACATCAAGGGGTTGTGCGCATTGTATGGGTGTGTGTTACATTACATTCACTACTAGGAGTGAGAAAAACATCACGGGGTGGTGCGCATTGTATGGGTGTGTGTTACATTACATTCACAAGCAGGAGTGAGAAAAACATCACGGGGTGGTGCGCATTGTATGGGTGTGTGTTACATTACATTCACTAGCAGGAGTGAGAAAAAAATCACGGGGTGGTGCGCATTGTATGGGTGTGTGTTACATTACATTCACTAGTAGGAGTGAGAAAAACATCACGGGGTGGTGCGCATTGTATGGGTGTGTGTTACATTACATTCACTAGTAGGAGTGAGAAAAACATCACGGGGTGGTGCACATTGTATGGGTGTGTGTTACATTACATTCACTAGTAGCAGTGAGAAAAACTTCACGGGGTGGTGCGCATTGTATGGGTGTGTGTTACATTACATTCACTACTAGGAGCGAGAAAAACATCACGGGGTGGTGCGCATTGTATGGCTGTGTGTTACATTACATTCACTAGCAGGAGTGCGAAAAACATCACGGGGTGGTGCGCATTGTATGGGTGTGTGTTACATTACATTCACTAGCAAGAGTGAGAAAAACATCACGGGGTGGTGCGCATTGTATGGGTGTGTGTTACATTACATTCACTAGTAGGAGAGAGAAAAACATCAAGGGGTGGTGCGCATTGTATGGGTGTGTGTTACATTACATTCACTAGTAGGAGAGAGAAAAACATCACGGGGTGGTGCGCATTGTATGGGTGTGTGTTACATTACATTCACTAGTAGGAGTGAGAGAAACATCACGGGGTGGTGCGTATTGTATGGGTGTGTGTTACATTACATTCACTAGTAGCAGTGAGAAAAACATCACGGGGTGGTGCGCATTGTATGGGTGTGTCTTACATTACATTCACTAGTAGGAGTGAGAAAAACATCATGGGGAGGTGCGCATTGTATGGGTGTGTGTTACATTACATTCACTAGTAGGAGTGAGAAAAATATCACGGGGAGGTGCGCATTGTATGGGTGTGTGTTACATTACATTCACTAGTAGGAGTGAGAAAAACATCACGTGGTGGTGCGCATTGTATGGGTGTGTGTTACATTACATTCACTAGTAGCAGTGAGAAAAACATCAAGGGGTTGTGTGCATTGTATGGGTGTGTGTTACATTACATTCACTAGCAGGAGTGAGAAAAACATCACGGGGTGGTGCGCATTGTATGAGTGTGTGTTACATTACATTCACTAGCAGGAGTGAGAAAAACATCACGGGGTGGTGCGCATTGTATGGGTGTGTGTTTCATTACATTCACTAGTAGGAGTGAGAAAAACATCACGGGGTGGTGCGCATTGTATGGGTGTGTGTTACATTACATTCACTAGTAGGAGTGAGAAAAACATCACGGGGTGGTGCGCATTGTATGGGTGTGTGTTACATTACATTCACTAGTAGCAGTGAGAAAAACATCACTGGGTGGTGCACATTGTATGGGTGTGTGATACATTACATTCACTAGGAGGAGTGAGAAAAACATCACGGGGTGGTGCTCATTGTATGGGTGTGTGTTACATTACATTCACTAGCAGGAGTGAGAAAAACATCACTGGGTGGTGCGCATTGTATGGGTGTGTGTTACATTACATTCACTAGTAGGAGTGAGAAAAACATCACGTGGTGTTGCGCATTGTATGGGTGTGTGTTACATTACATTCAGTAGTAGGAGTGAGAAAAACATCACGGGGTGGTGCCCATTGTATGGGTGTGTGTTACATTACATTCACTAGTAGGAGTGAGAAAAACATCACGGGGGGGTGCGCATTGTACGGTTGTGTGTTACATTACATTCACTAGTAGGAGTGAGAAAAACTTCACGGTGTGGTGCCCATTGTATGGTTGTGTGTTACATTACATTCACTAGTAGGAGTGAGAAAAACATCACTGGGTGGTGCGCATTGTATGGGTGTGTGTTACATTACATTCACTAGTAGGAGTGAGAAAAACATCACGTGGTGTTGCGCATTGTATGGGTGTGTGTTACATTACATTCACTAGTAGGAGTGAGAAAAATATCACGGGGTGGTGCCCATTGTATGGTTGTGTGTTACATTACATTCACTAGTAGGAGTGAGAAAAACAGCACGGGGTGGTGCGCATTGTATGGGTGTGTGTTACGTTACATTCACTAGTAGCTGTGAAAAAAACATCACGGGGTGGTGCGCATTGTATGGGTGTGTGTTACGTTACATTCACGAGTAGGAGTGAGAAAAACATCACGGGGTGGTGCGCATTGTATGGGTGTGTGTTACGTTACATTCACTAGTAGGAGTGAGAAAAACATCACGGGGTGGTGCGCATTGTATGGGTGTGTGTTACGTTACATTCACTAGTAGGAGTGAGAAAAACATCACGGGGTGGTGCGCATTGTATGGGTGTGTTTTACGTTACAATCACTAGTAGGAGTGAGAAAAACATCACGGGGTGGTGCGCATTGTATGGGTGTGTGTTACATTACATTCACTAGTAGCAGTGAGAAAAACATCACGGGGTGGTGCGCATTGTATGGGTGTGTGTTACGTTACAATCACTAGTAGGAGTGAGAAAAACATCACGGGGTGGTGCGCATTGTATGGGTGTGTGTTACATTACATTCACTAGTAGGAGTGAGAAAAACAGCACGGGGTGGTGCGCATTGTATGGGTGTGTGTTACGTTACATTCACTAGTAGCAGTGAGAAAAACATCACGGGGTGGTGCGCATTGTACGGGTGTGTGTTACGTTACATTCACTAGTAGGAGTGAGAAAAACATCACGGGGTGGTGCGCATTTTACGGGTGTGTGTTACGTTACATTCACTAGTAGGAGTGAGAAAAACATCACGGGGTGGTGCGCATTGAATGGGTGTGTGTTACGTTACATTCACTAGTAGGAGTGAGAAAAACATCACGGGGTGGTGCGCATTGTATTGGTGTGTGTTAGTTACATTTACTATTAGGAGTGAGAAAAACATCACGGGGTGGTGCGCATTGTATGGGTGTGTGTTACATTACATTCACTAGTAGGAGTGAGAAAAACATCACGGGGTGGTGCGCATTGTATGGGTGTGTGTTACGTTACAATCACTAGTAGGAGTGAGAAAAACATCACGGGGTGGTGCGCATTGTATGGGTGTGTGTTACGTTACATTCACTATTAGGAGTGAGAAAAACATCACGGGGTGGTGCGCATTGTATGGGTGTGTGTTACGTTACATTCATAACCAGGAGTGAGAAAAACATCACGGGGTGGTGCGCATTGTATGCGTGTGTGTTACGTTACATTCACTAGCAGGAGTGAGAAAAACATCACGGGGTGGTGCGCATGGTATGGGTGTGTGTTACGTTACATTCACTAGTAGGAGTGAGAAAAACATCACTGGGTGGTGCGCATTGTATGGGTTTGTGTTACGTTACATTCACTAGTAGGAGTGAGAAAAACATCACGGGGTGGTGCGCATTGTATGGGTGTGTGTTACATTACATTCACTAGTAGCAGTGGGAAAAACATCACGGGGTGGTGAGCATTGTATGGTTGTGTGTTACATTACATTCACTAGTAGAAGTGAGAAAAACATCACGGGGTGGTGCGCATTGTATGGGTGTGTGTTACATTACATTCACTAGCAGTTGTGAGAAAAACATCATGGGGTGGTGCGCATTCTATGGCTGTGTGTTACATTACATTCACTAGCAGGAGTGAGAAAAACATCACGGGGTGGTGCGCATTGTATGGGTGTGTGTTACATTACATTCACTAGCAGGAGTGAGAAAAACATCACGGGGTGGTGCGCATTGTATGGGTGTGTGTTACATTACATTCACTAGTAGGAGTGGGAAAAACATCACGGGGTGGTGTGAATCGGAAGGTCTGAATTAGGATAGGCAGTGAGTGGCAATGTAGGATGGAGAAAAGCACCGCGGGATGGTCAGCATGGGGAGGTCAGGGAACATGCAGTGGCAATGTAGGATAGGTTTCTGAAAAACATCGCGGGGTGGTGCGCATTGTATGGGTGTGTGTTACATTACATTCACTAGTAGGTGTGAGAAAAACATCACGGGGTGGTGCGCATTGTACGGGAGTGTGTTACATTACATTCACTAGTAGCAGTGAGAAAAACATCACGGGGTGGTGCGCATTGTATGGGTGTGTGTTACATTACATTCACTAGCAGGAGTGAGAAAAACATCACGGGGTGGTGCGCATTGTATGTGTGTGTGTTACATTACATTCACTAGCAGGAGTGAGAAAAACATCACGGGGTGGTGCGCATTGTATGGGTGTGTGTTACATTACATTCACTAGTAGGAGTGAGAAAAACATAACGGGGTGGTGCGCATTGTATGGGTGTGTGTTACATTACATTCACTAGTAGGAGTGAGAAAAACATCCCGGGGTGGTGCGCATTGTATGGGTGTGTGTTACATTACATTCACTAGTAGGAGTGGGAAAAACATCACGGGGTGGTGTGAATCAGAAGGTCTGAATTAGGATAGGCAGTGAGTGGCAATGTAGGATGTAGAAAAGCACCGCGGGATGGTCAGCATGGGGAGGTCAGGGAACATGCAGTGGCAATGTAGGATAGGTTTCTGAAAAACATCGCGGGGTGGTGCGCATTGTATGGGTGTGTGTTACATTACATTCACTAGTAGGAGTGAGAAAAACATCACGGGGTGGTGCGCATTGTATGGGAGTGTGTTACATTACATTCACTAGTAGCAGTGAGAAAAACATCACTAGGTGGTGCGCATTGTATGGGTGTGTGTTACATTACATTCACTAGTAGGAGTGAGAAAAACATCACGGGGTGGTGCGCATTGTATGGGTGTGTGTTACATTACATTCACTAGTAGGAGTGAGAAAAACATCACGGGGTGGTGCGCATTGTACGGGTGTGTGATACATTACATTCACTAGTAGCAGTGAGAAAAACATCACGGGGTGGGGCGCATTGTACGGGTGTGTGTTACATTACATTCACTAGTAGGAGTGAGAAAAACATCACGGGGAGGTGCGCATTGTATGGGTGTGTGTTACATTACATTCACTAGTAGGAGTGAGAAAAACATCACGGGGTGGTGCGCATTGTATGGGTGTGTGTTACATTACATTCACTAGTAGGAGTGAGAAAAACATCACGGGGTGGTGCGCATTGTATGGGTGTGTGTTACATTACATTCACTAGTAGCAGTGAGAAAAACATCACTGGGTGGTGCGCATTGTATGGGTGTGTGATACATTACATTCACTAGCAGGAGGGAGAAAAACATCACGGGGTGGTGCTCATTGTATGGGTGTGTGTTACATTACATTCACTAGCAGGAGTGAGAAAAACATCACTGGGTGGTGCGCATTGTATGGGTGTGTGTTACATTACATTCACTAGTAGGAGTGAGAAAAACATCACGTGGTGTTGCGCATTGTATGGGTGTGTGTTACATTACATTCACTAGTAGGAGTGAGAAAAACATCACGGGGTGGTGCCCATTGTATGGGTGTGTGTTACATTACATTCACTAGTAGGAGTGAGAAAAACATCACGGGGGGGTGCGCATTGTACGGTTGTGTGTTACATTACATTCACTAGTAGGAGTGAGAAAAACTTCACGGGGTGGTGCCCATTGTATGGTTGTGTGTTACATTACATTCACTAGTAGGAGTGAGAAAAACATCACTGGGTGGTGCGCATTGTATGGGTGTGTGTTACATTACATTCACTAGTAGGAGTGAGAAAAACATCACGTGGTGTTGCGCATTGTATGGGTGTGTGTTACATTACATTCACTAGTAGGAGTGAGAAAAATATCACGGGGTGGTGCCCATTGTATGGTTGTGTGTTACATTACATTCACTAGTAGGAGTGAGAAAAACAGCACGGGGTGGTGCGCATTGTATGGGTGTGTGTTACGTTACATTCACTAGTAGCTGTGAAAAAAACATCACGGGGTGGTGCGCATTGTATGGGTGTGTGTTACGTTACATTCACTAGTAGGAGTGAGAAAAACATCACGGGGTGGTGCGCATTGTATGGGTGTGTGTTACGTTACATTCACTAGTAGGAGTGAGAAAAACATCACGGGGTGGTGCGCATTGTATGGGTGTGTGTTACGTTACATTCACTAGTAGGAGTGAGAAAAACATCACGGGGTGGTGCGCATTGTATGGGTGTGTGTTACGTTACGTTCACTAGTAGGAGTGAGAAAAACATCACGGGGTGGTGCGCATTGTATGGGTGTGTGTTACATTACATTCACTAGTAGCAGTGAGAAAAACATCACGGGGTGGTGCGCATTGTATGGGTGTGTGTTACGTTACAATCACTAGTAGGAGTGAGAAAAACATCACGGGGTGGTGCGCATTGTATGGGTGTGTGTTACGTTACATTCACTAGTAGGAGTGAGAAAAACATCACGGGGTGGTGCGCATTGTATGGGTGTGTGTTACGTTACATTCACTACCAGGAGTGAGAAAAACATCACGGGGTGGTGCGCATTGTATGGGTGTGTGTTACGTTACATTCACTAGCAGGAGTGAGAAAAACATCACGGGGTGGTGCGCATTGTATGGGTGTGTGTTACTTTACATTCACTAGTAGGAGTGAGAAAAACATCACTGGGTGGTGCGCATTGTATGGGTGTGTGTTACGTTACATTCACTAGTAGGAGTGAGAAAAACATCACGGGGTGGTGCGCATTGTATGGGTGTGTGTTACATTACATTCACTAGTAGGAGTGGGAAAAACATCACGGGGTGGTGAGCATTGTATGGTTGTGTGTTACATTACTTTCACTAGTAGAAGTGAGAAAAACATCACGGGGTGGTGCGCATTGTATGGGTGTGTGTTACATTACATTCACTAGCAGGAGTGAGAAAAACATCACGGGGTGGTGCGCATTGTATGGGCGTGTGTTACATTACATTCACTAGCAGGAGTGAGAAAAACATCACGGGGTGGTGCGCATTGTATGGGTGTGTGTTACATTACATTCACTAGCAGGAGTGAGAAAAACATCACGGGGTGGTGCGCATTGTATGGGTGTGTGTTACATTACATTCACTAGTAGGAGTGGGAAAAACATCACGGGGTGGTGTGAATCGGAAGGTCTGAATTAGGATAGGCAGTGAGTGGCAATGTAGGATGGAGAAAAGCACCGTGGGATGGTCAGCATGGGGAGGTCAGGGAACATGCAGTGGCAATGTAGGATAGGTTTCTGAAAAACATCGCGGGGTGGTGCGCATTGTATGGGTGTGTGTTACATTACATTCACTAGTAGGAGTGAGAAAAACATCACGGGGTGGTGCGCATTGTACGGGAGTGTGTTACATTACATTCACTAGTAGCAGTGAGAAAAACATCACGGGGTGGTGTGCATTGTATGGGTGTGTGTTACATTACATTCACTAGCAGGAGTGAGAAAAACATCACGGGGTGGTGCGCATTGTATGGGTGTGTGTTACATTACATTCACTACCAGGAGTGAGAAAAACATCACGGGGTGGTGCGCATTGTATGGGTGTGTGTTACATTACATTCACTAGCAGGAGTGAGAAAAACATAACGGGGTGGTGCGCATTGTATGGGTGTGTGTTACATTACATTCACTAGTAGGAGTGAGAAAAACATCCCGGGGTGGTGCGCATTGTATGGGTGTGTGTTACATTACATTCACTAGTAGGAGTGGGAAAAACATCACGGGGTGGTGTGAATCGGAAGGTCTGAATTAGGATAGGCAGTGAGTGGCAATGTAGGATGGAGAAAAGCACCGCGGGATGGTCAGCATGGGGAGGTCAGGGAACATGCAGTGGCAATGTAGGATAGGTTTCTGAAAAACATCGCGGGGTGGTGAGCATTGTATGGGTGTGTGTTACATTACATTCACTAGTAGGAGTGAGAAAAACATCACGGGGTGGTGTGCATTGTATGGGAGTGTGTTACATTACATTCACTAGTAGCAGTGAGAAAAACATCACGGGGTGGTGTGCATTGTATGGGTGTGTGTTACATTACATTCACTAGCAGGAGTGAGAAAAACATCACGGGGTGGTGCGCATTGTATGGGTGTGTGTTACATTACATTCACTAGCAGGAGTGAGAAAAACATAACGGGGTGGTGCGCATTGTATGGGTGTGTGTTACATTACATTCACTAGTAGGAGTGAGAAAAACATAACGGGGTGGTGCGCATTGTATGGGTGTGTGTTACGTTACATTCACTACCAGGAATGAGAAAAACATCACGGGGTGGTGCGCATTGTATGGGTGTGTGTTACGTTACATTCAATAGCAGGAGTGAGAAAAACATCACGGGGTGGTGCGCATTGTATGGGTGTGTGTTACTTTACATTCACTAGTAGGGGTGAGAAAAACATCACTGGGTGGTGCGCATTGTATGGGTGTGTGTTACGTTACAATCACTAGTAGGAGTGAGAAAAACATCATGGGGTGGTGCACATTGAATGGGTGTGTGTTACATTACATTCACTAGTAGGAGTGAGAAATACATCACGGGGTGGTGAGCATTGTATGGTTTTGTGTTACATTACATTCACTAGTAGAAGAGAGAAAAACATCACGGGGTGGTGGCATTGTATGGGTGTGTGTTACATTACATTCACTAGCAGGAGTGAGAAAAACATCACGGTGTGGTGCGCATTGTATGGGTGTGTGTTACATTACATTCACTAGTAGGAGTGAGAAAAACAGCACGGGGTGGTGCGCATTGTACGGGTGTGTGTTACGTTACATTCACTAGTAGGAGTGAGAAAAACATCACGGGGTGGTGCGCATTTTACGGGTGTGTGTTACGTTACATTCACTAGTAGGAGTGAGAAAAACATCACGGGGTGGTGCGCATTGTATGGGTGTGTGTTAGTTACATTTACTATTAGGAGTGAGAAAAACATCACGGGGTGGTGCGCATTGTATGGGTGTGTGTTACATTACATTCACTAGTAGGAGTGAGAAAAACATCACGGGGTGGTGCGCATTGTATGGGTGTGTGTTACGTTACAATCACTAGTAGGAGTGAGAAAAACATCACGGGGTGGTGCGCATTTTATGGGTGTGTGTTACGTTACATTCACTATTAGGAGCGAGAAAAACATCACGGGGTGGTGCGCATTGTATGGGTGTGTGTTACGTTACATTCACTACCAGGAGTGAGAAAAACATCACGGGGTGGTGCGCATTGTATGCGTGTGTGTTACGTTACATTCACTAGCAGGAGTGAGAAAAACATCACGGGGTGGTGCGCATGGTATGGGTGTGTGTTACGTTACATTCACTAGTAGGAGTGAGAAAAACATCACTGGGTGGTGCGCATTGTATGGGTGTGTGTTACGTTACATTCACTAGTAGGAGTGAGAAAAACATCACGGGGTGGTGCGCATTGTATGGGTGTGTGTTACATTACATTCACTAGTAGGAGTGGGAAAAACATCAAGGGGTGGTGAGCATTGTATGGTTGTGTGTTACATTACATTCACTAGTAGAAGTGAGAAAAACATCACGGGGTGGTGCGCATTGTATGGGTGTGTGTTACATTACATTCACTAGCAGGAGTGAGAAAAACATCATGGGGTGGTGCGCATTCTATGGCTGTGTGTTACATTACATTCACTAGCAGGAGTGAGAAAAACATCACTGGGTGGTGCGCATTGTATGGGCGTGTGTTACATTACATTCACTAGCAGGAGTGAGAAAAACATCACGGGGTGGTGCGCATTGTATGGGTGTGTGTTACATTACATTCACTAGCAGGAGTGAGAAAAACATCACGGGGTGGTGCGCATTGTATGGGTGTGTGTTACATTACATTCACTAGTAGGAGTGGGAAAAACATCACGGGGTGGTGTTTATCGGAAGGTCTGAATTAGGATAGGCAGTGAGTGGCAATGTAGGATGGAGAAAAGCACCGCGGGATGGTCAGCATGGGGAGGTCAGGGAACATGCAGTGGCAATGTAGGATAGGTTTCTGAAAAACATCGCGGGGTGGTGCGCATTGTATGGGTGTCTGTTACATTACATTCACTAGTAGGAGTGAGAAAAACATCACGGGGTGGTGCGCATTGTACGGGAGTGTGTTACATTACATTCACTAGTAGCAGTGAGAAAAACATCACGGGGTGGTGCGCATTGTATGGGTGTGTGTTACATTACATTCAATAGCAGGAGTGAGAAAAACATCACGGGGTGGTGCGCATTGTATCTGTGTGTGTTACATTACATTCACTAGCAGGAGTGAGAAAAACATCACGGGGTGGTGCGCATTGTATGGGTGTGTGTTACATTACATTCACTAGTAGGAGTGAGAAAAACATAACGGGGTGGTGCGCATTGTATGGGTGTGTGTTACATTACATTCACTAGTAGGAATGAAAAAAACATCCCGGGGTGGTGCGCATTGTATGGGTGTGTGTTACATTACATTCACTAGTAGGAGTGGGAAAAACATCACGGGGTGGTGTGAATCAGAAGGTCTGAATTAGGATAGGCAGTGAGTGGCAATGTAGGATGGAGAAAAGCACCGCGGGATGGTCAGCATGGGGAG
This sequence comes from Cavia porcellus, assembly GCF_034190915.1. Classification (NCBI taxonomy): domain Eukaryota; kingdom Metazoa; phylum Chordata; class Mammalia; order Rodentia; family Caviidae; genus Cavia; species Cavia porcellus. Next base: position 988,760 of record NW_026947586.1, read on the forward strand.
GTCAGGGAACATGCAGTGGCAATGTAGGATAGGTTTCTGAAAAACATCGCGGGGTGGTGCGCATTGTATGGGTGTGTGTTACATTACATTCACTAGTAGGAGTGAGAAAAACATCACGGGGTTGTGCGCATTGTATGTGAGTGTGTTACATTACATTCACTAGTAGCAGTGAGAAAAACATCAAGCGGTGGTGCGCATTGTATGGGTGTGTGTTACATTACATTCACTAGTAGGAGTGAGAAAAACATCACGGGGTGGTGCGCATTGTATGGGTGTGTGTTACATTACATTCACTAGTAGGAGTGAGAAAAACATCACGGGGTGGTGCGCATTGTACGGGTGTGTGATACATTACATTCACTAGTAGCAGTGAGAAAAACATCACGGGGTGGTGCGCATTGTACGGGTGTGTGTTACATTACATTCACTAGTAGGAGTGAGAAAAACATCACGGGGAGGTGCGCATTGTATGGGTGTGTGTTACATTACATTCACTAGTAGGAGTGAGAAAAACATCACGGGGTGGTGCGCATTGTATGGGTGTGTGTTACATTACATTCACTAGTAGCAGTGAGAAAAACATAAAGGGGTTGTGCGCATTGTATGGGTGTGTGTTACATTACATTCACTACTAGGAGTGAGAAAAACATCACGGGGTGGTGCGCATTGTATGGGTGTGTGTTACATTACATTCACAAGCAGGAGTGAGAAAAACATCATGGGGTGGTGCGCATTGTATGGGTGTGTGTTACATTACATTCACTAGCAGGAGTGAGAAAAAATCACGGGGTGGTGCGCATTGTATGGGTGTGTGTTACATTACATTCACTAGTAGGAGTGAGAAAAACATCACGGGGTGGTGCGCATTGTATGGGTGTGTGTTACATTACATTCACTAGTAGGAGTGAGAAAAACATCACGGGGTGGTGCGCATTGTATGGGTGTGTGTTACATTACATTCACTAGTAGGAGTGAGAAAAACATCACGGGGTGGTGCACATTGTATGGGTGTGTGTTACATTACATTCACTAGTAGCAGTGAGAAAAACGTCACGGGGTGGTGCGCATTGTATGGGTGTGTGTTACATTACATTCACTACTAGGAGCGAGAAAAACATCACGGGGTGGTGCGCATTGTATGGCGGTGTGTTACATTACATTCACTAGCAGGAGTGCGAAAAACATCACGGGGTGGTGCTCATTGTATGGGTGTGTGTTACATTACATTCACTAGCAAGAGTGAGAAAAACATCACGGGGTGGTGCGCATTGTATGGGTGTGTGTTACATTACATTCACTAGTAGGAGAGAGAAAAGCATCACGGGGTGCTGCGCATTGTATGGGTGTGTGTTACATTACATTCACTAGTAGGAGAGAGAAAAACATCACGGGGTGGTGCGCATTGTATGGGTGTGTGTTACATTACATTCACTAGTAGGAGTGAGAGAAACATCACGGGGTGGTGCGTATTGTATGGGTGTGTGTTACATTACATTCACTAGTAGCAGTGAGAAAAACATCACGGGGTGGTGCGCATTGTATGGGTGTGTCTTACATTACATTCACTAGTAGGAGTGAGAAAAACATCACGGGGAGGTGCGCATTGTATGGGTGTGTGTTACATTACATTCACTAGTAGGAGTGAGAAAAATATCACGGGGAGGTGCGCATTGTATGGGTGTGTGTTACATTACATTCACTAGTAGGAGTGAGAAAAACATCACGTGGTGGTGCGCATTGTATGGGTGTGTGTTACATTACATTCACTAGTAGCAGTGAGGAAAACATCAAGGGGTTCTGTGCATTGTATGGGTGTGTGTTACATTACATTCACTAGCAGGAGTGAGAAAAACATCACGGGGTGGTGCGCATTGTATGGGTGTGTGTTACATTACATTCACTAGCAGGAGTGAGAAAAACATCACGGGGTGGTGCGCATTGTATGGGTGTGTGTTTCATTACATTCACTAGGAGGAGTGAGAAAAACATCACGGGGTGGTGCGCATTGTATGGGTGTGTGTTACATTACATTCACTAGTAGGAGTGAGTAAAACATCACGGGGTGGTGCGCATTGTATGGGTGTGTGTTACATTACATTCACTAGTAGCAGTGAGAAAAACATCACTGGGTGGTGCGCATTGTATGGGTGTGTGATACATTACATTCACTAGCAGGAGTGAGAAAAACATCACGGGGTGGTGCTCATTGTATGGGTGTGTGTTACATTACATTCACTAGCAGGAGTGAGAAAAACATCACTGGGTGGTGCGCATTGTATGGGTGTGTGTTACATTAGATTCACTAGTAGGGGTGAGAAAAACATCACGTGGTGTTGCGCATTGTATGGGTGTGTGTTACATTACATTCACTAGTAGGAGTGAGAAAAACATCACGGGGTGGTGCCCATTGTATGGGTGTGTGTTACATTACATTCACTAGTAGGAGTGAGAAAAACATCACGGGGGGGTGCACATTGTAAGGTTGTGTGTTACATTACATTCACTAGTAGGAGTGAGAAAAACATCACGGGGTGGTGCCCATTGTATGGTTGTGTGTTACATTACATTCACTAGTAGGAGTGAGAAAAACATCACTGGGTGGTGCGCATTGTATGGGTGTGTGTTACATTACATTCACTAGTAGGAGTGAGAAAAACATCACGTGGTGTTGCGCATTGTATGGGTGTGTGTTACATTACATTCACTAGTAGGAGTGAGAAAAACAGCACGGGGTGGTGCACATTGTATGGGTGTGTGTTACGTTACATTCACTAGTAGCTGTGAGAAAAACATCACGGGGTGGTGCGCATTGTATGGGTGTGTGTTACGTTACATTCACTAGTAGGAGTGAGAAAAACATCACGGGGTGGTGCGCATTGTATGGGTGTGTGTTACGTTACATTCACTAGTAGGAGTGAGAAAAACATCACGGGGTGGTGCGCATTGTATGGGTGTGTGTTACGTTACATTCACTAGTAGGAGTGAGAAAAACATCACGGGGTGGTGCGCATTGTATGGGTGTGTGTTACGTTACGTTCACTAGTAGGAGTGAGAAAAACATCACGGGGTGGTGCGCATTGTATGGGTGTGTGTTACATTACATTCACTAGTAGCAGTGAGAAAAACATCACGGGGTGGTGCGCATTGTATGGGTGTGTGTTACGTTACAATCACTAGTAGGAGTGAGAAAAACATCACGGGGTGGTGCGCATTGTATGGGTGTGTGTTACATTACATTCACTAGTAGGAGTGAGAAAAACATCACGGGGTGGTGCGCATTGTATATGTGTGTGTTACGTTACATTCACTACCAGGAGTGAGAAAAACATCACGGGGTGGTGCGCATTGTATGGGTGTGTGTTACGTTACATTCACTAGCAGGAGTGAGAAAAACATCACGGGGTGGTGCGCATTGTATGGGTGTGTGTTACTTTACATTCACTAGTAGGAGTGAGAAAAACATCACTGGGTGGTGCGCATTGTATGGGTGTGTGTTACGTTACATTCACTAGTAGGAGTGAGAAAAACATCACGGGGTGGTGCACATTGAATGGGTGTGTGTTACATTACATTCACTAGTAGCAGTGAGAAAAACATCACGGGGTGGTGAGCATTGTATGGTTGTGTGTTACATTACATTCACTAGTAGAAGTGACAAAAACATCACGGGGTGGTGCGCATTGTATGGTTGTGTGTTACATTGCATTCACTAGCAGGAGTGAGAAAAACATCACGGGGTGGTGCGCATTGTATGGGTGTGTGTTACATTACATTCACTAGCAGGAGTGAGAAAAACATCACTGGGTGGTGCGCATTGTATGGGTGTGTGTTACATTACATTCACTAGCAGGAGTCAGAAAAACATCACGGCGTGGTGCGCATTGTATGGGTGTGTGTTACATTACATTCACTAGCAGGAGTGAGAAAAACATCACGGGGTGGTGCGCATTGTATATGTGTGTGTTACATTACATTCACTAGTAGGAGTGAGAAAAACATCACGGGGTGGTGCGCATTGTATGGGTGTGTGTTACATTACATTCACTAGTAGGAGTGAGAAAAACATCACGGGGTGGTGCGCATTGTATGGGTGTGTGTTACATTACATTCACTAGTAGGAGTGAGAAAAACATCCCGGGGTGGTGCGCATTGTATGGGTGTGTGTTACATTACATTCACTAGTAGAAGTGAGAAAAACATCACGGGGTGGTGTGAATCGGAAGGTCTGAATTAGGATAGGCAGTGAGTGGCAATGTAGGATGGAGAAAAGCACCGCGGGATGGTCAGCATGTGGAGGTCAGGGAACATACAGTGGCAAAGTAGGATAGGTTTCTGAAAAACATCGCGGGGTGGTGCGCATTGTATGGGTGTGTGTTACATTACATTCACTAGTAGGAGTGAGAAAAACATCACGGGGTGGTGCGCATTATATGGGTGAGTGTTACATTAGATTCACTAGTAGGAGTGAGAAAAACATCACGGGGTGGTGCGCATTGTATGGGTGTGTGTTACATTACATTCACTAGCAGGAGTGAGAAAAACATCACGGGGTGGTGCGCATTGTATGGGTGTGTGTTACATTACATTCACTAGTAGGAGTGAGAAAAACATCACGTGGTGGTGCGCATTGTATGGGTGTGTGTTACATTACATTCACTAGTAGGAGTGAGAAAAACATCACGGGGTGGTGCGCATTGTATGGGTGTGTGTTACATTACATTCACTAGTAGGAGTGAGAAAAACATCACGGGGTGGTGCACTTTGTATGGGTGTGTGTTACATTACATTCACTAGTAGCAGTGAGAAAAACATCACGGGGTGGTGCGCATTGTATGGGTGTGTGTTACATTACATTCACTACTAGGAGCGAGAAAAACATCACAGGGTGGTGCGCATTGTATGGCTGTGTGTTACATTACATTCACTAGCAGGAGTGCGAAAAACATCACGGGGTGGTGCGCATTGTATGGGTGTGTGTTACATTACATTCACTAGCAAGAGTGAGAAAAACATCACGGGGTGGTGCGCATTGTATGGGTGTGTGTTACATTACATTCACTAGTAGGAGAGAGAAAAACATCACGGGGTGGTGCGCATTGTATGGGTGTGTGTTACTTTACATTCACTAGTAGGAGTGAGAGAAACATCACGGGGTGGTGCGTATTGTATGGGTGTGTGTTACATTACATTCACTAGTAGCAGTGAGAAAAACATCACGGGGTGGTGCGCATTGTATGGGTTTGTGTTACATTACATTCACTAGTAGGAGTGAGAAAAACATCACGGGGAGGTGCGCATTGTATGGGTGTGTGTTACATTACATTCACTAGTAGGAGTGAGAAAAACATCACGGGGTGGTGCGCATTGTATGGGTGTGTGTTACATTGCATTCACTAGTAGCAGTGAGAAAAACATCACGGGGTGGTGCGCATTGTATGGGTGTGTGTTACATTACATTCACTAGTAGGAGTGAGAAAAACATCACGGGGAGGTGCGCATTGTATGGGTGTGTGTTACATTACATTCACTAGTAGGAGTGAGAAAAACATCACGGGGTGGTGCGCATTGTATGGGTGTGTGTTACATTACATTCACTAGTAGCAGTGAGAAAAACATCAGGGGTTGTGTGCATTGTATGGGTGTGTGTTACATTACATTCACTAGCAGGAGTGAGAAAAACATCACGGGGTGGTGCGCATTGTATGGGTGTGTGTTACATTACATTAACTAGCAGGAGTGAGAAAAAAATCACGGGGTGGTGCGCATTGTATGGGTGTGTGTTTCATTACATTCACTAGTAGGAGTGAGAAAAACATCACGGGGTGGTGCGCATTGTATGGGTGTGTGTTACATTACATTCACTAGTAGGAGTGAGAAAAACCTCACGGGGTGGTGCGCATTGTATGGGTGTGTGTTACATTACATTCACTAGCAGGAGTGAGAAAAACATCACGGGGTGGTGCGCATTGTATGGGTGTGTGATACATTACATTCACTAGCAGGAGTGAGAAAAACATCAAGGGGTGGTGGCATTGTATGGGTGTGTGTGACATTACATTCACTAGCAGGAGTGAGAAAAACATCACTGGGTGGTGCGCATTGTATGGGTGTGTGTTACATTACATTCACTAGTAGGAGTGAGAAAAACATCACGTGGTGTTGCGCATTGTATGGGTGTGTGTTACATTACATTCACTAGTAGGAGTGAGAAAAACATCACGGGGTGGTGCGCATTGTATGGTTGTGTGTTACATTACATTCACTAGCAGGAGTGAGAAAAAAATCACGGGGTGGTGCGCATTGTATGGGTGTGTGTTACATTACATTCACTAGTAGCAGTGAGAAAAACATCACGGGGTGGTGTGAATCGGAGGGTCTGAATTAGGATAGGCAGTGAGTGGCAATGTAGGATGGAGAAAAGCACCGCGGGGTGGTCAGCATGTTGAGGTCAGCGAACATGCAGTGGCAATGTAGGATAGGTTTCTGAAAAACATCGCGGGGTGGTGCGCATTGTATGGGTGTGTGTTACATTACATTCACTAGTAGGAGTGAGAAAAACATCACGGGGTGGGGCGCATTGTATGAGTGTGGGTTACATTACGTTCACTAGTAGGAGTGAGAAAAACATCACGGGTTGGTGCGCATTGTATGGGTGTGTGTTACATTACATTCACTACTAGGAGTGAGAAAAACATCACGGGGTGGTTCGCATTGTATGGGTGTGTGTTACATTACATTCACTAGTAGGAGTGAGAAAAACATCACGGTGTGGTGCGCATTGTATGGGTGTGTGTTACATTACATTCACTAGTAGGAGTGAGAAAAACATCACGGGGTGGTGCGCATTGTATGGGTGTGTGTTACATTACATTCATTAGTAGGAAAGAGAAAAACATCACGGGGTGGTGTGATTCGGAGGGTCTGAATTAGGATAGGCAGTGAGTGGAAATGTAGGATGGAGAAAAGAACCGCGGGGTGGTCAGCATGGGGAGATCAGGGAACATGCAGTGGCAATGTAGGATAGGTTTCTGAAAAACATCGCGGGGTGGTGCGCATTGTATGGGTGTGTGTTACATTACATTCACTAGTAGGAGTGAGAAAAACATCACGGGGTGGTGCGCATTGTATGGGTGTGTGTTACATTAGATTCACTAGTAGGAGTGAGAAAAACATCACGGGGTGGTGCGCATTGTATGGGTGTGTGTTATATTAGATTCACTAGTAGGAGTGAGAAAAACATCACGGGGTGGTGCGCATTGTATGGGTGTGTTACATTACATTCACTAGTAGGAGTGAGAAAAACATCACGGGGAGGTGCGCATTGTATGGGTGTGTGTTACATTACATTCACTAGTAGGAGTGAGAAAAACATCACGGGGTGGTGCGCATTTTATGGGTGTGTGTTACATTAGATTCACTAGTAGGAGTGAGCAAAACATCACGGGGTGGTGCGCACTTTATGGGTGTGTGTTACATTACATTCACTAGTAGGAGTGAGAAAAACATCACGGGGTGGTGCGCATTGTATTGGTGTGTTACATTACATTCACTAGTAGCAGTGAGAAAAACATCACGGGGTGGTGCGCATTGTATGGGTGTGTGTTACATTAGATTCACTAGTAGGAGTGAGAAAAACATCACGGTGTGCTGCGCATTGTATGGGTGTGTTACATTACATTCACTAGTAGGAGTGAGAAAAACATCACGCGGTGGTGCGCATTGTATGGGTGTGTTACATTACATTCACTAGTAGGAGTGAGAAAAACATCACTTGGTGGTGCGCATTGTATGGGTGTGTGTTACATTAGATTCACTAGTAGGAGTGAGAAAAACATCACGGGGTGGTGCGCATTGTATGAGTGTGTGTTACATTACGTTCACTAGTAGGAGTGAGAAAAACATCAGGGGTGGTGCGCATTGTATGGGTGTGTGTTACATTACATTCACTACTAGGAGTGAGAAAAACATCACGGGGTGGTTCGCATTGTATGGGTGTGTGTTACATTACATTCACTAGTAGGAGTGAGAAAAACATCACGGTGTGGTGCGCATTGTATGGGTGTGTGTTACATTACATTCACTAGTAGGAGTGAGAAAAACTTCACGGGGTGGTGCGCATTGTATGGGTGTGTGTTACATACATTCATTAGTAGGAAAGAGAAAAACATCACGGGGTGGGGTGAATCGGAGGGTCTGAATTAGGATAGGCAGTGAGTGGCAATGTAGGATGGAGAAAAGAACCGCGGGGTGGTCAGCATGGGGAGATCAGGGAACATGCAGTGGCAATGTAGGATAGGTTTCTGAAAAACATCGCGGGGTGGTGCGCATTGTATGGGTGTGTGTTACATTACATTCTCTAGTAGGAGTGAGAAAAACATCACGGGGTGGTGCGCATTGTATGGGTGTGTGTTACATTAGATTCACTAGTAGGAGTGAAAAAAACATCACGGGGAGGTGCGCATTGTATGGGTGTGTGTTATATTAGATTCACTAGTAGCAGTGAGAAAAACATCACGGGGTGGTGCGCATTGTATGGGTGTGTTACATTACATTCACTAGTAGGAGTGAGAAAAACATCACGGGGAGGTGCGCATTGTATGGGTGTGTGTTACATTACATTCACTAGTAGGAGTGAGAAAAACATCACGGGGTGGTGCGCATTGTATGGGTGTGTGTTACATTAGATTCACTAGTAGGAGTGAGAAAAACATGACGGGGTGGTGCGCATTTTATGGGTGTGTGTTACATTACATTCACTAGTAGGAGTGAGAAAAACATCACGGGGTGGTGCGCATTGTATGGGTGTGTTACATTACATTCACTAGTAGCAGTGAGAAAAACATCACGGGGTGGTGCGCATTGTATGGGTGTGTGTTACATTAGATTCACTAGTAGGAGTGAGAAAAACATCACGGTGTGCTGCGCATTGTATGGGTGTGTGTTACATTACATTCACTAGTAGGAGTGAGAAAAACATCACGGGGTGGTGCGCATTGTATGGGTGTGTGTTACATTACATTCACTAGTAGGAGTGAGAAAAACATCACGGAGTGGTTTGCATTGTATGGGTGTGTGTTACATTACATTCACTAGTAGGAGTGAGAAAAACATCACGGGGTGGTGCGCATTGTATGGGTGTGTGTTACATTACATTCACTAGTAGGAGTGAGAAAAACATCACGGTGTGGTGCGCATTGTATGGGTGTGTGTTACATTACATTCACTAGTAGGAGTGAGAAAAACATCACGGGGTGGTGCGCATTGTATGGGTGTGTGTTACATACATTCATTAGTAGGAAAGAGAAAAACATCACGGGGTGGTGTGAATCGGAGGGTCTGAATTAGGATAGGCAGTGAGTGGCAATGTAGGATGGAGAAAAGAACCGCGGGGTGGTCAGCATGGGGAGATCAGGGAACATGCATTGGCAATGTAGGATAGGTTTCTGAAAAACATCGCGGGGTGGTGCGCATTGTATGGGTGTGTGTTACATTACATTCTCTAGTAGGAGTGAGAAAAACATCACGGGGTGGTGCGCATTGTATGGGTGTGTGTTACATTAGATTCACTAGTAGGAGTGAGAAAAACATCACGGGGAGGTGCGCATTGTATGGGTGTGTGTTATATTAGATTCACTAGTAGCAGTGAGAAAAACATCACGGGGTGGTGCGCATTGTATGGGTGTGTTACATTACATTCACTAGTAGGAGTGAGAAAAACATCACGGGGAGGTGCGCATTGTATGGGTGTGTGTTACATTACATTCACTAGTAGGAGTGAGAAAAACATCACGGGGTGGTGCGCATTGTATGGGTGTGTGTTACATTAGATTCACTAGTAGGAGTGAGAAAAACATGACGGGGTGGTGCGCATTTTATGGGTGTGTGTTACATTACATTCACTAGTAGGAGTGAGAAAAACATCACGGGGTGGTGCACATTGTATGGGTGTGTTACATTACATTCACTAGTAGCAGTGAGAAAAACATCACGGGGTGGTGCGCATTGTATGGGTGTGTGTTACATTAGATTCACTAGTAGGAGTGAGAAAAACATCACGGTGTGCTGCGCATTGTATGGGTGTGTGTTACATTACATTCACTAGTAGGAGTGAGAAAAACATCACGGGGTGGTGCGCATTGTATGGGTGTGTGTTACATTACATTCACTAGTAGGAGTGAGAAAAACATCACGGAGTGGTTTGCATTGTATGGGTGTGTGTTACATTACATTCACTAGTAGGAGTGAGAAAAACATCACGGGGTGGTGCGCATTGTATGGGTGTGTGTTACATTACATTCACTAGTAGGAGTGAGAAATACATCACGGGGTGGTGCGCATTGTATGGGTGTGTGTTACATTAGATTCACTAGTAGGAGTGAGAAAAACATCACTTGGTGGTGCGCATTGTATGGGTGTGTGTTACATTACATTCACTATTAGGAGTGAGAAAAACATCACGGGGTGGTGCGCATTGTATGGGGGTGTGTTACATTACATTCACTAGTAGGAGTGAGAAAAACATCACGGGGTGGTGCGCATTGTATGGGTGTGTGTTACATTAGATTCACTAGTAGGAGTGAGAAAAACATCACGGGGTGGTGAGAATTTTATGGGTGTGTGTTACATTACATTCACTAGTAGGAGTGAGAAAAACTTCACGGGGTGGTGCGCATTGTATGGGTGTGTTACATTACATTCACTAGTAGGAGTGAGAAAAACATCACGGTGTGGTGCGCATTATATGGGTGTGTGTTACATTACATTCACTAGTAGGAGTGAGAAAAACATCACGGGGTGGTGCGCATTGTATGGGTGTGTGTTACATTAGATTCACTACCAGGAGTGAGAAAAACATCACGGGGTGGTGCGCATTGTATGGGTGTGTGTTACATTACATTCACTAGTAGGAGTGAGAAAAACATCACGGAGTGGTTTGCATTGTATGGGTGTGTGTTACATTACATTCACTAGTAGGAGTGAGAAAAACATCACGGGGTGGTGCGCATTGTATGGGTGTGTGTTACATTACATTCACTAGTAGGAGTGAGAAAAACATCACGCGGTGGTGCGCATTGTATGGGTGTGTTACATTACATTCACTAGTAGGAGTGAGAAAAACATCACTTGGTGGTGCGCATTGTATGGGTGTGTGTTACATTAGATTCACTAGTAGGAGTGAGAAAAACATCACGGGGTGGTGCGCATTGTATGAGTGTGTGTTACATTACGTTCACTAGTAGGAGTGAGAAAAACATCACGGGTTGGTGCGCATTGTATGGGTGTGTGTTACATTACATTCACTACTAGGAGTGAGAAAAACATCACGGGGTGGTTCGCATTGTATGGGTGTGTGTTACATTACATTCACTAGTAGGAGTGAGAAAAACATCACGGTGTGGTGCGCATTGTATGGGTGTGTGTTACATTACATTCACTAGTAGGAGTGAGAAAAACATCACGGGGTGGTGCGCATTGTATGGGTGTGTGTTACATTACATTCATTAGTAGGAAAGAGAAAAACATCACGGGGTGGTGTGAATCGGAGGGTCTGAATTAAGATAGGCAGTGAGTGGCAATGTAGGATGGAGAAAAGAACCGCGGGGTGCTCAGCATGGGGAGATCAGGGAACATGCAGTGGCAATGTAGGATAGGTTTCTGAAAAACATCGCGGGGTGGTGCGCATTGTATGGGTGTGTGTTACATTACATTCTCTAGTAGGAGTGAGAAAAACATCACGGGGTGGTGCGCATTGTATGGGTGTGTGTTACATTAGATTCACTAGTAGGAGTGAGAAAAACATCACGGGGAGGTGCGCATTGTATGGGTGTGTGTTATATTAGATTCACTAATAGCAGTGAGAAAAACATCACGGAGTGGTGCGCATTTTATGGGTGTGTTACATTACATTTACTAGTAGGAGTGAGAAAAACATCACGGGGAGGTGCGCATTGTATGGGTGTGTGTTACATTACATTCACTAGTAGGAGTGAGAAAAACATCACGGGGTGGTGCGCATTGTATGGGTGTGTGTTACATTAGATTCACTAGTAGGAGTGAGAAAAACATCACGGGGTGGTGCGCATTTTATGGGTGTGTGTTACATTACATTCACTAGTAGGAGTGAGAAAAACATCACGGGGTGGTGCGCATTGTATGGGTGTGTTACATTACATTCACTAGTAGCAGTGAGAAAAACATCACGGGGTGGTGCGCATTGTATGGGTGTGTGTTACATTAGATTCACTAGTAGGAGTGAGAAAAACATCACGGTGTGCTGCACATTGTATGGGTGTGTGTTACATTACATTCACTAGTAGGAGTGAGAAAAACATCACGGGGTGGTGCGCATTGTATGGGTGTGTGTTACATTACATTCACTAGTAGGAGTGAGAAAAACATCACGGAGTGGTTTGCATTGTATGGGTGTGTGTTACATTACATTCACTAGTAGGAGTGAGAAAAACATCACGGGGTGGTGCGCATTGTATGGGTGGGTGTTACATTACATTCACTAGTAGGAGTGAGAAAAACATCACGCGGTGGTGCGCATTGTATGGGTGTGTTACATTACATTCACTAGTAGGAGTGAGAAAAACATCACTTGGTGGTGCGCATTGTATGGGTGTGTGTTACATTAGATTCACTAGTAGGAGTGAGAAAAACATCACGGGGAGGTGCGCATTGTATGGGTGTGTGTTACATTACATTCACTAGTAGGAGTGAGAAAAACATCACGGGGTGGTGCGCATTGTATGGGTGTGTGTTACATTACATTCACTAGTAGGAGTGAGAAAAACATCACGGGGTGGTGCGCATTGTATGGGTGTGTTACATTACATTCACTAGTAGCAGTGAGAAAAACATCACGGGGTGGTGCGCATTGTATGGGTGTGTGTTACATTAGATTCACTAGTAGGAGTGAGAAAAACATCACGGGGTGCTGCGCATTGGATGGGTGTGTGTTACATTACATTCACTAGTAGGAGTGAGAAAAACATCACGGGGTGGTGCGCATTGTATGGGTGTGTGTTACATTACATTCACTAGTAGGAGTGAGAAAAACATCACTTGGTGGTGCGCATTGTATGGGTGTGTGTTACATTAGATTCACTAGTAGGAGTGAGAAAAACATCACGGGGTGGTGCGCATTTTATGGGTGTGTGTTACATTAGATTCACTAGTAGGAGTGAGAAAAACATCACGGGGTGGTGCGCATTGTATGGGTGTGTGTTACATTAGATTCACTACTAGGAGTGAGAAAAACATCACGGGGAGGTGCGCATTGTATGGGTGTGTGTTACATTACATTCACCAGTAGGAGTGAGAAAAACATCACGGGGTGGTGCGCATTGTATGGGTGTGTGTTACATTACATTCACTATTAGGAATGAGAAAAACATCACGGGGTGGTGCGCATTGTATGGGTGTGTGTTACATTAGATTCACTAGTAGGAGTGAGAAAAACATCACGGGGTGGTGCGCATTGTATGGGTGTGTGTTACATTAGATTCACTACTAGGAGTGAGAAAAACATCACGGTGTGGTGCGCATTGTACGGGTGTGTGTTACATTACATTCACTAGTAGGAGTGAGAAAAACATCACGGGGTGGTGCGCATTGTATGGGTGTGTGTTACATTACATTCACTAGTAGGAGTGAGAAAAACATCACGGGGTGGTGCGCATTGTATGGGTGTGTGTTATATTACATTCAATAGTAGGAGTGAGAAAAACATCACGGGGTGGTGCGCATTGTATGGGTGTGTGTTACATTACATTCACTAGAAGGAGTGAGAAAAACATCACGGGGTGGTGCGCATTGTATGGGTGTGTGTTACATTACATTCACTTCTAGGAGTGAGAAAAACATCACCGGGTGGTGCGCATTGTATGGGTGTGTGTTATATTAGATTCACTAGTAGGAGTGAGAAAAACATCACGGGGTGGTGCGCATTGTATGGGGGTGTTACATTACATTCACTAGTAGGAGTGAGAAAAACATCACGGGGAGGTGCGCATTGTATGGGTGTGTGTTACATTACAGTCACTAGTAGGAGTGAGAAAAACATCACGGGGTGGTGCGCATTGTATGGGTGTGTGTTACATTAGATTCACTAGTAGGAGTGAGAAAAACATCACGGGGTGGTGCGCATTGTATGGGTGTGTGTTACATTACATTCACTACTAGGAGTGAGAAAAACATCACGGGGTGGTGCGCATTGTATGGGTGTGTGTTATATTAGATTCACTAGAAGGAGTGAGAAAAACATCACGGGGTGCTGTGCATTGTATGGGTGTGTGTTACATTAGATTCACTAGTAGGAGTGAGAAAAACATCACGGGGTGGTGCGCATTGTATGGGTGTGTGTTACATTACATTCACTAGTAGGAGTGAGAAAAACATCACGGGGTGGTGCGCATTGTATGGGTGTGTGTTACATTACATTCACTAGTAGGAGTGAGAAAAACATCACGGGGTGGTGCGCATTGTATGGGTGTGTGTTACATTAGATTCACTAGTAGGAGTGAGAAAAACATCACGGGGTGGTGTGCATTGTATGGGTGTGTGTTACATTAGATTCACTAGTAGGAGTGAGAAAAACATCACGGGATGGTGCGCATTTTATGGGTGTGTGTTACATTAGATTCACTACTAGGAGTGAGAAAAACATCACTGGGTGGTGTGAATTGGAGGGTCTGAATTAGAATAGGCAGTGAGTGGCAATGTAGGATGGAGAAAAGCACCACGGGGTGGTCAGCATGGGGAGGTCAGGCAACATGCATTGGCAATGTAGGATAGGTTTCTGAAAAACATCGCGGTGTGGTGCGCATTGTATGGGTGTGTGTTACATTAGATTCACTAGTAGGAGTGAGAAAAACATCACGTTGTGGTGCGCATTGTATGGGTGTGTGTTACATTACATTCACTACTAGGAGTGAGAAAAACATCACGGGGTGGTGCGCATTGTATGGGTGAGAGTTATATTACAATCACTAGTAGGAGTGATAAAAACATCACGGGGTGCTGCGCATTGTATGGGTGTGTGTTACATTACATTCACTAGTAGGAGTGAGAAAAACATCACGGGGTGGTGCGCATTGTATGGGTGTGTGTTACATTACATTCATTAGTAGGAGTGAGAAAAACATCACGGGGTGGTGCGCATTGTATGCGTGTGTGTTACATTACATTCACTACTAGGAGTGAGAAAAACATCACGGGGTGGTGCGCATTGTATGGGTGTGTGTTATATTACAATCACTAGTAGGAGTGAGAAAAACATCACGGGGTGCTGCGCATTGTATGGGTGTGTGTTACATTAGATTCACTAGTAGGAGTGAGAAAAACATCACGGGGTGGTGCGCATTGTATGGGTGTGTGTTACATTACATTCACTAGTAGGAGTGAGAAAAACATCACGGGGTGGTGCGCATTGTATGGGTGTGTGTTACATTACATTCACTAGTAGGAGTGAGAAAAACATCACGGGGTGGTGCGCATTGTATGGGTGTGTGTTACATTAGATTCACTAGTAGGAGTGAGAAAAACATCACGGGGTGGTGTGCATTGTATGGGTGTGTGTTACATTAGATTCACTAGTAGGAGTGAGAAAAACATCACGGGATGGTGCGCATTTTATGGGTGTGTGTTACATTAGATTCACTACTAGGAGTGAGAAAAACATCACTGGGTGGTGTGAATTGGAGGGTCTGAATTAGAATAGGCAGTGAGTGGCAATGTAGGATGGAGAAAAGCACCACGGGGTGGTCAGCATGGGGAGGTCAGGCAACATGCAGTGGCAATGTAGGATAGGTTTCTGAAAAACATCGCGGTGTGGTGCGCATTGTATGGGTGTGTGTTACATTAGATTCACTAGTAGGAGTGAGAAAAACATCACGGGGTGGTGCGCATTGTATGGGTGTGTGTTACATTACATTCACTAGTAGGAGTGAGAAAAACATCACGGGGTGGTGCGCATTGTATGCGTGTGTGTTACATTACATTCACTAGTAGGAGTGAGAAAAACATCACGGGGTGGTGCGCATTGTATGGGTGTGTGTTACATTAGATTCACTAGTAGGAGTGAGAAAAACATCACGGGGTGGTGCGCATTGTATGGGTGTGTGTTACATTACATTCACTAGTAGGAGTGAGAAAAACATCACGGGGTGGTGCGCATTGTATGGGTGTGTGTTACATTACATTCACTAGTAGGAGTGAGAAAAACATCACGGGGTGGTGCGCATTGTATGGGTGTGTGTTACATTACATTCACTAGTAGGAGTGAGAAAAACATCACGGGGTGGTGCGCATTGTATGCGTGTGTGTTACATTACATTCACTAGTAGGAGTGAGAAAAACATCACGGGGTGGTGCGCATTGTATGGGTGTGTGTTACATTACATTCACTAGTAGGAGTGAGAAAAACATCACGGGGTGGTGCGCATTGTATGGGTGTGTGTTACATTACATTCACTAGTAGGAGTGAGAAAAACATCACGGGGTGGTGCGCATTGTATGGGTGTGTATTACATTACATTCACTAGTAGGAGTGAGAAAAACATCACGGGGTGGTGCGCATTGTATGGGTGTGTGTTACATTACATTCACTAGTAGGAGTGAGAAAAACATCACGGGGTGGTGCGCATTGTATGGGTGTGTGTTACATTAGATTCACTAGTAGGAGTGAGAAAAACATCACGGGGTGGTGCGCATTGTATGGGTGTGTGTTACATTACATTCACTAGTAGGAGTGAGAAAAACATCACGGGGTGGTGCGCATTGTATGGGTGTGTGTTACATTAGATTCACTCGTAGGAGTGAGAAAAACATCACGGGGTGGTGCGCATTGTATGGGTGTGTGTTACATTAGATTCACTAGTAGGAGTGAGAAAAACATCACGGGGTGGTGCGCATTGTATGGGTGTGTGTTACATTACATTCACTAGTAGGAGTGAGAAAAACATCACGGGGTGGTGCGCATTGTATGGGTGTGTGTTACATTACATTCACTAGTAGGAGTGAGAAAAACATCACGGGGTGGTGAGCATTGTATGGGTGTGTGTTACATTAGATTCACTAGTAGGAGTGAGAAAAACATCACTTGGTGGTGCGCATTGTATGGGTGTGTGTTACATTAGATTCACTAGTAGGAGTGAGAAAAACATCACGGGGTGGTGCGCATTGTATGGGTGTGTGTTACATTAGATTCACTATTAGGAGTGAGAAAAACATCACGGGGAGGTGCGCATTGTATGGGTGTGTGTTACATTACATTCACTAGTAGGAGTGAGAAAAACATCACGGGGTGGTGCGCATTGTATGGGTGTGTGTTACATTACATTCACTAGTAGGAGTGAGAAAAACATCACGGAGTGGTGCGCATTGTATGGGTGTGTGTTACATTAGATTCACTAGTAGGAGTGAGAAAAACATCACGGGGTGGTGCGCATTGTATGGGTGTGTGTTACATTAGATTCACTAGTAGGAGTGAGAAAAACATCACGTTGTGGTGCGCATTGTATGGGTGTGTGTTACATTACATTCACTACTAGGAGTGAGAAAAACATCACGGGGTGGTGCGCATTGTATGGGTGTGTGTTATATTACAATCACTAGTAGGAGTGAGAAAAACATCACGGGGTGGTGCGCATTGTATGGGTGTGTGTTACATTAGATTCACTAGTAGGAGTGAGAAAAACATCACGGGGTGGTGCGCATTGTATGGGTGTGTGTTACATTAAATTCATTAGTAGGAGTGAGAAAAACATCACGGGGTGGTGCGCATTGTATGGGTGTGTGTTACATTACATTCACTAGTAGGAGTGAGAAAAACATCACGGGGTGGTGCGCATTGTATGGGTGTGTGTTACATTAGATTCACTAGTAGGAGTGAGAAAAACATCACGGGGTGGTGTGCATTGTATGGGTGTGTGTTACATTAGATTCACTAGTAGGAGTGAGAAAAACATCACGGGATGGTGCGCATTTTATGGGTGTGTGTTACATTAGATTCACTACTAGGAGTGAGAAAAACATCACTGGGTGGTGTGAATTGGAGGGTCTGAATTAGAATAGGCAGTGAGTGGCAATGTAGGATGGAGAAAAGCACCACGGGGTGGTCAGCATGGGGAGGTCAGGCAACATGCAGTGGCAATGTAGGATAGGTTTCTGAAAAACATCGCGGTGTGGTGCGCATTGTATGGGTGTGTGTTACATTAGATTCACTAGTAGGAGTGAGAAAAACATCACGGGGTGGTGCGCATTGTATGGGTGTGTGTTACATTACATTCACTAGTAGGAGTGAGAAAAACATCACGGGGTGGTGCGCATTGTATGCGTGTGTGTTACATTACATTCACTAGTAGGAGTGAGAAAAACATCACGGGGTGGTGCGCATTGTATGGGTGTGTGTTACATTACATTCACTAGTAGGAGTGAGAAAAACATCACGGGGTGGTGCGCATTGTATGGGTGTGTGTTACATTACTTTCACTAGTAGGAGTGAGAAAAACATCACGGGGTGGTGCGCATTGTATGGGTGTGTGTTACATTACATTCACAAGTAGGAGTGAGAAAAACATCACGGGGTGTTGCGCATTGTATGGGTGTGTGTTACATTACATTCACTAGTAGGAGTGAGAAAAACATCACGGGGTGGTGCGCATTGTATGGGTGTGTGTTACATTGGATTCACTACTAGGAGTGAGAAAAACATCACGGGGAGGTGCGCATTGTATGGGTGTGTGTTACATTACATTCACTAGTAGGAGTGAGAAAAACATCACGGGGTGGTGCGCATTGTATGGGTGTGTGTTACATTACATTGACTAGTAGGAGTGAGAAAAACATCACGGGGTGGTGCGCATTGTATGGGTGTGTGTTACATTACATTCACTAGTAGGAGTGAGAAAAACATCACGGGGTGGTGCGCATTGTATGGGTGTGTGTTACATTAGATTCACTAGTAGGAGTGAGAAAAACATCACGGGGTGGTGCGCATTGTATGGGTGTGTGTTACATTACATTCACTAGTAGGAGTGAGAAAAACATCACGGGGTGGTGCGCATTGTATGGGTGTGTGTTACATTAGATTCACTCGTAGGAGTGAGAAAAACATCACGGGGTGGTGCGCATTGTATGGGTGTGTGTTACATTAGATTCACTAGTAGGAGTGAGAAAAACATCACGGGGTGGTGCGCATTGTATGGGTGTGTGTTACATTACATTCACTAGTAGGAGTGAGAAAAACATCATGGGGTGGTGCGCATTGTATGGGTGTGTGTTACATTACATTCACTAGTAGGAGTGAGAAAAACATCACGGGGTGGTGAGCATTGTATGGGTGTGTGTTACATTAGATTCACTAGTAGGAGTGAGAAAAACATCACGGGGTGGTGCGCATTGTATGGGTGTGTGTTACATTAGATTCACTAGTAGGAGTGAGAAAAACATCACGGGGTGGTGCGCATTGTATGGGTGTGTGTTACATTAGATTCACTATTAGGAGTGAGAAAAACATCACGGGGAGGTGCGCATTGTATGGGTGTGTGTTACATTACATTCACTAGTAGGAGTGAGAAAAACATCACGGGGTGGTGCGCATTGTATGGGTGTGTGTTACATTACATTCACTAGTAGGAGTGAGAAAAACATCACGGAGTGGTGCGCATTGTATGGGTGTGTGTTACATTAGATTCACTAGTAGGAGTGAGAAAAACATCACGGGGTGGTGCGCATTGTATGGGTGTGTGTTACATTAGATTCACTAGTAGGAGTGAGAAAAACATCACGTTGTGGTGCGCATTGTATGGGTGTGTGTTACATTACATTCACTACTAGGAGTGAGAAAAACATCACGGGGTGGTGCGCATTGTATGGGTGTGTGTTACATTAGATTCACTACTAGGAGTGAGAAAAACATCACGGGGAGGTGCGCATTGTATGGGTGTGTGTTACATTACATTCACTAGTAGGAGTGAGAAAAACATCACGGGGTGGTGCGCATTGTATGGGTGTGTGTTACATTACATTGACTAGTAGGAGTGAGAAAAACATCACGGGGTGGTGCGCATTGTATGGGTGTGTGTTACATTACATTCACTAGTAGGAGTGAGAAAAACATCACGGGGTGGTGCGCATTGTATGGGTGTGTGTTACATTACATTCACTAGTAGGAGTGAGAAAAACATCACGGGGTGCTGCGCATTGTATGGGTGTGTGTTACATTACATTCACTAGTAGGAGTGAGAAAAACATCACGGGGTGGTGCGCATTGTATGGGTGTGTGTTACATTACATTCACTAGTAGGAGTGAGAAAAACATCACGGGGTGGTGCGCATTGTATGGGTGTGTGTTACATTAGATTCACTAGTAGGAGTGAGAAAAACATCACGGGATGGTGCGCATTTTATGGGTGTGTGTTACATTAGATTCACTACTAGGAGTGAGAAAAACATCACTGGGTGGTGTGAATTGGAGGGTCTGAATTAGTATAGGCAGTGAGTGGCAATGTAGGATGGAGAAAAGCCCCACGGGGTGGTCAACATGGGGAGGTCAGGCAACATGCAGTGGCAATGTAGGATAGGTTTCTGAAAAACATCGCGGTGTGGTGCGCATTGTATGGGTGTGTGTTACATTAGATTCACTAGTAGGAGTGAGAAAAACATCACGGGGTGGTGCGCATTGTATGGGTGTGTGTTACATTACATTCACTAGTAGGAGTGAGAAAAACATCACGGGGTGGTGCGCATTGTATGGGTGTGTGTTACATTACATTGACTAGTAGGAGTGAGAAAAACATCACGGGGTGGTGCGCATTGTATGGGTGTGTGTTACATTACATTCACTAGTAGGAGTGAGAAAAACATCACGGGGTGGTGCGCATTGTATGGGTGTGTGTTACATTACATTCACTAGTAGGAGTGAGAAAAACATCACGGGGTGGTGCGCATTGTATGGGTGTGTGTTACATTACATTCACTAGTAGGAGTGAGAAAAACATCACGGGGTGGTGCGCATTGTATGGGTGTGTGTTACATTACATTCACTAGTAGGAGTGAGAAAAACATCACGGGGTGGTGCGCATTGTATGGGTGTGTGTTACATTAGATTCACTAGTAGGAGTGAGAAAAACATCACGGGATGGTGCGCATTATATGGGTGTGTGTTACATTAGATTCACTACTAGGAGTGAGAAAAACATCACTGGGTGGTGTGAATTGGAGGGTCTGAATTAGAATAGGCAGTGAGTGGCAATGTAGGATGGAGAAAAGCACCACGGGGTGGTCAACATGGGGAGGTCAGGCAACATGCAGTGGCAATGTAGGATAGGTTTCTGAAAAACATCGCGGTGTGGTGCGCATTGTATGGGTGTGTGTTACATTAGATTCACTAGTAGGAGTGAGAAAAACATCACGGGGTGGTGCGCATTGTATGGGTGTGTGTTACATTACATTCACTAGTAGGAGTGAGAAAAACATCACGGGGTGGTGCGCATTGTATGGGTGTGTGTTACATTACATTCACTAGTAGGAGTGAGAAAAACATCACGGGGTGGTGCGCATTGTATGGGTGTGTGTTACATTACATTCACTAGTAGGAGTGAGAAAAACATCACGGGGTGGTGCGCATTGTATGGGTGTGTGTTACATTAGATTCACTAGTAGGAGTGAGAAAAACATCACGGGGTGGTGTGCATTGTATGGGTGTGTGTTACATTAGATTCACTAGTAGGAGTGAGAAAAACATCACGGGATGGTGCGCATTTTATGGGTGTGTGTTACATTAGATTCACTACTAGGAGTGAGAAAAACATCACTGGGTGGTGTGAATTGGAGGGTCTGAATTAGAATAGGCAGTGAGTGGCAATGTAGGATGGAGAAAAGCACCACGGGGTGGTCAGCATGGGGAGGTCAGGCAACATGCAGTGGCAATGTAGGATGGGTTTCTGAAAAACATCGCGGTGTGGTGCGCATTGTATGGGTGTGTGTTACATTAGATTCACTAGTAGGAGTGAGAAAAACATCACGGGGTGGTGCGCATTGTATGGGTGTGTGTTACATTACATTCACTAGTAGGAGTGAGAAAAACATCACGGGGTGGTGCGCATTGTATGCGTGTGTGTTACATTACATTCACTAGTAGGAGTGAGAAAAACATCACGGGGTGGTGCGCATTGTATGGGTGTGTGTTACATTACATTCACTAGTAGGAGTGAGAAAAACATCACGGGGTGGTGCGCATTGTATGGTTGTGTGTTACATTACTTTCACTAGTAGGAGTGAGAAAAACATCACGGGGTGGTGCGCATTGTATGGGTGTGTGTTACATTACATTCACTAGTAGGAGTGAGAAAAACATCACGGGGTGTTGCGCATTGTATGGGTGTGTGTTACATTACATTCACTAGTAGGAGTGAGAAAAACATCACGGGGTGGTGCGCATTGTATGGGTGTGTGTTACATTAGATTCACTACTAGGAGTGAGAAAAACATCACAGGGAGGTGCGCATTGTATGGGTGTGTGTTACATTACATTCACTAGTAGGAGTGAGAAAAACATCACGGGGTGGTGCGCATTGTATGGGTGTGTGTTACATTACATTGACTAGTAGGAGTGAGAAAAACATCACGGGGTGGTGCGCATTGTATGGGTGTGTGTTACATTACATTCACTAGTAGGAGTGAGAAAAACATCACGGGGTGGTGCGCATTGTATGGGTGTGTGTTACATTAGATTCACTAGTAGGAGTGAGAAAAACATCACGGGGTGGTGCGCATTGTATGGGTGTGTGTTACATTACATTCACTAGTAGGAGTGAGAAAAACATCACGGGGTGGTGCGCATTGTATGGGTGTGTGTTACATTACATTCACTAGTAGGAGTGAGAAAAACATCACGGGGTGGTGCGCATTGTATGGGTGTGTGTTACATTAGATTCACTAGTAGGAGTGAGAAAAACATCACGGGATGGTGCGCATTTTATGGGTGTGTGTTACATTAGATTCACTACTAGGAGTGAGAAAAACATCACTGGGTGGTGTGAATTGGAGGGTCTGAATTAGAATAGGCAGTGAGTGGCAATGTAGGATGGAGAAAAGCACCACGGGGTGGTCAACATGGGGAGGTCAGGCAACATGCAGTGGCAATGTAGGATAGGTTTCTGAAAAACATCGCGGTGTGGTGCGCATTGTATGGGTGTGTGTTACATTAGATTCACTAGTAGGAGTGAGAAAAACATCACGGGGTGGTGCGCATTGTATGGGTGTGTGTTACATTACATTCACTAGTAGGAGTGAGAAAAACATCACGGGGTGGTGCGCATTGTATGGGTGTGTGTTACATTACATTCACTAGTAGGAGTGAGAAAAACATCACGGGGTGGTGCGCATTGTATGGGTGTGTGTTACATTACATTCACTAGTAGGAGTGAGAAAAACATCACGGGGTGGTGCGCATTGTATGGGTGTGTGTTACATTACATTCACTAGTAGGAGTGAGAAAAACATCACGGGGTGGTGCGCATTGTATGGGTGTGTGTTACATTACATTCACTAGTAGGAGTGAGAAAAACATCACGGGGTGGTGCGCATTGTATGGGTGTGTGTTACATTACATTCACTAGTAGGAGTGAGAAAAACATCACGGGGTGGTGCGCATTGTATGGGTGTGTGTTACATTAGATTCACTAGTAGGAGTGAGAAAAACATCACGGGATGGTGCGAATTTTATGGGTGTGTGTTACATTAGATTCACTACTAGGAGTGAGAAAAACATCACTGGGTGGTGTGAATTCGAGGGTCTGAATTAGAATAGGCAGTGAGTGGCAATGTAGGATGGAGAAAAGCACCACGGGGTGGTCAACATGGGGAGGTCAGGCAACATGCAGTGGCAATGTAGGATAGGTTTCTGAAAAACATCGCGGTGTGGTGCGCATTGTATGGGTGTGTGTTACATTAGATTCACTAGTAGGAGTGAGAAAAACATCACGGGGTGGTGCGCATTGTATGGGTGTGTGTTACATTACATTCACTAGTAGGAGTGAGAAAAACATCACGGGGTGGTGCGCATTGTATGGGTGTGTGTTACATTACATTCACTAGTAGGAGTGAGAAAAACATCACGGGGTGGTGCGCATTGTATGGGTGTGTGTTACATTACATTCACTAGTAGGAGTGAGAAAAACATCACGGGGTGGTGCGCATTGTATGGGTGTGTGTTACATTACTTTCACTAGTAGGAGTGAGAAAAACATCACGGGGTGGTGCGCATTGTATGGGTGTGTGTTACATTACATTCACTAGTAGGAGTGAGAAAAACATCACGGGGTGTTGCGCATTGTATGGGTGTGTGTTACATTACATTCACTAGTAGGAGTGAGAAAAACATCACGGGGTGGTGCGCATTGTATGGGTGTGTGTTACATTACATTCACTAGTAGGAGTGAGAAAAACATCACGGGGTAGTGCGCATTGTATGGGTGTGTGTTACATTACATTCACTAAGAGGAGTGAGAAAAACATCACGGGGTGGTGCGCATTGTATGGGTGTGTGTTACATTACATTCACTAGTAGGAGTGAGAAAAACATCACGGGGTGGTGCGCATTTTATGGGTGTGTGTTACATTACATTCACTAGTAGGAGTGAGAAAAACATCTCGGGGTGGTGCGCATTGTATGGGTGTGTGTTACATTAGATTCACTATTAGGAGTGAGAAAAACATCACGGGGAGGTGCGCATTGTATGGGTGTGTGTTACATTACATTCACTAGTAGGAGTGAGAAAAACATCACGGGGTGGTGCGCATTGTATGGGTGTGTGTTACATTACATTCACTAGTAGGAGTCAGAAAAACATCACGGGGTGGTGCGCATTGTATGGGTGTGTGTTACATTACATTCACTAGTAGGAGTGAGTAAAACATCACTGGGTGGTGCGAATTGTATGGGTGTGTGTTACATTAGATTCACTAGTAGGAGTGAGAAAAACATCACGGGGTGGTGCGCATTGTATGGGTGTGTGTTACATTAGATTAACTAGTAGGAGTGAGAAAAACATCACGGGGTGGTGCGCATTGTATGGGTGTGTGTTACATTAGATTCACTAGTAGGAGTGAGAAAAACATCATGGGGTGGTGCGCATTGTATGGAGGTGTGTTACATTACATTCACTAGTAGGAGTGAGAAAAACATCACGGGGTGGTGCGCATTGTATGGGTGTGTGTTACATTACATTCACTAGTAGGAGTGAGAAATACATCTCGGGGTGGTGCGCATTGTATGGGTGTGTGTTACATTACATTCACTAGTAGGAGTGAGAAATACATCACGGGGTGGTGCGCATTGTATGGGTGTGTGTTACATTACATTCACTAGTAGGAGTGAGAAAAACATCACGGGGTGGTGCGCATTGTATGGGTGTGTGTTACATTACATTCACTAGTAGGAGTGAGAAAAACATCACGGGGTGGTGCGCATTGTATGGGGGTGTGTTACATTACATTCACTAGTAGAAGTGAGAAAAACATCACGGGGTGGTGCGCATTGTATGGGTGTGTGTTACATTACATTCACTAGTAGGAGTGAGAAAAACATCACGTGGTGGTGAGCATTGTATGGGTTTGTGTTACATTAGATTCACTAGTAGGAGTGAGAAAAACATCACGGGGTGGTGCGCATTTTATGGGTGTGTGTTACATTAGATTCACTAGTAGGAGTGAGAAAAACATCACGGGGTGGTGCGCATTGTATGGGTGTGTGTTACATTAGATTCACTACTAGGAGTGAGAAAAACATCACGGGGAGGTGCGCATTGTATGGGTGTGTGTTACATTACATTCACTAGTAGGAGTGAGAAAAACATCACGGGGTGGTGCGCATTGTATGGGTGTGTGTTACATTACATTCACTAGTAGGAGTGAGAAAAACATCACGGGGTGGTGCGCATTGTATGGGTGTGTGTTACATTACATTCACTAGTAGGAGTGAGAAAAACATCACGGGGTGGTGCGCATTGTATGGGTGTGTGTTACATTACATTCACTAGTAGGAGTGAGAAAAACATCACGGGGTGGTGCGCATTGTATGGGTGTGTGTTACATTACATTCACTAGTAGGAGTGAGAAAAACATCACGGGGTGGTGCGCATTGTATGGGTGTGTGTTACATTACATTCACTAGTAGGAGTGAGAAAAACATCACGGGGTGGTGCGCATTGTATGGGTGTGTGTTACATTACATTCACTAGTAGGAGTGAGAAAAACATCACGGGGTGGTGCGCATTGTATGGGTGTGTGTTACATTACATTCACTAGTAGGAGGGAGAAAAACATCACGGGGTGGTGCGCATTGTATGGGTGTGTGTTACATTACATTCACTAGTAGGAGGGAGAAAAACATCACGGGGTGGTGCGCATTGTATGGGTGTGTGTTACATTACATTCACTAGTAGGAGTGAGAAAAACATCACGGGTGGTGCGAATTGTATGGGTGTGTGTTACATTACATTCACTAGTAGGAGTGAGAAAAACATCACGGGGTGGTGCGCATTGTATGGGTGTGTGTTACATTACATTCACTAGTAGGAGTGAGAAAAACATCACGGGGTGGTGCGCATTGTATGGGTGTGTGTTACATTACATTCACTAGTAGGAGTGAGAAATACATCACGGGGTGGTGCGCATTGTATGGGTGTGTGTTACATTACATTCACTAGTAGGAGTGACAAAAACATCACGGGGTGGTGCGCATTGTATGGGGGTGTGTTACATTACATTCACTAGTAGGAGTGAGAAAAACATCACGGGGTGGTGCGCATTGTATGGGTGTGTGTTACATTACATTCACTAGTAGGAGTGAGAAAAACATCACGTGGTGGTGAGCATTGTATGGGTTTGTGTTACATTAGATTCACTAGTAGGAGTGAGAAAAACATCACGGGGTGGTGCGCATTTTATGGGTGTGTGTTACATTAGATTCACTAGTAGGAGTGAGAAAAACATCACGGGGTGGTGCGCAT
Source organism: Cavia porcellus (assembly GCF_034190915.1). Lineage (NCBI taxonomy): Eukaryota > Metazoa > Chordata > Mammalia > Rodentia > Caviidae > Cavia > Cavia porcellus. The sequence continues at coordinate 1,015,780 of NW_026947586.1, forward strand.
TGTATGGGTGTGTGTTACATTAGATTCACTACTAGGAGTGAGAAAAACATCACGGGGAGGTGCGCATTGTATGGGTGTGTGTTACATTACATTCACTAGTAGGAGTGAGAAAAACATCACGGGGTGGTGCGCATTGTATGGGTGTGTGTTACATTACATTCACTAGTAGGAGTGAGAAAAACATCACGGGGTGGTGCGCATTGTATGGGTGTGTGTTACATTACATTCACTAGTAGGAGTGAGAAAAACATCACGGGGTGGTGCGCATTGTATGGGTGTGTGTTACATTACATTCACTAGTAGGAGTGAGAAAAACATCACGGGGTGGTGCGCATTGTATGGGTGTGTGTTACATTACATTCACTAGTAGGAGTGAGAAAAACATCACGGGGTGGTGCGCATTGTATGGGTGTGTGTTACATTACATTCACTAGTAGGAGTGAGAAAAACATCACGGGGTGGTGCGCATTGTATGGGTGTGTGTTACATTACATTCACTAGTAGGAGTGAGAAAAACATCACGGGGTGGTGCGCATTGTATGGGTGTGTGTTACATTACATTCACTAGTAGGAGGGAGAAAAACATCACGGGGTGGTGCGCATTGTATGGGTGTGTGTTACATTACATTCACTAGTAGGAGGGAGAAAAACATCACGGGGTGGTGCGCATTGTATGGGTGTGTGTTACATTACATTCACTAGTAGGAGTGAGAAAAACATCACGGGGTGGTGCGAATTGTATGGGTGTGTGTTACATTACATTCACTAGTAGGAGTGAGAAAAACATCACGGGGTGGTGCGCATTGTATGGGTGTGTGTTACATTACATTCACTAGTAGGAGTGAGAAAAACATCACGGGGTGGTGTGCATTGTATGGGTGTGTGTTACATTACATTCACTAGTAGGAGTGAGAAAAACATCACGGGGTGGTGCGCATTGTATGGGTGTTTGTTACATTAGATTCACTAGAAGGAGTGAGAAAAACATCACGGGGTGGTGCGCATTGTACGGGTGTGTGTTACATTAGATTCACTAGTAGGAGTGAGAAAAACATCACGGGGTGGTGCGCATTGTATGAGTGTGTGTTACATTACATTCACTAGTAGGAGTGAGAAAAACATCACGGGGTGGTGCGCATTGTATGGGTGTGTGTTACATTACATTCACTAGTAGGAGTGAGAAAAACATCACGGGGTGGTGCGCGTATGGGTGTGTGTTACATTACATTCACTACTAGGAGTGAGAAAAACATCACGGGGTGGTGCGCATTGTATGGGTGTTTGTTACATTAGATTCACTAGAAGGAGTGAGAAAAACATCACGGGGTGGTGCGCATTGTACGGGTGTGTGTTACATTAGATTCTCTAGTAGGAGTGAGAAAAACATCACGGGGTGGTGCGCATTGTATGGGTGTGTGTTACATTACATTCACTAGTAGGAGTGAGAAAAACATCACGGGGTTGTGCGCATTGTATGGGTGTGTGTTACATTACATTCACTAGTAGGAGTGAGAAAAACATCACGGGGTGGTTCGCATTGTATGGGTGTGTGTTATATTACATTCACTAGTAGGAGTGAGAAAAACATCACGGGGTGGTGCGCATTGTATGGGTGTGTGTTACATTACATTCACTAGTAGGAGTGAGAAAAATATCACGGGGTGGTGCGCATTGTATGGGTGTGTGTTACATTACATTGACTAGTAGGAGTGAGAAAAACATCACGGGGTGGTGCGCATTGTATGGTTGTGTGTTACATTACATTCACTAGTAGGAGTGAGAAAAAGATCACGGGGTGGTACTCATTGTATGGGTGTGTGTTACATTACATTCACTAGTAGGAGTGAGAAAAACATCACGGGGTGGTGCGCATTGTATGGTTGTGTGTTACATTACATTCACTAGTAGGAGTGAGAAAAACATCACGGGGTTGTGCGCATTGTATGGGTGTGTGTTAAATTAGATTCACTAGTAGGAGTGAGAAAAACATCACGGGGTGGTGCGCATTGTATGGGTGTGTGTTACATTAGAATCACTAGTAGGAGTGAGAAAAACATCACGGGGTGGTGCACATTGTATGGGTGTGTGTTACATTACATTCACTAGTAGGAGTGAGAAAAACATCACGGGGTGGTGCGCATTGTATGGGGGTGTGTTACATTAGATTCACTAGTAGGAGTGAGAAAAACATCACGGGGTGGTGCGCATTGTATGGGTGTGTGTTACATTAGATTCACTAGTAGGAGTGAGAAAAACATCACGGGGTGGTGCGCATTGTATGGGTGTGTGTTACATTAGATTCACTAGTAGGAGTGAGAAAAACATCACGGGGTGGTGCGCATTGTATGGGTGTGTGTTACATTACATTCACTAGTAGGAGTGAGAAAAACATCACGGGGTGGTGCGCATTGTATGGGTGTGTGTTACATTACATTCACTAAGAGGAGTGATAAAAACATCACGGGGTGGTGCGCATTGTATGGGTGTGTGTTACATTACATTCAGTACTAGCAGTGAGAAAAACATCACGGGGTGGTGCGCATTGTATGGGTGTGTGTTACATTACATTCACTAGTAGGAGTGAGAAAAACATCACAGGGTGGTGCGCATTGTATGGGTGTGTGTTACATTAGATTCACTACTAGGAGTGAGAAAAACATCACGAGGAGGTGCGCATTGTATGGGTGTGTGTAACATTACATTCACTAGTAGGAGTGAGAAAAACATCACGGGGTGGTGCGCATTGTATGGGTGTGTGTTACATTACATTCACTAGTAGGAGTGAGAAAAACATCACGGGGTGGTGCGCATTGTATGGGTGTGTGTTACATTACATTCACTAGTAGGAGTGAGAAAAACATCACGGGGTGGTGCGCATTGTATGGGTGTGTGTTACATTACATTCACTAGTAGGAGTGAGAAAAACATCACAGGGTGGTGCGCATTGTATGGGTGTGTGTTATATTACAATCACTAGTAGGAGTGAGAAAAACGTCACGGAGTGCTGCGCATTGTATGGGTGTGTGTTACATTAGATTCACTAGTAGGAGTGAGAAAAACACCACGGGGTGGTGCGCATTGTATGGGTGTGTGTTACATTAGATTCACTAGTAGGAGTGAGAAAAACATCACGGGGTGGTGCGCATTGTATGGGTGTGTGTTACATTAGATTCACTAGTAGGAGTGAGAAAAACATCACGGGGTGGTGCGCATTGTATGGGTGTGTGTTACATTAGATTCACTAGTAGGAGTGAGAAAAACATCACGGGGTGGTGTGCATTGTATGGGTGTGTGTTACATTAGATTCACTAGTAGGAGTGAGAAAAACATCACGGGAAGGTGCGCATTTTATGGGTGTGTGTTACATTAGATTCACTACTAGGAGTGAGAAAAACATCACGGGGTGGTGTGAATTGGAGGGTCTGAATTAGAATAGGCAGTGAGTGGCAATGTAGGATGGAGAAAAGCACCACCGGGTGGTCAGCATGGGGAGGTCAGGGAACATGCAGTTGCAATGTAGGATAGGTTTCTGAAAAACATCGCGGGGTGGTGCGCATTGTATGGGTGTGTGTTACATTAGATTCACTAGTAGGAGTGAGAAAAACATCACGGGGTGGTGCGCATTGTATGGGTGTGTGTTACATTACATTCACTAGTAGGAGTGAGAAAAACATCACGGGGTGGTGCGCATTGTATGGGTGTGTGTTACATTACATTCACTAGTAGGAGTGAGAAAAACATCACGGGGTGGTGCGCATTGTATGGGTGTGTGTTACATTACATTCTCTAGTAGGAGTGAGAAAAACATCACGGGGTGGTGCGCATTGTATGGGTGTGTGTTACATTACATTCACTAGTAGGAGTGAGAAAAACATCACGGGGTTGTGCGCATTGTATGGGTGTGTGTTACATTACATTCACTAGTAGGAGTGAGAAAAACATCACGGGGTGGTTCGCATTGTATGGGTGTGTGTTATATTACATTCACTAGTAGGAGTGAGAAAAACATCACGGGGTGGTGCGCATGTATGGGTGTGTGTTACATTACATTCACTAGTAGGAGTGAGAAAAACATCACGGGGTGGTGCGCATTGTATGGGTGTGTGTTACATTACATTGACTAGTAGGAGTGAGAAAAACATCACGGGGTGGTGCGCATTGTATGGTTGTGTGTTACATTACATTCACTAGTAGGAGTGAGAAAAAGATCACGGGGTGGTGCTCATTGTATGGGTGTGTGTTACATTACATTCACTAGTAGGAGTGAGAAAAACATCACGGGGTGGTGCGCATTGTATGGGTGTGTGTTACATTACATTCACTAGTAGGAGTGAGAAAAACATCACGGGGTGGTGCGCATTGTATGGGTGTGTGTTACATTAGATTCACTAGTAGGAGTGAGAAAAACATCACGTGGTGGTGCGCATTTTATGGGTGTGTGTTACATTAGATTCACAAGTAGGAGTGAGAAAAACATCACGGGGTGGTGCGCATTGTATGGGTGTGTGTCACATTAGATTCACTAGTAGGAGTGAGAAAAACAACACGGGGTGGTGCGCATTGTATGGGTGTGTGTTACATTACATTCACTAGTAGGAGTGAGAAAAACATCACGGGGTGGTGCGCATTGTATGGGTGTGTGTTACATTAGATTCACTAGTAGGAGTGAGAAAAACATCACTGGGTGGTGCGCATTGTATGGGTGTGTGTTACATTAGATTGACTACTAGGAGTGAGAAATACATCACGGGGAGGTGCGCATTGTATGGGTGTGTGTTACATTAGATTCACTAGTAGGAGTGAGAAAAACATCACGGGGTGGTGCGCATTGTATGGGTGTGTGTTACATTACATTCACTAGTAGGAGTGAGAAAAACATCACGGGGTGGTGCGCATTGTATGGGTGTGTGTTACATTACATTCACTAGTAGGAGTGAGAAAAACATCACGGGGTGGTGCGCATTGTATGGGTGTGTGTTACATTACATTCACTAGTAGGAGTGAGAAAAACATCACAGGGTGGTGCGCATTGTATGGGTGTGTGTTATATTACAATCACTAGTAGGAGTGAGAAAAACGTCACGGAGTGCTGCGCATTGTATGGGTGTGTGTTACATTAGATTCACTAGTAGGAGTGAGAAAAACATCACGGGGTGGTGCTCATTGTATGGGTGTGTGTTACATTACATTCACTAGTAGGAGTGAGAAAAACATCACGGGGTGGTGCGCATTGTATGGGTGTGTGTTACATTAGATTCACTAGTAGGAGTGAGAAAAACATCACGGGGTGGTGCGCATTGTATGGGTGTGTGTTACATTAGATTCACTAGTAGGAGTGAGAAAAACATCACGGGGTGGTGCGCATTGTATGGGTGTGTGTTACATTAGATTCACTAGTAGGAGTGAGAAAAACATCACGGGATGGTGCGCATTTTATGGGTGTGTGTTACATTAGATTCACTACTAGGAGTGAGAAAAACATCACGGGGTGGTGTGAATTGGAGGGTCTGAATTAGAATAGGCAGTGAGTGGCAATGTAGGATGGAGAAAAGCACCACCGGGTGGTCAGCATGGGGAGGTCAGGGAACATGCAGTGGCAATGTAGGATAGGTTTCTGAAAAACATCGCGGGGTGGTGCGCATTGTATGGGTGTGTGTTACATTAGATTCACTAGTAGGAGTGAGAAAAACATCACGGGGTGGTGCGAATTGTATGGGTGTGTGTTACATTAGATTCACTAGTAGGAGTGAGAAAAACATCACGGGGTGGTGCGCATTGTATGGGTGTGTGTTACATTAGATTCACTAGTAGGAGTGAGAAAAACATCACGGGGTGGTGCGCATTGTATGGGTGTGTGTTACATTACATTCACTAGTAGGAGTGAGAAAAACATCACGGGGTGGTGCGCATTGTATGGGTGTGTGTTACATTACATTCTCTAGTAGGAGTGAGAAAAACATCACGGGGTGGTGCGCATTGTATGGGTGTGTGTTACATTACATTCACTAGTAGGAGTGAGAAAAACATCACGGGGTTGTGCGCATTGTATGGGTTTGTGTTACATTACATTCACTAGTAGGAGTGAGAAAAACATCACGGGGTGGTTCGCATTGTATGGGTGTGTTTTATATTACATTCACTAGTAGGAGTGAGAAAAACATCACGGGGTGGTGCGCATTGTATGGGTGTGTGTTACATTACATTCACTAGTAGGAGTGAGAAAAACATCACGGGGTGGTGCGCATTGTATGGGTGTGTGTTACATTACATTGACTAGTAGGAGTGAGAAAAACATCACGGGGTGGTGCGCATTGTATGGTTGTGTGTTACATTACATTCACTAGTAGGAGTGAGAAAAAGATCACGGGGTGGTGCTCATTGTATGGGTGTGTGTTACATTACATTCACTAGTAGGAGTGAGAAAAACATCACGGGGTGGCGCGCATTGTATGGGTGTGTGTAACATTACATTCACTAGTAGGAGTGAGAAAAACATCACGGGGTGGTGCGCATTGTATGGGTGTGTGTTACATTACATTCACTAGTAGGAGTGAGAAAAACATCACGGGGTGGTGCGCATTGTATGGGTGTGTGTTACATTACATTCACTAGTAGGAGTGAGAAAAACATCACGGGGTGGTGCGCATTGTATAGGTGTGTGTTACATTACATTCACTAGTAGGAGTGAGAAAAACATCACGGGGTGGTGCGCATTGTATGGGTGTGTGTTACATTACATTCACTAGTAGGAGTGAGAAAAACATCACGGGGTGGTGCGCATTGTATGGGTGTGTGTTACATTACATTCACTAGTAGGAGTGAGAAAAACATCACGGGGTGGTGCGCATTGTATGGGTGTGTGTTACACTAGATTCACTAGTAGGAGTGAGAAAAACATCACGGGGTGGTGCGCATTGTATGGGTGTGTGTTACATTAGATTCACTAGTAGGAGTGAGAAAAACATCACGTGGTGGTGCGCATTTTATGGGTGTGTGTTACATTAGATTCACTAGTAGGAGTGAGAAAAACATCACGGGGTGGTGCGCATTGTATGGGTGTGTGTCACATTAGATTCACTAGTAGGAGTGAGAAAAACAACACGGGGTGGTGCGCATTGTATGGGTGTGTGTTACATTACATTCACTAGTAGGAGTGAGAAAAACATCACGGGGTGGTGCGCATTGTATGGGTGTGTGTTACATTAGATTCACTAGTAGGAGTGAGAAAAACATCACTGGGTGGTGCGCATTGTATGGGTGTGTGTTACATTAGATTGACTACTAGGAGTGAGAAATACATCACGGGGAGGTGCGCATTGTATGGGTGTGTGTTACATTAGATTCACTAGTAGGAGTGAGAAAAACATCACGGGGTGGTGCGCATTGTATGGGTGTGTGTTACATTACATTCACTAGTAGGAGTGAGAAAAACATCACGGGGTGGTGCGCATTGTATGGGTGTGTGTTACATTACATTCACTAGTAGGAGTGAGAAAAACATCACGGGGTGGTGCGCATTGTATGGGTGTGTGTTACATTACATTCACTAGTAGGAGTGAGAAAAACATCACAGGGTGGTGCGCATTGTATGGGTGTGTGTTATATTACAATCACTAGTAGGAGTGAGAAAAACGTCACGGAGTGCTGCGCATTGTATGGGTGTGTGTTACATTAGATTCACTAGTAGGAGTGAGAAAAACATCACGGGGTGGTGCTCATTGTATGGGTGTGTGTTACATTACATTCACTAGTAGGAGTGAGAAAAACATCACGGGGTGGTGCGCATTGTATGGGTGTGTGTTACATTAGATTCACTAGTAGGAGTGAGAAAAACATCACGGGGTGGTGCGCATTGTATGGGTGTGTGTTACATTAGATTCACTAGTAGGAGTGAGAAAAACATCACGGGGTGGTGCGCATTGTATGGGTGTGTGTTACATTAGATTCACTAGTAGGAGTGAGAAAAACATCACGGGATGGTGCGCATTTTATGGGTGTGTGTTACATTAGATTCACTACTAGGAGTGAGAAAAACATCACGGGGTGGTGTGAATTGGAGGGTCTGAATTAGAATAGGCAGTGAGTGGCAATGTAGGATGGAGAAAAGCACCACCGGGTGGTCAGCATGGGGAGGTCAGGGAACATGCAGTGGCAATGTAGGATAGGTTTCTGAAAAACATCGCGGGGTGGTGCGCATTGTATGGGTGTGTGTTACATTAGATTCACTAGTAGGAGTGAGAAAAACATCACGGGGTGGTGCGCATTGTATGGGTGTGTGTTACATTAGATTCACTAGTAGGAGTGAGAAAAACATCACGGGGTGGTGCGCATTGTATGGGTGTGTGTTACATTAGATTCACTAGTAGGAGTGAGAAAAACATCACGGGGTGGTGCGCATTGTATGGGTGTGTGTTACATTACATTCACTAGTAGGAGTGAGAAAAACATCACGGGGTGGTGCGCATTGTATGGGTGTGTGTTACATTACATTCTCTAGTAGGAGTGAGAAAAACATCACGGGGTGGTGCGCATTGTATGGGTGTGTGTTACATTACATTCACTAGTAGGAGTGAGAAAAACATCACGGGGTTGTGCGCATTGTATGGGTTTGTGTTACATTACATTCACTAGTAGGAGTGAGAAAAACATCACGGGGTGGTTCGCATTGTATGGGTGTGTTTTATATTACATTCACTAGTAGGAGTGAGAAAAACATCACGGGGTGGTGCGCATTGTATGGGTGTGTGTTACATTACATTCACTAGTAGGAGTGAGAAAAACATCACGGGGTGGTGCGCATTGTATGGGTGTGTGTTACATTACATTGACTAGTAGGAGTGAGAAAAACATCACGGGGTGGTGCGCATTGTATGGTTGTGTGTTACATTACATTCACTAGTAGGAGTGAGAAAAAGATCACGGGGTGGTGCTCATTGTATGGGTGTGTGTTACATTACATTCACTAGTAGGAGTGAGAAAAACATCACGGGGTGGTGCGCATTGTATGGGTGTGTGTAACATTACATTCACTAGTAGGAGTGAGAAAAACATCACGGGGTGGTGCGCATTGTATGGGTGTGTGTTACATTACATTCACTAGTAGGAGTGAGAAAAACATCACGGGGTGGTGCGCATTGTATGGGTGTGTGTTACATTACATTCACTAGTAGGAGTGAGAAAAACATCACGGGGTGGTGCGCATTGTATGGGTGTGTGTTACATTACATTCACTAGTAGGAGTGAGAAAAACATCACGGGGTGGTGCGCATTGTATGGGTGTGTGTTACATTACATTCGCTAGTAGGAGTGAGAAAAACATCACGGGGTGGTGCGCATTGTATGGGTGTGTGTTACATTACATTCACTAGTAGGAGTGAGAAAAACATCACGGGGTGGTGCGCATTGTATGGGTGTGTGTTACACTAGATTCACTAGTAGGAGTGAGAAAAACATCACGGGGTGGTGCGCATTGTATGGGTGTGTGTTACATTACATTCACTAGTAGGAGTGAGAAAAACATCACGGGTGGTGCGCATTGTATGGGTGTGTGTTACATTACATTCACTAGTAGGAGTGAGAAAAACATCACGGGGTCGTGCGCATTGTATGGGTGTGTGTTACATTAGATTCACTAGTAGGAGTGAGAAAAATATCACGGGGTGGTGCGCACTGTATGGCTGTGTGTTACATTACATTCACTAGGAGGAGTGAGAAAAACATCACGGGGTGGTGCGCATTGTATGGGTGTGTGTTACATTCGATTCACTAGTAGGAGTGAGAAAAACATCACGGGGTGGTGCGCATTGTATGGGTGTGTGTTACATTAGATTCACTATTAGGAGTGAGAAAAACATCACGGGGAGGAGCGCATTGTATGGGTGTGTGTTACATTACATTCACTAGTAGGAGTGAGAAAAACATCACGGGGTGGTGCGCATTGTATGGGTGTGTGTTACATTACATTCACTAGTAGGAGTGAGAAAAACATCACGGAGTGGTGCGCATTGTATGGGTGTGTGTTACATTAGATTCACTAGTAGGAGTGAGAAAAACATCACGGGGTGGTGCGCATTGTATGGGTGTGTGTTACATTAGATTCACTAGTAGGAGTGAGAAAAACATCACGTGGTGGTGCGCATTGTATGGGTGTGTGTTACATTACATTCACTACTAGGAGTGAGAAAAACATCACGGGGTGGTGCGCATTGTATGGGTGTGTGTTACATTAGATTCACTAGTAGGAGTGAGAAAAACATCACGGGGTGGTGCGCATTGTATGGGTGTGTGTTACATTAGATTCACTAGTAGGAGTGAGAAAAACATCACGGGGTGGTGCGCATTGTATGGGTGTGTGTTACATTACATTCACTAAGAGGAGTGAGAAAAACATCACGGGGTGGTGCGCATTGTATGGGTGTGTGTTACATTACATTCACTAGTAGGAGTGAGAAAAACATCACGGGGTGGTGCGCATTGTATGGGTGTGTGTTACATTAGATTCACTAGTAGGAGTGAGAAAAACATCACGGGGTGGTGCGCATTGTATGGGTGTGTGTTACATTACATTCACTAGTAGGAGTGAGAAAAACATCACGGGGTGGTGCGCATTGTATGGGTGTGTGTTACATTACATTCACTAGTAGGAGTGAGAAAAACATCACGGGGTGGTGCGCATTGTATGGGTGTGTGTTACATTACATTCACTAGTAGGAGTGAGAAAAACATCACGGGGTGGTGCGCATTGTATGGGTGTGTGTTACATTAGATTCACTAGTAGGAGTGAGAAAAACATCACGGGGTGGTGCGCATTGTATGGGTGTGTGTTACATTACATTCACTAGTAGGAGTGAGAAAAACATCACGGGGTGGTGCGCATTGTATGGGTGTGTGTTACATTACATTCACTAGTAGGAGTGAGAAAAACATCACGGGGTCGTGCGCATTGTATGGGTGTGTGTTACATTAGATTCACTAGTAGGAGTGAGAAAAACATCACGGGGTGGTGCGCATTGTATGGGTGTGTGTTACATTACATTCACTAGTAGGAGTGAGAAAAACATCACGGGGTGGTGCGCATTGTATGGGTGTGTGTTACATTACATTCACTAGTAGGAGTGAGAAAAACATCACGGGGTCGTGCGCATTGTATGGGTGTGTGTTACATTAGATTCACTAGTAGGAGTGAGAAAAACATCACGGGGTGGTGCGCATTGTATGGGTGTGTGTTACATTAGATTCACTATTAGGAGTGAGAAAAACATCACGGGGAGGTGCGCATTGTATGGGTGTGTGTTACATTACATTCACTAGTAGGAGTGAGAAAAACATCACGGGGTGGTGCGCATTGTATGGGTGTGTGTTACATTAGATTCACTAGTAGGAGTGAGAAAAACATCACGGGGTGGTGCGCATTGTATGGGTGTGTGTTACATTACATTCACTAGTAGGAGTGAGAAAAACATCACGGGGTCGTGCGCATTGTGTGGGTGTGTGTTAAATTAGATTCACTAGTAGGAGTGAGAAAAACATCACGGGGTGGTGCGCATTGTATGGGTGTGTGTTACATTAGATTCACTAGTAGGAGTGAGAAAAACATCACGGGGAGGTGCGCATTGTATGGGTGTGTGTTACATTACATTCACTAGTAGGAGTGAGAAAAACATCACGGGGTGGTGCGCATTGTATGGGTGTGTGTTACATTAGATTCACTAGTAGGAGTGAGAAAAACATCACGGGGTGGTGCGCATTGTATGGGTGTGTGTTACATTAGATTCACTAGTAGGAGTGAGAAAAACATCACGGGGTGGTGCGCATTGTATGGGTGTGTGTTACATTAGATTCACTAGTAGGAGTGAGAAAAACATCACGGGGTGGTGCGCATTGTATGGGTGTGTGTTACATTAGATTCACTAGTAGGAGTGAGAAAAACATCACGGGGAGGTGCGCATTGTATGGGTGTGTGTTACATTACATTCACTAGTAGGAGTGAGAAAAACATCACGGGGTGGTGCGCATTGTATGGGTGTGTGTTACATTACATTCACTAGTAGGAGTGAGAAAAACATCACGGGGTCGTGCGCATTGTATGGGTGTGTGTTACATTAGATTCACTAGTAGGAGTGAGAAAAACATCACGGGGTGGTGCGCATTGTATGGCTGTGTGTTACATTACATTCACTAGTAGGAGTGAGAAAAACATCACGGGGTGGTGCGCATTGTATGGGTGTGTGTTACATTAGATTCACTAGTAGGAGTGAGAAAAACATCACGGGGTGGTGCGCATTGTATGGGTGTGTGTTACATTAGATTCACTATTAGGAGTGAGAAAAACATCACGGGGAGGTGCGCATTGTATGGGTGTATGTTACATTACATTCACTAGGAGGAGTGAGAAAAACATCACGGGGTGGTGCGCATTGTATGGGTGTGTGTTACATTAGATTCACTAGTAGGAGTGAGAAAACCATCACGGGGTGGTGCGCATTGTATGGGTGTGTGTTACATTAGATTCACTAGTAGGAGTGAGAAAACATCACGGGGTGGTGCGCATTGTATGGGTGTGTGTTACATTACATTCACTACTAGGAGTGAGAAAAACATCACGGGGTGGTGCGCATTGTATGGGTGGGTGTTACATTAGATTCACTAGTAGGAGTGAGAAAAACATCACGGGGTGGTGCGCATTGTATGGGTGTGTGTTACATTACATTCACTAGTAGGAGTGAGAAAAACATCACGGGGTGGTGCGCATTGTATGGGTGTGTGTTACATTACATTCACTAAGAGGAGTGAGAAAAACATCACGGGGTGGTGCGCATTGTATGGGCGTGTGTTACATTACATTCACTAGTAGGAGTGAGAAAAACATCACGGGGTGGTGCGCATTGTATGGGTGTGTGTTACATTAGATTCACTAGTAGGAGTGAGAAAAACATCACGGGGTGGTGGGCATTGTATGGGTGTGTGTTACATTACATTCACTAGTAGGAGTGAGAAAAACATCACGGGGTGGTGCGCATTGTATGGGTGTGTGTTACATTACATTCACTAGTAGGAGTGAGAAAAACATCACGGGGTGGTGCGCATTGTATGGGTGTGTGTTACATTACATTCACTAGTAGGAGTGAGAAAAACATCACGGGGTGGTGCGCATTGTATGGGTGTGTGTTACATTAGATTCACTAGTAGGAGTGAGAAAAACATCACGGGGTGGTGCGCATTGTATGGGTGTGTGTTACATTAGATTCACTAGTAGGAGTGAGAAAAACATCACGGGGTGGTGCGCATTGTATGGTGTGTGTTACATTAGATTCACTAGTAGGAGTGAGAAAAACATCACGGGGTGGTGCGCATTGTATGGGTGTGTGTTACATTACATTCACTAGTAGGAGTGAGAAAAACATCACGGGGTGGTGCGCATTGTATGGGTGTGTGTTACATTAGATTCACTATTAGGAGTGAGAAAAACATCAGGGGGAGGTGCGCATTGTATGGGTGTGTGTTACATTACATTCACTAGTAGGAGTGAGAAAAACATCACGGGGTGGTGCGCATTGTATGGGTGTGTGTTACATTACATTCACTAGTAGGAGTGAGAAAAACATCACGGAGTGGTGCGCATTGTATGGGTGTGTGTTACATTAGATTCACTAGTAGGAGTGAGAAAAACATCACGGGGTGGTGCGCATTGTATGGGTGTGTGTTACATTAGATTCACTAGTAGGAGTGAGAAAAACATCACGTGGTGGTGCGCATTGTATGGGTGTGTGTTACATTACATTCACTACTAGGAGTGAGAAAAACATCACGGGGTGGTGCGCATTGTATGGGTGTGTGTTATATTACAATCACTAGTAGGAGTGAGAAAAACATCACGGGGTGCTGCACATTGTATGGGTGTGTGTTACATTAGATTCACTAGTAGGAGTGAGAAAAACATCACGGGGTGGTGCGCATTGTATGGGTGTGTGTTACATTAGATTCACTAGTAGGAGTGAGAAAAACATCACGGGGTGGTGCGCATTGTATGGGTGTGTGTTACATTACATTCACTAGGAGGAGTGAGAAAAACATCACGGGGTGGTGCGCATTGTATGGGTGTGTGTTACATTAGATTCACTAGTAGGAGTGAGAAAAACATCACGGGGTGGTGCGCATTGTATGGGTGTGTGTTACATTAGATTCACTAGTAGGAGTGAGAAAAACATCACGGGTGGTGCGCATTGTATGGGTGTGTGTTACATTAGATTCACTAGTAGCAGTGAGAAAAACATCACGGGATGGTGCGCATTTTATGGGTGTGTGTTACATTAGATTCACTACTAGTAGTGAGAAAAACATCACGGGGTGGTGTGAATTGGAGGGTCTGAATTAGAATAGGCAGTGAGTGGAAATGTAGGATGGGGAAAAGCACCACGGGGTGGTCAGCATGGGGAGGTCAGGGAACATGCAGTGGCAATGTAGGATAGGTTTCTGAAAAACATCGCCGGGTGGTCCGCATTGTATGGGTGTGTGTTACATTACATTCACTAGTAGGAGTGAGAAAAACATCACGGGGTGGTGCGCATTGTATGGGTGTGTGTTACATTACATTCTCTAGTAGGAGTGAGAAAAACATCACGGGGTGGTGCGCATTGTATGGGTGTGTGTTACATTACATTCACTAGTAGGAGTGAGAAAAACATCACGGGGTTGTGCGCATTGTATGGGTTTGTGTTACATTACATTCACTAGTAGGAGTGAGAAAAACATCACGGGGTGGTTCGCATTGTATGGGTGTGTTTTATATTACATTCACTAGTAGGAGTGAGAAAAACATCACGGGGTGGTGCGCATTGTATGGGTGTGTGTTACATTACATTCACTAGTAGGAGTGAGAAAAACATCACGGGGTGGTGCGCATTGTATGGGTGTGTGTTACATTACATTGACTAGTAGGAGTGAGAAAAACATCACGGGGTGGTGCGCATTGTATGGTTGTGTGTTACATTACATTCACTAGTAGGAGTGAGAAAAAGATCACGGGGTGGTGCTCATTGTATGGGTGTGTGTTACATTACATTCACTAGTAGGAGTGAGAAAAACATCACGGGGTGGTGCGCATTGTATGGGTGTGTGTAACATTACATTCACTAGTAGGAGTGAGAAAAACATCACGGGGTGGTGCGCATTGTATGGGTGTGTGTTACATTACATTCACTAGTAGGAGTGAGAAAAACATCACGGGGTGGTGCGCATTGTATGGGTGTGTGTTACATTACATTCACTAGTAGGAGTGAGAAAAACATCACGGGGTGGTGCGCATTGTATGGGTGTGTGTTACATTACATTCACTAGTAGGAGTGAGAAAAACATCACGGGGTGGTGCGCATTGTATGGGTGTGTGTTACATTACATTCACTAGTAGGAGTGAGAAAAACATCACGGGGTGGTGCGCATTGTATGGGTGTGTGTTACATTACATTCACTAGTAGGAGTGAGAAAAACATCACGGGGTGGTGCGCATTGTATGGGTGTGTGTTACACTAGATTCACTAGTAGGAGTGAGAAAAACATCACGGGGTGGTGCGCATTGTATGGGTGTGTGTTACATTAGATTCACTAGTAGGAGTGAGAAAAACATCACGTGGTGGTGCGCATTTTATGGGTGTGTGTTACATTAGATTCACTAGTAGGAGTGAGAAAAACATCACGGGGTGGTGCGCATTGTATGGGTGTGTGTCACATTAGATTCACTAGTAGGAGTGAGAAAAACAACACGGGGTGGTGCGCATTGTATGGGTGTGTGTTACATTACATTCACTAGTAGGAGTGAGAAAAACATCACGGGGTGGTGCGCATTGTATGGGTGTGTGTTACATTAGATTCACTAGTAGGAGTGAGAAAAACATCACTGGGTGGTGCGCATTGTATGGGTGTGTGTTACATTAGATTGACTACTAGGAGTGAGAAATACATCACGGGGAGGTGCGCATTGTATGGGTGTGTGTTACATTAGATTCACTAGTAGGAGTGAGAAAAACATCACGGGGTGGTGCGCATTGTATGGGTGTGTGTTACATTACATTCACTAGTAGGAGTGAGAAAAACATCACGGGGTGGTGCGCATTGTATGGGTGTGTGTTACATTACATTCACTAGTAGGAGTGAGAAAAACATCACGGGGTGGTGCGCATTGTATGGGTGTGTGTTACATTACATTCACTAGTAGGAGTGAGAAAAACATCACAGGGTGGTGCGCATTGTATGGGTGTGTGTTATATTACAATCACTAGTAGGAGTGAGAAAAACGTCACGGAGTGCTGCGCATTGTATGGGTGTGTGTTACATTAGATTCACTGGTAGGAGTGAGAAAAACATCACGGGGTGGTGCTCATTGTATGGGTGTGTGTTACATTACATTCACTAGTAGGAGTGAGAAAAACATCACGGGGTGGTGCGCATTGTATGGGTGTGTGTTACATTAGATTCACTAGTAGGAGTGAGAAAAACATCACGGGGTGGTGCGCATTGTATGGGTGTGTGTTACATTAGATTCACTAGTAGGAGTGAGAAAAACATCACGGGGTGGTGCGCATTGTATGGGTGTGTGTTACATTAGATTCACTAGTAGGAGTGAGAAAAACATCACGGGATGGTGCGCATTTTATGGGTGTGTGTTACATTAGATTCACTACTAGGAGTGAGAAAAACATCACGGGGTGGTGTGAATTGGAGGGTCTGAATTAGAATAGGCAGTGAGTGGCAATGTAGGATGGAGAAAAGCACCACCGGGTGGTCAGCATGGGGAGGTCAGGGAACATGCAGTGGCAATGTAGGATAGGTTTCTGAAAAACATCGCGGGGTGGTGCGCATTGTATGGGTGTGTGTTACATTAGATTCACTAGTAGGAGTGAGAAAAACATCACGGGGTGGTGCGCATTGTATGGGTGTGTGTTACATTAGATTCACTAGTAGGAGTGAGAAAAACATCACGGGGTGGTGCGCATTGTATGGGTGTGTGTTACATTAGATTCACTAGTAGGAGTGAGAAAAACATCACGGGGTGGTGCGCATTGTATGGGTGTGTGTTACATTACATTCACTAGTAGGAGTGAGAAAAACATCACGGGGTGGTGCGCATTGTATGGGTGTGTGTTACATTACATTCTCTAGTAGGAGTGAGAAAAACATCACGGGGTGGTGCGCATTGTATGGGTGTGTGTTACATTACATTCACTAGTAGGAGTGAGAAAAACATCACGGGGTTGTGCGCATTGTATGGGTTTGTGTTACATTACATTCACTAGTAGGAGTGAGAAAAACATCACGGGGTGGTTCGCATTGTATGGGTGTGTTTTATATTACATTCACTAGTAGGAGTGAGAAAAACATCACGGGGTGGTGCGCATTGTATGGGTGTGTGTTACATTACATTCACTAGTAGGAGTGAGAAAAACATCACGGGGTGGTGCGCATTGTATGGGTGTGTGTTACATTACATTGACTAGTAGGAGTGAGAAAAACATCACGGGGTGGTGCGCATTGTATGGTTGTGTGTTACATTACATTCACTAGTAGGAGTGAGAAAAAGATCACGGGGTGGTGCTCATTGTATGGGTGTGTGTTACATTACATTCACTAGTAGGAGTGAGAAAAACATCACGGGGTGGTGCGCATTGTATGGGTGTGTGTAACATTACATTCACTAGTAGGAGTGAGAAAAACATCACGGGGTGGTGCGCATTTTATGGGTTTGTGTTACATTACATTCACTAGTAGGAGTGAGAAAAACATCACGGGGTGGTGCGCATTGTATGGGTGTGTGTTACATTACATTCACTAGTAGGAGTGAGAAAAACATCACGGGGTGGTGCGCATTGTATGGGTGTGTGTTACATTACATTCACTAGTAGGAGTGAGAAAAACATCACGGGGTGGTGCGCATTGTATGGGTGTGTGTTACATTACATTCGCTAGTAGGAGTGAGAAAAACATCACGGGGTGGTGCGCATTGTATGGGTGTGTGTTACATTACATTCACTAGTAGGAGTGAGAAAAACATCACGGGGTGGTGCGCATTGTATGGGTGTGTGTTACACTAGATTCACTAGTAGGAGTGAGAAAAACATCACGGGGTGGTGCGCATTGTATGGGTGTGTGTTACATTACATTCACTAGTAGGAGTGAGAAAAACATCACGGGTGGTGCGCATTGTATGGGTGTGTGTTACATTACATTCACTAGTAGGAGTGAGAAAAACATCACGGGGTCGTGCGCATTGTATGGGTGTGTGTTACATTAGATTCACTAGTAGGAGTGAGAAAAATATCACGGGGTGGTGCGCACTGTATGGCTGTGTGTTACATTACATTCACTAGGAGGAGTGAGAAAAACATCACGGGGTGGTGCGCATTGTATGGGTGTGTGTTACATTCGATTCACTAGTAGGAGTGAGAAAAACATCACGGGGTGGTGCGCATTGTATGGGTGTGTGTTACATTAGATTCACTATTAGGAGTGAGAAAAACATCACGGGGAGGAGCGCATTGTATGGGTGTGTGTTACATTACATTCACTAGTAGGAGTGAGAAAAACATCACGGGGTGGTGCGCATTGTATGGGTGTGTGTTACATTACATTCACTAGTAGGAGTGAGAAAAACATCACGGAGTGGTGCGCATTGTATGGGTGTGTGTTACATTAGATTCACTAGTAGGAGTGAGAAAAACATCACGGGGTGGTGCGCATTGTATGGGTGTGTGTTACATTAGATTCACTAGTAGGAGTGAGAAAAACATCACGTGGTGGTGCGCATTGTATGGGTGTGTGTTACATTACATTCACTACTAGGAGTGAGAAAAACATCACGGGGTGGTGCGCATTGTATGGGTGTGTGTTACATTAGATTCACTAGTAGGAGTGAGAAAAACATCACGGGGTGGTGCGCATTGTATGGGTGTGTGTTACATTAGATTCACTAGTAGGAGTGAGAAAAACATCACGGGGTGGTGCGCATTGTATGGGTGTGTGTTACATTACATTCACTAAGAGGAGTGAGAAAAACATCACGGGGTGGTGCGCATTGTATGGGTGTGTGTTACATTACATTCACTAGTAGGAGTGAGAAAAACATCACGGGGTGGTGCGCATTGTATGGGTGTGTGTTACATTAGATTCACTAGTAGGAGTGAGAAAAACATCACGGGGTGGTGCGCATTGTATGGGTGTGTGTTACATTACATTCACTAGTAGGAGTGAGAAAAACATCACGGGGTGGTGCGCATTGTATGGGTGTGTGTTACATTACATTCACTAGTAGGAGTGAGAAAAACATCACGGGGTGGTGCGCATTGTATGGGTGTGTGTTACATTACATTCACTAGTAGGAGTGAGAAAAACATCACGGGGTGGTGCGCATTGTATGGGTGTGTGTTACATTAGATTCACTAGTAGGAGTGAGAAAAACATCACGGGGTGGTGCGCATTGTATGGGTGTGTGTTACATTACATTCACTAGTAGGAGTGAGAAAAACATCACGGGGTGGTGCGCATTGTATGGGTGTGTGTTACATTACATTCACTAGTAGGAGTGAGAAAAACATCACGGGGTCGTGCGCATTGTATGGGTGTGTGTTACATTAGATTCACTAGTAGGAGTGAGAAAAACATCACGGGGTGGTGCGCATTGTATGGGTGTGTGTTACATTAGATTCACTAGTAGGAGTGAGAAAAACATCACGGGGTGGTGCGCATTGTATGGGTGTGTGTTACATTACATTCACTAGTAGGAGTGAGAAAAACATCACGGGGTCGTGCGCATTGTATGGGTGTGTGTTACATTAGATTCACTAGTAGGAGTGAGAAAAACATCACGGGGTGGTGCGCATTGTATGGGTGTGTGTTACATTAGATTCACTATTAGGAGTGAGAAAAACATCACGGGGAGGTGCGCATTGTATGGGTGTGTGTTACATTACATTCACTAGTAGGAGTGAGAAAAACATCACGGGGTGGTGCGCATTGTATGGGTGTGTGTTACATTAGATTCACTAGTAGGAGTGAGAAAAACATCACGGGGTGGTGCGCATTGTATGGGTGTGTGTTACATTACATTCACTAGTAGGAGTGAGAAAAACATCACGGGGTCGTGCGCATTGTATGGGTGTGTGTTAAATTAGATTCACTAGTAGGAGTGAGAAAAACATCACGGGGTGGTGCGCATTGTATGGGTGTGTGTTACATTAGATTCACTAGTAGGAGTGAGAAAAACATCACGGGGAGGTGCGCATTGTATGGGTGTGTGTTACATTACATTCACTAGTAGGAGTGAGAAAAACATCACGGGGTGGTGCGCATTGTATGGGTGTGTGTTACATTAGATTCACTAGTAGGAGTGAGAAAAACATCACGGGGTGGTGCGCATTGTATGGGTGTGTGTTACATTAGATTCACTAGTAGGAGTGAGAAAAACATCACGGGGTGGTGCGCATTGTATGGGTGTGTGTTACATTAGATTCACTAGTAGGAGTGAGAAAAACATCACGGGGTGGTGCGCATTGTATGGGTGTGTGTTACATTAGATTCACTAGTAGGAGTGAGAAAAACATCACGGGGAGGTGCGCATTGTATGGGTGTGTGTTACATTACATTCACTAGTAGGAGTGAGAAAAACATCACGGGGTGGTGCGCATTGTATGGGTGTGTGTTACATTACATTCACTAGTAGGAGTGAGAAAAACATCACGGGGTCGTGCGCATTGTATGGGTGTGTGTTACATTAGATTCACTAGTAGGAGTGAGAAAAACATCACGGGGTGGTGCGCATTGTATGGCTGTGTGTTACATTACATTCACTAGTAGGAGTGAGAAAAACATCACGGGGTGGTGCGCATTGTATGGGTGTGTGTTACATTAGATTCACTAGTAGGAGTGAGAAAAACATCACGGGGTGGTGCGCATTGTATGGGTGTGTGTTACATTAGATTCACTATTAGGAGTGAGAAAAACATCACGGGGAGGTGCGCATTGTATGGGTGTATGTTACATTACATTCACTAGGAGGAGTGAGAAAAACATCACGGGGTGGTGCGCATTGTATGGGTGTGTGTTACATTAGATTCACTAGTAGGAGTGAGAAAACCATCACGGGGTGGTGCGCATTGTATGGGTGTGTGTTACATTAGATTCACTAGTAGGAGTGAGAAAAACATCACGGGGTGGTGCGCATTGTATGGGTGTGTGTTACATTACATTCACTACTAGGAGTGAGAAAAACATCACGGGGTGGTGCGCATTGTATGGGTGGGTGTTACATTAGATTCACTAGTAGGAGTGAGAAAAACATCACGGGGTGGTGCGCATTGTATGGGTGTGTGTTACATTACATTCACTAGTAGGAGTGAGAAAAACATCACGGGGTGGTGCGCATTGTATGGGTGTGTGTTACATTACATTCACTAAGAGGAGTGAGAAAAACATCACGGGGTGGTGCGCATTGTATGGGTGTGTGTTACATTACATTCACTAGTAGGAGTGAGAAAAACATCACGGGGTGGTGCGCATTGTATGGGTGTGTGTTACATTAGATTCACTAGTAGGAGTGAGAAAAACATCACGGGGTGGTGGGCATTGTATGGGTGTGTGTTACATTACATTCACTAGTAGGAGTGAGAAAAACATCACGGGGTGGTGCGCATTGTATGGGTGTGTGTTACATTACATTCACTAGTAGGAGTGAGAAAAACATCACGGGGTGGTGCGCATTGTATGGGTGTGTGTTACATTACATTCACTAGTAGGAGTGAGAAAAACATCACGGGGTGGTGCGCATTGTATGGGTGTGTGTTACATTAGATTCACTAGTAGGAGTGAGAAAAACATCACGGGGTGGTGCGCATTGTATGGGTGTGTGTTACATTAGATTCACTAGTAGGAGTGAGAAAAACATCACGGGGTGGTGCGCATTGTATGGTGTGTGTTACATTAGATTCACTAGTAGGAGTGAGAAAAACATCACGGGGTGGTGCGCATTGTATGGGTGTGTGTTACATTACATTCACTAGTAGGAGTGAGAAAAACATCACGGGGTGGTGCGCATTGTATGGGTGTGTGTTACATTAGATTCACTATTAGGAGTGAGAAAAACATCAGGGGGAGGTGCGCATTGTATGGGTGTGTGTTACATTACATTCACTAGTAGGAGTGAGAAAAACATCACGGGGTGGTGCGCATTGTATGGGTGTGTGTTACATTACATTCACTAGTAGGAGTGAGAAAAACATCACGGAGTGGTGCGCATTGTATGGGTGTGTGTTACATTAGATTCACTAGTAGGAGTGAGAAAAACATCACGGGGTGGTGCGCATTGTATGGGTGTGTGTTACATTAGATTCACTAGTAGGAGTGAGAAAAACATCACGTGGTGGTGCGCATTGTATGGGTGTGTGTTACATTACATTCACTACTAGGAGTGAGAAAAACATCACGGGGTGGTGCGCATTGTATGGGTGTGTGTTATATTACAATCACTAGTAGGAGTGAGAAAAACATCACGGGGTGCTGCACATTGTATGGGTGTGTGTTACATTAGATTCACTAGTAGGAGTGAGAAAAACATCACGGGGTGGTGCGCATTGTATGGGTGTGTGTTACATTAGATTCACTAGTAGGAGTGAGAAAAACATCACGGGGTGGTGCACATTGTATGGGTGTGTGTTACATTACATTCACTAGGAGGAGTGAGAAAAACATCACGGGGTGGTGCGCATTGTATGGGTGTGTGTTACATTAGATTCACTAGTAGGAGTGAGAAAAACATCACGGGGTGGTGCGCATTGTATGGGTGTGTGTTACATTAGATTCACTAGTAGGAGTGAGAAAAACATCACGGGTGGTGCGCATTGTATGGGTGTGTGTTACATTAGATTCACTAGTAGCAGTGAGAAAAACATCACGGGATGGTGCGCATTTTATGGGTGTGTGTTACATTAGATTCACTACTAGTAGTGAGAAAAACATCACGGGGTGGTGTGAATTGGAGGGTCTGAATTAGAATAGGCAGTGAGTGGAAATGTAGGATGGGGAAAAGCACCACGGGGTGGTCAGCATGGGGAGGTCAGGGAACATGCAGTGGCAATGTAGGATAGGTTTCTGAAAAACATCGCCGGGTGGTCCGCATTGTATGGGTGTGTGTTACATTACATTCACTAGTAGGAGTGAGAAAAACATCACGGGGTGGTGCGCATTGTATGGGTGTGTGTTACATTACATTCACTAGTAGGAGTGAGAAAAACATCACGGGTTGGTGCGCATTGTATGGGTGTGTGTTACATTACATTCACTAGTAGGAGTGAGAAAAACATCACGGGGTGGTGCGCATTGTATGGGTGTGTGTTACATTACATTCACTAGTAGGAGTAAGAAAAACATCACGGGGTGGTGCGCATTGTATGGGTGTGTGTTACATTACATTCACTAGTAGGAGTGAGAAAAACATCACGGGGTGGTGCGCATTGTATGGGTGTGTGTTACATTACATTCACTAGTAGGAGTGAGAAAAACATCACGGGGTGGTGCGCATTGTATGCGTGTGTGTTACATTACATTCACTAGTAGGAGTGAGAAAAACATCACGGGGTGGTGCGCATTGTATGGGTGTGTGTTACATTACATTCACTAGTAGGAGTGAGAAAAACCTCACGGGGTGGTGCGCATTGTATGGGTGTGTGTTACATTACATTCACTAGTAGGAGTGAGAAAAACATCACGGGGTGGTGCGCATTGTATGGGTGTGTGTTACATTACATTCACTAGTAGGAGTGAGAAAAACATCACGGGGTTGTGCGCATTGTATGGGTGTGTATTACATTAGATTCACTAGTAGGAGTGAGAAAAACATCACGGGGTGGTGCGCATTGTATGGGTCTGTGTTACATTAGATTCACTAGTAGGAGTGAGAAAAACATCACGGGGTGGTGCGCATTGTATGGGTGTGTGTTACATTAATTCACTAGTAGGAGTGAGAAAAACATCACGGGGTGGTGCGCATTGTATGGGTGTGTGTTACATTAGATTCACTAGTAGGAGTGAGAAAAACATCACGGGGTGGTGCGCATTGTATGGGTGTGTGTTACATTAGATTCACTAGTAGGAGTGAGAAAAACATCATGGGGTGGTGCGCATTGTATGGGTGTGTGTTACATTAGATTCACTAGTAGGAGTGAGAAAAACATCACAAGGTGGTGCGCATTGTATGGGTGTGTGTTACATTAGATTCACTATTAGGATTGAGAAAAACATCACGGGGAGGTGTGCATTGTATGGGTGTGTGTTACATTACATTCACTAGTAGGAGTGAGAAAAACATCACGGGGTGGTGCGCATTGTATGGGTGTGTGTTACATTACATTCACTAGTATGAGTGAGAAAAACATCACGGAGTGGTGCGCATTGTATGGGTGTGTGTTACATTACATTCACTAGTAGGAGTGAGAAAAACATCATGGGGTGGTGCGCATTGTATGGGTGTGTGTTACATTAGATTCACTAGTAGGAGTGAGAAAAACATCACGGGGTGGTGCGCATTGTATGGGTGTGTGTTACATTACATTCACTAGTAGGAGTGAGAAAAACATCACGGGGTGGTGCGCATTGTATGGCTGTGTGTTATATTACAATCACTAGTAGGAGTGAGAAAAACATCACGGGGTGCTGCGCATTGTATGGGTGTGTGTTACATTAGATTCACTAGTAGGAGTGAGAAAAACATCACGGGGTGGTGCGTATTGTATGGGTGTGTGTTACATTACATTCACTAGGAGGAGTGAGAAAAACATCACGGGGTGGTGCGCA
Organism: Cavia porcellus; assembly: GCF_034190915.1. Taxonomy (NCBI): domain Eukaryota; kingdom Metazoa; phylum Chordata; class Mammalia; order Rodentia; family Caviidae; genus Cavia; species Cavia porcellus. Next base: position 1,040,611 of record NW_026947586.1, read on the forward strand.
TTGTATGGGTGTGTGTTACATTAGATTCACTAGTAGGAGTGAGAAAAACATCACGGGGTGGTGCGCATTGTATGGGTGTGTGTTACATTAGATTCACTAGTAGGAGTGAGAAAAACATCACGGGTGGTGCGCATTGTATGGGTGTGTGTTACATTAGATTCACTAGTAGCAGTGAGAAAAACATCACAGGATGGTGCGCATTTTATGGGTGTGTGTTACATTAGATTCACTACTAGTAGTGAGAAAAACATCACGGGGTGGTGTGAATTGGAGGGTCTGAATTAGAATAGGCAGTGAGTGGCAATGTAGGATGGAGAAAAGCACCACGGGGTGGTCAGCATGGGGAGGTCAGGGAACATGCAGTGGCAATGTAGGATAGGTTTCTGAAAAACATCGCGGGGTGGTCGGCATTGTATGGGTGTGTGTTACATTACATTCACTAGTAGGAGTGAGAAAAACATCACGGGGTGGTGCGCATTGTATGGGTGTGTGTTACATTACATTCACTAGTAGGAGTGAGAAAAACATCACGGGGTGGTGCGCATTGTATGGGTGTGTGTTACATTACATTCACTAGTAGGAGTGAGAAAAACATCACGGGGTGGTGCGCATTGTATGGGTGTGTGTTACATTACATTCACTAGTAGGAGTGAGAAAAACATCACGGGGTGGTGCGCATTGTATGGGTGTGTGTTACATTACATTCACTAGTAGGAGTGAGAAAAACATCACGGGGTGGTGCGCATTGTATGGGTGTGTGTTACATTACATTCACTAGTAGGAGTGAGAAAAACATCACGGGGTGGTGCGCATTGTATGCGTGTGTGTTACATTACATTCACTAGTAGGAGTGAGAAAAACATCACGGGGTGGTGCGCATTGTATGGGTGTGTGTTACATTACATTCACTAGTAGGAGTGAGAAAAACATCACGGGGTGGTGCGCATTGTATGGGTGTGTGTTACATTACATTCACTAGTAGGAGTGAGAAAAACATCACGGGGTGGTGCGCATTGTATGGGTGTGTGTTACATTAGATTCACTAGTAGGAGTGAGAAAAACATCACGGGGTGGTGCGCATTGTATGGGTGTGTGTTACATTACATTCACTAGTAGGAGTGAGAAAAACATCACGGGGTGGTGCGCATTGTATGGGTGTGTGTTACATTACATTCACTAGTAGGAGTGAGAAAAACATCATGGGGTGGTGCGCATTGTATGGGTGTGTGTTACATTAGATTCACTAGTAGGAGTGAGAAAAACATCACGGGGTGGTGCGCATTGTATGGGTGTGTGTTACATTAGATTCACTAGTAGGAGTGAGAAAAACATCACGGGGTGGTGCGCATTGTATGGGTGTGTGTTACATTACATTCACTATTAGGAGTGAGAAAAACATCACGTGGTGGTGCGCATTGTATCGGTGTGTGTTACATTACATTCACTACTAGGAGTGAGAAAAACATCACGGGGTGGTGCGCATTGTATGGGTGTGTGTTATATTACAATCACTAGTAGGAGTGAGAAAAACATCACGGGGTGCTGCGCATTGTATGGGTGTGTGTTACATTAGATTCACTAGTAGGAGTGAGAAAAACATCACGGGGTGGTGCGCATTGTATGGGTGTGTGTTACATTACATTCACTAGTAGGAGTGAGAAAAACATCACGGGGTGGTGCGCATTGTATGGGTGTGTGTTACATTACATTCACTAGTAGGAGTGAGAAAAACATCACGGGGTGGTGCGCATTGTATGGGTGTGTGTTACATTAGATTCACTAGTAGGAGTGAGAAAAACATCACGGGATTGTGCGCATTTTATGGGTGTGTGTTACATTAGATTCACTACTAGGAGTGAGAAAAACATCACGGGGTGGTGTGAATTGGAGGGTCTGAATTAGAATAGGCAGTGAGTGGCAATGTAGGATGGAGAAAAGCACCACGGGGTGGTCAGCATGGGGAGGTCAGGCAACATGCAGTGGCAATGTAGGATAGGTTTCTGAAAAACATCGCGGGGTGGTGCGCATTGTATGGGTGTGTGTTACATTAGATTCACTAGTAGGAGTGAGAAAAACATCACGGGGTGGTGCGCATTGTATGGGTGTGTGTTACATTACATTCACTAGTAGGAGTGAGAAAAACATCACGGGGTGGTGCGCATTGTATGGGTGTGTGTTACATTAGATTCACTAGTAGGAGTGAGAAAAACATCACGGGGTGGTGCGCATTGTATGGGTGTGTGTTACATTACATTCACTACTAGGAGTGAGAAAAACATCACGGGGTGGTGCGCATTGTATGGGTGTGTGTTACATTACATTCACTAGTAGGAGTGAGAAAAACATCACGGGGTGGTGCGCATTGTATGGGTGTGTGTTACATTACATTCACTAGTCGGAGTGAGAAAAACATCACGGGGTAGTGCGCATTGTATGGGTGTGTGTTACATTACATTCACTAGTAGGAGTGAGAAAAACATCACGGGGTGGTGCGCATTGTATGGGTGTGTGTTACATTACATACACTAGTAGGAGTGAGAAAAACATCACGGGGTGGTGCGCATTGTATGGGTGTGTGTTACATTACATTCACTAGTAGGAGTGAGAAAAACATCACGGGGTGGTGCGCATTGTAAGGGTGTGTGTTACATTACATTCACTAGTAGGAGTGAGAAAAACATCACGGGGTGGTGCGCATTGTATGGGTGTGTGTTACATTACATTCACTAGTAGGAGTGAGAAAAACATCACGGGGTGGTGCGCATTGTATGGGTGTGTGTTACATTAGATTCACTAGTAGGAGTGAGAAAAACATCACGGGGTAGTGCGCATTGTAAGGGTGTGTGTTACATTACATTCACTAGTAGGAGTGAGAAAAACATCACGGCGTGGTGCGCATTGTATGGGTGTGTGTTACATTACATTCACTAGTAGGAGTGAGAAAAACATCACGGGGTGGTGCGCATTGTATGGGTGTGTGTTACGTTACATTCACTAGTAGGAGTGAGAAAAACATCACGGGGTGGTGCGCATTGTATGGGTGTGTGTTACATTAGATTCACTAGTAGGAGTGAGAAAAATATCACGGGGTGGTGCGCATTGTATGGGTGTGTGTTACATTAGATTCACTAGTAGGAGTGAGAAAAACATCACGGGGTGGTGCGCATTGTATGGGTGTGTGTTACATTACATTCACTAGTAGGTGTGAGAAAAATATCACGGGGTGGTGCGCATTGTATGGGTGTGTGTTACATTACAATCACTAGTAGGAGTGAGAAAAACATCACGGGGTGGTGCGCATTGTATGGGTGTGTGTTACATTAGATTCACTAGTAGGAGTGAGAAAAACATCACGGGGTGGTACGCATTGTATGGGTGTGTGTTACATTAGATTCACTAGTAGGAGTGAGAAAAACATCACGGGGTGGTGCGCATTGTATGGGTGTGTGTTACATTACATTCACTAGTAGGAGTGAGAAAAACATCACGGGGTGGTGCGCATTGTATGGGTGTGTGTTACGTTACATTCACTAGTAGGAGTGAGAAAAACATCACGGGGTGGTGCGCATTGTATGGGTGTGTGTTACATTAGATTCACTAGTAGGAGTGAGAAAAATATCACGGGGTGGTGCGCATTGTATGGGTGTGTGTTACATTAGATTCACTAGTAGGAGTGAGAAAAACATCACGGGGTGGTGCGCATTGTATGGGTGTGTGTTACATTACATTCACTAGTAGGTGTGAAAAAAACATCACGGGGTGGTGCGCATTGTATGGGTGTGTGTTACATTACAATCACTAGTAGGAGTGAGAAAAACATCATGGGGTGGTGCGCATTGTATGGGTGTGTGTTACATTAGATTCACTAGTAGGAGTGAGAAAAACATCACGGGGTGGTACGCATTGTATGGGTGTGTGTTACATTAGATTCACTAGTAGGAGTGAGAAAAACATCACGGGGTGGTGCGCATTGTATGGGTGTGTGTTACATTACATTCACTAGTAGGAGTGAGAAAAACATCACGGGGTGGTGCGCATTGTATGGGTGTGTGTTACATTACATTCACTAGTAGGAGTGAGAAAAACATCACGTGGTGGTGCGCATTGTATGGGTGTGTGTTACATTAGATTCACTAGTATGAGTGAGAAAAACATCACGGGATGGTGCGCATTTTATGGGTGTGTGTTACATTAGATTCATTACTAGGAGTGAGAAAAACATCACGGGGTGGTGCGCATTGTATGGGTGTGTGTTACATTACATTCAGTAATAGGAGTGAGAAAAACATCACGGGGTGGTGCGCATTGTATGGGTGTGTGTTACATTACTTTCACTAGTAGGAGTGAGAAAAACATCACAGGGTGGTGCGCATTGTATGGGTGTGTGTTACATTACATTCACTAGTAGGAGTGAGAAAAACATCACGGGGTGGTGCGCATTGTATGGGTGTGTGTTACATTAGATTCACTAGTATGAGTGAGAAAAACATCACGGGGTGGTGCGCATTGTATGGGTGTGTGTTACATTAGATTCACTAGTAGGAGTGAGAAAAACATCACGGGGTGGTGCGCATTGTATGGGTGTGTGTTACATTAGATTCACTAGTAGGAGTGAGAAAAACATCACGGGGTGGTGCGCATTGTATGGGTGTATGTTACATTACATTCACTAGTAGGAGTGAGAAAAACATCACGGGGTGGTACGCATTGTATGGGTGTGTGTTACATTAGATTCACTAGTAGGAGTGAGAAAAACATCACGGGGTGGTGCGCATTGTATGGGTGTGTGTTACATTACATTCACTAGTAGGAGTGAGAAAAACATCACGTGGTGGTGCGCATTGTATGGGTGTGTGTTACATTAGATTCACTAGTATGAGTGAGAAAAACATCACGGGATGGTGCGCATTTTATGGGTGTGTGTTACATTAGATTCATTACTAGGAGTGAGAAAAACATCACGGGGTGGTGCGCATTGTATGGGTGTGTGTTACATTACATTCACTAATAGGAGTGAGAAAAACATCACGGGGTGGTGCGCATTGTATGGGTGTGTGTTACATTACTTTCACTAGTAGGAGTGAGAAAAACATCACAGGGTGGTGCGCATTGTATGGGTGTGTGTTACATTACATTCACTAGTAGGAGTGAGAAAAACATCACGGGCTGGTGCGCATTGTATGGGTGTGTGTTACATTACATTCACTAGTAGGAGTGAGAAAAACATCACGGGGTGGTGCGCATTGTATGGGTGTGTGTTACATTAGATTCACTAGTAGGAGTGAGAAAAACATCACGGGGTGGTGCGCATTGTATGGGTGTGTGTTACATTAGATTCACTAGTAGGAGTGAGAAAAACATCACGGAGTGGTGCGCATTGTATGGGTGTGTGTTATATTACAATCACTAGTAGGAGTGAGAAAAACATCACGGGGTGCTGCGCATTGTATGGGTGTGTGTTACATTACATTCACTAGTAGGAGTGAGAAAAACATCACGGGGTGGTGCGCATTTTATGGGTGTGTGTTACATTACATTCACTAGTAGGAGTGAGAAAAACATCAAGGGGTGTGTGTTACATTACATTCACTAGTAGGAGTGAGAAAAACATCACGGGGTGGTGCGCATTGTATGGGTGTGTGTTACATTAGATTCACTAGTAGGAGTGAGAAAAACATCACGGGATGGTGCGCATTTTATGGGTGTGTGTTACATTAGATTCACTACTAGGAGTGAGAAAAACATCACGGGGTGGTGTGAATTGGAGGGTCTGAATTAGAATAGACAGTGAGTGGCAATGTAGGATGGAGAAAAGCACCACGGGGTGGTCAGCATGGGGAGGTCAGGGAACATGAAGTGGCAATGTAGGATAGGTTTCTGAAAAACATCGCAGGGTGGTGCGCATTGTATGGGTGTGTGTTACAATAGATTCACTAGTAGGAGTGAGAAAAACATCACGGGGTGGTGCGCATTGTATGGGTGTGTGTTACATTACATTCACTAATAGGAGTGAGAAAAACATCACGGGGTGGTGCGCATTGTATGGGTGTGTGTTACATTACATTCACTAGTAGGAGTGAGAAAAACATCACGGGGTGGTGCGCATTGTATGGGTGTGTGTTACATTACATTCACTAGTAGGAGTGAGAAAAACATCACGGGGTGGTGCGCATTGTATGGGTGTGTGTTACATTAGATTCACTAGTAGGAGTGAGAAAAACATCACGGGGTGGTGCGCATTGTATGGATGTGTGTTACATTACATTCACTAGTAGGAGTGAGAAAAACATCACGGGGTGGTGCGCATTGTATGGGTGTGTGTTACATTACATTCACTAGTAGGAGTGAGAAAAACATCACGGGGTGGTGCGCATTGTATGGGTGTGTGTTACATTAGATTCACTAGTAGGAGTGAGAAAAACATCACGGGGTGGTGCGCATTGTATGGGTGTGTGTTACATTAGATTCACTAGTAGGAGTGAGAAAAACATCACGGGGTGGTGCGCATTGTATGGGTGTGTGTTACATTAGATTCACTAGTAGGAGTGAGAAAAACATCACGGGGTGGTGCGCATTGTATGGGTGTGTGTTACATTACATTCACTATTAGGAGTGAGAAAAACATCACGGGGAGGTGCGCATTGTATGGGTGTGTGTTACATTACATTCACTAGTAGGAGTGAGAAAAACATCACGGGGTGGTGCGCATTGTATGGGTGTGTGTTACATTAGATTCACTAGTAGGAGTGAGAAAAACATCACGGGGTGGTGCGCATTGTATGGGTGTGTGTTACATTAGATTCACTAGTAGGAGTGAGAAAAACATCACGGAGTGGTGCGCATTGTATGGGTGTGTGTTATATTACAATCACTAGTAGGAGTGAGAAAAACATCACGGGGTGCTGCGCATTGTATGGGTGTGTGTTACATTACATTCACTAGTAGGAGTGAGAAAAATATCACGGGGTGGTGCGCATTTTATGGGTGTGTGTTACATTACATTCATTAGTAGGAGTGAGAAAAACATCAAGGGGTGTGTGTTACATTACATTCACTAGTAGGAGTGAGAAAAACATCACGGGGTGGTGCGCATTGTATGGGTGTGTGTTACATTAGATTCACTAGTAGGAGTGAGAAAAACATCACGGGATGGTGCGCATTTTATGGGTGTGTGTTACATTAGATTCACTACTAGGAGTGAGAAAAACATCACGGGGTGGTGTGAATTGGAGGGTCTGAATTAGAATAGACAGTGAGTGGCAATGTAGGATGGAGAAAAGCACCACGGGGTGGTCAGCATGGGGAGGTCAGGGAACATGAAGTGGCAATGTAGGATAGGTTTCTGAAAAACATCGCAGGGTGGTGCGCATTGTATGGGTGTGTGTTACAATAGATTCATTAGTAGGAGTGAGAAAAACATCACGGGGTGGTGCGCATTGTATGGGTGTGTGTTACATTACATTCACTAATAGGAGTGAGAAAAACATCACGGGGTGGTGCGCATTGTATGGGTGTGTGTTACATTACATTCACTAGTAGGAGTGAGAAAAACATCACAGGGTGGTGCGCATTGTATGGGTGTGTGTTACATTACATTCACTAGTAGGAGTGAGAAAAACATCACGGGGTGGCGCGCATTGTATGTGTGTGTGTTACATTACATTCACTAGTAGGAGTGAGAAAAACATCACGGGGTGGTGCGCATTGTATGGGTGTGTGTTACATTACATTCACTAGTAGGAGTGAGAAAAACATCACGGGGTGGTGCGCATTGTATGGGTGTGTGTTACATTAGATTCACTATTAGGAGTGAGAAAAACATCACGGGGTGGTGCGCATTGTATGGGTGTGTGTTACATTACATTCACTAGTAGGAGTGAGAAAAACATCACGGGGTGGTGCGCATTATATGGGTGTGTGTTACATTACATTCACTAGTAGGAGTGAGAAAAACATCACGGGGTGGTGCGCATTGTATGGGTGTGTGTTACATTAGATTCACTAGTAGGAGTGAGAAAAACATCACGGGGTGGTGCGCATTGTATGGGTGTGTGTTACATTAGATTCACTAGTAGGAGTGAGAAAAACATCACGGGGTGGTGCGCATTGTATGGGTGTGTGTTACATTAGATTCACTAGTAGGAGTGAGAAAAACATCACGGGGTGGTGCGCATTGTATGGGTGTGTGTTACATTACATTCACTAGTAGGAGTGAGAAAAACATCACGGGGAGGTGCGCATTGTATGGGTGTGTGTTACATTACATTCACTAGTAGGAGTGAGAAAAACATCATGGGGTGGTGCGCATTGTATGGGTGTGTGTTACATTACATTCACTAGTAGGAGTGAGAAAAACATCACGGGGTGGTGCGCATTGTATGGGTGTGTGTTACATTAGATTCACTAGTAGGAGTGAGAAACACATCACGTGGTGGTGCGCATTGTATCGGTGTGTGTTACATTACATTCACTACTAGGAGTGAGAAAAACATCACGGGGTGGTGCGCATTGTATGGGTGTGTGTTATATTACAATCACTAGTAGGAGTGATAAAAACATCACGGGGTGCTGCGCATTGTATGGGTGTGTGTTACATTAGATTCACTAGTAGGAGTGAGAAAAACATCACGGGGTGGTGCGCATTGTATGGGTGTGTGTTACATTACATTCACTAGTAGGAGTGAGAAAAACATCACGGGGTGGTGCGCATTGTATGGGTGTGTGTTACATTACATTCACTAGTAGGAGTGAGAAAAACATCACGGGGTGGTGCGCATTGTATGGGTGTGTGTTACATTAGATTCACTAGTAGGAGTGAGAAAAACATCACGGGATTGTGCGCATTTTATGGGTGTGTGTTACATTAGATTCACTACTAGGAGTGAGAAAAACATCACGGGGTGGTGTGAATTGGAGGGTCTGAATTAGAATAGGCAGTGAGTGGCAATGTAGGATGGAGAAAAGCACCACGGGGTGGTCAGCATGGGGAGGTCAGGCAACATGCAGTGGCAATGTAGGATAGGTTTCTGAAAAACATCGCGGGGTGGTGCGCATTGTATGGGTGTGTGTTACATTAGATTCACTAGTAGGAGTGAGAAAAACATCACGGGGTGGTGCGCATTGTATGGGTGTGTGTTACATTACATTCACTAGTAGGAATGAGAAAAACATCACGGGGTGGTGCGCATTGTATGGGTGTGTGTTACATTAGATTCACTAGTAGGAGTGAGAAAAACATCACGGGGTGGTGCGCATTGTATGGGTGTGTGTTACATTACATTCACTACTAGGAGTGAGAAAAACATCACGGGGTGGTGCGCATTGTATGGGTGTGTGTTACATTACATTCACTAGTAGGAGTGAGAAAAACATCACGGGGTGGTGCGCATTGTATGGGTGTGTGTTACATTACATTCACTAGTAGGAGTGAGAAAAACATCACGGGGTAGTGCGCATTGTATGGGTGTGTGTTACATTACATTCACTAGTAGGAGTGAGAAAAACATCACGGGGTGGTGCGCATTGTATGGGTGTGTGTTACATTACATACACTAGTAGGAGTGAGAAAAACATCACGGGGTGGTGCGCATTGTATGGGTGTGTGTTACATTACATTCACTAGTAGGAGTGAGAAAAACATCACGGGGTGGTGCGCATTGTAAGGGTGTGTGTTACATTACATTCACTAGTAGGAGTGAGAAAAACATCACGGGGTGGTGCGCATTGTATGGGTGTGTGTTACATTACATTCACTAGTAGGAGTGAGAAAAACATCACGGGGTGGTGCGCATTGTATGGGTGTGTGTTACATTACATTCACTAGTAGGAGTGAGAAAAACATCACGGGGTGGTGCGCATTGTATGGGTGTGTGTTACATTACATTCACTAGTAGGAGTGAGAAAAACATCACGGCGTGGTGCGCATTGTATGGGTGTGTGTTACATTACATTCACTAGTAGGAGTGAGAAAAACATCACGGGGTGGTGCGCATTGTATGGGTGTGTGTTACATTAGATTCACTAGTAGGAGTGAGAAAAACATCACGGGGTGGTGCGCATTGTATGGCTGTGTGTTACATTAGATTCACTAGTAGGAGTGAGAAAAACATCACGGGGTGGTGCGCATTGTATGGGTGTGTGTTACATTACATTCACTAGTAGGTGTGAGAAAAACATCACGGGGTGGTGCGCATTGTATGGGTGTGTGTTACATTACAATCACTAGTAGGAGTGAGAAAAACATCACGGGGTGGTGCGCATTGTATGGGTGTGTGTTACATTAGATTCACTAGTAGGAGTGAGAAAAACATCACGGGGTGGTACGCATTGTATGGGTGTGTGTTACATTAGATTCACTAGTAGGAGTGAGAAAAACATCACGGGGTGGTGCGCATTGTATGGGTGTGTGTTACATTACATTCACTAGTAGGAGTGAGAAAAACATCACGGGGTGGTGCGCATTGTATGGGTGTGTGTTACATTACATTCACTAGTAGGAGTGAGAAAAACATCACGTGGGGGTGCGCATTGTATGGGTGTGTGTTACATTAGATTCACTAGTATGAGTGAGAAAAACATCACGGGATGGTGCGCATTTTATGGGTGTGTGTTACATTAGATTCATTACTAGGAGTGAGAAAAACATCACGGGGTGGTGCGCATTGTATGGGTGTGTGTTACATTACATTCACTAATAGGAGTGAGAAAAACATCACGGGGTGGTGCGCATTGTATGGGTGTGTGTTACATTACTTTCACTAGTAGGAGTGAGAAAAACATCACAGGGTGGTGCGCATTGTATGGGTGTGTGTTACATTACATTCACTAGTAGGAGTGAGAAAAACATCCCGGGGTGGTGCGCATTGTATGGGTGTGTGTTACATTACATTCACTAGTAGGAGTGAGAAAAACATCACGGGCTGGTGCGCATTGTATGGGTGTGTGTTACATTACATTCACTAGTAGGAGTGAGAAAAACATCACGGGGTGGTGCGCATTGTATGGGTGTGTGTTACATTAGATTCACTAGTAGGAGTGAGAAAAACATCACGGGGTGGTGCGCATTGTATGGGTGTGTGTTACATTAGATTCACTAGTAGGAGTGAGAAAAACATCACGGAGTGGTGCGCATTGTATGGGTGTGTGTTATATTACAATCACTAGTAGGAGTGAGAAAAACATCACGGGGTGCTGCGCATTGTATGGGTGTGTGTTACATTACATTCACTAGTAGGAGTGAGAAAAACATCACGGGGTGGTGCGCATTTTATGGGTGTGTGTTACATTACATTCACTAGTAGGAGTGAGAAAAACATCAAGGGGTGTGTGTTACATTACATTCACTAGTAGGAGTGAGAAAAACATCACGGGGTGGTGCGCATTGTATGGGTGTGTGTTACATTAGATTCACTAGTAGGAGTGAGAAAAACATCACGGGATGGTGCGCATTTTATGGGTGTGTGTTACATTAGATTCACTACTAGGAGTGAGAAAAACATCACGGGGTGGTGTGAATTGGAGGGTCTGAATTAGAATAGACAGTGAGTGGCAATGTAGGATGGAGAAAAGCACCACGGGGTGGTCAGCATGGGGAGGTCAGGGAACATGAAGTGGCAATGTAGGATAGGTTTCTGAAAAACATCGCAGGGTGGTGCGCATTGTATGGGTGTGTGTTACAATAGATTCACTAGTAGGAGTGAGAAAAACATCACGGGGTGGTGCGCATTGTATGGGTGTGTGTTACATTACATTCACTAATAGGAGTGAGAAAAACATCACGGGGTGGTGCGCATTGTATGGGTGTGTGTTACATTACATTCACTAGTAGGAGTGAGAAAAACATCACGGGGTGGTGCGCATTGTATGGGTGTGTGTTACATTACATTCACTAGTAGGAGTGAGAAAAACATCACGGGGTGGTGCGCATTGTATGGGTGTGTGTTACATTACATTCACTAGTAGGAGTGAGAAAAACATCACGGGGTGGTGCGCATTGTATGGGTGTGTGTTACATTACATTCACTAGTAGGAGTGAGAAAAACATCACGGGGTGGTGCGCATTGTATGGGTGTGTGTTACATTAGATTCACTAGTAGGAGTGAGAAAAACATCACGGGGTGGTGCGCATTGTATGGGTGTGTGTTACATTACATTCACTAGTAGGAGTGAGAAAAACATCACGGGGTGGTGCGCATTGTATGGGTGTGTGTTACATTACATTCACTAGTAGGAGTGAGAAAAACATCACGGGGTGGTGCGCATTGTATGAGTGTGTGTTACATTACATTCACTAGTAGGAGTGAGAAAAACATCACGGGGTGGTGCGCATTGTATGGGTGTGTGTTACATTACATTCACTAGTAGGAGTGAGAAAAACATCACGGGGTGGTGCGCATTGTATGGGTGTGTGTTACATTAGATTCACTAGTAGGAGTGAGAAAAACATCACGGGGTGGTGCGCATTGTATGGGTGTGTGTTACATTACATTCACTAGTAGGAGTGAGAAAAACATCACGGGGTGGTGCGCATTGTATGGGTGTGTGTTACATTACATTCACTAGTAGGAGTGAGAAAAACATCACGGGGTGGTGCGCATTGTATGAGTGTGTGTTACATTACATTCACTAGTAGGAGTGAGAAAAACATCACGGGGTGGTGCGCATTGTATGGGTGTGTGTTACATTACATTCACTAGTAGGAGTGAGAAAAACATCACGGGGTGGTGCGCATTGTATGGGTGTGTGTTACATTACATTCACTAGTAGGAGTGAGAAAAACATCACGGGGTGGTGCGCATTGTATGGGTGTGTGTTACATTAGATTCACTAGTAGGAGTGAGAAAAACATCACGGGGTGGTGCGCATTTTATGGGTGTGTGTTACATTAGATTCACTAGTAGGAGTGAGAAAAACATCACGGGGTGGTGCGCATTGTATGGGTGTGTGTTACATTAGATTCACTAGGAGGAGTGAGAAAAACATCACGGGGTGGTGCGCATTGTATGGGTGTGTGTTACATTAGATTCACTAGTAGGAGTGAGAAAAACATCACGGGGTGGTGCGCATTGTATGGGTGTGTGTTACATTAGATTCACTAGTAGGAGTGAGAAAAACATCACGGGGTGGTGCGCATTGTATGGGTGTGTGTTACATTACATTCACTAGTAGGAGTGAGAAAAACATCACGGGGTGGTGCGCATTGTATGGGTGTGTGTTACATTACATTCACTAGTAGGAGTGAGAAAAACATCACGTGGTGGTGCGCATTGTATGGGTGTGTGTTACATTAGATTCACTAGTATGAGTGAGAAAAACATCACGGGATGGTGCGCATTTTATGGGTGTGTGTTACATTAGATTCATTACTAGGAGTGAGAAAAACATCACGGGGTGGTGCGCATTGTATGGGTGTGTGTTACATTAGATTCACTAGTAGGAGTGAGAAAAACATCATGGGGTGGTGCGCATTGTATGGGTGTGTGTTACATTACATTCACTAGTAGGAGTGAGAAAAACATCACGGGGTGGTGCGCATTGTATGGGTGTGTGTTACATTACATTCACTAGTAGGAGTGAGAAAAACATCACGGCGTGGTGCGCATTGTATGGGTGTGTGTTACATTACATTCACTAGTAGGAGTGAGAAAAACATCACGGGGTGGTGCGCATTGTATGGGTGTGTGTTACGTTACATTCACTAGTAGGAGTGAGAAAAACATCACGGGGTGGTGCGCATTGTATGGGTGTGTGTTACATTAGATTCACTAGTAGGAGTGAGAAAAACATCACGGGGTGGTGCGCATTGTATGGGTGTGTGTTACATTAGATTCACTAGTAGGAGTGAGAAAAACATCACGGGGTGGTGCACATTGTATGGGTGTGTGTTACATTACATTCACTAGTAGGTGTAAGAAAAACATCACGGGGTGGTGCGCATTGTATGGGTGTGTGTTACATTACAATCACTAGTAGGAGTGAGAAAAACATCACGGGGTGGTGCGCATTGTATGGGTGTGTGTTACATTAGATTCACTAGTAGGAGTGAGAAAAACATCACGGGGTGGTACGCATTGTATGGGTGTGTGTTACATTAGATTCACTAGTAGGAGTGAGAAAAACATCACGGGGTGGTGCGCATTGTATGGGTGTGTGTTACATTACATTCACTAGTAGGAGTGAGAAAAACATCACGGGGTGGTGCGCATTGTATGGGTGTGTGTTACATTACATTCACTAGTAGGAGTGAGAAAAACATCACGTGGTGGTGCGCATTGTATGGGTGTGTGTTACATTAGATTCACTAGTATGAGTGAGAAAAACATCACGGGATGGTGCGCATTTTATGGGTGTGTGTTACATTAGATTCATTACTAGGAGTGAGAAAAACATCACGGGGTGGTGCGCATTGTATGGGTGTGTGTTACATTACATTCACTAATAGGAGTGAGAAAAACATCATGGGGTGGTGCGCATTGTATGGGTGTGTGTTACATTACATTCACTAGTAGGAGTGAGAAAAACATCACGGGGTGGTGCGCATTGTATGGGTGTGTGTTACATTACTTTCACTAGTAGGAGTGAGAAAAACATCACAGGGTGGTGCGCATTGTATGGGTGTGTGTTACATTACATTCACTAGTAGGAGTGAGAAAAACATCCCGGGGTGGTGCGCATTGTATGGGTGTATGTTACATTACATTCACTAGTAGGAGTGAGAAAAACATCACGGGCTGGTGCGCATTGTATGGGTGTGTGTTACATTACATTCACTAGTAGGAGTGAGAAAAACATCACGGGGTGGTGCGCATTGTATGGGTGTGTGTTACATTACATTCACTAGTAGGAGTGAGAAAAACATCACGGGGTGGTGTGCATTGTATGGGTGTGTGTTACATGAGATTCACTAGTAGGAGTGAGAAAAACATCACGGGGTGGTGCGCATTGTATGGGTGTGTGTTACATTAGATTCACTAGTAGGAGTGAGAAAAACATCACGGAGTGGTGCGCATTGTATGGGTGTGTGTTATATTACAATCACTAGTAGGAGTGAGAAAAACATCACGGGGTGCTGCGCATTGTATGGGTGTGTGTTACATTACATTCACTAGTAGGAGTGAGAAAAACATCACGGGGTGGTGCGCATTATATGGGTGTGTGTTACATTACATTCACTAGTAGGAGTGAGAAAAACATCAAGGGGTGTGTGTTACATTACATTCACTAGTAGGAGTGAGAAAAACATCACGGGGTGGTGCGCATTGTATGGGTGTGTGTTACATTAGATTCACTAGTAGGAGTGAGAAAAACATCACGGGATGGTGCGCATTTTATGGGTGTGTGTTACATTAGATTCACTACTAGGAGTGAGAAAAACATCACGGGGTGGTGTGAATTGGAGGGTCTGAATTAGAATAGACAGTGAGTGGCAATGTAGGATGGAGAAAAGCACCACGGTGTGGTCAGCATGGGGAGGTCAGGGAACATGAAGTGGCAATGTAGGATAGGTTTCTGAAAAACATCGCAGGGTGGTGCGCATTGTATGGGTGTGTGTTACAATAGATTCACTAGTAGGAGTGAGAAAAACATCACGGGGTGGTGCGCATTGTATGGGTGTGTGTTACATTACATTCACTAGTAGGAGTGAGAAAAACATCACGGGGTGGTGCGCATTGTATGGGTGTGTGTTACATTACATTCACTAGTAGGAGTGAGAAAAACATCACGGGGTGGTGCGCATTGTATGGGTGTGTGTTACATTACATTCACTAGTAGGAGTGAGAAAAACATCACGGGGTGGTGCGCATTGTATGGGTGTGTGTTACATTACATTCACTAGTAGGAGTGAGAAAAACATCACGGGGTGGTGCGCATTGTATGGGTGTGTGTTACATTACATTCACTAGTAGGAGTGAGAAAAACATCACGGGGTGGTGCGCATTGTATGGGTGTGTGTTACATTAGATTCACTAGTAGGAGTGAGAAAAACATCACGGGGTGGTGCGCATTGTATGGGTGTGTGTTACATTACATTCACTAGTAGGAGTGAGAAAAACATCACGGGGTGGTGCGCATTGTATGGGTGTGTGTTACATTACATTCACTAGTAGGAGTGAGAAAAACATCACGGGGTGGTGCGCATTGTATGAGAGTGTGTTACATTACATTCACTAGTAGGAGTGAGAAAAACATCACGGGGTGGTGCGCATTGTATGGGTGTGTGTTACATTACATTCACTAGTAGGAGTGAGAAAAACATCACGGGGTGGTGCGCATTGTATGGGTGTGTGTTACATTACATTCACTAGTAGGAGTGAGAAAAACATCACGGGGTGGTGCGCATTGTATGGGTGTGTGTTACATTACATTCACTAGTAGGAGTGAGAAAAACATCACGGGGTGGTGCGCATTGTATGGGTGTGTGTTACATTACATTCACTAGTAGGAGTGAGAAAAACATCACGGGGTGGTGCGCATTGTATGGGTGTGTGTTACATTAGATTCACTAGTAGGAGTGAGAAAAACATCACGGGGTGGTGCGCATTTTATGGGTGTGTGTTACATTAGATTCACTAGTAGGAGTGAGAAAAACATCACGGGGTGGTGCGCATTGTATGGGTGTGTGTTACATTAGATTCACTAGTAGGAGTGAGAAAAACATCACGGGGTGGTGCGCATTGTATGGGTGTGGGTTACATTAGATTCACTAGTAGGAGTGAGAAAAACATCACGGGGTGGTGCGCATTGTATGGGTGTGTGTTACATTAGATTCACTAGTAGGAGTGAGAAAAACATCACGGGGTGGTGCGCATTGTATGGGTGTGTGTTACATTACATTCACTAGTAGGAGTGAGAAAAACATCACGGGGTGGTGCGCATTGTATGGGTGTGTGTTACATTACATTCACTAGTAGGAGTGAGAAAAACATCACGTGGTGGTTCGCATTGTATGGGTGTGTGTTACATTAGATTCACTAGTATGAGTGAGAAAAACATCACGGGATGGTGCGCATTTTATGGGTGTGTGTTACATTAGATTCATTACTAGGAGTGAGAAAAACATCACGGGGTGCTGCGCATTGTATGGGTGTGTGTTACATTAGATTCACTAGTAGGAGTGAGAAAAACATCATGGGGTGGTGCGCATTGTATGGGTGTGTATTACATTACATTCACTAGTAGGAGTGAGAAAAACATCACGGGGTGGTGCGCATTGTATGGGTGTGTGTTACATTACTTTCACTAGTAGGAGTGAGAAAAACATCACAGGGTGGTGCGCATTGTATGGGTGTGTGTTACATTACATTCACTAGTAGGAGTGAGAAAAACATCACGGGGTGGTGCGCATTGTATGGGTGTGTGTTACATTACATTCACTAGTAGGAGTGAGAAAAACATCACGGGCTGGTGCGCATTGTATGGGTGTGTGTTACATTACATTCACTAGTAGGAGTGAGAAAAACATCACGGGGTGGTGCGCATTGTATGGGTGTGTGTTACATTACATTCACTAGTAGGAGTGAGAAAAACATCACGGGGTGGTGCGCATTGTATGGGTGTGTGTTACATTAGATTCACTAGTAGGAGTGAGAAAAACATCACGGGGTGGTGCGCATTGTATGGGTGTGTGTTACATTAGATTCACTAGTAGGAGTGAGAAAAACATCACGGAGTGGTGCGCATTGTATGGGTGTGTGTTATATTACAATCACTAGTAGGAGTGAGAAAAACATCACGGGGTCCTGCACATTGTATGGGTGTGTGTTACATTACATTCACTAGTAGGAGTGAGAAAAACATCACGGGGTGGTGCGCATTT
The DNA here is from genome assembly GCF_034190915.1 of Cavia porcellus. Classification (NCBI taxonomy): domain Eukaryota; kingdom Metazoa; phylum Chordata; class Mammalia; order Rodentia; family Caviidae; genus Cavia; species Cavia porcellus. Next base: position 1,058,426 of record NW_026947586.1, read on the forward strand.
TATGGGTGTGTGTTACATTACATTCACTAGTAGGAGTGAGAAAAACATCAAGGGGTGTGTGTTACATTACATTCACTAGTAGGAGTGAGAAAAACATCACGGGGTGGTGCGCATTGTATGGGTGTGTGTTACATTAGATTCACTAGTAGGAGTGAGAAAAACATCACGGGATGGTGCGCATTTTATGGGTGTGTGTTACATTAGATTCACTACTAGGAGTGAGAAAAACATCACGGGGTGGTGTGAATTGGAGGGTCTGAATTAGAATAGGCAGTGAGTGGCAATGTAGGATGGAGAAAAGCACCACGGGGTGGTCAGCATGGGGAGGTCAGGGAACATGAAGTGGCAATGTAGGATAGGTTTCTGAAAAACATCGCGGGGTGGTGCGCATTGTATGGGTGTGTGTTACAATAGATTCACTAGTAGGAGTGAGAAAAACATAACGGGGTGGTGCGCATTGTATGGGTGTGTGTTACATTACATTCACTAGTAGGAGTGAGAAAAACATCACGGGGTGGTGCGCATTGTATGGGTGTGTGTTACATTACATTCACTAGTAGGAGTGAGAAAAACATCACGGGGTTTTGCGCATTGTATGGGTGTGTGTTACATTACATTCACTAGTAGGAGTGAGAAAAACATCACGGGGTGGTGCGCATTGTATGGGTGTGTGTTACATTACATTCACTAGTAAGAGTGAGAAAAACATCACGGGGTGGTGCGCATTGTATGGGTGTGTGTTACATTACATTCACTAGTAGGAGTGAGAAAAACATCACGGGGTGGTGCGCATTGTATGGGTGTGTGTTACATTAGATTCACTAGTAGGAGTGAGAAAAACATCACGGGGTGGTGCGCATTGTATGGGTGTGTGTTACATTACATTCACTAGTAGGAGTGAGAAAAACATCACGGGGTGGTGCGCATTGTATGGGTGTGTGTTACATTACATTCACTAGTAGGAGTGAGAAAAACATCACGGGGTGGTGCGCATTGTATGGGTGTGTGTTACATTACATTCACTAGTAGGAGTGAGAAAAACATCACGGGGTGGTGCGCATTGTATGGGTGTGTGTTACATTACATTCACTAGTAGGAGTGAGAAAAACATCACGGGGTGGTGCGCATTGTATGGGTGTGTGTTACATTAGATTCACTAGTAGGAGTGAGAAAAACATCACGGGGTGGTGCGCATTGTATGGGTGTGTGTTACATTACATTCACCATTAGGAGTGAGAAAAACATCATGGGGTGGTGCGCATTGTATGGGTGTGTGTTACATTACATTCACTAGTAACAGTGAGAAAAACATCACGGGGTGGTGCGCATTGTATGGGTGTGTGTTACATTAGATTCACTAGTAGGAGTGAGAAAAACATCACGGGGTGGTGCGCATTTTATGGGTGTGTGTTACATTAGATTCACTAGTAGGAGTGAGAAAAACATCACGGGGTGGTGCGCATTGTATGGGTGTGTGTTACATTAGATTCACTAGGAGGAGTGAGAAAAACATCACGGGGTGGTGCGCATTGTATGGGTGTGTGTTACATTAGATTCAATAGTAGGAGTGAGAAAAACATCACGGGGTGGTGCGCATTGTATGGGTGTGTGTTACATTAGATTCACTAGTAGGAGTGAGAAAAACATCACGGGGTGGTGCGCATTGTATGGGTGTGTGTTACATTAGATTCAATAGTAGGAGTGAGAAAAACATCACGGGGTGGTGCGCATTGTATGGGTTTGTGTTACATTAGATTCACTAGTAGGAGTGAGAAAAACATCACGGGGAGGTGCGCATTGTATGGGTGTGTGTTACATTACATTCACTGGTAGGAGTGAGAAAAACATCACGGGGTGGTGCGCATTGTATGGGTGTGTGTTACATTATATTCACTAGTAGGAGTGAGAAAAACATCACGGAGTGGTGCGCATTGTATGGGTGTGTGTTACATTACATTCACTAGTAGGAGTGAGAAAAACATCACGGGGTGGTGCGCATTGTATGGGTGTGTGTTACATTAGATTCACTAGTAGGAGTGAGAAAAACATCACGGGGTGGTGCGCATTGTATGGGTGTGTGTTACATTACATTCACTAGTAGGAGTGAGAAAAACATCACGGGGTGGTGGGCATTGTATGGGTGTGTGTTACATTAGATTCACTACTAGGAGTGAGAAATACATCACGGGGAGGTGCGCATTGTATGGGTGTGTGTTACATTAGATTCACTAGTAGGAGTGAGAAAAACATCACGGGGTGGTGCGCATTGTATGGGTGTGTGTTACATTACATTCACTATTAGGAGTGAGAAAAACAACACGGGGAGGTGCGCATTGTATGGGTGTGTGTTACATTACATTCACTAGTAGGAGTGAGAAAAACATCATGGGGTGGTGCGCATTGTATGGGTGTGTGTTACATTACATTCACTAGTAGGAGTGAGAAAAACATCACGGAGTGGTGCGCATTGTATGGGTGTGTGTTACATTAGATTCACTAGTAGGAGTGAGAAAAACATCACGGGGTGGTGCGCATTGTATGGGTGTGTGTTACATTAGATTTACTAGTAGGAGTGAGAAAAACATCACGTGGTGGTGCGCATTGTATGGGTGTGTGTTACATTACATTCACTACTAGGAGTGAGAAAAACATCACGGGGTGTTGCGCATTGTATTGGTGTGTGTTATATTACAATCACTAGTAGGAGTGAGAAAAACATCACGGGGTGCTGCGCATTGTATGGGTGTGTGTTACATTAGATTCACTAGTAGGAGTGAGAAAAACATCACGGGGTGGTGCGCATTGTATGGGTGTGTGTTACATTAGATTCACTAGTAGGAGTGAGAAAAACATCACGGGGTGGTGCGCATTGTATGGGTGTGTGTTACATTACATTCACTCGTAGGAGTGAGAAAAACATCACGGGGTGGTGCGCATTGTATGGGTGTGTGTTACATTAGATTCACTAATAGGAGTGAGAAAAACATCACGGGGTGGTGCGCATTGTATGGGTGTGTGTTACATTAGATTCACTAGTAGGAGTGAGAAAAACATCACGGGATGGTGCGCATTTTATGGGTGTGTGTTACATTAGATTCACTACTAGGAGTGAGAAAAACATCACGGGGTGGTGTGAATTGGAGGGTCTGAATTAGAATCGGCAGTGAGTGGCAATGTAGGATGGAGAAAAGCACCACGGGGTGGTCAGCATGGGGAGGTCAGGCAACATGCAGTGGCAATGTAGGATAGGTTTCTGAAAAACATCGCGGGGTGGTGCGCATTGTATGGGTGTGTTTTACATTAGATTCACTAGTAGGAGTGAGAAAAACATCACGGGGTGGTGCGCATTGTATGGCTGTGTGTTACATTACATTCACTAGTAGGAGTGAGAAAAACATCACGGGGTGGTGCGCATTGTATGCGTGTGTGTTACATTACATTCACTAGTAGGAGTGAGAAAAACATCACGGGGTGGTGCGCATCGTATGGGTGTGTGTTACATTACATTCACTAGTAGGAGTGAGAAAAACATCACGGGGTGGTGCGCATTGTATGGGTGTGTGTTACATTACATTCACTAGTAAGAGTGAGAAAAACATCACGGGGTGGTGCGCATTGTATGGGTGTGTGTTACATTACATTCACTAGTAGGAGTGAGAAAAACATCACGGGGTGGTGCGCATTGTATGGGTGTGCGTTACATTACATTCACTAGTAGGAGTGAGAAAAACATCACGGGGTGGTGCGCATTGTATGGGTGTGTGTTACATTACATTCACTAGTAGGAGTGAGAAAAACATCACGGGGTGGTGCCCATTGTATGGGTGTGTGTTACATTACATTCACTAGTAGGAGTGAGAAAAACATCACGGGGTGGTGCGCATTGTATGGGTGTGTGTTACATTACATTGAATAGTAGGAGTGAGAAAAACATCACGGGGTGGTGCGCATTGTATGGGTGTGTGTTACATTACATTCACTAGTAGGAGTGAGAAAAACATCACGGGGTGGTGCGCATTGTATGGGTGTGTGTTACATTACATTCACTAGTAGGAGTGAGAAAAACATCACGGGGTGGTGCGCATTGTATGGGTGTGTGTTACATTACATTCACTAGTAGGAGTGAGAAAAACATCACGGGGTTGTGCGCATTGTATGGGTGTGTGTTACATTAGATTCACTAGTAGGAGTGAGAAAAACATCACGGGGTTGTGCGCATTGTATGGGTGTGTGTTACATTAGATTCACTAGTAGGAGTGAGAAAAACATCACGGGGTGGTGCGCATTGTATGGGTGTGTGTTACATTAATTCACTAGTAGGAGTGAGAAAAACATCACGGGGTGGTGCGCATTGTATGGGTGTGTGTTACATTACATTCACTAGTAGGAGTGAGAAAAACATCACGGGGTGGTGCGCATTGTATGGGTGTGTGTTACATTAGATTCACTAGTAGGAGTGAGAAAAACATCACGGGGTGGTGCGCATTGTATGGGTGTGTGTTACATTACATTCACTAGTAGGAGTGAGAAAAACATCACGGGGTGGTGGGCATTGTATGGGTGTGTGTTACATTAGATTCACTACTAGGAGTGAGAAATACATCACGGGGAGGTGCGCATTGTATGGGTGTGTGTTACATTAGATTCACTAGTAGGAGTGAGAAAAACATCACGGGGTGGTGCGCATTGTATGGGTGTGTGTTACATTACATTCACTATTAGGAGTGAGAAAAACAACACGGGGAGGTGCGCATTGTATGGGTGTGTGTTACATTACATTCACTAGTAGGAGTGAGAAAAACATCATGGGGTGGTGCGCATTGTATGGGTGTGTGTTACATTACATTCACTAGTAGGAGTGAGAAAAACATCACGGAGTGGTGCGCATTGTATGGGTGTGTGTTACATTAGATTCACTAGTAGGAGTGAGAAAAACATCACGGGGTGGTGCGCATTGTATGGGTGTGTGTTACATTAGATTTACTAGTAGGAGTGAGAAAAACATCACGTGGTGGTGCGCATTGTATGGGTGTGTGTTACATTACATTCACTACTAGGAGTGAGAAAAACATCACGGGGTGTTGCGCATTGTATTGGTGTGTGTTATATTACAATCACTAGTAGGAGTGAGAAAAACATCACGGGGTGCTGCGCATTGTATGGGTGTGTGTTACATTAGATTCACTAGTAGGAGTGAGAAAAACATCACGGGGTGGTGCGCATTGTATGGGTGTGTGTTACATTAGATTCACTAGTAGGAGTGAGAAAAACATCACGGGGTGGTGCGCATTGTATGGGTGTGTGTTACATTACATTCACTCGTAGGAGTGAGAAAAACATCACGGGGTGGTGCGCATTGTATGGGTGTGTGTTACATTAGATTCACTAGTAGGAGTGAGAAAAACATCACGGGGTGGTGCGCATTGTATGGGTGTGTGTTACATTAGATTCACTAGTAGGAGTGAGAAAAACATCACGGGATGGTGCGCATTTTATGGGTGTGTGTTACATTAGATTCACTACTAGGAGTGAGAAAAACATCACGGGGTGGTGTGAATTGGAGGGTCTGAATTAGAATAGGCAGTGAGTGGCAATGTAGGATGGAGAAAAGCACCACGGGGTGGTCAGCATGGGGAGGTCAGGCAACATGCAGTGGCAATGTAGGATAGGTTTCTGAAAAACATCGCGGGGTGGTGCGCATTGTATGGGTGTGTTTTACATTAGATTCACTAGTAGGAGTGAGAAAAACATCACGGGGTGGTGCGCATTGTATGGCTGTGTGTTACATTACATTCACTAGTAGGAGTGAGAAAAACATCACGGGGTGGTGCGCATTGTATGCGTGTGTGTTACATTACATTCACTAGTAGGAGTGAGAAAAACATCACGGGGTGGTGCGCATCGTATGGGTGTGTGTTACATTACATTCACTAGTAGGAGTGAGAAAAACATCACGGTGTGGTGCGCATTGTATGGGTGTGTGTTACATTACATTCACTAGTAAGAGTGAGAAAAACATCACGGGGTGGTGCGCATTGTATGGGTGTGTGTTACATTACATTCACTAGTAGGAGTGAGAAAAACATCACAGGGTGGTGCGCATTGTATGGGTGTGCGTTACATTACATTCACTAGTAGGAGTGAGAAAAACATCACGGGGTGGTGCGCATTGTATGGGTGTGTGTTACATTACATTCACTAGTAGGAGTGAGAAAAACATCACGGGGTGGTGCCCATTGTATGGGTGTGTGTTACATTACATTCACTAGTAGGAGTGAGAAAAACATCACGGGGTGGTGCGCATTGTATGGGTGTGTGTTACATTACATTGAATAGTAGGAGTGAGAAAAACATCACGGGGTGGTGCGCATTGTATGGGTGTGTGTTACATTACATTCACTAGTAGGAGTGAGAAAAACATCACGGGGTGGTGCGCATTGTATGGGTGTGTGTTACATTACATTCACTAGTAGGAGTGAGAAAAACATCACGGGGTGGTGCGCATTGTATGGGTGTGTGTTACATTACATTCACTAGTAGGAGTGAGAAAAACATCACGGGGTTGTGCGCATTGTATGGGTGTGTGTTACATTAGATTCACTAGTAGGAGTGAGAAAAACATCACGGGGTTGTGCGCATTGTATGGGTGTGTGTTACATTAGATTCACTAGTAGGAGTGAGAAAAACATCACGGGGTGGTGCGCATTGTATGGGTGTGTGTTACATTAATACACTAGTAGGAGTGAGAAAAACATCACGGGGTGGTGCGTATTGTATGGGTGTGTGTTACATTACATTCACTAGTAGGAGTGAGAAAAACATCACGGGGTGGTGCGCATTGTATGGGTGTGTGTTACATTAGATTCACTAGTAGGAGTGAGAAAAACATCACGGGGTGGTGCGCATTGTATGGGTGTGTGTTACATTAGATTCACTAGTAGGAGTGAGAAAAACATCACGGGGTGGTGCGCATTGTATGGGTGTGTGTTACATTAGATTCACTATTAGGATTGAGAAAAACATCACGGGGAGGTGCGCATTGTATGGGTGTGTGTTACATTACATTCACTAGTAGGAGTGAGAAAAACATCACGGGGTGGTGCGCATTGTATGGGTGTGTGTTACATTACATTTACTAGTATGAGTGAGAAAAACATCACGGAGTGGTGCGCATTGTATGGGTGTGTGTTACATTACATTCACTAGTAGGAGTGAGAAAAACATCACCGGGTGGTGCGCCTTGTATGGGTGTGTGTTACATTAGATTCACTAGTAGGAGTGAGAAAAACATCACGGGGTGGTGCGCATTGTATGGGTGTGTGTTACATTACATTCACTAGTAGGAGTGAGAAAAACATCACGGGGTGGTGCGCATTGTATGGCTGTGTGTTATATTACAATCACTAGTAGGAGTGAGAAAAACATCACGGGGTGCTGCGCATTGTATGGGTGTGTGTTACATTACATTCACTAGGAGGAGTGAGAAAAACATCACGGGGTGGTGCGCATTGTATGGGTGTGTGTTACATTAGATTCACTAGTAGGAGTGAGAAAAACATCACGGGGTGGTGCGCATTGTATGGGTGTGTGTTACATTAGATTCACTAGTAGGAGTGAGAAAAACATCACGGGGTGGTGCGCATTGTATGGGTGTGTGTTACATTAGATTCACTAGTAGCAGTGAGAAAAACATCACGGGATGGTGCGCATTTTATGGGTGTGTGTTACATTAGATTCACTACTAGGAGTGAGAAAAACATCACGGGGTGGTGTGAATTGGAGGGTCTGAATTAGAATAGGCAGTGAGTGGCAATGTAGGATGGAGAAAAGCACCACGGGGTGGTCAGCATGGGGAGGTCAGGCAACATGCAGTGGCAATGTAGGATAGGTTTCTGAAAAACATCGCCGGGTGGTGCGCATTGTATGGGTGTGTGTTACATTAGATTCACTAGTAGGAGTGAGAAAAACATCACGGGGTGGTGCGCATTGTATGGGTGTGTGTTACATTACATTCACTAGTAGGAGTGAGAAAAACATCACGGGGTGGTGCGCATTGTATGGCTGTGTGTTACATTACATTCACTAGTAGGAGTGAGAAAAACATCACGGGGTGGTGCGCATTGTATGCGTGTGTGTTACATTACATTCACTAGTAGGAGTGAGAAAAACATCACGGGGTGGTGCGCATCGTATGGGTGTGTGTTACATTACATTCACTAGTAGGAGTGAGAAAAACATCACGGGGTGGTGCGCATTGTATGGGTGTGTGTTACATTACATTCACTAGTAAGAGTGAGAAAAACATCACGGGGTGGTGCGCATTGTATGGGTGTGTGTTACATTACATTCACTAGTAGGAGTGAGAAAAACATCACGGGGTGGTGCGCATTGTATGGGTTTGCGTTACATTACATTCACTAGTAGGAGTGAGAAAAACATCACGGGGTGGTGCGCATTGTATGGGTGTGTGTTACATTACATTCACTAGTAGGAGTGAGAAAAACATCACGGGGTGGTGCCCATTGTATGGGTGTGTATTACATTACATTCACTAGTAGGAGTGAGAAAAACATCACGGGGTGGTGCGCATTGTATGGGTGTGTGTTACATTACATTGAATAGTAGGAGTGAGAAAAACATCACGGGGTGGTGCGCATTGTATGGGTGTGTGTTACATTACATTCACTAGTAGGAGTGAGAAAAACATCACGGGGTGGTGCGCATTGTATGGGTGTGTGTTACATTACATTCACTAGTAGGAGTGAGAAAAACATCACGGGGTGGTGCGCATTGTATGGGTGTGTGTTACATTACATTCACTAGTAGGAGTGAGAAAAACATCACGGGGTTGTGCGCATTGTATGGGTGTGTGTTACATTAGATTCACTAGTAGGAGTGAGAAAAACATCACGGGGTTGTGCGCATTGTATGGGTGTGTGTTACATTAGATTCACTAGTAGGAGTGAGAAAAACATCACGGGGTGGTGCGCATTGTATGGGTGTGTGTTACATTAATTCACTAGTAGGAGTGAGAAAAACATCACGGGGTGGTGCGCATTTTATGGGTGTGTGTTACATTAGATTCACTACTAGGAGTGAGAAAAACATCACGTGGTGGTGTGAATTGGAGGGTCTGAATTAGAATAGGCAGTGAGTGGCAATGTAGGATGGAGAAAAGCACCACGGGGTGGTCAGCATGGGGAGGTCAGGCAACATGCAGTGGCAATGTAGGATAGGTTTCTGAAAAACATCGCCGGGTGGTGCGCATTGTATGGGTGTGTGTTACATTAGATTCACTAGTAGGAGTGAGAAAAACATCACGGGGTGGTGCGCATTGTATGGGTGTGTGTTACATTACATTCACTAGTAGGAGTGAGAAAAACATCACGGGGTGGTGCGCATTGTATGGCTGTGTGTTATATTACAATCACTAGTAGGAGTGAGAAAAACATCACGGGGTGGTGCGCATTGTATGGGTGTGTGTTACATTAGATTCACTAGTAGGAGTGAGAAAAACATCACGGGGTGGTGCGCATTGTATGGGTGTGTGTTACATTACATTCACTAGCAGGAGTGAGAAAAACATCACGGGGTGGTGCGCATTGTATGGGTGTGTGTTACATTAGATTCACTAGTAGGAGTGAGAAAAACATCACGGGGTGGTGCGCATTGTATGGGTGTGTGTTACATTAGATTCACTAGTAGGAGTGAGAAAAACATCACGGGGTGGTGCGCATTGTATGGGTGTGTGTTACATTAGATTCACTAGTAGCAGTGAGAAAAACATCACGGGATGGTGCGCATTTTATGGGTGTGTGTTACATTAGATTCACTAATAGGAGTGAGACAAACATCACGGGGTGGTGTGAATTGGAGGGTCTGAATTAGAATAGGCAGTGAGTGGCAATGTAGGATGGAGAAAAGCACCACGGGGTGGTCAGCATGGGGAGGTCAGGGAACATGCAGTGGCAATGTAGGATAGGTTTCCGAAAAACATCGCGGGGTGGTCCGCATTGTATGGGTGTGTGTTCCATTACATTCACTAGTAGGAGTGAGAAAAACATCACGGGGTGGTGCGCATTGTATGGGTGTGTGTTACATTACATTCACTAGTAGGAGTGAGAAAAACATCACGGAGTGGTGCGCATTGTATGGGTGTGTGTTCCATTACATTCACTAGTAGGAGTGAGAAAAACATCACGGGGTGGTGCGCATTGTATGGGTGTGTGTTACATTACATTCACTAGTAGGAGTGAGAAAAACATCACGGGGTGGTGCGCATTGTATGGGTGTGTGTTACATTACATTCAATAGTAGGAGTGAGAAAAACATCACGGGGTGGTGCGCATTGTATGGGTGTGTGTTACATTACATTCACTAGTAGGAGTGAGAAAAACATCACGGGGTGGTGCGCATTGTATGGGTGTGTGTTACATTAGATTCACTAGTAGGAGTGAGAAAAACATCACGGGGTGGTGCGCATTGTATGGGTGTGTGTTACATTACATTCACTAGTAGGAGTGAGAAAAACATCACGGGGTGGTGCGCATTGTATGGGTGTGTGTTACATTAGATTCACTAGTAGGAGTGAGAAAAACATCACGGGGTGGTGCGCATTGTATGGGTGTGTGTTACATTAGATTCACTAGTAGGAGTGAGAAAAACATCACGGGGTGGTGCGCATTGTATGGGTGTGTGTTACATTAGATTCACTAGTAGGAGTGAGAAAAACATCACGGGGTGGTGCGCATTGTATGGGTGTGTGTTACATTAGATTCACTATTAGGAGTGAGAAAAACATCACGGGGAGGTGCGCATTGTATGGGTGTGTGTTACATTACATTCACTAGTAGGAGTGAGAAAAACATCACGGGGTGGTGCGCATTGTATGGGTGTGTGTTACATTACATTCACTAGTAGGAGTGAGAAAAACATCACGGAGTGGTGCGCATTGTATGGGTGTGTGTTACATTAGATTCACTAGTAGGAGTGAGAAAAACATCACGGGGTGGTGCGCATTGTATGGGTGTGTGTTACATTAGATTCACTAGTAGGAGTGAGAAAAACATCACGTGGTGGTGCGCATTGTATGGGTGTGTGTTACATTACATTCACTAGTAGGAGTGAGAAAAACATCACGGGGTGGTGCGCATTGTATGGGTGTGTGTTATATTACAATCACTAGTAGGAGTTAGAAAAACATCACGGGGTGCTGCGCATTGTATGGGTGTGTGTTACATTAGATTCACTAGTAGGAGTAAAGAAAAACATCACGGGGTGGTGCGCATTGTATGGGTGTGTGTTACATTACATTCACTAGTATGAGTGAGAAAAACATCACGGGGTGGTGCGCATTGTATGGGTGTGTGTTACATTACATTCACTAGTAGGAGTGAGAAAAACATCACAGGGTGGTGCGCATTGTATGGGTGTGTGTTACGTTAGATTCACTAGTAGGAGTGAGAAAAACATCACGGGGTGGTGCGCATTGTATGGGTGTGTGTTACATTAGATTCACTAGTAGGAGTGAGAAAAACATCACGGGATGGTGCGCATTTTATGGGTGTGTGTTACATTAGATTCACTACTAGGAGTGAGAAAAACATCACGGGGTGGTGTGAATTGGAGGGTCTGAATTAGAATAGGCAGTGAGTGGCAATGTAGGATGGAGAAAAGCACCACGGGCTGGTCAGCATGGGGAGGTCAGGCAACATGCAGTGGCAATGTAGGATAGGTTTCTGAAAAACATCGCGGGGTGGTGCGCATTGTATGGGTGTGTGTTACATTAGATTCACTAGTAGGAGTGAGAAAAACATCACGGGGTGGTGCGCATTGTATGGGTGTGTTTTACATTACATTCACTAGTAGGAGTGAGAAAAACATCACGGGGTGGTGCGCATTGTATGGGTGTATGTTACATTAGATTCACTAGTAGGAGTGAGAAAAACATCACGGGGTGGTGCGCATTGTATGGGTGTGTGTTACATTACATTCACTAGTAGGAGTGAGAAAAACATCACGGGGTGGTGCGCATTGTATGGGTGTGTGTTACATTACATTCACTAGTAGGAGAGAAAAACATCACGGGGTGGTGCGCATTGTATGGGTGTGTGTTACATTACATTCACTAGTAGGAGTGAGAAAAACATCACGGGGTGGTGCGCATTGTATGGGTGTCTGTTACATTAGATTCACTAGTAGGAGTGAGAAAAACATCACGGGGTGGTGCGCATTGTATGGGTGTGTGGTACATTACATTCACTAGTAGGAGTGAGAAAAACATCACGGGGTGGTGCGCATTGTATGGGTGTGTGTTACATTACATACACTAGTAGGAGTGAGAAAAACATCACGGGGTGGTGCGCATTGTATGGGTGTGTGTTATATTACATTCACTAGTAGGAGTGAGAAAAACATCACGGGGTGGTGCGCATTGTATGGGTGTGTGTTACATTACATTCACTAGTAGGAGTGAGAAAAACATCACGGGGTGGTGCGCATTGTATGGGTGTGTGTTACATTACATTCACTAGTAGGAGTGAGAAAAACATCACGGGGTGGTGCGCATTGTATGGGTGTGTGTTACATTAGATTCACTAGTAGGAGTGAGAAAAACATCACGGGGTGGTGCGCATTGTATGGGTGTGTGTTACATTAGATTCACTAGTAGGAGTGAGAAAAACATCATGGGGTGGTGCGCCTTGTATGGGTGTGTGTTACATTAGATTCACTAGTAGGAGTGAGAAAAACATCACGGGGTGGTGCGCATTGTATGGGTGTGTGTTACATTACATTCACTAGTAGGAGTGAGAAAAACATCACGGGGTGGTGCACATTGTATGGCTGTGTGTTATATTACAATCACTAGTAGGAGTGAGAAAAACATCACGGGGTGCTGCGCATTGTATGGGTGTGTGTTACATTAGATTCACTAGTAGGAGTGAGAAAAACATCACGGGGTGGTGCGCATTGTATGGGTGTGTGTTACATTACATTCACTAGGAGGAGTGAGAAAAACATCACGGGGTGGTGCGCATTGTATGGGTGTGTGTTACATTAGATTCACTAGTAGGAGTGAGAAAAACATCACGGGGTGGTGCGCATTGTATGGGTGTGTGTTACATTAGATTCACTAGTAGGAGTGAGAAAAACATCACGGGGTGGTGCGCATTGTATGGGTGTGTGTTACATTAGATTCACTAGTAGCAGTGAGAAAAACATCACGGGATGGTGCGCATTTTATGGGTGTGTGTTACATTAGATTCAGTACTAGGAGTGAGAAAAACATCACGGGGTGGTGTGAATTGGAGGGTCTGAATTAGAATAGGCAGTGAGTGGCAATGTAGGATGGAGAAAAGCACCACGGGGTGGTCAGCATGGGGAGGTCAGGGAACATGCAGTGGCAATGTAGGATAGGTTTCTGAAAAACATCGCGGTTTGGTCCGCATTGTATGGGTGTGTGTTACATTACATTCACTAGTAGGAGTGAGAAAAACATCACGGGGTGGTGCGCATTGTATGGGTGTGTGTTACATTACATTCACTAGTAGGAGTGAGAAAAACATCACGGGGTGGTGCGCATTGTATGGGTGTGTGTTACATTACATTCACTAGTAGGAGTGAGAAAAACATCACGGGGTGGTGCGCATTGTATGGGTGTGTGTTACATTAGATTCACTAGTAGGAGTGAGAAAAACATCACGGGGTGGTGCGCATTGTATGGGTGTGTGTTACATTAGATTCACTAGTAGGAGTGAGAAAAACATCACGGGGTGGTGCGCATTGTATGGGTGTGTGTTACATTAGATTCACTAGTAGGAGTGAGAAAAACATCACGGGGTGGTGCGCATTGTATGGGTGTGTGTTACATTACATTCACTAGTAGGAGTGAGAAAAACATCACGGGGTGGGGCGCATTGTATGGGTGTGTGTTACATTAGATTCACTAGTAGGAGTGAGAAAAACATCACGGGGTGGTGGGCATTGTATGGGTGTGTGTTACTTTACATTCACTAGTAGGAGTGAGAAAAACATCACGGGGTGGTGCGCATTGTATGGGTGTGTGTTACATTACATTCACTAGTAGGAGTGAGAAAAACATCACGGGGTGGTGCGCATTTTATGGGTGTGTGTTACATTAGATTCACTAGTAGGAGTGAGAAAAACATCACGGGGAGGTGCGCATTGTATGGGTGTGTGTTACATTACATTCACTAGTAGGAGTGAGAAAAACATCACGGGGTGGTGCGCATTGTATGGGTGTGTGTTACATTACATTCACTAGTAGGAGTGAGAAAAACATCACGGGGTGGTGCGCATTGTATGGGTGTGTGTTACATTAGATTCACTAGTAGGAGTGAGAAAAACATCACGGGGTGGTGCGCATTGTATGGGTGTGTGTTACATTAGATTCACTAGTAGGAGTGAGAAAAACATCACGTGGTGGTGCGCATTGTATGGGTGTGTGTTACATTACATTCACTACTAGGAGTGAGAAAAACATCACGGGGTGGTGCGCATTGTATGGGTGTGTGTTATATTACAATCACTAGTAGGAGTTAGAAAAACATCACGGGGTGCTGCGCATTGTATGGGTGTGTGTTACATTAGATTCACTAGTAGGAGTGAGAAAAACATCACGGGGTGGTGCGCATTGTATGGGTGTGTGTTACATTACATTCACTAGTAGGAGTGAGAAAAACATCACGGGGTGGTGCGCATTGTATGGGTGTGTGTTACATTACATTCACTAGTAGGAGTGAGAAAAACATCACGGGGTGGTGCGAATTGTATGGGTGTGTGTTACATTAGATTCACTAGTAGGAGTGAGAAAAACATCACGGGGTGGTGCGCATTGTATGGGTGTGTGTTACATTAGATTCACTAGTAGGAGTGAGAAAAACATCACGGGGTGGTGCGCATTGTATGGGTGTGTGTTACATTACATTCACTAGGAGGAGTGAGAAAAACATCACGGGGTGGTGCGCATTGTATGGGTGTGTGTTACATTATATTCACTAGTAGGAGTGAGAAAAACATCACGGGGTGGTGCGCATTGTATGGGTGTGTGTTACATTAGATTCACTAGTAGGAGTGAGAAAAACATCACGGGGTGGTGCGCATTGTATGGGTGTGTGTTACATTAGATTCACTAGTAGCAGTGAGAAAAACATCACGGGATGGTGCGCATTTTATGGGTGTGTGTTACATTAGATTCACTAATAGGAGTGAGACAAACATCACGGGTTGGTGTGAATTGGAGGGTCTGAATTAGAATAGGCAGTGAGTGGCAATGTAGGATGGAGAAAAGCACCACGGGGTGGTCAGCATGGGGAGGTCAGGGAACATGCAGTGGCAATGTAGGATAGGTTTCCGAAAAACATCGCGGGGTGGTCCGCATTGTATGGGTATGTGTTCCATTACATTCACTAGTAGGAGTGAGAAAAACATCACGGGGTGGTGCGCATTGTATGGGTGTGTGTTACATTACATTCACTAGTAGGAGTGAGAAAAACATCACGGGGTGGTGCGCATTGTATGGGTGTGTGTTCCATTACATTCACTAGTAGGAGTGAGAAAAACATCACGGGGTGGTGCGCATTGTATGGGTGTGTGTTACATTACATTCACTAGTAGGAGTGAGAAAAACATCACGGGGTGGTGCGCATTGTATGGGTGTGTGTTACATTACATTCACTAGTAGGAGTGAGAAAAACATCACGGGGTGGTGCGCATTGTATGGGTGTGTGTTACATTACATTCACTAGTAGGAGTGAGAAAAACATCACGGGGTGGTGCGCATTGTATGGGTGTGTGTTACATTAGATTCACTAGTAGGAGTGAGAAAAACATCACGGGGTGGTGCGCATTGTATGGGTGTGTGTTACATTACATTCACTAGTAGGAGTGAGAAAAACATCACGGGGTGGTGCGCATTGTATGGGTGTGTGTTACATTAGATTCACTAGTAGGAGTGAGAAAAACATCACGGGGTGGTGCGCATTGTATGGGTGTGTGTTACATTAGATTCACTAGTAGGAGTGAGAAAAACATCACGGGGTGGTGCGCATTGTATGGGTGTGTGTTACATTAGATTCACTAGTAGGAGTGAGAAAAACATCACGGGGTGGTGCGCATTGTATGGGTGTGTGTTACATTAGATTCACTATTAGGAGTGAGAAAAACATCACGGGGAGGTGCGCATTGTATGGGTGTGTGTTACATTACATTCACTAGTAGGAGTGAGAAAAACATCACGGGGTGGTGCGCATTGTATGGGTGTGTGTTACATTACATTCACTAGTAGGAGTGAGAAAAACATCACGGAGTGGTGCGCATTGTATGGGTGTGTGTTACATTACATTCACTAGTAGGAGTGAGAAAAACATCACGGGGTGGTGCGCATTGTATGGGTGTGTGTTACATTAGATTCACTAGTAGGAGTGAGAAAAACATCACGTGGTGGTGCGCATTGTATGGGTGTGTGTTACATTACATTCACTACTAGGAGTGAGAAAAACATCACGGGGTGGTGCGCATTGTATGGGTGTGTGTTATATTACAATCACTAGTAGGAGTTAGAAAAACATCACGGGGTGCTGCGCATTGTATGGGTGTGTGTTACATTAGATTCACTAGTAGGAGTAAAGAAAAACATCACGGGGTGGTGCGCATTGTATGGGTGTGTGTTACATTACATTCACTAGTAGGAGTGAGAAAAACATCACGGGGTGGTGCGCATTGTATGGGTGTGTGTTACATTACATTCACTAGTAGGAGTGAGAAAAACATCACGGGGTGGTGCGCATTGTATGGGTGTGTGTTACGTTAGATTCACTAGTAGGAGTGAGAAAAACATCACGGGGTGGTGCGCATTGTATGGGTGTGTGTTACATTAGATTCACTAGTAGGAGTGAGAAAAACATCACGGGATGGTGCGCATTTTATGGGTGTGTGTTACATTAGATTCACTACTAGGAGTGAGAAAAACATCACGGGGTGGTGTGAATTGGAGGGTCTGAATTAGAATAGGCAGTGAGTGGCAATGTAGGATGGAGAAAAGCACCACGGGCTGGTCAGCATGGGGAGGTCAGGCAACATGCAGTGGCAATGTAGGATAGGTTTCTGAAAAACATCGCGGGGTGGTGCGCATTGTATGGGTGTGTGTTACATTAGATTCACTAGTAGGAGTGAGAAAAACATCACGGGGTGGTGCGCATTGTATGGGTGTGTTTTACATTACATTCACTAGTAGGAGTGAGAAAAACATCACGGGGTGGTGCGCATTGTATGGGTGTATGTTACATTAGATTCACTAGTAGGAGTGAGAAAAACATCACGGGGTGGTGCGCATTGTATGGGTGTGTGTTACATTACATTCACTAGTAGGAGTGAGAAAAACATCACGGGGTGGTGCGCATTGTATGGGTGTGTGTTACATTACATTCACTAGTAGGAGTGAGAAAAACATCACGGGGTGGTGCGCATTGTATGGGTGTGTGTTACATTACATTCACTAGTAGGAGTGAGAAAAACATCACGGGGTGGTGCGCATTGTATGGGTGTGTGTTACATTAGATTCACTAGTAGGAGTGAGAAAAACATCACGTGGTGGTGCGCATTGTATGGGTGTGTGTTACATTACATTCACTACTAGGAGTGAGAAAAACATCACGGGGTGGTGCGCATTGTATGGGTGTGTGTTATATTACAATCACTAGTAGGAGTTAGAAAAACATCACGGGGTGCTGCGCATTGTATGGGTGTGTGTTACATTAGATTCACTAGTAGGAGTAAAGAAAAACATCACGGGGTGGTGCGCATTGTATGGGTGTGTGTTACATTACATTCACTAGTAGGAGTGAGAAAAACATCACGGGGTGGTGCGCATTGTATGGGTGTGTGTTACATTACATTCACTAGTAGGAGTGAGAAAAACATCACGGGGTGGTGCGCATTGTATGGGTGTGTGTTACGTTAGATTCACTAGTAGGAGTGAGAAAAACATCACGGGGTGGTGCGCATTGTATGGGTGTGTGTTACATTAGATTCACTAGTAGGAGTGAGAAAAACATCACGGGATGGTGCGCATTTTATGGGTGTGTGTTACATTAGATTCACTACTAGGAGTGAGAAAAACATCACGGGGTGGTGTGAATTGGAGGGTCTGAATTAGAATAGGCAGTGAGTGGCAATGTAGGATAGAGAAAAGCACCACGGGCTGGTCAGCATGGGGAGGTCAGGCAACATGCAGTGGCAATGTAGGATAGGTTTCTGAAAAACATCGCGGGGTGGTGCGCATTGTATGGGTGTGTGTTACATTAGATTCACTAGTAGGAGTGAGAAAAACATCACGGGGTGGTGCGCATTGTATGGGTGTGTTTTACATTACATTCACTAGTAGGAGTGAGAAAAACATCACGGGGTGGTGCGCATTGTATGGGTGTATGTTACATTAGATTCACTAGTAGGAGTGAGAAAAACATCACGGGGTGGTGCGCATTGTATGGGTGTGTGTTACATTACATTCACTAGTAGGAGTGAGAAAAACATCACGGGGTGGTGCGCATTGTATGGGTGTGTGTTACATTACATTCACTAGTAGGAGTGAGAAAAACATCACGGGGTGGTGCGCATTGTATGGGTGTGTGTTACATTACATTCACTAGTAGGAGTGAGAAAAACATCACGGGGTGGTGCGCATTGTATGGGTGTCTGTTACATTAGATTCACTAGTAGGAGTGAGAAAAACATCACGGGGTGGTGCGCATTGTATGGGTGTGTGTTACATTACATTCACTAGTAGGAGTGAGAAAAACATCACGGGGTGGTGCGCATTGTATGGGTGTGTGTTACATTACATTCACTAGTAGGAGTGAGAAAAACATCACGGGGTGGTGCGCATTGTATGGGTGTGTGTTATATTACATTCACTAGTAGGAGTGAGAAAAACATCACGGGGTGGTGCGCATTGTATGGGTGTGTGTTACATTACATTCACTAGTAGGAGTGAGAAAAACATCACGGGGTGGTGCGCATTGTATGGGTGTGTGTTACATTACATTCACTAGTAGGAGTGAGAAAAACATCACGGGGTGGTGCGCATTGTATGGGTGTGTGTTACATTACATTCACTAGTAGGAGTGAGAAAAACATCACGGGGTGGTGCGCATTGTATGGGTGTGTGTTACATTAGATTCACTAGTAGGAGTGAGAAAAACATCACGGGGTGGTGCGCATTGTATGGGTGTGTGTTACATTAGATTCACTAGTAGGAGTGAGAAAAACATCACGGGGTGGTGCGCATTGTATGGGTGTGTGTTACATTAGATTCACTAGTAGGAGTGAGAAAAACATCACGGGGTGGTGCGCATTGTATGGGTGTGTGTTACATTACATTCACTAGTAGGTGTGAGAAAAACATCACGGGGTGGTGCGCATTGTATGGGTGTGTGTTACATTACAATCACTAGTAGGAGTGAGAAAAACATCACGGGGTGGTGCGCATTGTATGGGTGTGTGTTACATTAGATTCACTAGTAGGAGTGAGAAAAACATCACGGGGTGGTGCGCATTGTATGGGTGTGTGTTACATTAGATTCACTAGTAGGAGTGAGAAAAACATCACGGGGTGGTGCGCATTGTATGGGTGTGTGTTACATTACATTCACTAGTAGGAGTGAGAAAAACATCACGGAGTGGTGCGCATTGTATGGGTGTGTGTTACATTAGATGCACTAGTAGGAGTGAGAAAAACATCACGGGGTGGTGCGCATTGTATGGGTGTGTGTTACATTAGATTTACTAGTAGGAGTGAGAAAAACATCACGTGGTGGTGCGCATTGTATGGGTGTGTGTTACATTACATTCACTACTAGGAGTGAGAAAAACATCACGGGGTGGTGCGCATTGTATGGGTGTGTGTTATATTACAATCACTAGTAGGAGTGAGAAAAACATCACGGGGTGCTGCGCATTGTATGGGTGTGTGTTACATTAGATTCACTAGTAGGAGTGAGAAAAACATCACGGGGTGTTGCACATTGTATGGGTGTGTGTTACATTACATTCACTAGTAGGAGTGAGAAAAACATCACGGGGTGGTGCGCATTGTATGGGTGTGTGTTACATTAGATTCACTAGTAGGAGTGAGAAAAACATCATGGGGTGGTGCGCATTGTATGGGTGTGTGTTACATTAGATTCACTAGTAGGAGTGAGAAAAACATCACGGGGTGGTGCGCATTGTATGGGTGTGTGTTACATTAGATTCACTATTAGGATTGAGAAAAACATCACGGGGAGGTGCGCATTGTATGGGTGTGTGTTACATTACATTCACTAGTAGGAGTGAGAAAAACATCACGGGGTGGTGCGCATTGTATGGGTGTGTGTTACATTACATTTACTAGTATGAGTGAGAAAAACATCACGGAGTGGTGCGCATTGTATGGGTGTGTGTTACATTACATTCACTAGTAGGAGTGAGAAAAACATCATGGGGTGGTGCGCCTTGTATGGGTGTGTGTTACATTAGATTCACTAGTAGGAGTGAGAAAAACATCACGGGGTGGTGCGCATTGTATGGGTGTGTGTTACATTACATTCACTAGTAGGAGTGAGAAAAACATCACGGGGTGGTGCGCATTGTATGGCTGTGTGTTATATTACAATCACTAGTAGGAGTGAGAAAAACATCACGGGGTGCTGCGCATTGTATGGGTGTGTGTTACATTAGATTCACTAGTAGGAGTGAGAAAAACATCACGGGGTGGTGCGAATTGTATGGGTGTGTGTTACATTACATTCACTAGGAGGAGTGAGAAAAACATCACGGGGTGGTGCGCATTGTATGGGTGTGTGTTACATTAGATTCACTAGTAGGAGTGAGAAAAACATCACAGGGTGGTGCGCATTGTATGGGTGAGTGTTACATTAGATTCACTAGTAGGAGTGAGAAAAACATCACGGGGTGGTGCGCATTGTATGGGTGTGTGTTACATTAGATTCACTAGTAGCAGTGAGAAAAACATCACGGGATGGTGCGCATTTTATGGGTGTGTGTTACATTAGATTCACTACTAGGAGTGAGAAAAACATCACGGGGTGGTGCGCATTGTATGGGTGTGTGTTACATTAGATTCACTAGTAGGAGTGAGAAAAACATCACGGGGTGGTGCGCATTGTATGGGTGTGTGTTACATTAGATTCACTAGTAGGAGTGAGAAAAACATCACGGGATGGTGCGCATTTTATGGGTGTGTGTTACATTAGATTCACTACTAGGAGTGAGAAAAACATCACGGGGTGGTGTGAATTGGAGGGTCTGAATTAGAATAGGCAGTGAGTGGCAATGTAGGATGGAGAAAAGCACCACGGGGTGGTCAGCATGGGGAGGTCAGGCAACATGCAGTGGCAATGTAGGATAGGTTTCTGAAAAACATCGCGGGGTGGTGCGCATTGTATGGGTGTGTGTTACATTAGATTCACTAGTAGGAGTGAGAAAAACATCACGGGGTGGTGCGCATTGTATGGCTGTGTGTTACATTACATTCACTAGTAGGAGTGAGAAAAACATCACGGGGTGGTGCGCATTGTATGCGTGTGTGTTACATTACATTCACTAGTAGGAGTGAGAAAAACATCACGGGGTGGTGCGCATTGTATGGGTGTGTGTTACATTACATTCACTAGTAGGAGTGAGAAAAACATCACGGGGTGGTGCGCATTGTATGGGTCTGTGTTACATTACATTCACTAGTAGGAGTGAGAAAAACATCACGGGGTGGTGCGCATTGTATGGGTGTGTGTTACATTACATTCACTAGTAGGAGTGAGAAAAACATCACGGGATGGTGCGCATTTTATGGGTGTGTGTTACATTAGATTCACTACTAGGAGTGAGAAAAACATCACGGGGTGGTGTGAATTGGAGGGTCTGAATTAGAATAGGCAGTCAGTGGCAATGTAGGATGGAGAAAAGCACCACGGGGTGGTCAGCATGGGGAGGTCAGGGAACATGAAGTGGCAATGTAGGATAGGTTTCTGAAAAACATCGCGGGGTGGTGCGCATTGTATGGGTGTGTGTTACAATAGATTCACTAGTAGGAGTGAGAAAAACATCACGGGGTGGTGCGCATTGTTTGGGTGTGTGTTACATTGCATTCACTAGTAGGAGTGAGAAAAACATCACGGGGTGGTGCGCATTATATGGGTGTGTGTTACATTACATTCACTAGTAGGAGTGAGAAAAACATCACGGGGTGGTGCGCATTGTATGGGTGTGTGTTACATTACATTCACTAGTAGGAGTGAGAAAAACATCACGGGGTGGTGCGCATTGTATGGGTGTGTGTTACATTACATTCACTAGTAGGAGTGAGAAAAACATCACGGGGTGGTGCGCATTGTATGGGTGTGTGTTACATTACATTCACTAGTAGGAGTGAGAAAAACATCACGGGGTGGTGCGCATTGTATGGGTGTGTGTTACATTACATTCACTAGTAGGAGTGAGAAAAACATCACGGGGTTGTGCGCATTGTATGGGTGTGTGTTACATTACATTCACTAGTAGGAGTGAGAAAAACATCACGGGGTGGTGCGCATTGTATGCGTGGGTGTTACATTACATTCACTAGTAGGAGTGAGAAAAACATCACGGGGTGGTGCGCATTGTATGGGTGTGTGTTACATTACATTCACTAGTAGGAGTGAGAAAAACATCACGGGGTGGTGCACATTGTATGGGTGTGTGTTACATTACATTCACTAGTAGGAGTGAGAAAAACATCACGGGGTGGTGCGCATTGTATGGGTGTGTGTTACATTACATTCACTAGTAGGAGTGAGAAAAACATCACGGGGTGGTGCACATTGTATGGGTGTGTGTTACATTAGATTCACTAATAGGAGTGAGAAAAACATCACGGGGTGGTGCGCAGTGTATGGGTGTGTGTTACATTACATTCACTAGTAAGAGTGAGAAAAATATCACGCGGTGGTGCGCATTGTATGGGTGTGTGTTACATTACATTCACTAGTAGGAGTGAGAAAAACATCACGGGGTGGTGTGAATCGGAGGGTCTGAATTAGGATAGGCATGAGTGGCAATGTAGGATGGAGAAAAGCACCGCGGGGTGGTCAGCATGGGGAGGTCAGGGAACATGTAGTGGCAATGTAGGATAGGTTTCTGAAAAACATCACGGGGTGGTGCGCATTGTATGGGTGTGTGTTACATTACATTCACTAGTAGGAGTGAGAAAAACATCACGGGGTGTTGCGCATTGTATGGGTTTGTGTTACATTACATTCACTAGTAGGAGTGAGAAAAACATCACGGGGTGGTGCGCATTGTATGGGTGTGTGTTACATTACATTCACTAGTAGGAGTGAGAAAAACATCACGGGGTGGTGCGCATTGTATGGGTGTGTGTTACATTACATTCACTAGTAGCAGTGAGAAAAACATCACGGGGTGGTGCGCATTGTATGGGTTTGTGTTACATTACATTCACTAGTAGCAGTGAGAAAAACATCACGGGGTGGTGCGCATTGTATGGGTGTGTGTTACATTACATTCACTAGTAGGAGTGAGAAAATCATCACGGGGTGGTGCGCATTGTATGGGTGTGTGTTACATTACATTCACTAGTAGGAGTGAGAAAAACATCACGGGGTGGTGCGCATTGTATGGGTGTGTGTTACATTACATTCACTAATATGAGTGAGAAAAACATCACGGGGTGGTGCGCATTGTATGGGTGTGTGTTACATTACATTCACTAGTGGGAGTGAGAAAAACATCACGGGGTGGTGCGCATTATATGGGTGTGTGTTACATTACATTCACTAGTAGGAGTGAGAAAAACATCACGGGGTGGTGCGCATTGTACGGGTGTGTGTTACATTAGATGCACTAGTAGGAGTGACAAAAACATCACAGGGTGGTGCGCATTGTATGGGTGTGTGTTACATTACATTCACTAGTAGGAGTGAGAAAAACATCACGGGGTGGTGCGCATTGTATGGGTGTGTGTTAAATTACATTCACTAGTAGGAGTGAGAAAAACATCACGGGGTGGTGCGCATTGTATGGGTGTGTGTTACATTACATTCACTAGTAGGAGTGAGAAAAACATCACGGGGTGGTGTGTATCGGAGGGGCTGAATTAGGATAGGCAGTGAGTGGCAATGTAGGATGGAGAAAAGCACCGCGGGGTGGTCAGCATGGGGAGGTCAGGGAACATGCAGTGGCAATGTAGGATAGGTTTCTGAAAAACATCGCGGGGTGGTGCGCATTTTATGGGTGTGTGTTACATTAGATTCAGTAGTAGGAGTGAGAAAAACATCACGGGGTGGTGCGCATTGTATGGGTGTGTGTTACATTACATTCACAAGTAGCAGTGAGAAAAACATCACCGGGTGGTGCGCATTGTATGGGTGTGTGTTACATTACATTCACTAGTAGGAGTGAGAAAAACATCACGGGGTGGTGCGCATTGCATGGGTGTGTGTTACATTACATTCACTAGAAGGAGTGAGAAAAACATCACGGGGTGGTGCGCATTGAATGGGTTTGTGTTACATTACATTCACTAGGAGGAGTGAGAAAAACATCACGGGGTGGTGCGCATTGTATGGGTGTGTGTTACATTACATTCACTAGTAGGAGTGAGAAAAACATCACGGGGTGGTGCGCATTGTATGGGTGTGTGTTACATTACATTCACTAGTAGGAGTGAGAAAAACATCACGGGGTGGTGCGCATTGTATGGGTGTGTGTTACGTTATATTCACTAGTAGGAGTGAGAAAAACATCACGGGGTGGTGCGCATTGTATGGGTGTGTGTTACATTACATTCACTAATAGGAGTGAGAAAAACATCACGGGGTGGTGCGCATTGTATGGGTGTGTGTTACATTACATTCACTAGTAGGAGTGAGAAAAAGATCACGGGGTGGTGCGCATTGTATGGGTCTGTGTTACATTACATTCACTACTAGGAGTGAGAAAAACATCACGGCATGGTGCACATTGTATGGGTGTGTGTTACATTACATTCACTAGTAGGAGTGAGAAAAACATCACGGGATGGTGCGCATTGTAGGGGTGTGTGTTACATTAGATTCACTAGTAGGAGTGAAAAAAACATCACGGGGTG
The DNA here is from genome assembly GCF_034190915.1 of Cavia porcellus. NCBI lineage: Eukaryota > Metazoa > Chordata > Mammalia > Rodentia > Caviidae > Cavia > Cavia porcellus. The sequence continues at coordinate 1,083,588 of NW_026947586.1, forward strand.
GTGCGCAATGTATGGGTGTGTGTTACATTACATTCACTAATAGGAGTGAGAAAAACATCACGGGGTGGTGCGCATGGTATGGGTGTGTGTTACATTACATTCACTAGTAGGAGTGAGAAAAACATCACGGGGTGGTGCGCATTGTATGGGTGTGTGTTACATTACATTCACTACTAGGAGTAAGAAAAACATCACGGGGTGGTGCACATTGTATGGGTGTGTGTTACATTACATTCACCAGTAGGAGTGAGAAAAACATCACGGGATTGTGCGCATTTTAGGGGTGTGTGTTACATTAGATTCACTAGTAGGAGTGAAAAAAACATCACGGGGTGGTGCGCAATGTATGGGTGTGTGTTACATTAGATTCACTAGTAGGAGTGAGAAAAACATCACGGGGTGGTGCGCATGGTATGGGTGTGTGTTACATTACATTCACTAGTAGGAGTGAGAAAAACATCACGGAGTGGTGTGCATTGTATGGGTGTGTGTTACATTACATTCACTAGTAGGAGTGAGAAAAACATCACGGGGTGGTGCGCATTGTATGGGTGTGTGTTACATTACATTCACTACTAGGAGTGAGAAAAACATCACGGGGTGGTGCACATTGTATGGGTGTGTGTTACATTACATTCACTAGTAGGAGTGAGAAAAACATCACGGGATGGTGCGCATTGTATGGGTGTGTGTTACATTAGATTTACTAGTAGGAGTGAAAAAAACATCACGGGGTGGTGCGCAATGTATGGGTGTGTGTTACATTACATTCACTAGTAGGAGTGAGAAAAACATCACGGGGTGGTGCGCATGGTATGGGTGTGTGTTACATTACATTCATTAGTAGGAGTGAGAAAAACATCACGGGGTGGTTCGCATTGTATGGGTGTGTGTTACATTACATTCACTAGGAGGAGTGAGAAAAACATCACGGGATGGTGCGCATTTTAGGGGTGTGTGTTACATTAGATTCACTAGTAGGAGTGAAAAAAACATCACGTGGTGGTGCGCAATGTATGGGTGTGTGTTACATTACATTCACTAGTAGGAGTGATAAAAACATCACGGGGTGGTGCGCATGGTATGGGTGTGTGTTACAATAGATTCACTAGTAGGAGTGAGAAAAACATCACGGAGTGGTGTGCATTGTATGGGTGTGTGTTACATTACATTCACTAGTAGGAGTGAGAAAAACATCACGGGGTGGTGCGCATTGTATGCGTGTGTGTTACACTAGATTCACTAGTAGGAGTGAGAAAAACATCACGGGGTGGTGCGCATTGTATGGGTGTGTGTTACATTACCTTCACTAGTAGGAGTGAGAAAAACATCACGGGGTGGTGCGCATTGTATGGGTGTGTGTTACATTACATTCACTAGTAGGAGTGAGAAAAACATCACGGGGTGGTGCGCATTGTATGGGTGTGTGTTACATTACATTCACTAGTAGGAGTGAGAAAAACATCACAGGGTGGTGCGCATTGTATGGGTGTGCGTTACATTACATTCACTAGTAGGAGTGAGAAAAACATCACGGGGTGGTGCGCATTGTATGGGTGTGTGTTACATTACATTCACTAGTAGGAGTGTGAAAAACATCACGGGGTAGTGCGCATTGTATGGGTATGTGTTACATTACATTCACTAGTAGCAGTGAGAAAAACATCACGGGGTAGTGCGCATTGTATGGGTGTGTGTTACATTACATTCACTAGTAGCAGTGAGAAAAACATCACGGGGTAGTGCGCATTGTATGGGTGTGTGTTACATTACATTCACTAGTAGCAGTGAGAAAAACATCACGGGGTGGTGCGCATTGTATGGGTGTGTGTTACATTACATTCACTACTAGGAGTGAGAAAAACATCACGGGGTTGTGCGCATTATATGGGTGTGTGTTACATTACATTCACTAGTAGGAGTGAGAAAAACATCACGGGGTGGTGTGCATTGTATGGGTGTGTGTTACATTACATTCACTAGTAGGAGTGAGAAAAAAATCACGGGGTGGTGCGCATTGTATGCGTGTGTGTTACATTAGATTCACTATTAGGAGTGAGAAAAACATCACGGGGTGGTGCGCATTGTATGGGTGTGTGTTACATTACATTCACTAGTAGGAGTGAGAAAAACATCACGGGGTGGTGCGCATTGTATGCGTGGGTGTTACATTACATTCACTAGTAGGAGTGAGAAAAACATCACGGGGTGGTGCGCATTGTATGGGTGTGTGTTACATTACATTCACTAGTACGAGTGAGAAAAACATCACGGGGTGGTGCGCATTGTATGGGTTTGTGTTACATTACATTCACTAGTAGGAGTGAGAAAAACATCACGGGGTGGTGCGCATTATATGGGTGTGTGTTACATTACTTTCACTAGTAGGAGTGAGAAAAACATCACGGGGTGGTGCGCATTGTATGGGTGTGTGTTACATTAGATTCACTAATAGGAGTGAGAAAAACATCACGGGGTGGTGCGCAGTGTATGGGTGTGTGTTACATTACATTCACTAGTAGGAGGGAGAAAAACATCACGCGGTGGTGCGCATTGTATGGGTGTGTGTTACATTACATTCACTAGTAGGAGTGAGAAAAACATCACGGGGTGGTGCGCATTGTATGGGTGTGTGTTACATTACATTCACTATGAGGAGTGAGAAAAAAATCACGGGGTGGTGAGCATTGTATGCTTGTGTGTTACATTAGATTCACTATTAGGAGTGAGAAAAACATCACGGGGTGGTGCGCATTGTATGGGTGTGTGTTACATTACATTCACTAGTAGGAGTGAGAAAAACATCACGGGTTGGTGCGCATTGTATGCGTGGGTGTTACATTACATTCACTAGTATGAGTGAGAAAAACATCACGGGGTGGTGCGCATTGTATGGGTGTGTGTTACATTACATTCACTAGTACGAGTGAGAAAAACATCACGGGGTGGTGCGCATTGTATGGGTTTGTGTTACATTACATTCCCTAGTAGGAGTGAGAAAAACATCACGGGGTGGTGCGCATTGTATGGGTGTGTGTTACATTACTTTCACTAGTAGCAGTGAGAAAAACATCACGGGGTGGTGCGCATTGTATGGGTGTGTGTTACATTAGATTCACTAATAGGAGTGAGAAAAACATCACGGGGTGGTGCGCAGTGTATGGGTGTGTGTTACATTACATTCACTAGTAGGAGGGAGAAAAACATCACGCGGTGGTGCGCATTGTATGGGTGTGTGTTACATTAGATTCACTAGTAGGAGTGAGAAAAACATCACGGGGTGGTGCGCATTGTATGGGTGTGTGTTACATTACATTCACTAGTAGGAGTGAGAAAAACATCACGGGGTGGTGCGCATTGTATGGGTGTGTGTTACATTACATTCACTAGTAGGAGTGAGAAAAACATCACGGGGTGGTGCGCATTGTATGGGTGTGTGTTACATTACATTCACTAATATGAGTGAGAAAAACATCACGGGGTGGTGCGCATTGTATGGGTGTGTGTTACATTACATTCACTAGTAGGAGTGAGAAAAACATCACGGGGTGTTGCGCATTGTATGGGTGTGTGTTACATTAGATTCACTAGTAGGACTGAGAAAAACATCACGGGGTGGTGCGCACTGTAGGGGTGTGTGTTACATTAGATTCAGTAGTAGGAGTGAGAAAAACATCACGGGGTGGTGCGCATTGTATGGGTGTGTGTTACATTACATTCACTAGTAGGAGTGAGAAAAACATCACGGGGTGGTGCGCATTGTATGGGTGTGTGTTACATTACATTCACTAGTAGCAGTGAGAAAAACATCACGGGGTGGTGCGCATTGTATGGGTTTGTGTTACATTACATTCACTAGTAGCAGTGAGAAAAACATCACGGGGTGGTGCGCATTGTATGGGTGTGTGTTACATTACATTCACTAGTAGGAGTGAGAAAAACATCACGGGGTGGTGCACAGTGTATGGGTTTGTGTTACATTACATTCACTAGTAGGAGTGAGTAAAACATCACGGGGTGGTACGCATTGTATGGGTGTGTGTTACATTACATTCACTAGTAGGAGTGAGAAAAACATCACGGGGTGGTGCGCATTGTATGGGTGTGTGTTACATTACATTCACTAGTAGGAGTGAGAAAAACATCACGGGGTGGTGCGCATTGTATGGGTGTGTGTTACATTACATTCACTAATATGAGTGAGAAAAACATCACGGGGTGGTGCGCATTGTATGGGTGTGTGTTACATTACATTCACTAGTGGGAGTGAGAAAAACATCACGGGGTGGTGCGCATTATATGGGTGTGTGTTACATTACATTCACTAGTAGGAGTGAAAAAAACATCACGGGGTGGTGCGCAATGTATGGGTGTGTGTTACATTACATTCACTAGTAGGAGTGATAAAAACATCACGGGGTGGTGCGCATTGTATGGGTGTGTGTTACATTACATTCACTAGTAGGAGTGAGAAAAACATCACGGGGTGGTGCGCATTGTATGGGTGTGTGTTACATTACATTCACTAATATGAGTGAGAAAAACATCACGGGGTGGTGCGCCTTGTATGGGTGTGTGTTACATTACATTCACTAGTAGGAGTGAGAAAAACATCACGGGGTGTTGCGCATTGTATGGGTGTGTGTTACATTAGATTCACTAGTAGGACTGAGAAAAACATCACGGGGTGGTGCGCACTGTAGGGGTGTGTGTTACATTAGATTCACTAGTAGGAGTGAGAAAAACATCACGGGGTGGTGCGCATTGTATGGGTGTGTGTTACATTACATTCACTAGTAGGAGTGAGAAAAACATCACGGGGTGGTGCGCATTGTATGGGTGTGTGTTACATTACATTCACTAGTAGCAGTGAGAAAAACATCACGGGGTGGTGCGCATTGTATGGGTTTGTGTTACATTACATTCACTAGTAGCAGTGAGAAAAACATCACGGGGTGGTGCGCATTGTATGGGTGTGTGTTACATTACATTCACTAGTAGGAGTGAGAAAAACATCACGGGGTGGTGCGCAGTGTATGGGTTTGTGTTACATTACATTCACTAGTAGGAGTGAGTAAAACATCACGGGGTGGTGCGCATTGTATGGGTGTGTGTTACATTACATTCACTAGTAGGAGTGAGAAAAACATCACGGGGTGGTGCGCATTGTATGGGTGTGTGTTACATTACATTCACTAGTAGGAGTGAGAAAAACATCACGGGGTGGTGCGCATTGTATGGGTGTGTGTTACATTACATTCACTAATATGAGTGAGAAAAACATCACGGGGTGGTGCGCATTGTATGGGTGTGTGTTACATTACATTCACTAGTGGGAGTGAGAAAAACATCACGGGATGGTGCGCATTTTAGGGGTGTGTGTTACATTAGATTCACTAGTAGGTGTGAAAAAAACATCACGGGGTGGTGCGCAATGTATGGGTGTGTGTTACATTACATTCACTAGTAGGAGTGATAAAAACATCACGGGGTGGTGCGCATGTTATGGGTGTGTGTTACAATAGATTCACTAGTAGGAGTGAGAAAAACATCACGGAGTGGTGTGCATTGTATGGGTGTGTGTTACATTACATTCACTAGTAGGAGTGAGAAAAAAATCACGGGGTGGTGCGCATTGTATGCGTGTGTGTTACATTAGATTCACTATTAGGAGTGAGAAAAACATCACGGGGTGGTGCGCATTGTATGGGTGTGTGTTACATTACATTCACTAGTAGGAGTGAGAAAAACATCACGGGGTGGTGCGCATTGTATGGGTGTGTGTTACATTACATTCACTAATATGAGTGAGAAAAACATCACGGGGTGGTGCGCATTGTATGGGTGTGTGTTACATTACATTCACTAGTGGGAGTGAGAAAAACATCACGGGATGGTGCGCATTTTAGGGGTGTGTGTTACATTAGATTCACTAGTAGGAGTGAAAAAAACATCACGGGGTGGTGCGCAATGTATGGGTGTGTGTTACATTACATTCACTAGTAGGAGTGATAAAAACATCACGGGGTGGTGCGCATGGTATGGGTGTGTGTTACAATAGATTCACTAGTAGGAGTGAGAAAAACATCACGGAGTGGTGTGCATTGTATGGGTGTGTGTTACATTACATTCACTAGTAGGAGTGAGAAAAACATCACGGGGTGGTGCGCATTGTATGCGTGTGTGTTACATTAGATTCACTAGTAGGAGTGAGAAAAACATCACGGTGTGGTGCGCATTGTATGGGTGTGTGTTACATTACCTTCACTAGTAGGAGTGAGAAAAACATCACGGGGTGGTGCGCATTGTATGGGTGTGTGTTACATTACATTCACTAGTAGGAGTGAGAAAAACATCACGGGGTGGTGCGCATTGTATGGGTGTGTGTTACATTACATTCACTAGTAGGAGTGAGAAAAACATCACAGGGTGGTGCGCATTGTATGGGTGTGCGTTACATTACATTCACTAGTAGGAGTGAGAAAAACATCACGGGGTGGTGCGCATTGTATGTGTGGGTGTTACATTACATTCACTAGTAGGAGTGTGAAAAACATCACGGGGTAGTGCGCATTGTATGGGTATGTGTTACATTACATTCACTAGTAGCAGTGAGAAAAACATCACGGGGTAGTGCGCCTTGTATGGGTGTGTGTTACATTACATTCACTAGTAGCAGTGAGAAAAACATCACGGGGTAGTGCGCATTGTATGGGTGTGTGTTACATTACATTCACTAGTAGCAGTGAGAAAAACATCACGGGGTGGTGCGCATTGTATGGGTGTGTGTTACATTACATTCACTACTAGGAGTGAGAAAAACATCACGGGGTTGTGCGCATTATATGGGTGTGTGTTACATTACATTCACTAGTAGGAGTGAGAAAAACATCACGGGGTGGTGCGCATTGTATGGGTGTGTGTTACATTACATTCACTAGTAGGAGTGAGAAAAAAATCACGGGCTGGTGCGCATTGTATGCGTGTGTGTTACATTAGATTCACTATTAGGAGTGAGAAAAACATCACGGGGTGGTGCGCATTGTATGGGTGTGTGTTACATTACATTCACTAGTAGGAGTGAGAAAAACATCACGGGGTGGTGCGCATTGTATGCGTGGGTGTTACATTACATTCACTAGTAGGAGTGAGAAAAACATCACGGGGTGGTGCGCATTGTATGGGTGTGTGTTACATTACATTCACTAGTACGAGTGAGAAAAACATCACGGGGTGGTGCGCATTGTATGGGTTTGTGTTACATTACATTCACTAGTAGGAGTGAGAAAAACATCACGGGGTGGTGCGCATTATATGGGTGTGTGTTACATTACTTTCACTAGTAGGAGTGAGAAAAACATCACGGGGTGGTGCGCATTGTATGGGTGTGTGTTACATTAGATTCACTAATAGGAGTGAGAAAAACATCACGGGGTGGTGCGCATTGTATGGGTGTGTGTTACATTACATTCACTATTAGGAGTGAGAAAAAAATCACGGGGTTGTGAGCATTGTATGCGTGTGTGTTACATTAGATTCACTATTAGGAGTGAGAAAAACATCACGGGGTGGTGCGCATTGTATGGGTGTGTGTTACATTACATTCACTAGTAGGAGTGAGAAAAACATCACGGGGTGGTGCGCATTATATGGGTGTGTGTTACATTACATTCACTAGTACGAGTGAGAAAAACATCACGGGGTGGTGCGCATTGTATGGGTTTGTGTTACATTACATTCCCTAGTAGGAGTGAGAAAAACATCACGGGGTGGTGCGCATTGTATGGGTGTGTGTTACATTACTTTCACTAGTAGCAGTGAGAAAAACATCACGGGGTGGTGCGCATTGTATGGGTGTGTGTTACATTAGATTCACTAATAGGAGTGAGAAAAACATCACGGGGTGGTGCGCAGTGTATGGGTGTGTGTTACATTACATTCACTAGTAGGAGAGAGAAAAACATCACGCGGTGGTGCGCATTGTATGGGTGTGTGTTACATTAGATTCACTAGTAGGAGTGAGAAAAAATCACGGGGTGGTGTGAATCGGAGTGTCTGAATTAGGATAGGCAGTGAGTGGCAATGTAGGATGGAGAAAAGCACCGCGGGGTTGTCAGCATGGGGAGGTCAGGGAACATGCAGTGGCAATGTAGGATAGGTTTCTGAAAAACATCACGGGGTGGTGCGCATTGTATGGGTGTGTGTTACATTAGATTCACTAGTAGGAGTGAGAAAAACATCATGGGGTGGTGCGCACTGTATGGGTGTGTGTTACATTAGATTCACTAGTAGGAGTGAGAAAAATATCACAGGGTGGTGCGCATTGTATGGGTGTGTATTACATTACATTCACTAGTAGGAGTGAGAAAAACATCACGGGGTGGTGCGCATTGTATGGGTGTGTGTTACATTACATTCACTAGTACGAGTGAGAAAAACATCACGGGGTGGTGCGCATTGTATGGGTTTGTGTTACATTACATTCCCTAGTAGGAGTGAGAAAAACATCACGGGGTGGTGCGCATTGTATGGGTGTGTGTTACATTACTTTCACTAGTAGCAGTGAGAAAAACATCACGGGGTGGTGCGCATTGTATGGGTGTGTGTTACATTAGATTCACTAATAGGAGTGAGAAAAACATCACGGGGTGGTGCGCAGTGTATGGGTGTGTGTTACATTACATTCACTAGTAGGAGAGAGAAAAACATCACGCGGTGGTGCGCATTGTATGGGTGTGTGTTACATTAGATTCACTAGTAGGAGTGAGAAAAAATCACGGGGTGGTGTGAATCGGAGTGTCTGAATTAGGATAGGCAGTGAGTGGCAATGTAGGATGGAGAAAAGCACCGCGGGGTTGTCAGCATGGGGAGGTCAGGGAACATGCAGTGGCAATGTAGGATAGGTTTCTGAAAAACATCACGGGGTGGTGCGCATTGTATGGGTGTGTGTTACATTAGATTCACTAGTAGGAGTGAGAAAAACATCATGGGGTGGTGCGCACTGTATGGGTGTGTGTTACATTAGATTCACTAGTAGGAGTGAGAAAAATATCACAGGGTTGTGCGCATTGTATGGGTGTGTATTACATTACATTCACTAGTAGGAGTGAGAAAAACATCACGGGGTGGTGCGCATTGTATGGGTGTGTGTTACATTACATTCACTAGTAGGAGTGAGAAAAACATCACGGGGTGGTCCGCATTGTATGGGTGTGTGTTACATTACATTCACTAGTAGCAGTGAGAAAAACATCACGGGGTGGTGCGCATTGTATGGGTGTGTGTTACATTACATTCACTAGTAGGAGTGAGAAAAACATCACGGGGTGGTGCGCAGTGTATGGGTTTGTGTTACATTACATTCACTAGTAGGAGTGAGAAAAACATCACGGGGTGGTGCGCATTGTATGGGTGTGTGTTACATTACATTCACTAGTAGGAGTGAGAAAAACATCACGGGGTGGTGCGCATTGTATGGGTGTGTGTTACATTACATTCACTAGTAGGAGTGAGAAAAACATCACGGGGTGGTGCGCATTGTATGGGTGTGTGTTACATTACATTCACTAATATGAGTGAGAAAAACATCACGGGGTGGTGCGCATTGTATGGGTGTGTGTTACATTACATTCACTAGTAGGAGTGAGAAAAACATCACGGGGTGTTGCGCATTGTATGGGTGTGTGTTACATTAGATTCACTAGTAGGACTGAGAAAAACATCACAGGGTGGTGCGCACTGTAGGGGTGTGTGTTACATTAGATTCACTAGTAGGAGTGAGAAAAACATCACGGGGTGGTGCGCATTGTATGGGTGTGTGTTACATTACATTCACTAGTAGGAGTGAGAAAAACATCACGGGCTGGTGCGCATTGTATGGGTGTGTGTTACATTACATTCACTAGTAGCAGTGAGAAAAACATCACGGGGTGGTGCGCATTGTATGGGTTTGTGTTACATTACATTCACTAGTAGCAGTGAGAAAAACATCACGGGGTGGTGCGCATTGTATGGGTGTGTGTTACATTACATTCACTAGTAGGAGTGAGAAAAACATCACGGGGTGGTGCGCAGTGTATGGTTTTGTGTTACATTACATTCACTAGTAGGAGTGAGTAAAACATCACGGGGTGGTGCGCATTGTATGGGTGTGTGTTACATTACATTCACTAGTAGGAGTGAGAAAAACATCACGGGGTGGTGCGCATTGTATGGGTGTGTGTTACATTACATTTACTAGTAGGAGTGAGAAAAACATCACGGGGTGGTGCGCATTGTATGGGTGTGTGTTACATTACATTCACTAATATGAGTGAGAAAAACATCACGGGGTGGTGCGCATTGTATGGGTGTGTGTTACATTACATTCACTAGTGGGAGTGAGAAAAACATCACGGGGTGGTGCGCATTATATGGGTGTGTGTTACATTACATTCACTAGTAGGAGTGAGAAAAACATCACGGGGTGGTGCGCATTGTATGGGTGTGTGTTACATTTGATGCACTAGTAGGAGTGACAAAAACATCACAGGGTGGTGCGCATTGTATGGGTGTGTGTTACATTACATTCACTAGTAGGAGTGAGAAAAACATCACGGGGTGGTGCGCATTGTATGGGTGTGTGTTACATTACATTCACTAGTAGGAGCGAGAAAAACATCACGGGGTGGTGCGCATTGTATGGGTGTGTGTTACATTACATTCACTAGTAGGAGTGAGAAAAACATAACGGCGTGGTGCGCATTGTATGGGTGTGTGTTACATTACATTCACTAGTAGGAGTGAGAAAAACATCACGGGGTGGTGCGCATTGTATGGGTGTGCGTTACATTACATTCACTAGTAGGAGTGAGAAAAACATCACGGGGTGGTGCGCATTGTATGGGTGTGTGTTACATTACATTCACTAGTAGGAGTGTGAAAAACATCACGGGGTAGTGCGCATTGTATGGGTGTGTGTTACATTACATTCACTAGTAGCAGTGAGAAAAACATCACGGGGTGGTGCGCATTGTATGGGTGTGTGTTACATTACATTCACTACTAGGAGTGAGAAAAACATCACGGGGTGGTGCGCATTGTATGGGTGTGTGTTACATTACATTCACTAGTAGGAGTGAGAAAAACATCACGGGGTGGTGCGCATTAGATGGGTTTGTGTTACATTACATTCACTAGTAGGAGTGAGAAAAAAATCACGGGGTGGTGCGCATTGTATGCGTGTGTGTTACATTAGATTCACTAGTAGGAGTGAGAAAAACATCACGGGGTTGTGCGCATTGTATGCGTGGGTGTTACATTACATTCACTAGTAGGAGTGAGAAAAACATCTCGGGGTGGTGCGCATTGTATGGGTGTGTGTTACATTACATTCACTAGTAGGAGTGAGAAAAACATCACGGGGTGGTGCGCATTGTATGGGTGTGTGTTACATTACATTCACTAGTAGGAGTGAGAAAAACATCACGGGGTGGTGCGCATTGTATGGGTGTGTGTTACATTACATTCACTAGTAGGAGTGAAAAAAACATCACGGGGTGGTGCGCATTGTATGGGTGTGTGTTACATTAGATTCACTAATAGGAGTGAGAAAAACATCACGGGGTGGTGCGCAGTGTATGGGTGTGTGTTACATTACATTCACTAGTAAGAGTGAGAAAAACATCACGCGGTGGTGCGCATTGTATGGGTGTGTGTTACATTTCATTCACTAGTAGGAGTGAGAAAATCATCACGGGGTGGTGTGAATCGGAGGGTCTGAATTAGGATAGGCAGTGAGTGGCAATGTAGCTTGGAGAAAAGCACCGCGGGGTGGTCAGCATGGGGAGGTCAGGGAACATGCAGTGGCAATGTAGGATAGGTTTCTGAAAAACATCACGGGGTGGTGCGCATTGTATGGGTGTGTGTTACATTACATTCACTAGTAGGAGTGAGAAAAACATCACGGGGTGTTGCGCATTGTATGGGTATGTGTTACATTAGATTCACTAGTAGGACTGAGAAAAACATCACGGGGTGGTGCGCACTGTAGGGGTGTGTGTTACATTAGATTCACTAGTAGGAGTGAGAAAAACATCACGGGGTGGTGCGCATTGTATGGGTGTGTGTTACATTACATTCACTAGTAGCAGTGAGAAAAACATCACGGGGTGGTGCGCATTGTATGGGTTTGTGTTACATTACATTCACTAGTAGCAGTGAGAAAAACATCACGGGGTGGTGCGCAATGTATGGGTGTGTGTTACATTACATTCACTAGTAGGAGTGAGAAAAACATCACGGGGTGGTGCGCAGTGTATGGGTTTGTGTTACATTACATTCACTAGTAGGAGTGAGAAAAACATCACGGGGTGGTGCGCAATGTATGGGTGTGTGTTACATTACATTCACTAGTAGGAGTGAGAAAAATATCACGGGGTGGTGCGCATTGTATGGGTGTGTGTTACATTACATTCACTAGTAGGAGTGAGAAAAACATCACGGGGTGGTGCGCATTGTATGGGCGTGTGTTACATTACATTCACTAATATGAGTGAGAAAAACATCACGGGGTGGTGCGCATTGTATGGGTGTGTGTTACATTACATTCACTAGTGGGAGTGAGAAAAACATCACGGGGTGGTGCGCATTATATGGGTGTGTGTTACATTACATTCACTAGTAGGAGTGAGAAAAACATCACGGGGTGGTGCGCATTGTACGGGTGTGTGTTACATTAGATGCACTAGTAGGAGTGACAAAAACATCACAGGGTGGTGCGCATTGTATGGGTGTGTGTTACATTACATTCACTAGTAGGAGTGAGAAAAACATCACGGGGTGGTGCGCATTGTATGGGTGTGTGTTACATTACATTCACTAGTAGGAGTGAGAAAAACATCACGGGGTGGTGCGCATTGTATGGGTGTGTGTTACATTACATTCACTAGTAGGAGTGAGAAAAACATCACGGGGTGGTGTGAATCGGAGGGTCTGAATTAGGATAGGCAGTGAGTGGCAATGTAGGATGGAGAAAAGCACCGCGGGGTGGTCAGCATGGGGAGGTCAGGGAACATGCAGTGGCAATGTAGGATAGGTTTCTGAAAAACATCGCGGGGTGGTGCGCATTTTATGGGTGTGTGTTACATTAGATTCACTAGTAGGAGTGAGAAAAACATCACGGGGTGGTGCGCATTGTATGGGTGTGTGTTACATTACATTCACAAGTAGCAGTGAGAAAAACATCACGGGGTGGTGCGCATTGTATGGGTGTGTGTTACATTACATTCACTAGTAGGAGTGAGAAAAACATCACGGGGTGGTGCGCATTGCATGGGTGTGTGTTACATTACATTCACTAGTAGGAGTGAGAAAAACATCACGGGGTGGTGCGCATTGTATGGGTGTGTGTTACATTACATTCACTAGTAGGAGTGAGAAAAACATCACGGGGTGGTGCGCATTGTATGGGTGTGTGTTACATTACATTCACTAGTAGGAGTGAGAAAAACATCACGGGGTGGTGCGCATTGTATGGGTGTGTGTTACATTACATTCACTAGTAGGAGTGAGAAAAACATCACGGGGTGGTGCGCATTGTATGGGTGTGTGTTACATTAGATTCACTAATAGGAGTGAGAAAAACATCACAGGGTGGTGCGCAGTGTATGGGTGTGTGTTACATTACATTCACTAGTAAGAGTGAGAAAAACATCACGCGGTGGTGCGCATTGTATGGGTGTGTGTTACATTACATTCACTAGTAGGAGTGAGAAAAACATCACGGGGTGGTGTGAATCGGAGGGTCTGAATTAGGATAGGCAGTGAGTGGCAATGTAGCTTGGAGAAAAGCACCGCGGGGTGGTCAGCATGGGGAGGTCAGGGAACATGCAGTGGCAATGTAGGATAGGTTTCTGAAAAACATCACAGGGTGGTGCGCATTGTATGGGTGTGTGTTACATTACATTCACTAGTAGGAGTGAGAAAAACATCACGGGGTGTTGCGCATTGTATGGGTATGTGTTACATTAGATTCACTAGTAGGACTGAGAAAAACATCACGGGGTGGTGCGCACTGTAGGGGTGTGTGTTACATTAGATTCACTAGTAGGAGTGAGAAAAACATCACGGGGTGGTGCGCATTGTATGGGTGTCTGTTACATTACATTCACTAGTAGCAGTGAGAAAAACATCACGGGGTGGTGCGCATTGTATGGGTTTGTGTTACATTACATTCACTAGTAGCAGTGAGAAAAACATCACGGGGTGGTGCGCATTGTATGGGTGTGTGTTACATTACATTCACTAGTAGGAGTGAGAAAAACATCACGGGGTGGTGCGCAGTGTATGGGTTTGTGTTACATTACATTCACTAGTAGGAGTGAGAAAAACATCACGGGGTGGTGCGCAATGTATGGGTGTGTGTTACATTACATTCACTAGTAGGAGTGAGAAAAACATCACGGGGTGGTGCGCATTGTATGGGTGTGTGTTACATTACATTCACTAGTAGGAGTGAGAAAAACATCACGGGGTGGTGCGCATTGTATGGGCGTGTGTTACATTACATTCACTAATATGAGTGAGAAAAACATCACGGGGTGGTGCGCATTGTATGGGTGTGTGTTACATTACATTCACTAGTGGGAGTGAGAAAAACATCACGGGGTGGTGCGCATTATATGGGTGTGTGTTACATTACATTCACTAGTAGGAGTGAGAAAAACATCACGGGGTGGTGCGCATTGTACGGGTGTGTGTTACATTAGATGCACTAGTAGGAGTGACAAAAACATCACAGGGTGGTGCGCATTGTATGGGTGTGTGTTACATTACATTCACTAGTAGGAGTGAGAAAAACATCACGGGGTGGTGCGCATTGTATGGGTGTGTGTTACATTACATTCACTAGTAGGAGTGAGAAAAACATCACGGGGTGGTGCGCATTGTATGGGTGTGTGTTACATTACATTCACTAGTAGGAGTGAGAAAAACATCACGGGGTGGTGTGAATCGGAGGGTCTGAATTAGGATAGGCAGTGAGTGGCAATGTAGGATGGAGAAAAGCACCGCGGGGTGGTCAGCATGGGGAGGTCAGGGAACATGCAGTGGCAATGTAGGATAGGTTTCTGAAAAACATCGCGGGGTGGTGCGCATTTTATGGGTGTGTGTTACATTAGATTCACTAGTAGGAGTGAGAAAAACATCACGGGGTGGTGCGCATTGTATGGGTGTGTGTTACATTACATTCACAAGTAGCAGTGAGAAAAACATCACGGGGTGGTGCGCATTGTATGGGTGTGTGTTACATTACATTCACTAGTAGGAGTGAGAAAAATATCACGGGGTGGTGCGCATTGCATGGGTGTGTGTTACATTACATTCACTAGTAGGAGTGAGAAAAACATCACGGGGTGGTGCGCATTGTATGGGTGTGTGTTACATTACATTCACTAGTAGGAGTGAGAAAAACATCACGGGGTGGTGCGCATTGTATGGGTGTGTGTTACATTACATTCACTAGTACGAGTGAGAAAAACATCACGGGGTGGTGCGCATTGAATGGGTGTGTGTTACATTACATTCACTAGGAGGAGTGAGAAAAACATCACGGGGTGGTGCGCATTGTATGGGTGTGTGTTACATTACATTCACTAGTAGGAGTGAGAAAAACATCACGGGGTGGTGCGCATTGTATGGGTGTGTGTTACATTACATTCACTAGTAGGAGTGAGAAAAACATCACGGGGTGGTGCGCATTGTATGGGTGTGTGTTACATTACATTCACTAGTAGCAGTGAGAAAAACATCACGGTGTGGTGCGCATTGTATGGGTGTGTGTTACATTACATTCACTAATAGGAGTGAGAAAAACATCACGGGGTGGTGCGCATTGTATGGGTGTGTGTTACATTACATTCACTAGTAGGAGTGAGAAAAACATCACGGGGTGGTGCGCATTGTATGGGTGTGTGTTACATTACATTCACTACTAGGAGTGAGAAAAACATCACGGCATGGTGCACATTGTATGGGTGTGTGTTACATTACATTCACTAGTAGGAGTGAGAAAAACATCACGGGATGGTGCGCATTGTAGGGGTGTGTGTTACATTAGATTCACTAGTAGGAGTGAAAAAAACATCACGGCGTGGTGCGCAATGTATGGGTGTGTGTTACATTACATTCACTAATAGGAGTGAGAAAAACATCACGGGGTGGTGCGCATGGTATGGGTGTGTGTTACATTACATTCACTAGTAGGAGTGAGAAAAACATCACGGGGTGGTGCGCATTGTATGGGTGTGTGTTACATTACATTCACTACTAGGAGTGAGAAAAAAATCACGGGGTGGTGCACATTGTATGGGTGTGTGTTACATTACATTCACTAGTAGGAGTGAGAAAAACATCACGGGATTGTGCGCATTTTAGGGGTGTGTGTTACATTAGATTCACTAGTAGGAGTGAAAAAAACATCACGGGGTGGTGCGCAATGTATGGGTGTGTGTTACATTAGATTCACTAGTAGGAGTGATAAAAACATCACGGGGTGGTGCGCATGGTATGGGTGTGTGTTACATTACATTCACTAGTAGGAGTGAGAAAAACATCACGGGGTGGTGCACATTGTATGGGTGTGTGTTACATTACATTCACTACTAGGAGTGAGAAAAACATCACGGGGTGGTGCACATTGTATGGGTGTGTGTTACATTACATTCACTAGTAGGAGTGAGAAAAACATCACGGGATGGTGCGCATTGTAGGGGTGTGTGTTACATTAGATTTACTAGTAGGAGTGAAAAAAACATCACGGGGTGGTGCGCAATGTATGGGTGTGTGTTACATTACATTCACTAGTAGGAGTGAGAAAAACATCACGGGGTGGTGCGCATGGTATGGGTGTGTGTTACATTACATTCACTAGTAGGAGTGAGAAAAACATCACTTGGTGGTTCGCATTGTATGGGTGTGTGTTACATTACATTCACTAGGAGGAGTGAGAAAAACATCACGGGATGGTGCGCATTTTAGGGGTGTGTGTTACATTAGATTCACTAGTAGGAGTGAAAAAAACATCACGGGGTGGTGCGCAATGTATGGGTGTGTGTTACATTACATTCACTAGTAGGAGTGATAAAAACATCACGGGGTGGTGCGCATGGTATGGGTGTTGTTACAATAGATTCACTAGTAGGAGTGAGAAAAACATCACGGAGTGGTGTGCATTGTATGGGTGTGTGTTACATTACATTCACTAGTAGGAGTGAGAAAAACATCACGGGGTGGTGCACATTGTATGCGTGTGTGTTACATTAGATTCACTAGTAGGAGTGAGAAAAACATCACGGGGTGGTGCGCATTGTATGGGTGTGTGTTACATTACCTTCACTAGTAGGAGTGAGAAAAACATCACGGGGTGGTGCGCATTGTATGGGTGTGTGTTACATTACATTCACTAGTAGGAGTGAGAAAAACATCACGGGGTGGTGCGCATTGTATGGGTGTGTGTTACATTACATTCACTAGTAGGAGTGAGAAAAACATCACGGGGTGGTGCGCATTGTATGGGTGTGTGTTACATTACATTCACTAGTAGGAGTGAGAAAAACATCACGGGGTGGTGCGCATTGTATGGGTGTGTGTTACATTACATTCACTAGTAGGAGTGAGAAAAACATCACGGGGTGGTGCGCATTGTATAGGTGTGTGTTACATTACATTCACTAGTAGGAGTGAGAAAAACATCACGGGGTGGTGCGCATTGTATGGGTGTGTGTTACATTACATTCACTAATATGAGTGAGAAAAACATCACGGGGTGGTGCGCATTGTATGGGTGTGTGTTACATTACATTCACTAGTAGGAGTGAGAAAAACATCACGGGGTGTTGCGCATTGTATGGGTGTGTGTTACATTAGATTCACTAGTAGGACTGAGAAAAACATCACGGGGTGGTGCGCACTGTAGGGGTGTGTGTTACATTAGATTCACTAGTAGGAGTGAGAAAAACATCACGGGGTGGTGCGCATTGTATGGGTGTGTGTTACATTACATTCACTAGTAGGAGTGAGAAAAACATCACGGGGTGGTGCGCATTGTATGGGTGTGTGTTACATTACATTCACTAGTAGCAGTGAGAAAAACATCACGGGGTGTTGCGCATTGTATGGGTTTGTGTTACATTACATTCACTAGTAGCAGTGAGAAAAACATCACGGGGTGGTGCGCATTGTATGGGTGTGTGTTACATTACATTCACTAGTAGGAGTGAGAAAAACATCACGGGGTGGTGCGCAGTGTATGGGTTTGTGTTACATTACATTCACTAGTAGGAGTGAGTAAAACATCACGGGGTGGTGCGCATTGTATGGGTGTGTGTTACATTACATTCACTAGTAGGAGTGAGAAAAACATCACGGGGTGGTGCGCATTGTATGGGTGTGTGTTACATTACATTCACTAGTAGGAGTGAGAAAAACATCACGGGGTGGTGCGCATTGTATGGGTGTGTGTTACATTACATTCACTAATATGAGTGAGAAAAACATCACGGGGTGGTGCGCATTGTATGGGTGTGTGTTACATTACATTCACTAGTGGGAGTGAGAAAAACATCACGGGGTGGTGCGCATTATATGGGTGTGTGTTACATTACATTCACTAGTAGGAGTGAGAAAAACATCACGGTGTGGTGCGCATTGTATGGGTGTGTGTTACATTAGATGCACTAGTAGGAGTGACAAAAACATCACAGGGTGGTGCGCATTGTATGGGTGTGTGTTACATTACATTCACTAGTAGGAGTGAGAAAAACATCACGGGGTGGTGCGCATTGTATGGGTGTGTGTTACATTACATTCCCTAGTAGGAGTGAGAAAAACATCACGGGGTGGTGCGCATTGAATGGGTGTGTGTTACATTACATTCAATAGTAGGGGTGAGAAAAACATCACGGGGTGGAGCGCATTGTATGCGTGTGTGTTACATTAGTTTCACTAGTAGGAGTGAGAAAAACATCACGGGGTGGTGCGCATTGTATGGGTGTGTGTTACATTACCTTCACTAGTAGGAGTGAGAAAAACATCACGGGGTGGTGCGCATTGTATGGGTGTGTGTTACATTACATTCACTAGTAGGAGTGAGAAAAACATAACGGCGTGGTGCGCATTGTATGGGTGTGTGTTACATTACATTCACTAGTAGGAGTGAGAAAAACATCACGGGGTGGTGCGCATTGTATGGGTGTGCGTTACATTACATTCACTAGTAGGAGTGAGAAAAACATCACGGGGTGGTGCGCATTGTATGGGTGTGGGTTACATTACATTCACTAGTAGGAGTGTGAAAAACATCACGGGGTAGTGCGCATTGTATGGGTGTGTGTTACATTACATTCACTAGTAGCAGTGAGAAAAACATCACGGGGTGGTGCGCATTGTATGGGTGTGTGTTACATTACATTCACTACTAGGAGTGAGAAAAACATCACGGGGTGGTGCGCATTGTATGGGTGTGTGTTACATTACATTCACTAGTAGGAGTGAGAAAAACATCACGGGGTGGTGCGCATTAGATGGGTGTGTGTTACATTACATTCACTAGTAGGAGTGAGAAAAAAATCACGGGGTGGTGCGCATTGTATGCGTGTGTGTTACATTAGATTCACTAGTAGGAGTGAGAAAAACATCACGGGGTTGTGCGCATTGTATGCGTGGGTGTTACATTACATTCACTAGTAGGAGTGAGAAAAACATCACGGGGTGGTGCGCATTGTATGGGTGTGTGTTACATTACATTCACTAGTAGGAGTGAGAAAAACATCACGGGGTGGTGCGCATTGTATGGGTGTGTGTTACATTACATTCACTAGTAGGAGTGAGAAAAACATCACGGGGTGGTGCGCATTGTATGGGTGTGTGTTACATTACATTCACTAGTAGGAGTGAGAAAAACATCACGGGGTGGTGCGCATTGTATGGGTGTGTGTTACATTAGATTCACTAATAGGAGTGAGAAAAACATCACGGGGTGGTACGCAGTGTATGGGTGTGTGTTACATTACATTCTCTAGTAAGAGTGAGAAAAACATCACGCGGTGGTGCGCATTGTATGGGTGTGTGTTACATTACATTCACTAGTAGGAGTGAGAAAAACATCACGGGGTGGTGTGAATCGGAGGGTCTGAATTAGGATAGGCAGTGAGTGGCAATGTAGCTTGGAGAAAAGCACCGCAGGGTGGTCAGCATGGGGAGGTCAGGGAACATGCTGTGGCAATGTAGGATAGGTTTCTGAAAAACATCACGGGGTGGTGCGCATTGTATGGGTGTGTGTTACATTACATTCACTAGTAGGAGTGAGAAAAACATCACGGGGTGGTGCGCATTGTATGGGTGTGTGTTACATTACATTCACTAGTAGGAGTGAGAAAAACATCACGGGGTGGTGCGCATTGTATGGGTGTGTGTTACATTACATTCACTAGTAGGAGTGAGAAAAACATCACGGGGTGGTGCGCATTGTATGGGTGTGTGTTACATTACATTCACTACTAGGAGTGAGAAAAACATCACGGGGTGGTGCACATTGTATGGGTGTGTGTTACATTACATTCACTAGTAGGAGTGAGAAAAACATCACGGGATTGTGCGCATTTTAGGGGTGTGTGTTACATTAGATTCACTAGTAGGAGTGAAAAAAACATCACGGGGTGGTGCGCAATGTATGGGTGTGTGTTACATTAGATTCACTAGTAGGAGTGATAAAAACATCACGGGGTGGTGCGCATGGTATGGGTGTGTGTTACATTACATTCACTAGTAGGAGTGAGAAAAACATCACGGGGTGGTGCGCATTGTATGGGTGTGTGTTACATTACATTCACTACTAGGAGTGAGAAAAACATCACGGGGTGGTGCACATTGTATGGGTCTGTGTTACATTAGATTCACTAGTAGGAGTGAGAAAAACATCACGGGATGGTGCGCATTGTAGGGGTGTGTGTTACATTAGATTTACTAGTAGGAGTGAAAAAAACATCACGGGGTGGTGCGCAATGTATGGGTGTGTGTTACATTACATTCACTAGTAGGAGTGAGAAAAACATCACGGGGTGGTGCGCATGGTATGGGTGTGTGTTACATTACATTCACTAGTAGGAGTGAGAAAAACATCACTTGGTGGTTCGCATTGTATGGGTGTGTGTTACATTACATTCACTAGGAGGAGTGAGAAAAACATCACGGGATGGTGCGCATTTTACGGGTGTGTGTTACATTAGATTCACTAGTAGGAGTGAAAAAAACATCACGGGGTGGTGCGCAATGTATGGGTGTGTGTTACATTACATTCACTAGTAGGAGTGATAAAAACATCACGGGGTGGTGCGCATGGTATGGGTGTGTGTTACAATACATTCACTAGTAGGAGTGAGAAAAACATCACGGAGTGGTGTGCATTGTATGGGTGTGTGTTACATTACATTCACTAGTAGGAGTGAGAAAAACATCACGGGGTGGTGCACATTGTATGCGTGTGTGTTACATTAGATTCACTAGTAGGAGTGAGAAAAACATCACGGGGTGGTGCGCATTGTATGGGTGTGTGTTACATTACCTTCACTAGTAGGAGTGAGAAAAACATCACGGGGTGGTGCGCATTGTATGGGTGTGTGTTACATTACATTCACTAGTAGGAGTGAGAAAAACATCACGGGGTGGTGCGCATTGTATGGGTGTGTGTTACATTACATTCACTAGTAGGAGTGAGAAAAACATCACGGGGTGGTGCGCATTGTATGGGTGTGTGTTACATTACATTCACTAGTAGGAGTGAGAAAAACATCACGGGGTGGTGCGCATTGTATGGGTGTGTGTTACATTACATTCACTAGTAGGAGTGAGAAAAACATCACGGGGTGGTGCGCATTGTATAGGTGTGTGTTACATTACATTCACTAGTAGGAGTGAGAAAAACATCACGGGGTGGTGCGCATTGTATGGGTGTGTGTTACATTACATTCACTAATATGAGTGAGAAAAACATCACGGGGTGGTGCGCATTGTATGGGTGTGTGTTACATTACATTCACTAGTAGGAGTGAGAAAAACATCACGGGGTGTTGCGCATTGTATGGGTGTGTGTTACATTAGATTCACTAGTAGGACTGAGAAAAACATCACGGGGTGGTGCGCACTGTAGGGGTGTGTGTTACATTAGATTCACTAGTAGGAGTGAGAAAAACATCACGGGGTGGTGCGCATTGTATGGGTGTGTGTTACATTACATTCACTAGTAGGAGTGAGAAAAACATCACGGGGTGGTGCGCAGTGTATGGGTTTGTGTTACATTACATTCACTAGTAGGAGTGAGTAAAACATCACGGGGTGGTGCGCATTGTATGGGTGTGTGTTACATTACATTCACTAGTAGGAGTGAGAAAAACATCACGGGGTGGTGCGCATTGTATGGGTGTGTGTTACATTACATTCACTAGTAGGAGTGAGAAAAACATCACGGGGTGGTGCGCATTGTATGGGTGTGTGTTACATTACATTCACTAATATGAGTGAGAAAAACATCACGGGGTGGTGCGCATTGTATGGGTGTGTGTTACATTACATTCACTAGTGGGAGTGAGAAAAACATCACGGGGTGGTGCGCATTATATGGGTGTGTGTTACATTACATTCACTAGTAGGAGTGAGAAAAACATCACGGGGTGGTGCGCATTGTATGGGTGTGTGTTACATTAGATGCACTAGTAGGAGTGACAAAAACATCACAGGGTGGTGCGCATTGTATGGGTGTGTGTTACATTACATTCACTAGTAGGAGTGAGAAAAACATCACGGGGTGGTGCGCATTGTATGGGTGTGTGTTACATTACATTCCCTAGTAGGAGTGAGAAAAACATCACGGGGTGGTGCGCATTGTATGGGTGTGTGTTACATTACATTCAATAGTAGGGGTGAGAAAAACATCACGGGGTGGAGCGCATTGTATGCGTGTGTGTTACATTAGTTTCACTAGTAGGAGTGAGAAAAACATCACGGGGTGGTGCGCATTGTATGGGTGTGTGTTACATTACCTTCACTAGTAGGAGTGAGAAAAACATCACGGGGTGGTGCGAATTGTATGGGTGTGTGTTACATTACATTCACTAGTAGGAGTGAGAAAAACATAACGGCGTGGTGCGCATTGTATGGGTGTGTGTTACATTACATTCACTAGTAGGAGTGAGAAAAACATCACGGGGTGGTGCGCATTGTATGGGTGTGCGTTACATTACATTCACTAGTAGGAGTGAGAAAAACATCACGGGGTGGTGCGCATTGTATGGGTGTGGGTTACATTACATTCACTAGTAGGAGTGTGAAAAACATCACGGGGTAGTGCGCATTGTATGGGTGTGTGTTACATTACATTCACTAGTAGCAGTGAGAAAAACATCACGTGGTGGTGCGCATTGTATGGGTGTGTGTTACATTACATTCACTACTAGGAGTGAGAAAAACATCACGGGGTGGTGCGCATTGTATGGGTGTGTGTTACATTACATTCACTAGTAGGAGTGAGAAAAACATCACGGGGTGGTGCGCATTAGATGGGTGTGTGTTACATTACATTCACTAGTAGGAGTGAGAAAAAAATCACGGGGTGGTGCGCATTGTATGCGTGTGTGTTACATTAGATTCACTAGTAGGAGTGAGAAAAACATCACGGGGTTGTGCGCATTGTATGCGTGGGTGTTACATTACATTCACTAGTAGGAGTGAGAAAAACATCACGGGGTGGTGCGCATTGTATGGGTGTGTGTTACATTACATTCACTAGTAGGAGTGAGAAAAACATCACGGGGTGGTGCGCATTGTATGGGTGTGTGTTACATTACATTCACTAGTAGGAGTGAGAAAAACATCACGGGGTGGTGCGCATTGTATGGGTGTGTGTTACATTACATTCACTAGTAGGAGTGAGAAAAACATCACGGGGTGGTGCGCATTGTATGGGTGTGTGTTACATTAGATTCACTAATAGGAGTGAGAAAAACATCACGGGGTGGTGCGCAGTGTATGGGTGTGTGTTACATTACATTCTCTAGTAAGAGTGAGAAAAACATCACGCGGTGGTGCGCATTGTATGGGTGTGTGTTACATTACATTCACTAGTAGGAGTGAGAAAAACATCACGGGGTGGTGTGAATCGGAGGGTCTGAATTAGGATAGGCAGTGAGTGGCAATGTAGCTTGGAGAAAAGCACCGCAGGGTGGTCAGCATGGGGAGGTCAGGGAACATGCATTGGCAATGTAGGATAGGTTTCTGAAAAACATCACGGGGTGGTGCGCATTGTATGGGTGTGTGTTACATTACATTCACTAGTAGGAGTGAGAAAAACATCACGGGGTGTTGCGCATTGTATGGGTGTGTGTTACATTAGATTCACTAGTAGGACTGAGAAAAACATCACGGGGTGGTGCGCACTGTAGGGGTGTGTGTTACATTAGATTCACTAGTAGGAGTGAGAAAAACATCACGGGGTGGTGCGCATTGTATGGGTGTGTGTTACATTACATTCACTAGTAGCAGTGAGAAAAACATCACGGGGTGGTGCGCATTGTATGGGTGTGTGTTACATTACATTCACTAGTAGCAGTGAGAAAAACATCACGGGGTGGTGCGCATTGTATGGGTGTGTGTTACATTACATTCACTAGTAGGAGTGAGAAAAACATCACGGGGTGGTGCGCAGTGTATGGGTTTGTGTTACATTACATTCACTAGTAGGAGTGAGAAAAACATCACGGGGTGGTGCGCAATGTATGGGTGTGTGTTACATTACATTCACTAGTAGGAGTGAGAAAAACATCACGGGGTGGTGCGCATTGTATGGGTGTGTGTTACATTACATTCACTAGTAGGAGTGAGAAAAACATCACGGGGTGGTGCGCATTGTATGGGCGTGTGTTACATTACATTCACTAATAGGAGTGAGAAAAACATCACGGGGTGGTGCGCATTGTATGGGTGTGTGTTACATTACATTCACTAGTGGGAGTGAGAAAAACATCACGGGGTGGTGCGCATTATATGGGTGTGTGTTACATTACATTCACTAGTAGGAGTGAGAAAAACATCACGGGGTGGTGCGCATTGTACGGGTGTGTGTTACATTAGATGCACTAGTAGGAGTGACAAAAACATCACAGGGTGGTGCGCATTGTATGGGTGTGTGTTACATTACATTCACTAGTAGGAGTGAGAAAAACATCACGGGGTGGTGCGCATTGTATTGGTGTGTGTTACATTACATTCACTAGTAGGAGTGAGAAAAACATCACGGGGTGGTGCGCATTGTATGGGTGTGTGTTACATTACATTCACTAGTAGGAGTGAGAAAAACATCACGGGGTGGTGTGAATCGGAGGGTCTGAATTAGGATAGGCAGTGAGTGGCAATGTAGGATGGAGAAAAGCACCGCGGGGTGGTCAGCATGGGGAGGTCAGGGAACATGCAGTGGTAATGTAGGATAGGTTTCTGAAAAACATCGCGGGGTGGTGCGCATTTTATGGGTGTGTGTTACATTAGATTCACTAGTAGGAGTGAGAAAAACATCACGGGGTGGTGCGCATTGTATGGGTGTGTGTTACATTACATTCACAAGTAGCAGTGAGAAAAACATCACGGGGTGGTGCGCATTGTATGGGTGTGTGTTACATTACATTCACTAGTAGGAGTGAGAAAAACATCACGGGGTGGTGCGCATTGCATGGGTGTGTGTTACATTACATTCACTAGTAGGAGTGAGAAAAACATCACGGGGTGGTGCGCATTGTATGGGTGTGTGTTACATTACATTCACTAGTAGGAGTGAGAAAAACATCACGGGGTGGTGCGCAATGTATGGGTGTGTGTTACATTACATTCACTAGTAGGAGTGAGAAAAACATCACGGGGTGGTGCGCATTGAATGGGTGTGTGTTACATTACATTCACTAGGAGGAGTGAGAAAAACATCACGGGGTGGTGCGCATTATATGGGTGTGTGTTACATTACATTCACTAGTAGGAGTGAGAAAAACATCCCAGGGTGGTGCGCATTGTATGGGTGTGTGTTACATTACATGCACTAGTAGGAGTGAGAAAAACATCACGGGGTGGTGCGCATTGTATGGGTGTGTGTTACATTAGATTTACTAGTAGGAGTGAAAAAAACATCACGGGGTGGTGCGCAATGTATGGGTGTGTGTTACTTTAGATTCACTAGTAGGAGTGAGAAAAACATCACGGGGTGGTGCGCATTGTATGGGTGTGTGTTACATTACATTCACTAGTAGGAGTGAGAAAAACATCACGGGGTGGTGCGCATTGTATGGGTGTGTGTTACATTACATTCACTACTAGGAGTGAGAAAAACAAAACGGCATGGTGCACATTGTATGGGTGTGTGTTACATTACATTCACTAGTAGGAGTGAGAAAAACATCACGGGATGGTGCGCATTGTAGGGGTGTGTGTTACATTACATTCACTAGTAGGAGTGAAAAAAACATCACGGGGTGGTGCGCAATGTATGGGTGTGTGTTACATTACATTCACTAATAGGAGTGAGAAAAACATCACGGGGTGGTGCGCATGGTATGGGTGTGTGTTACATTACATTCACTAGTAGGAGTGAGAAAAACATCACGGGGTGGTGCGCATTGTATGGGTGTGTGTTACATTACATTCACTACTAGGAGTGAGAAAAACATCACGGGGTGGTGCACATTGTATGTGTGTGTGTTACATTACATTCACTAGTAGGAGTGAGAAAAACATCACGGGATTGTGCGCATTTTAGGGGTGTGTGTTACATTAGATTCACTAGTAGGAGTGAAAAAAACATCACGGGGTGGTGCGCAATGTATGGGTGTGTGTTACATTAGATTCACTAGTAGGAGTGATAAAAACATCACGGGGTGGTGCGCATGGTATGGGTGTGTGTTACATTACATTCACTAGTAGGAGTGAGAAAAACATCACGGGGTGGTGCGCATTGTATGGGTGTGTGTTACATTACATTCACTACTAGGAGTGAGAAAAACATCACGGGGTGGTGCACATTGTATGGGTGTGTGTTACATTACATTCACTAGTAGGAGTGAGAAAAACATCACGGGATGGTGCGCATTGTAGGGGTGTGTGTTACATTAGATTTACTAGTAGGAGTGAAAAAAACATCACGGGGTGGTGCGCAATATATGGGTGTGTGTTACATTACATTCACTAGTAGGAGTGAGAAAAACATCACGGGGTGGTGCGCATGGTATCGGTGTGTGTTACATTACATTCACTAGTAGGAGTGAGAAAAACATCACGGGGTGGTTCGCATTGTATGGGTGTGTGTTACATTACATTCACTAGGAGGAGTGAGAAAAACATCACGGGATGCTGCGCATTTTAGGGGTGTGTGTTACATTACATTCACTAGTAGGAGTGATAAAAACATCACGGGGTGGTGCGCATGGTATGGGTGTGTGTTACAATAGATTCACTAGTAGGAGTGAGAAAAACATCACGGAGTGGTGTGCATTGTATGGGTGTGTGTTACATTACATTCACTAGTAGGAGTGAGAAAAACATCACGGGGTGGTGCGCATTGTATGCGTGTGTGTTACATTAGATTCACTAGTAGGAGTGAGAAAAACATCACGGGGTGGTGCGCATTGTATCGGTGTGTGTTACATTACCTTCACTAGTAGGAGTGAGAAAAACATCACGGGGTGGTGCGCATTGTATGGGTGTGTGTTACATTACATTCACTAGTAGGAGTGAGAAAAACATCACGGGGTGGTGCGCATTGTATGGGTGTGCGTTACATTACATTCACTAGTAGGAGTGAGAAAAACATCACGGGGTGGTGCGCATTGTATGGGTGTGCGTTACATTACATTCACTAGTAGGAGTGAGAAAAACATCACGGGGTGGTGCGCATTGTATGGGTGTGTGTTACATTACATTCACTAGTAGGAGTGTGAAAAACATCACGGGGTAGTGCGCATTGTATGGGTGTGTGTTACATTACATTCACTAGTAGCAGTGAGAAAAACATCACGGGGTAGTGCGCATTGTATGGGTGTGTGTTACATTATATTCACTAGTATCAGTGAGAAAAACATCACGGGGTAGTGCGCATTGTATGGGTGTGTGTTACATTACATTCACTAGTAGCAGTGAGAAAAACATCACGGGGTGGTGCGCATTGTATGGGTGTGTGTTACATTACATTCACTACTAGGAGTGAGAAAAACATCACGGGGTGGTGCGCAATGTATGGGTGTGTGTTACATTACATTCACTAGTAGGAGTGAGAAAAACATCACGGGTGGTGCGCATTGTATGGGTGTGTGTTACATTACATTCACTAGAAGAGTGAGAAAAACATCACGGGGTGGTGCGCATTGTATGCGTGTGTGTTACATTAGATTCACTATTAGGAGTGAGAAAAACATCACGGGGTGGTGCGCACTGTATGGGTGTGTGTTACATTACATTCACTAGTAGGAGTGAGAAAAACATCACGGGGTGGTGCGCATTGTATGCGTGGGTGTTACATTACATTCACTAGTAGGAGTGAGAAAAACATCACGGGGTGGTGCGCATTGTATGGGTGTGTGTTACATTACATTCACTAGTACGAGTGAGAAAAACATCACGGGGTGGTGTGCATTGTATGGGTTTGTGTTACATTACATTCACTAGTAGGAGTGAGAAAAACATCACGGGGTGGTGCGCATTGTATGGGTGTGTGTTACATTACATTCACTAGTAGGAGTGAGAAAAACATCACGGGGTGGTGCGCATTGTATGGGTGTGTGTTACATTAGATTCACTAATAGGAGTGAGAAAAACATCACGGGGTGGTGCGCAGTGTATGGGTGTGTGTTACATTACATTCACTAGTAGGAGGGAGAAAAACATCACGCGGTGGTGCGCATTGTATGGGTGTGTGTTACATTACATTCACTAGTAGGAGTGAGAAAAACATCACGGGGTGGTGCGCATTGTATGGGTGTGTGTTACATTACATTCACTAGTAGGAGTGAGAAAAAAATCACGGGGTGGTGAGCATTGTATGCATGTGTGTTACATTAGATTCACTATTAGGATTGAGAAAAACATCACGGGGTGGTGCGCATTGTATGGGTGTGTGTTACATTACATTCACTAGTAGGAGTGAGAAAAACAGCACGGGGTGGTGCGCATTGTATGCGTGGGTGTTACATTACATTCACTAGTATGAGTGAGAAAAACATCACGGGGTGGTGCGCATTGTATGGGTGTGTGTTACATTACATTCACTAGTAGGAGTGAGAAAAACATCACGGGGTGGTGCGCATTGTATGGGTGTGTGTTACATTACATTCACTACTAGGAGTGAGAAAAACATCACGGCATGGTGCACATTGTATGGGTGTGTGTTACATTACATTCACTAGTAGGAGTGAGAAAAACATCACGGGATGGTGCGCATTGTAGGGGTGTGTGTTACATTACATTCACTAGTAGGAGTGAAAAAAACATCACGGGGTGGTGCGCAATGTATGGGTGTGTGTTACATTACATTCACTAATAGGAGTGAGAAAAACATCACGGGGTGGTGCGCATGGTATGGGTGTGTGTTACATTACATTCACTAGTAGGAGTGAGAAAAACATCACGGGGTGGTGCGCATTGTATGGGTGTGTGTTACATTACATTCACTACTAGGAGTGAGAAAAACATCACGGGGTGGTGCACATTGTATGGGTGTGTGTTACATTACATTCACTAGTAGGAGTGAGAAAAACATCACGGGATTGTGCGCATTTTAGGGGTGTGTGTTACATTAGATTCACTAGTAGGAGTGAAAAAAACATCACGGGGTGGTGCGCAATGTATGGGTGTGTGTTACATTAGATTCACTAGTAGGAGTGATAAAAACATCACGGGGTGGTGCGCATGGTATGGGTGTGTGTTACATTACATTCACTAGTAGGAGTGAGAAAAACATCACGGGGTGGTGCGCATTGTATGGGTGTGTGTTACATTACATTCACTACTAGGAGTGAGAAAAACATCACGGGGTGGTGCACATTGTATGGGTGTGTGTTACATTACATTCACTAGTAGGAGTGAGAAAAACATCACGGGATGGTGCGCATTGTAGGGGTGTGTGTTACATTAGATTTACTAGTAGGAGTGAAAAAAACATCACGGGGTGGTGCGCAATATATGGGTGTGTGTTACATTACATTCACTAGTAGGAGTGAGAAAAACATCACGGGGTGGTGCGCATGGTATGGGTGTGTGTTACATTACATTCACTAGTAGGAGTGAGAAAAACATCACGGGGTGGTTCGCATTGTATGGGTGTGTGTTACATTACATTCACTAGGAGGAGTGAGAAAAACATCACGGGATGCTGCGCATTTTAGGGGTGTGTGTTACATTACATTCACTAGTAGGAGTGATAAAAACATCACGGGGTGGTGCGCATGGTATGGGTGTGTGTTACAATAGATTCACTAGTAGGAGTGAGAAAAACATCACGGAGTGGTGTGCATTGTATGGGTGTGTGTTACATTACATTCACTAGTAGGAGTGAGAAAAACATCACGGGGTGGTGCGCATTGTATGCGTGTGTGTTACATTAGATTCACTAGTAGGAGTGAGAAAAACATCACGGGGTGGTGCGCATTGTATGGGTGTGTGTTACATTACCTTCACTAGTAGGAGTGAGAAAAACATCACGGGGTGGTGCGCATTGTATGGGTGTGTGTTACATTACATTCACTAGTAGGAGTGAGAAAAACATCACGGGGTGGTGCGCATTGTATGGGTGTGCGTTACATTACATTCACTAGTAGGAGTGAGAAAAACATCACGGGGTGGTGCGCATTGTATGGGTGTGCGTTACATTACATTCACTAGTAGGAGTGAGAAAAACATCACGGGGTGGTGCGCATTGTATGGGTGTGTGTTACATTACATTCACTAGTAGGAGTGTGAAAAACATCACGGGGTAGTGCGCATTGTATGGGTGTGTGTTACATTACATTCACTAGTAGCAGTGAGAAAAACATCACGGGGTAGTGCGCATTGTATGGGTGTGTGTTACATTACATTCACTAGTATCAGTGAGAAAAACATCACGGGGTAGTGCGCATTGTATGGGTGTGTGTTACATTACATTCACTAGTAGCAGTGAGAAAAACATCACGGGGTGGTGCGCATTGTATGGGTGTGTGTTACATTACATTCACTACTAGGAGTGAGAAAAACATCACGGGGTGGTGCGCAATGTATGGGTGTGTGTTACATTACATTCACTAGTAGGAGTGAGAAAAACATCACGGGTGGTGCGCATTGTATGGGTGTGTGTTACATTACATTCACTAGAAGGAGTGAGAAAAACATCACGGGGTGGTGCGCATTGTATGCGTGTGTGTTACATTAGATTCACTATTAGGAGTGAGAAAAACATCACGGGGTGGTGCGCATTGTATGGGTGTGTGTTACATTACATTCACTAGTAGGAGTGAGAAAACATCACGGGGTGGTGCGCATTGTATGCGTGGGTGTTACATTACATTCACTAGTAGGAGTGAGAAAAACATCACGGGGTGGTGCGCATTGTATGGGTGTGTGTTACATTACATTCACTAGTACGAGTGAGAAAAACATCACGGGGTGGTGCGCATTGTATGGGTTTGTGTTCCATTACATTCACTAGTAGGAGTGAGAAAAACATCACGGGGTGGTGCGCATTGTATGGGTGTGTGTTACATTACATTCACTAGTAGGAGTGAGAAAAACATCACGGGGTGGTGCGCATTGTATGGGTGTGTGTTACATTAGATTCACTAATAGGAGTGAGAAAAACATCACGGGGTGGTGCGCAGTGTATGGGTGTGTGTTACATTACATTCACTAGTAGGAGGGAGAAAAACATCACGCGGTGGTGCGCATTGTATGGGTGTGTGTTACATTACATTCACTAGTAGGAGTGAGAAAAACATCACGGGGTGGTGCGCATTGTATGGGTGTGTGTTACATTACATTCACTAGTAGGAGTGAGAAAAAAATCACGGGGTGGTGAGCATTGTATGCGTGTGTGTTACATTAGATTCACTATTAGGATTGAGAAAAACATCACGGGGTGGTGCGCATTGTATGGGTGTGTGTTACATTACATTCACTAGTAGGAGTGAGAAAAACAGCACGGGGTGGTGCGCATTGTATGCGTGGGTGTTACATTACATTCACTAGTATGAGTGAGAAAAACATCACGGGGTGGTGCGCATTGTATGGGTGTGTGTTACATTACATTCACTAGTACGAGTGAGAAAAACATCACGGGGTGGTGCGCATTGTATGGGTTTGTGTTACATTACATTCACTAGTAGGAGTGAGAAAAACATCACGGGGTGGTGCGCATTGTATGGGTGTGTGTTACATTACTTTCACTAGTAGGAGTGAGAAAAACATCACGGGGTGGTGCGCATTGTATGGGTGTGTGTTACATTACATTCACTACTAGGAGTGAGAAAAACATCACGGGGTGGTGCACATTGTATGGGTGTGTGTTAAATTACATTCACTAGTAGGAGTGAGAAAAACATCACGGGATTGTGCGCATTTTAGGGGTGTGTGTTACATTAGATTCACTAGTAGGAGTGAAAAAAACATCACGGGGTGGTGCGCAATGTATGGGTGTGTGTTACATTAGATTCACTAGTAGGAGTGATAAAAACATCATGGGGTGGTGCGCATGGTATGGGTGTGTGTTACATTACATTCACTAGTAGGAGTGAGAAAAACATCACGGAGTGGTGTGCATTGTATGGGTGTGTGTTACATTACATTCACTAGTAGGAGTGAGAAAAACATCACGGGGTGGTGCGCATTGTATGGGTGTGTGTTACATAACATTCACTACTAGGAGTGAGAAAAACATCACGGGGTGGTGCACATTGTATGGGTGTGTGTTACATTACATTCACTAGTAGGAGTGAGAAAAACATCACGGGATCGTGCGCATTGTAGGGGTGTGTGTTACATTAGATTTACTAGTAGGAGTGAAAAAAACATCACGGGGTGGTGCGCAATGTATGGGTGTGTGTTACATTACATTCACTAGTAGGAGTGAGAAAAACATCACGGGGTGGTGCGCATGGTATGGGTGTGTGTTACATTACATTCACTAGTAGGAGTGAGAAAAACATCACGGGGTGGTTCGCATTGTATGGGTGTGTGTTACATTACATTCACTAGGAGGAGTGAGAAAAACATCACGGGATGGTGCGCATTTTAGGGGTGTGTGTTACATTAGATTCACTAGTAGGAGTGAAAAAAACATCACGGGGTGGTGCGCAATGTATGGGTGTGTGTTACATTACATTCACTAGTAGTAGTGATAAAAACATCACGGGGTGGTGCGCATAGTATGGGTGTGTGTTACAATAGATTCACTAGTAGGAGTGAGAAAAACATCACGGAGTGGTGTGCATTGTATGGGTGTGCGTTACATTACATTCACTAGTAGGAGTGAGAAAAACATCACGGGGTGGTGCGCATTGTATGCGTGTGTGTTACATTAGATTCACTAGTAGGAGTGAGAAAAACATCACGGGGTGGTGCGCATTGTATGGGTGTGTGTTACATTACCTTCACTAGTAGGAGTTAGAAAAACATCACGGGGTGGTGCGCATTGTATGGGTGTGTGTTACATTACATTCACTAGTAGGAGTGAGAAAAACATCACGGGGTGGTGCGCATTGTATGGGTGTGTGTTACATTACATTCACTAGTAGGAGTGAGAAAAACATCACGGGGTGGTGCGCATTGTATGGGTGTGCGTTACATTACATTCACTAGTAGGAGTGAGAAAAACATCACGGGGTGGTGCGCATTGTATGGGTGTGTGTTACATTACATTCACTAGTAGGAGTGTGAAAAACATCACGGGGTAGTGCGCATTGTATGGGTGTGTGTTACATTACATTCACTAGTAGCAGTGAGAAAAACATCACGGGGTAGTGCGCATTGTATGGGTGTGTGTTACATTACATTCACTAGTAGCAGTGAGAAAAACATCACGGGGTGGTGCGCATTGTATGGGTGTGTGTTACATTAGATTCACTAGTAGGAGTGATAAAAACATCACGGGGTGGTGCGCATGGTATGGGTGTGTGTTACATTACATTCACTAGTAGGAGTGAGAAAAACATCACGGGGTGGTGCGCATTGTATGGGTGTGTGTTACATTACATTCACTACTAGGAGTGAGAAAAACATCACGGGGTGGTGCACATTGTATGGGTGTGTGTTACATTACATTCACTAGTAGGAGTGAGAAAAACATCACGGGATGGTGCGCATTGTAGGGGTGTGTGTTACATTAGATTTACTAGTAGGAGTGAAAAAAACATCACGGGGTGGTGCGCAATATATGGGTGTGTGTTACATTACATTCACTAGTAGGAGTGAGAAAAACATCACGGGGTGGTGCGCATGGTATGGGTGTGTGTTACATTACATTCACTAGTAGGAGTGAGAAAAACATCACGGGGTGGTTCGCATTGTATGGGTGTGTGTTACATTACATTCACTAGGAGGAGTGAGAAAAACATCACGGGATGCTGCGCATTTTAGGGGTGTGTGTTACATTACATTCACTAGTAGGAGTGATAAAAACATCACGGGGTGGTGCGCATGGTATGGGTGTGTGTTACAATAGATTCACTAGTAGGAGTGAGAAAAACATCACGGAGTGGTGTGCATTGTATCGGTGTGTGTTACATTACATTCACTAGTAGCAGTGAGAAAAACATCACGGGGTGGTGCGCATTGTATGGGTGTGTGTTACATTACATTCACTACTAGGAGTGAGAAAAACATCACGGGGTGGTGCGCATTGTATGCGTGTGTGTTACATTAGATTCACTAGTAGGAGTGAGAAAAACATCACGGGGTGGTGCGCATTGTATGCGTGTGTGTTACATTAGATTCACTAGTAGGAGTGAGAAAAACATCACGGGGTGGTGCGCATTGTATGGGTGTGTGTTACATTACCTTCACTAGTAGGAGTTAGAAAAACATCACGGGGTGGTGCGCATTGTATGGGTGTGTGTTACATTACATTCACTAGTAGGAGTGAGAAAAACATCACGGGGTGGTGCGCATTGTATGGGTGTGTGTTACATTACATTCACTAGTAGGAGTGAGAAAAACATCACGGGGTGGTGCGCATTGTATGGGTGTGCGTTACATTACATTCACTAGTAGGAGTGAGAAAAACATCACGGGGTGGTGCGCATTGTATGGGTGTGTGTTACATTACATTCACTAGTAGGAGTGTGAAAAACATCACGGGGTAGTGCGCATTGTATGGGTGTGTGTTACATTACATTCACTAGTAGCAGTGAGAAAAACATCACGGGGTAGTGCGCATTGTATGGGTGTGTGTTACATTACATTCACTAGTAGCAGTGAGAAAAACATCACGGGGTGGTGCGCATTGTATGGGTGTGTGTTACATTACATTCAATAGTAGCAGTGAGAAAAACATCACGGGGTGGTGCGCATTGTATGGGTGTGTGTTACATTACATTCACTACTAGGAGTGAGAAAAACATCACGGGGTGGTGCGCATTGTATGGGTGTGTGTTACATTACATTCACTAGTAGGAGTGAGAAAAACATCACGGGGTGGTGCGCATTGTATGGGTGTGTGTTACATTACATTCACTAGTAGGAGTGAGAAAAAAATCACGGGGTGGTGCGCATTGTATGCGTGTGTGTTACATTAGATTCACTATTAGGAGTGAGAAAAACATCACGGGGTGGTGCGCATTGTATGGGTGTGTGTTACATTACATTCACTATTAGGAGTGAGAAAAACATCACGGGGTGGTGCGCATTGTATGCGTGGGTGTTACATTACATTCACTAGTAGGAGTGAGAAAAACATCACGGGGTGGTGCGCATTGTATGGGTGTGTGTTACATTACATTCACTAGTATGAGTGAGAAAAACATCACGGGGTGGTGCGCATTGTATGGGTTTGTGTTACATTACATTCACTAGTAGGAGTGAGAAAAACATCACGGGGTGGTGCGCATTGTATGGGTGTGTGTTACATTACTTTCACTAGTAGGAGTGACAAAAACATCACGGGGTGGTGCGCATTGTATGGGTGTGTGTTACATTAGATTCACTAATAGGAGTGAGAAAAACATCACGGGGTGGTGCGCAGTGTATGGGTGTGTGTTACATTACATTCACTAGTAGGAGGGAGAAAAACATCACGCGGTGGTGCGCACTGTATGGGTGTGTGTTACATTACATTCACTAGTAGGAGTGAGAAAAACATCACGGGGTGGTGCGCATTGTATGGGTGTGTGTTACATTACGTTCACTAGTAGGAGTGAGAAAAAAATCACGGGGTGGTGAGCATTGTATGCGTGTGTGTTACATTAGATTCACTATTAGAAGTGAGAAAAACATCACGGGGTGGTGCGCATTGTATGGGTGTGTGTTACATTACATTCACTAGTAGGAGTGAGAAAACATCACGGGGTGGTGCGCATTGTATGCGTGGGTGTTACATTACATTCACTAGTATGAGTGAGAAAAACATCACGGGGTGGTGCGCATTGTATGGGTGTGTGTTACATTACATTCACTAGTACGAGTGAGAAAAACATCACGGGGTGGTGCGCATTGTATGGGTTTGTGTTACATTACATTCACTAGTAGGAGTGAGAAAAACATCACGGGGTGGTGCGCATTGTATGGGTGTGTGTTACATTACTTTCACTAGTAGGAGTGAGAAAAACATCACGGGGTGGTGCGCATTGTATGGGTGTGTGTTACATTAGATTCACTAATAGGAGTGAGAAAAACATCACGGGGTGGTGCGCAGTGTATGGGTGTGTGTTACATTACATTCACTAGTAGGAGGGAGAAAAACATCACGGGGTGGTGCGCATTGTATGGGTGTGTGTTACATTAGATTCACTAGTAGGAGTGAGAAAAAATCACGGGGTGGTGTGAATCGGAGGGTCTGAATTAGGATAGGCAGTGAGTGGCAATGTAGGATGGAGAAAAGCACCGCGGGGTGGTCAGCATGGGGAGGTCAGGGAACATGCAGTGGCAATGTAGGATAGGTTTCTGAAAAACATCACGGGGTGGTGCGCATTGTATGGGTGTGTGTTACATTACATTCACTAGTAGGAGTGAGAAAAACATCACGGGGTGTTGCGCATTGTATGGGTGTGTGTTACATTAGATTCACTAGTAGGAGTGAGAAAAACATCATGGGGTGGTGCGCACTGTATGGGTGTGTGTTACATTAGATTCACTAGTAGGAGTGAGAAAAATATCACAGGGTGGTGCGCATTGTATGGGTGTGTGTTACATTACATTCACTAGTAGGAGTGAGAAAAACATCACGGGATGGTGCGCATTGTATGGGTGTGTGTTACATTACATTCACTAGTAGGAGTGAGAAAAACATCACGGGGTGGTGCGCATTGTATGGGTGTGTGTTACATTACATTCACTAGTAGCAGTGAGAAAAACATCACGGGGTGGTGCGCATTGTATGGGTGTGTGTTACATTACATTCACTAGTAGGAGTGAGAAAAACATCACGGGGTGGTGCGCAGTGTATGGGTTTGTGTTACATTACATTCACTAGTAGGAGTGAGAAAAACATCACGGGGTGGTGCGCATTGTATGGGTGTGTGTTACATTACATTCACTAGTAGGAGTGAGAAAAACATCACGGGGTGGTGCGCATTGTATGGGTGTGTGTTACATTACATTCACTAGTAGGAGTGAGAAAAACATCACGGGGTGGTGCGCATTGTATGGGTGTGTGTTACATTACATTCACTAATATGAGTGAGAAAAACATCCCGGGGTGGTGCGCATTGCATGGGTGTGTGTTACATTACATTCACTAGTAGGTGTTGGGAGCCGCAGCCCCGAGCCCGGTCGCCTCACTTGGCGGACGTGAGGCCTGTAGTAAAGAGTGAGGCCTGAGGTAGATTACCCCTCCCATCGAATATGTTAGTTTCCTGCTTACCGCGTAAACAACCCGCTCAACAATATAGTCTGCCTGGCAACTGATGATGTTAGCCAATCAGCTTGCCTTGCTTACTTTAACATGATTGGACACTGTACCCGTATATATACCGGTGCCACCCCTGGGCGGAAGTAGAAGCCAGATAGAAGCCCGGAAGTAGAAGCCCAAAAGGAGCCGCGGAGAGCGGACCGGTAGAGGCTTTGGGGCAGACTGAAGCACAAAAGGAGCCGCGGGGAGCGGACCAGAGGAGGCTTCAGCTGGGAGAACCCAGGGCAGGCTGTACGGAGAAGGAAAATAAAAAGAAAAGGTTGTCCACTACCAGACTTTGTCGTGTGTCCTTCCTGCCGGCCGGGAGCGGACATCGACATTTGGAGGCCCGCCCGGGGACTGATCACCCCCGAGACGTGGAAGTGGACCACGCTCCAGTACAGAGCTGCGAGACAGGTGAGTTGGGGATAAGCCTGGGCTCTGGGTGGCGCGCACCTACAGGGCTTTTAGACTCCCCTCAGGCTCACGCGTAAGTGGCGGATTCCTTGGGCCTCACGCGGTGAGTAACATATTAAAAGATGGGAAACATGTTAGGTAGCAACACTAAGAGCGAGGGTGGTTGTGGAGAAAGCTCTCAAGAGCTTACAAAAGTACGCAGGGTATCTGAGCAGGCCCAGTCAGGGAGCTCCCGAGAGGGGCCCGTCAAGGGGAACAAAGATGCTAAGGAGAAGGACGGGGCTCTAGCCTCGGAGTCGTCTGACTCCGAGGACGAGGGAAAGTTGAATGGCAGGGAGGCCAAAGAGACCAGCTGTCAGGAGCCCAAGTCGCTCGATAAGGAGTCGCAGGGTTCTTTTCCAGCGTTGCCCCGCGAATTGCGCTCTGCTCAACCTGGTCTGCGGAGGAGTAGAGAGCTCCTGAGCGCTCCCCGGCGCGAGAGGGAGGTGATTCCTCGCCACGAGGCGGCCGCCTGGGAGCTCCCTCCCCTTTCGCCAGAACAGGAAGTGATGCACGGGCCCCCATTTTCCGCCCAATCACGGCCGCTGTCTTATGCTCCGCCGCCGGCGGGTCGGTATTTTTACAGGCGGCTTTGGCAGGGGGGACGCTTGTCTCATGAGGTACATCCACCTGGGATAGATAGTGGCCCCTACGAGATATTTCCTGTACAAGTAGCTATGGGCCAGAGACGCAATGCATGGGAGCCTTTTGAGATAAAGCAGATTAGAGAACTTAAAAATGCAGTTACAACCTTTGGGCCGACTGCGCCTTACACCATTGCCATGCTGGAGAATCTGTCTTCTGGGCCCCTCACCCCCGCGGACTGGATTCAGCTGGCAAAGGCGTGTCTGCCCTCGGGCAGTTACCTGGATTGGCGAGCCTGGTACGCAGAGTTCTCTGCAGAGCAGGCTGAGAAAAACGCCGGTCGAGGAAATGGGAGCTGGGGATTTAGCTTAGCGGCATAAGCGCCTGCCTTGTAAGCAGGCAGTCGCCAGTTCGATCCCTGGTACCAATAAAAAAAAAAAAAAAAAAAAAAAAAAAAAAACGAAAAAGATAAAAATAAAAAATAAAAAATAAAAAACAAAAAGGGGGAGTAAGCCAAGGCCTGCCTCCAAAGGCGCGGTTATCTATGACAGGACAATGGATGGGCCCGGATCCAGTGGTCAGCTGGAACCGAGGCGCGGTTTGTGTTTTCCCACAGGAATCGGGACGAGAACCACTGTGGATACCGGAGAGACTGACACGGACAACAAAGCCCTCGACTAAAGATCAGACCTGCCCTACTGGAGATCCATCACAGACCAACCAACAAGATGAATAGAAATAGCGGTAGCCCGAAATGGACAAGAAGATCCTCAGGCATATGCATGGCTCGCTCGCCTAGCCTACGACCGAGTCTAGGGACGGTGAGCTTCCCACACTCCTCCTCTAAAAAATTATGATATAGCAGGGTAGATGAGTCAATGACGGGTAAGAGCGTGCCTCCCCAGCATGACTCGACCTAAGCCAGGCCCTACCCCATCCTGCACGTAAGCCGCTGGACTGTTAGATGCTGCCCAGGTCTAAATTTCTCTCCGAGGGGATTTCTTTACGGAGAGAGAATGAGTGCAAGCTTGTGTGCATCCAGGTTCCATCCAGTTTGTGCCTGGCCCTAGAAAAAGGACGAGGGCCTCAGGGCCTTGGCAGACCATGGGACGGCCGACCAGGGTCTAAGCCAAGGACCTACGGTGGGCCTACGCATAGGGCATAAGCCTCTGCACCCAGTCCAGGAAGGGCTACGATGCGCACATTCATAAAAAATAAAAAAGGGGGAGATGTTGGGAGCCGCAGCCCCGAGCCCGGTCGCCTCACTTGGCGGACGTGAGGCCTGTAGTAAAGAGTGAGGCCTGAGGTAGATTACCCCTCCCATCGAATATGTTAGTTTCCTGCTTACCGCGTAAACAACCCGCTCAACAATATAGTCTGCCTGGCAACTGATGATGTTAGCCAATCAGCTTGCCTTGCTTACTTTAACATGATTGGACACTGTACCCGTATATATACCGGTGCCACCCCTGGGCGGAAGTAGAAGCCAGATAGAAGCCCGGAAGTAGAAGCCCAAAAGGAGCCGCGGAGAGCGGACCGGTAGAGGCTTTGGGGCAGACTGAAGCACAAAAGGAGCCGCGGGGAGCGGACCAGAGGAGGCTTCAGCTGGGAGAACCCAGGGCAGGCTGTACGGAGAAGGAAAATAAAAAGAAAAGGTTGTCCACTACCAGACTTTGTCATGTGTCCTTCCTGCCGGCCGGGAGCGGACATCGACAAGTAGGAGTGAGAAAAACATCACGGGGTGGTGCGCATTGTATGGGTGTGCGTTACATTACATTCACTATTAGGAGTGAGAAAAACGTCACGGGGTGGTGCGCATTGTATGGGTGTGTGTTACATTACATTCACTAGTAGGAGTGTGAAAAACATCACGGGGTGGTGCGCATTGTATGGGTTTGTGTTACATTACATTCACTAGTAGGAGTGAGAAAAACATCACGGGGTGGTGCGCATTGTATGGGTGTGTGTTACATTACTTTCTCTAGTAGGAGTGAGAAAAACATCACGGGGTGGTGCGCATTGTATGGGTGTGTGTTACATTAGATTCACTAATAGGAGTGAGAAAAACATCACGGGGTGGTGCGCAGTGTATGGGTGTGTGTTACATTACATTCACTAGTAGGAGGGAGAAAAACATCACGCGGTGGTGCGCATTGTATGGGTGTGTGTTACATTAGATTCACTAGTAGGAGTGAGAAAAAATCACGGGGTGGTGTGAATCGGAGGGTCTGAATTAGGATAGGCAGTGAGTGGCAATGTAGGATGGAGAAAAGCACCGCGGGGTGGTCAGCATGGGGAGGTCAGGGAACATGCAGTGGCAATGTAGGATAGGTTTCTGAAAAACATCACGGGGTGGTGCGCATTGTATGGGTGTGTGTTACATTACATTCACTAGTAGGAGTGAGAAAAACATCACGGGGTGTTGTGCATTGTATGGGTGTGTGTTAAATTAGATTCACTAGTAGGAGTGAGAAAAACATCATGGGGTGGTGCGCACTGTATGGGTGTGTGTTACATTAGATTCACTAGTAGGAGTGAGAAAAATATCACAGGGTGGTGCGCACTGTATGGGTGTGTGTTACATTACATTCACTAGTAGGAGTGAGAAAAACATCACGGGGTGGTGCGCATTGTATGGGTGTGTGTTACATTACATTCACTAGTAGGAGTGAGAAAAACATCACGGGGTGGTGCGCATTGTATGGGTGTGTGTTACATTACATTCACTAGTAGCAGTGAGAAAAACATCACGGGGTGGTGCGCATTGTATGGGTGTGTGTTACATTAGATTCACTAGTAGGAGTGAGAAAAACATCACGGGGTGGTGCGCAGTGTATGGGTTTGTGTTACATTACATTCACTAGTAGGAGTGAGAAAAACATCACGGGGTGGTGCGCATTGTATGGGTGTGTGTTACATTACATTCACTAGTAGGAGTGAGAAAAACATCACGGGGTGGTGCGCATTGTATGGGTGTGTGTTACATTACATTCACTAGTAGGAGTGAGAAAAACATCACGGGGTGGTGCGCATTGTATGGGTGTGTGTTACATTACATTCACTAATATGAGTGAGAAAAACATCACGGGGTGGTGCGCATTGTATGGGTGTGTGTTACATTACATTCACTAGTAGGAGTGAGAAAAACATCACGGGGTGGTGCGCATTATATGGGTGTGTGTTACATTACATTCACTAGTAGGAGTGAGAAAAACATCACGGGGTGGTGCGCATTGTATGGGTGTGTGTTACATTAGATTCACTTGTAGGAGTGAGAAAAACATCACAGGGTGGTGCGCATTGTATGGGTGTGTGTTACATTACATTCACTAGTAGGAGTGAGAAAAACATCACGGGGTGGTGCGCATTGTATGGGTGTGTGTTACATTACATTCACTAGTAGGAGTGAGAAAAACATCACGTGGTGGTGCGCATTGTATGGGTGTGCGTTACATTACATTCACTAGTAGGAGTGAGAAAAACGTCACGGGGTGGTGCGCATTGTATGGGTGTGTGTTACATTACATTCACTAGTAGGAGTGTGAAAAACATCACGGGGTGGTGCGTTGTATGGGTGTGTGTTACATTACATTCACTAGTAGGAGTGAGAAAAACATCACGGGGTGGTGCGCATTGTATGGGTGTGTGTTACATTACATTCACTAGTAGGAGTGAGAAAAACATCACGGGGTGGTACGCATTGTATGCGTGGGTGTTACATTACATTCACTAGTAGGAGTGAGAAAAACATCACGGGGTGGTGCGCATTGTATGGGTGTGTGTTACATTACATTCACTAGTACGAGTGAGAAAAACATCACGGGGTGGTGCGCATTGTACGGGTGTGTGTTACATTAGATGCACTAGTAGGAGTGACAAAAACATCACGGGGTGGTGCGCATTGTATGGGTGTGTGTTACATTACTTTCACTAGTAGGAGTGAGAAAAACATCACGGGGTGGTGCGAATTGTATGGGTGTGTGTTACATTAGATTCACGAATAGAAGTGAGAAATACATCACGGGGTGGTGCGCAATTTATGGGTGTGTGTTACATTACATTCACTAGTAGGAGTGAGAAAAACATCACGCGGTGGTGCGCATTGTATAGGTGTGTGTTACATTAGATTCACTAGTAGGATTGAGAAAAACATCACGGGGTGGTGTGAATCGGAGGGTCTGAATTAGGATAGGCAGTGAGTGGCAATGTAGGATGGAGAAAAGCACCGCGGG
The DNA here is from genome assembly GCF_034190915.1 of Cavia porcellus. NCBI lineage: Eukaryota > Metazoa > Chordata > Mammalia > Rodentia > Caviidae > Cavia > Cavia porcellus. The sequence goes on from NW_026947586.1 coordinate 1,126,986, forward strand.
GTGGTCAGCATGGGGAGGTCAGGGAACATGCAGTGGCAATGTAGGATAGGTTTCTGAAAAACATCACGGGGTGGTGCGCATTGTATGGGTGTGTGTCACATTACATTCACTAGTAGGAGTGAGAAAAACATCACGGGGAGTTGCGCATTGTATGGGTGTGTGTTACATTAGATTCACTAGTAGGAGTGAGAAAAACGTCACAGGGTGGTGCGCATTGTATGGGTGTGTGTTACATTACATTCACTAGTAGGAGTGAGAAAAACATCACGGGGTGGTGCGCATTGTATGGGTGTGTGTTACATTACATTCACTAGTAGCAGTGAGAAAAACATCACGGGGTGGTGCGCATTGTATGGGTGTGTGTTACATTACATTCACTAGTAGGAGTGAGAAAAACATCACGGGGTGGTGCGCAGTGTATGGGTTTGTGTTACATTACATTCACTAGTAGGATTGAGAAAAACATCATGGGGTGGTGTGCATTGTATGGGTGTGTGTTACATTAGATTCACTAATAGGAGTGAGAAAAACATCACGGGGTGGTGCGCATTGTATTGGTGTGTGTTACATTACATTCACTAGTAGGAGTGAGAAAAACATCACGGGGTGGTGCGCATTGTATGGGTGTGTGTTACATTACATTCACTAATATGAGTGAGAAAAACATCACGGGGTGGTGCGCATTTTATGGGTGTGTGTTACATTACATTCACTAGTAGGAGTGAGAAAAACATCACGGGGTGGTGCGCATTATATGGGTGTGTGTTACATTACATTCACTAGTAGGAGTGAGAAAAACATCACGGGGTGGTGCGCATTGTATGGGTGTGTGTTACATTAGATTCACTTGTAGGAGTGAGAAAAACATCACGGGGTGGTGCGCATTGTATGGGTGTGTGTTACATTACATTCACTAGTAGGAGTGAGAAAAACATCACGGGGTGGTACGCATTGTATGCGTGGGTGTTACATTACATTCACTAGTAGGAGTGAGAAAAACATCACGGGGTGGTGCGCATTGTATGGGGGTGTGTTACATTATATTCACTAGTACGAGTGAGAAAAACATCACGGGGTGGTGCGCATTGTATGGGTTTGTGTTACATTACATTCACTAGTAGGAGTGAGAAAAACATCACGGGGTGGTGCGCATTGTATGGGTGTGTGTTACATTACTTTCACTAGTAGGAGTGAGAAAAACATCACGGGGTGGTGCGAATTGTATGGGTGTGTGTTACATTAGATTCACTAATAGGAGTGAGAAAAACATCACGGGGTGGTGCGCAGTGTATGGGTGTGTGTTACATTACATTCACTAGTAGGAGTGAAAAAACATCACGGGTGGTGCGCATTGTATAAGTGTGTGTTACATTAGATTCACTAGTAGGAGTGAGAAAAACATCACGGGGTGGTGTGAATCGGAGGGTCTGAATTAGGATAGGCAGTGAGTGGCAATGTAGGATGGAGAAAAGCACCGCGGGGTGGTCAGCATGGGGAGGTCAGGGAACATGCAGTGGCAATGTAGGATAGGTTTCTGAAAAACATGACGGGGTGCTGTGCATTGTATGGGTGTGTGTCACATTACATTCACTAGTAGGAGTGAGAAAAACATCAGGGGGTGTTGCGAATTGTATGGGTGTGTGTTACATTAGATTCACTAGTAGGAGTGAGAAAAACATCACAGGGTGGTGCGCATTGTATGGGTGTGTGTTACATTACATTCACTAGTAGGAGTGAGAAAAACATCACGGGGTGGTGCGCATTGTATGGGTGTGTGTTACATTACATTCACTAGTAGGAGTGAGAAAAACATCACGGGGTGGTGCGCATTGTATGGGTGTGTGTTACATTACATTCTCTAATAGGATTGAGAAAAACATCACGGGGTGGTTCGCATTGTATGGGTGTGTGTTACATTACATTCACTAGTAGGAGTGAGAAAAACATCACGGGGTGGTGCGCATTGTATGGGTGTGTGTTAAATTACATTCACTAATAGGAGTGAGAAAAACATCACGGGGTGGTTCGCATTGTATGGGTGTGTGTTACATTACATTCACTAGTAGGAGTGAGAAAAACATCACGGGGTGGTGCGCATTTTATGGGTGTGTGTTACATTACATTCACTAATAGGAGTGAGAAAAACATCACGGGTGGTGTGAATCGGAGTGTCTGAACTAGGATAGGCAGTGAGTGGCAATGTAGAATGGAGAAAAGCGCCGCGGGGTGGTCAGCATGGGGAAGTCAGGGAACATGCAGTGGCAATGTAGGATAGGTTTTTGAAAAACATCGCGGGGTAGTGCGCATTTTATGGGTGTGTGTTACATTACATTCACTAATAGGAGTGAGAAAAACATCACGGGGTGGTTCGCATTGTATGGGTGTGTGTTACATTACATTCACTAGTAGGAGTGAGAAAAACATCACGGGGTGGTGCGCATTGTATGCGTGTGTGTTACATTACATCCACTAAAAGGGGTGAGAAAAACATCACGGGGTGGTGCGCATTGTATGGGTGTGTGTTACATTACATTCACTAGTAGGAGTGAGAAAAACATCACGGGGTGGTGCGCATTGTATGGGTGTGTGTTACATTACATTCACTAGTAGGAGTGAGAAAAACATCACGGGGTGGTGCGCATTGTATGGGTGTGTGTTACATTACATTCCCTAGTAGGAGTGAGAAAAACATCACGGGGTGGTGCGCATTGTATGGGTGTGTGTTACATTACCTTCACTAGTAGGAGTGAGAAAAACATCACGGGGTGGTGCGCATTGTATGCGTGGGTGTTACATTAGATTCACTAGTAGGAGTGAGAAAAACATCACGGGGTGGTGCGCATTGTATGGGTGTGTGTTACATTACCTTCACTAGTAGGAGTGAGAAAAACATCACGGGGTGGTGCGCATTGTATGGGTGTGTGTTACATTAGATTCACTAGTAGGAGTGAGAAAAACATCACAGGGTGGTGCGCATTGTATGGGTGTGTGTTACATTACATTCACTAGTAGGAGTGAGAAAAACATCACGGGGTGGTGCGCATTGCATGGGTGTGTGTTACATTACATTCACTAGTAGGAGTGAGAAAAACATCACGGGGTGGTGCGCATTGTATGGGTGTGCGTTACATTACATTCACTATTAGGAGTGAGAAAAACGTCACGGGGTGGTGCGCATTGTATGGGTGTGTGTTACATTACATTCACTAGTAGGAGTGTGAAAAACATCACGGGGTGGTGCGCATTGTATGGGTTTGTGTTACATTACATTCACTAGTAGGAGTGAGAAAAACATCACGGGGTGGTGCGCATTGTATGGGTGTGTGTTACATTACTTTCTCTAGTAGGAGTGAGAAAAACATCACGGGGTGGTGCGCATTGTATGGGTGTGTGTTACATTAGATTCACTAATAGGAGTGAGAAAAACATCACGGGGTGGTGCGCAGTGTATGGGTGTGTGTTACATTACATTCACTAGTAGGATGGAGAAAAACATCACGCGGTGGTGCGCATTGTATGGGTGTGTGTTACATTAGATTCACTAGTAGGAGTGAGAAAAAATCACGGGGTGGTGTGAATCGGAGGGTCTGAATTAGGATAGGCAGTGAGTGGCAATGTAGGATGGAGAAAAGCACCGCGGGGTGGTCAGACTGGGGAAGTCAGGGAACATGCAGTGGCAATGTAGGATAGGTTTCTGAAAAACATCACGGGGTGGTGCGCATTGTATGGGTGTGTGTTACATTACATTCACTAGTAGGAGTGAGAAAAACATCACGGGGTGTTGCGCATTGTATGGGTGTGTGTTACATTAGATTCACTAGTAGGAGTGAGAAAAACATCATGGGGTGGTGCGCACTGTATGGGTGTGTGTTACATTAGATTCACTAGTAGGAGTGAGAAAAATATCACAGGGTGGTGCGCATTGTATGGGTGTGTGTTACATTACATTCACTAGTAGGAGTGAGAAAAACATCACGGGGTGGTGCGCATTGTATGGGTGTGTGTTACATTACATTCACTAGTAGGAGTGAGAAAAACATCACGGGGTGGTGCGCATTGTATGGGTGTGTGTTACATTACATTCACTAGTAGCAGTGAGAAAAACATCACGGGGTGGTGCGCATTGTATGGGTGTGTGTTACATTAGATTCACTAGTAGGAGTGAGAAAAACATCACGGGGTGGTGCGCAGTGTATGGGTTTGTGTTACATTACATTCACTAGTAGGAGTGAGAAAAACATCACGGGGTGGTGCGCATTGTATGGGTGTGTGTTACATTACATTCACTAGTAGGAGTGAGAAAAACATCACGGGGTGGTGCGCATTGTATGGGTGTGTGTTACATTACATTCACTAGTAGGAGTGAGAAAAACATCACGGGGTGGTGCGCATTGTATGGGTGTGTGTTACATTACATTCACTAATATGAGTGAGAAAAACATCACGGGGTGGTGCGCATTGTATGGGTGTGTGTTACATTACATTCACTAGTAGGAGTGAGAAAAACATCACGGGGTGGTGCGCATTATATGGGTGTGTGTTACATTACATTCACTAGTAGGAGTGAGAAAAACATCACGGGGTGGTGCGCATTGTATGGGTGTGTGTTACATTAGATTCACTTGTAGGAGTGAGAAAAACATCACAGGGTGGTGCGCATTGTATGGGTGTGTGTTACATTACATTCACTAGTAGGAGTGAGAAAAACATCACGGGGTGGTGCGCATTGTATGGGTGTGTGTTACATTACATTCACTAGGAGGAGTGAGAAAAACATCACGTGGTGGTGCGCATTGTATGGGTGTGCGTTACATTACATTCACTAGTAGGAGTGAGAAAAACGTCACGGGGTGGTGCGCATTGTATGGGTGTGTGTTACATTACATTCACTAGTAGGAGTGTGAAAAACATCACGGGGTGGTGCGCATTGTATGGGTGTGTGTTACATTACATTCACTAGTAGGAGTGAGAAAAACATCACGGGGTGGTGCGCATTGTATGGGTGTGTGTTACATTACATTCACTAGTAGGAGTGAGGAAAACATCACGGGGTGGTGCGCATTGTATGGGTGTGTGTTACATTACATTCACTAGTACGAGTGAGAAAAACATCACGGGGTGGTGCGCATTGTACGGGTGTGTGTTACATTAGATGCACTAGTAGGAGTGACAAAAACATCACGGGGTGGTGCGCATTGTATGGGTGTGTGTTACATTACTTTCACTAGTAGGAGTGAGAAAAACATCACGGGGTGGTGCGAATTGTATGGGTGTGTGTTACATTAGATTCACGAATAGAAGTGAGAAATACATCACGGGGTGGTGCGCAATTTATGGGTGTGTGTTACATTACATTCACTAGTAGGAGTGAGAAAAACATCACGCGGTGGTGCGCATTGTATAGGTGTGTGTTACATTAGATTCACTAGTAGGATTGAGAAAAACATCACGGGGTGGTGTGAATCGGAGGGTCTGAATTAGGATAGGCAGTGAGTGGCAATGTAGGATGGAGAAAAGCACCGCGGGGTGGTCAGCATGGGGAGGTCAGGGAACATGCAGTGGCAATGTAGGATAGGTTTCTGAAAAACATCACGGGGTGGTGCGCATTGTATGGGTGTGTGTCACATTACATTCACTAGTAGGAGTGAGAAAAACATCACGGGGAGTTGCGCATTGTATGGGTGTGTGTTACATTAGATTCACTAGTAGGAGTGAGAAAAACGTCACAGGGTGGTGCGCATTGTATGGGTGTGTGTTACATTACATTCACTAGTAGGAGTGAGAAAAACATCACGGGGTGGTGCGCATTGTATGGGTGTGTGTTACATTACATTCACTAGTAGCAGTGAGAAAAACATCACGGGGTGGTGCGCATTGTATGGGTGTGTGTTACATTACATTCACTAGTAGGAGTGAGAAAAACATCACGGGGTGGTGCGCAGTGTTTGGGTTTGTGTTACATTACATTCACTAGTAGGATTGAGAAAAACATCATGGGGTGGTGTGCATTGTATGGGTGTGTGTTACATTAGATTCACTAATAGGAGTGAGAAAAACATCACGGGGTGGTGCGCATTGTATTGGTGTGTGTTACATTACATTCACTAGTAGGAGTGAGAAAAACATCACGGGGTGGTGCGCATTGTATGGGTGTGTGTTACATTACATTCACTAATATGAGTGAGAAAAACATCACGGGGTGGTGCGCATTTTATGGGTGTGTGTTACATTACATTCACTAGTAGGAGTGAGAAAAACATCACGGGGTGGTGCGCATTATATGGGTGTGTGTTACATTACATTCACTAGTAGGAGTGAGAAAAACATCACGGGGTGGTGCGCATTGTATGGGTGTGTGTTACATTAGATTCACTTGTAGGAGTGAGAAAAACATCACGGGGTGGTGCGCATTGTATGGGTGTGTGTTACATTACATTCACTAGTAGGAGTGAGAAAAACATCACGGGGTGGTACGCATTGTATGCGTGGGTGTTACATTACATTCACTAGTAGGAGTGAGAAAAACATCACGGGGTGGTGCGCATTGTATGGGGGTGTGTTACATTATATTCACTAGTACGAGTGAGAAAAACATCACGGGGTGGTGCGCATTGTATGGGTTTGTGTTACATTACATTCACTAGTAGGAGTGAGAAAAACATCACGGGGTGGTGCGCATTGTATGGGTGTGTGTTACATTACTTTCACTAGTAGGAGTGAGAAAAACATCACGGGGTGGTGCGAATTGTATGGGTGTGTGTTACATTAGATTCACTAATAGGAGTGAGAAAAACATCACGGGGTGGTGCGCAGTGTATGGGTGTGTGTTACATTACATTCACTAGTAGGAGTGAAAAATCATCACGGGTGGTGCGCATTGTATAAGTGTGTGTTACATTAGATTCACTAGTAGGAGTGAGAAAAACATCACGGGGTGGTGTGAATCGGAGGGTCTGAATTAGGATAGGCAGTGAGTGGCAATGTAGGATGGAGAAAAGCACCGCGGGGTGGTCAGCATGGGGAGGTCAGGGAACATGCAGTGGCAATGTAGGATAGGTTTCTGAAAAACATGACGGGGTGCTGTGCATTGTATGGGTGTGTGTCACATTACATTCACTAGTAGCAGTGAGAAAAACATCAGGGGGTGTTGCGAATTGTATGGGTGTGTGTTACATTAGATTCACTAGTAGGAGTAAGAAAAACATCACAGGGTGGTGCGCATTGTATGGGTGTGTGTTACATTACATTCACTAGTAGGAGTGAGAAAAACATCACGGGGTGGTGCGCATTGTATGGGTGTGTGTTACATTACATTCACTAGTAGGAGTGAGAAAAACATCACGGGGTGGTGCGCATTGTATGGGTGTGTGTTACATTACATTCTCTAATAGGATTGAGAAAAACATCACGGGGTGGTTCGCATTGTATGGGTGTGTGTTACATTACATTCACTAGTAGGAGTGAGAAAAACATCACGGGGTGGTGCGCATTGTATGGGTGTGTGTTAAATTACATTCACTAATAGGAGTGAGAAAAACATCACGGGGTGGTTCGCATTGTATGGGTGTGTGTTACATTACATTCACTAGTAGGAGTGAGAAAAACATCACGGGGTGGTGCGCATTTTATGGGTGTGTGTTACATTACATTCACTAATAGGAGTGAGAAAAACATCACGGGTGGTGTGAATCGGAGTGTCTGAACTAGGATAGGCAGTGAGTGGCAATGTAGAATGGAGAAAAGCGCCGCGGGGTGGTCAGCATGGGGAAGTCAGGGAACATGCAGTGGCAATGTAGGATAGGTTTTTGAAAAACATCGCGGGGTAGTGCGCATTTTATGGGTGTGTGTTACATTACATTCACTAATAGGAGTGAGAAAAACATCACGGGGTGGTTCGCATTGTATGGGTGTGTGTTACATTACATTCACTAGTAGGAGTGAGAAAAACATCACGGGGTGGTGCGCATTGTATGCGTGTGTGTTACATTACATCCACTAAAAGGGGTGAGAAAAACATCACGGGGTGGTGCGCATTGTATGGGTGTGTGTTACATTACATTCACTAGTAGGAGTGAGAAAAACATCACGGGGTGGTGCGCATTGTATGGGTGTGTGTTACATTACATTCACTAGTAGGAGTGAGAAAAACATCACGGGGTGGTGCGCATTGTATGGGTGTGTGTTACATTACATTCCCTAGTAGGAGTGAGAAAAACATCACGGGGTGGTGCGCATTGTATGGGTGTGTGTTACATTACCTTCACTAGTAGGAGTGAGAAAATCATCACGGGGTGGTGCGCATTGTATGCGTGGGTGTTACATTAGATTCACTAGTAGGAGTGAGAAAAACATCACGGGGTGGTGCGCATTGTATGGGTGTGTGTTACATTACCTTCACTAGTAGGAGTGAGAAAAACATCACGGGGTGGTGCGCATTGTATGGGTGTGTGTTACATTAGATTCACTAGTAGGAGTGAGAAAAACATCACAGGGTGGTGCGCATTGTATGGGTGTGTGTTACATTACATTCACTAGTAGGAGTGAGAAAAACATCACGGGGTGGTGCGCATTGCATGGGTGTGTGTTACATTACATTCACTAGTAGGAGTGAGAAAAACATCACGGGGTGGTGCGCATTGTATGGGTGTGCGTTACATTACATTCACTATTAGGAGTGAGAAAAACGTCACGGGGTGGTGCGCATTGTATGGGTGTGTGTTACATTACATTCACTAGTAGGAGTGTGAAAAACATCACGGGGTGGTGCGCATTGTATGGGTTTGTGTTACATTACATTCACTAGTAGGAGTGAGAAAAACATCACGGGGTGGTGCGCATTGTATGGGTGTGTGTTACATTACTTTCTCTAGTAGGAGTGAGAAAAACATCACGGGGTGGTGCGCATTGTATGGGTGTGTGTTACATTAGATTCACTAATAGGAGTGAGAAAAACATCACGGGGTGGTGCGCAGTGTATGGGTGTGTGTTACATTACATTCACTAGTAGGATGGAGAAAAACATCACGCGGTGGTGCGCATTGTATGGGTGTGTGTTACATTAGATTCACTAGTAGGAGTGAGAAAAAATCACGGGGTGGTGTGAATCGGAGGGTCTGAATTAGGATAGGCAGTGAGTGGCAATGTAGGATGGAGAAAAGCACCGCGGGGTGGTCAGACTGGGGAGGTCAGGGAACATGCAGTGGCAATGTAGGATAGGTTTCTGAAAAACATCACGGGGTGGTGCGCATTGTATGGGTGTGTGTTACATTACATTCACTAGTAGGAGTGAGAAAAACATCACGGGGTGTTGCGCATTGTATGGGTGTGTGTTACATTAGATTCACTAGTAGGAGTGAGAAAAACATCATGGGGTGGTGCGCACTGTATGGGTGTGTGTTACATTAGATTCACTAGTAGGAGTGAGAAAAATATCACAGGGTGGTGCGCATTGTATGGGTGTGTGTTACATTACATTCACTAGTAGGAGTGAGAAAAACATCACGGGGTGGTGCGCATTGTATGGGTGTGTGTTACATTACATTCACTAGTAGGAGTGAGAAAAACATCACGGGGTGGTGCGCATTGTATGGGTGTGTGTTACATTACATTCACTAGTAGCAGTGAGAAAAACATCACGGGGTGGTGCGCATTGTATGGGTGTGTGTTACATTAGATTCACTAGTAGGAGTGAGAAAAACATCACGGGGTGGTGCGCAGTGTATGGGTTTGTGTTACATTACATTCACTAGTAGGAGTGAGAAAAACATCACGGGGTGGTGCGCATTGTATGGGTGTGTGTTACATTACATTCACTAGTAGGAGTGAGAAAAACATCACGGGGTGGTGCGCATTGTATGGGTGTGTGTTACATTACATTCACTAGTAGGAGTGAGAAAAACATCACGGGGTGGTGCGCATTGTATGGGTGTGTGTTACATTACATTCACTAATATGAGTGAGAAAAACATCACGGGGTGGTGCGCATTGTATGGGTGTGTGTTACATTACATTCACTAGTAGGAGTGAGAAAAACATCACGGGGTGGTGCGCATTATATGGGTGTGTGTTACATTACATTCACTAGTAGGAGTGAGAAAAACATCACGGGGTGGTGCGCATTGTATGGGTGTGTGTTACATTAGATTCACTTGTAGGAGTGAGAAAAACATCACAGGGTGGTGCGCATTGTATGGGTGTGTGTTACATTACATTCACTAGTAGGAGTGAGAAAAACATCACGGGGTGGTGCGCATTGTATGGGTGTGTGTTACATTACATTCACTAGTAGGAGTGAGAAAAACATCACGTGGTGGTGCGCATTGTATGGGTGTGCGTTACATTACATTCACTAGTAGGAGTGAGAAAAACGTCACGGGGTGGTGCGCATTGTATGGGTGTGTGTTACATTACATTCACTAGTAGGAGTGTGAAAAACATCACGGGGTGGTGCGCATTGTATGGGTGTGTGTTACATTACATTCACTAGTAGGAGTGAGAAAAACATCACGGGGTGGTGCGCATTGTATGGGTGTGTGTTACATTACATTCACTAGTAGGAGTGAGGAAAACATCACGGGGTGGTACGCATTGTATGCGTGGGTGTTACATTACATTCACTAGTAGGAGTGAGAAAAACATCACGGGGTGGTGCGCATTGTATGGGTGTGTGTTACATTACATTCACTAGTACGAGTGAGAAAAACATCACGGGGTGGTGCGCATTGTACGGGTGTGTGTTACATTAGATGCACTAGTAGGAGTGACAAAAACATCACGGGGTGGTGCGCATTGTATGGGTGTGTGTTACATTACTTTCACTAGTAGGAGTGAGAAAAACATCACGGGGTGGTGCGAATTGTATGGGTGTGTGTTACATTAGATTCACGAATAGAAGTGAGAAATACATCACGGGGTGGTGCGCATTTTATGGGTGTGTGTTACATTACATTCACTAGTAGGAGTGAGAAAAACATCACGCGGTGGTGCGCATTGTATAGGTGTGTGTTACATTAGATTCACTAGTAGGATTGAGAAAAACATCACGGGGTGGTGTGAATCGGAGGGTCTGAATTAGGATAGGCAGTGAGTGGCAATGTAGGATGGAGAAAAGCACCGCGGTGTGGTCAGCATGGGGAGGTCAGGGAACATGCAGTGGCAATGTAGGATAGGTTTCTGAAAAACATCACGGGGTGGTGCGCATTGTATGGGTGTGTGTCACATTACATTCACTAGTAGGAGTGAGAAAAACATCACGGGGAGTTGCGCATTGTATGGGTGTGTGTTACATTAGATTCACTAGTAGGAGTGAGAAAAACGTCACAGGGTGGTGCGCATTGTATGGGTGTGTGTTACATTACATTCACTAGTAGGAGTGAGAAAAACATCACGGGGTGGTGCGCATTGTATGGGTGTGTGTTACATTACATTCACTAGTAGCAGTGAGAAAAACATCACGGGGTGGTGCGCATTGTATGGGTGTGTGTTACATTACATTCACTAGTAGGAGTGAGAAAAACATCATGGGGTGGTGCGCAGTGTATGGGTTTGTGTTACATTACATTCACTAGTAGGATTGAGAAAAACATCATGGGGTGGTGTGCATTGTATGGGTGTGTGTTACATTTGATTCACTAATAGGAGTGAGAAAAACATCACGGGGTGGTGCGCATTGTATTGGTGTGTGTTACATTACATTCACTAGTAGGAGTGAGAAAAACATCACGGGGTGGTGCGCATTGTATGGGTGTGTGTTACATTACATTCACTAATATGAGTGAGAAAAACATCACGGGGTGGTGCGCATTTTATGGGTGTGTGTTACATTACATTCACTAGTAGGAGTGAGAAAAACATCACGGGGTGGTGCGCATTATATGGGTGTGTGTTACATTACATTCACTAGTAGGAGTGAGAAAAACATCACGGGGTGGTGCGCATTGTATGGGTGTGTGTTACATTAGATTCACTTGTAGGAGTGAGAAAAACATCACGGGGTGGTGCGCATTGTATGGGTGTGTGTTACATTACATTCACTAGTAGGAGTGAGAAAAACATCACGGGGTGGTTCGCATTGTATGCGTGGGTGTTACATTACATTCACTAGTAGGAGTGAGAAAAACATCACGGGGTGGTGCGCATTGTATGGGGGTGTGTTACATTATATTCACTAGTATGAGTGAGAAAAACATCACGGGGTGGTGCGCATTGTATGGGTTTGTGTTACATTACATTCACTAGTAGGAGTGAGAAAAACATCACGGGGTGGTGCGCATTGTATGGGTGTGTGTTACATTACTTTCACTAGTAGGAGTGAGAAAAACATCACGGGGTGGTGCGAATTGTATGGGTGTGTGTTACATTAGATTCACTAATAGGAGTGAGAAAAACATCACGGGGTGGTGCGCAGTGTATGGGTGTGTGTTACATTACATTCACTAGTAGGAGTGAGAAAAACATCACGGGTGGTGCGCATTGTATACGTGTGTGTTACATTAGATTCACTAGTAGGAGTGAGAAAAACATCACGGGGTGGTGTGAATCGGAGGGTCTGAATTAGGATAGGCAGTGAGTGGCAATGTAGGATGGAGAAAAGCACCGCGGGGTGGTCAGCATGGGGAGGTCAGGGAACATGCAGTGGCAATGTAGGATAGGTTTCTGAAAAACATCACGGGGTGGTGTGCATTGTATGGGTGTGTGTCACATTACATTCACTAGTACGAGTGAGAAAAACATCAGGGGGTGTTGCGAATTGTATGGGTGTGTGTTACATTAGATTCACTAGTAGGAGTGAGAAAAACATCACAGGGTGGTGCGCATTGTATGGGTGTGTGTTACATTACATTCACTAGTAGGAGTGAGAAAAACATCACGGGGTGGTGCGCATTGTATGGGTGTGTGTTACATTACATTCACTAGAAGGAGTGAGAAAAAACATCACGGGGTGGTGCGCATTGTATGGGTGTGTGTTACATTACATTCTCTAATAGGAGTGAGAAAAACATCACGGGGTGGTTCGCATTGTATGGATGTGTGTTACATTACATTCACTAGTAGGAGTGAGAAAAACATCACGGGGTGGTGCGCATTGTATGGGTGTGTGTTACATTACATTCACTAATAGGAGTGAGAAAAACATCACGGGGTGGTTCGCATTGTATGGGTGTGTGTTACATTACATTCACTAGTAGGAGTGAGAAAAACATCACGGGGTGGTGCGCATTGTATGGGTGTGTGTTACATTACATTCACTAATAGGAGTGAGAAAAACATCACGGGTGGTGTGAATCGGAGGGTCTGAACTAGGATAGGCAGTGAGTGGCAATGTAGAATGGAGAAAAGCGCCGCGGGGTGGTCAGCATGGGGAAGTCAGGGAACATGCAGTGGCAATGTAGGATAGGTTTTTGAAAAACATCGCAGGGTAGTGCGCATTTTATGGGTGTGTGTTACATTACATTCACTAATAGGAGTGAGAAAAACATCACGGGGTGGTTCGCATTGTATGGGTGTGTGTTACATTACATTCACTAGTAGGAGTGAGAAAAAGATCACGGGGTGGTGCGCATTGTATGCGTGTGTGTTACATTACATCCACTAAAAGGGGTGAGAAAAACATCACGGGGTGGTGCGCATTGTATGGGTGTGTGTTACATTACATTCACTAGTAGGAGTGAGAAAAACATCACGGGGTGGTGCGCATTGTATGGGTGTGTGTTACATTACATTCACTAGTAGGAGTGAGAAAAACATCACGGGGTGGTGAGCATTGTATGGGTGTGTGTTACATTACATTCCCTAGTAGGAGTGAGAAAAACATCACGGGGTGTTGCGCATTGTATGGGTGTGTGTTACATTACATTCACTAGTAGGAGTGAGAAAAACATCACGGGGTGGTGCGCATTGTATGCGTGGGTGTTACATTAGATTCACTAGTAGGAGTGAGAAAAACATCACGGGGTGGTGCGCATTGTATGGGTGTGTGTTACATTACCTTCACTAGTAGGAGTGAGAAAAACATCACGGGGTGGTGCGCATTGTATGGGTGTGTGTTACATTACATTCACTAGTAGGAGTGAGAAAAACATCACGGGGTGGTGCGCATTGTATGGGTGAGTGTTACATTACATTCACTAGTAGCAGTGAGAAAAATATCACGGGGTGGTGCGCATTGTATGGGTGTGCGTTACATTACATTCACTACTAGGAGTGAGAAAAACATCACGGGGTGATGCGCATTGTATGGGTGTGCATTACATTACATTCAGTAGTAGGAGTGTGAAAAACATCACGGGGTAGTGCGCATTGTATGGGTGTGTGTTACATTACATTCACTAGTAGCAGTGAGAAAAACATCACGGGGTGGTGCGCATTGTATGGGTGTGTGTTACATTACATTCACTACTAGGAGTGAGAAAAACATCACGGGGTGGTGCGCATTGTATGGGTGTGTGTTACATTACATTCACTAGTAGGAGTGAGAAAAACATCACAGGGTGGTGCGCATTGTATGGGTGTGTGTTACATTACATTCACTAGTAGGAGTGAGAAAAAAATCACGGGGTGGTGCGCATTGTATGCGTGTGTGTTACATTACATTCACTAGTAGAAGTGAGAAAAACATCACGGGGTGGTGCGCATTGTATGGGTGTGTGTTACATTACATTCACTAGTAGGAGTGAGAAAAACATCACGGGGTGGTTCGCATTGTATGCGTGGGTGTTACATTACATTCACTAGTAGGAGTGAGAAAAACATCACGGGGTGGTGCGCATTGTATGGGTGTGTGTTACATTACATTCACTAGTACGAGTGAGAAAAACATCACGGGGTGGTGCGCATTGTACGGGTGTGTGTTACATTAGATGCACTAGTAGGAGTGACAAAAACATCACGGGGTGGTGCGCATTGTATGGGTGTGTGTTACATTACTTTCACTAGTAGGAGTGAGAAAAACATCACGGGGTGGTGCGAATTGTATGGGTGTGTGTTACATTAGATTCACGAATAGAAGTGAGAAATACATCACGGGGTGGTGCGCATTTTATGGGTGTGTGTTACATTACATTCACTAGTAGGAGTGAGAAAAACATCACGCGGTGGTGCGCATTGTATAGGTGTGTGTTACATTAGATTCACTAGTAGGATTGAGAAAAACGTCACGGGGTGGTGTGAATCGGAGGGTCTGAATTAGGATAGGCAGTGAGTGGCAATGTAGGATGGAGAAAAGCACCGCGGGGTGGTCAGCATGGGGAGGTCAGGGAACATGCAGTGGCAATGTAGGATAGGTTTCTGAAAAACATCACGGGGTGGTGCGCATTGTATGGGTGTGTGTCACATTACATTCACTAGTAGGAGTGAGAAAAACATCACGGGGAGTTGCGCATTGTATGGGTGTGTGTTACATTAGATTCACTAGTAGGAGTGAGAAAAACGTCACAGGGTGGTGCGCATTGTATGGGTGTGTGTTACATTACATTCACTACTAGGAGTGAGAAAAACATCACGGGGTGGTGCGCATTGTATGGGTGTGTGTTACATTACATTCACTAGTAGCAGTGAGAAAAACATCACGGGGTGGTGCGCATTGTATGGGTGTGTGTTACATTACATTCACTAGTAGGAGTGAGAAAAACATCACGGGGTGGTGCGCATTGTATGGGTGTGTGTTACATTACCTTCACTAGTAGGAGTGAGAAAAACATCACGGGGTGGTGCGCATTGTATGCGTGGGTGTTACATTAGATTCACTAGTAGGAGTGAGAAAAACATCACGGGGTGGTGCGCATTGTATGGGTGTGTGTTACATTACCTTCACTAGTAGGAGTGAGAAAAACATCACGGGGTGGTGCGCATTGTATGGGTGTGTGTTACATTAGATTCACTAGTAGGAGTGAGAAAAACATCACAGGGTGGTGCGCATTGTATGGGTGTGTGTTACATTACATTCACTAGTAGGAGTGAGAAAAACATCACGGGGTGGTGCGCATTGCATGGGTGTGTGTTACATTACATTCACTAGTAGGAGTGAGAAAAACATCACGGGGTGGTGCGCATTGTATGGGTGTGCGTTACATTACATTCACTATTAGGAGTGAGAAAAACGTCACGGGGTGGTGCGCATTGTATGGGTGTGTGTTACATTATATTCACTAGTAGGAGTGTGAAAAACATCACGGGGTGGTGCGCATTGTATGGGTTTGTGTTACATTACATTCACTAGTAGGAGTGAGAAAAACATCACGGGGTGGTGCGCATTGTATGGGTGTGTGTTACATTACTTTCTCTAGTAGGAGTGAGAAAAACATCACGGGGTGGTGCGCATTGTATGGGTGTGTGTTACATTAGATTCACTAATAGGAGTGAGAAAAACATCACGGGGTGGTGCGCAGTGTATGGGTGTGTGTTACATTACATTCACTAGTAGGATGGAGAAAAACATCACGCGGTGGTGCGCATTGTATGGGTGTGTGTTACATTAGATTCACTAGTAGGAGTGAGAAAAAATCACGGGGTGGTGTGAATCGGAGGGTCTGAATTAGGATAGGCAGTGAGTGGCAATGTAGGATGGAGAAAAGCACCGCGGGGTGGTCAGACTGGGGAGGTCAGGGAACATGCAGTGGCAATGTAGGATAGGTTTCTGAAAAACATCACGGGGTGGTGCGCATTGTATGGGTGTGTGTTACATTACATTCACTAGTAGGAGTGAGAAAAACATCACGGGGTGTTGCGCATTGTATGGGTGTGTGTTACATTAGATTCACTAGTAGGAGTGAGAAAAACATCATGGGGTGGTGCGCACTGTATGGGTGTGTGTTACATTAGATTCACTAGTAGGAGTGAGAAAAATATCACAGGGTGGTGCGCATTGTATGGGTGTGTGTTACATTACATTCACTAGTAGGAGTGAGAAAAACATCACGGGGTGGTGCGCATTGTATGGGTGTGTGTTACATTACATTCACTAGTAGGAGTGAGAAAAACATCACGGGGTGGTGCGCATTGTATGGGTGTGTGTTACATTACATTCACTAGTAGCAGTGAGAAAAACATCACGGGGTGGTGCGCATTGTATGGGTGTGTGTTACATTAGATTCACTAGTAGGAGTGAGAAAAACATCACGGGGTGGTGCGCAGTGTATGGGTTTGTGTTACATTACATTCACTAGTAGGAGTGAGAAAAACATCACGGGGTGGTGCGCATTGTATGGGTGTGTGTTACATTACATTCACTAGTAGGAGTGAGAAAAACATCACGGGGTGGTGCGCATTGTATGGGTGTGTGTTACATTACATTCACTAGTAGGAGTGAGAAAAACATCACGGGGTGGTGCGCATTGTATGGGTGTGTGTTACATTACATTCACTAATATGAGTGAGAAAAACATCACGGGGTGGTGCGCATTGTATGGGTGTGTGTTACATTACATTCACTAGTAGGAGTGAGAAAAACATCACGGGGTGGTGCGCATTATATGGGTGTGTGTTACATTACATTCACTAGTAGGAGTGAGAAAAACATCACGGGGTGGTGCGCATTGTATGGGTGTGTGTTACATTAGATTCACTTGTAGGAGTGAGAAAAACATCACAGGGTGGTGCGCATTGTATGGGTGTGTGTTACATTACATTCACTAGTAGGAGTGAGAAAAACATCACGGGGTGGTGCGCATTGTATGGGTGTGTGTTACATTACATTCACTAGTAGGAGTGAGAAAAACATCACGTGGTGGTGCGCATTGTATGGGTGTGCGTTACATTACATTCACTAGTAGGAGTGAGAAAAACGTCACGGGGTGGTGCGCATTGTATGGGTGTGTGTTACATTACATTCACTAGTAGGAGTGTGAAAAACATCACGGGGTGGTGCGCATTGTATGGGTGTGTGTTACATTACATTCACTACTAGGAGTGAGAAAAACATCACGGGGTGGTGCGCATTGTATGGGTGTGTGTTACATTACATTCACTACTAGGAGTGAGGAAAACATCACGGGGTGGTACGCATTGTATGCGTGGGTGTTACATTACATTCACTAGTAGGAGTGAGAAAAACATCACGGGGTGGTGCGCATTGTATGGGTGTGTGTTACATTACATTCACTAGTACGAGTGAGAAAAACATCACGGGGTGGTGCGCATTGTACGGGTGTGTGTTACATTAGATGCACTAGTAGGAGTGACAAAAACATCACGGGGTGGTGCGCATTGTATGGGTGTGTGTTACATTACATTCACTAGTAGGAGTGAGAAAAACATCACAGGGTGGTGCGCATTGTATGGGTGTGTGTTACATTACATTCACTAGTAGGAGTGAGAAAAAAATCACGGGGTGGTGCGCATTGTATGCGTGTGTGTTACATTACATTCACTAGTAGAAGTGAGAAAAACATCACGGGGTGGTGCGCATTGTATGGGTGTGTGTTACATTACATTCACTAGTAGGAGTGAGAAAAACATCACGGGGTGGTTCGCATTGTATGCGTGGGTGTTACATTACATTCACTAGTAGGAGTGAGAAAAACATCACGGGGTGGTGCGCATTGTATGGGTGTGTGTTACATTACATTCACTAGTACGAGTGAGAAAAACATCACGGGGTGGTGCGCATTGTACGGGTGTGTGTTACATTAGATGCACTAGTAGGAGTGACAAAAACATCACGGGGTGGTGCGCATTGTATGGGTGTGTGTTACATTACTTTCACTAGTAGGAGTGAGAAAAACATCACGGGGTGGTGCGAATTGTATGGGTGTGTGTTACATTAGATTCACGAATAGAAGTGAGAAATACATCACGGGGTGGTGCGCATTTTATGGGTGTGTGTTACATTACATTCACTAGTAGGAGTGAGAAAAACATCACGCGGTGGTGCGCATTGTATAGGTGTGTGTTACATTAGATTCACTAGTAGGATTGAGAAAAACGTCACGGGGTGGTGTGAATCGGAGGGTCTGAATTAGGATAGGCAGTGAGTGGCAATGTAGGATGGAGAAAAGCACCGCGGGGTGGTCAGCATGGGGAGGTCAGGGAACATGCAGTGGCAATGTAGGATAGGTTTCTGAAAAACATCACGGGGTGGTGCGCATTGTATGGGTGTGTGTCACATTACATTCACTAGTAGGAGTGAGAAAAACATCACGGGGAGTTGCGCATTGTATGGGTGTGTGTTACATTAGATTCACTAGTAGGAGTGAGAAAAACGTCACAGGGTGGTGCGCATTGTATGGGTGTGTGTTACATTACATTCACTACTAGGAGTGAGAAAAACATCACGGGGTGGTGCGCATTGTATGGGTGTGTGTTACATTACATTCACTAGTAGCAGTGAGAAAAACATCACGGGGTGGTGCGCATTGTATGGGTGTGTGTTACATTACATTCACTAGTAGGAGTGAGAAAAACATCACGGGGTGGTGCGCATTGTATGGGTGTGTGTTACATTACCTTCACTAGTAGGAGTGAGAAAAACATCACGGGGTGGTGCGCATTGTATGCGTGGGTGTTACATTAGATTCACTAGTAGGAGTGAGAAAAACATCACGGGGTGGTGCGCATTGTATGGGTGTGTGTTACATTACCTTCACTAGTAGGAGTGAGAAAAACATCACGGGGTGGTGCGCATTGTATGGGTGTGTGTTACATTAGATTCACTAGTAGGAGTGAGAAAAACATCACAGGGTGGTGCGCATTGTATGGGTGTGTGTTACATTACATTCACTAGTAGGAGTGAGAAAAACATCACGGGGTGGTGCGCATTGCATGGGTGTGTGTTACATTACATTCACTAGTAGGAGTGAGAAAAACATCACGGGGTGGTGCGCATTGTATGGGTGTGCGTTACATTACATTCACTATTAGGAGTGAGAAAAACGTCACGGGGTGGTGCGCATTGTATGGGTGTGTGTTACATTATATTCACTAGTAGGAGTGTGAAAAACATCACGGGGTGGTGCGCATTGTATGGGTTTGTGTTACATTACATTCACTAGTAGGAGTGAGAAAAACATCACGGGGTGGTGCGCATTGTATGGGTGTGTGTTACATTACTTTCTCTAGTAGGAGTGAGAAAAACATCACGGGGTGGTGCGCATTGTATGGGTGTGTGTTACATTAGATTCACTAATAGGAGTGAGAAAAACATCACGGGGTGGTGCGCAGTGTATGGGTGTGTGTTACATTACATTCACTAGTAGGATGGAGAAAAACATCACGCGGTGGTGCGCATTGTATGGGTGTGTGTTACATTAGATTCACTAGTAGGAGTGAGAAAAAATCACGGGGTGGTGTGAATCGGAGGGTCTGAATTAGGATAGGCAGTGAGTGGCAATGTAGGATGGAGAAAAGCACCGCGGGGTGGTCAGACTGGGGAGGTCAGGGAACATGCAGTGGCAATGTAGGATAGGTTTCTGAAAAACATCACGGGGTGGTGCGCATTGTATGGGTGTGTGTTACATTACATTCACTAGTAGGAGTGAGAAAAACATCACGGGGTGTTGCGCATTGTATGGGTGTGTGTTACATTAGATTCACTAGTAGGAGTGAGAAAAACATCATGGGGTGGTGCGCACTGTATGGGTGTGTGTTACATTAGATTCACTAGTAGGAGTGAGAAAAATATCACAGGGTGGTGCGCATTGTATGGGTGTGTGTTACATTACATTCACTAGTAGGAGTGAGAAAAACATCACGGGGTGGTGCGCATTGTATGGGTGTGTGTTACATTACATTCACTAGTAGGAGTGAGAAAAACATCACGGGGTGGTGCGCATTGTATGGGTGTGTGTTACATTACATTCACTAGTAGCAGTGAGAAAAACATCACGGGGTGGTGCGCATTGTATGGGTGTGTGTTACATTAGATTCACTAGTAGGAGTGAGAAAAACATCACGGGGTGGTGCGCAGTGTATGGGTTTGTGTTACATTACATTCACTAGTAGGAGTGAGAAAAACATCACGGGGTGGTGCGCATTGTATGGGTGTGTGTTACATTACATTCACTAGTAGGAGTGAGAAAAACATCACGGGGTGGTGCGCATTGTATGGGTGTGTGTTACATTACATTCACTAGTAGGAGTGAGAAAAACATCACGGGGTGGTGCGCATTGTATGGGTGTGTGTTACATTACATTCACTAATATGAGTGAGAAAAACATCACGGGGTGGTGCGCATTGTATGGGTGTGTGTTACATTACATTCACTAGTAGGAGTGAGAAAAACATCACGGGGTGGTGCGCATTATATGGGTGTGTGTTACATTACATTCACTAGTAGGAGTGAGAAAAACATCACGGGGTGGTGCGCATTGTATGGGTGTGTGTTACATTAGATTCACTTGTAGGAGTGAGAAAAACATCACAGGGTGGTGCGCATTGTATGGGTGTGTGTTACATTACATTCACTAGTAGGAGTGAGAAAAACATCACGGGGTGGTGCGCATTGTATGGGTGTGTGTTACATTACATTCACTAGTAGGAGTGAGAAAAACATCACGTGGTGGTGCGCATTGTATGGGTGTGCGTTACATTACATTCACTAGTAGGAGTGAGAAAAACGTCACGGGGTGGTGCGCATTGTATGGGTGTGTGTTACATTACATTCACTAGTAGGAGTGTGAAAAACATCACGGGGTGGTGCGCATTGTATGGGTGTGTGTTACATTACATTCACTACTAGGAGTGAGAAAAACATCACGGGGTGGTGCGCATTGTATGGGTGTGTGTTACATTACATTCACTACTAGGAGTGAGGAAAACATCACGGGGTGGTACGCATTGTATGCGTGGGTGTTACATTACATTCACTAGTAGGAGTGAGAAAAACATCACGGGGTGGTGCGCATTGTATGGGTGTGTGTTACATTACATTCACTAGTACGAGTGAGAAAAACATCACGGGGTGGTGCGCATTGTACGGGTGTGTGTTACATTAGATGCACTAGTAGGAGTGACAAAAACATCACGGGGTGGTGCGCATTGTATGGGTGTGTGTTACATTACTTTCACTAGTAGGAGTGAGAAAAACATCACGGGGTGGTGCGAATTGTATGGGTGTGTGTTACATTAGATTCACGAATAGAAGTGAGAAATACATCACGGGGTGGTGCGCATTTTATGGGTGTGTGTTACATTACATTCACTAGTAGGAGTGAGAAAAACATCACGCGGTGGTGCGCATTGTATAGGTGTGTGTTACATTAGATTCACTAGTAGGATTGAGAAAAACATCACGGGGTGGTGTGAATCGGAGGGTCTGAATTAGGATAGGCAGTGAGTGGCAATGTAGGATGGAGAAAAGCACCGCGGGGTGGTCAGCATGGGGAGGTCAGGGAACATGCAGTGGCAATGTAGGATAGGTTTCTGAAAAACATCACGGGGTGGTGCGCATTGTATGGGTGTGTGTCACATTACATTCACTAGTAGGAGTGAGAAAAACATCACGGGGAGTTGCGCATTGTATGGGTGTGTGTTACATTAGATTCACTAGTAGGAGTGAGAAAAACGTCACAGGGTGGTGCGCATTGTATGGGTGTGTGTTACATTACATTCACTAGTAGGAGTGAGAAAAACATCACGGGGTGGTGCGCATTGTATGGGTGTGTGTTACATTACATTCACTAGTAGCAGTGAGAAAAACATCACGGGGTGGTGCGCATTGTATGGGTGTGTGTTACATTACATTCACTAGTAGGAGTGAGAAAAACATCACGGGGTGGTGCGCAGTGTATGGGTTTGTGTTACATTACATTCACTAGTAGGATTGAGAAAAACATCATGGGGTGGTGTGCATTGTATGGGTGTGTGTTACATTTGATTCACTAATAGGAGTGAGAAAAACATAACGGGGTGGTGCGCATTGTATTGGTGTGTGTTACATTACATTCACTAGTAGGAGTGAGAAAAACATCACGGGGTGGTGCGCATTGTATGGGTGTGTGTTACATTACATTCACTAATATGAGTGAGAAAAACATCACGGGGTGGTGCGCATTTTATGGGTGTGTGTTACATTACATTCACTAGTAGGAGTGAGAAAAACATCACGGGGTGGTGCGCATTATATGGGTGTGTGTTACATTACATTCACTAGTAGGAGTGAGAAAAACATCACGGGGTGGTGCGCATTGTATGGGTGTGTGTTACATTAGATTCACTTGTAGGAGTGAGAAAAACATCACGGGGTGGTGCGCATTGTATGGGTGTGTGTTACATTACATTCACTAGTAGGAGTGAGAAAAACATCACGGGGTGGTACGCATTGTATGCGTGGGTGTTACATTACATTCACTAGTAGGAGTGAGAAAAACATCACGGGGTGGTGCGCATTGTATGGGGGTGTGTTACATTATATTCACTAGTACGAGTGAGAAAAACATCACGGGGTGGTGCGCATTGTATGGGTTTGTGTTACATTACATTCACTAGTAGGAGTGAGAAAAACATCACGGGGTGGTGCGCATTGTATGGGTGTGTGTTACATTACTTTCACTAGTAGGAGTGAGAAAAACATCACGGGGTGGTGCGAATTGTATGGGTGTGTGTTACATTAGATTCACTAATAGGAGTGAGAAAAACATCACGGGGTGGTGCGCAGTGTATGGGTGTGTGTTACATTACATTCACTAGTAGGAGTGAGAAAAACATCACGGGTGGTGCGCATTGTATACGTGTGTGTTACATTAGATTCACTAGTAGGAGTGAGAAAAACATCACGGGGTGGTGTGAATCGGAGGGTCTGAATTAGGATAGGCAGTGAGTGGCAATGTAGGATGGAGAAAAGCACCGCGGGGTGGTCAGCATGGGGAGGTCAGGGAACATGCAGTGGCAATGTAGGATAGGTTTCTGAAAAACATCACGGGGTGGTGTGCATTGTATGGGTGTGTGTCACATTACATTCACTAGTACGAGTGAGAAAAACATCAGGGGGTGTTGCGAATTGTATGGGTGTGTGTTACATTAGATTCACTAGTAGGAGTGAGAAAAACATCACAGGGTGGTGCGCATTGTATGGGTGTGTGTTACATTACATTCACTAGTAGGAGTGAGAAAAACATCACGGGGTGGTGCGCATTGTATGGGTGTGTGTTACATTACATTCACTAGAAGGAGTGAGAAAAAACATCACGGGGTGGTGCGCATTGTATGGGTGTGTGTTACATTACATTCTCTAATAGGAGTGAGAAAAACATCACGGGGTGGTTCGCATTGTATGGGTGTGTGTTACATTACATTCACTAGTAGGAGTGAGAAAAACATCACGGGGTGGTGCGCATTGTATGGGTGTGTGTTACATTACATTCACTAATAGGAGTGAGAAAAACATCACGGGGTGGTTCGCATTGTATGGGTGTGTGTTACATTACATTCACTAGTAGGAGTGAGAAAAACATCACGGGGTGGTGCGCATTGTATGGGTGTGTGTTACATTACATTCACTAATAGGAGTGAGAAAAACATCACGGGTGGTGTGAATCGGAGGGTCTGAACTAGGATAGGCAGTGAGTGGCAATGTAGAATGGAGAAAAGCGCCGCGGGGTGGTCAGCATGGGGAAGTCAGGGAACATGCAGTGGCAATGTAGGATAGGTTTTTGAAAAACATCGCAGGGTAGTGCGCATTTTATGGGTGTGTGTTACATTACATTCACTAATAGGAGTGAGAAAAACATCACGGGGTGGTTCGCATTGTATGGGTGTGTGTTACATTACATTCACTAGTAGGAGTGAGAAAAAGATCACGGGGTGGTGCGCATTGTATGCGTGTGTGTTACATTACATCCACTAAAAGGGGTGAGAAAAACATCACGGGGTGGTGCGCATTGTATGGGTGTGTTACATTACATTCACTAGTAGGAGTGAGAAAAACATCACGGGGTGGTGCGCATTGTATGGGTGTGTGTTACATTACATTCACTAGTAGGAGTGAGAAAAACATCACGGGGTGGTGAGCATTGTATGGGTGTGTGTTACATTACATTCCCTAGTAGGAGTGAGAAAAACATCACGGGGTGGTGCGCATTGTATGGGTGTGTGTTACATTACATTCACTAGTAGGAGTGAGAAAAACATCACGGGGTGGTGCGCATTGTATGCGTGGGTGTTACATTAGATTCACTAGTAGGAGTGAGAAAAACATCACGGGGTGGTGCGCATTGTATGGGTGTGTGTTACATTACCTTCACTAGTAGGAGTGAGAAAAACATCACGGGGTGGTGCGCATTGTATGGGTGTGTGTTACATTACATTCACTAGTAGGAGTGAGAAAAACATCACGGGGTGGTGCGCATTGTATGGGTGAGTGTTACATTACATTCACTAGTAGCAGTGAGAAAAATATCACGGGGTGGTGCGCATTGTATGGGTGTGCGTTACATTACATTCACTACTAGGAGTGAGAAAAACATCACGGGGTGATGCGCATTGTATGGGTGTGCATTACATTACATTCAGTAGTAGGAGTGTGAAAAACATCACGGGGTAGTGCGCATTGTATGGGTGTGTGTTACATTACATTCACTAGTAGCAGTGAGAAAAACATCACGGGGTGGTGCGCATTGTATGGGTGTGTGTTACATTACATTCACTACTAGGAGTGAGAAAAACATCACGGGGTGGTGCGCATTGTATGGGTGTGTGTTACATTACATTCACTAGTAGGAGTGAGAAAAACATCACGGGGTGTTGCGCATTGTATGGGTGTGTGTTACATTAGATTCACTAGTAGGAGTGAGAAAAACATCATGGGGTGGTGCGCACTGTATGGGTGTGTGTTACATTAGATTCACTAGTAGGAGTGAGAAAAATATCACAGGGTGGTGCGCATTGTATGGGTGTGTGTTACATTACATTCACTAGTAGGAGTGAGAAAAACATCACGGGGTGGTGCGCATTGTATGGGTGTGTGTTACATTACATTCACTAGTAGGAGTGAGAAAAACATCACGGGGTGGTGCGCATTGTATGGGTGTGTGTTACATTACATTCACTAGTAGCAGTGAGAAAAACATCACGGGGTGGTGCGCATTGTATGGGTGTGTGTTACATTAGATTCACTAGTAGGAGTGAGAAAAACATCACGGGGTGGTGCGCAGTGTATGGGTTTGTGTTACATTACATTCACTAGTAGGAGTGAGAAAAACATCACGGGGTGGTGCGCATTGTATGGGTGTGTGTTACATTACATTCACTAGTAGGAGTGAGAAAAACATCACGGGGTGGTGCGCATTGTATGGGTGTGTGTTACATTACATTCACTAGTAGGAGTGAGAAAAACATCACGGGGTGGTGCGCATTGTATGGGTGTGTGTTACATTACATTCACTAATATGAGTGAGAAAAACATCACGGGGTGGTGCGCATTGTATGGGTGTGTGTTACATTACATTCACTAGTAGGAGTGAGAAAAACATCACGGGGTGGTGCGCATTATATGGGTGTGTGTTACATTACATTCACTAGTAGGAGTGAGAAAAACATCACGGGGTGGTGCGCATTGTATGGGTGTGTGTTACATTAGATTCACTTGTAGGAGTGAGAAAAACATCACAGGGTGGTGCGCATTGTATGGGTGTGTGTTACATTACATTCACTAGTAGGAGTGAGAAAAACATCACGGGGTGGTGCGCATTGTATGGGTGTGTGTTACATTACATTCACTAGTAGGAGTGAGAAAAACATCACGTGGTGGTGCGCATTGTATGGGTGTGCGTTACATTACATTCACTAGTAGGAGTGAGAAAAACGTCACGGGGTGGTGCGCATTGTATGGGTGTGTGTTACATTACATTCACTAGTAGGAGTGTGAAAAACATCACGGGGTGGTGCGCATTGTATGGGTGTGTGTTACATTACATTCACTACTAGGAGTGAGAAAAACATCACGGGGTGGTGCGCATTGTATGGGTGTGTGTTACATTACATTCACTACTAGGAGTGAGGAAAACATCACGGGGTGGTACGCATTGTATGCGTGGGTGTTACATTACATTCACTAGTAGGAGTGAGAAAAACATCACGGGGTGGTGCGCATTGTATGGGTGTGTGTTACATTACATTCACTAGTACGAGTGAGAAAAACATCACGGGGTGGTGCGCATTGTACGGGTGTGTGTTACATTAGATGCACTAGTAGGAGTGACAAAAACATCACGGGGTGGTGCGCATTGTATGGGTGTGTGTTACATTACTTTCACTAGTAGGAGTGAGAAAAACATCACGGGGTGGTGCGAATTGTATGGGTGTGTGTTACATTAGATTCACGAATAGAAGTGAGAAATACATCACGGGGTGGTGCGCATTTTATGGGTGTGTGTTACATTACATTCACTAGTAGGAGTGAGAAAAACATCACGCGGTGGTGCGCATTGTATAGGTGTGTGTTACATTAGATTCACTAGTAGGATTGAGAAAAACATCACGGGGTGGTGTGAATCGGAGGGTCTGAATTAGGATAGGCAGTGAGTGGCAATGTAGGATGGAGAAAAGCACCGCGGGGTGGTCAGCATGGGGAGGTCAGGGAACATGCAGTGGCAATGTAGGATAGGTTTCTGAAAAACATCACGGGGTGGTGCGCATTGTATGGGTGTGTGTCACATTACATTCACTAGTAGGAGTGAGAAAAACATCACGGGGAGTTGCGCATTGTATGGGTGTGTGTTACATTAGATTCACTAGTAGGAGTGAGAAAAACGTCACAGGGTGGTGCGCATTGTATGGGTGTGTGTTACATTACATTCACTAGTAGGAGTGAGAAAAACATCACGGGGTGGTGCGCATTGTATGGGTGTGTGTTACATTACATTCACTAGTAGCAGTGAGAAAAACATCACGGGGTGGTGCGCATTGTATGGGTGTGTGTTACATTACATTCACTAGTAGGAGTGAGAAAAACATCACGGGGTGGTGCGCAGTGTATGGGTTTGTGTTACATTACATTCACTAGTAGGATTGAGAAAAACATCATGGGGTGGTGTGCATTGTATGGGTGTGTGTTACATTTGATTCACTAATAGGAGTGAGAAAAACATCACGGGGTGGTGCGCATTGTATTGGTGTGTGTTACATTACATTCACTAGTAGGAGTGAGAAAAACATCACGGGGTGGTGCGCATTGTATGGGTGTGTGTTACATTACATTCACTAATATGAGTGAGAAAAACATCACGGGGTGGTGCGCATTTTATGGGTGTGTGTTACATTACATTCACTAGTAGGAGTGAGAAAAACATCACGGGGTGGTGCGCATTATATGGGTGTGTGTTACATTACATTCACTAGTAGGAGTGAGAAAAACATCACGGGGTGGTGCGCATTGTATGGGTGTGTGTTACATTAGATTCACTTGTAGGAGTGAGAAAAACATCACGGGGTGGTGCGCATTGTATGGGTGTGTGTTACATTACATTCACTAGTAGGAGTGAGAAAAACATCACGGGGTGGTACGCATTGTATGCGTGGGTGTTACATTACATTCACTAGTAGGAGTGAGAAAAACATCACGGGGTGGTGCGCATTGTATGGGGGTGTGTTACATTATATTCACTAGTACGAGTGAGAAAAACATCACGGGGTGGTGCGCATTGTATGGGTTTGTGTTACATTACATTCACTAGTAGGAGTGAGAAAAACATCACGGGGTGGTGCGCATTGTATGGGTGTGTGTTACATTACTTTCACTAGTAGGAGTGAGAAAAACATCACGGGGTGGTGCGAATTGTATGGGTGTGTGTTACATTAGATTCACTAATAGGAGTGAGAAAAACATCACGGGGTGGTGCGCAGTGTATGGGTGTGTGTTACATTACATTCACTAGTAGGAGTGAGAAAAACATCACGGGTGGTGCGCATTGTATACGTGTGTGTTACATTAGATTCACTAGTAGGAGTGAGAAAAACATCACGGGGTGGTGTGAATCGGAGGGTCTGAATTAGGATAGGCAGTGAGTGGCAATGTAGGATGGAGAAAAGCACCGCGGGGTGGTCAGCATGGGGAGGTCAGGGAACATGCAGTGGCAATGTAGGATAGGTTTCTGAAAAACATCACGGGGTGGTGTGCATTGTATGGGTGTGTGTCACATTACATTCACTAGTACGAGTGAGAAAAACATCGGGGGGTGTTGCGAATTGTATGGGTGTGTGTTACATTAGATTCACTAGTAGGAGTGAGAAAAACATCACAGGGTGGTGCGCATTGTATGGGTGTGTGTTACATTACATTCACTAGTAGGAGTGAGAAAAACATCACGGGGTGGTGCGCATTGTATGGGTGTGTGTTACATTACATTCACTAGAAGGAGTGAGAAAAAACATCACGGGGTGGTGCGCATTGTATGGGTGTGTGTTACATTACATTCTCTAATAGGAGTGAGAAAAACATCACGGGGTGGTTCGCATTGTATGGGTGTGTGTTACATTACATTCACTAGTAGGAGTGAGAAAAACATCACGGGGTGGTGCGCATTGTATGGGTGTGTGTTACATTACATTCACTAATAGGAGTGAGAAAAACATCACGGGGTGGTTCGCATTGTATGGGTGTGTGTTACATTACATTCACTAGTAGGAGTGAGAAAAACATCACGGGGTGGTGCGCATTGTATGGGTGTGTGTTACATTACATTCACTAATAGGAGTGAGAAAAACATCACGGGTGGTGTGAATCGGAGGGTCTGAACTAGGATAGGCAGTGAGTGGCAATGTAGAATGGAGAAAAGCGCCGCGGGGTGGTCAGCATGGGGAAGTCAGGGAACATGCAGTGGCAATGTAGGATAGGTTTTTGAAAAACATCGCAGGGTAGTGCGCATTTTATGGGTGTGTGTTACATTACATTCACTAATAGGAGTGAGAAAAACATCACGGGGTGGTTCGCATTGTATGGGTGTGTGTTACATTACATTCACTAGTAGGAGTGAGAAAAAGATCACGGGGTGGTGCGCATTGTATGCGTGTGTGTTACATTACATCCACTAAAAGGGGTGAGAAAAACATCACGGGGTGGTGCGCATTGTATGGGTGTGTGTTACATTACATTCACTAGTAGGAGTGAGAAAAACATCACGGGGTGGTGCGCATTGTATGGGTGTGTGTTACATTACATTCACTAGTAGGAGTGAGAAAAACATCACGGGGTGGTGAGCATTGTATGGGTGTGTGTTACATTACATTCCCTAGTAGGAGTGAGAAAAACATCACGGGGTGGTGCGCATTGTATGGGTGTGTGTTACATTACATTCACTAGTAGGAGTGAGAAAAACATCACGGGGTGGTGCGCATTGTATGCGTGGGTGTTACATTAGATTCACTAGTAGGAGTGAGAAAAACATCACGGGGTGGTGCGCATTGTATGGGTGTGTGTTACATTACCTTCACTAGTAGGAGTGAGAAAAACATCACGGGGTGGTGCGCATTGTATGGGTGTGTGTTACATTACATTCACTAGTAGGAGTGAGAAAAACATCACGGGGTGGTGCGCATTGTATGGGTGAGTGTTACATTACATTCACTAGTAGCAGTGAGAAAAATATCACGGGGTGGTGCGCATTGTATGGGTGTGCGTTACATTACATTCACTACTAGGAGTGAGAAAAACATCACGGGGTGATGCGCATTGTATGGGTGTGCATTACATTACATTCAGTAGTAGGAGTGTGAAAAACATCACGGGGTAGTGCGCATTGTATGGGTGTGTGTTACATTACATTCACTAGTAGCAGTGAGAAAAACATCACGGGGTGGTGCGCATTGTATGGGTGTGTGTTACATTACATTCACTACTAGGAGTGAGAAAAACATCACGGGGTGGTGCGCATTGTATGGGTGTGTGTTACATTACATTCACTAGTAGGAGTGAGAAAAACATCACGGGGTGTTGCGCATTGTATGGGTGTGTGTTACATTAGATTCACTAGTAGGAGTGAGAAAAACATCATGGGGTGGTGCGCACTGTATGGGTGTGTGTTACATTAGATTCACTAGTAGGAGTGAGAAAAATATCACAGGGTGGTGCGCATTGTATGGGTGTGTGTTACATTACATTCACTAGTAGGAGTGAGAAAAACATCACGGGGTGGTGCGCATTGTATGGGTGTGTGTTACATTACATTCACTAGTAGGAGTGAGAAAAACATCACGGGGTGGTGCGCATTGTATGGGTGTGTGTTACATTACATTCACTAGTAGCAGTGAGAAAAACATCACGGGGTGGTGCGCATTGTATGGGTGTGTGTTACATTAGATTCACTAGTAGGAGTGAGAAAAACATCACGGGGTGGTGCGCAGTGTATGGGTTTGTGTTACATTACATTCACTAGTAGGAGTGAGAAAAACATCACGGGGTGGTGCGCATTGTATGGGTGTGTGTTACATTACATTCACTAGTAGGAGTGAGAAAAACATCACGGGGTGGTGCGCATTGTATGGGTGTGTGTTACATTACATTCACTAGTAGGAGTGAGAAAAACATCACGGGGTGGTGCGCATTGTATGGGTGTGTGTTACATTACATTCACTAATATGAGTGAGAAAAACATCACGGGGTGGTGCGCATTGTATGGGTGTGTGTTACATTACATTCACTAGTAGGAGTGAGAAAAACATCACGGGGTGGTGCGCATTATATGGGTGTGTGTTACATTACATTCACTAGTAGGAGTGAGAAAAACATCACGGGGTGGTGCGCATTGTATGGGTGTGTGTTACATTAGATTCACTTGTAGGAGTGAGAAAAACATCACAGGGTGGTGCGCATTGTATGGGTGTGTGTTACATTACATTCACTAGTAGGAGTGAGAAAAACATCACGGGGTGGTGCGCATTGTATGGGTGTGTGTTACATTACATTCACTAGTAGGAGTGAGAAAAACATCACGTGGTGGTGCGCATTGTATGGGTGTGCGTTACATTACATTCACTAGTAGGAGTGAGAAAAACGTCACGGGGTGGTGCGCATTGTATGGGTGTGTGTTACATTACATTCACTAGTAGGAGTGTGAAAAACATCACGGGGTGGTGCGCATTGTATGGGTGTGTGTTACATTACATTCACTACTAGGAGTGAGAAAAACATCACGGGGTGGTGCGCATTGTATGGGTGTGTGTTACATTACATTCACTACTAGGAGTGAGGAAAACATCACGGGGTGGTACGCATTGTATGCGTGGGTGTTACATTACATTCACTAGTAGGAGTGAGAAAAACATCACGGGGTGGTGCGCATTGTATGGGTGTGTGTTACATTACATTCACTAGTACGAGTGAGAAAAACATCACGGGGTGGTGCGCATTGTACGGGTGTGTGTTACATTAGATGCACTAGTAGGAGTGACAAAAACATCACGGGGTGGTGCGCATTGTATGGGTGTGTGTTACATTACTTTCACTAGTAGGAGTGAGAAAAACATCACGGGGTGGTGCGAATTGTATGGGTGTGTGTTACATTAGATTCACGAATAGAAGTGAGAAATACATCACGGGGTGGTGCGCATTTTATGGGTGTGTGTTACATTACATTCACTAGTAGGAGTGAGAAAAACATCACGCGGTGGTGCGCATTGTATAGGTGTGTGTTACATTAGATTCACTAGTAGGATTGAGAAAAACATCACGGGGTGGTGTGAATCGGAGGGTCTGAATTAGGATAGGCAGTGAGTGGCAATGTAGGATGGAGAAAAGCACCGCGGGGTGGTCAGCATGGGGAGGTCAGGGAACATGCAGTGGCAATGTAGGATAGGTTTCTGAAAAACATCACGGGGTGGTGCGCATTGTATGGGTGTGTGTCACATTACATTCACTAGTAGGAGTGAGAAAAACATCACGGGGAGTTGCGCATTGTATGGGTGTGTGTTACATTAGATTCACTAGTAGGAGTGAGAAAAACGTCACAGGGTGGTGCGCATTGTATGGGTGTGTGTTACATTACATTCACTAGTAGGAGTGAGAAAAACATCACGGGGTGGTGCGCATTGTATGGGTGTGTGTTACATTACATTCACTAGTAGCAGTGAGAAAAACATCACGGGGTGGTGCGCATTGTATGGGTGTGTGTTACATTACATTCACTAGTAGGAGTGAGAAAAACATCACGGGGTGGTGCGCAGTGTATGGGTTTGTGTTACATTACATTCACTAGTAGGATTGAGAAAAACATCATGGGGTGGTGTGCATTGTATGGGTGTGTGTTACATTTGATTCACTAATAGGAGTGAGAAAAACATCACGGGGTGGTGCGCATTGTATTGGTGTGTGTTACATTACATTCACTAGTAGGAGTGAGAAAAACATCACGGGGTGGTGCGCATTGTATGGGTGTGTGTTACATTACATTCACTAATATGAGTGAGAAAAACATCACGGGGTGGTGCGCATTTTATGGGTGTGTGTTACATTACATTCACTAGTAGGAGTGAGAAAAACATCACGGGGTGGTGCGCATTATATGGGTGTGTGTTACATTACATTCACTAGTAGGAGTGAGAAAAACATCACGGGGTGGTGCGCATTGTATGGGTGTGTGTTACATTAGATTCACTTGTAGGAGTGAGAAAAACATCACGGGGTGGTGCGCATTGTATGGGTGTGTGTTACATTACATTCACTAGTAGGAGTGAGAAAAACATCACGGGGTGGTACGCATTGTATGCGTGGGTGTTACATTACATTCACTAGTAGGAGTGAGAAAAACATCACGGGGTGGTGCGCATTGTATGGGGGTGTGTTACATTATATTCACTAGTACGAGTGAGAAAAACATCACGGGGTGGTGCGCATTGTATGGGTTTGTGTTACATTACATTCACTAGTAGGAGTGAGAAAAACATCACGGGGTGGTGCGCATTGTATGGGTGTGTGTTACATTACTTTCACTAGTAGGAGTGAGAAAAACATCACGGGGTGGTGCGAATTGTATGGGTGTGTGTTACATTAGATTCACTAATAGGAGTGAGAAAAACATCACGGGGTGGTGCGCAGTGTATGGGTGTGTGTTACATTACATTCACTAGTAGGAGTGAGAAAAACATCACGGGTGGTGCGCATTGTATACGTGTGTGTTACATTAGATTCACTAGTAGGAGTGAGAAAAACATCACGGGGTGGTGTGAATCGGAGGGTCTGAATTAGGATAGGCAGTGAGTGGCAATGTAGGATGGAGAAAAGCACCGCGGGGTGGTCAGCATGGGGAGGTCAGGGAACATGCAGTGGCAATGTAGGATAGGTTTCTGAAAAACATCACGGGGTGGTGTGCATTGTATGGGTGTGTGTCACATTACATTCACTAGTACGAGTGAGAAAAACATCGAGGGGTGTTGCGAATTGTATGGGTGTGTGTTACATTAGATTCACTAGTAGGAGTGAGAAAAACATCACAGGGTGGTGCGCATTGTATGGGTGTGTGTTACATTACATTCACTAGTAGGAGTGAGAAAAACATCACGGGGTGGTGCGCATTGTATGGGTGTGTGTTACATTACATTCACTAGAAGGAGTGAGAAAAAACATCACGGGGTGGTGCGCATTGTATGGGTGTGTGTTACATTACATTCTCTAATAGGAGTGAGAAAAACATCACGGGGTGGTTCGCATTGTATGGGTGTGTGTTACATTACATTCACTAGTAGGAGTGAGAAAAACATCACGGGGTGGTGCGCATTGTATGGGTGTGTGTTACATTACATTCACTAATAGGAGTGAGAAAAACATCACGGGGTGGTTCGCATTGTATGGGTGTGTGTTACATTACATTCACTAGTAGGAGTGAGAAAAACATCACGGGGTGGTGCGCATTGTATGGGTGTGTGTTACATTACATTCACTAATAGGAGTGAGAAAAACATCACGGGTGGTGTGAATCGGAGGGTCTGAACTAGGATAGGCAGTGAGTGGCAATGTAGAATGGAGAAAAGCGCCGCGGGGTGGTCAGCATGGGGAAGTCAGGGAACATGCAGTGGCAATGTAGGATAGGTTTTTGAAAAACATCGCAGGGTAGTGCGCATTTTATGGGTGTGTGTTACATTACATTCACTAATAGGAGTGAGAAAAACATCACGGGGTGGTTCGCATTGTATGGGTGTGTGTTACATTACATTCACTAGTAGGAGTGAGAAAAAGATCACGGGGTGGTGCGCATTGTATGCGTGTGTGTTACATTACATCCACTAAAAGGGGTGAGAAAAACATCACGGGGTGGTGCGCATTGTATGGGTGTGTGTTACATTACATTCACTAGTAGGAGTGAGAAAAACATCACGGGGTGGTGCGCATTGTATGGGTGTGTGTTACATTACATTCACTAGTAGGAGTGAGAAAAACATCACGGGGTGGTGAGCATTGTATGGGTGTGTGTTACATTACATTCCCTAGTAGGAGTGAGAAAAACATCACGGGGTGGTGCGCATTGTATGGGTGTGTGTTACATTACATTCACTAGTAGGAGTGAGAAAAACATCACGGGGTGGTGCGCATTGTATGCGTGGGTGTTACATTAGATTCACTAGTAGGAGTGAGAAAAACATCACGGGGTGGTGCGCATTGTATGGGTGTGTGTTACATTACCTTCACTAGTAGGAGTGAGAAAAACATCACGGGGTGGTGCGCATTGTATGGGTGTGTGTTACATTACATTCACTAGTAGGAGTGAGAAAAACATCACGGGGTGGTGCGCATTGTATGGGTGAGTGTTACATTACATTCACTAGTAGCAGTGAGAAAAATATCACGGGGTGGTGCGCATTGTATGGGTGTGCGTTACATTACATTCACTACTAGGAGTGAGAAAAACATCACGGGGTGATGCGCATTGTATGGGTGTGCATTACATTACATTCAGTAGTAGGAGTGTGAAAAACATCACGGGGTAGTGCGCATTGTATGGGTGTGTGTTACATTACATTCACTAGTAGCAGTGAGAAAAACATCACGGGGTGGTGCGCATTGTATGGGTGTGTGTTACATTACATTCACTACTAGGAGTGAGAAAAACATCACGGGGTGGTGCGCATTGTATGGGTGTGTGTTACATTACATTCACTAGTAGGAGTGAGAAAAACATCACAGGGTGGTGCGCATTGTATGGGTGTGTGTTACATTACATTCACTAGTAGGAGTGAGAAAAAAATCACGGGGTGGTGCGCATTGTATGCGTGTGTGTTACATTACATTCACTAGTAGGAGTGAGAAAAACATCACGGGGTGGTGCGCATTGTATGGGTGTGTGTTACATTACATTCACTAGTAGGAGTGAGAAAAACATCACGGGGTGGTTCGCATTGTATGCGTGGGTGTTACATTACATTCACTAGTAGGAGTGAGAAAAACATCACGGGGTGGTGCGCATTGTATGGGTGTGTGTTACATTACATTCACTAGTACGAGTGAGAAAAACATCACGGGGTGGTGCGCATTGTACGGGTGTGTGTTACATTAGATGCACTAGTAGGAGTGACAAAAACATCACGGGGTGGTGCGCATTGTATGGGTGTGTGTTACATTACTTTCACTAGTAGGAGTGAGAAAAACATCACGGGGTGGTGTGAATCGGAGGGTCTGAATTAGGATAGGCAGTGAGTGGCAATGTAGGATGGAGAAAAGCACCGCGGGGTGGTCAGCATGGGGAGGTCAGGGAACATGCAGTGGCAATGTAGGATAGGTTTCTGAAAAACATCACGGGGTGGTGTGCATTGTATGGGTGTGTGTCACATTACATTCACTAGTACGAGTGAGAAAAACATCAGGGGGTGTTGCGAATTGTATGGGTGTGTGTTACATTAGATTCACTAGTAGGAGTGAGAAAAACATCACAGGGTGGTGCGCATTGTATGGGTGTGTGTTACATTACATTCACTAGTAGGAGTGAGAAAAACATCACGGGGTGGTGCGCATTGTATGGGTGTGTGTTACATTACATTCACTAGAAGGAGTGAGAAAAAACATCACGGGGTGGTGCGCATTGTATGGGTGTGTGTTACATTACATTCTCTAATAGGAGTGAGAAAAACATCACGGGGTGGTTCGCATTGTATGGGTGTGTGTTACATTACATTCACTAGTAGGAGTGAGAAAAACATCACGGGGTGGTGCGCATTGTATGGGTGTGTGTTACATTACATTCACTAATAGGAGTGAGAAAAACATCACGGGGTGGTTCGCATTGTATGGGTGTGTGTTACATTACATTCACTAGTAGGAGTGAGAAAAACATCACGGGGTGGTGCGCATTGTATGGGTGTGTGTTACATTACATTCACTAATAGGAGTGAGAAAAACATCACGGGTGGTGTGAATCGGAGGGTCTGAACTAGGATAGGCAGTGAGTGGCAATGTAGAATGGAGAAAAGCGCCGCGGGGTGGTCAGCATGGGGAAGTCAGGGAACATGCAGTGGCAATGTAGGATAGGTTTTTGAAAAACATCGCAGGGTAGTGCGCATTTTATGGGTGTGTGTTACATTACATTCACTAATAGGAGTGAGAAAAACATCACGGGGTGGTTCGCATTGTATGGGTGTGTGTTACATTACATTCACTAGTAGGAGTGAGAAAAAGATCACGGGGTGGTGCGCATTGTATGCGTGTGTGTTACATTACATCCACTAAAAGGGGTGAGAAAAACATCACGGGGTGGTGCGCATTGTATGGGTGTGTGTTACATTACATTCACTAGTAGGAGTGAGAAAAACATCACGGGGTGGTGCGCATTGTATGGGTGTGTGTTACATTACATTCACTAGTAGGAGTGAGAAAAACATCACGGGGTGGTGAGCATTGTATGGGTGTGTGTTACATTACATTCCCTAGTAGGAGTGAGAAAAACATCACGGGGTGGTGCGCATTGTATGGGTGTGTGTTACATTACATTCACTAGTAGGAGTGAGAAAAACATCACGGGGTGGTGCGCATTGTATGCGTGGGTGTTACATTAGATTCACTAGTAGGAGTGAGAAAAACATCACGGGGTGGTGCGCATTGTATGGGTGTGTGTTACATTACCTTCACTAGTAGGAGTGAGAAAAACATCACGGGGTGGTGCGCATTGTATGGGTGTGTGTTACATTACATTCACTAGTAGGAGTGAGAAAAACATCACGGGGTGGTGCGCATTGTATGGGTGAGTGTTACATTACATTCACTAGTAGCAGTGAGAAAAATATCACGGGGTGGTGCGCATTGTATGGGTGTGCGTTACATTACATTCACTACTAGGAGTGAGAAAAACATCACGGGGTGATGCGCATTGTATGGGTGTGCATTACATTACATTCAGTAGTAGGAGTGTGAAAAACATCACGGGGTAGTGCGCATTGTATGGGTGTGTGTTACATTACATTCACTAGTAGCAGTGAGAAAAACATCACGGGGTGGTGCGCATTGTATGGGTGTGTGTTACATTACATTCACTACTAGGAGTGAGAAAAACATCACGGGGTGGTGCGCATTGTATGGGTGTGTGTTACATTACATTCACTAGTAGGAGTGAGAAAAACATCACAGGGTGGTGCGCATTGTATGGGTGTGTGTTACATTACATTCACTAGTAGGAGTGAGAAAAAAATCACGGGGTGGTGCGCATTGTATGCGTGTGTGTTACATTACATTCACTACTAGGAGTGAGAAAAACATCACGGGGTGGTGCGCATTGTATGGGTGTGTGTTACATTACATTCACTAGTAGGAGTGAGAAAAACATCACGGGGTGGTTCGCATTGTATGCGTGGGTGTTACATTACATTCACTAGTAGGAGTGAGAAAAACATCACGGGGTGGTGCGCATTGTATGGGTGTGTGTTACATTACATTCACTAGTACGAGTGAGAAAAACATCACGGGGTGGTGCGCATTGTACGGGTGTGTGTTACATTAGATGCACTAGTAGGAGTGACAAAAACATCACGGGGTGGTGCGCATTGTATGGGTTTGTGTTACATTACTTTCACTAGTAGGAGTGAGAAAAACATCACGGGGTGGTGCGAATTGTATGGGTGTGTGTTACATTAGATTCACGAATAGAAGTGAGAAATACATCACGGGGTGGTGCGCATTTTATGGGTGTGTGTTACATTACATTCACTAGTAGGAGTGAGAAAAACATCACGCGGTGGTGCGCATTGTATAGGTGTGTGTTACATTAGATTCACTAGTAGGATTGAGAAAAACGTCACGGGGTGGTGTGAATCGGAGGGTCTGAATTAGGATAGGCAGTGAGTGGCAATGTAGGAGGGAGAAAAGCACCGCGGGGTGGTCAGCATGGGGAGGTCAGGGAACATGCAGTGGCAATGTAGGATAGGTTTCTGAAAAACATCACGGGGTGGTGCGCATTGTATGGGTGTGTGTCACATTACATTCACTAGTAGGAGTGAGAAAAACATCACGGGGAGTTGCGCATTGTATGGGTGTGTGTTACATTAGATTCACTAGTAGGAGTGAGAAAAACGTCACAGGGTGGTGCGCATTGTATGGGTGTGTGTTACATTACATTCACTACTAGGAGTGAGAAAAACATCACGGGGTGGTGCGCATTGTATGGGTGTGTGTTACATTACATTCACTAGTAGCAGTGAGAAAAACATCACGGGGTGGTGCGCATTGTATGGGTGTGTGTTACATTACATTCACTAGTAGGAGTGAGAAAAACATCACGGGGTGGTGCGCAGTGTATGGGTTTGTGTTACATTACATTCACTAGTAGGATTGAGAAAAACATCATGGGGTGGTGTGCATTGTATGGGTGTGTGTTACATTTGATTCACTAATAGGAGTGAGAAAAACATCACGGGGTGGTGCGCATTGTATTGGTGTGTGTTACATTACATTCACTAGTAGGAGTGAGAAAAACATCACGGGGTGGTGCGCATTGTATGGGTGTGTGTTACATTACATTCACTAATATGAGTGAGAAAAACATCACGGGGTGGTGCGCATTTTATGGGTGTGTGTTACATTACATTCACTAGTAGGAGTGAGAAAAATATCACGGGGTGGTGCGCATTATATGGGTGTGTGTTACATTACATTCACTAGTAGGAGTGAGAAAAACATCACGGGGTGGTGCGCATTGTATGGGTGTGTGTTACATTAGATTCACTTGTAGGAGTGAGAAAAACATCACGGGGTGGTGCGCATTGTATGGGTGTGTGTTACATTACATTCACTAGTAGGAGTGAGAAAAACATCACGGGGTGGTACGCATTGTATGCGTGGGTGTTACATTACATTCACTAGTAGGAGTGAGAAAAACATCACGGGGTGGTGCGCATTGTATGGGGGTGTGTTACATTATATTCACTAGTACGAGTGAGAAAAACATCACGGGGTGGTGCGCATTGTATGGGTTTGTGTTACATTACATTCACTAGTAGGAGTGAGAAAAACATCACGGGGTGGTGCGCATTGTATGGGTGTGTGTTACATTACTTTCACTAGTAGGAGTGAGAAAAACATCACGGGGTGGTGCGAATTGTATGGGTGTGTGTTACATTAGATTCACTAATAGGAGTGAGAAAAACATCACGGGGTGGTGCGCAGTGTGTGGGTGTGTGTTACATTACATTCACTAGTAGGAGTGAGAAAAACATCACGGGTGGTGCGCATTGTATACGTGTGTGTTACATTAGATTCACTAGTAGGAGTGAGAAAAACATCACGGGGTGGTGTGAATCGGAGGGTCTGAATTAGGATAGGCAGTGAGTGGCAATGTAGGATGGAGAAAAGCACCGCGGGGTGGTCAGCATGGGGAGGTCAGGGAACATGCAGTGGCAATGTAGGATAGGTTTCTGAAAAACATCACGGGGTGGTGTGCATTGTATGGGTGTGTGTCACATTACATTCACTAGTAGGAGTGAGAAAAACATCAGGGGGTGTTGCGAATTGTATGGGTGTGTGTTACATTAGATTCACTAGTAGGAGTGAGAAAAACATCACAGGGTGGTGCGCATTGTATGGGTGTGTGTTACATTACATTCACTAGTAGGAGTGAGAAAAACATCACGGGGTGGTGCGCATTGTATGGGTGTGTGTTACATTACATTCACTAGTAGGAGTGAGAAAAACATCACGGGGTGGTGCGCATTGTATGGGTGTGTGTTACATTACATTCTCTAATAGGAGTGAGAAAAACATCACGGGGTGGTTCGCATTGTATGGGTGTGTGTTACATTACATTCACTAGTAGGAGTGAGAAAAACATCACGGGGTGGTGCGCATTGTATGGGTGTGTGTTACATTACATTCACTAATAGGAGTGAGAAAAACATCACGGGGTGGTTCGCATTGTATGGGTGTGTGTTACATTACATTCACTAGTAGGAGTGAGAAAAACATCACGGGGTGGTGCGCATTGTATGGGTGTGTGTTACATTACATTCACTAATAGGAGTGAGAAAAA
Organism: Cavia porcellus; assembly: GCF_034190915.1. Lineage (NCBI taxonomy): Eukaryota > Metazoa > Chordata > Mammalia > Rodentia > Caviidae > Cavia > Cavia porcellus. Next base: position 1,168,344 of record NW_026947586.1, read on the forward strand.
CATCACGGGTGGTGTGAATCGGAGGGTCTGAACTAGGATAGGCAGTGAGTGGCAATGTAGAATGGAGAAAAGCGCCGCGGGGTGGTCAGCATGGGGAAGTCAGGGAACATGCAGTGGCAATGTAGGATAGGTTTTTGAAAAACATCGCAGGGTAGTGCGCATTTTATGGGTGTGTGTTACATTACATTCACTAATAGGAGTGAGAAAAACATCACGGGGTGGTTCGCATTGTATGGGTGTGTGTTACATTACATTCACTAGTAGGAGTGAGAAAAAGATCACGGGGTGGTGCGCATTGTATGCGTGTGTGTTACATTACATCCACTAAAAGGGGTGAGAAATACATCACGGGGTGGTGCGCATTGTATGGGTGTGTGTTACATTACATTCACTAGTAGGAGTGAGAAAAACATCACGGGGTGGTGCGCATTGTATGGGTGTGTGTTACATTACATTCACTAGTAGGAGTGAGAAAAACATCACGGGGTGGTGCGCATTGTATGGGTGTGTGTTACATTACATTCCCTAGTAGGAGTGAGAAAAACATCACGGGGTGGTGCGCATTGTATGGGTGTGTGTTACATTACATTCACTAGTAGGAGTGAGAAAAACATCACGGGGTGGTGCGCATTGTATGCGTGGGTGTTACATTAGATTCACTAGTAGGAGTGAGAAAAACATCACGGGGTGGTGCGCATTGTATGGGTGTGTGTTACATTACCTTCACTAGTAGGAGTGAGAAAAACATCACGGGGTGGTGCGCATTGTATGGGTGTGTGTTACATTACATTCACTAGTAGGAGTGAGAAAAACATCACGGGGTGGTGCGCATTGTATGGGTGAGTGTTACATTACATTCACTAGTAGCAGTGAGAAAAATATCACGGGGTGGTGCGCATTGTATGGGTGTGCGTTACATTACATTCACTACTAGGAGTGAGAAAAACATCACGGGGTGGTGCGCATTGTATGGGTGTGCGTTACATTACATTCAGTAGTAGGAGTGTGAAAAACATCACGGGGTAGTGCGCATTGTATGGGTGTGTGTTACATTACATTCACTAGTAGCAGTGAGAAAAACATCACGGGGTGGTGCGCATTGTATGGGTGTGTGTTACATTACATTCACTACTAGGAGTGAGAAAAACATCACGGGGTGGTGCGCATTGTATGGGTGTGTGTTACATTACATTCACTAGTAGGAGTGAGAAAAACATCACAGGGTGGTGCGCATTGTATGGGTGTGTGTTACATTACATTCACTAGTAGGAGTGAGAAAAAAATCACGGGGTGGTACGCATTGTATGCGTGTGTGTTACATTACATTCACTAGTAGGAGTGAGAAAAACATCACGGGGTGGTGCGCATTGTATGGGTGTGTGTTACATTACATTCACTAGTAGGAGTGAGAAAAACATCACGGGGTGGTGCGCATTGTATGCGTGGGTGTTACATTACATTCACTAGTAGGAGTGAGAAAAACATCACGGGGTGGTGCGCATTGTATGGGTGTGTGTTACATTACTTTCACTAGTAGGAGTGAGAAAAACATCACGGGGTGGTGCGAATTGTATGGGTGTGTGTTACATTAGATTCACTAATAGGAGTGAGAAAAACATCACGGGGTGGTGCGCAGTGTATGGGTGTGTGTTACATTACATTCACTAGTAGGAGTGAGAAAAACATCACGGGTGGTGCGCATTGTATAGGTGTGTGTTACATTAGATTCACTAGTAGGAGTGAGAAAAACATCACGGGGTGGTGTGAATCGGAGGGTCTGAATTAGGATAGGCAGTGAGTGGCAATGTAGGATGGAGAAAAGCACCGCGGGGTGTTCAGCATGGGGAGGTCAGGGAACATGCAGTGGCAATGTAGGATAGGTTTCTGAAAAACATCACGGGGTGGTGCGCATTGTATGGGTGTGTGTCACATTACATTCACTAGTAGGAGTGAGAAAAACATCACGGGGTGTTGCGAATTGTATGGGTGTGTGTTACATTAGATTCACTAGTAGGAGTGAGAAAAACATCACAGGGTGGTGCGCATTGTATGGGTGTGTGTTACATTACATTCACTAGTAGGAGTGAGAAAAACATCACGGGGTGGTGCGCATTGTATGGGTGTGTGTTACATTACATTCACTAGTAGGAGTGAGAAAAACATCACGGGGTGGTGCGCATTGTATTGGTGTGTGTTACATTACATTCTCTAATAGGAGTGAGAAAAACATCACGGGGTGGTTCGCATTGTATGGGTGTGTGTTACATTACATTCACTAGTAGGAGTGAGAAAAACATCACGGGGTGGTGCGCATTGTATGGGTGTGTGTTACATTACATTCACTAATAGGAGTGAGAAAAACATCACGGGGTGGTTCGCATTGTATGGGTGTGTGTTACATTACATTCACTAGTAGGAGTGAGAAAAACATCACGGGGTGGTGCGCATTGTATGGGTGTGTGTTACATTACATTCACTAATAGGAGTGAGAAAAACATCACGGGTGGTGTGAATCGGAGGGTCTGAATTAGGATAGGCAGTGAGTGGCAATGTAGAATGGAGAAAAGCGCCGCGGGGTGGTCAGCATGGGGAGGTCAGGGAACATGCAGTGGCAATGTAGGATAGGTTTTTGAAAAACATCGCGGGGTGGTGCGCATTTTATGGGTGTGTGTTACATTACATTCACTAATAGGAGTGAGAAAAACATCACGGGGTGGTTCGCATTGTATGGGTGTGTGTTACATTACATTCACTAGTAGGAGTGAGAAAAACATCACGGGGTGGTGCGCATTGTATGGGTGTGTGTTACATTACATCCACTAAAAGGGGTGAGAAAAACATCACGGGGTGGTGCGCATTGTATGGGTGTGTGTTACATTACATTCCCTAGTAGGAGTGAGAAAAACATCACGGGGTGGTGCGCATTGTATGGGTGTGTGTTACATTACATTCACTAGTAGGAGTGAGAAAAACATCACGGTGTGGTGCGCATTGTATGCGTGGGTGTTACATTAGATTCACTAGTAGGAGTGAGAAAAACATCACGGGGTGGTGCGCATTGTATGGGTGTGTGTTACATTACATTCACTAGTAGGAGTGAGAAAAACATCACGGGGTGGTGCGCATTGTATGGGTGTGCGTTACATTACATTCACTAGTAGGAGTGTGAAAAACATCACGGGGTAGTGCGCATTGTATGGGTGTGTGTTACATTACATTCACTAGTAGCAGTGAGAAAAACATCACGGGGTGGTGCGCATTGTATGGGTGTGAGTTACATTGCATTCACTACTAGGAGTGAGAAAAACATCACGGGATGGTGCGCATTGTATGGGTGTGTGTTACATTACATTCACTAGTAGGAGTGAGAAAAACATCACAGGGTGGTGCGCATTGTATGGGTGTGTGTTACATTACATTCACTAGTAGGAGTGAGACAAAAATCACGGGGTGGTGCGCATTGTATGCGTGAGTGTTACATTACATTCACTAGTAGGAGTGAGAAAAACATCACGGGGTGGTGCGCATTGTATGGGTGTGTGTTACATTAGATTCACTAGTAGGAGTGAGAAAAACATCACGGGGTGGTGCGCATGGTATGGGTGTGTGTTACATTACATTTACTAGTAGGAGTGAGAAAAACATCAGAGGTGGTGCGCATTGTATGGGTGTGTGTTACATTACATTCCCTAGTAGGAGTGAGAAAAACATCACGGGGTGGTGCGCATTGTATGGGTGTGTGTTACATTACATTCACTAGTAGGAGTGAGAAAAACATCAGAGGTGGTGCGCATTGTATGGGTGTGTGTTACATTAGATTCACTAGTAGGAGTGAGAAAAACATCACGGGGTGGTGTGAATCGGAGGGTCTGAATTAGGATAGGCAGTGAGTGGCAATGTAGGATGGAGAAAAGCACCGCGGGGTGGTCAGCATGGGGAGGTCAGGGAACATGCAGTGGCAATGCAGGATAGGTTTCTGAAAGACATCACGGGGTGGTGCGCATTGTATGGGTGTGTGTTACATTACATTCACTAGTAGGAGTGAGAAAAACATCACGGGGTGTTGCGCATTGTATGGGTGTGTGTTACATTAGATTCACTAGTAGGAGTGAGAAAAACATCACGGGGTGGTGCGCATTGTATGGGTGTGTGTTACATTACATTCACTAGTAGGAGTGAGAAAAACATCACGGGGTGGTGCGCATTGTATGGGTGTGTGTTACATTACATCCACTAATAGGAGTGAGAAAAACATCACGGGGTGGTGCGCATTGTATGGGTGTGTGTTACATTACATTCACTAGTAGGAGTGAGAAAAACATCACGGGGTGGTGCGCATTGTATGGGTGTGTGTTACATTACATTCACTAGTAGGACTGAGAAAAACATCACGGGGTGGTGCACATTGTATGGGTGTGTGTTACATTACATTCCCTAGTAGGAGTGAGAAAAACATCACGGGGTGGTGCGCATTGTATGGGTGTGTGTTACATTACATTCACTAGTAGTAGTGAGAAAAACATCACGGGGTGGTGCGCATTGTATTGGTGTGTGTTACATTACATCCACTAATAGGAGTGAGAAAAACATCACGGGGTGGTGCGCATTGTATGGGTGTGTGTCACATTACATTCACTAGTAGGAGTGAGAAAAACATCACGGGGTGGTGCGCATTGTATGGGTGTGTGTTACATTACATTCACTAGTAGGACAGAGAAAAACATCACGGGGTGGTGCACATTGTATGGGTGTGTGTTACATTACATTCCCTAGTAGGAGTGAGAAAAACATCACGGGGTGGTGCGCATTGTATGGGTGTGTGTTACATTACATTCACTAGTGGGAGTGAGAAATACATCACGGGGTGGTGCGCATTGTATGGGTGTGTGTTACATTAGATTCACTAGTAGGAGTGAGAAAAACATCACGGGGTGGTGTGAATCGGAGGGTCTGAATTAGGATAGGCAGTGAGTGGCAATGTAGGATGGAGAAAAGCACCGCGGGGTGGTCAGCATGGGGAGGTCAGGGAACATGCAGTGGCAATGTAGGATAGGTTTCTGAAAAACATCACGGGGTGGTGCGCATTGTATGGGTGTGTGTTACATTACATTCACTAGTAGGAGTGAGAAAAACATCACGGGGTGTTGCGCATTGTATGGGTGTGTGTTACATTAGATTCACTAGTAAGAGTGAGAAAAACATCACGGGGTGGTGCGCACTGTATGGGTGTGTGTTACATTAGATTCACTAGTAGGAGTGAGAAAAATATCACGGGGTGGTGCGCATTGTATGGGTGTGTGTTACATTACATTCACTAGTAGGAGTGAGAAAAACATCACGGGGTGGTGCGCATTGTATGGGTGTGTGTTACATTACTTTCACTAGTAGGAGTGAGAAAAACATCACGGGGTGGTGCGCATTGTATGTGTGTGTGTTACATTAGATTCACTAATAGGAGTGAGAAAAACATCACGGGGTGGTGCGCAGTGTATGGGTGTGTGTTACATTACATTCACTAGTAGGAGTGAGAAAAACATCACGCGGTTGTGCGCATTGTATGGGTGTGTGTTACATTAGATTCACTAGTAGGAGTGAGAAAAACATCACGGGGTGGTGTGAATCGGACGGTCTGAATTAGGATAGGCAGTGAGTGGCAATGTAGGATGGAGAAAAGCACCGCAGGGTGGTCAGCATGGGGAGGTCAGGGAACATGCAGTGGCAATGTAGGATAGGTTTCTGAAAAACATCACGGGGTGGTGCGCATTGTATGGGTGTGTGTTACATTACATTCACTAGTAGGAGTGAGAAAAACATCACGGGGTGTTGCGCATTGTATGGGTGTGTGTTACATTAGATTCAGTAGTAGGAGTGAGAAAAACATCACGGGGTGGTGCGCACTGTATGGGTGTGTGTTACATTAGATTCACTAGTAGGAGTGAGAAAAATATCACGGGGTGGTGCGCATTGTATGGGTGTGTGTTACATTACATTCACTAGTAGGAGTGAGAAAAACATCACGGGGTGGTGCGCATTGTATGGGTGTGTGTTACATTACATTCACTAGTAGCAGTGAGAAAAACATCACGGGGTGGTGCGCATTGTATGGGTGTGTGTTACATTACATTCACTAGTAGCAGTGAGAAAAACATCACAGGGTGGTGCGCATTGTATTGGTGTGTGTTACATTACATTCACTAGTAGGAGTGAGAAAAACATCACGGGGTGGTGCGCAGTGTATGGGTTTGTGTTACATTACATTCACTAGTAGGAGTGAGAAAAACATCACGGGGTGGTGCGCATTGTATGGGTGTGTGTTACATTACATTCACTAGTAGGAGTGAGAAAAACATCACGGGGTGGTGCGCATTGTATGGGTGTTTGTTACATTACATTCACTAGTAGGAGTGAGAAAAACATCACGGGGTGGTGCGCATTGTATGGGTGTGTGTTACATTACATTCACTAATATGAGTGAGAAAAAAATCACGGGGTGGTGCGCATTATATGGGTGTGTGTTAAATTACATTCACTAGTAGGAGTGAGAAAAACATCATGGGGTGGTGCGCATTGTATCGGTGTGTGTTACATTAGATTCACTTGTAGGAGTGAGAAAAACATCACAGGGTGGTGCGCATTGTATGGGTGTGTGTTACATTACATTCACTAGTAGGAGTGAGAAAAACATCACGTGGTGGTGCGCATTGTATGGGTGTGTGTTACATTACATTCACTAGTAGGAGTGAGAAAAACATCACGGGGTGGTGCACATTGTATGGGTGTGCGTTACATTACATTCACTAGTAGGAGTGAGAAAAACATCACGGGGTGGTGCGCATTGTATCGGTGTGTGTTACATTACATTCACTTGTAGGAGTGTGAAAAACATCACGGGGTAGTGCGCATTGTATGGGTGTGTGTTACATTACATTCACTAGTAGGAGTGAGAAAAACATCACGGGGTGGTGCGCATTTTATGCGTGGGTGTTACATTACATTCACTAGTAGGAGTGAGAAAAACATCACGGGGTGGTGCGCATTGTATGGGTGTGTGTTACATTACATTCACTAGTAGGAGTGAGAAAAACATCACGGGGTCGTGCGCATTGTATGGGTGTGTGTTACATTAGATTCACTAGTAGGAGTTAGAAAAACATCACGGGGTGGTGTGAATCGGAGGGTCTGAATTAGGATAGGCAGTGAGTGGCAATGTAGGATGGAGAAAAGCACCACGGGTTGGTCAGCATGGGGAGGTCAGGGAACATGCAGTGGCAATGTAGGATAGGTTTCTGAAAATCATCACGGGGTGGTGCGCATTGTATGGGTGTGTGTTACATTAGATTCACTAGTAGGAGTGAGAAAAACATCACGGGGTGTTGCGCAATGTATGGGTGTTTGTTACATTAGATTCACTAGTAGGAGTGAGAAAAACATCACAGGGTGGTGCGCATTGTATGGGTGTGTGTTACATTACATTCACTAATATGAGTGAGAAAAACATCACGGGGTGGTGCGCATTGTATGGGTGTGTGTTACATTACATTCACTAGTAGCAGTGAGAAAAACATCACGGGGTGGTGCGCATTGTATGGGTGTGTGTTACATTACATTCACTAGTAGCAGTGAGAAAAACATCACGGGGTGGTGCGCATTGTATGGGTGTGTGTTACATTACATTCACTAGTAGGAGTGAGAAAAACATCACGGGGTGGTGCGCAGTGTATGGGTTTGTGTTACATTACATTCACTAGTAGGAGTGAGAAAAACATCACGGGGTGGTGCGCATTGTATGGGTGTGTGTTACATTACATTCACTAGTAGGAGTGAGAAAAACATCACGGGGTGGTGCGCATTGTATGGGTGTGTGTTACATTACTTTCACTAGTAGGAGTGAGAAAAACATCACGGGGTGGTGCGCATTGTATGGGTGTGTGTTACATTAGATTCACTAATAGGAGTGAGAAAAACATCACGGGGTGGTGCGCAGTGTATGGGTGTGTGTTACATTACATTCATTAGTAGGAGTGAGAAAAACATCACGCGGTGGTGCGCATTGTATGGCTGTGTGTTACATTAGATTCACTAGTAGGAGTGAGAAAAACATCACGGGGTGGTGTGAATCGGAGGGTCTGAATTAGGATAGGCAGAGAATGGCAATGTAGGATGGAGAAAAGCACCGCGGGTGGTCAGCATGGGGAGGTCAGGGAACATGCAGTGGCAATGTAGGATAGGTTTTTGAAAAACATCGCGGGGTGGTGCGCATTTTATGGGTGTGTGTTACATTACATTCACTAATAGGAGTGAGAAAAACATCACGGGGTGGTTCGCATTGTATGGGTGTGTGTTACATTACATTCACTAGTAGGAGTGAGAAAAACATCACGGGGTGGGGCGCAATGTATGGGTGTGTGTTACATTACATCCACTAAAAGGGGTGAGAAAAACATCACGGGGTGGTGCGCATTGTATGGGTGTGTGTTACATTACATTCCCTAGTAGGAGTGAGAAAAACATCACGGGGTGGTGCGCATTGTATGGGTGTGTGTTACATTACATTCACTAGTAGGAGTGAGAAAAACATCACGGTGTGGTGCGCATTGTATGCGTGGGTGTTACATTAGATTCACTAGTAGGAGTGAGAAAAACATCACGGGGTGGTGCGCATTGTATGGGTGTGTGTTACATTACCTTCACTAGTAGGAGTGAGAAAAACATCACGGGGTGGTGCGCATTGTATGGGTGTGTGTTACATTACATTCACTAGTAGGAGTGAGAAAAACATCACGGGGTGGTGCGCATTGTATGGGTGTGTGTTACATTACATTCACTAGTAGGAGTGAGAAAAACATCACGGGGTGGTGCGCATTGTATGGGTGTGTGTTACATTACATTCACTAGTAGGACTGAGAAAAACATCACGGGGTGGTGCACATTGTATGGGTGTGTGTTACATTACATTCCCTAGTAGGAGTGAGAAAAACATCACGGGGTGGTGCGCATTGTATGGGTGTGTGTTACATTACATTCACTAGTAGTAGTGAGAAAAACATCACGGGGTGGTGCGCATTGTATTGGTGTGTGTTACATTACATCCACTAATAGGAGTGAGAAAAACATCACGGGGTTGTGCGCATTGTATGGGTGTGTGTCACATTACATTCACTAGTAGGAGTGAGAAAAACATCACGGGGTGGTGCGCATTGTATGGGTGTGTGTTACATTACATTCACTAGTAGGACAGAGAAAAACATCACGGGGTGGTGCACATTGTATGGGTGTGTGTTACATTACATTCCCTAGTAGGAGTGAGAAAAACATCACGGGGTGGTGCGCATTGTATGGGTGTGTGTTACATTACATTCACTAGTGGGAGTGAGAAATACATCACGGGGTGGTGCGCATTGTATGGGTGTGTGTTACATTAGATTCACTAGTAGGAGTGAGAAAAACATCACGGGGTGGTGTGAATCGGAGGGTCTGAATTAGGATAGGCAGTGAGTGGCAATGTAGGATGGAGAAAAGCACCGCGGGGTGGTCAGCATGGGGAGGTCAGGGAACATGCAGTGGCAATGTAGGATAGGTTTCTGAAAAACATCACGGGGTGGTGCGCATTGTATGGGTGTGTGTTACATTACATTCACTAGTAGGAGTGAGAAAAACATCACGGGGTGTTGCGCATTGTATGGGTGTGTGTTACGTTAGATTCACTAGTAAGAGTGAGAAAAACATCACGGTGTGGTGCGCACTGTATGGGTGTGTGTTACATTAGATTCACTAGTAGGAGTGAGAAAAATATCACGGGGTGGTGCGCATTGTATGGGTGTGTGTTACATTACATTCACTAGTAGGAGTGAGAAAAACATCACGGGGTGGTGCGCATTGTATGGGTGTGTGTTACATTACTTTCACTAGTAGGAGTGAGAAAAACATCACGGGGTGGTGCGCATTGTATGTGTGTGTGTTACATTAGATTCACTAATAGGAGTGAGAAAAACATCACGGCATGGTGCGCAGTGTATGGGTGTGTGTTACATTACATTCACTAGTAGGAGTGAGAAAAACATCACGCGGTGGTGCGCATTGTATGGGTGTGTGTTACATTAGATTCACTAGTAGGAGTGAGAAAAACATCACGGGGTGGTGTGAATCGGACGGTCTGAATTAGGATAGGCAGTGAGTGGCAATGTAGGATGGAGAAAAGCACCGCAGGGTGGTCAGCATGGGGAGGTCAGGGAACATGCAGTGGCAATGTAGGATAGGTTTCTGAAAAACATCACGGGGTGGTGCGCATTGTATGCGTGAGTGTTACATTACATTCACTAGTAGGAGTGAGAAAAACATCACTGGGTGGTGCGCATTGTATGGGTGTGTGTTACATTACATTCACTAGTAGGAGTGAGAAAAACATCACGGGGTGGTGCGCATTGTATGCGTGGGTGTTACATTACATTCACTAGTAGGAGTGAGAAAAACATCACGGGGTGGTGCGCATTGTATGGGTGTGTGTTACATTACATTCACTAGTACGAGTGAGAAAAACATCACGGGGTGGTGCGCATTGTATGGGTTTGTGTTACATTACATTCACTAGTAGGAGTGAGAAAAACATCACGGGGTGGTGCGCATTGTATGGGTGTGTGTTACATTACTTTCACTAGTAGGAGTGAGAAAAACATCACGGGGTGGTGCGCATTGTATGGGTGTGTGTTACATTAGATTCACTAATAGGAGTGAGAAAAACATCACGGGGTGGTACGCATTGTATGGGTGTGTGTTACATTACATTCACTAGTAGGAGTGAGAAAAACATCAGAGGTGGTGCGCATTGTATGGGTGTGTGTTACATTAGATTCACTAGTAGGAGTGAGAAAAACATCACGGGGTGGTGTGAATCGGAGGGTCTGAATTAGGATAGGCAGTGAGTGGCAATGTAGGATGGAGAAAAGCACCGCGGGGTGGTCAGCATGGGGAGGTCAGGGAACATGCAGTGGCAATGCAGGATAGGTTTCTGAAAGACATCACGGGGTGGTGCGCATTGTATGGGTGTGTGTTACATTACATTCACTAGTAGGAGTGAGAAAAACATCACGGGGTGGTGCGCATTGTATGGGTGTGTGTTACATTACATTCACTAGTAGGAGTGAGAAAAACATCACGGGGTGGTGCGCATTTTATGGGTGTGTGTTACATTACATTCACTAGTAGGACTGAGAAAAACATCACGGGGTGGTGCACATTGTATGGGTGTGTGTTACATTACATTCCCTAGTAGGAGTGAGAAAAACATCACGGGGTGGTGCGCATTGTATGGGTGTGTGTTACATTACATTCACTAGTAGTAGTGAGAAAAACATCACGGGGTGGTGCGCATTGTATTGGTGTGTGTTACATTACATCCACTAATAGGAGTGAGAAAAACATCATGGGGTTGTGCGCATTGTATGGGTGTGTGTCACATTACATTCACTAGTAGGAGTGAGAAAAACATCACGGGGTGGTGCGCATTGTATGGGTGTGTGTTACATTACATTCACTAGTAGGACAGAGAAAAACATCACGGGGTGGTGCGCATTGTATGGGTGTGTGTTACATTACATTCCCTAGTAGGAGTGAGAAAAACATCACGGGGTGGTGCGCATTGTATGGGTGTGTGTTACATTACATTCACTAGTGGGAGTGAGAAATACATCACGGGGTTGTGCGCATTGTATGGGTGTGTGTTACATTAGATTCACTAGTAGGAGTGAGAAAAACATCACGGGGTGGTGTGAATCGGAGGGTCTGAATTAGGATAGGCAGTGAGTGGCAATGTAGGATGGAGAAAAGCACCGCGGGGTGGTCAGCATGGGGAGGTCAGGGAACATGCAGTGGCAATGTAGGATAGGTTTCTGAAAAACATCACGGGGTGGTGCGCATTGTATGGGTGTGTGTTACATTACATTCACTAGTAGGAGTGAGAAAAACATCACGGGGTGTTGCGCATTGTATGGGTGTGTGTTACATTAGATTCACTAGTAAGAGTGAGAAAAACATCACGGTGTGGTGCGCACTGTATGGGTGTGTGTTACATTAGATTCACTAGTAGGAGTGAGAAAAATATCACGGGGTGGTGCGCATTGTATGGGTGTGTGTTACATTACATTCACTAGTAGGAGTGAGAAAAACATCACGGGGTGGTGCGCATTGTATGGGTGTGTGTTACATTACTTTCACTAGTAGGAGTGAGAAAAACATCACGGGGTGGTGCGCATTGTATGTGTGTGTGTTACATTAGATTCACTAATAGGAGTGAGAAAAACATCACGGGGTGGTGCGCAGTGTATGGGTGTGTGTTACATTACATTCACTAGTAGGAGTGAGAAAAACATCACGCGGTGGTGCGCATTGTATGGGTGTGTGTTACATTAGATTCACTAGTAGGAGTGAGAAAAACATCACGGGGTGGTGTGAATCGGACGGTCTGAATTAGGATAGGCAGTGAGTGGCAATGTAGGATGGAGAAAAGCACCGCAGGGTGGTCAGCATGGGGAGGTCAGGGAACATGCAGTGGCAATGTAGGATAGGTTTCTGAAAAACATCACGGGGTGGTGCGCATTGTATGGGTGTGTGTTACATTACATTCACTAGTAGGAGTGAGAAAAACATCACGGGGTGTTGCGCATTGTATGGGTGTGTGTTACATTAGATTCACTAGTAGGAGTGAGAAAACATCACGGGGTGGTGCGCACTGTATGGGTGTGTGTTACATTAGATTCACTAGTAGGAGTGAGAAAAATATCACGGGGTGGTGCGCATTGTATGGGTGTGTGTTACATTACATTCACTAGTAGGAGTGAGAAAAACATCACGGGGTGGTGCGCATTGTATGGGTGTGTGTTACATTACATTCACTAGTAGCAGTGAGAAAAACATCACGGGGTGGTGCGCATTGTATGGGTGTGTGTTACATTACATTCACTAGTAGCAGTGAGAAAAACATCACGGGGTGGTGCGCATTGTATTGGTGTGTGTTACATTACATTCACTAGTAGGAGTGAGAAAAACATCACGGGGTGGTGCGCAGTGTATGGGTTTGTGTTACATTACATTCACTAGTAGGAGTGAGAAAAACATCACGGGGTGGTGCGCATTGTATGGGTGTGTGTTACATTACATTCACTAGTAGGAGTGAGAAAAACATCACGGGGTGGTGCGCATTGTATGGGTGTGTGTTACATTACATTCACTAGTAGGAGTGAGAAAAACATCACGGGGTTGTGCGCATTGTATGGGTGTGTGTTACATTACATTCACTAATATGAGTGAGGAAAACATCACGGGGTGGTGCGCATTATATGGGTGTGTGTTACATTACATTCACTAGTAGGAGTGAGAAAAACATCATGGGGTGGTGCGCATTGTATCGGTGTGTGTTACATTAGATTCACTTTAGGAGTGAGAAAAACATCACAGGGTGGTGCGCATTGTATGGGTGTGTGTTACATTACATTCACTAGTAGGAGTGAGAAAAACATCACGGGGTGGTGCGCATTGTATGGGTGTGTGTTACATTACATTCACTAGTAGGAGTGAGAAAAACATCACGGGGTGGTGCACATTGTATGGGTGTGCGTTACATTACATTCACTAGTAGGAGTGAGAAAAACATCACGGGGTGGTGCGCATTGTATCGGTGTGTGTTATATTACATTCACTTGTAGGAGTGTGAAAAACATCACGGGGTAGTGCGCATTGTATGGGTGTGTGTTACATTACATTCACTAGTAGGAGTGAGAAAAACATCACGGGGTGGTGCGCATTTTATGCGTGGGTGTTACATTACATTCACTAGTAGGAGTGAGAAAAACATCACGGGGTGGTGCGCATTGTATGGGTGTGTGTTACATTACATTCACTAGTAGGAGTGAGAAAAACATCACGGGGTCGTGCGCATTGTATGGGTGTGTGTTACATTAGATTCACTAGTAGGAGTTAGAAAAACATCACGGGGTGGTGTGAATCGGAGGGTCTGAATTAGGATAGGCAGTGAGTGGCAATGTAGGATGGAGAAAAGCACCACGGGTTGGTCAGCATGGGGAGGTCAGGGAACATGCAGTGGCAATGTAGGATAGGTTTCTGAAAATCATCACGGGGTGGTGCGCATTGTATGGGTGTGTGTTACATTAGATTCACTAGTAGGAGTGAGAAAAACATCACGGGGTGTTGCGCAATGTATGGGTGTTTGTTACATTAGATTCACTAGTAGGAGTGAGAAAAACATCACAGGGTGGTGCGCATTGTATGGGTGTGTGTTACATTACATTCACTAATATGAGTGAGAAAAACATCACGGGGTGGTGCGCATTGTATGGGTGTGTGTTACATTACATTCACTAGTAGCAGTGAGAAAAACATCACGGGGTGGTGCGCATTGTATGGGTGTGTGTTACATTACATTCACTAGTAGCAGTGAGAAAAACATCACGGGGTGGTGCGCATTGTATGGGTGTGTGTTACATTACATTCACTAGTAGGAGTGAGAAAAACATCACGGGGTGGTGCGCAGTGTATGGGTTTGTGTTACATTACATTCACTAGTAGGAGTGAGAAAAACATCACGGGGTGGTGCGCATTGTATGGGTGTGTGTTACATTACATTCACTAGTAGGAGTGAGAAAAACATCACGGGGTGGTGCGCATTGTATGGGTGTGTGTTACATTACTTTCACTAGTAGGAGTGAGAAAAACATCACGGGGTGGTGCGCATTGTATGGGTGTGTGTTACATTAGATTCACTAATAGGAGTGAGAAAAACATCACGGGGTGGTGCGCAGTGTATGGGTGTGTGTTACATTACATTCATTAGTAGGAGTGAGAAAAACATCACGCGGTGGTGCGCATTGTATGGGTGTGTGTTACATTAGATTCACTAGTAGGAGTGAGAAAAACATCACGGGGTGGTGTGAATCGGAGGGTCTGAATTAGGATAGGCAGAGAGTGGCAATGTAGGATGGAGAAAAGCACCGCGGGTGGTCAGCATGGGGAGGTCAGGGAACATGCAGTGGCAATGTAGGATAGGTTTCTGAAAAACATCACGGGGTGGTGCGCATTGTATGGGTGTGTGTTACATTACATTCACTAGTAGGAGTGAGAAAAACATCACGGGGTGTTGCGCATTGTATGGGTGTGTGTTACATTAGATTCACTAGTAGGAGTGAGAAAAACATCACGGGGTGGTGCGCACTGTATGGGTGTGTGTTACATTAGATTCACTAGTAGGAGTGAGAAAAACATCACGGGGTGGTGCGCATTGTCTGGGTGTGTGTTACATTACATTCACTAGTAGGAGTGAGAAAAACATCACGGGGTGGTGCGCAGTGTATGGGTTTGTGTTACATTACATTCACTAGTAGCAGTGAGAAAAACATCACGGGGTGGTGCGCATTGTATGGGTGTGTGTTACATTACATTCACTAGTAGGAGTGAGAAAAACATCACGGGGTGGTGCGCATTGTATCGGTGTGTGTTACATTACATTCACAAGTAGGAGTGAGAAAAACATCACGGGGTGGTGCGCATTGTAAGGGTGTGTGTTACATTACATTCACTAATATGAGTGAGAAAAACATCACGGGGTGGTGCGCATTATATGGGTGTGTGTTACATTACATTCACTAGTAGGAGTGAGAAAAACATCACAGGGTTGTGCGCATTGTATGGGTGTGTGTTACATTAGATTCACTTGTAGGAGTGAGAAAAACATCACAGGGTGGTGCGCATTGTATGGGTGTGTGTTACATTACATTCACTAGTAGGAGTGAGAAAAACATCACGGGGTGGTGCGCATTGTATGGGTGTGTGTTACATTACATTCACTAGTAGGAGTGAGAAAAACATCACGGGGTGGTGCACATTGTAAGGGTGTGCGTTACATTACATTCACTAGTAGGAGTGAGAAAAACATCACGGGGTGGTGCGCATTGTATGGGTGTGTGTTACATTACATTCACTAGTAGGAGTGTGAAAAACATCACGGGGTAGTGCGCATTGTATGGGTGAGTGTTACATTACATTCACTAGTAGCAGTGAGAAAAACATCACGGGGTGGTGCGCATTGTATGGGTGTGTGTTACATTACATTCACTACTAGGAGTGAGAAAAACATCACGGGGTGGTGCGCATTGTATGGGTGTGTGTTACATTAGATTCACTAGTAGGAGTGAGAAAAACATCACGGGGTGGTGCGCATTGTCTGGGTGTGTGTTACATTACATTCACTAGTAGGAGTGAGAAAAACATCACGGGGTGGTGCGCATTGTATGGGTGTGTGATACATTACATTCACTAGTAGCAGTGAGAAAAACATCACGGGGTGGTGCGCATTGTATGGGTGTGTGTTACATTACATTCACTAGTAGGAGTGAGAAAAACATCACGGGGTGGTGCGCAGTGTATGGGTTTGTGTTACATTACATTCACTAGTAGGAGTGAGAAAAACATCACGGGGTGGTGCGCATTGTATGGGTGTGTGTTACATTACATTCACTAGTAGGAGTGAGAAAAACATCACGGGGTGGTGCGCATTGTATCGGTGTGTGTTACATTACATTCACAAGTAGGAGTGAGAAAAACATCACGGGGTGGTGCGCATTGTATGGGTGTGTGTTACATTACATTCACTAATATGAGTGAGAAAAACATCACGGGGTGGTGCGCATTATATGGGTGTGTTTTACATTACATTCACTAGTAGGAGTGAGAAAAACATCACAGGGTGGTGCGCATTGTATGGGTGTGTGTTACATTAGATTCACTTGTAGGAGTGAGAAAAACATCACAGGGTGGTGCGCATTGTATGGGTGTGTGTTACATTACATTCACTAGTAGGAGTGAGAAAAACATCACGGGGTGGTGCGCATTGTATGGGTGTGTGTTACATTACATTCACTAGTAGGAGTGAGAAAAACATCACGGGGTGGTGCACATTGTAAGGGTGTGCGTTACATTACATTCACTAGTAGGAGTGAGAAAAACATCACGGGGTGGTGCGCATTGTATGGGTGTGTGTTACATTACATTCACTAGTAGGAGTGTGAAAAACATCACGGGGTAGTGCGCATTGTATGGGTGAGTGTTACATTCCATTCACTAGTAGCAGTGAGAAAAACATCACGGGGTGGTGCGCATTGTATGGATGTGTGTTACATTACATTCACTACTAGGAGTGAGAAAAACATCACGGGGTGGTGCGCATTGTATGGGTGTGTGTTACATTACATTCACTAGTAGGAGTGAGAAAAACATCACGGGGTGGTGCGCATTGTATGGGTGTGTGTTACATTAGATTCACTAGTAGGAGTGAGAAAAACATCACGCGGTGGTGCGCATGGTATGGGTGTGTGCTACATTAGATTCACTAGTAGGAGTGAGAAAAACATGACGGGGTGGTGTGCAATATATGGGTGTGTGTTACATTAGATTCACTAGTAGGAGTGAGAAAAACATCACGGGGTGGTGCGCATGGTATGGGTGTGTGTTACATTACATTCACTAGTAGGAGTGAGAAAAACATCACCGGGTGGTGCGCATTATATGGGTGTGTGTTACATTACATTCACTAGTAGGAGTGAGAAAAACATCACGGGGTGGTGCACATTGTATGGGTGTGTGTTACATTACATTCACTAGTAGCAGTGAGAAAAACATCATGGGGGGTGCGCATTGTATGGGTGTGTGTTACATTACATTCACTAGTAGGAGTGAGAAAAACATCACGGGGTGGTGCGCATTGTATGGGTGTGTGTTACATTACATTCACTAGTAGGAGTGAGAAAAACATCACGGGGTGGTGCGCATTGTATGGGTGTGTGTTACATTACATTCACTAGTAGGAGTGAGAAAAACATCACGGGGTGGTGCGCATTGTATGGGTGTGTGTTACATTACATTCACTAATAGGAGTGAGAAAAACATCACGGGGTGGTGCACATTATATGGGTGTGTGTTACATTACATTCACTAGTAGGAGTGAGAAAAACATCACGGGGTGGTGCGCATTGTATCGGTGTGTGTTACATTAGATTCACTTGTAGGAGTGAGAAAAACATCACAGGGTGGTGCGCATTGTATGGGTGTGTGTTACATTACATTCACTAGTAGGAGTGAGGAAAACATCACGGGGTGGTGCACATTGTATGGGTGTGCGTTACATTACATTCACTAATAGGAGTGAGAAAAACATCACGGGGTGGTGCGCATTGTATCGGTGTGTGTTACATTACATTCACTTGTAGGAGTGTGAAAAACATCACGGGGTAGTGCGCATTGTATGGGTGTGTGTTACATTACATTCACTAGTAGGAGTGAGAAAAACATCACGGGGTGGTGCGCATTTTATGCGTGGGTGTTACATTACATTCACTAGTAGGAGTGAGAAAAACATCACGGGGTGGTGCGCATTGTATGGGTGTGTGTTACATTACATTCACTAGTAGGAGTGAGAAAAACATCACGGGGTGGTGCGCATTGTATGGGTGTGTGTTACATTAGATTCACTAGTAGGAGTGAGAAAAACATCACGGGGTGGTGTGAATCGGAGGGTCTGAATTAGGATAGGCAGTGAGTGGCAATGTAGGATGGAGAAAAGCACCACGGGGTGGTCAGCATGGGGAGGTCAGGGAACATGCAGTGGCAATGTAGGATAGGTTTCTGAAAATCATCACGGGGTGGTGCGCATTGTATGGGTGTGTGTTACATTACATTCACTAGTAGGAGTGAGAAAAACATCACGGGGTGTTGCGCAATGTATGGGTGTTTGTTACATTAGATTCACTAGTAGGAGTGAGAAAAACATCACAGGGTGGTGCGCATTGTATGGGTGTGTGTTACATTACATTCACTAATATGAGTGAGAAAAACATCACGGGGTGGTGCGCATTGTATGGGTGTGTGTTACATTACATTCACTAGTAGCAGTGAGAAAAACATCACGGGGTGGTGCGCATTGTATGGGTGTGTGTTACATTACATTCACTAGTAGCAGTGAGAAAAACATCACGGGGTGGTGCGCATTGTATGGGTGTGTGTTACATTACATTCACTAGTAGGAGTGAGAAAAACATCACGGGGTGGTGCGCAGTGTATGGGTTTGTGTTACATTACATTCACTAGTAGGAGTGAGAAAAACATCACGGGGTGGTGCGCATTGTATGGGTGTGTTTTACATTAGATTCACTTGTAGGAGTGAGAAAAACATCACAGGGTGGTGCGCATTGTACGGGTGTGTGTTACATTACATTCACTAGTAGGAGTGAGAAAAACATCACGGGGTGGTGCGCATTGTATGTGTGTGTGTTTCATTACATTCACTAGTAGGAGTGAGAAAAACATCACGTGGTGGTGCGCATTGTATGAGTGTGTGTTACATTACATTCACTAGTAGGAGTGAGAAAAACATCACAGGGTGGTGTGAATCGGAGGGTCTGAATTAGGATAGGCAGTGAGTGGCAATGTAGGATGGAGAAAAGCACCACGGGGTGGTCAGCATGGGGAGGTCAGGGAACATGCAGTGGCAATGTAGGATAGGTTTCTGAAAAACATCGCGGGGTGGTGCGCATTTTATGGCTGTGTGTTACATTAGATCCACTATTAGGAGTGAGAAAAACATCACGGGGTGGTGCGCATTGTATGGGTGTGCGTTACATTACATTCACTAATAGGAGTGAGAAAAACATCACGGGGTGGTTCGCATTGTATGGGTGTGTGTTACATTACATTCACTACTAGGAGTGAGAAAAACATCACGGGGTGGTGCGCATTGTATGGGTGTGTGTTACATTACATTCACTACTAGGAGTGAGAAAAACATCACGGGGTGGTGCGGATTGTATGGGTGTTTGTTACATTACATTCAGTAGTAGGAGTGAGAAAAACATCACAGGGTGGTGCGCATTGTATGGGTGTGTGTTACATTAGATTCACTAGTAGGAGTGAGAAAAACATGACGGGGTGGTGCGCAATGTATGGGTGTGTGTTACATTAGATTCACTAGTAGGAGTGAGAAAAACATCACGGGGTGGTGCGCATTGTATGGGTGTGTGTTACATTAGATTCACTAGTAGGAGTGAGAAAAACATCACGCGGTGTTGCGCATGGTGTGGGTGTGTGTTACATTAGATTCACTAGTAGGAGTGAGAAAAACATGACGGGGTGGTGTGCAATGTATGGGTGTGTGTTACATTAGATTCACTAGTAGGAGTGAGAAAAACATCACGGGGTGGTGCGCATGGTATGGGTGTGTGTTACATTACATTCACTAGTAGGAGTGAGAAAAACATCACGGGGTGGTGCGCATTATAGGGGTGTGTGTTACATTACATTCACTAGTAGGAGTGAGAAAAACATCACGGGGTGGTGCGCATTGTATGGGTGTGTGTTACATTACATTCATTAGTAGCAGTGAGAAAAACATCACGGGGTGGTGCGCATTGTATGGGTGTGTGTTACATTACATTCACTAGGAGGAGTGAGAAAAACATCAAGGGGTGGTGCGCATTGAATGGGTGTGTGTTACATTACATTCACTAGGAGTAGTGAGAAAAACATCACGGGGTGGTGCGCATTGTATAGGTGTGTGTTACATTACATTCACTAGTAGGAGTGAGAAAAACTTGACGGGGTGGTGCGCATTGTATGGGTGTGTGTTACATTACATTCACTAATAGGAGTGAGAAAAACATCACGGGGTGGTGCGCATTGTATGGGTGTGTGTTACATTACGTTCACTAGTAGGAGTGAGAAAAACATCACGGGGTGGTGCGCATTGTATGGGTGTGTGTTACATTACATTCACTAATAGGAGTGAGAAAAACATCACGGGGTGGTGCGCATTGTATGGGTGTGTGTTACATTACATTCACTAGTAGGAGTGAGAAAAACATCACGGGGTGGTGCGCATTGTATGGGTGTGTGTTACATTACATTCACTAGTAGGAGTGAGAAAAACATCACGGGGTGGTGCGCAGTGTATGGGTGTGTGTTACATTACATTCATTAGTAGGAGTGAGAAAAACATCACTGGGTGGTGAGCATTGTATGGGTGTGTGTTACATTACATTCACTAGTAGGAGTGAGAAAAACATCACGGGGTGGTTCGCATTGTATGGGTGTGTGTTACATTACATTCACTAGTAGGAGTTAGAAAAACATCACGGGGTGGTGCGCATTGTATGGGTGTGTGTTACATTACATTCACTAATATGAGTGAGAAAAACATCACGGGGTGGTGCGCATTGTATGGGTGTGTGTTACATTACATTCGCTAGTAGGAGTGAGAAAAACATCACGGGGTTGTGCGCATTATATGGTTGTGTGTTACATTACATTCACTAGTAGGAGTGAGAAAATCATCACGGGGTGGTGCGCATTGTATGGGTGTGTGTTACATTAGATTCACTTGTAGGAGTGAGAAAAACATCACAGGGTGGTGCGCATTGTACCGGTGTGTGTTACATTACATTCACTAGTAGGAGTGAGAAAAACATCACGGGGTGGTGCGCATTGTATGTGTGTGTGTTTCATTACATTCACTAGTAGGAGTGAGAAAAACATCACGTGGTGGTGCGCATTGTATGAGTGTGTGTTACATTACATTCACTAGTAGGAGTGAGAAAAACATCACAGGGTGGTGTGAATCGGAGGGTCTGAATTAGGATAGGCAGTGAGTGGCAATGTAGGATGGAGAAAAGCACCACGGGGTGGTCAGCATGGGGAGGTCAGGGAACATGCAGTGGCAATGTAGGATAGGTTTCTGAAAAACATCGCGGGGTGGTGCGCATTTTATGGCTGTGTGTTACATTAGATCCACTATTAGGAGTGAGAAAAACATCACGGGGTGGTGCGCATTGTATGGGTGTGCGTTACATTACATTCACTAATAGGAGTGAGAAAAACATCACGGGGTGGTTCGCATTGTATGGGTGTGTGTTACATTACATTCACTACTAGGAGTGAGAAAAACATCACGGGGTGGTGCGCATTGTATGGGTGTGTGTTACATTACATTCACTACTAGGAGTGAGAAAAACATCACGGGGTGGTGCGCATTGTATGGGTGTTTGTTACATTACATTCAGTAGTAGGAGTGAGAAAAACATCGCGGGGTGGTGCGCATTGTATGGGTGTGTGTTACATTACATTCACTAGTAGGAGTGAGAAAAACATCACGGGGTGGTGCGCATTGAATGGGTGTGTGTTACATTCCATTCACTAGGAGGAGTGAGAAAAACATCACGGGGTGGTGCGCATTGTATAGGTGTGTGTTACATTACATTCACTAGTAGGAGTGAGAAAAACATCACGGGGTGGTGCGCATTGTATGGGTGTGTGTTACATTACATTCACTAGTAGGAGTTAGAAAAACATCACGGGGTGGTGCGCATTGTATGGGTGTGTGTTACATTACATTCACTAATAGGAGTGAGAAAAACATCACGGGGTGGTGCGCATTGTATGGGTGTGTGTTACATTACGTTCACTAGTAGGAGTGAGAAAAACATCACGGGGTGGTGCGCATTGTATGGGTGTGTGTTACATTACATTCACTAGTAGGAGTGAGAAAAACATCACGGGGTGGTGCGCATTGTATGGGTGTGTGTTACATTACATTCACTAGTAGGAGTGAGAAAAACATCACAGGGTGGTGTGAATCGGAGGGTCTGAATTAGGATAGGCAGTGAGTGGCAATGTAGGATGGAGAAAAGCGCCGCGGGGTGGTCAGCATGGGGAGGTCAGGGAACATGCAGTGGCAATGTAGGATAGGTTTCTGAAAAACATCGCGGGGTGGTGCGCATTTTATGGGTGTGTGTTACATTAGATCCACTAGTAGGAGTGAGAAAAACATCACGGGGTGTTGCGCATTGTATGGGTGTGTGTTAAATTACATTCACTAATAGGAGTGAGAAAAACATCACGGGGTGGTTCGCATTGTATGGGTGTGTGTTACATTACATTCACTAGTAGGAGTTAGAAAAACATAACGGGGTGGTGCGCATTGTATGGGTGTGTGTTACATTACATTCACTACAAGGAGTGAGAAAAACATCACGGGGTGGTGCGCATTGTATGGGTGTGTGTTACATTACATTCACTAGTAGGAGTGAGAAAAACATCACAGGGTGGTGCGCATTGTATGGGTGTGTGTTACATTAGATTCACTAGTAGGAGTGACAAAAACATGACGGGGTGGTGCGCAATGTATGGGTGTGTGTTACATTAGATTCACTAGTAGGAGTGAGAAAAATATCACGCGGTGGTGCGCATGGTATGGGTGTGTGTTACATTAGATTCACTAGTAGGAGTGAGAAAAACATGACGGGGTGGTGTGCAATGTATGGGTGTGTGTTACATTAGATTCACTAGTAGGAGTGAGAAAAACATCACGGGGTGGTGCGCATGGTATGGGTGTGTGTTACATTACATTCACTAGTAGGAGTGAGAAAAACATCACGGGGTATTGCGCATTATATGGGTGTGTGTTACATTACATTCACTAGTAGGAGTGAGAAAAACATCACGGGGTGGTGCGCATTGTATGGGTGTGTGTTACATTACATTCACTAGTAGGAGTGAGAAAAACATCAGGGGTGGTGCGCATTGCATGGGTGTGTGTTACATTACATTCACTAGTAGGAGTGAGAAAAACATCCCGGGGTGGTGTGAATCGGAGGGTCTGAATTAGGATAGGCAGTGAGTGGCAATATAGGATGGAGAAAAGCACCGCGGGGTGGTCAGCATGGGGAGATCAGGGAAGATGCAGTGGCAATGTGGATAGGTTTCTGAAAAGCATCGCGGTTTGGTGCGCATTTTATGGGTGTGTGTTACATTAAATTCACTAATAGGAGTGAGAAAAACATCACGGGGTGGTGCGCATTGTATGGGTGTGTGTTACATTACATTCACAAATAGGAGTGAGAAAAACATCACGGGGTGGTGCGCATTGTATGGGTGTGTGTTACATTACATTCACTAGTAGGAGTGAGAAAAACATCACGGGGTGGTGCGCATTGTATGGGTGTGTGTTACATTACATTCACAAATAGGAGTGAGAAAAACATCACGGGGTGGTGCGCATTGTATGGGTGTGTGTTACATTACATTCACAAGTAGGAGTGAGAAAAACATCACGGGGTGGTGCGCATTGTAAGGGTGTGTGTTACATTACATTCACTAATATGAGTGAGAAAAACATCACGGGGTGGTGCGCATTATATGGGTGTGTGTTACATTACATTCACTAGTAGGAGTGAGAAAAACATCACAGGGTTGTGCGCATTGTATGGGTGTGTGTTACATTAGATTCACTTGTAGGAGTGAGAAAAACATCACAGGGTGGTGCGCATTGTATGGGTGTGTGTTACATTACATTCACTAGTAGGAGTGAGAAAAACATCACGGGGTGGTGCGCATTGTATGGGTGTGTGTTACATTACATTCACTAGTAGGAGTGAGAAAAACATCACGGGGTGGTGCACATTGTAAGGGTGTGCGTTACATTACATTCACTAGTAGGAGTGAGAAAAACATCACGGGGTGGTGCGCATTGTATGGGTGTGTGTTACATTACATTCACTAGTAGGAGTGTGAAAAACATCACGGGGTAGTGCGCATTGTATGGGTGAGTGTTACATTACATTCACTAGTAGCAGTGAGAAAAACATCACGGGGTGGTGCGCATTGTATGGGTGTGTGTTACATTACATTCACTACTAGGAGTGAGAAAAACATCACGGGGTGGTGCGCATTGTATGGGTGTGTGTTACATTAGATTCACTAGTAGGAGTGAGAAAAACATCACGGGGTGGTGCGCATTGTCTGGGTGTGTGTTACATTACATTCACTAGTAGGAGTGAGAAAAACATCACGGGGTGGTGCGCATTGTATGGGTGTGTGATACATTACATTCACTAGTAGCAGTGAGAAAAACATCACGGGGTGGTGCGCATTGTATGGGTGTGTGTTACATTACATTCACTAGTAGGAGTGAGAAAAACATCACGGGGTGGTGCGCAGTGTATGGGTTTGTGTTACATTACATTCACTAGTAGGAGTGAGAAAAACATCACGGGGTGGTGCGCATTGTATGGGTGTGTGTTACATTACATTCACTAGTAGGAGTGAGAAAAACATCACGGGGTGGTGCGCATTGTATCGGTGTGTGTTACATTACATTCACAAGTAGGAGTGAGAAAAACATCACGGGGTGGTGCGCATTGTATGGGTGTGTGTTACATTACATTCACTAATATGAGTGAGAAAAACATCACGGGGTGGTGCGCATTATATGGGTGTGTTTTACATTACATTCACTAGTAGGAGTGAGAAAAACATCACAGGGTGGTGCGCATTGTATGGGTGTGTGTTACATTAGATTCACTTGTAGGAGTGAGAAAAACATCACAGGGTGGTGCGCATTGTATGGGTGTGTGTTACATTACATTCACTAGTAGGAGTGAGAAAAACATCACGGGGTGGTGCGCATTGTATGGGTGTGTGTTACATTACATTCACTAGTAGGAGTGA
The DNA here is from genome assembly GCF_034190915.1 of Cavia porcellus. NCBI lineage: Eukaryota > Metazoa > Chordata > Mammalia > Rodentia > Caviidae > Cavia > Cavia porcellus. The sequence continues at coordinate 1,193,898 of NW_026947586.1, forward strand.
GAAAAACATCACGGGGTGGTGCACATTGTAAGGGTGTGCGTTACATTACATTCACTAGTAGGAGTGAGAAAAACATCACGGGGTGGTGCGCATTGTATGGGTGTGTGTTACATTACATTCACTAGTAGGAGTGTGAAAAACATCACGGGGTAGTGCGCATTGTATGGGTGAGTGTTACATTCCATTCACTAGTAGCAGTGAGAAAAACATCACGGGGTGGTGCGCATTGTATGGGTGTGTGTTACATTACATTCACTACTAGGAGTGAGAAAAACATCACGGGGTGGTGCGCATTGTATGGGTGTGTGTTACATTACATTCACTAGTAGGAGTGAGAAAAACATCACGGGGTGGTGCGCATTGTATGGGTGTGTGTTACATTAGATTCACTAGTAGGAGTGAGAAAAACATCACGCGGTGGTGCGCATGGTATGGGTGTGTGCTACATTAGATTCACTAGTAGGAGTGAGAAAAACATGACGGGGTGGTGTGCAATATATGGGTGTGTGTTACATTAGATTCACTAGTAGGAGTGAGAAAAACATCACGGGGTGGTGCGCATGGTATGGGTGTGTGTTACATTACATTCACTAGTAGGAGTGAGAAAAACATCACCGGGTGGTGCGCATTATATGGGTGTGTGTTACATTACATTCACTAGTAGGAGTGAGAAAAACATCACGGGGTGGTGCACATTGTATGGGTGTGTGTTACATTACATTCACTAGTAGCAGTGAGAAAAACATCATGGGGGGTGCGCATTGTATGGGTGTGTGTTACATTACATTCACTAGTAGGAGTGAGAAAAACATCACGGGGTGGTGCGCATTGTATGGGTGTGTGTTACATTACATTCACTAGTAGGAGTGAGAAAAACATCACGGGGTGGTGCGCATTGTATGGGTGTGTGTTACATTACATTCACTAGTAGGAGTGAGAAAAACATCACGGGGTGGTGCGCATTGTATGGGTGTGTGTTACATTACATTCACTAATAGGAGTGAGAAAAACATCACGGGGTGGTGCACATTATATGGGTGTGTGTTACATTACATTCACTAGTAGGAGTGAGAAAAACATCACGGGGTGGTGCGCATTGTATCGGTGTGTGTTACATTAGATTCACTTGTAGGAGTGAGAAAAACATCACAGGGTGGTGCGCATTGTATGGGTGTGTGTTACATTACATTCACTAGTAGGCGTGAGGAAAACATCACGGGGTGGTGCACATTGTATGGGTGTGCGTTACATTACATTCACTAATAGGAGTGAGAAAAACATCACGGGGTGGTGCGCATTGTATCGGTGTGTGTTACATTACATTCACTTGTAGGAGTGTGAAAAACATCACGGGGTAGTGCGCATTGTATGGGTGTGTGTTACATTACATTCAATAGTAGGAGTGAGAAAAACATCACGGGGTGGTGCGCATTTTATGCGTGGGTGTTACATTACATTCACTAGTAGGAGTGAGAAAAACATCACGGGGTGGTGCGCATTGTATGGGTGTGTGTTACATTACATTCACTAGTAGGAGTGAGAAAAACATCACGGGGTGGTGCGCATTGTATGGGTGTGTGTTACATTAGATTCACTAGTAGGAGTGAGAAAAACATCACGGGGTGGTGTGAATCGGAGGGTCTGAATTAGGATAGGCAGTGAGTGGCAATGTAGGATGGAGAAAAGCACCACGGGGTGGTCAGCATGGGGAGGTCAGGGAACATGCAGTGGCAATGTAGGATAGGTTTCTGAAAATCATCACGGGGTGGTGCGCATTGTATGGGTGTGTGTTACATTACATTCACTAGTAGGAGTGAGAAAAACATCACGGGGTGTTGCGCAATGTATGGGTGTTTGTTACATTAGATTCACTAGTAGGAGTGAGAAAAACATCACAGGGTGGTGCGCATTGTATGGGTGTGTGTTACATTACATTCACTAATATGAGTGAGAAAAACATCACGGGGTGGTGCGCATTGTATGGGTGTGTGTTACATTACATTCACTAGTAGCAGTGAGAAAAACATCACGGGGTGGTGCGCATTGTATGGGTGTGTGTTACATTACATTCACTAGTAGCAGTGAGAAAAACATCACGGGGTGGTGCGCATTGTATGGGTGTGTGTTACATTACATTCACTAGTAGGAGTGAGAAAAACATCACGGGGTGGTGCGCAGTGTATGGGTTTGTGTTACATTACATTCACTAGTAGGAGTGAGAAAAACATCACGGGGTGGTGCGCATTGTATGGGTGTGTGTTACATTAGATTCACTTGTAGGAGTGAGAAAAACATCACAGGGTGGTGCGCATTGTACGGGTGTGTGTTACATTACATTCACTAGTAGGAGTGAGAAAAACATCACGGGGTGGTGCGCATTGTATGTGTGTGTGTTTCATTACATTCACTAGTAGGAGTGAGAAAAACATCACGTGGTGGTGCGCATTGTATGAGTGTGTGTTACATTACATTCACTAGTAGGAGTGAGAAAAACATCACAGGGTGGTGTGAATCGGAGGGTCTGAATTAGGATAGGCAGTGAGTGGCAATGTAGGATGGAGAAAAGCACCACGGGGTGGTCAGCATGGGGAGGTCAGGGAACATGCAGTGGCAATGTAGGATAGGTTTCTGAAAAACATCGCGGGGTGGTGCGCATTTTATGGCTGTGTGTTACATTAGATCCACTATTAGGAGTGAGAAAAACATCACGGGGTGGTGCGCATTGTATGGGTGTGCGTTACATTACATTCACTAATAGGAGTGAGAAAAACATCACGGGGTGGTTCGCATTGTATGGGTGTGTGTTACATTACATTCACTACTAGGAGTGAGAAAAACATCACGGGGTGGTGCGCATTGTATGGGTGTGTGTTACATTACATTCACTACTAGGAGTGAGAAAAACATCACGGGGTGGTGCGGATTGTATGGGTGTTTGTTACATTACATTCAGTAGTAGGAGTGAGAAAAACATCACAGGGTGGTGCGCATTGTATGGGTGTGTGTTACATTAGATTCACTAGTAGGAGTGAGAAAAACATGACGGGGTGGTGCGCAATGTATGGGTGTGTGTTACATTAGATTCACTAGTAGGAGTGAGAAAAACATCACGGGGTGGTGCGCATTGTATGGGTGTGTGTTACATTAGATTCACTAGTAGGAGTGAGAAAAACATCACGCGGTGTTGCGCATGGTGTGGGTGTGTGTTACATTAGATTCACTAGTAGGAGTGAGAAAAACATGACGGGGTGGTGTGCAATGTATGGGTGTGTGTTACATTAGATTCACTAGTAGGAGTGAGAAAAACATCACGGGGTGGTGCGCATGGTATGGGTGTGTGTTACATTACATTCACTAGTAGGAGTGAGAAAAACATCACGGGGTGGTGCGCATTATAGGGGTGTGTGTTACATTACATTCACTAGTAGGAGTGAGAAAAACATCACGGGGTGGTGCGCATTGTATGGGTGTGTGTTACATTACATTCATTAGTAGCAGTGAGAAAAACATCACGGGGTGGTGCGCATTGTATGGGTGTGTGTTACATTACATTCACTAGGAGGAGTGAGAAAAACATCAAGGGGTGGTGCGCATTGAATGGGTGTGTGTTACATTACATTCACTAGGAGTAGTGAGAAAAACATCACGGGGTGGTGCGCATTGTATAGGTGTGTGTTACATTACATTCACTAGTAGGAGTGAGAAAAACTTGACGGGGTGGTGCGCATTGTATGGGTGTGTGTTACATTACATTCACTAATAGGAGTGAGAAAAACATCACGGGGTGGTGCGCATTGTATGGGTGTGTGTTACATTACGTTCACTAGTAGGAGTGAGAAAAACATCACGGGGTGGTGCGCATTGTATGGGTGTGTGTTACATTACATTCACTAATAGGAGTGAGAAAAACATCACGGGGTGGTGCGCATTGTATGGGTGTGTGTTACATTACATTCACTAGTAGGAGTGAGAAAAACATCACGGGGTGGTGCGCATTGTATGGGTGTGTGTTACATTACATTCACTAGTAGGAGTGAGAAAAACATCACGGGGTGGTGCGCAGTGTATGGGTGTGTGTTACATTACATTCATTAGTAGGAGTGAGAAAAACATCACTGGGTGGTGAGCATTGTATGGGTGTGTGTTACATTACATTCACTAGTAGGAGTGAGAAAAACATCACGGGGTGGTTCGCATTGTATGGGTGTGTGTTACATTACATTCACTAGTAGGAGTTAGAAAAACATCACGGGGTGGTGCGCATTGTATGGGTGTGTGTTACATTACATTCACTAATATGAGTGAGAAAAACATCACGGGGTGGTGCGCATTGTATGGGTGTGTGTTACATTACATTCGCTAGTAGGAGTGAGAAAAACATCACGGGGTTGTGCACATTATATGGTTGTGTGTTACATTACATTCACTAGTAGGAGTGAGAAAATCATCACGGGGTGGTGCGCATTGTATGGGTGTGTGTTACATTAGATTCACTTGTAGGAGTGAGAAAAACATCACAGGGTGGTGCGCATTGTACCGGTGTGTGTTACATTACATTCACTAGTAGGAGTGAGAAAAACATCACGGGGTGGTGCGCATTGTGTGTGTGTGTGTTTCATTACATTCACTAGTAGGAGTGAGAAAAACATCACGTGGTGGTGCGCATTGTATGAGTGTGTGTTACATTACATTCACTAGTAGGAGTGAGAAAAACATCACAGGGTGGTGTGAATCGGAGGGTCTGAATTAGGATAGGCAGTGAGTGGCAATGTAGGATGGAGAAAAGCACCACGGGGTGGTCAGCATGGGGAGGTCAGGGAACATGCAGTGGCAATGTAGGATAGGTTTCTGAAAAACATCGCGGGGTGGTGCGCATTTTATGGCTGTGTGTTACATTAGATCCACTATTAGGAGTGAGAAAAACATCACGGGGTGGTGCGCATTGTATGGGTGTGCGTTACATTACATTCACTAATAGGAGTGAGAAAAACATCACGGGGTGGTTCGCATTGTATGGGTGTGTGTTACATTACATTCACTACTAGGAGTGAGAAAAACATCACGGGGTGGTGCGCATTGTATGGGTGTGTGTTACATTACATTCACTACTAGGAGTGAGAAAAACATCACGGGGTGGTGCGCATTGTATGGGTGTTTGTTACATTACATTCAGTAGTAGGAGTGAGAAAAACATCGCGGGGTGGTGCGCATTGTATGGGTGTGTGTTACATTACATTCACTAGTAGGAGTGAGAAAAACATCACGGGGTGGTGCGCATTGAATGGGTGTGTGTTACATTCCATTCACTAGGAGGAGTGAGAAAAACATCACGGGGTGGTGCGCATTGTATAGGTGTGTGTTACATTACATTCACTAGTAGGAGTGAGAAAAACATCACGGGGTGGTGCGCATTGTATGGGTGTGTGTTACATTACATTCACTAGTAGGAGTTAGAAAAACATCACGGGGTGGTGCGCATTGTATGGGTGTGTGTTACATTACATTCACTAATAGGAGTGAGAAAAACATCACGGGGTGGTGCGCATTGTATGGGTGTGTGTTACATTACGTTCACTAGTAGGAGTGAGAAAAACATCACGGGGTGGTGCGCATTGTATGGGTGTGTGTTACATTACATTCACTAGTAGGAGTGAGAAAAACATCACGGGGTGGTGCGCATTGTATGGGTGTGTGTTACATTACATTCACTAGTAGGAGTGAGAAAAACATCACAGGGTGGTGTGAATCGGAGGGTCTGAATTAGGATAGGCAGTGAGTGGCAATGTAGGATGGAGAAAAGCACCACGGGGTGGTCAGCATGGGGAGGTCAGGGAACATGCAGTGGCAATGTAGGATAGGTTTCTGAAAAACATCGCGGGGTGGTGCGCATTTTATGGGTGTGTGTTACATTAGATCCACTAGTAGGAGTGAGAAAAACATCACGGGGTGTTGCGCATTGTATGGGTGTGTGTTAAATTACATTCACTAATAGGAGTGAGAAAAACATCACGGGGTGGTTCGCATTGTATGGGTGTGTGTTACATTACATTCACTAGTAGGAGTTAGAAAAACATAACGGGGTGGTGCGCATTGTATGGGTGTGTGTTACATTACATTCACTACAAGGAGTGAGAAAAACATCACGGGGTGGTGCGCATTGTATGGGTGTGTGTTACATTACATTCACTAGTAGGAGTGAGAAAAACATCACAGGGTGGTGCGCATTGTATGGGTGTGTGTTACATTAGATTCACTAGTAGGAGTGACAAAAACATGACGGGGTGGTGCGCAATGTATGGGTGTGTGTTACATTAGATTCACTAGTAGGAGTGAGAAAAATATCACGCGGTGGTGCGCATGGTATGGGTGTGTGTTACATTAGATTCACTAGTAGGAGTGAGAAAAACATGACGGGGTGGTGTGCAATGTATGGGTGTGTGTTACATTAGATTCACTAGTAGGAGTGAGAAAAACATCACGGGGTGGTGCGCATGGTATGGGTGTGTGTTACATTACATTCACTAGTAGGAGTGAGAAAAACATCACGGGGTATTGCGCATTATATGGGTGTGTGTTACATTACATTCACTAGTAGGAGTGAGAAAAACATCACGGGGTGGTGCGCATTGTATGGGTGTGTGTTACATTACATTCACTAGTAGGAGTGAGAAAAACATCAGGGGTGGTGCGCATTGCATGGGTGTGTGTTACATTACATTCACTAGTAGGAGTGAGAAAAACATCCCGGGGTGGTGTGAATCGGAGGGTCTGAATTAGGATAGGCAGTGAGTGGCAATATAGGATGGAGAAAAGCACCGCGGGGTGGTCAGCATGGGGAGATCAGGGAAGATGCAGTGGCAATGTGGATAGGTTTCTGAAAAGCATCGCGGTTTGGTGCGCATTTTATGGGTGTGTGTTACATTAAATTCACTAATAGGAGTGAGAAAAACATCACGGGGTGGTGCGCATTGTATGGGTGTGTGTTACATTACATTCACAAATAGGAGTGAGAAAAACATCACGGGGTGGTGCGCATTGTATGGGTGTGTGTTACATTACATTCACTAGTAGGAGTGAGAAAAACATCACGGGGTGGTGCGCATTGTATGGGTGTGTGTTACATTACATTCACTAATAGGAGTGAGAAAAACCTCTCGGGGTGGTGTGCATTGTATGGGTGTGTGTTACATTACATTCACTAGTAGGAGTGAGAAAAATATGACGGGGTGGTGCGCATTGTATGGGTGTGTGTTACATTACATTCACTACTAGGAGTGAGAAAAACATCACGGGGTGGTGCACATTGTATGGGTGTGTGTTACATTACATTCACTAGTAGGAGTGAGAAAAACATCACGGGATGGTGCACATTGTAGGGGTGTGTGTTACATTAGATTTACTAGTAGGAGTGAAAAAAACATCACGGGGTGGTGCGCAATGTATGGATGTTTGTTACATTAGATTCACTAGTAGGAGTGATAAATACATCACGGGGTGGTGCGCATGGTATGGGTGTGTGTTACATTACATTCACTAGTAGGAGTGAGAAAAACATCACGGGGTGGTGCGCATTGTATGGGTGTGTGTTACATTACATTCACTAGTAGGAGTGAGAAAAACATCACGGGGTGGTGCGCATTGTATGGGTGTGTGTTACATTACATTCAGTAATAGGAGTGAGAAAAAATCACGGGGTGGTTCGCATTGTATGGGTGTGTGTTACATTACATTCACTAGTAGGAGTGAGAAAAACATCACGGGGTGGTGCGCATTGTATGGGTGTGTGTTACATTACATTCACTAATAGGAGTGAGAAAAACATTACGGGTGGTGTGAATCGGAGGGCCTGAATTAGGATAGGCAGTGAGTGGCAATGTAGGATGGAAAAAAGCGCCGCGGGGTGGTCAGCATGGGGAGGTCAGGGAACATGCAGTGGCAATGTAGGATAGGTTTTTGAAAAACATAGCGGGGTGATGCGCATTTTATGGGTGTGTGTTACATTACATTCTCTAATAGGAGTGAGAAAAACATCACGGGGTGGTGGGCATTGTATGGGTGTGTGTTACATTACATTCACTAATAGGAGTGAGAAAAACATCACGGGGTGGTGCGCATTGAATGGGTGTGTGTTACATTACATTCACTAGTAGCAGTGAGAAAAACATCACGGGGTGGTGCGCATTGTTTGGGTGTGTGTTACATTACATTCACTAGTAGGAGTGAGAAAAACATCACGGGGTGATGCGCATTGTATGGGTGTGTGTTACATTACATTCACTAGTAGGAGTGAGAAAAACATCACGGGGTGGTGCACATTGTATGGGTGTGTGTTACATTACATTCACTAGTAGGAGTGAGAAAAACATGACGGGGTGGTGCGCATTGTATGGGTGTGTGTTACATTAGATTCACTAGTAGGAGTGAGAAAAACATCACGGGGTGGTGCGCATTGTATGGGTGTGTGTTACATTACATTCACTAGTAGGAGTGAGAAAAACATCCCGGGGTGGTGCGCATTGTATGGGTGTGTGTTACATTACATTCACTAGTAGGAGTGAGAAAAACATCACGGGGTGGTGCGCATTGTATGGGTGTGTGTTACATTAGATTTACTAGTAGGAGTGAAAAAAACATCACGGGGTGGTGCGCAATGTATGTGTGTGTGTTACTTTAGATTCACTAGTAGGAGTGAGAAAAACATCACGGGGTGGTGCGCATTGTATGGGTGTGTGTTACATTACATTCACTAATAGGAGTGAGAAAAACATCACGGGGTGGTTCGCATTGTATGGGTGTGTGTTACATTACATTCACTAGTAGGAGTGAGAAAAACATCACGGGGTTGTGCGCATTGTATGGGTGTGTGTTACATTACATTCACTAATAGGAGTGAGAAAAACATCACGGGGTGATGTGCATTGTATGGGTGTGTGTTACATTACATTCACTAGTAGGAGTGAGAAAAATATGACGGGGTGGTGTGCATTATATGGGTGTGTGTTACATTACATTCACTACTAGGAGTGAGAAAAACATCACGGGGTGGTGCACATTGTATGGGTGTGTGTTACATTACATTCACTAGTAGGAGTGAGAAAAACATCACGGGATGGTGCGCATTGTAGGGGTGTGTGTTACATTAGATTTACTAGTAGGAGTGAAAAAAACATAACGGGGTGGTGCGCAATGTATGGGTGTGTGTTACATTAGATTCACTAGTAGGAGTGATAAAAACATCACGGGGTGGTACGCATGGTATGGGTGTGTGTTACATTACATTCACTAGTAGGAGTGAGAAAAACATCACGGGGTGGTTCGCATTGTATGGGTGTGTGTTACATTACATTCACTAGTAGGAGTGAGAAAAACATCACGGGGTGGTGGGCATTGTATGGGTGTGTGTTACATTACATTCATTAATAGGAGTGAGAAAAACATCACGGGGTGGTTCGCATTGTATGGGTGTGTGTTACATTACATTCACTAGTAGGAGTGAGAAAAACATCACGGGGTGGTGCGCATTGTATGGGTGTGTGTTACATTACATCCACTAATAGGAGTGAGAAAAACATCACGGGGTGGTGCGCATTATATGGGTTTGTGTTACATTACATTCACTAGTAGGAGTGAGAAAAACATCACGGGTGGTGCGCATTGTATGGGTGTGTGTTACATTACATTCACTAGTAGGAGTGAGAAAAACATCACGGGGTGGTGCGCATTGTATGGGTGTGTGTTACATTACATTCACTAGTAGGAGTGAGAAAAACATCACGGCGTGCTGCGCATTGTATGGGTGTGTGTTACATTACATTCACTAGTAGGAGTGAGAAAAACATCACGGGGTGGTGGGCATTGTATGGGTGTGTGTTACATTGCATTCACTAGTAGGAGTGAGAAAAACATCACGGGGTGGTGTGAATCGGAGGGTCTGAATTAGGATAGGCAGTGAGTGGCAATGTAGGATGGAGAAAAGCACTGCGGGGTGGTCAGCATGGGGAGGTCAGGGAACATGGAGTGGCAATGTAGGATACGTTTCTGAAAAACATCGCGGGGTGGTGCGCATTTTATGGGTGGTGTTACATTAGATTCACTAGTAGGAGTGAGAAAAACATCACGGGGTGGTGGGCATTGTATGTGTGTGTGTTACATTACATTCACTAATAGGAGTGAGAAAAACATCACGGGGTGGTTTGCATTGTATGGGTGTGTGTTACATTACATTCACTAGTAGGAGTGAGAAAAACATCACGGGGAGGTGCGCATTGTATGGGTGTGTTTTACATTACATTCTCTAGTAGCAGTGAGAAAAACATCACGGGGTGGTGCGCATTGTTTGGGTGTGCGTTACATTTCATTCACTAATAGGAGTGAGAAAAACATCACGGGGTGGTGTGAATCGGAGGGTCTGAATTAGGATAGGCAGTGAGTGGCAATGTAGAATGGAGAAAAGCACCACGGGGTGGTCAGCATGGGGAGGTCAGGGAACATGCAGTGGCAATGTAGGATAGGTTTCTGAAAAACATCGCGGGGTGGTGCGCATTTTATGGCTGTGTGTTACATTAGATCCACTATTAGGAGTGAGAAAAACATCACGGGGTGGTGCGCATTGTATGGGTGTGCGTTACATTACATTCACTAATAGGAGTGAGAAAAACATCACGGGGTGGTTCGCATTGTATGGGTGTGTGTTACATTACATTCACTACTAGGAGTGAGAAAAACATCACGGGGTGGTGCGCATTGTATGGGTGTGTGTTACATTACATTCACTACTAGGAGTGAGAAAAACATCACGGGGTGGTGCGCATTGTATGGGTGTTTGTTACATTACATTCAGTAGTAGGAGTGAGAAAAACATCACAGGGTGGTGCGCATTGTATGGGTGTGTGTTACATTAGATTCACTAGTAGGAGTGAGAAAAACATGACGGGGTGGTGCGCAATGTATGGGTGTGTGTTACATTAGATTCACTAGTAGGAGTGAGAAAAATATCACGTGGTGGTGCGCATTGTATGGGTGTGTGTTACATTAGATTCACTAGTAGGAGTGAGAAAAACATCACGCGGTGGTGCGCATGGTATGGGTGTGTGCTACATTAGATTCACTAGTAGGAGTGAGAAAAACATGACGGGGTGGTGTGCAATATATGGGTGTGTGTTACATTAGATTCACTAGTAGGAGTGAGAAAAACATCACGGGGTGGTGCGCATGGTATGGGTGTGTGTTACGTTACATTCACTTATAGGAGTGAGAAAAACATCACCGGGTGGTGCGCATTATATGGGTGTGTGTTACATTACATTCACTAGTAGGAGTGAGAAAAACATCACGGGGTGGTGCACATTGTATGGGTGTGTGTTACATTACATTCACTAGTAGCAGTGAGAAAAACATCACGGGGTGGTGCGCCTTGTATGGGTGTGTGTTACATTACATTCACTAGTAGGAGTGAGAAAAACATCACGGGGTGGTGCGCATTGTATGGGTGTGTGTTACATTACATTCACTAGTAGGAGTGAGAAAAACATCACGGGGTGGTGCGCATTGTATGGGTGTGTGTTACATTACATTCACTAGTAGGAGTGAGAAAAACATCACGGGGTGGTGCGCATTGAATGGGTTGTGTTACATTCCATTCACTAGGAGGAGTGAGAAAAACATCACGGGGTGGTGCGCATTGTATAGGTGTGTGTTACATTACATTCACTAGTAGGAGTGAGAAAAACATCACGGGGTGGTGCGCATTGTATGGGTGTGTGTTACATTACATTCACTAGTAGGAGTTAGAAAAACATCACGGGGTGGTGCGCATTGTATGGGTGTGTGTTACATTACATTCACTAATAGGAGTGAGAAAAACATCACGGGGTGGTGCGCATTGTATGGGTGTGTGTTACATTACGTTCACTAGTAGGAGTGAGAAAAACATCACGGGGTGGTGCGCATTGTATGGGTGTGTGTTACATTACATTCACTAGTAGGAGTGAGAAAAACATCACGGGGTGGTGCGCATTGTATGGGTGTGTGTTACATTACATTCACTAGTAGGAGTGAGAAAAACGTCACAGGGTGGTGTGAATCGGAGGGTCTGAATTAGGATAGGCAGTGAGTGGCAATATAGGATGGAGAAAAGCACCGCGGGGTGGTCAGCATGGGGAGATCAGGGAAGATGCAGTGGCAATGTGGATAGGTTTCTGAAAAGCATCGCGGTTTGGTGCGCATTTTATGGGTGTGTGTTACATTAGATTCACTAATAGGAGTGAGAAAAACATCACGGGGTGGAGCGCATTGTATGGGTGTGTGTTACATTACATTCACTACTAGGAGTGAGAAAAACATCACGGGGTGGTGCGCATTGTATGGGTGTTTGTTACATTACATTCAGTAGTAGGAGTGAGAAAAACATCACAGGGTGGTGCGCATTGTATGGGTGTGTGTTACATTAGATTCACTAGTAGGAGTGAGAAAAACATGACGGGGTGGTGCGCAATGTATGGGTGTGTGTTACATTAGATTCACTAGTAGGAGTGAGAAAAACATCACGGGGTGGTGCGCATTGTATGGTGTGTGTTACATTAGATTAACTAGTAGGAGTGAGAAAAACATCACGCGGTGGTGCGCATGGTATGGGTGTGTGCTACATTAGATTCACTAGTAGGAGTGAGAAAAACATGACGGGGTGGTGTGCAATATATGGGTGTGTGTTACATTAGATTCACTAGTAGGAGTGAGAAAAACATCACGGGGTGGTGCGCATGGTATGGGTGTGTGTTACGTTACATTCACTAGTAGGAGTGAGAAAAACATCACCGGGTGGTGCGCATTATATGGGTGTGTGTTACATTACATTCACTAGTAGGAGTGAGAAAAACATCACGGGGTGGTGCACATTGTATGGGTGTGTGTTACATTACATTCACTAGTAGCAGTGAGAAAAACATCACGGGGTGGTGCGCCTTGTATGGGTGTGTGTTACATTACATTCACTAGTAGGAGTGAGAAAAACATCACGGGGTGGTGCGCATTGTATGGGTGTGTGTTACATTACATTCACTAGTAGGAGTGAGAAAAACATCACGGGGTGGTGCGCATTGTATGGGTGTGTGTTACATTACATTCACTAGTAGGAGTGAGAAAAACATCACGGGGTGGTGCGCATTGAATGGGTGTGTGTTACATTCCATTCACTAGGAGGAGTGAGAAAAACATCACGGGGTGGTGCGCATTGTATAGGTGTGTGTTACATTACATTCACTAGTAGGAGTGAGAAAAACATCACGGGGTGGTGCGCATTGTATGGGTGTGTGTTACATTACATTCACTAGTAGGAGTTAGAAAAACATCACGGGGTGGTGCGCATTGTATGGGTTTGTGTTACATTACATTCACTAATAGGAGTGAGAAAAACATCACGGGGTGGTGCGCATTGTATGGGTGTGTGTTACATTACGTTCACTAGTAGGAGTGAGAAAAACATCACGGGGTGGTGCGCATTGTATGGGTGTGTGTTACATTACATTCACTAGTAGGAGTGAGAAAAACATCACGGGGTGGTGCGCATTGTATGGGTGTGTGTTACATTACATTCACTAGTAGGAGTGAGAAAAACGTCACAGGGTGGTGTGAATCGGAGGGTGTGAATTAGGATAGGCAGTGAGTGGCAATGTAGGATGGAGAAAAGCACCGCGGGGTGGTCAGCATGGGGAGGTCAGGGAACATGCAGTGGCAATGTAGGATAGGTTTCTGAAAAACATCGCGGGGTGGTGCGCATTTATTGGTGTGTGTTACATTAGATCCACTAGTAGGAGTGAGAAAAACATCACGGGGTGTTGCGCATTGTATGGGTGTGTGTTACATTACATTCACTAATAGGAGTGAGAAAAACATCACGGGGTGGTTCGCATTGTATGGGTGTGTGTTACATTACATTCACTAGTAGGAGTTAGAAAAACATCACGGGGTGGTGCGCATTGTATGGGTGTGTGTTACATTACATTCACTACAAGGAGTGAGAAAAACATCACGGGGTGGTGCGCATTGTATGGGTGTGTGTTACATTACATTCACTAGTAGGAGTGAGAAAAACATCACAGGGTGGTGCGCATTGTATGGGTGTGTGTTACATTAGATTCACTAGTAGGAGTGACAAAAACATGACGGGGTGGTGCGCAATGTATGGGTGTGTGTTACATTAGATTCACTAGTAGGAGTGAGAAAAACATCACGCGGTGGTGCGCATGGTATGGGTGTGTGTTACATTAGATTCACTAGTAGGAGTGAGAAAAACATGACGGGGTGGTGTGCAATGTATGGGTGTGTGTTACATTAGATTCACTAGTAGGAGTGAGAAAAACATCACGGGGTGGTGCGCATGGTATGGGTGTGTGTTACATTACATTCACTAGTAGGAGTGAGAAAAACATCACGGGGTATTGCGCATTATATGGGTGTGTGTTACATTACATTCACTAGTAGGAGTGAGAAAAACATCACGGGGTGGTGCGCATTGTATGGGTGTGTGTTACATTACATTCACTAGTAGGAGTGAGAAAAACATCAGGGGTGGTGCGCATTGTATGGGTGTGTGTTACATTACATTCACTAGTAGGAGTGAGAAAAACATCCCGGGGTGGTGTGAATCGGAGGGTATGAATTAGGATAGGCAGTGAGTGGCAATATAGGATGGAGAAAAGCACCGCGGGGTGGTCAGCATGGGGAGATCAGGGAAGATGCAGTGGCAATGTGGATAGGTTTCTGAAAAGCATCGCGGTTTGGTGCGCATTTTATGGGTGTGTGTTACATTAGATTCACTAATAGGAGTGAGAAAAACATCACGGGGTGGTGCGCATTGTATGGGTGTGTGTTACATTACATTCACAAATAGGAGTGAGAAAAACATCACGGGGTGGTGCGCATTGTATGGGTGTGTGTTACATTACATTCACTAGTAGGAGTGAGAAAAACATCACGGGGTGGTGCGCATTGTATGGGTGTGTGTTACATTACATTCACTAATAGGAGTGAGAAAAACCTCACGGGGTGGTGTGCATTGTATGGGTGTGTGTTACATTACATTCACTAGTAGGAGTGAGAAAAACATCACGGGGTGGTGCGCATTGTATGGGTGTGTGTTACATTACATTCACTACTAGGAGTGAGAAAAACATCACGGGGTGGTGTGCATTGTATGGGTGTGTGTTACATTACATTCACTAGTAGGAGTGAGAAAAACATCACGGGGTGGTGCGCATTGTATGGGTGTGTGTTACATTACATTCACTAGTAGGAGTGAGAAAAACATCACGGGGTGGTGCGCATTGTATGGGTGTGTGTTACATTACATTCACTACTAGGAGTGAGAAAAACATCACGGGGTGGTGCACATTGTATAGGTGTGTGTTACATTACATTCACTAGTAGGAGTGAGAAAAACATCACGGGATGGTGCGCATTGTAGGGGTGTGTGTTACATTAGATTTACTAGTAGGAGTGAAAAAAACATCACGGGGTGGTGCGCAATGTATGGGTGTGTGTTACATTAGATTCACTAGTAGGAGTGATAAATACATCACGGGGTGGTGCGCATGGTATGGGTGTGTGTTACATTACATTCACTAGTAGGAGTGAGAAAAACATCACGGGGTGGTGCGCATTGTATGGGTGTGTATTACATTACATTCACTAGTAGGAGTGAGAAAAACATCACGGGGTGGTGCGCATTGTATGGGTGTGTGTTACATTACATTCAGTAATAGGAGTGAGAAAAACATCACGGGGTGGTTCGCATTGTATGGGTGTGTGTTACATTACATTCACTAGTAGGAGTGAGAAAAACATCACGGGGTGGTGCGCATTGTATGGGTGTGTGTTACATTACATTCACTAATAGGAGTGAGAAAAACATTACGGGTGGCGTGAATCGGAGGGTCTGAATTAGGATAGGCAGTGAGTGGCAATGTAGGATGGAAAAAAGCGCCGCGGGGTGGTCAGCATTGGGAGGTCAGGGAACATGCAGTGGCAATGTAGGATAGGTTTTTGAAAAACATAGCGGGGTGGTGCGCATTTTATGGGTGTGTGTTACATTACATTCGCTAATAGGAGTGAGAAAAACATCACGGGGTGGTGGGCATTGTATGGGTGTGTGTTACATTACATTCACTAATAGGAGTGAGAAAAACATCACGGGGTGGTGCGCATTGAATGGGTGTGTGTTACATTACATTCACTAGTAGCAGTGAGAAAAACATCACGGGGTGGTGCGCATTGTTTGGGTGTGTGTTACATTACATTCACTAGTAGGAGTGAGAAAAACATCACGGGGTGATGCGCATTGTATGGGTGTGTGTTACATTACATTCACTAGTAGGAGTGAGAAAAACATCACGGGGTGGTGCACATTGTATGGGTGTGTGTTACATTACATTCACTAGTAGGAGTGAGAAAAATATCACGGGGTGGTGCGCATTGTATGGGTGTGTGTTACATTAGATTCACTAGTAGGAGTGAGAAAAACAGCACGGGGTGGTGCGCATTGTATGGGTGTGTGTTACATTACATTCACTAGTAGGAGTGAGAAAAACATCCCGGGGTGGTGCGCATTGTATGGGTGTGTGTTACATTACATTCACTAGTAGGAGTGAGAAAAACATCACGGGGTGGTGCGCATTGTATGGGTGTGTGTTACATTAGATTTACTAGTAGGAGTGAAAAAAACATCACGGGGTGGTGCGCAATGTATGGGTGTGTGTTACTTTAGATTCACTAGTAGGAGTGAGAAAAACATCACGGGGTGGTGCGCATTGTATGGGTGTGTGTTACATTACATTCACTAATAGGAGTGAGAAAAACATCACGGGGTGGTTCGCATTGTATGGGTGTGTGTTACATTACATTCACTAGTAGGAGTGAGAAAAACATCACGGGGTTGTGCGCATTGTATGGGTGTGTGTTACATTACATTCACTAATAGGAGTGAGAAAAACATCACGGGGTGGTTTGCATTGTATGGGTGTGTGTTACATTACATTCACTAGTAGGAGTGAGAAAAACATCACGGGGTGGTGCGCATTGTATGGGTGTGTGTTACATTACATTCTCTAGTAGCAGTGAGAAAAACATCACGGGGTGGTGCGCATTGTTTGGGTGTGCGTTACATTACATTCACTAATAGGAGTGAGAAAAACATCACGGGGTGGTGTGAATCGGAGGGTCTGAATTAGGATAGGCAGTGAGTGGCAATGTAGGATGGAGAAAAGCACCACGGGGTGGTCAGCATGGGGAGGTCAGGGAACATGCAGTGGCAATGTAGGATAGGTTTCTGAAAAACATCGCGGGGTGGTGCGCATTTTATGGCTGTGTGTTACATTAGATCCACTATTAGGAGTGAGAAAAACATCACGGGGTGGTGCGCATTGTATGGGTGTGCGTTACATTACATTCACTAATAGGAGTGAGAAAAACATCACGGGGTGGTTCGCATTGTATGGGTGTGTGTTACATTACATTCACTACTAGGAGTGAGAAAAACATCACGGGGTGGTGCGCATTGTATGGGTGTGTGTTACATTACATTCACTACTAGGAGTGAGAAAAACATCACGGGGTGGTGCGCATTGTATGGGTGTTTGTTACATTACATTCAGTAGTAGGAGTGAGAAAAACATCACAGGGTGGTGCGCATTGTATGGGTGTGTGTTACATTAGATTCACTAGTAGGAGTGAGAAAAACATGACGGGGTGGTGCGCAATGTATGGGTGTGTGTTACATTAGATTCACTAGTAGGAGTGAGAAAAACATCACGGGGTGGTGCGCATTGTATGGGTGTGTGTTACATTAGATTCACTAGTAGGAGTGAGAAAAACATCACGCGGTGGTGCGCATGGTATGGGTGTGTGCTACATTAGATTCACTAGTAGGAGTGAGAAAAACATGACGGGGTGGTGTGCAATATATGGGTGTGTGTTACATTAGATTCACTAGTAGGAGTGAGAAAAACATCACGGGGTGGTGCGCATGGTATGGGTGTGTGTTACGTTACATTCACTAGTAGGAGTGAGAAAAACATCACCGGGTGGTGCGCATTATATGGGTGTGTGTTACATTACATTCACTAGTAGGAGTGAGAAAAACATCACGGGGTGGTGCACATTGTATGGGTGTGTGTTACATTACATTCACTAGTAGCAGTGAGAAAAACATCACGGGGTGGTGCGCCTTGTATGGGTGTGTGTTACATTACATTCACTAGTAGGAGTGAGAAAAACATCACGGGGTGGTGCGCATTGTATGGGTGTGTGTTACATTACATTCACTAGTAGGAGTGAGAAAAACATCACGGGGTGGTGCGCATTGTATGGGTGTGTGTTACATTACATTCACTAGTAGGAGTGAGAAAAACATCACGGGGTGGTGCGCATTGAATGGGTGTGTGTTACATTCCATTCACTAGGAGGAGTGAGAAAAACATCACGGGGTGGTGCGCATTGTATAGGTGTGTGTTACATTACATTCACTAGTAGGAGTGAGAAAAACATCACGGGGTGGTGCGCATTGTATGGGTGTGTGTTACATTACATTCACTAGTAGGAGTTAGAAAAACATCACGGGGTGGTGCGCATTGTATGGGTGTGTGTTACATTACATTCACTAATAGGAGTGAGAAAAACATCACGGGGTGGTGCGCATTGTATGGGTGTGTGTTACATTACGTTCACTAGTAGGAGTGAGAAAAACATCACGGGGTGGTGCGCATTGTATGGGTGTGTGTTACATTACATTCACTAGTAGGAGGGAGAAAAACATCACGGGGTGGTGCGCATTGTATGGGTGTGTGTTACATTACATTCACTAGTAGGAGTGAGAAAAACGTCACAGGGTGGTGTGAATCGGAGGGTCTGAATTAGGATAGGCAGTGAGTGGCAATGTAGGATGGAGAAAAGCACCGCGGGGTGGTCAGCATGGGGAGGTCAGGGAACATGCAGTGGCAATGTAGGATAGGTTTCTGAAAAACATCGCGGGGTGGTGCGCATTTTATGGGTGTGTGTTACATTAGATCCACTAGTAGGAGTGAGAAAAACATCACGGGGTGTTGCGCATTGTATGGGTGTGTGTTACATTACATTCACTAATAGGAGTGAGAAAAACATCACGGGGTGGTTCGCATTGTATGGGTGTGTGTTACATTACATTCACTAGTAGGAGTTAGAAAAACATCACGGGGTGGTGCGCATTGTATGGGTGTGTGTTACATTACATTCACTACAAGGAGTGAGAAAAACATCACGGGGTGGTGCGCATTGTATGGGTGTGTGTTACATTACATTCACTAGTAGGAGTGAGAAAAACATCACAGGGTGGTGCGCATTGTATGGGTGTGTGTTACATTAGATTCACTAGTAGGAGTGACAAAAACATGACGGGGTGGTGCGCAATGTATGGGTGTGTGTTACATTAGATTCACTAGTAGGAGTGAGAAAAACATCACGCGGTGGTGCGCATGGTATGGGTGTGTGTTACATTAGATTCACTAGTAGGAGTGAGAAAAACATGACGGGGTGGTGTGCAATGTATGGGAGTGTGTTACATTAGATTCACTAGTAGGAGTGAGAAAAACATCACCGGGTGGTGCGCATGGTATGGGTGTGTGTTACATTACATTCACTAGTAGGAGTGAGAAAAACATCACGGGGTATTGCGCATTATATGGGTGTGTGTTACATTACATTCACTAGTAGGAGAGAGAAAAACATCACGGGGTGGTGCGCATTGTATGGGTGTGTGTTACATTACATTCACTAGTAGGAGTGAGAAAAACATCAGGGGTGGTGCGCATTGTATGGGTGTGTGTTACATTACATTCACTACTAGGAGTGAGAAAAACATCCCGGGGTGGTGTGAATCGGAAGGTCTGAATTAGGATAGGCAGTGAGTGGCAATATAGGATGGAGAAAAGCACCGCGGGGTGGTCAGCATGGGGAGATCAGGGAAGATGCAGTGGCAATGTGGATAGGTTTCTGAAAAGCATCGCGGTTTGTTGCGCATTTTATGGGTGTGTGTTACATTAGATTCACAAATAGGAGTGAGAAAAACATCACGGGGTGGTGGGCATTGTATGGGTGTGTGTTACATTACATTCACAAATAGAAGTGAGAAAAACATCACGGGGTGGTGCGCATTGTATGGGTGTGTGTTACATTACATTCACTAGTAGGAGTGAGAAAAACATCACGGGGTGGTGCGCATTGTATGGGTGTGTGTTACATTACATTCACTAATAGGAGTGAGAAAAACCTCACGGGGTGGTGTGCATTGTATGGGTGTGTGTTACATTACATTCACTAGTAGGAGTGAGAAAAATATGACGGGGTGGTGCGCATTGTATGGGTGTGTGTTACATTACATTCACTAGTAGGAGTGAGAAAAACATCACGGGATGGTGCGCATTGTAGGGGTGTGTGTTACATTAGATTTACTAGTAGGAGTGAAAAAAACATCACGGGGTGGTGCGCAATGTATGGGTGTGTGTTACATTAGATTCACTAGTAGGAGTGATAAATACATCACGGGGTGGTGCGCATGGTATGGGTGTGTGTTACATTACATTCACTAGTAGGAGTGAGAAAAACATCACGGGGTGGTGCGCATTGTATGGGTGTGTGTTACATTACATTCACTAGTAGGAGTGAGAAAAACATCACGGGGTGGTGCGCATTGTATGGGTGTGTGTTACATTACATTCAGTAATAGGAGTGAGAAAAACATCACGGGGTGGTTCGCATTGTATGGGTGTGTGTTACATTACATTCACTAGTAGGAGTGAGAAAAACATCACGGGGTGGTGCGCATTGTATGGGTGTGTGTTACATTACATTCACTAATAGGAGTGAGAAAAACATTACGGGTGGTGTGAATCGGAGGGTCTGAATTAGGATAGGCAGTGAGTGGCAATGTAGGATGGAAAAAAGCGCCGCGGGGTGGTCAGCATGGGGAGGTCAGGGAACATGCAGTGGCAATGTAGGATAGGTTTTTGAAAAACATAGCGGGGTGGTGCGCATTTTATGGGTGTGTGTTACATTACATTCGCTAATAGGAGTGAGAAAAACATCACGGGGTGGTGGGCATTGTATGGGTGTGTGTTACATTACATTCACTAATAGGAGTGAGAAAAACATCGCGGGGTGGTGCGCATTGAATGGGTGTGTGTTACATTACATTCACTAGTAGCAGTGAGAAAAACATCACGGGGTGGTGCGCATTGTTTGGGTGTGTGTTACATTACATTCACTAGTAGGAGTGACAAAAACATCACGGGGTGATGCGCATTGTATGGGTGTGTGTTACATTACATTCACTAGTAGGAGTGAGAAAAACATCACGGGGTGGTGCACATTGTATGGGTGTGTGTTACATTACATTCACTAGTAGGAGTGAGAAAAACATCACGGGGTGGTGCGCATTGTATGGGTGTGTGTTACATTAGATTCACTAGTAGGAGTGAGAAAAACATCACGGGGTGGTGCGCATTGTATGGGTGTGTGTTACATTACATTCACTAGTAGGAGTGAGAAAAACATCCCGGGGTGGTGCGCATTGTATGGGTGTGTGTTACATTACATTCACTAGTAGGAGTGAGAAAAACATCACGGGGTGGTGCGCATTGTATGGGTGTGTGTTACATTAGATTTACTAGTAGGAGTGAAAAAAACATCACGGGGTGGTGCGCAATGTATGGGTGTGTGTTACTTTAGATTCACTAGTAGGAGTGAGAAAAACATCACGGGGTGGTGCGGATTGTATGGGTGTGTGTTACATTACATTCACTAATAGGAGTGAGAAAAACATCACGGGGTGGTTCGCATTGTATGGGTGTGTGTTACATTACATTCACTAGTAGGAGTGAGAAAAACATCACGGGGTGGTGCGCATTGTATGGGTGTGTGTTACATTACATTCACTAGTAGGAGTGAGAAAAACATCACGGCGTGCTGCGCATTGTATGGGTGTGTGTTACATTACATTCACTAGTAGGAGTGAGAAAAACATCACGGGGTGGTGGGCATTGTATGGGTGTGTGTTACATTACATTCACTAATAGGAGTGAGAAAAACATCACGGGGTGGTGCGCATTGTATGGGTGTGTGTTACATTACGTTCACTAGTAGGAGTGAGAAAAACATCACGGGGTGGTGCGCATTGTATGGGTGTGTGTTACATTACATTCACTAGTAGGAGTGAGAAAAACATCACGGGGTGGTGCGCATTGTATGGGTGTGTGTTACATTACATTCACTAGTAGGAGTGAGAAAAACGTCACAGGGTGGTGTGAATCGGAGGGTCTGAATTAGGATAGGCAGTGAGTGGCAATGTAGGATGGAGAAAAGCACCGCGGGTTGGTCAGCATGGGGAGGTCAGGGAACATGCAGTGGCAATGTAGGATAGGTTTCTGAAAAACATCGCGGGGTGGTGCGCATTTTATGGGTGTGTGTTACATTAGATCCACTAGTAGGAGTGAGAAAAACATCACGGGGTGGTGGGCATTGTAGGGGTGTGTGTTACATTAGATTTACTAGTAGGAGTGAAAAAAACATCACGGGGTGGTGCGCAATGTATGGGTGTGTGTTACATTACATTCACTAGTAGGAGTGAGAAAAACATCACGGCGTGCTGCGCATTGTATGGGTGTGTGTTACATTACATTCACTAGTAGGAGTGAGAAAAACATCACGGGGTGGTGGGCATTGTATGGGTGTGTGTTACATTACATTCACTAGTAGGAGTGAGAAAAACATCACGGGGTGGTGCGCATTGTATGGGTGTGTGTTACATTACATTCAGTAATAGGAGTGAGAAAAACATCACGGGGTGGTTCGCATTGTATGGGTGTGTGTTACATTACATTCACTAGTAGGAGTGAGAAAAACATCACGGGGTGGTGCGCATTGTATGGGTGTGTGTTACATTACATTCACTAATAGGAGTGAGAAAAACATTACGGGTGGTGTGAATCGGAGGGTCTGAATTAGGATAGGCAGTGAGTGGCAATGTAGGATGGAAAAAAGCGCCGCGGGGTGGTCAGCATGGGGAGGTCAGGGAACATGCAGTGGCAATGTAGGATAGGTTTTTGAAAAACATAGCGGGGTGGTGCGCATTTTATGGGTGTGTGTTACATTACATTCGCTAATAGGAGTGAGAAAAACATCACGGGGTGGTGGGCATTGTATGGGTGTGTGTTACATTACATTCACTAATAGGAGTGAGAAAAACATCGCGGGGTGGTGCGCATTGAATGGGTGTGTGTTACATTACATTCACTAGTAGCAGTGAGAAAAACATCACGGGGTGGTGCGCATTGTTTGGGTGTGTGTTACATTACATTCACTAGTAGGAGTGAGAAAAACATCACGGGGTGATGCGCATTGTATGGGTGTGTGTTACATTACATTCACTAGTAGGAGTGAGAAAAACATCACGGGGTGGTGCACATTGTATGGGTGTGTGTTACATTACATTCACTAGTAGGAGTGAGAAAAACATCACGGGGTGGTGCGCATTGTATGGGTGTGTGTTACATTAGATTCACTAGTAGGAGTGAGAAAAACATCACGGGGTGGTGCGCATTGTATGGGTGTGTGTTACATTACATTCACTAGTAGGAGTGAGAAAAACATCCCGGGGTGGTGCGCATTGTATGGGTGTGTGTTACATTACATTCACTAGTAGGAGTGAGAAAAACATCACGGGGTGGTGCGCATTGTATGGGTGTGTGTTACATTAGATTTACTAGTAGGAGTGAAAAAAACATCACGGGGTGATGTGCATTGTATGGGTGTGTGTTACATTACATTCACTAGTAGGAGTGAGAAAAATATGACGGGGTGGTGTGCATTATATGGGTGTGTGTTACATTACATTCACTACTAGGAGTGAGAAAAACATCACGGGGTGGTGCGCATTGTATGGGTGTGTGTTACATTACATTCACTAGTAGGAGTGAGAAAAACATCACGGGATGGTGCGCATTGTAGGGGTGTGTGTTACATTAGATTTACTAGTAGGAGTGAAAAAAACATCACGGGGTGGTGCGCAATGTATGGGTGTGTGTTACATTAGATTCACTAGTAGGAGTGATAAAAACATCACGGGGTGGTACGCATGGTATGGGTGTGTGTTACATTACATTCACTAGTAGGAGTGAGAAAAACATCACGGGGTGGTTCGCATTGTATGGGTGTGTGTTACATTACATTCACTAGTAGGAGTGAGAAAAACATCACGGGGTGGTGCGCATTGTATGGGTGTGTGTTACATTACATTCACTAATAGGAGTGAGAAAAACATCACGGGGTGGTTCGCATTGTATGGGTGTGTGTTACATTACATTCACTAGTAGGAGTGAGAAAAACATCACGGGGTGGTGCGCATTGTATGGGTGTGTGTTACATTACATCCACTAATAGGAGTGAGAAAAACATCACGGGGTGGTGCGCATTATATGGGTTTGTGTTACATTACATTCACTAGTAGGAGTGAGAAAAACATCACGGGTGGTGCGCATTGTATGGGTGTGTGTTACATTACATTCACTAGTAGGAGTGAGAAAAACATCACGGGGTGGTGCGCATTGTATGGGTGTGTGTTACATTACATTCACTAGTAGGAGTGAGAAAAACATCACGGCGTGCTGCGCATTGTATGGGTGTGTGTTACATTACATTCACTAGTAGGAGTGAGAAAAACATCACGGGGTGGTGGGCATTGTATGGGTGTGTGTTACATTACATTCACTAATAGGAGTGAGAAAAACATCACGGGGTGGTGCGCATTGTAGGGGTGTGTGTTACATTACGTTCACTAGTAGGAGTGAGAAAAACATCACGGGGTGGTGCGCATTGTATGGGTGTGTGTTACATTACATTCACTAGTAGGAGTGAGAAAAACATCACGGGGTGGTGCGCATTGTATGGGTGTGTGTTACATTACATTCACTAGTAGGAGTGAGAAAAACGTCACAGGGTGGTGTGAATCGGAGGGTCTGAATTAGGATAGGCAGTGAGTGGCAATGTAGGATGGAGAAAAGCACCGCGGGTTGGTCAGCATGGGGAGGTCAGGGAACATGCAGTGGCAATGTAGGATAGGTTTCTGAAAAACATCGCGGGGTGGTGCGCATTTTATGGGTGTGTGTTACATTAGATCCACTAGTAGGAGTGAGAAAAACATCACGGGGTGTTGCGCATTGTATGGGTGTGTGTTACATTACATTCACTAATAGGAGTGAGAAAAACATCACGGGGTGGTTCGCATTGTATGGGTGTGTGTTACATTACATTCACTAGTAGGAGTTAGAAAAAC
Organism: Cavia porcellus; assembly: GCF_034190915.1. Classification (NCBI taxonomy): domain Eukaryota; kingdom Metazoa; phylum Chordata; class Mammalia; order Rodentia; family Caviidae; genus Cavia; species Cavia porcellus. Next base: position 1,219,249 of record NW_026947586.1, read on the forward strand.
ATCACGGGGTGGTGCGCATTGTATGGGTGTGTGTTACATTACATTCACTACAAGGAGTGAGAAAAACATCACGGGGTGGTGCGCATTGTATGGGTGTGTGTTACATTACATTCACTAGTAGGAGTGAGAAAAACATCACAGGGTGGTGCGCATTGTATGGGTGTGTGTTACATTAGATTCACTAGTAGGAGTGACAAAAACATGACGGGGTGGTGCGCAATGTATGGGTGTGTGTTACATTAGATTCACTAGTAGGAATGAGAAAAACATCACGCGGTGGTGCGCATGGTATGGGTGTGTGTTACATTAGATTCACTAGTAGGAGTGAGAAAAACATGACGGGGTGGTGTGCAATGTATGGGTGTGTGTTACATTAGATTCACTAGTAGGAGTGAGAAAAACATCACGGGGTGGTGCGCATGGTATGGGTGTGTGTTACATTACATTCACTAGTAGGAGTGAGAAAAACATCATGGGGTATTGCGCATTATATGGGTGTGTGTTACATTACATTCACTAGTAGGAGTGAGAAAAACATCACGGGGTGGTGCGCATTGTATGGGTGTGTGTTACATTACATTCACTAGTAGGAGTGAGAAAAACATCAGGGGTGGTGCGCATTGTATGGGTGTGTGTTACATTACATTCACTAGTAGGAGTGAGAAAAACATCCCGGGGTGGTGTGAATCGGAGGGTCTGAATTAGGATAGGCAGTGAGTGGCAATATAGGATGGAGAAAAGCACCGCGGGGTGGTCAGCATGGGGAGATCAGGGAAGATGCAGTGGCAATGTGGATAGGTTTCTGAAAAGCATCGCGGTTTGGTGCGCATTTTATGGGTGTGTGTTACATTAGATTCACTAATAGGAGTGAGAAAAACATCACGGGGTGGTGCGCATTGTATGGGTGTGTGTTACATTACATTCACAAATAGGAGTGAGAAAAACATCACGGGGTGGTGCGCATTGTATGGGTGTGTGTTACATTACATTCACTAGTAGGAGTGAGAAAAACATCACGGGGTGGTGCGCATTGTATGGGTGTGTGTTACATTACATTCACTAATAGGAGTGAGAAAAACCTCACGGGGTGATGTGCATTGTATGGGTGTGTGTTACATTACATTCACTAGTAGGAGTGAGAAAAATATGACGGGGTGGTGCGCATTGTATGGGTGTGTGTTACATTACATTCACTACTAGGAGTGAGAAAAACATCACGGGGTGGTGCACATTGTATGGGTGTGTGTTACATTACATTCACTAGTAGGAGTGAGAAAAACATCACGGGATGGTGCGCATTGTAGGGGTGTGTGTTACATTAGATTTACTAGTAGGAGTGAAAAAAACATCACGGGGTGGTGCGCAATGTATGGGTGTGTGTTACATTAGATTCACTAGTAGGAGTGATAAATACATCACGGGGTGGTGCGCATGGTATGGGTGTGTGTTACATTACATTCACTAGTAGGAGTGAGAAAAACATCACGGGGTGGTGCGCATTGTATGGGTGTGTGTTACATTACATTCACTAGTAGGAGTGAGAAAAACATCACGGGGTGGTGCGCATTGTATGGGTGTGTGTTACATTACATTCAGTAATAGGAATGAGAAAAACATCACGGGGTGGTTCGCATTGTATGGGTGTGTGTTACATTACATTCACTAGTAGGAGTGAGAAAAACATCACGGGGTGGTGCGCATTGTATGGGTGTGTGTTACATTACATTCACTAATAGGAGTGAGAAAAACATTACGGGTGGTGTGAATCGGAGGGTCTGAATTAGGATAGGCAGTGAGTGGCAATGTAGGATGGAAAAAAGCGCCGCGGGGTGGTCAGCATGGGGAGGTCAGGGAACATGCAGTGGCAATGTAGGATAGGTTTTTGAAAAACATAGCGGGGTGGTGCGCATTTTATGGGTGTGTGTTACATTACATTCGCTAATAGGAGTGAGAAAAACATCACGGGGTGGTGGGCATTGTATGTGTGTGTGTTACATTACATTCACTAATAGGAGTGAGAAAAACATCACGGGGTGGTGCGCATTGAATGGGTGTGTGTTACATTACATTCACTAGTAGCAGTGAGAAAAACATCACGGGGTGGTGCGCATTGTTTGGGTGTGTGTTACATTACATTCACTAGTAGGAGTGAGAAAAACATCACGGGGTGATGCGCATTGTATGGGTGTGTGTTACATTACATTCACTAGTAGGAGTGAGAAAAACATCACGGGGTGGTGCACATTGTATGGGTGTGTGTTACATTACATTCACTAGTAGGAGTGAGAAAAACATCACGGGGTGGTGCGCATTGTATGGGTGTGTGTTACATTAGATTCACTAGTAGGAGTGAGAAAAACATCCCGGGGTGGTGCGCATTGTATGGGTGTGTGTTACATTACATTCACTAGTAGGAGTGAGAAAAACATCACGGGGTGGTGCGCATTGTATGGGTGTGTGTTACATTAGATTTACTAGTAGGAGTGAGAAAAACATCACGGGGTGGTGCGCATTGTATGGGTGTGTGTTACATTAGATTTACTAGTAGGAGTGAAAAAAACATCACGGGGTGGTGCGCAATGTATGGGTGTGTGTTACTTTAGATTCACTAGTAGGAGTGAGAAAAACATCACGGGGTGGTGCGCATTGTATGTGTGTGTGTTACATTACATTCACTAATAGGAGTGAGAAAAACATCGCGGGGTGGTGCGCATTTTATGGGTGGTGTTACAATAGATTCACTAGTAGGAGTGAGAAAAACATCACGGGGTGGTGGGCATTGTATGGGTGTGTGTTACATTACATTCACTAATAGGAGTGAGAAAAACATCACGGGGTGGTTTCGCATTGTATGGGTGTGTGTTACATTACATTCACTAGTAGGACTGAGAAAAACATCACGGGGTGGTGCGCATTGTATGGGTGTGTGTTACATTACATTCTCTAGTAACAGTGAGAAAAACATCACGGGGTGGTGCGCATTGTTTGGGTGTGTGTTACATTACATTCATTAGTAGGAGTGAGAAAAACATCACGGGGTGGTGCGCATTGTATGGGTGTGTGTTACATTACATTCACTAGTAGGAGTGAGAAAAACATCACGGGGTGGTGCGCATTGTATGGGTTTGTGTTACATTACATTCACTAGTAGGAGTGAGAAAAACATCACGGGGTTGTGCGCATTGTATGGGTGTGTGTTACATTACATTCACTAATAGGAGTGAGAAAAACATCACGGGGTGATGTGCATTGTATGGGTGTGTGTTACATTACATTCACTAGTAGGAGTGAGAAAAATATGACGGGGTGGTGCGCATTATATGGGTGTGTGTTACATTACATTCACTACTAGGAGTGAGAAAAACCTCACGGGGTGGTGCACATTGTATGGGTGTGTGTTACATTACATTCACTAGTAGGAGTGAGAAAAACATCACGGGATGGTGCGCATTGTAGGGGTGTGTGTTACATTAGATTTACTAGTAGGAGTGAAAAAAACATCACGGGGTGGTGCGCAATGTATGGGTGTGTGTACATTAGATTCACTAGTAGGAGTGATAAAAACATCACGGGGTGGTACGCATGGTATGGGTGTGTGTTACATTACATTCACTAGTAGGAGTGAGAAAAACATCACGGTGTGGTTCGCATTGTATGGGTGTGTGTTACATTACATTCACTAGTAGGAGTGAGAAAAACATCACGGGGTGGTGCGCATTGTATGGGTGTGTGTTACATTACATTCACTAATAGGAGTGAGAAAAACATCACGGGGTGGTTCGCATTGTATGGGTGTGTGTTACATTACATTCACTAGTAGGAGTGAGAAAAACATCACGGGGTGGTGCGCATTGTATGGATGTGTGTTACATTACATCCACTAATAGGAGTGAGAAAAACATCACGGGGTGGTGCGCATTATATGGGTTTGTGTTACATTACATTCACTAGTAGGAGTGAGAAAAACATCACGGGTGGTGCGCATTGTATGGGTGTGTGTTACATTACATTCACTAGTAGGAGTGAGAAAAACATCACGGGGTGGTGCGCATTGTATGGGTGTGTGTTACATTACATTCACTAGTAGGAGTGAGAAAAACATCACGGCGTGCTGCGCATTGTATGGGTGTGTGTTACATTACATTCACTAGTAGGAGTGAGAAAAACATCACGGGGTGGTGCGCATTGTATGGGTGTGTGTTACATTGCATTCACTAGTAGGAGTGAGAAAAACATCACGGGGTGGTGTGAATCGGAGGGTCTGAATTAGGATAGGCAGTGAGTGGCAATGTAGGATGGAGAAAAGCACTGCGGGGTGGTCAGCAAGGGGAGGTCAGGGAACATGGAGTGGCAATGTAGGATACGTTTCTGAAAAACATCGCGGGGTGGTGCGCATTTTATGGGTGGTGTTACATTAGATTCACTAGTAGGAGTGAGAAAAACATCACGGGGTGGTGGGCAATGTATGGGTGTGTGTTACATTACATTCACTAATAGGAGTGAGAAAAACATCACGGGGTGGTTTGCATTGTATGGGTGTGTGTTACATTACATTCACTAGTAGGAGTGAGAAAAACATCACGGGGTGGTGCGCATTGTATGGGTGTGTGTTACATTACATTCTCTAGTAGCAGTGAGAAAAACATCACGGGGTGGTGCGCATTGTTTGGGTGTGTGTTACATTACATTCATTAGTAGGAGTGAGAAAAACATCACGGGGTGGTGCGCATTGTATGGGTGTGTGTTACATTACATTCACTAATAGGAGTGAGAAAAACATCACGGGGTGGTGCGCATTGTATGGGTGTGTGTTACATTACATTCACTAGTAGGAGTGAGAAAAACATCATGGGGTGGTGCGCATTGTATGGGTGTGTGTTACATTAGATTTACTAGTAGGAGTGAAAAAAACATCACGGGGTGTTGCGCAATGTATGGGTGTGTGTTACATTAGATTCACTATTAGGAGTGAGAAAAACATCACGGGGTGGAGCGTATGGTATGGGTGTGTGTTACATTACATTCACTAGTAGGAGTGAGAAAAACATCACGGGATGGTGCGCATTGTATGGGTGTGTGTTACATTACATTCACTAGCAGCAGTGAGAAAAACATCACGGGGTGGTGCGCATTGTATGGGTGTGTGTTACATTACATTACTAGCAGGAGTGAGAAAAACATCACGGGTTGGTGCGCATTGTTTGGGTGTGTGTTACATTACATTCACTGGTAGGAGTGAGAAAAACATCACGCGGTAGTGCGCATTGTATGGGTGTGTGTTACATTACATTCACTAATAGCACTGAGAAAAACATCACGGGGTGGTGCGCAATGTATGGGTGTGTGTTACATTACATTCACTAGTAGGAGTGAGAAAAACATCACGGGGTGGTGCGCATTTTATGGGTGTGTGTTACATTAGATTCACTAGTAGGAGTGAGAAAAACATCACGGGGTGGTGCGCATTGTATGGGTGTGTGTTACATTACATTCACTAATAGGTGTGAGAAAAACATCACGGGGTGGTTCGCATTGTATGGGTGAGTGTTACATTACTTTCACTAGTAGGAGTGAGAAAAACATCACGGGGTGGTGTGCATTTTATGGGTGTGTGTTACATTACATTCACTAGTAGGAGTGAGAAAAACATCACGGGGTGGTGCGCATTGTATGGGTGTGTGTTACATTACATTCACTAGTAGGAGTGAGAAAAACATCACGGGGTGGTGCGCATTGTATGGGTGTGTGTTACATTACATTCACTAGTAGGAGTGAGAAAAACATCACGGGGTGGTGCGCATTGTATGGGTGTGTGTTACATTACATTCACTAGTAGCAGTGAGAAAAACATCACGGGGTGGTGCGCATTGTATGGGTGTGTGTTACATTACATTCACTAGTAGGTGTGAGAAAATAATCACGGGGTGGTGCGCATTGTATGCGTGTGTGTTACATTAGATTCACTAGTAGGAGTGAGAAAAACATCACGGCGTGGTGCGCATTGTATGGGTGTGTGTTACATTACATTCACTAGTAGGAGTGAGAAAAACATCACGGGGTGCTGCGCATTGTATGGGGGTGTGTTACATTACATTCACTAATAGGAGTGAGAAAAACATCACGGGGTGGTGCGCATTGTATCGGTGTGTGTTACATTACATTCACTAGTAGGTGTCAGAAAATAATCACGGGGTGGTGCGCATTGTATGCGTGTGTGTTACATTAGATTCACTAGTAGGAGTGAGAAAAACATCACGGCGTGGTGCGCATTGTATGGGTGTGTGTTACATTACATTCACTAGTAGGAGTGAGAAAAACATCACGGGGTGGTGCGCATTGTATGGGTGTGTGTTACATTGCATTCACTAGTAGGAATGAGAAAAACATCACGGGGTGGTGCGCATTGTATCGGTGTGTGTTACATTACATTCACTAGTAGGTGTGAGAAAATAATCACGGGGTGGTGCGCATTGTATGCGTGTGTTTTACATTAGATTCACTAGTAGGAGTGAGAAAAACATCACGGCGTGGTGCGCATTGTATGGGTGTGTGTTACATTACATTCACTAGTAGGAGTGAGAAAAACATCACGGGGTGGTGCGCATTGTATGGGTGTGTGTTACATTGCATTCACTAGTAGGAGTGAGAAAAACATCACGGGGTGGTGCGCATTGTATGGGTGTGTGTTACATTACATTCACTAGTAGGAGTGAGAAAAACATCACGGCGTGCTGCGCATTGTATGGGCGTGTGTTACATTACATTCACTAGTAGGAGTGAGAAAAACATCACGGGGTGGTGCGCATTGTATGGGTGTGTGTTACATTAGATTTACTAGTAGGAGTGAAAAAAACATCACGGGGTGGTGCGCAATGTATGGGTGTGTGTTACATTAGATTCACAAGTAGGAGTGAGAAAAACATCACGGGGTGGTGCGTATGGTATGGATGTGTGTTACATTACATTCACTAGTAGGAGTGAGAAAAACATCACGGGGTGGTGCGCATTGTATGGGTGTGTGTTACATTACATTCACTAGCAGCAGTGAGAAAAACATCACGGGGTGGTGCGCATTGTATGGGTGTGTGTTACATTACATTACTAGCAGGAGTGAGAAAAACATCACGGGTTGGTGCGCATTGTATGGGTGTGTGTTACATTACATTCACTGGTAGGAGTGAGAAAAACATCACGCGGTGGTGCGCATTGTATGGGTGTGTGTTACATTACATTCACTAGTAGCACTGAGAAAAACATCACGGGGTGGTGCGCATTGTATGGGTGTGTGTTACATTAGATTCACTAGTAGGAGTGAGAAAAACATCACGGGGTGGTGCGCATTGTATGGGTGTGTGTTACATGACATTCACTAATAGGAGTGAGAAAAACATCACGGGGTGGTTCGCATTGTATGGGTGTGTGTTACATTACGTTCACTAGTAGGAGTGAGAAAAACATCACGGGGTGGTGCGCATTGTATGGGTGTGTGTTACATTACATTCATTAATAGGAGTGAGAAAAACATCACGGGGTGATGTGCATTGTATGGGTGTGTGTTACATTACATTCACTAGTAGGAGTGAGAAAAATATGATGGGGTGGTGCGCATTATATGGGTGTGTGTTACATTACATTCACTACTAGGAGTGAGAAAAACATCACGGGGTGGTGCACAATGTATGGGTGTGTGTAACATTACATTCACTAGTAGGAGTGAGAAAAACATCACGGGATGGTGCGCATTGTAGGGGTGTGTGTTACATTAGATTTACTAGTAGGAGTGAGAAAAACATCACGGGGTGGTTCGCATTGTATGGGTGTGTGTTTCATTACGTTCACTAGTAGGAGTGAGAAAAACATCACGGGGTGGTGCGCATTGTATGGGTGTGTGTTACATTACATTCACTAATAGGAGTGAGAAAAACATCACAGGGTGGTGCGCATTGTATGGGTGTGTGTTACTTTACATTCACTAGTAGGCGTGAGAAAAACATCACGGGGTGGTGCGCATTGTATGGGTGTGTGTTACATTACATTCACTAATAGGAGTGAGAAAAACATCACGGGGTGGTGTGCATTGTATGGGTGTGTGTTACATTACATTCACTAGTAGGAGTGAGAAAAATATGACGGGGTGGTGCGCATTGTATGGGTGTGTGTTACATTACATTCACTACTAGGAGTGAGAAAAACATCACGGGGTGGTTCGCATTGTATGGGTGTGTGTTACATTACATTCACTAGTAGGAGTGAGAAAAACATCACGGGGTGGTGCACATTGTATGGGTGTGTGTTACATTAGATTCACTAGTAGGAGTGAGAAAAACATCACGGGGAGGTGTGAATCGGAGGGTCTGAATTAGGATAGGCAGTGAGTGGCAATGTAGGATGGAGAAAAGCACCACGGGGTGGTCAGCATGGGGAGGTCAGGGAACATGCAGTGGCAATGTAGGATAGGTTTCTGAAAAACATCACGGGGTGGTGCGCATTGTATGGGTGTGTGTTACATTACATTCACTAGTAGGAGTGAGAAAAACATCACGGGGTGGTGCGCATTGTATGGGTGTGTGTTACATTACATTCACTAGTAGCAGTGAGAAAAACATCACGGGGTGGTGCGCATTGTATGGGTGTGTGTTACATTACATTCACTAGTAGCAGTGAGAAAAACATCACGGGGTGGTGCGCAGTGTATGGGTTTGTGTTACATTACATTCACTAGTAGGAGTGAGAAAAACATCACGGGGTGGTGCGCATTGTATGGGTGTGTGTTACATTACATTCACTAGTAGGAGTGAGAAAAACATCACGGGGTGGGGCGCATTGTATGGGTGTGTGTTACATTACATTCACTAGTAGGAGTGAGAAAAACATCACGGGGTGGTGCACATTGTATGGGTGTGTGTTACATTACATTCACTAATATGAGTGAGAAAAACATCACGGGGTGGTGCGCATTGTATGGGTGTGTGTTACATTACATTCGCTAGTAGGAGTGAGAAAAACATCACGGGGTGGTGCGCATTATATGGTTGTGTGTTACATTACATTCACTAGTAGGAGTGAGAAAATCATCACGGGGTGGTGCGCATTGTATGGGTGTGTGTTACATTACATTCACTAGTAGGAGTGAGAAAAACATCCCGGGGTGGTGTGAATCGGAGGGTCTGAATTAGGATAGGCAGTGAGTGGCAATATAGGATGGAGAAAAGCACCGCGGGGTGGTCAGCATGGGGAGATCAGGGAAGATGCAGTGGCAATGTGGATAGGTTTCTGAAAAGCATCGCGGTTTGGTGCGCATTTTATGGGTGTGTGTTACATTAGATTCACTAATAGGAGTGAGAAAAACATCACGGGGTGGTGCGCATTGTATGGGTGTGTGTTACATTACATTCACAAATAGGAGTGAGAAAAACATCACGGGGTGGTGCGCATTGTATGGGTGTGTGTTACATTACATTCACTAGTAGGAGTGAGAAAAACATCACGGGGTGGTGCGCATTGTATGGGTGTGTGTTACATTACATTCACTAATAGGAGTGAGAAAAACCTCACGGGGTGATGTGCATTGTATGGGTGTGTGTTACATTACATTCACTAGTAGGAGTGAGAAAAATATGACGGGGTGGTGCGCATTGTATGGGTGTGTGTTACATTACATTCACTACTAGGAGTGAGAAAAACATCACGGGGTGGTGCACATTGTATGGGTGTGTGTTACATTACATTCACTAGTAGGAGTGAGAAAAACATCACGGGATGGTGCGCATTGTAGGGGTGTGTGTTACATTAGATTTACTAGTAGGAGTGAAAAAAACATCACGGGGTGGTGCGCAATGTATGGGTGTGTGTTACATTAGATTCACTAGTAGGAGTGATAAATACATCACGGGGTGGTGCGCATGGTATGGGTGTGTGTTACATTACATTCACTAGTAGGAGTGAGAAAAACATCACGGGGTGGTGCGCATTGTATGGGTGTGTGTTACATTACATTCACTAGTAGGAGTGAGAAAAACATCACGGGGTGGTGCGCATTGTATGGGTGTGTGTTACATTACATTCAGTAATAGGAATGAGAAAAACATCACGGGGTGGTTCGCATTGTATGGGTGTGTGTTACATTACATTCACTAGTAGGAGTGAGAAAAACATCACGGGGTGGTGCGCATTGTATGGGTGTGTGTTACATTACATTCACTAATAGGAGTGAGAAAAACATTACGGGTGGTGTGAATCGGAGGGTCTGAATTAGGATAGGCAGTGAGTGGCAATGTAGGATGGAAAAAAGCGCCGCGGGGTGGTCAGCATGGGGAGGTCAGGGAACATGCAGTGGCAATGTAGGATAGGTTTTTGAAAAACATAGCGGGGTGGTGCGCATTTTATGGGTGTGTGTTACATTACATTCGCTAATAGGAGTGAGAAAAACATCACGGGGTGGTGGGCATTGTATGTGTGTGTGTTACATTACATTCACTAATAGGAGTGAGAAAAACATCACGGGGTGGTGCGCATTGAATGGGTGTGTGTTACATTACATTCACTAGTAGCAGTGAGAAAAACATCACGGGGTGGTGCGCATTGTTTGGGTGTGTGTTACATTACATTCACTAGTAGGAGTGAGAAAAACATCACGGGGTGATGCGCATTGTATGGGTGTGTGTTACATTACATTCACTAGTAGGAGTGAGAAAAACATCACGGGGTGGTGCACATTGTATGGGTGTGTGTTACATTACATTCACTAGTAGGAGTGAGAAAAACATCACGGGGTGGTGCGCATTGTATGGGTGTGTGTTACATTAGATTCACTAGTAGGAGTGAGAAAAACATCCCGGGGTGGTGCGCATTGTATGGGTGTGTGTTACATTACATTCACTAGTAGGAGTGAGAAAAACATCACGGGGTGGTGCGCATTGTATGGGTGTGTGTTACATTAGATTTACTAGTAGGAGTGAGAAAAACATCACGGGGTGGTGCGCATTGTATGGGTGTGTGTTACATTAGATTTACTAGTAGGAGTGAAAAAAACATCACGGGGTGGTGCGCAATGTATGGGTGTGTGTTACTTTAGATTCACTAGTAGGAGTGAGAAAAACATCACGGGGTGGTGCGCATTGTATGTGTGTGTGTTACATTACATTCACTAATAGGAGTGAGAAAAACATCGCGGGGTGGTGCGCATTTTATGGGTGGTGTTACAATAGATTCACTAGTAGGAGTGAGAAAAACATCACGGGGTGGTGGGCATTGTATGGGTGTGTGTTACATTACATTCACTAATAGGAGTGAGAAAAACATCACGGGGTGGTTTCGCATTGTATGGGTGTGTGTTACATTACATTCACTAGTAGGACTGAGAAAAACATCACGGGGTGGTGCGCATTGTATGGGTGTGTGTTACATTACATTCTCTAGTAACAGTGAGAAAAACATCACGGGGTGGTGCGCATTGTTTGGGTGTGTGTTACATTACATTCATTAGTAGGAGTGAGAAAAACATCACGGGGTGGTGCGCATTGTATGGGTGTGTGTTACATTACATTCACTAGTAGGAGTGAGAAAAACATCACGGGGTGGTGCGCATTGTATGGGTTTGTGTTACATTACATTCACTAGTAGGAGTGAGAAAAACATCACGGGGTTGTGCGCATTGTATGGGTGTGTGTTACATTACATTCACTAATAGGAGTGAGAAAAACATCACGGGGTGATGTGCATTGTATGGGTGTGTGTTACATTACATTCACTAGCAGGAGTGAGAAAAATATGACGGGGTGGTGCGCATTATATGGGTGTGTGTTACATTACATTCACTACTAGGAGTGAGAAAAACCTCACGGGGTGGTGCACATTGTATGGGTGTGTGTTACATTACATTCACTAGTAGGAGTGAGAAAAACATCACGGGATGGTGCGCATTGTAGGGGTGTGTGTTACATTAGATTTACTAGTAGGAGTGAAAAAAACATCACGGGGTGGTGCGCAATGTATGGGTGTGTGTACATTAGATTCACTAGTAGGAGTGATAAAAACATCACGGGGTGGTACGCATGGTATGGGTGTGTGTTACATTACATTCACTAGTAGGAGTGAGAAAAACATCACGGTGTGGTTCGCATTGTATGGGTGTGTGTTACATTACATTCACTAGTAGGAGTGAGAAAAACATCACGGGGTGGTGCGCATTGTATGGGTGTGTGTTACATTACATTCACTAATAGGAGTGAGAAAAACATCACGGGGTGGTTCGCATTGTATGGGTGTGTGTTACATTACATTCACTAGTAGGAGTGAGAAAAACATCACGGGGTGGTGCGCATTGTATGGATGTGTGTTACATTACATCCACTAATAGGAGTGAGAAAAACATCATGGGGTGGTGCGCATTATATGGGTTTGTGTTACATTACATTCACTAGTAGGAGTGAGAAAAACATCACGGGTGGTGCGCATTGTATGGGTGTGTGTTACATTACATTCACTAGTAGGAGTGAGAAAAACATCACGGGGTGGTGCGCATTGTATGGGTGTGTGTTACATTACATTCACTAGTAGGAGTGAGAAAAACATCACGGCGTGCTGCGCATTGTATGGGTGTGTGTTACATTACATTCACTAGTAGGAGTGAGAAAAACATCACGGGGTGGTGGGCATTGTATGGGTGTGTGTTACATTGCATTCACTAGTAGGAGTGAGAAAAACATCACGGGGTGGTGTGAATCGGAGGGTCTGAATTAGGATAGGCAGTGAGTGGCAATGTAGGATGGAGAAAAGCACTGCGGGGTGGTCAGCAAGGGGAGGTCAGGGAACATGGAGTGGCAATGTAGGATACGTTTCTGAAAAACATCGCGGGGTGGTGCGCATTTTATGGGTGGTGTTACATTAGATTCACTAGTAGGAGTGAGAAAAACATCACGGGGTGGTGGGCATTGTATGGGTGTGTGTTACATTACATTCACTAATAGGAGTGAGAAAAACATCACGGGGTGGTTTGCATTGTATGGGTGTGTGTTACATTACATTCACTAGTAGGAGTGAGAAAAACATCACGGGGTGGTGCGCATTGTATGGGTGTGTGTTACATTACATTCTCTAGTAGCAGTGAGAAAAACATCACGGGGTGGTGCACATTGTTTGGGTGTGTGTTACATTACATTCATTAGTAGGAGTGAGAAAAACATCACGGGGTGGTGCGCATTGTATGGGGGTGTGTTACATTACATTCACTAATAGGAGTGAGAAAAACATCACGGGGTGGTGCGCATTGTATGGGTGTGTGTTACATTACATTCACTAGTAGGAGTGAGAAAAACATCATGGGGTGGTGCGCATTGTATGGGTGTGTGTTACATTAGATTTACTAGTAGGAGTGAAAAAAACATCACGGGGTGTTGCGCAATGTATGGGTGTGTGTTACATTAGATTCACTATTAGGAGTGAGAAAAACATCACGGGGTGGTGCGTATGGTATGGGTGTGTGTTACATTACATTCACTAGTAGGAGTGAGAAAAACATCACGGGATGGTGCGCATTGTATGGGTGTGTGTTACATTACATTCACTAGCAGCAGTGAGAAAAACATCACGGGGTGGTGCGCATTGTATGGGTGTGTGTTACATTACATTACTAGCAGGAGTGAGAAAAACATCACGGGTTGGTGCGCATTGTTTGGGTGTGTGTTACATTACATTCACTGGTAGGAGTGAGAAAAACATCACGCGGTAGTGCGCATTGTATGGGTGTGTGTTACATTACATTCACTAATAGCACTGAGAAAAACATCACGGGGTGGTGCGCAATGTATGGGTGTGTGTTACATTACATTCACTAGTAGGAGTGAGAAAAACATCACGGGGTGGTGCGCATTTTATGGGTGTGTGTTACATTAGATTCACTAGTAGGAGTGAGAAAAACATCACGGGGTGGTGCGCATTGTATGGGTGTGTGTTACATTACATTCACTAATAGGTGTGAGAAAAACATCACGGGGTGGTTCGCATTGTATGGGTGAGTGTTACATTACTTTCACTAGTAGGAGTGAGAAAAACATCACGGGGTGGTGTGCATTTTATGGGTGTGTGTTACATTACATTCACTAGTAGGAGTGAGAAAAACATCACGGGGTGGTGCGCATTGTATGGGTGTGTGTTACATTACATTCACTAGTAGGAGTGAGAAAAACATCACGGGGTGGTGCGCATTGTATGGGTGTGTGTTACATTACATTCACTAGTAGGAGTGAGAAAAACATCACGGGGTGGTGCGCATTGTATGGGTGTGTGTTACATTACATTCACTAGTAGCAGTGAGAAAAACATCACGGGGTGGTGCGCATTGTATGGGTGTGTGTTACATTACATTCACTAGTAGGTGTGAGAAAATAATCACGGGGTGGTGCGCATTGTATGCGTGTGTGTTACATTAGATTCACTAGTAGGAGTGAGAAAAACATCACGGCGTGGTGCGCATTGTATGGGTGTGTGTTACATTACATTCACTAGTAGGAGTGAGAAAAACATCACGGGGTGCTGCGCATTGTATGGGGGTGTGTTACATTACATTCACTAATAGGAGTGAGAAAAACATCACGGGGTGGTGCGCATTGTATCGGTGTGTGTTACATTACATTCACTAGTAGGTGTCAGAAAATAATCACGGGGTGGTGCGCATTGTATGCGTGTGTGTTACATTAGATTCACTAGTAGGAGTGAGAAAAACATCACGGCGTGGTGCGCATTGTATGGGTGTGTGTTACATTACATTCACTAGTAGGAGTGAGAAAAACATCACGGGGTGGTGCGCATTGTATGGGTGTGTGTTACATTGCATTCACTAGTAGGAATGAGAAAAACATCACGGGGTGGTGCGCATTGTATCGGTGTGTGTTACATTACATTCACTAGTAGGTGTGAGAAAATAATCACGGGGTGGTGCGCAATGTATGCGTGTGTGTTACATTAGATTCACTAGTAGGAGTGAGAAAAACATCACGGCGTGGTGCGCATTGTATGGGTGTGTGTTACATTACATTCACTAGTAGGAGTGAGAAAAACATCACGGGGTGGTGCGCATTGTATGGGTGTGTGTTACATTGCATTCACTAGTAGGAGTGAGAAAAACATCACGGGGTGGTGCGCATTGTATGGGTGTGTGTTACATTACATTCACTAGTAGGAGTGAGAAAAACATCACGGCGTGCTGCGCATTGTATGGGCGTGTGTTACATTACATTCACTAGTAGGAGTGAGAAAAACATCACGGGGTGGTGCGCATTGTATGGGTGTGTGTTACATTAGATTTACTAGTAGGAGTGAAAAAAACATCACGGGGTGGTGCGCAATGTATGGGTGTGTGTTACATTAGATTCACAAGTAGGAGTGAGAAAAACATCACGGGGTGGTGCGTATGGTATGGATGTGTGTTACATTACATTCACTAGTAGGAGTGAGAAAAACATCACGGGGTGGTGCGCATTGTATGGGTGTGTGTTACATTACATTCACTAGCAGCAGTGAGAAAAACATCACGGGGTGGTGCGCATTGTATGGGTGTGTGTTACATTACATTACTAGCAGGAGTGAGAAAAACATCACGGGTTGGTGCGCATTGTATGGGTGTGTGTTACATTACATTCACTGGTAGGAGTGAGAAAAACATCACGCGGTGGTGCGCATTGTATGGGTGTGTGTTACATTACATTCACTAGTAGCACTGAGAAAAACATCACGGGGTGGTGCGCATTGTATGGGTGTGTGTTACATTAGATTCACTAGTAGGAGTGAGAAAAACATCACGGGGTGGTGCGCATTGTATGGGTGTGTGTTACATGACATTCACTAATAGGAGTGAGAAAAACATCACGGGGTGGTTCGCATTGTATGGGTGTGTGTTACATTACGTTCACTAGTAGGAGTGAGAAAAACATCACGGGGTGGTGCGCATTGTATGGGTGTGTGTTACATTACATTCATTAATAGGAGTGAGAAAAACATCACGGGGTGATGTGCATTGTATGGGTGTGTGTTACATTACATTCACTAGTAGGAGTGAGAAAAATATGATGGGGTGGTGCGCATTATATGGGTGTGTGTTACATTACATTCACTACTAGGAGTGAGAAAAACATCACGGGGTGGTGCACAATGTATGGGTGTGTGTTACATTACATTCACTAGTAGGAGTGAGAAAAACATCACGGGATGGTGCGCATTGTAGGGGTGTGTGTTACATTAGATTTACTAGTAGGAGTGAGAAAAACATCACGGGGTGGTTCGCATTGTATGGGTGTGTGTTACATTACGTTCACTAGTAGGAGTGAGAAAAACATCACGGGGTGGTGCGCATTGTATGGGTGTGTGTTACATTACATTCACTAATAGGAGTGAGAAAAACATCACAGGGTGGTGCGCATTGTATGGGTGTGTGTTACTTTACATTCACTAGTAGGCGTGAGAAAAACATCACGGGGTGGTGCGCATTGTATGGGTGTGTGTTACATTACATTCACTAATAGGAGTGAGAAAAACATCACGGGGTGGTGTGCATTGTATGGGTGTGTGTTACATTACATTCACTAGTAGGAGTGAGAAAAACATGACGGGGTGGTGCGCATTGTATGGGTGTGTGTTACATTACATTCACTACTAGGAGTGAGAAAAACATCACGGGGTGGTTCGCATTGTATGGGTGTGTGTTACATTACATTCACTAGTAGGAGTGAGAAAAACATCACGGGGTGGTGCGCATTGTATGGGTGTGTGTTACATTAGATTCACTAGTAGGAGTGAGAAAAACATCACGGGGAGGTGTGAATCGGAGGGTCTGAATTAGGATAGGCAGTGAGTGGCAATGTAGGATGGAGAAAAGCACCACGGGGTGGTCAGCATGGGGAGGTCAGGGAACATGCAGTGGCAATGTAGGATAGGTTTCTGAAAAACATCACGGGGTGGTGCGCATTGTATGGGTGTGTGTTACATTACATTCACTAGTAGGAGTGAGAAAAACATCACGGGGTGGTGCGCATTGTATGGGTGTGTGTTACATTACATTCACTAGTAGAAGTGAGAAAAACATCACGGGGTGGTGCGCATTGTATGGGTGTGTGTTACATTACATTCACTAGTAGCAGTGAGAAAAACATCACGGGGTGGTGCGCAGTGTATGGGTTTGTGTTACATTACATTCACTAGTAGGAGTGAGAAAAACATCACGGGGTGGTGCGCATTGTATGGGTGTGTGTTACATTACATTCACTAGTAGGAGTGAGAAAAACATCACGGGGTGGGGCGCATTGTATGGGTGTGTGTTACATTACATTCACTAGTAGGAGTGAGAAAAACATCACGGGGTGGTGCACATTGTATGGGTGTGTGTTACATTACATTCACTAATATGAGTGAGAAAAACATCACGGGGTGGTGCGCATTGTATGGGTGTGTGTTACATTACATTCGCTAGTAGGAGTGAGAAAAACATCACGGGGTGGTGCGCATTATATGGTTGTGTGTTACATTACATTCACTAGTAGGAGTGAGAAAATCATCACGGGGTGGTGCGCATTGTATGGGTGTGTGTTACATTAGATTCACTTGTAGGAGTGAGAAAAACATCACAGGGTGGTGCGCATTGTATGGGTGTGTGTTACATTACATTCACTAGTAGGTGTGAGAAAATAATCACGGGGTGGTGCGCATTGTATGCGTGTGTGTTACATTAGATTCACTAGTAGGAGTGAGAAAAACATCACGGCGTGGTCCGCATTGTATGGGTGTGTGTTACATTACATTCACTAGTAGGAGTGAGAAAAACATCACGGGGTGCTGCGCATTGTATGGCGGTGTGTTACATTACATTCACTAATAGGAGTGAGAAAAACATCACGGGGTGGTGCGCATTGTATCGGTGTGTGTTACATTACATTCACTAGTAGGTGTCAGAAAATAATCACGGGGTGGTGCGCATTGTATGCGTGTGTGTTACATTAGATTCACTAATAGGAGTGAGAAAAACATCACGGCGTGGTGCGCATTGTATGGGTGTGTGTTACATTACATTCACTAGTAGGAGTGAGAAAAACATCACGGGGTGGTGCGCATTGTATGGGTGTGTGTTACATTGCATTCACTAGTAGGAGTGAGAAAAACATCACGGGGTGGTGCGCATTGTATCGGTGTGTGTTACATTACATTCACTAGTAGGTGTGAGAAAATAATCACGGGGTGGTGCGCATTGTATGCGTGTGTGTTACATTAGATTCACTAGTAGGAGTGAGAAAAACATCACGGCGTGGTGCGCATTGTATGGGTGTGTGTTACATTACATTCACTAGTAGGAGTGAGAAAAACATCACGGGGTGGTGCGCATTGTATGGGTGTGTGTTACATTGCATTCACTAGTAGGAGTGAGAAAAACATCACGGGGCGGTGCGCATTGTATGGGTGTGTGTTACATTACATTCACTAGTAGGAGTGAGAAAAACATCACGGCGTGCTGCGCATTGTATGGGCGTGTGTTACATTACATTCACTAGTAGGAGTGAGAAAAACATCACGGGGTGGTGCACATTGTATGGGTGTGTGTTACATTGCATTCACTAGTAGGAGTGAGAAAAACATCACGGGGTGGTGTGAATCGGAGGGTCTGAATTAGGATAGGCAGTGAGTGGCAATGTAGGATGGAGAAAAGCACTGCGGGGTGGTCAGCATGGGGAGGTCAGGGAACATGCAGTGGCAATGTAGGATAGATTTCTGAAAAACATTGCGGGGTGGTGCGCATTTTATGGGTGGTGTTACATTAGATTCACTAGTAGGAGTGAGAAAAACATCACGGGGTGGTGGGCATTGTATGGGTGTGTGTTACATTACATTCACTAGCAGCAGTGAGAAAAACATCACGGGGTGGTGCGCATTGTATGGGTGTGTGTTACATTACATTACTAGCAGGAGTGAGAAAAACATCACGGGTTGGTGCGCATTGTTTGGGTGTGTGTTACATTACATTCACTAGTAGGAGTGAGAAAAACATCACGGGGTGGTGCGCATTGTATGGTTGTGTGTTACATTACATTCACTAGTAGGAGTGAGAAAAACATCACGGGGTGGTGCGCATTGTATGGGTGTGTGTTACATTAGATTTACTAGTAGGAGTGAAAAAAACATCACGGGGTGGTGCGCAATGTATGGGTGTGTGTTACATTAGATTCACAAGTAGGAGTGAGAAAAACATCACGGGGTGGTGCGTATGGTATGGATGTGTGTTACATTACATTCACTAGTAGGAGTGAGAAAAACATCACGGGGTGGTGCGCATTGTATGGGTGTGTGTTACATTACATTCACTAGCAGCAGTGAGAAAAACATCACGGGGTGGTGCGCATTGTATAGGTGTGTGTTACATTACATTACTAGCAGGAGTGAGAAAAACATCACGGGTTGGTGCGCATTGTATGGGTGTGTGTTACATTACATTCACTGGTAGGAGTGAGAAAAACATCACGCGGTGGTGCGCATTGTATGGGTGTGTGTTACATTACATTCACTAGTAGCACTGAGAAAAACATCACGGGGTGGTGCGCATTGTATGGGTGTGTGTTACATTAGATTCACTAGTAGGAGTGAGAAAAACATCACGGGGTGGTGCGCATTGTATGGGTGTGTGTTACATTACATTCACTAATAGGAGTGAGAAAAACATCACGGGGTGGTTCGCATTGTATGGGTGTGTGTTACATTACGTTCACTAGTAGGAGTGAGAAAAACATCACGGGGTGGTGCGCATTGTATGGGTGTGTGTTACATTACATTCATTAATAGGAGTGAGAAAAACATCACGGGGTGATGTGCATTGTATGGGTGTGTGTTACATTACATTCACTAGTAGGAGTGAGAAAAATATGATGGGGTGGTGCGCATTATATGGGTGTGTGTTACATTACATTCACTACTAGGAGTGAGAAAAACATCACGGGGTGGTGCACAATGTATGGGTGTGTGTTACATTACATTCACTAGTAGGAGTGAGAAAAACATCACGGGATGGTGCGCATTGTAGGGGTGTGTGTTACATTAGATTTACTAGTAGGAGTGAGAAAAACATCACGGGGTGGTTCGCATTGTATGGGTGTGTGTTACATTACGTTCACTAGTAGGAGTGAGAAAAACATCACGGGGTGGTGCGCATTGTATGGGTGTGTGTTACATTACATTCACTAATAGGAGTGAGAAAAACATCACGGGGTGGTGCGCATTGTATCGGTGTGTGTTACTTTACATTCACTAGTAGGCGTGAGAAAAACATCACGGGGTGGTGCGCATTGTATGGGTGTGTGTTACATTACATTCACTAATAGGAGTGAGAAAAACATCACGGGGTGGTGTGCATTGTATGGGTGTGTGTTACATTACATTCACTAGTAGGAGTGAGAAAAATATGACGGGGTGGTGCGCATTGTATGGGTGTGTGTTACATTACATTCACTACTAGGAGTGAGAAAAACATCACGGGGTGGTTCGCATTGTATGGGTGTGTGTTACATTACATTCACTAGTAGGAGTGAGAAAAACATCACGGGGTGGTGCGCATTGTATGGGTGTGTGTTACATTAGATTCACTAGTAGGAGTGAGAAAAACATCACGGGGTGGTGTGAATCGGAGGGTCTGAATTAGGATAGGCAGTGAGTGGCAATGTAGGATGGAGAAAAGCACCACGGGGTGGTCAGCATGGGGAGGTCAGGGAACATGCAGTGGCAATGTAGGATAGGTTTCTGAAAAACATCACGGGGTGGTGCGCATTGTATGGGTGTGTGTTACATTACATTCACTAGTAGGAGTGAGAAAAACATCACGGGGTGTTGCGCAATGTATGGGTGTGTGTTACATTAGATTCACTAGTAGGAGTGAGAAAAACATCACAGGGTGGTGCGCATTGTATGGGTGTGTGTTACATTACATTCACTAGTAGGAGTGAGAAAAACATCACGGGGTGGTGCGCATTGTATGGGTGTGTGTTACATTACATTCACTAGTAGCAGTGAGAAAAACATCACGGGGTGGTGCGCATTGTATGGGTGTGTGTTACATTACATTCACTAGTAGCAGTGAGAAAAACATCACGGGGTGGTGCGCAGTGTATGGGTTTGTGTTACATTACATTCACTAGTAGGAGTGAGAAAAACATCACGGGGTGGTGCGCATTGTATGGGTGTGTGTTACATTACATTCACTAGTAGGAGTGAGAAAAACATCACGGGGTGGTGCGCATTGTATGGGTGTGTGTTACATTACATGCACTAGTAGGAGTGAGAAAAATATCACGGGGTGGTGCACATTGTATGGGTGTGTGTTACATTACATTCACTAATATGAGTGAGAAAAACATCACGGGGTGGTGCGCACTGTATGGGTGTGTGTTACATTACATTCGCTAGTAGGAGTGAGAAAAACATCACGGGGTGGTGCGCATTATATGGTTGTGTGTTACATTACATTCACTAGTAGGAGTGAGAAAATCATCACGGGGTGGTGCGCATTGTATGGGTGTGTGTTACATTAGATTCACTTGTAGGAGTGAGAAAAACATCACAGGGTGGTGCGCATTGTACGGGTGTGTGTTACATTACATTCACTAGTAGGAGTGAGAAAAACATCACGGGGTGGTGCGCATTGTATGTGTGTGTGTTTCATTACATTCACTAGTAGGAGTGAGAAAAACATCACGTGGTGGTGCGCATTGTATGAGTGTGTGTTACATTACATTCACTAGTAGGAGTGAGAAAAACATCACAGGGTGGTGTGAATCGGAGGGTCTGAATTAGGATAGGCAGTGAGTGGCAATGTAGGATGGAGAAAAGCACCACGGGGTGGTCAGCATGGGGAGGTCAGGGAACATGCAGTGGCAATGTAGGATAGGTTTCTGAAAAACATCGCGGGGTGGTGCGCATTTTAAGGCTGTGTGTTACATTAGATCCACTAGTAGGAGTGAGAAAAACATCACGGGGTGGTGCGCATTGTATGGGTGTGCGTTACATTACATTCACTAATAGGAGTGAGAAAAACATCACGGGGTGGTTCGCATTGTATGGGTGTGTGTTACATTACATTCACTAGTAGGAGTTAGAAAAACATCACGGGGTGGTGCGCATTGTATGGGTGTGTGTTACATTACATTCACTACTAGGAGTGAGAAAAACATCACGGGGTGGTGCGCATTGTATGGGTGTTTGTTACATTACATTCAGTAGTAGGAGTGAGAAAAACATCACAGGGTGGTGCGCATTGTATGGGTGTGTGTTACATTAGATTCACTAGTAGGAGTGAGAAAAACATGACGGGGTGGTGCGCAATGTATGGGTGTGTGTTACATTAGATTCACTAGTAGGAGTGAGAAAAACATCACGGGGTGGTGCGCATTGTATGGGTGTGTGTTACATTAGATTCACTAGTAGGAGTGAGAAAAATATCACGGGGTGGTGCGCATTATATGGGTGTGTGTTACATTACATTCACTAGTAGGAGTGAGAAAAACATGACGGGGTGGTGTGCAATATATGGGTGTGTGTTACATTAGATTCACTAGTAGGAGTGAGAAAAACATCACGGGGTGGTGCGCATGGTATGGGTGTGTGTTACATTACATTCACTAGTAGGAGTGAGAAAAACATCACCGGGTGGTGCGCATTATATGGGTGTGTGTTACATTACATTCACTAGTAGGAGTGAGAAAAACATCACGGGGTGGTGCGCATTGTATGGGTGTGTGTTACATTACATTCACTAGTAGGAGTGAGAAAAACATCACGGGGTGGTGCGCATGGTATGGGTGTGTGTTACATTACATTCACTAGTAGGAGTGAGAAAAACATCACCGGGTGGTGCGCATTATATGGGTGTGTGTTACATTACATTCACTAGTAGCAGTGAGAAAAACATCACGGGGTGGTGCGCATTGTATGGGTGTGTGTTACATTACGTTCACTAGTAGGAGTGAGAAAAACATCACGGGGTGGTGCGCATTGTATGGGTGTGTGTTACATTACATTCACTAGTAGGAGTGAGAAAAACATCATGGGGTGGTGCGCATTGTATGGGTGTGTGTTACATTACATTCACTAGTAGGAGTGAGAAAAACATCACAGGGTGGTGTGAATCGGAGGGTCTGAATTAGGATAGGCAGTGAGTGGCAATGTAGGATGGTGAAAAGCACCGCGGGTTGGTCAGCATGGGGAGGTCAGGGAACATGCAGTGGCAATGTAGGATAGGTTTCTGAAAAACATCGCGGGGTGGTGCGCATTTTATGGGTGTGTGTTACATTAGATCCACTAGTAGGAGTGAGAAAAACATCACGCGGTGGTGCACATTGTATGGGTGTGTGTTACATTACATTCACTAATAGGAGTGAGAAAAACATCACGGGGTGGTTCGCATTGTATGGGTGTGTGTTACATTACATTCACTAGTAGGAGTTAGAAAAACATCACGGGGTGGTGCGCATTGTATGGGTGTGTGTTACATTACATTCACTAATATGAGTGAGAAAAACATCACGGGGTGGTGCGCATTGTATGGGTGTGTGTTACATTACATTCGCTAGTAGGAGTGAGAAAAACATCACGGGGTGGTGCGCATTATATGGTTGTGTGTTACATTACATTCACTAGTAGGAGTGAGAAAATCATCACGGGGTGGTGCGCATTGTATGGGTGTTTGTTACATTAGATTCACTTGTAGGAGTGAGAAAAACATCACAGGGTGGTGCGCATTGTACGGGTGTGTGTTACATTAGATTCACTAGTAGGAGTGAGAAAAACATCACGCGGTGGTGCGCATGTTATGGGTGTGTGCTACATTAGATTCACTAGTAGGAGTGAGAAAAACATGACGTGGTGGTGTACAATATATGGGTGTGCGTTACATTAGATTCACTAGTAGGAGTGAGAAAAACATCACGGGGTGGTGCGCATGGTATGGGTGTGTGTTACATTACATTCACTAGTAGGAGTGAGAAAAACATCACGGGGTGGTGCGCATTGTATGGGTGTGTGTTACATTACATTCGCTAGTAGGAGTGAGAAAAACATCACGGGGTGGTGCGCATTGTATGGGTGTGTGTTACATTACATTCACTAATATGAGTGAGAAAAACATCACGGGGTGGTGCGCATTGTATGGGTGTGTGTTACATTACATTCGCTAGTAGGAGTGAGAAAAACATCACGGGGTGGTGCGCATTATATGGTTGTGTGTTACATTACATTCACTAGTAGGAGTGAGAAAATCATCACGGGGTGGTGCGCATTGTATGGGTGTGTGTTACATTAGATTCACTTGTAGGAGTGAGAAAAACATCACAGGGTGGTGCGCATTGTACGGGTGTGTGTTACATTACATTCACTAGTAGGAGTGAGAAAAACATCACGGGGTGGTGCGCATTGTATGTGTGTGTGTTTCATTACATTCACTAGTAGGAGTGAGAAAAACATCACGTGGTGGTGCGCATTGTATGAGTGTGTGTTACATTACATTCACAAGTAGGAGTGAGAAAAACATCACAGTGTGGTGTGAATCGGAGGGTCTGAATTAGGATAGGCAGTGAGTGGCAATGTAGGATGGAGAAAAGCACCACGGGGTGGTCAGCATGGGGAGGTCAGGGAACATGCAGTGGCAATGTAGGATAGGTTTCTGAAAAACATCGCGGGGTGGTGCGCATTTTATGGCTGTGTGTTACATTAGATCCACTAGTAGGAGTGAGAAAAACATCACGGGGTGGTGCGCATTGTATGGGTGTGCGTTACATTACATTCACTAATAGGAGTGAGAAAAACATCACGGGGTGGTTCGCATTGTATGGGTGTGTGTTACATTACATTCACTACTAGGAGTGAGAAAAACATCACGGGGTGGTGCGCATTGTATGGGTGTGTGTTACATTACATTCACTAGTAGGAGTGAGAAAAACATCACGGGGTGGTGCGCATTGTATGGGTGTTTGTTACATTACATTCAGTAGTAGGAGTGAGAAAAACATCACAGGGTGGTGCGCATTGTATGGGTGTGTGTTACATTAGATTCACTAGTAGGAGTGAGAAAAACATCACGGGGTGGTGCGCATTGTATGGGTGTGTGTTACATTAGATTCACTAGTAGGAGTGAGAAAAACATCACGCGGTGGTGCGCATGGTATGGGTGTGTGCTACATTAGATTCACTAGTAGGAGTGAGAAAAACATGACGTGGTGGTGTGCAATATATGGGTGTGCGTTACATTAGATTCACTAGTAGGAGTGAGAAAAACATCACGGGGTGGTGCGCATGGTATGGGTGTGTGTTACATTACATTCACTAGTAGGAGTGAGAAAAACATCACCGGGTGGTGCGCATTATATGGGTGTGTGTTACATTACATTCACTAGTAGGAGTGAGAAAAACATCACGGGGTGGTGCACATTGTATGGGTGTGTGTTACATTACATTCACTAGTA
This sequence comes from Cavia porcellus, assembly GCF_034190915.1. Classification (NCBI taxonomy): domain Eukaryota; kingdom Metazoa; phylum Chordata; class Mammalia; order Rodentia; family Caviidae; genus Cavia; species Cavia porcellus. Next base: position 1,244,727 of record NW_026947586.1, read on the forward strand.
GCAGTGAGAAAAACATCACGGGGTGGTGCGCATTGTATGGGTGTGGGTTACATTACATTCACTAGTAGGAGTGAGAAAAACATCACGGGGTGGTGCGCATTGTATGGGTGTGTGTTACATTACATTCACTAGTAGGAGTGAGAAAAACATCACGGGGTGGTGCGCATTGTATGGGTGTGTGTTACATTACATTCACTAGTAGGAGTGAGAAAAACATCACGGGGTGGTGCGCATTGAATGGGTGTGTGTTACATTCCATTCACTAGGAGGAGTGAGAAAAACATCACGGGGTGGTGCGCATTGTATAGGTGTGTGTTACATTACATTCACTAGTAGGAGTGAGAAAAACATCACGGGGTGGTGCGCATTGTATGGGTGTGTGTTGCATTACATTCACTAGTAGGAGTGAGAAAAACATCACGGGGTGGTGCGCATTGTATGGGTGTGTGTTACATTACATTCACTAGTAGGAGTGAGAAAAACATCACAGGGTGGTGTGAATCGGAGGGTCTGAATTAGGATAGGCAGTGAGTGGCAATGTAGGATGGAGAAAAGCACCGCGGGGTGGTCAGCATGGGGAGGTCAGGGAACATGCAGTGGCAATGTAGGATAGGTTTCTGAAAAACATCGCGGGGTGGTGCGCATTTTATGGGTGTGTGTTACATTAGATCCACTAGTAGGAGTGAGAAAAACATCACGGGGTGGTGCGCATTGTATGGGTGTGTGTTACATTACATTCACTAATAGGAGTGAGAAAAACATCATGGGGTGGTTCGCATTGTATGGGTGTGTGTTACATTACATTCACTAGTAGGAGTTAGAAAAACATCACGGGGTGGTGCGCATTGTATGGGTGTGTGTTACATTACATTCACTACAAGGAGTGAGAAAAACATCACGGGGTGGTGCGCATTGTATGGGTGTGTGTTACATTACATTCACTAGTAGGAGTGAGAAAAACATCACGGGGTGGTGCGCATTGTATGGGTGTGTGTTACATTAGATTCACTAGTAGGAGTGACAAAAATATGACGGGGTGGTGCGCAATGTATGGGTGTGTGTTACATTAGATTAACTAGTAGGAGTGAGAAAAACATCACGCGGTGGTGCGCATGGTATGGGTGTGTGTTACATTAGATTCACTAGTAGGAGTGAGAAAAACATGACGGGGTGGTGTGCAATGTATGGGTGTGTGTTACATTAGATTCACTAGTAGGAGTGAGAAAAACATCACGGGGTGCTGCGCATGGTATGGGTGTGTGTTACATTACATTCACTAGTAGGAGTGAGAAAAACATCACGGGGTGGTGCGCATTATATGGGTGTGTGTTACATTACATTCACTAGTAGGAGTGAGAAAAACATCACGGGGTGGTGCGCATTGTATGGGTGTGTGTTACATTACATTCACTAGTAGGAGTGAGAAAAACATCAGGGGTGGTGCGCATTGTATGGGTGTGTGTTACATTACATTCACTAGTAGGAGTGAGAAAAACATCCCGGGGTGGTGTGAATCGGAGGTTCTGAATTAGGATAGGCAGTGAGTGGCAATATAGGATGGAGAAAAGCACCGCGGGGTGGTCAGCATGGGGAGATCAGGGAACATGCAGTGGCAATGTGGATAGGTTTCTGAAAAGCATCGCGGTTTGGTGCGCATTTTATGGGTGTGTGTTACATTAGATTCACTAATAGGAGTGAGAAAAACATCACGGGGTGGTGCGCATTGTATGGATGTGTGTTACATTACATTCACAAATAGGAGTGAGAAAAACATCACGGGTTGGTGCGCATTGTATAAGTGTGTGTTACATTACATTCACTAGTAGGAGTGAGAAAAACATCACGGGGTGGTGCGCATTGTATGGGTGTGTGTTACATTACATACACTAATAGGAGTGAGAAAAACCTCACGGGGTGGTGTGCATTTTATGGGTGTGTGTTACATTACATTCACTAGTAGGAGTGAGAAAAATATGACGGGGTGGTGCGCATTGTATGGGTGTGTGTTACATTACATTCACTACTAGGAGTGAGAAAAACATCACGGGGTGGTGCACATTGTATGGGTGTGTGTTACATTACATTCACTAGTAGGAGTGAGAAAAACATCACGGGATGGTGCGCATTGTAGGGGTGTGTGTTACATTAGATTTACTAGTAGGAGTGAAAAAAACATCACGGGGTGGTGCGCAATGTATGGGTGTGTGTTACATTAGATTCACTAGTAGGAGTGATAAATACATCACGGGCTGGTGCGCATGGTATGGGTGTGTGTTACATTACATTCACTAGTAGGAGTGAGAAAAACATCACGGGGTGGTGCGCATTGTATGGGTGTGTGTTACATTACATTCACTAGTAGGAGTGAGAAAAACATCACGGGGTGGTGCGCATTGTATGGGTGTGTGTTACATTACATTCAGTAATAGGAGTGAGAAAAACATCACGGGGTGGTTCACATTGTATGGGTGTGTGTTACATTACATTCACTAGTAGGAGTGAGAAAAACATCACGGGGTGCTGCGCATTGTATGGGTGTGTGTTACATTACATTCACTAATAGGAGTGAGAAAAACATTACGGGTGGTGTGAATCGGAGGGTCTGAATTAGGATAGGCAGTGAGTGGCAATGTAGGATGGAAAAAAGCGCCGCGGGGTGGTCAGCATGGGGAGGTCAGGGAACATGCAGTGGCAATGTAGGATAGGTTTTTGAAAAACAAAGCGGGGTGGTGCGCATTTTATGGGTGTGTGTTACATTACATTCACTAATAGGAGTGAGAAAAACATCACGGGGTGGTGGGCATGTATGGGTGTGTGTTACATTACATTCACTAATAGGAGTGAGAAAAACATCACGGGGTGGTGCGCATTGTATGGGTGTGTGTTACATTACATTCACTAGTAGCAGTGAGAAAAACATCACGGGGTGGTGCGCATTGTTTGGGTGTGTGTTACATTACATTCACTAGTAGGAGTGAGAAAAACATCACGGGGTGATGCGCATTGTATGGGTGTGTGTTACATTACATTCACTAGTAGGAGTGAGAAAAACATCACGGGGTGGTGCGCATTGTATGGGTGTGTGTTACATTACATTCACTAGTAGGAGTGAGAAAAACATCACGGGGTGGTGCGCATTGTATGGGTGTGTGTTACATTAGATTCACTAGTAGGAGTGAGAAAAACATCACGGGGTGGTGCGCATTGTATGGGTGTGTGTTACATTACATTCACTAGTAGGAGTGAGAAAAACATCCCGGGGTGGTGCGCATTGTATGGGTGTGTGTTACATTACATTCACTAGCAGCAGTGAGAAAAACATCACGGGGTGGTGCGCATTTTATGGGTGTGTGTTACATTAGATTCACTAGTAGGAGTGAGAAAAACATCACGGGGTGGTGCGCATTGTATGGGTGTGTGTTACATTACATTCACTAGCAGCAGTGAGAAAAACATCACGGGGTGGTTCGCATTGTATGGGTGAGTGTTACATTACATTCACTAGTAGGAGTGAGAAAAACATCACGGGGTGGTGTGCATTGTATGGGTGTGTGTTACATTACATTCACTAGTAGGAGTGAGAAAAACATCACGGGGTGGTGCGCATTGTATGGGTGTGTGTTACATTACATTCACTAGTAGGAGTGAGAAAAACATCACGGGGTGGTGCGCATTGTATGGGTGTGTGTTACATTACATTCACTAGTAGCAGTGAGAAAAACATCACGGGGTGGTGCGCATTGTATGGGTGTGTGTTACATTACATTCACTAGTAGGTGTGAGAAAATAATCACGGGGTGGTGCGCATTGTATGCGTGTGTGTTACATTAGATTCACTAGTAGGAGTGAGAAAAACATCACGTCGTGGTGCGCATTGTATGGGTGTGTGTTACATTACATTCACTAGTAGGAGTGAGAAAAACATCACGGGGTGGTGCGCATTGTATGGGTGTGTGTTACATTACATCCACTAATAGGAGTGAGAAAAACATCACGGGGTGGTGCGCATTATATGGGTTTGTGTTACATTACATTCACTAGTAGGAGTGAGAAAAACATCACGGTGTGGTGCGCATTTTATGGGTGTGTGTTACATTAGATTCACTAGTAGGAGTGAGAAAAACATCACGGGGTGGTGCGCATTGTATGGGTGTGTGTTACATTACATTCACTAATAGGTGTGAGAAAAACATCACGGGGTGGTTCGCATTGTATGGGTGAGTGTTACATTACATTCACTAGTAGGAGTGAGAAAAACATCACGGGGTGGTGTGCATTGTATGGGTGTGTGTACATTACATTCACTAGTAGGAGTGAGAAAAACATCACGGGGTGGTGCGCATTGTATGGGTGTGTGTTACATTACATTCACTAGTAGGTGTGAGAAAAACATCACGGGGTGGTGCGCATTGTATGGGTGTGTGTTACATTACATTCATTAGTAGCAGTGAGAAAAACATCACGGGGTGGTGCGCATTGTATGGGTGTGTTTTACATTACATTCACTAGTAGGTGTGAGAAAATAATCACGGGGTGGTGCGCATTGTATGCGTGTGTGTTACATTAGATTCACTAGTAGGAGTGAGAAAAACATCACGGCGTGGTGCGCATTGTATGGGTGTGTGTTACATTACATTCACTAGTAGGAGTGAGAAAAACATCACGGGGTGGTGCGCATTGTATGGGTGTGTGTTACATTACATCCACTAATAGGAGTGAGAAAAACATCACGGGGTGGTGCGCATTATATGGGTTTGTGTTACATTACATTCACTAGTAGGAGTGAGAAAAACATCACGGGTGGTGCGCATTGTATGGGTGTGTGTTACATTACATTCACTAGTAGGAGTGAGAAAAACATCACGGGGTGGTGCGCATTGTATGGGTGTGTGTTACATTACATTCACTAGTAGGAGTGAGAAAAACATCACGGCGTGCTGCGCATTGTATGGCTGTGTGTTACATTACATTCACTAGTAGGAGTGAGAAAAACATCACGGGGTGGTGGGCATTGTATGGGTGTGTGTTACATTGCATTCACTAGTAGGAGTGAGAAAAACATCACGGGGTGGTGTGAATCGGAGGGTCTGAATTAGGATAGGCAGTGAGTGGCAATGTAGGATGGAGAAAAGCACTGCGGGGTGGTCAGCATGGGGAGGTCAGGGAACATGGAGTGGCAATGTAGGATACGTTTCTGAAAAACATCGCGGGGTGGTGCGCATTTTATGGGTGGTATTACATTAGATTCACTAGTAGGAGTGAGAAAAACATCACGGGGTGGTGGGCATTGTATGGGTGTCTGTTACATTACATTCACTAATAGGAGTGAGAAAAACATCACGGGGTGGTTCGCATTGTATGGGTGTGTGTTACATTACATTCACTAGTAGGAGTGAGAAAAACATCACGGGGTGGTGCGCATTGTATGGGTGTGTGTTACATTACATTCTCTAGTAGCAGTGAGAAAAACATCACGGGGTGGTGCGCATTGTTTGGGTGTGTGTTACATTACATTCATTAGTTGGAGTGAGAAAAACATCACGGGGTGGTGCGCATTGTATGGGTGTGTGTTACATTACATTCACTAATAGGAGTGAGAAAAACATCACGGGGTGGTGCGCATTGTATGGGTGTGTGTTACATTACATTCACTAGTAGGAGTGAGAAAAACATCACGGGGTGGTGCGCATTGTATGGGTGTGTGTTACATTACATTCACTAGTAGGAGTGAGAAAAACATCCCGGGGTGGTGCGCATTGTATGGGTGTGTGTTACATTACATTCACTAGTAGGAGTGAGAAAAACATCACGGGGTGGTGCGCATTGTATGGGTGTGTGTTACATTAGATTTACTAGTAGGAGTGAAAAAAACATCACGGGGTGTTGCGCAATGTATGGGTGTGTGTTACATTAGATTCACTATTAGGAGTGAGAAAAACATCACGGGGTGGTGCGTATGGTATGGGTGTGTGTTACATTACATTCACTAGTAGGAGTGAGAAAAACATCACGGGATGGTGCGCATTGTATGGGTGTGTGTTACATTACATTCACTAGCAGCAGTGAGAAAAACATCACGGGGTGGTGCGCATTGTATGGGTGTGTGTTACATTACATTACTAGCAGGAGTGAGAAAAACATCACGGGTTGGTGCGCATTGTTTGGGTGTGTGTTACATTACATTCACTGGTAGGAGTGAGAAAAACATCACGCGGTGGTGCGCATTGTATGGGTGTGTGTTACATTACCTTCACTAGTAGCACTGAGAAAAACA